>NC_049169.1:1850864-3204495 GCF_009769625.2 Cygnus olor | reverse complement strand
GCAAACCTCTCCCAGAACAATAAGCCTTGGCAAATAGACTTCTAAATCCACAGAAAATAAATAAATAAATAGGAAAATGATGGGTGAGATCTAAAACGGGCCTGCTCTCACCTTCAGTGATACTGCAGGGAATTTGGCAGCTTTGTTGGGAGGTTAATCTGGGTACTGCCTGTCCACCTGAGTCAGGTGCACAAAAAAACTTCCATTTGCTGTCCTCAGGTATGTTACAGCACAGCTAGGGACCAGCAATGGGTCTCAGCAGGAAACAGCTGCGTTCTTCTATTGCTTTGTGGCTAAAAACTATGGCCTAAATTACACAGGACAAACTGAATCCCTCCACACCCAAACCCTTCATGACCCTCTATATTTTTGGTAACTGTAATGCATCTTTTTTGGCTTCATTGAGGAAGACCCTGAGGTGCTAAGGGAAGGGATGAAGCATTAGAAAAGATACCACACTAACCACCAGCTGCAGGTATCAGCCAGAAATGCCATCACCACACATTTACTTACTCCATCCTCTGGCACAAAAGCCAAAGGGAGTCCCCGTGCATCATCTGGTGATGCTGTCCAACACCACAAAGAGTAATGGTGCCTCTCAGGAGCCCCAAAAACATGCATGGGTTTGGCCTTGCTGCATGTGGCTCTCAGCGGTTCAAAGGCTCTGGAGGTAATTAGAGAGTAATGTCTCATTTTCTCTTCATTCTCATGAAGAGAAAAACTCTTCACTTTGGTTTCTCACCTGCTTCTAGGATCGAGATCTCTACTGGAGCAGAAAGGATTTTTATTTTATTTATTTATTTATTTTTATCATTGCACTTACCATTTTGGACAGCCGAGGCTCTAGAGAAAAGAATTACTCACATTGGGCTGTGTTGGGGTACAAAAGGCCTGGCTATGGCAGGATCGCTTTTGGGACTCTGGTCCCACTCTGTTTTGGAGACACAACCACAAAACAAAACAAAACAACCAACCAACCAACCAAACCAAACCAACCATAAATAAATAAATAAACAAGCCAAACCAAAAACAAAACAAACCAAAAAAAAAACCCTTGAGCACAGGACTTCCAAGGACCTGACGCTGTTTCCCAGTTCAGAATGCACACTGTCCTTTTTCTACTCTTGCCCCAGCTTGTTGTTTGCATGTGTAGAGTCCTCTTCTGTGGGAGAGGTGTCAGTGCCCACAGGCTTCCCAACCACAGCTGGCAGGGAGCATTAATTTTATGCCTCCTCTCCAACACAGCTGTGTCATACTTGAGCTGGTCACCAAATAACGTACAGGTTGCAAGGTGGCAGGAGGGTATTGATATCTCCCAGTATACTGTCTTATTGTGCCTTTGCTTTGCCTTGTATTTAATTTAAATTAATATTTTATTTTATTTTATTTTATTTTATTTTTCAGTGAAAACAGTTGTTCTTCGTAATTGCTGCAGGGAAATGTTAAGAAATGTAGTGATTAACGATAGGGCTGGGAACCAGTAAGAAGAGAAAAGGAGAGAGGAGAGGAGAGGAGAGGAGAGGAGAGGAGAGGAGAGGAGAGGAGAGGAGAGGAGAGGAGAGGAGAGGAGAGGAGAGGAGAGGAGAGGAGAGGAGAGGAGAGGAGAGGAGAGGAGAGGAGAGGAGAGGAGAGGAGAGGAGAGGAGAGGGTGAATGGTGAAGAAGGTAGGGAAAGAGAGGCCAGACATTCCCAGGGGAGAATATGAATAAAGAGTATGTACTTGGTTTTGGTATTTTATGTTTTGTTTTGTTTTGTTTGTTTGTTTGATTGATTGATTGATTGCTTTTTCTTTTCTTTTTCTTTCCAAGAATGTCTGGAAAAGGGAAACATCCATTCTTCTGGGAGAAATTTATACCCACAGGTTATATGGGACAGAAGTCCCAGCCTGGGAAAGAGCAATTTTGCTGTCAGAGCATCCTGGGGTGCTAAAGGCTGTTTGAGTCTCCTGCAGAGGAAAAATCTTCCAGGAAGGAGATGAGGTGAGACGGAGAGGTCCTTCTTAGTGCCCAGCTCTCCAGGGACCACCAGTGTTCCTCAGCGGATGGATCCCTGCTGAGGGCACAGAAAGCTTCAGGTACCCCAGGCCAGAGCCGGGCTAAGCAAATGGTTTGGCTGCCGAAGGCAGCGCAGGAGGGGACAGGGAGGAGGCGTGCATCCCACATGGCCGCGGGATGGTGTTGCTGTCAGATGAGGAGCAAACACCGTGGGAACAGCCCGGGGCCCCAGGGAGTCTTGGAAGGGCTTCTCCACATTTCTGCCATGCATCCAACAGCTATCATTCAATTCATACATGGAGACAGCTTTGGGATTGAAGCATTTCCTTCTGCGATCATCCAGAACTGCGAAAAACAGAACCGTTGAACAGGGAGAAGTCTCTCTATATTTTTTTTTTTTGATTGTTTTGTTCTTTCTTTCCATTAACCTTTTTCTATCCCCTCTTTTCCCCAATCCTGAGGACAGCAGGACCGAGTGCTTTATGTGCCTTTGTCACCAGGGGATTAATGAAAGCTGGGAGGACAGCGGGGGTCACAGCACGCTGAACCCTGACCGGACCCCGCTGCCATCCACCCCAATAACACAGCAATGATTTCTAGCCCAATCTCTCACCCTGCCAAGACGCACAACAAATGGTGGGGACTGGTGATAAAAATAACCCCATGCATTAAATGAAGGGCTATCAGAGTCCGTATACAGGAGGGGGACTCAATTCCCTGGGCTTTTGTGTTGTGGTGATGAGGAGGTTGGGTAAGATTTGAGCTTTCCACACCTAACTGCATAGGTCAGCACAGCCTGGCTTTATTTTGCAGCTCCCTTTGACAAAGTCTTTGAAAATACATCCTCATTTCTATTAAGACAAATATTATACATTTCCTTGCACATAGGCCTCTTGTGCCACTTGAGTTGCTCTGGGATATCCAGGCTACCACTGCCTCTGAGACTCTCAAACCCTTCAGAAATAGTTCTGGGGACAGGTAAAAAATGGGGTGTTTAAAATGGCACCCAGCACCCGTCCACAGACAGCCCAAGAGCCTGGCTGCTCCCATGCTCAGCAGGAGCTGTGCGAATTCTTCCCTGTGCTGGAAACACTCCTGATTTGTGCAATATTGCCTCAAATTTCAGTGCCATGCAGGAGGGAGATGTGAACTCTGCCCTGAAAGTTTTCTTCACTGAATGAGTGCCACCACCACGGCTGTCTTCAGGACTTTCTGGCAAGGAGGAAAGAAAATTATCAGCAAAGAAGTTATTCTAGATAATTAAGGTCCCTACCAATATGCAAATCAATATGAAAATCTAAGTCATAATGCTTTTTCAGTATCCCTAGCCTTAGTTCTGCTGCATCTCACATACCTCTTCCCAGCATTTGTAGACTCAGCCAAATACATGTGGAAAACTGGAGAGAAAGGAGGACAAAGCTTGAAATTTGGGTAAAGTGTTCCTGTGTTTGACTTCCCCCTGGAAATTTGCAATTTATTTTGTTAGTCCCAGCTGTTGGCTGTCTGAAAACCTGAGAAAGAATTTGGACATCCTGTGCCCGGAGGTCAGGTGGATTTTGGAAAGGGCAATGAGGTGACTGAGGTGCTCCCAGGACCCAGCCTGGACTCCCACGAGTGGCTGATTGCATGCTCCCAGACTGAATTTTCTATGGCAACAGAAACAGAGGATCTGAAGAATGAGGAATTGCAAGAGAAATTAGACAAGGAGGAAAAATAACAAATCCCCAAAGACATTTCCACTTTGCACATCTGCTAGGAGGGAGCATGGAGAAGACAATAACAATAAAAAGAAGACAAATGGAGAGGAGATGATTTATCTCAAACTCTTCCCTTGGCACCAGGCGAGGATGCTGTTACCCAGAGCAGCCAAGCAGCTGTGGCTCTGTTGCCTTCTTGGCAAGCTGGGGGACAGCGTGCAGACAGAGCAGGGACCACTGTCCCCACCACTGTCCTCTTTCTGGTGGCATCAGGAGGATCAAACCCATCTCTCCTGCCCCTAAATCCTACCTTCTCTGTTGTCCCTCTGGCAGGAACAACCTGGCTGAAGCTCTGCTCGGTTTCCCATCCCAAACTCTCTGAAAGGAAGGGGAAGATTCCCGGTGACTTGAGCAAGGTTTGCAGAGCCCATAGCCAAGGTGATGGATGCAATATGAGATCTTGAAAGAGAGAGAGAAAAAAAAACAATTTGCTCAGCAAAGCATCAAAAGCAAATATTCCTTCGCCCCTCTCATTGATTCCGCACCTTCTCCAGAAGTTACTTACCGCTATTTAAATCACTTTATCCTGCTAATCCACCAAAGACAGGTGGGATCAGGATGGGTTAGCAGAGAATTGCAAATGTATTATTGGGATATTTTCTGTGAAGACAAATAGACCTTAAAATGCCTTAATGTATAACGCCAGAATGCTGTGCTTAATTAAGCAGCTACAGGAGCCATTTACAAATGTGATTTCTGGATTGATTATCTATAACTCTCCTTGCAGCCCCTATTAACAGCCTCCTATGAATAGGATTGTTTCCTATAAGCGTCTCATCCAGGAAGATGGGGTGGCTGAATTTGCAAGGCATCTTATTCCAAAGGATCAACCTGAAAATATCAATTAATCTGCAGCAGGGGTTGATAGGGGCAGAGAAGGAGGTATAAATCTCCTTAGGGTCTTGCGGGGGGAGGATAGCAGTGATGAATCTGCAGATTAAAAGGCTGTTGCATTACTGTTGAGAAAGGTTTACAACATGTGTGTGTGTGTTAGGCTAGATCCCAAGCCTGCCCTGTATGTCTGTGTCTGAGGCTGGATAAAAAGCTTGTCCAAAGTAGTGGGGTGAAATTCGGATGCCCTGTTGAAATGGTCCAAGTCATTAAAGTGTCCAAATGGAAGTCTGGAGCAGAGGAAACCAGCAGAGGGAAGACAGCCTGGTTATAAAACATTTCCCGAGATAATCTCAGAACAATATGCAAGATTTTCCAGTGTAACTGCAGAGATTTCCACGGACTTATTCTGCTATCAACCACCTGCTCTCTGTCCTTAAATAATGAAGTTTTATATGTCCCCTGTGAAGAGGGATAGCCAGAACAGAGATTATTCTTGGTCTTTCTGTGAGTAATTGCTAGGTATCTCCTGCTATGTACGTTTTGAAGAACAAGAAATTTAGACAGAAAATTGTGCAAAGGTTTGTTCCCAGCACGGCAAGAGCATCCAGCCAAAAGGAGAATCCAGCAGGTAGATCCCATGGACACCTGGCCAAAGGATGTGACAACCATGTAACCATAGAGATCCAATAACCAGGTTTTCTGTGGTGCTAGCTAGATGCACCCCACATTTCCAGAGTTTGCTCATAAAAACATACCAATTAGCGGAGTGATTGAAGTCCTGAGGGCTTGCAGTCCAGCTTTAGCTGCCATTCTCAAGCCTTTGCTCACCTGCAGTGCACGGACTGTTTGTAGCACGGGGCTGAGCAAGAGCAAGCTGTTAGTAGCATTGGGGCAACAATGAGGTGCAGCAGCAGGTTGTATAGCAGAGGTAGATCGGCAGCATTAGGAGAAACTTCACAGCAATGAGACATTTAGGCTCTTCTCTCTCTCCAGGATCCCATGTAACAGCTCCAACTGGCTGTGTAAAGGGTGTAAGCAAGAGGCCATGGCTTTGTGTGCATGCCACCCGGCTAACTGCAGGATGGCCAGCATCTCTAGCAGTGAAAACACCATGAACCAGTGCAGAGAAAAGCCTCCAGTCCTTCAAAGGAATTTTTCTGGTGGAAAGGGGACGTGTCCTGCTCTGGAAGGAACAGGCTGCTGGCATCTCATGTAGCTGAAGCTGGCTTTTTTCCATCCCTTTCCTTCGGTTCCCTTGTGGCTGCAGTGCAGGGAGGAGCAGGGAGCAGTTTGGGGGACGAGGTCTGCAGCTCCTCACTTCCACGTGTGCCCTCGGGAGAAGTAGCAGCACGCACACTGACACTCAGAAGAAAGAAAGACAGAAAGAAAGAAAAAAGAAAAAAAAAAAAAAAGCTGTCAATAATTTAAGAGACAAAGCCTCTGCTGCAAAACCCAATCTATTTCAGGTGCCTGCAGCAGGCTTTGGACACCTTGATTAATCATAACTTGCTACTTATTATTTTCCTATAAACAAACTACAATGTTACTCATATAAACAGCTTTATCTTGACAGCTGCAAAATGCCAGGATTTAATGTCGAATGAACAGAGTTTCACCATATGGTACCACTCCAGGCCTGAGACGTTATAATCCACAGCATATTGCCTTCCGGAAACAGCGATTACAAGAAAGGCCTGTCTCCCCTCTGCTTTTAATTGCATTTGTTGTCTCTAGTTCACATTGTCTCCTTTTTCTTTTCTTTTTTTTTTTTTTTTTTCCTGACAGGTTAGAATAAATCAGAGTTGCTCAGGGGGCTTGGGCTGGGTCAGGTTGTTTGCTAAGTTGTTTTATTTTCCCGGTTTCTTTTCTTGTAGCTTTGAAAAGAAGCTGGGAGGTTTGTGGAGCATTTTGTAGGGCTCGGGGTTGCAATGTCCCTGCCAGCTGATCCGATCTCCCAGCCCGCTGCCCCACAGGCTGGCAGATCAGGAAGGGCTTCCTGATTATATCTACATTAACTCAAATTGCCAGATGGCTCATGCAGCAGAGACTTCCCAACCCCTACTTGCAAATCTCCTTTTCTTTGATAAAATCACATGGGACATCAATATTAACTTTTGATTTCTTCCTTCTTGCTATCAAAAGCTAGTGGAATTAAGTTCTCCACTTCTGGGGACTTAATAAAAAACTGTTTGGGTTTTTCTGGAGATGTGAGGGTAGGTGTAAACACAAGGCAATGCCTGGGTGCAGGAAGAGGTAGGCTGTGATGCTCTGAGCTTACTTCCTCCGTGGGCTCAGAAAAGGAGAAATTGGTTGTTTTATCCATGTCTCCACCATAGTAAAAGTTGTGCCTTAGTTTTTCTAGGCCCACACTTGTGCTCTGTCTCAAGACCTAGCCCCTTTAGTGGAGCATGTGGAAAATGCAGCAGTGTTTCTCTCTGGTCTTGGATGGGAATCAGATGATACAGGCACCATCTGGTGTGCCAATGGGCAGGAAGTGAGGAAAATCCACTATATCCTTCTTGTTTCAGCATCAGGTAAGACAAGAAATTGTCAATCAACCCTAGCTTTGAAAGAGCATCCAGAGAACATGTGGCTATTCTAAAGCGACCCAAGTTAAGAGGAAACCAGCCACGTAGGCACTTTCCATGCATATCTACCATGCCTTTGACATGCCCCAGTCCTGGGCATTTCTGCCTGTTCAGTGCAGTTTCAGGTGGCCATCCTTAGTGATTGAAGGAGGGAAGAGGATATTTTTTTTGTGGTTTTTTTTTTTTTTTTGAGTTTTGTATTTTTGCAAGGTTTTTTGTTTGTTATTTGGGTTTGGATGTAGGATTGTCATTCGTGGCTGCTGGAAAGGAAGGAAGTTATTACAACTAAGCTACTACAACTCCTCTAGGCTCCCTGAAGATTTGGCTACAGTTTCTGGTTCTGTTGCAGAATCCCAGCGTGACCTAACTCATGTATTTTTCATATGTTTCAGTTTCTCCCATCTGAAAAAGGAAGATAAACAAGATACCTGTTTTTCTCTCTGATCCATCTCTTTTCATGCATGCCTGTTCTGCTTTCCTACCTATCATTCTGGCAACAGCAAAGTGACATCCCTTGGGTGGATACAACCCCAAGTTCAGATCTCTTTTTCTGGCAGGGATGTTCGTCTTGCAGTTCCTTTTGCTACCAGAAGGGAAGGAATCTATATGGCCATCAGAGACAGGACAGGAAAGTCATGGGGTTAAATTGCAGCAGACAATAAGCCTTGATATGAGGAAAAATTTGGTAAGTGTAAGGAGAAATGAGGAGGGTTGTTTGATCCTTGCAGAAATCCTGGCTGCTGCTTTGGCAGGGAGCATAGCCACTGCCCGAAACAGTGCATGGACAGGCAGGGGGGAAAACCCATCCTGATCCCTGCAAGTGAGCCAGTCAATAGCTTTGAGTTGTAACAGGGAGCATCTTGGACATGAAACATAGGTGCACATTCACAATATGCACGGAATTCAAGAAATCATTGAGAATAGGGTTGATCCAGTGCCTACATGGTGATGCCCCCATGACTCAAGCCATGCTTTCAACCACTATTTGTCTAGCCTCTTCCTACACAGATCTCTGGTGGCTGAGGGTCCTTAGCACAGTCCAAGACTCTGGTTCCCTCCATCCTTCACTGGTCCTTCCTCATGGGCTCCTCCCCTGATGCAATTTAACCATGAACTTTGCTCTCTTGTCTCCCGTAACCATGAAAATGATCCAGATTATTCTTTGTAAGGTGGCTGAGGGCAGACTGATACATGGAATATTTCATAAGTAGGATACTCTACGCCACAAGTCAAATGATGGAAAGGCAGATGGCGATACTTTGGGCTAAATACTTTACATTAATGTACTGCTTTCTTACCCGTTTTCCCATATATATTCATAACTCAATCTTGAAAGGGGAAAAGAAGGTGAATTATCCACTTGACCAAGTGAAATATCAATGGGATTCATATTCCCCCATTTTAGATGTCTATTGGAAATATGTGATACTGAAATACTTGTCTTTTATGAAAAGCCATTACCATACCGCTCATTTTAGGAACAAAGACATAAACATAAAGAACTGGAAACTTGCTGAGCCCATTTCCTAAATCTTGCTTTCCCCAGTCCTCACCTCTTGGCATGGTGCAATGGCTTTGTCTGAGCCCAACTTGTGAGCTGCTGGGCTGGAGCAGGGTGTGAGTTAGGGCAGCTCATAACTCAGTCTCTAATCTGCACAGCTGTTAAGAAGTGCCTACTTCAAGGTCTGGCCTCCAGGAGCTGGCCCCACATGAAGAAACTCTACAAGGTTGAAAGATGGCAGGTGTGTGAGAGCAGACGGTTCAAAGGTTCAAAACAGCCAATCCCACAGGCTGCAGCCATGAAATTTGTGCTGGTATACAACCAAAACATCAAGTTTATGGACAGCCATTACACTGGCTTTATGGTTTATCCCCAGGATGGTGCATTAGCATCCTGTCTGGACCCTGGTCTAACACTGACGTTAAAACCCTTCAAGCACTACAGAAGCTAGGGGCTTCATTGCTGTAGAGATAAGTGCTGTTTTTCTCCCAATATTCTTAAAAAACATTGAACAAAGCGGTCCTGCTTGGCTAAAGTCTCCCTACACCACTGCAGTGTTCCTTCCTTCCTCATCTCTTTTGATCTAACTTAAAAAGGGTAATTAAAATCCACAGCCAAAGCATGAAATAGCTGGGGCAGGATCACATTCTTCCCATGGGGTGAAAGACAAGCAAGTGAGCCTGATGGTGCAGATGGAGGACAGCAATGAGTACGGAGCCCAGTCACATCCTGATGAATTGCAGTTTGATGTCTCTGGGCCATCTGGAGCCGATCTCTTGACATGCTGCAGGATCCCAGGGCCAAAAGGGGAAGGAGAGCTCATCAGTGAGAGGCAACTACATGGACCCAGGGTTGGCTGAAGTACGAGCAGGCAGTGAGACCCAGGCAAATACAGGGAGTGAAAACTGCCCTCAGAGGATGGGTATGAATAGCAGATAATCAATCCCACTAAAGTGCTAGGAGTTTGCTCTAGGGAGGGATGGAAACTGGAGATCATTTGGTGAATCTGAAAGAAAAATAACCCCTATAAACAGAACAATTACAGACTAATTTCATGATAGCCACATGAGCTACCAGGTAAGAGCACAGACCTGAGTGCTCGCTGACAGCTACGGCTGCTGATACCACCTTGCCCATATGCTTTGTAACCCCTGCAGCTCACTCCTTACCCATCCCAAGCACTTGAAAACCCCGTTTTGATTCTCCCAAATACTTGTCTTGAAAGATGCTGAGCACCCAAATATCATCAACAGTCAATGGGACGACAGCTTCGAATCAGGAAGAAGCAAGCCCAGAGTATGGTTGTTTCTGAGCCACTTGGGCATCTTCCATTTGCCCATTGGTCCTGGTTTAATTAACAAGCAACTCTCATAAAGCCAGCCTTTGCCCAGTTATTTAGACTATCATTATAAGCAGTGGGAGAAAGCAGCACTTCCAGACAGCTTTCATCCTACAGTGACCGCTTCAAGGAGAAATTATGAATTGCGCCCTATGTACTGGAAAGAGGTCTGAGGATGATTGATTCAGACACAGGCTGTACTTTGGGGGCAGAAAATGTCTAAGGTTAGGCAAAATGAATTCCAGCTGTAATAACCACACCAGGCCACATCCATTCTCAGCTGCCCTTGACACTGGAGCTGTTGCCCAGCTTCACCAGGCAGGTTGTGGATAATTGTCCAGGACTCTTTTCCACATTTTTTTTCCTGTTCTTTTCACTCTTCCTGGAAATAGGTAAAGTTGTTATCTTAAACATAATGCATTTGCACACAAACGGAGATCCATGTTATGAACAGCAAATCATGTCTTGGCTTAGCAAGAGTAAATGTACACACACCTTGTTACTGCTGTCCCTGGGGTATCCACAAATCAGCAGCTGCCAGCTATGTAGAAGTGCCTGCACACTGTGGAAAAAATACTGCCTGTGACCCACATGTAGGTAATTCTTGTTCAACAGCATAAAGCAATGTTCAGTAAAGTATAAAGCCCCAATTCAATCGCTTTCAAACGATAAAACAATATTCTTTGCCATTATTGAGAATATTAAGAACCGCAGCAGTATATAGACTGCTAATCCTTAACTAAAACTGAAAAACTCATTTTTCTTCAAAATGCATAGAACTGTAAAAGTGGAATTCATAGGTGTTATAAATTATAAAAAAAATATTTTGTCTCTATGTGTATGTTTAATAAAACCCTATTAAAGCCAATTACCCCACAAATATTTTAACATTCCATTAAACAGGTGAACTATTTATACATTTTGCACATAATATAACATTAATTTAACATAACACAATCTGCACACATGCCTTCAGATTTGCTTTCATTTGCATATTCTTGAATTTACACAGTAAGTTTTGCTAATTAATTTTTATCAGGAGCTCTATAAAGCTAAGCTGTATTCTCACTCCTACAAGGATGGTTTGCGCAGTCGTCCCCTCCCAGGCAATGATTTAATAAGGGAGAGGACTTTTCCTGGAGAAGTTAATGGGGATCATAAATTCAAAGCTAAGAGTCTTCCTTATGGCTTGGGTGGCTTAAACAATGCAAAAAGATGTTCTCTGGCCTTGACTTATACAGAGGGTGAATACGTAGCCCTGTAAAGAGCTACCTCTGAAGAACAGTATCTCATCTGATTTCAAAATCGTCATGATCAAGTCTGAATTTTTGTTGTCTCTGGTAAACCATTAACAGTGATATTACTCCAGACAGAGGTCAAAACTCCTCCAAGTTCTTTGAATCCTTTAACTGCATTTGGAAACTCTTAATGTGTTTGCAAACTTTCAGAAGTTAATAGACAAAAGAAGTTGCTTGTGTGTTAGTTTGTAGAGGCTGACATTGTAATCTGGTGGCATTCAGCTCCAAAACCATCATAAAATCTAGGAAGAAAACAAAAAAGAAAAAAAAATAGCCACCAGAAGTTTTCCCATTGTTCCCTTCATAACCAGTTATAATAGTTATGCAATTGCTTTATGCTTTAGTGCAAGCTTTTAATAGTAATTTCATCCTCAGAACTTCAGCAAAATCAGCTGAAATCCTTGCAAGTCAGAAACGTGAAGCTTTTGGAGAAGTGTTCTCCTGCCTTTATGATTGCAGTTAATTAATATAATGCACTTTCTGCCTTCCAAAACGTTAATTTTATCCACCCCCCCTGAATTTCACAACAATTCACTGAAGATTAATCACTGAGAGCAGCATTTCTATTTAAAACCGAATAAACCAGTGACATTATAACTTCCCATACACTACTATTAATAGTCAATATGAGCTGATGAATCTTGAGCTGAGCCCCACCATGGGGCTCAATTCATAGATGCTTAAATGCAGGAAACTTGAGTTAAGCCCTTAATGTTGGCACCTCCATCTGAGCTAAACTCTCCTTTTGCAGGCAATGGGGTAAAATTAGCAGCTGCCCTACTTTATAACTGCATCAGGGTGAGATGCATCATGCCCTGGAAGTGCTGGGATCTCTCCAAAGACTACAAAGGAGGCCCAGACAACAGACTCACAAGTAAACATCTATACTAGAGGTATCTACATTCGGCTAAGTGAATCCCACCCAGATCCCAAGTATTCGAAGGGTTTGTCTTCGTTTGTCCTCGTTTTACCCTCTCTGCAGTCATGGGAGGACCTACCACTCTTGCAAGATTGTGGCTGAAGATGATGGGCACCCTGGGAGATCACTTTTGAGCATTGTAGCAATGCCATTTTGGCTGATAGATGGGCTGCAGTCGAGAATCCAGATTCAAAAGGGAAGCAAAAAACTGACCTGTCACAGTCCCTGATCAAGACAAAGCTGCGTGATGGTCCCTCTGCCGTGCTGAGCGTGGACATGCTGTGAAACACCACAGTGTTTTCATTAGTACTGAGCTCTGCAGTTGTCCAGAAGCATGAACTTGACACCCTGATGCCTTCTCCTCCTTCCCAAACTCCTGCCTCCAAACCCTGCTCATTTCCATGCTGACTGTGGACCCTATGGCATTGCACCCTATGTGCTGACCCGTGGGGATTTTGCGTTGGAGCTTTTTAACGAAGAGCACTCTGTGGCACGGCAGTGAGTGACCCACTTTTGGCCATGGTGAAATGATGGAGAGATGATACTAGAATTAAATTTGGACCGGGAAGCGGGAAGTAAAGGTTGTTTCTTTAGATGTCAGTAAGGAGAATGAATCGGTCACAATTACTTAAGGAACCTCGGGGAACAGTTCAAGCATATGTGATGCATGAAGGCAGACCTAATTGGTGTGATTTTTTTTTGGAAGAGGTTTGTAAAAATGTGCCTGTCTCCATGGTAACTGAACATGTTAGAGTGCACTTGGTCCAACTGACCACTGGAGTCCTCAGCATGTGTCTGTCCGTCACTTAAATAAAGGCTAATTGGTGTTTCCGATCTTTTTTCTGAGGCAGGCATCTGATTCCCTTCTACAAGCATTACATATGAATGACTTCCTCCACCAAAACACAAAAAGCTGTGCTTTCCAGAACAGGTTCAGTCCACTGAAAGGACTGCAGTGGGGGCAAACTTATACATTCAAATCCCCGGTCTCCAAAGACAACTTTATCTCACGCATTTATTGTGCACTAAATCTTGTCCAGATGTAGTATATTTTCTAGAGATCATTGGACCAACACATAGAGGGTGTGGAACAAGCAAAGTAATCATGACCTCGCATTGAATCTGAGTACTACCTGTATGTTTTTCATTAGTTAATTGAATTATATCCCCACATGGATCGTGACCATGACTGCATTAGTCTTCATCAATCACCAGGTCAAACCACTCTCAGGCAGTACCCTATGAATTAAGAAACGGATCAATAGAGAAAGCAAAAGGCTAAAAAAAAAAAAAGGCTATTTGTTTTTGCAGATCCTGTCTCTCAGTCACTTGGACCAGCAAATATGGGAAAGTGTGGTGATTTAAAAATAAAAATAAAAATAAAAATAAAAATAAAAATAAAAATAATTCTATTGAAGCTTCTAAAAACAAAACTCTTGAAACTCTTTGCAGTGGAGGAGCAACAGAGGTGCGCTGCAGTGTTATTCATAGTTCTTCATATAGAACATCATGGATTGGAGTAGTTAATTATTTGTCAAGATCTGCCCATAGATAAAATCATACAGATTTAGAGGACAATGCTTTGTGTATTGCCAACAATATGTTAGTTCCTCTTTCAATTGATAAAATAATTAAGGGCTTGGTTGAAAAGGGCATATTTCTTTCTGTGGCCAGTGGTGCCTGAAAGCATGAAATTTCAAAATGTTTCCAATAGTTGTTCATTGAAAGGGGAATAATCCGTTTTCTGCCTAATTGTTTTCAAGAGAGCAATAAAAACTGTATTAGGAATATTTAAAAATGTAAAGAGTGCACTACATTCAAATTGTTTGAACTTTGGCAATGTACCATCATTTGCAGATGATAATGAAAATGTTAACCTTGGGAGAAACCATTTTTGTCTACAAATTAATGACAAATAAGATGAATATTAGTTTCTGACTAATTGCTAAGTTCATATACTGCCTCGTACTGCAAAGTATGCTATATATTGGTTCCGCAGGTTATATAACTGTGTTTTAAATCGCTTTTCCTCATCTGGCAAAGGGTTTCAAAATGACAGAAGATACTTAACAGCTCTCGCTGTAGAATATATGAAAACATCACGGAATGTCACCCCTAAGTGGATGGCTGTATAACCTGAGCAGGTCTTAAGATGTTTTCCAGTTATTAGAAATTAACCATTACAGCAGAACAGAACAAGAAGATTGCTCATTTATAATTTTCAAGCTCCTGTAAGGTGATGAAGATGGAGATGTTACAGAGCAACTTTCAGGAACTGAAAGCTAACTGCTTTATTTCCTTTCACAAAATGTTAAAACTGTTTTATTTTATTTATTTATTTATTTATAATGGCGCAGTCATAAAGTAAAGCAATCTGATCTTGTATGAGAAGTAATTTATGATACAATGAGTTCACTGAAGAGTAAAGTTAAAACCAAGAAACAGTAAATCCTTTGGTCACACTAGTAACTCCTATCAGAAATTAAACCATGAAGAAGCAGAAAATACCCAAAATGATTTCATTTCTCTAAAGCCTGACTTCCCAATTTGATTTCAGCAAGTAATATCACATTAATCAAGAACCTATCTTTAAATCACCTTCCTCTGGAGCTATTTCCAAATCTCAGTTCCCTCAGTTTCTTAAATATACATGGAAATTCTAATATCCAAATATATCCTAAATACAAAAGTAGAAAGAGCATTTTCTGTGCATACAAAGTCCTGCTGGGGGCTTGCTGGGGGCTGAGCTGGGTGTCCCTGTGACACAAGAATCCCATGGCTGAGGGACCCAGGGGCTCAGCCTGAGCTCAGCGCTGGGAACACCCAACAAACAGCAGCCCTGTGAGCCATGTGTGTGTCCAGTGGGTGCTGGGCAGCTCTGCCACGGGCACTGGGGACCAGGAGGGAGGCAGAAGAGGCAGAGGGGATGGAGATAGCTCTGGGGGGCCCAAGGGTGAGGAGGAAGAAACCCCACTGTGAACATCATATTCCTTCCAGGGAAGTATTTGTTGCCTTTGATTAGAGTGTTAAGATTCCAGTTAAACTAACAATAAGCCCATGGCTCCTGATGTGTCCCATTTGGCCATAACAAGATCTTGAGTGTAACACACTGATTCTCTTCTGGACCACTCTGTCTTACTCTTTCCAAGGTTTTCTGTCTCTACCCAAGAGACAGCATTAAACAGTGTGATGTCAGTGCCACATTTCTGGGCACAGGAATCAATATTCTGGCTATTAGTGTTTACGAGCACAGATTTAGAGCTCTCTGGATAAATTCATGGGTGCAATTGTTTCTACACGTCTGTCTTCCAACTTGCATTTCACTTCCACTGTGGTGGTAGTGTATATTGTGTATGCAACCCATCTCAATATATGGAACAAGTGGACTAAACGACATCGTGATCAATAACCAGGTGTCCAGTGAATGCCTACATGAGGACTGATGATTTGAATGAACTGTGTGCTAGGGGTTAGCACAGCCTAGGACAGCCTGGCAGACCCCATCACGAGCTGTGCCAAACCATGGGGATCTCCTGTAGGTGTTTTTTTGTTTGTTCGTTTGTTTGTTTGTTTTTTTCAGGGGCTGCATGGGGGCTGAAGCCCAGCCGCTTGGCAATGGGAATACAAGGTGACAATTCAAGCTTGGATGGTATTGGTGCTTGTTGGCAGCACTGGCAGGATGGACAACTTGCTTTCATTTCACTAGTCCTGCTCAGAAGTCACCTCAACCCAGAACATTTCTGTAGCATAATCAGGAGTAACAGCCCTGTGCAGGAGAGACCGAAATCAAATCTATAGAGGAGGAGACCTACCTGGCTATGGAAATAAACTTCTCTTGCCTAATGAGTTAAACCAATGGACTACAAATCCAGATTACAGCAAAAGAGTAACAAAAACTATTGGAATTAATCTGCAGTGAATGATCAGCACAGGTAGAGTAAGAGCTGCCTCCAGCTGCTGGAATGATGCCTCTTAGGATGTGAACTCCGCACCATATGGGAACCCAGAAGGGTTTTAGTCCCTTATCAGAGACTATGGGTACATGTTTATTTTGTAACAGAAGGCTACCAAGGCTGCACCATGAGTTGTTCCGTCACCAGATATTAGAGTATCTACTCCAGAGGGCTCCTTCTGCCTCCCGTATACTTAGGAGTGGATTCTCTGGTGTCAAATAAGTACAATTGTGACTGACACATCTTGCATGGCTGGAGCATCAATCACCATGTCCTTCATATGCACTGTATTTGAGGATCTCACAATGGTTACACTCATATTGCTGTAGCATGCATCTTCTGACCATGCATCAATGTGTTTCCACAAAACCATTCAAAATATAATGTGGCAGTACCTGAGTGTTTGAGGTGAGGACATCAGCATCTCCAAAATGAAACAAAGGTCAGTAGATTGATTGCTTCAACTAATGAATAGAAGAGGTGTCAGTCTGTAGGAAAGTTTGAATTTAAATAGCCCCAGGAATGTATATGGGCTCCAGTGCTAGACTCTCTTCTGTCAAGGCACCTCCGAGAAGTTGGGATTGTATGGAAAGGCAAGGAAATGTCTGACCTCCTCCTAGACAAAACATTAAGACAGAAAAAAAAATCCTTCCACTTCATTAAAATTCCATTTTTTTTTTCTTTATTGCTTACTTCAGGTTTCATACTTTTTTTTTTTTTTTTTATCTATCTTCTTCTGAAAGTTGGGGTAATTTTAAGATAAGATGGCAGAGCTATCTCCTTACAGGTACTGTGATCCTAACATGTGGTACAAACTCTGGGCCCAAAACCTTTACACAGGCTATAAAATCCTTCAAAGGATAATAGGATATGCATTCACTTTCTCTGCATGAATGAGCCGGTACCGCAGAGGTCAGAAGAAGGAGAAATGTCTTCTAATAACCAGCAATAAGCAGAAAATCTCTCTGTCGCATTGCAAGGTAGACAGGAGCAAGCCTAAAATGTTAGGGTGCTGCAAAAAGGCTTGACAGGGAGGTGTGAAAGCACTTTTCCTCTTCAAGCAGAAAAGGGCAGCAGAAATGGTGCTGTGGCCAGGACTGGACGATGAATTCAGAGGCACAGCAAGAGAGCAGCTGACTCATAAAGTTAATTGATAGCCGGTTGCTTTGTCACTTACATTTTTCAGCCAGACCCCCTCATGGAAAAAAAAGAAGGATTCTTCCTCTCATAGACGTTAAATGATTGTGAGATTAGTGGCCTAGGAATTATGAAGTCCTCCCTTTGACTCCCTCTAGCTCGAAGCATTAATCAGATAATTGTCTGGGATGTGAGACAATTCCACCTGCTTCTTCCTCCCAGGCCCAAGTGCTAAATCTTACCTCTGCACTGGGCTGACTTCACCCAGGCTGTTTAAACCACTGTAGGTTTTTCTGCCTCCTTTATTTTGTATATTTGCATGGAAACAGAAGACGGAACAGAGAGAAAAGGGTGGTTTTAGGAACACAAGACCAGATGAGATGCTTTTTTCCACTGCTATTATCAGAGCTACGTTGCATAATCTCTGAAATGAAGGAATCCAGCTCCAGGTACATTTTGTTTCTTGTCCCATCTCCTCCTTTGATAGCATGCTCCAGACATTCTGGTTCTGATGGTTTGACCCTTTTTCCCTTAATTTTCAGCCTAAATGTATTGACAGGCTCTCTGATTTCTCTCATTATTGTTCACCATCTCTGCTGCCCTGCCATCCCTGCCGGCTGGCTGAGGGAATTTTGCCACTTTCCCTAGTTTTTATGCAGTCCCGTGAAATTTTTTCTTAGCGTTAATTTGTTTCAGGAAATGAAATGAGGTGAGTTTCTTCTCCTAAAATCAGCTTTGCTGCTCCTTATTCATCTAATCAGCCCTTTGTTGTGCTTGTTTTGAGATAAGTTAATTTACAGAATATGGTTGCACATTGCATTTGCCTCCCTACCGCCATGAGCTGAGATTGTACTGACCTGCAAAGAAACACAATTTTACATCTGTTATAGAGAAAGAAGCAGTTGTCAGGGTTTATATGGGAGTGGAAAGCAGGCAGAAAAGGTTGGATATTATTCCCAAGATCCACGCATAAGACAGGACCCCTTGCTTCTGATAGCAAAGTGAAGCATCGCTAGCACAACTTTCGCACATAGAAGTCCCTTTTCTGCATTTTTAATCAGCATTGAAAAACAACTGGCAATCATGACATGTAACACAGCTTAAGAGTTAACAACCCCTTGAGATGAGTGAAGACAGCTGTGCCTCAGAGATGAGCATTCATGCCCTCTGCAGATGCTGCTGTCTCTGTTTTCATTTGCTTCACAATTGTGGGGATTCTGAAATTTCTCTGACTGGATGTGGGCATCTCTCTTTGGGCTGGTCACCCTCAGCTGCCTTCACAGCCAGGGTGAAGGCACAGAAGAAGGCTTCTTTAGAGCATGACACACCTCCTCCCTGCATGCAATTAAAACAGAGTGACAGAGTTATGACCCCAAAGTGTTTGCCATTGACTATACAAGGGTGAGGTGCAGTCATGTACCCTGGATCTGGTTAAAGGCATGTTGGATGACTCCTGTTCCTATTTTCCTCTTTGAATGAGATCTGAATGAAATGCAAGGTAGCAACATCCACCAAAAAGCATTGACTCCTAGAGCCCCAGCAAACAAGACTTGCTGGAGCCCGTGTGCTTCACAGCTGCTTTTCTGCATAGCCGTGTTTTATCCACAGATCCCAGAAATATTTTATATGCACATGACATTTTTCATGTCTTTCAGCCTTGCATGCCCAGTGCAGTGTGGGGAGCAATTTTTCTCATCATTGCCACGAAGATTTCAGCTCTGACAGTGGAACACACCTTGCTGGATGTAATCTAAGAAGCAGGAAGAATTCTGAGTCACTTTTTATCTGCTGAGCTGAGTTTGCAGCTCTGTAATGCCACATAAAAAAAAAAGTTCTTTGCTGATTTGTAAACAGAGTGCATTGGAGTAGGAGGAGCTATAGGATTTTCCATTGAAAGCTCTTGACAGCGACGTCTGACTGCAGCTGGCAGACAAAGGCAAAATGAGATCCAGCAATAGGAAGGAGAAGGTGGAAGGATTTAAAATGAAAAATGTTTTTAGTGGGACAGATCGTCAGCAAAATGAATCAGCTTGGACATGGTAGCTTCTGCCCTTGGGATCTTTGTAGGCAGAGGGATCTTCTAAAAACCTTGACCTGTCCTTTTGTATTAGCTCCTGGGCTAAGAGTGAGTGAGCAGATGTCTCTGGAGGTCAGACAGGATCAGAATGGTGCTTCTGGTCTTAACACCTAGCCTTGCAGGAGAGTATTAGCATCCGTGTTTATAAACAAGGAAAACAACACTGAGGAGCAGTAAGGGCTCACTGAGTACTAACTCATCCTGCAGTGCTGGCCACTGTCACTTTCTAGGGAATAGCTTCTCCTCCCACTGCTTGCTTGGTGTTTGGTGATCATAAACTCTCAGTGGGCACAGAGCTGGCTCTAGTGCAGGCATTCAGCTACTCTAATGTCAGCAGGGGCCATGCAAGGAAAAATCCCTACTCGCCTGCCAGAGACAGAACTGACCACGAGCTCTCTGCTCTGCTGAAAAATTAAATCAGGGGTAGAGCACAGGTCCTTCATCTCCGTCCTCGTGCATCTGTCACATTGCATGGAGTGTGCTTCACTTAACAATTTTATACACTAGCCATGGGTCCTGGCACTCTGATAAAACCTGCTGCTCCTCTGGGAAGCTCCAGGTTGGGATCTTTGGAAAGGAAAATGTTTTTCCCAACTCCCTGATCCACCCAAGTGACCTCTGGGCCAGAGTCAGCGTATGATATGAGCACATCATATCTCATAAAGAAGCCTTCCAGAAAATATGCAGAATGTTCCAGAGGGGAAAAAAAAAAAAAAAAATCAATCCGGCTGACACAGCCCTGGGAATCTGTGACTGTTATCATTACTTTCCTGGTAAGAAGTCAGGACCATGTGGGGATCTATCACTGCCAGGAGGCACTTGAACGTCTGTTGCAACTGCAGCATCATCAAAATGAGTAGGAAAAGATTAATCATGCTCTGGACTTTACTGGCTAATGCATCTTCCCTGCTCGCCTGCAGTCAGTGACAGGGGTGTCCTGAACTATGGTTTGCAGCAGGCTCAGCAGGGACATCCAGACAGCTGAGAACCTCTGACCCTAAATGACTTCATCTAAAAGTTGCTCTCTGGTTAGATTGGTTTTAAATGCTGCTAAATGCTCCCTTTTTTTTTTTTTTTTTTTTTTCTTTTCTCTCAGTCTCAACTTCAAGAGGGAAGACTGAGCCTGGGAATAGATGCAAACAAAGTCTGGAGCTGGAACCAAGGTTGGCCTCATCTGCACAAAGCGAGCATCACAGCCTGTAGAGTTCCTGTGACTCTCCAGAACAGAAAATGGGGGTGCAGGTGTGGTTCTGACACGTATGAAAGCGCTGTTTGGATAAAAGGTGAAAATAGAAAGCAGTTGCAGCAACTGTAAACTCTCCCACTGTTGGATCAAGCAAGGAGTGTTTGTTCAGGAGAAAACATTTCTAGCATGCTTTCTCCATGCCTTCAGGGGCTATCATGTAGCAGGGAGAGGCTGGTTGTGCACTCAGGGATGCAAAGGGCTTCTGCTCACAGCACGCTCAGCTGCCACGCGTCTGCCTCCTCTGGCTGTTGTCCCTGCATCAGTGAAGGGAAGTGGAGGGGATGAACAGGGTCTGCCTGGGTTTCTTCTGCATGCAGGGTGTAGGTAGACACCATCAGGAAGATACCCAGGCCACTGGTTGTATGGATGAGAGCTTTACAGAGCTGTTTTCATAGAAGGATCTATTGCTTATAGCTACATTTTATTTGTGGTTAACAGGAACCTCCTGATCTCCTTTTCTGAGATGGTTCATTACAGGCTTTTAATGTCACCTTGAAGGTACTTGAGAGTCTTCTGTGCCTCACAGGACATGAAATGGACAATTGCTTTATGGGCCTTTCTATGGAGTGGTTGCTGGCTGCTGATGGTGATGGCTCCATGATGCAGGAGGCCTCCTACAGCTCCAGTCCCATTCAGATAATTCCTATACTGGATCAGAGCAGTCTTGTTTCGGTAGGTCAGGTGCTGCCTGGAAGGCCGAAGTCGCCATCATGGCTCCACCTCATGCATGTAAGATGCTCTCAGTTCTTGGCATCCCTTAAAGCCTTCTCCTCTTTGAATTCTCTGAAAGGGATGCAATTGCAAAGGATCCATCCCAACCCCGTGTTAGGAACAACCAATCTGCCTGTGCAGATGGGTTTTTATTCAGTTTTGACAAGAACAGTTCTCCGTCTACAAGACAGGCTGTTTAGGATACAAAACCTGTATAACTGCATTGATCTGAGTGTGGTGGAAGAAGGAAATAAAATAGAACAGAAACCCCCTCTGTCTGGCTGTCCATGAAGACAAAGCTACAGACAGCAAAGACCAGATTCAGCCAGCCTCTACTTAGTCCTGTTGGTGTTTCCTACCGACGGATCAAGGCCTTCAGAAGTGAATAAGCATACAGACTAGTGAAAAATATTATAAGGCCTTCAATGTAAGTTAGGTCAATGAAGTCTGACCTCAAGGAGAAGAGATCTAGAGCAAGTTCTAAGCAGTTTTATTCCAGACCCTATATGCCATGCCTATACACCATTTCACCCCAACTTTTGGCCTTGTATTCAAACAGAATTAAATCCTTTGAAGGATTCAGGTAGCTCTGACTTCCATGTAACCCAGTGACAGGTCCATTACTAAATATGACCACTCAAGCTCGTCTGAAAGCTGTCAATACACATATTCTTTCTGCTGAAGCTGGACCAGTGGAAAAGAAGAGTTTTCTACTCAGATACAGAAAATATTCTTTGGAGTCAAAGTCAGGTATTTTGTTTTGTTTTGTTTTGTTTTTATTTATTTATTTATTTATTTATTTGCAAAAGACCCTGAAAAGAAAGTAATGATGTGTTTTGCTTTTCCTTCTGGGAAACATAGTTCCTATAGCTCTTTGTTCCCAACCTTTTTCTCATCATCTGGGATCCCTGCCTGCACCCCACCTCTGATGATGAACCAAAGCAGAGATTGACCAGCTGTTTGGCCATCCTACAGCTGGAGAAGGGGGTGAGGGGACATGGTCATCCAGCAAAATGCCCTGGGCTCTGGGTAGGAGCAAGATCCCAAACCACAGTTCTTTAAGGCACAGGGAGAGGGATTTCAAAGCCATCTTGGTCGTGAAATGACGGAGTAGCGAGGAGAGGAAAGTGGTTCACTGCCACTAGGCATCCTGAACTGGCTGGGGGCAGAGCTTTTGACCATGGTGTGGTGCACGAGAGGGGTCTGGGTGCCCTCACAAGGGCTGCAAAGCATGATGTGATCTTGCCAGCAGACTCAGCACTGTGCTGCAACGTGAACTGCTCCTTCCCCTTCTTTTCTCAGTTTTGCTACCGAACCCACCATTAAATACCTCCCTGCTCTCTCGAACACCCTCTTTCCTTCCTTCACAGAGGCAGAGAGAACTGCAATTAGCATCTGTGCCCACTCCGTAAAGCAGGTGAGAGGGAGAGAGAGTGGCGTTTCAGGCCATTAGCCCTGGCGCTGTGCCACGAAACCCTTCCACGGCGTGTCTGCCGCCGTGATGGATGGTGGCAGGTTTCAGAGCTCACCTCGTTCCCAGCCGGTGACTTACGGTAACTTCCTCTAGGGGCTGAGGATACGGGAGGAGTAAATGGTGCATGAAGCATCAGTGGGGGAAGGAGACGGCTCCAGGAGGAAAATTCACCATCATGCAGATGTGCAGCATCTCTCTCCGACCACCCATGGACACCAGCTACACGTATTCGTGGAGCTGGGGGGATGATAATGAGGGATAGGAGCCAGGGGAAGGACTGTTTGCTAGAGTCTGGAGGTGCAGATGTGGGTGGATTGAAGCAGAGCTGGGGAAGTGCTGCAGCCAGCTGGGTGGTGGGGATAGCACAAGGCAAGGAGAAAAGTGATGTTGAGGGAGAGCTAAAATGATGACCCCTATTCTATGAGGGTCAGACCTCTGCCTCACATGAGGGTGAGATAGGCAGGTGAATAACACCGACTGGTAAGATCCAATTGTTACAAGATGCCAATTGCTTGCTAAGCCAGAATCCCAAAAAAATGCATCTGCCTTTGCAGTGCTGAAGGTATCTGTCCCAGGGAGTGGTGGTCGTGGTGCAGAAAGGTCATATCCAGAAGCCTTTTCCACATCATCACCCAGCACAGCACTTGGTTATGGCACTCTGTTGCCCTAAAACATAATTATTATTTCTACTGTGTTTTGGGGGAGCCAAACCCAGGGAAATGTTGGCTCTAAACGTTCTCCCAAATGAACAATTCCTATGGAGGTCCTTGGGTTTAAGCACAGGGAGCTGCTTAAATGAAGAAACTGACTGGTCTAATGCATATATACTGAGGACAGTTTGGGGGACCAGGACCTGGAAATGATCTTAGTAAACACAGAAATGAAGCAATCTGCAGATTTCCTGATGCCAAGCTAACCTGCTTAAAGCTGGCTAGGAAAATCCTGTGCTTCAGTTGCTTCTTGAACAGAGAATGACAGCCCCAGTGGTGAGATGCACTTGCATCGTTGCGTGAATCATTTTTCCTTCTTCTTCCTATGAGGCACCCTATACAAGCAACCGCAGCGCAACAACAGCCTCAAACGCCCCTGTTGCAGTGATCCTGATTGTTATTAATGATAATAACAGCACTTACAAGTCCTAATCAGGACTAGAACGAGATGTTGTACGCAGGATGGCTCCTGACCCGAACACCATACAAATGGTTCATACACCTCATACACCTCCCTGTTCTTTTGTGAAATCATAAGGAAGGTTTAATTAATCTGATATTGGTAAGAAAGCTGTTCCTTGTTACTTTCCCAAATTATTCCTTTTTCCAAACAAAGTGTGAGATTTAGTCTTATTTTTCTCTATGCCATGCAATTCTCTGGAGACCGAAGAGCTGTTACTCCCTTGAAATACTAGTAATGTCACTCTGACACCAGAAATTTTGTTTTTTGTCAACTTCTATAAATTGCTACCCAATATTTCAGCACCCACATGGTTTATGTAATTCTATCAATTTTATTCTAGTGTAAGCTCCGTGAGTTAAAAAAACAATTGCTCGTGATGTGCCATAAATTTGAAAGCACATGAAACATTTGTGCCCAATTTAAGAGCGCGATAAAAAATCAGAACGGTTTGCTGCATTGGAAACTCTAATGGTGGCTTCACAGACTGCACTCAGACAGTGAAGAAAACTGTAAATGGAGAAATCACATATACATTATAATTCTGCATATACATGGGGAGACATGCTTAGGAGATAAAGAGGATGCTTTGCAAAATTGTCAGAGGCTATGCAGTGTTGTCAAATTGTGCAATTTGGCAGACCGAGTCCTCTTGACTGCTGGAAATATTGTACAATTCAGCCTTTCCAGGCATCTGATGTCGCAGGGAATGAGCTCCATAGGCTGCCTGTGGTGAATAAGGACAAGTTAATGGCCGTGAACCCAGTGGCCCCCTGCTGACAGATGACTAGGGAGCCTAATGAAGCTGTGTAAAAGATGCTCCCAGGTGACCAGAAAAATGAAAGCCCCCCTGGATCCGCTGCTAGAAAACAGGTGAGTGCTCTGAACAAAGAGTCCTTTCCAATGAGCTTGGTATATCCAAAAGACCCAGCTTGTAGCACCCTAGAAACTATCGTCGGCCCAGCTCATGAAAACCATGTGTCATCCCATCACCTGAGCTGTGATTTCACCTCCCTCCCACCCAGCCTTGTCTCCCTCTGCCAGATTGGAGGACTCAAAGCCCATGAGCCCTGCTTCTGCAAGCTGATGTTCCCAAGAGCTAATGAACATCTTTCAGGCAATTAGTCATTATAAGCCTGTTTGCTTCCACTTGTGCTACAGCTGAGTCCAGGGTCCTTGAAGAAAATGCCTCACTTGATTGCCACAGAGAACATGGGTGTTATGTGACCTGGCTAATAGTCTGGGCCAAGCCCCAAAGTGTGTAATCATTCTGCAGGCAAACTTACTAGGCAATTTCCCAACAGACACTGAAAGATTTCTGTCTTGGTCCAGATTGCTTCCTCCCCTTTTCCCATCTGGGAAATAACCAGCTTTATTTTTTATTTTTTTTCCTGATTGTGAGGGGAAAACAGACTACTTTTTGAGGCTGAACCAAGAAGCCAAACATACCCTCTTCAGTATTACTGCTGTTTTCTTTGTCCCCATGGGGTTTTTCTCATCCGTCTCCTATTTCTGGCAGATTTTCTGGACTGTGAGCTCAGAGCTAGGACAGCTCCCTTAGTACATGCAGGGCTTCCAATATATGAAACAAAGCAGTACAAAAACCAAGAGCCCTGCTGCAGTGCACATTCCCTGGACAGAGAGCGGAGCTGTCTACAAAGAAAAGGGGAGGACCTGGCAAAGTTTGAAGAAGAACTTTTTACCATAAAATTTTGTGCTCTATAGCATCCCAGGTCCCATATATTTTAGTGTTTGTTCTGTTTCCAAAAGGTGCAGTTTTCCCCCATTTCTCAGCGTATATAAGACTGAATATTATGAGCTATATCTACCTTCTTTTTGGTATTCTTATGACAGAGAAAGAGGGGAGGAACAATGCTCGGAATTCAATGCCTAAAACATTTTTAACACCCTGGATTATCTGCCTGGCCTCCAGGTGTGACTGCAGAGAGTCAGAGGTGTCTGCTTCACTTGTACCTGGTGCCACATTTATCAGCCCTATGTGGGGGTGATGTCATTGAAAATGTCACTGTTGCTTTTGGGAATGCAGCTGAAGGCTCAGCCTTGCTGATGAACTGGACATCATTGTTTTTTTGTGTTGGGGATGAGGTGATCTTGGCTTCTGAGCAATCTGAGACCTCCTTGTTCATTGGCAAGAGGTTTGGAAATAGTGATACTTCTCCAATATCGTGGGAGGAAAGCAGATAGCTTCAGGATTGACAGTGCACCAAGACCTTGTCCTCAGTTAGCATGACATGAGCCAACTGACCCTCTGCCCTCAGGATGCATCACAAGAGGGAGGGCATGCTGCATTTCACTTTATAATGTGGTAAGGAAGCCAGAGAGCTGAGGAGATAGGGCCTCAGTTGGGAGAAAGAGCAAGAAAACAGGAGAAGTCTGAAGCAGAGAAGGAAGTCTGAAGATAGTACATGAAGCAATGCAAATCACACAGGTGTACAGCTGACTTCTTGGGGAGAAGACTACCAATATGGGAAAACCTCTCCTGCCTGTGATCTCAGGCCACTTAGGATGCTCATTGTAATTAATTGCAGATGGAGGCTGCAAAATGAGGTATGGAGGTTCCTCCAACCCCCCCCCCAAAAAGATAAAAACAGCAGAGGCAATAGGATGTGCAGCAAGAAGAAAGACTTTTCTCTTTCCCCCTTGCTGACCATACATCTGAAACTGATCTGGCACAGCTACTTCTTGGGAACAAGGAGTAGGCAAGTCATCTCCCCTAGCTGACTGCAAGATGTTGGGTCAGGCTGGGACCAGCCTTCCAATGGAGAATCTCTTCCCCAGACCCCTGGAGGGGTATTACAAGTCATCTTCCAGCACCTCCTGTAAGGGGGCCAGGGAAAAGTGAGTGGATCAGTTTAGAAGATAGGGAAGAGGAGGAAAAAGAAATCTCTCAGCATGTTGTGGGTTTTGAAAGTTTCAGCACAGGAAGAAGTAAGCCCTGGAGCAATACCTTAGCATAAGCTATTCCCATTTTTCTGTTCTTCTCCCTTTTTCTAATTTTCTTCCTTTTGATCTTGATTTGCTTCTTCTGAGACTTGCATAATCTCACCCTTGGGCAAGTGAAACAGATGCAAACCTTCTCTTTCCTTCCTCAAGACAAAACCTCCAGGCATTTTCCTGAATTTGGGTGCCTGGGCATTAGATTGTCCTCCATCATCAGGTCACCTCTGATCTGTTTTTTTTTTTTTTTTTTTTTCCTAGGGTTGACTGAGGAATTTTCATCTGGTGAAGCTGGGTCAATAGCAGTGGCCATGGCAGGCACCATCTGTCCATCCAGTAATTATTGTGGCCCTAAGTGTAGAGTAGGCATCCTCACTAGTCCAGAGGCCATGTGTAGTGCTGTTTCTTTATGATGTTGGTGGCTGGCACATCTGGACTCCAAGATCAAGTCAATATAGGTACAGTGTGTGAGGTTTAAGGTCCTGTCTCAGCTCCTTTTTCATATACTTGAAAGATCCGCTGATGTCTTAGAGCAATATAATCCATCAAGGTTACTTGGGCTTGAAATGAACTGAGTCTGAGGTGTTTCCATGCGTTGCTGAGCTCAGGGCAGCAAGGAAAGGAGCAGAGCTGAGGTATTTTGGTTCTGCAAGGCTCATACTGCAGACAACCCACAGTGATTTCCATAAGAGATTTCTGGAGTGATCTCCAGGAAATATTAGTACAGATGGATAAATGCAGTCAGCAGGAATTCTTTGTTGGGATCATGCTGTGGCTGAAAAAGGAAATATTGTGCCATTAACACTTATTGGAGTTCTGATTTTAGAAAGAGTTTTGGTGTTTTTCACCTCCTCTTGTGTCTCGTATAAAGGGCAGAATGAGACTTGTTTCTCAGACACAGGAAGTTAACAGTGGGAGCAAGGAACAAGGATAATTGTGCTGGCCTCTCCTTGCAGCACCATAAGGGTTAACGCTGGGCTTCAGCCAACCCACAGACCCCAATAACCCACTCAGCAGGCCTATGGGTAACTCCAGATCTTCCTTGTCTTCAATCTTTTTCCTGCTGACAGCATCTCACCAGATTTGTGCAATCTCTGTGTGATAGAAGACAGTGGTTTCCTTTCCTTTGATGCCACTATTTTTAGGTACAGTTTGTCCCCACTCTTCTGATATGAAGATGAATTGAGATTCCCACCCCAAAACCAGGAAATACCTGCTGTTCCGAGAAGAGCCCAGAAGTCAATCCGGAAAGAAATCTCAAGAAAAAAGTTAATCCTTCAAAAACTGCTGCCAGCCTCATGCAAGCTTGAATTCTGTGATTAGGCACAATATTTTGGAAGTTTAATTTATCCCACAGACTGAGCATTTGTCATTCTTTCTGTGAGTTATGTCGTATTCCTAACCAACTATTTGTTAGTCACATGCTTTCCAACACTTCTGTGAACACGCTTTTTAAGGCTCTGAATGGCTTGGAAAAGTGATGACTGTCTGTTCTGCATTTTTTAATTATGATTGTTGTTTCTGCCTCCCAACTGGACAGACTTTTTTTCTCTCTTCTGGTTATGAATACTGAAAGACACCGGCCAGGTGGCCAAAGCTGTGCATCCTTTTCTGTTGCAGTTTATTTTTCCTGAAGATATTTAGCCATGGACATACTGGCAATATACAAACATACAAGTGAGTACATACCCTCTCTCATGGGCATTCACTAAGCACGGAAAAAGGGTATTTTGAATAACAAGAATAATGTCTTCGGTGTGAGAATGCCCATTCAGTTGCAACAGTTATAATTCAGAAAATAAGATTTTGAAGTCAAAATCTAGCATAAACTGGTCTTGTAAGGTATCTCACTATCAGCCCATGACTTGAAAGCAGGCAAAAGTATATTTTCTTTGCCACTTTTATCTAGACTTAGATGGCAAATGCTGTAAGGACAAACCCTGGTGGTGAATCAAGTATGTAGTGTCCTACAGAGCTGCAGTCCAGAGCTCAAGTTCTACCTCCTAACAGCACATCACAAAAACATCCCCGTATCTTGTGTAATATGCTCTAGGTGACCCTGCTTGAGCAGGGGGTTGGACTAGACGAACTCTGGAGGTCCCTTCCAACCTCAGCCATTCTTTAATTCTTGGTGATTCTGTGATCTACTTTTCTTCATTGGAGTCAAAGTCTGCAGCAGTACCCTTGGACAAAACCTTTGCCAGTGGTATCATGATACCAGTAAGTGGTATCATCCCTCTTTCGTGGAATTGGAATATTTGCTTCCTTCTGCCAGACCATTTTAGCCAGGTGATGGCATCTTTTACTTCGCTTGGCCCCAAGTTAATCTGAAAAATTCGCCAAAGTGTGTTCGTGGCTCCTTTGAACTTCTGGAATAGATTAGCGGGGGCCTTCACAGCATGTCCCTAACCCCAACACGGCTGAGGCCACTACTCAATTAGCCAGCAATTGTGCTGCAGCAGATTGCATTGAAGATAACCAGATGTGAGCAGATAAAGGAGCCGGTGGAATTTGGACCATGTGTGTCTTATCTCTGAAAGCTTTCAATAGCTTCTCCAGCCCTGAGTTCAAACAGCAGTCAGAGGCCTGCAGTGTCTCATGCCAGGATGTTTATTAGGCACCATTTCTGGTGATGTAAGCCTGTAAAACTTGCCAGGTGAATGAGGAAGGTCAGCAGTTTGAAAGTGAAGGCAGAGTTGTGTACTGTCAGATCCTTCTGATCTCAAGACGTCGGCTCCCGCTCTCTCCTCTGAAGGTATCAAAGCACTCACGACAGGACGACCATGGCCTGAGATGAAGATCACAGCAGCCATCTTGGCCAATGGTTGCAGGCTCATTTGACTCTTTCCATCATATAAAGGTTTTGGGAATAGATACAGCACTGCAAGGCAACAACAAGTCTACCCAGATGGGACCTTCTCTTAGAAGATTAGTAGATTTTCAGTCCTTCTTTTTGAGGGGTAACACCAGCACTTGGGCCAGACACTCCCTACTCATGTAGGTTGAGGCTAAATGCAATGTTCCTTCATCCAGGGCTGATGAGAAATGGCCTCATTGTATCAACTCCCCAAACTTATTTTTTTTTTTTGTTAATATTCCTGACACCCTTCCCTAGGAAATATCCATGCTCAAGACCACTAATACAACGTGTGGTGATTTTACCCTGCTAGGCAGCTGAACTCCACCACAACCACTCTCTCATTCCCCCTCCTCAATGAAAAAATGGTGAGAAAATACAGTGACAAGGGCTCAAGGGCTGAGATAAGGAGAGGAAGATCACTCAAAAATTATCACCACGGGCAAAACAAACTTGGCATAGGAAGATTAATGTAATTTATTGCCTATCGCTAGCAGACTAAACAGTGAGAAACTAAAAGCAAACTAAAAACACCTTCCTCCCTCCACTTTCTTCTACATCCTCCCCCCAAGGGGTGCAGGGGAATGGGGGAATGGGGGCTGCAGTCAGTCCCCGACGCTTCATCTCCACCACTCCTTCACAGTCACTCTCTGCCCCTGCTCCACGTGGGGTCCCTCCCATGGGGGCTGCCGACAGGCAGCAGCTCTTCAAGAACTGCTTCCACATGGCTCCGTACCACGGGGTCCATCCCCCAGGAGCAAACTGCTCCAGCACGGGTCCCCCACGGGCGGCAGCTCCCTCCAGCCCCCCTGCTCCTGTGTGGGCTCCTCTCCACGGGCTGCAGCTCCGGCCCGGGGCCTGCTCCTGCGGGGGCTCTCCATGGGCCGCAGCCTCCTCCAGGCCACATCCACCTGCTCCACCGGGGGCTCCTCCACGGGCTGCAGCGTGGAGATCTGCTCCGTGTGGGACCCATGGGCTGCAGGGGGACAGCCTGCTCCACCAGGGGCCTCTCCACAGGCCGCAGGGAACTGCTGCTGCGTGCCTGGAGCACCTCCTGCCCTCCTGCTGCACTCACCTTGGGGCTGCAGGGCTGGGTCTTGCTCCTCGCTCTCCCAGCTACTGTTGTGCAGCAGTCTTTTTTCCCTGTCTTAAATTTGCTCTCACAGAGGCCTGACCAACATTGCTCACTGGCTCGGCCCTAGCTAGTGCCAGGTCCCTTTGGAGCCATCTGGAGCTGGCTCTGATCTGCCATGGGGCAGCTGCTGGCTTCTTCTCACAGAGGCCACCCCTGCAGCCCCCCTGCTACCAAAACCTTATAAACCCAATACACATCCTGAACTCCATACACTTTCAGGGATTTCAGGGAAATGGTGGTCTTTTCCCCAGCCTCCTATACTGATAATATCAACAGTAATATCAGAGATGCAGCACGCTTCCGATTAACCCACAACACAAAGCCCAGCTTTTCAGTGGAAGGGATTTTCTTTAAAGTAAAACTAAAATAAAAAAATGTCCAATATATCAAAAGGTTCAGAGGCATCTGGAGGAATTTCAAATCCCATGCACATATTTAAAACTGTCCTTCCATATCTAACTTGATATGTTCAGTCAGCCCAGGTGTGTTGTTACTTCTAACACCCTTCACAAGCAAATCATCAGCAGGGACACATGCAGGAAGAGGGCAGGATGCTGCCTCACCCTAAAACTCCCGATTTTTAAGAACCAGAAAAGACGAAAAGAACAATTCTCTGTGCTCAGAGCATAGCTGCTCCAGAGCACAGCTCAGTGTCCTCTATTCCACATGGGTTCCTGTAACTTTGAGTGGCCTCCTTCAACTCTTTCAGCCCTCTTAGGAATGAAGGATCAACAAGAAATTCTTTAAGTTATCTGATGAAAACTATACCTCAAGCTTATCTACACATTTTCTCAGTCAGATCCAGCAGTTTTGGTGTCCTTAATACAGTCTCTTTTCTTTTATCATCCTCTTTTGCAGCTGAACATAGCAATTCAATAAGCAACCTCCTTTATGTCCCTTTCCTTCCCTCTCTGAAAGGCAAACATTATTATTGTTATTTTAAGAGTAATCTAAGATTTACAGGACCTCTACTGTCAAGCTATTTCAGATATTCCATTGGCAACTCCCAGCTAGATTTATCTCTAAGGATATTCAATGCCTCCTGATAGCGTTATCCTTCTGCTAATTGAAATTCTGTCCTAAGGAAGAAAAAATGAAAGATTTCCAAAGGGGGCAAGAAATAACAAGGCAAAAAAATAGACCAAGACAAGCCTCTGAGGCAATTCCCCAGGCTAGAAATCTGGAACAATATTTTGTGCTTTTCTCTTGCAGTCAACTTCCCAAAGGAGTAGAATTATCAAACATTACATGGGACAATCATAGTAATTAAAACATTTATACATATATGTGAAACACCATAATGCTGATCACAGGGAACAATACAGTTTGCAAAGTACTTTTCTGCTGGGATTCACCAAGACACTTGCTGTTTTATTATGGGTTGGCTTTTTAAAATGATTATTTTTAATCTATTTTTTCCAGATGTTTTGCCTCATAGCATTGCATGTTTTACTATATCATTTGCTGGCCTAATCTGTTTTTCTGTGTGTGTCTCTCTTTTTCCTCCCTAGATTTTAGCATCTGATTTTGGAACATGCTTACAGCACTGCACAGTAGACCAGTACTTAAATGCTTGGAGGAAAAAATGAAGAAGCCTCGAGTGAAGACCATGAAGATTTTTGAGTTAGTCGCACAATACAGTTTTCAGAACTGGATAGAAAACAAATTCCAAACCAAACCGAACACAAGCCAACAATAACATCAACAAAACCCTCAAGGATTCCATTTGGTTAAGAAAGCAGAAGTTCAGATGACAAACCTTGCCTTCCTAGTTGGCCAAATCAGGAGAAAAACCTGTAGGACGATATTTAAAAACAAGCAGTCAGAAGCTCTCTTTTCACTTATTGCTGAAAATCTCCCCTCTCATGAAGCCCAGGAGACGTGTCATTCCCACATCCTCCGACGAGTAACCTATGTTGCCATGAAAACTCTCTGAAGTTCAGAACTACATCCCTGACTTAAAGCCCACATATGACCTCGTGCATTTATGCACTGGAGTATTTTTGACCTGGTGAAACAACCCTCACGGTGTGCTAAGTCTGTGTTGTCAAAGTGACTAGCATAAGATACCCTCAAAATTGGAATCACTTGTCAGGAAAAGGCTTTCTAAAGGTTCTGGAGCCACTGCCTTAGTCAGAGGAGCATGAACCCTTTGGTCTTTAAGCTTTAAACTCACGTAAACATGAGAGCCATCTTGGCCTAAATGAACATGACATGAATGTTACTGATTTCTCTATGGTTTGACAATAGTGCAACTCCCTCCTGACTTAAATGGAGTTTGTGATCCTTTATATCATGATATATATGAAGGGTAATGAAAATGACAGATAAGGCACAGAAAACTCTGAGCCCGTGGGAAACAGTGCCCTGTCATTTCTCATATGTGGATGCCCAACACTTTCAGGGTGTTTTTCTTGGTTAGGATAACTATCACATCAAATTCCTAAATGCAGTAAGTTTTGAAAGTTCTGGAGGAAAGAGAAGAGGGGATACTTTTATAATGTAAATTGCTCAAATACTGTTTATTTTTATCTATGCGCATTGTCCAGCTGGTCCATTAAAAGAGGTGGTATGACCTAGCTCATCACCCAACCTGTGGACCAGCAGGTTGTAGTCCCACCTCTGTGTCTCGCTTGAGTGAATCACTTTATTTTTGGAAGATCCAGACTTTGACACGGAGTAAGTTTCCTCTTTCTGAACTTGTGCTGAGGTTATTTTTTGATGCCTGCCATCTTTAGCTGTCCAGGGGTTCTCAGGCTGGCTGTTTATCAACCGCTGACGGCAAGCTTTGTGAAGCATGGACCACCTCTGAAGTTCAGGCTACGCAAAATGGTCCACGAGCAGACCCAGGTTGCAATCTCTTAGACTTTTTTAACTTGAAATGCTGAAATGTTCTCAACTCGCTTTCTGCTTTTTAGGCTGAATGTCTGCATGTAAATGATGGCAAAAAAAAATAAAGGGGTGTGGTGCCCCCTTATCACCTAAATCATCAAAGAATGTAATTAAGGGAAACTACCTAGTTTGGTCAAACTTGAACCGGGATAGCCCTTTCATTCAAAATAATAATAATAATAATAATAATAATAATAATAATAATAATAATAATAATAATAATGTGGGTTAGAAGTTTGCAATATGGCTTGTGCTAGACAATGTTTTGTGGATAAACAGAACTGACAAGCAGTCTGTGTTGCTCTCACTCTTCAAAATGAAGGGAAGGGGACTGGATATGAGCGGTTGCCTGGTGGATTGGTCCATGGGACAGCGACTGCTTTTATGCCTCTATTGAGCAGGACAGGAAGGAGGGAGGAGATGAAAGGAAGAAGATAGGCTGGGTGAGAAAAGACAAAAGGCAACTGAAGCGAAGTGACCTAGATACAGTCTGGAAGCATCATCCTGTGCAGTAGGGGATGGGAGAATGGCAGAAAAAAAGGATGGATTTACAGCCTAACACCCTTGCAGATGGCTCCTTGCATTTGTCCCCTTGCAGACAAACAGACCCCAGTTGAATTATGGGGCTATAATTCTATATGTGGATGGTGGACGGGAAGAGGGGGGAGGTTGCCAGAGTCGTTCGGTGGTTTATGACCTCCCCAGAAGCCCTTGATGGAATTCCAGCCCCATAACTCACAGCTGCCTTTTCTGGATCTGATTCACTGGAGGTCTCTGATGTGGTAGTTGAGATCAAGTTTGGTGTTGTGTCTTGCCCCTGCTGGGGATTTAATCAGATTGCCTTTGCTAATCCAAAGCAGGACAGTTTTATGAGATAGTTTCCCTGGCGAACGCATTTTGATTTGGCATGGGTACTGTGAAAGCAAAGAGCAGACTTAGGTACCGTTAACATAATTGGATCACTGTTTGCAGGCTTATTTTTTTTATACTTATCCTTCAAAAAGAAAGCACAGGAGAAGAGCCATGGCACGGCCACCAAGGCAATCCTGGTGTCCTGAATGCTAGTAGTTTTCCATTTGACTCTTCTTAGAAATATCAAACGCTGTGTGCTGTCTGCAGGTCTACCCTATACAGCAGCTGGTGGGTGAGGTTTAAGTCAAGGACATGAGATCTAACTCAAGAAATGAGATCAAACTCATATCCATGCCTGCAGACCTGCCCCATACCAAGACTTAGAAGGAAAGGACCTGACTGTGCCTCTAGGGTCTGTACTCTGGCACTCTGGTGGTCCTCCAGCAAAGGGTTAACCACACTGGACAGGGCAGCTCCTGTAGGATCAACTAGGCACCAGCCAGACAAAGGTGGGATGCCGTGGGAGGACATCACTTTCTCTGGCTGATGAATTCCTCTCTGCCATCACTCCAGCCCTCAAAAGGCCACATTTCTAAATTCAAATCCAGCTTCACAGCCAAGAACAAACATTTCTTAGGGCTCATTCTCCTATGCCAACACACAAGCCCAGAGCAGGTATGCGTCACAGTCATAACAGTCCGAACCTTTTCAGCAGCTCCTTTTCCAAGATTTGATTACAAACATCTCCTGACTCAGAAGACCCCTTTTCCAACATGTCTTTCTGTGATCTTCCTCTGTGTATTTGTCCAAGTGAAGCAACCGTGTCTAAAAGCATGCAGGGCAGAAGTGCGTGCTCTGGTGTATCCCTGATGCATGCTGTTCCCAAAATGTGTCTGGGCATCGCCTGGGATGGTGCTAGTTGGCACTGCCCAAAATTGTGCTGGGGAGCATGCTGACAGCTCAGCATTACAGACAATTTCAACACAGTGCTTGATACTCTACCTTGGCCTTCTTTTATTTACTAGCACAGATGTAGCCAGGAAAAACATAATGCCTGGTGGTGTTATCTGCTTGTCATGTTCCTGCCCATAAAATGTTTGTGTGTCATGAATTGTGACTAACTGGTGATCTGCTTGCCTGTGTTGTAGGAACAAGGGCTGCATCCCATATGGCGCACTGAAAGAAAGCTGGCCTGTGGAGATATCTTGGCATAATGTTTGGATTTGGGAGTTGTAAGGTCAGCGAGTACACTTCCCATTAGAATTTATGAGAAGGCAGGAAACTCAAAGCATCAAATAGTAATAATAAAAATAAAACAGTTATTCTTGTTTCATTTTTTTTTTCTTTGAACGTCTTAGCTGAAGGCAAAAGACCAAACCAATTCCTGCTTTCCTCCCAAATGCTGGCTGGGCTGTGGGAACACAAAGCACAGCGCAGATGAGATCAGGGCTCTGCTGCATTTACAAGAGCAGCATTTTACATTCCCTTTCCTAAAACAATTACAGCAAGAGAGGTCAAAGCAGACCCCCTGGTGGGATTCATCCCACCTGGCTTCAGAAAGGCACAATGTGGCCATCCACAGCTGGGCTCGTTCCTCTCCATCCTCCCTAGGGACAGCAACAGGAAACAAGCATTTTCCTTTGTCATTCGCCAATCTGTTTTGGCCAACCAGTTGCAATGAGGCAAATTGCATCCTGAAGGACATGCAGGGTTTTTTTTTTGCTGGTGACTTTATGGGAAGACACCTACAGTCACTCAGATGACTCCCAGGTATGAAGAGAGGTGATTTTGCAGACAGCGGATACAGCCTGCTTGAGGATGGCTCTGAGTAGAACCTCATTGATCCCAGAATCACTTTTTTTTGCCATGCTGTGTGCTGGCACAGCTTGATCCTGAAGATAGCAGGTCTCTCCAGGACAAGCGACTCAGATTTATGGTCCCCTTCCCTCTCAGAGCCTTATGAAAAATAATGAACCTGAGGCTGAACACGAGCGAGGAACAGTCCTGCAGAGTTTTTCAGTTCCCTCGTACGAGTGATATGCAGTGGGCACGAGTGAGCTGAAGCTGGAGTTGTACGCTGCTGGACCAAAAAACCCTCCAGCGAGGGGACTGGTGGGGGGAAGAGCTTAATACGATGCAGGCAGCTGAACCTGCGAAGTGTCAGAAAGCGGGTGAGGGAGTCGGGAAATAATAAAGGCAAATTGAATTCTCTCCAGGCTGCTGGAAGGGGTCCTTCTCAGCTGACATCTGGGATTGCTTTGGGAATCTGAGCTGCAGGCTAGCTCCCAGCTTTCCCCTGCCCTTTCCCCTGCCAGGTTTTTGGGGGCACCTGGGGGATGTCATTTACACTGGGGACATCACAGAGCTGAGGGAAGTGGTCACCGTTTGCTCAGTGGAGGAGCTTGAAGGAAGGATGGGTTAAGATTCAGGAAATGGACATCGCCTTTTGTGGACAATGTGAAATATTTTTTGTAGCTTGTGGGTGGGAGAATCCAGCATGGACAGAGAAACATTAATGATCTTAGTGAAGAGAAATATGGTACGACTGCTCCTGCTTGCTTTGCAGATACCCGGTTGGCCTTTAATGTCTAGCTCAGTCCTTGTGGGAGCTGACCAGGGACATTTCAGATGTTTTCAGGGACATCCATGTCAGATGTTTTCCTTCTCCTACTCTCGCAGCTCTTGTTGAATCAATAGGTGAATTCTCCACCCAGTAGAAGCAAGCTCACATCTAATCCCTTTGAAAGCAAACATTTTGAGCTTGCAGCTGACAACATGGAGTTACCCCAAGCCTGGAATCTGTTTATTTGCCTGTGCTAAGTAATTGCAGCCCCTTTTGGTGCTTGGAAGGGTGTTTTTGTGGGAATATTTGATGGTTTGCAGTATCCTGGTCTTAGCAAAGAAGACAAGAAGAAGCTGTGCCCCAGTATGTACCACACATGCCCTGAGATCTGGGTTGGATTCTTGCAAGCATGCAATACACTGAGATGTCCAACTGCAAAAATAGGTGACTGGACCGACTACTGCTCAAAAAAAACAGACTGCGGAGCCCCTAGCTCTGCCCCTGAGCTGCTAGCGTGACTGTGGGCAACTCATTTCAGCTCCTCATGCCTCAGTTTCCTCCCCACCTCTTCCTTTTCCTGTCTTGTCTCGCTGGCATGGAAGCTGTTATTTCTACAGGGATTCGCTGTGTTTGTACAACGCCTGGCAGGCACTCAGTCTAACACTACTCTTGTGCAAATGTTCAGTGCAGCCCTTTTGCCTGGAGGAAGCTTTTGTGACATAGTTTAGTTTATGTTTAAAAAAGACCCTGAAAAAAAAATCCGTTATAACTCTTTTCTTTTGAAATGTCAAAGAACTTTTTTTTTTTTTTTTCCCAAATGTGTGCTAGCAATTCAGAAGAGCTGAAATCTGAAAGACTTCTTTGCATGTGACAGTTTTGAGCATCAGTTCCTGCAGTTCACACTGCTTTCCTGACTCTTCCTCTGCTGCGTCCCAAGGAGCAGCTGGCAGAGATGCCTTATTTCCATGGCCAGAAGTGGTTAATTCATTATCCTATGTGTTGCTATGTATTGCTTATCTACAGGTACCCAGACACTTGCTAAGTGGTATCACACTGAAGTCTATTGCAAAAGCTGTCAGAGTTTCATCTGCCTTTATAAGAAGCCCACTTTCTTGCTTCCTTTCTATGCTCTCCATTGAGCTGAGACATGTAGACCCAAGTTCAGCAAAAAAGTGCTTCCTTTCCCCAAGTATTATAATGGCACTGTGGCATGAAAATCCCATAAAACCTGCCAGCTGTCTCATTCCTCAGTGGGTGACACAGGCTTAGCAGTTTGGAGCATGGCAGGAGTCACGCCAGCTCCAGGTACGCAACCATAACCCTGTTTTCCTCTCTGCTGAGTGAAACACTGGGCAGTGGTACGGGACCAGGAGAAGGGGAGCAGTGGGAAATGCCCTGGAGAAGGGCAGGCTGAGGCAGAAGATGCTGGTGAGGATGCTGATGCCACACACACAGCTCTTGGGATGGCAGTGAGGATAAGAGCTGTGTCCCTGCTTTGTCTGCTGGCTAAGCGCAGCACTGGCTGTGGGTCCTGGGGAATTTGGGACACAAAGAGGCAGCATGTGGACACTTCTGGCCTCCTTCACCACGTGTCATTGTCATAGATGTGTTAAATTATGAAAGATGGCAGTTCTGGGAGTCCCCACCATCACATCCCCCTTGCACCTCCAAAGGGCTTTGTGTACATCTCTTTGCCTTCAAGAGCAGGGTCAGTGAAAATGAATCTTTTATCTCCTTTTTGCCTTCAGTGGAGGTGTCTCAGGTCGTTTCCTGTCCCTTGGGGTACAAGATGATGCTGATATGTTAAACTCTGTAGACCTGTGTCAAGGCAGCACAAACCCAGCCCATGCTTGGCCAAGCCCATCCTTAGTCCTGTGGACTGTAACTTCCTTCATTACAGATTACCCTTTGCAAAGCCATTCAAAAGATGGCATCATAAGATAATAACCATGAGATAAGGGGACCACAGTGGTTGGGGAGTAGCTGTGGGAAAGGGAAAATGGATTTTCACTTCTTGGTTTAAGCTGAGCTACCTAGAAATCAGACTGTACATCAGCTGCTCCTTGTTGTTCCCTGCCTCCTGGGAGGACAGCATGGGTAGGAGGCAGGGGAAGGAGGGAGGCTGCATTTCTCACTGCCTGGGAAGCCTCTTCAGCTCTGAACAAATCCTCTGAGACCATGCCTGGTGGTGAGAGGTCTACAGGTCTGCCCATGAAGGCATGTGGTCCTTGGAGAGGGATGTGTCTTCTGCCTCCAGCCAGAGCACACAGAGAACACATAGGGAAATACAATTTCTTTCTATTTCCATGGCCAACCATCAGTGCTGGAAGCAGAGCTTACCCCAGCAGTAGCCTCAGACCTGGCATGACATCCTGGAGAAAAGAAGCAAGTAGGCTGGGTGTTTGCAAGCCCACCTAAGACTGCCTACATCTCTTCCAGGTTTCAAACCTAGTGTGATGCCTGCTACTCTGCTGTAGTGGCAATGGCATCAGAGGTAGGTTCTCATCAAGGACTTTCTTTTCAAGGCCACAGGATTTGGTTCCTTTACTGGCATCCCTGACTTTAGCAGCTTGTCATCTGTCTTCAAAATGAATTCCTGAAGGCACCCCAAATGCAGATGGAAAGAAATAAGCTTTGAAAAAAAAGTTTCAAGCTTTTGTTTGAAAACAAACAAACAAATCAAAAAAATCCAATAATGAGTTATTGTGTGAGCAAGGAAAGGAGAGATGGAGGGAGAGAGGGAGTGAGGAAATAAGGGAGGTTCAAAAGAAGGAAGGAAGAGAGGGAGGGAAAGAAAGAAAAAGGGAAAGAAGGAGGAGTGGTGGCACACTTCAGCCAAGGCCAAAATGGCAATAGGAGCTGACTCCTTGGAGTGCTAAGGAAGCTCCAGAAATGCATCATGGATGGTGGAAGAGCCTGATCTTGGGCTCCTATGGCATGGATGTGGACTTGCTTTAGGCACTTGCCTGCTCTCCAGTAATTCCCCTTTGATTGAATTCCTTTTCTCTGGCTCCATTCAGCCACAGGAAGCAGCAATCAGAGCCCAGGGCATTTTTATTTCTTTATTTTTTTTTAATAAACTTTATTCTATATTACAAATATTTTTTTTTTCCTTTTTTTCTTGTTCTGGACTGCAAAATAGGAATGCCTTATATTTACATACACAGGTATACAATTAATTATAACAAAGGTACAGAAGCTTTGCCTTTACCAAGTAACAACGGGATTCCAATTTAAATAGTATAGATTTTATTTATTTCTTTAACTAGGATCAATTCAAAAGAAAAATCAAACCAACAACAACAACAACCTAAAAAAAAAAAGGATCCCAACCTCCTTTCTAATGCTGTCTTGACATCTCTTTGAGGCTGTTAGTAACACTGTAGTGAAAGGATATGTCTTTACAATGATTTTGTACTTAAGGTGGAAGTTTTAGCAAAACAGAGAATAAGACTTCTGGGCTCATGTGTATGTCCAAGACACAGGGTCAGACACTAGGAAGGGCCTGTCTTGTGGCATTAAATAATCCAGTTGTCTCTTGATTTCTTGAGGAAAACGCTGGGAATATTTAGCTAGCACCTAATCTCTCTGCTTCCTTACCCCACTCTGGGCTGGAAAGTGGATTTCCTCCAGGGAATGGGGAAAGAGCAGGGAAGAAATTTTTAAGTAACACCAAGTTTCTTTCAGATACTTCAGAAAGGACTTCAAGCTCAGATGTGCCTTAATTTCCCCGACTGGTTCTTACGTTCCAGTCGATCTGGAAGTGAACAGCAGCCTCTCCTGCTCAGAAATACTGCCCTCAGATTCAGCCCACAGCAGCAAGAGAAGGGGATGCTGGAAGAGCCTAAACGTCCTCTTTCCCCGTTTTCCATAATCAGGTTCACTTCACTGAGCTTCCCTGCACACTGTTCTTAGTGTCTTTGAGGTGATCTGTTTCCAAGCAGAAAGAAATGTTTGAGGTAAACTCTCCATTTTTAGAACAGAAGGTTAACAAACAAACAAACAAAAAAAGAGTAGCCAATGGACAAACAATGACGATGACAACAGAAATCACACACGTGACAGGTTGATTAGACTAAGCAGCTTTACATCCTCGCTATTTTTTTTTTTTTTGGTGGCTTTATTCTTTCGAAGTGTAAATCTGTTTTCTTTTATTTTTCTTTTCTTGACCAGCACATCAATTATCCCCCACAGGACAACACAGAGGGGAAGGGACTCTGCACAGTGGCAGAGGTGAGGGAGAAACTGCAGCTCTCTCTGGACCCAACTGTACCCTGAAATGGGGACAAAGCAAGAAAATTTGGGTGGTGAACGACCAGGAGGCTGAGGTTCACACCGTGACGTGGAGGTTGACTGGATTTATCAGTTGCCTGCTCCACAGCATACCAAATGGCAAGAGCTAGGACAGTCCAAGACCTCCATCTGCCCTGGAGGACCGTTCTTTTACTACTCATCATGTACACACAGCAAATTGTCCTGGCATCGCTGAGGTTATGCCAATACATCTTTATCCAGCAGCTGTCATAGTGAGGCCTCTGCCAACACAGAAACACGATTTACTGTGTAAATAATCAAAGCTCCCCGGCTTGCAGAAAGAATTCCATTCCTGGGCTCCCTATTCATCCCAGGAGAGGAGGTAACCAGGGGCTTAGCAGAGTTTAGACAGCGTCACTGATTCAAGAGCTGGATTTTTGTACTGATTTGCTCATTCAAGGGTGGGAGATATATAAAATGGGGCTCCTGGCTGCAATTCTTGGTGAGCCACTGAAAAAGAAAACACACCTGGTGCGGACAACATGCACATTTTTATGAGCATGAAAGACCTCTGACCAGGTCCTTCAGCTGCGTGCTGAACCAAGGAGAAGAAAGGACTAAAACCACCTTTTGGGGACTGATGGGGTTATAGTTAAGTGCTTATCTGGTCATGGCATCTTCCCCTATCAGCAATGGCCACTGCTCACCTGGAAAACAACAGATTGCTATGGAGGAGCACTCTTGCACGCTAGATCCTACCCCAGGAATTTGGGAAGCAGGACCAGTTTTCCACCTCTCTGTCATTCCTTTTACAGCAGCAAACCATTTCTCCAGGCTATCAGATGCATCTGCTTCATGAGCTTCTACAAACAGATGGGGAGAATGAAGCATGACTTGTTTTATCGATGCCGTGGTGATGTGAGGGAGGAGTTCTGGTCATCTCTAGTAGCCCAGGGTTGTCTTTTTGGTATGAGATGGTCCTTGGACTTGAGGGTCCTTTGTGGAGCCAGCTGGATGCCCCACTAAGAGGAGCCCTGGAACTCAGTCCTTTCAGGTTTCTAGACTTCCTTTGGAAGAGTCTTCCACACAATGGTAAATGGTATCTCCTTTCAAAGCTCTTCACATCTTGTGGAAATACAGATCTGAATTTTGCATTTTGGCTTACTTTTAAACAATTTTGCTCTTGATACTATCTGATTTTTTTTTTCTTGGGTTGTTACATCATAGATATCCCAGAATTTAGCAGATGTATGATCTTTGTGTTTGGTGACTCAAAAGTGAGAGTAGCACCCAAACTCCTAGCTTTCTTTTTATCAGCTTTCAATAGAGTTATTAAAAGTAATAATAATAATAATGTGATCTGCTTACCTTTTTCCCTCTAATGCGAACAATGCCCTGTGGGATAATGCACAAGATCTGGAAACTTCGGTAATCATATCTCAATTAAAACAAATACTGTCTCCAGTTCTGTTTGTAAATCCTCTTTACGTTATAATAATTATGTTCTCCAGTGCTGAAGTGGCATGACAAGACAACTGCAGTGGTGAAGCTACCAAGCTACCACCGGAGAAAATTGGCTGAAGCCCTCTGACCCAATGGAACAAGGCTGTTGTATGCCGTGATGACCAAACCATCAAATATATTCAGGGCAGAGTGAAGAGTAGGAAAAGAAGGACTGGTGTGTGTTAGGAGAGGAAGATGCCTTTGTGAGTCTGCATTTCTCCTCTTCCCTAGTTCTCAAATGCTGTCTGTTCAAGTGCTACCAATCTCTAACAGCTTCTTCCAGATAATACACAACTTTTCCCAAAATTCCATTTACCAGGAGGCTCAGTCTGAAAAAAACATGTGACACGATGGCATGATGGGTTATGCCTCAGCTCACTGTGTCATTGATAGGTGAATACACTCATAAAGAGCATGTTGCAGCATTACTGTTCACCTTTGTTCCTCAAATCCAGCCTCCAATTCCCAGAGAAAACTCTGCAATGAAAAAATAATCTCAGCTCTTTCAGCAGAATGACAAGTAGTCTTCACACGTTCCATTTCCTTATTTCTGATGGTGCTGCAAGCGTCAGCATTCATTGTGTTGATTGTAATGTTTGAGAAAAAAAAATACAAAAAACTCACAAAGATCAGCCTATCATCTGGTATGTTCTGAATAGTAGGAACCTGTCTGTTAGACTTCGAGGGACTTTGGCTCCTCTTCTCTCAGTGTAACTGGAAAAACAGTGTGAAATGCCACTCACACTGAGCACTTTTGGTCAACTGTGGAACAGTGAGGAGTTGGGGGAAACAAGGCAAAAGAAGAGGAAAAAAACTCATTCACATCGTGGTAGGGCTCATTCTTCTGTTTGTGTCATTGTTTTTAATTGTAATTTAATTATACATGCAGTTAAAAAAATAGTTAGCTCAACAGGTGAGGCTGAGAAGAAAGATGCCAAGACCTCTCATAGACTGGGGGGGATGCTGGGACAGTGGATGGAAAGGGGAAGGACACCAAATGGGACAGGGGAGGAAGCCCACACACTGACATCACAATTCTGGCACATTTTTCCAAGTGAAAACCAAAACCAGCTCAAGCACCAAATCAAAAAAAAATTGAAGAAGGAAAAGAAAAAGGAAGAGGAGATGAAAGAGAATCAAAATATACATTTTCTTTCAAATCCTGGGGATGGGGGAGAGAAATGGGGACTTGGGAAGGGTTAAGATACCAATCTCATGGCACTTCCCATTTCCCCGAAGTGTTTCATTCTCAGTGTCTCTGAGGTGTTCAAGTTTTCCTTGAAATATATATATATATATATTTTACAGCTGAAAAACTCCGTACCAGCAAGAAGAAATAAAACAGTGACAATGGAAAACAACAATAATAATAAAACAAAAACACAGCCCTGAAAACATCAAAAAGAAACAGGGTGAGTCCCAGATTTCCCCTGTGGTGTTCCTTTGACTTCAGTAACAGTGCAGGATTACACCAGTTCACTTTGACACTTTTTTTTTTTTTTTTTAACGGCTTCTTCTTCTTTTCATGTGCGCATGTCCAGGCAGTATAGCCCATCACTCATAACCACTTCCCTCCAAGCCAGCTATTTGTCCTCAGACTCCTACCATCCAGCTGTGAGTACAAGGCATGACAATAGGGTCCATATTTATCTCTTGTGGCACTTTGTTTGTCAAAACCTTTGGTTTCTTCCTTTTTTAATTTTTTTTTCTTTTTATGTACTTATAAAAAATATTGTGTTTGTGTTGTTGTTGTAATTTCCTTACCGCTGGCTCTGGTGGGACTTCCACCCCACTTTCACAGCCATAATCAATGGATCTGGAACATGCGCCAACATTAAAAAATGGGTCAACAAAACCACGGCAGAGCCAACCAAACCAAATCATCCCCATTGCGCAGGCCTCTTAAAAATGCTGAGATGTCCATAAGGTGCATGATGAGTCCGTCAGCTCAGCAATCAAACAGAAAGCAAGCAAAATCAAAAAGGAAATAACACGCACGCGCACACATATACACACACGCACACGCACAAAATAATAATAATTAGAATCAAGAGAGAAATGTCTGGGGTTTTAAAACCAAGACGTGTCCCTAAGTTTTGCTGTTTCAACGTGAATCTTGTGATGTTCTCCCCGCACACGCACCAAATTTTGGACTGCTGTTCTTTACATGGTTTTAGAAAGACTTGCTTATGTGTGTATCTGTTCAGCTGAACGCAACCTGCTTGCTAACTGACTGCTGTTTGCACCACAGTCCCCTTTACACACCCTCACGTGCCATTGCTCTGAAGAGGTTCGGGTTTGCTAGCAAGAGGCATGAATAAAACCAAACACACTCGTTCCGTAATCAATTTACACACCCTGTCTTTACCCCTTCCGCCCTCCAGGTGCAAAGAAAATCCAGGCTGTGGCTCGGAGGATGGTGTAGGATGGATGAGGGTTAATCCTCTGTGGCATGAGGCCACTCCTCCACTTGCTAGTGGGCACCATTTATTCCTGGAGAGATGAACGCAGACCTCTGTGGCATACCAGACACAAGGTTCTCCAGTTCCCCTGAGGCTCTGCAGGGCTGATTCTCCCACTGTGCTGAACCACAGTGTTAAACAGGCTGGCAGTTGTACAAAAAATAACCAGCCAAATGCCAAAGAGATGCGGGAGCTCATTCCTACTTGGTGGGCATTGAAACAGGTTGAGGTGTAGTTCTTCTGGAGGAGCTGAGCAGAGGAGAGAACAGGGTGATCACCCACCCTTGTCCCATGGTGACAGTGATCTCTGGAAGTGCAAAGAGAGAGCAAATCCTTCCCAGTCGGCAACTGTGCCTTCAGCAAGGCTTTGCTGGCTCCAGGAAAGGAAAAGAGCAAAGGCCAGGAGTTGGCACCAAAAGGCAAATGAGCTTACAATCGGTCAGAGTTCTCCAGAATACATGCAGTTTGACTGGGAGTATCTAGATAGAAGAATATTTTGCAGTGTTTCATTTGGGTTTCCTCCAAGATTTCCTTCCAAGATGTGTGATGACATTTCCTCTTCGGAGTGGTGTTGAAGGAAGCTTCTGCCATCAGTCGTATGCACCACCTTGCTTCACGGCAAGCCCTTCAGTATCCTTCTGATATTCCACCACAAGAAAACAACAGCTTTGTTTCAGTTGAGGAAACAAAATGGAAAGAACAAACATCTTAAAAAAAAAAAAATAATTAAAAAAACCACCCTCTGGCTGGTTTTTGAGGCCAAGCTCCTTGTCTGGAACAAACTGAGACTTGTGGCTCTTGCTTTCCAAGCTGAGGTGGGGACAAGGGAGATGCTGTGCTGTCCATTGCCAGAAGGAACAGAAACACCACCAATGGGATGCCACTGAGCAGAGAGAGCACTTTTTTGCCGCAGTGCTACGACCAACAGGACACAATGGGAAAGACAGAGGGGAACACAGGTCTCTTTGAAAAATAAGAATAACCATATGAAACACATGGGCGGGGGAGCGTCGGTCTCCTCCTCCCTTCTTGACCCTTCTCCTGCCCCGAGAGAGCAGCAACACCACTTTGCCCAGGCAGGTGAGAGCCACAACGGTCCCACTGTGGACGGAGCTGTGGCATTTTGCGGGGAGCTTTGGGGTTCCTCTCCCAGTGGGGTTCCTATCAAGAGATAGAGTTGCAATGGCTCTGAAGGAGAGGGTCTTGATTTTCTCCTACCCTACAGGATCCCGGCAGGCAGGCTGCCTTCCCCTTGGGGAGACTTTTCATAATACTGAGTTCTTTTCCATGTCCACTCCAGAGGTTATATCCCTAGGAGGGCAGTTAAAGCAGCATGACAGAGGTGACCTCCCAGTTTCCCATCTGTAGAGTGATGATGCGATGTTGGGGGAGGGTTTTGTTGTTTTGCTTTGTTTTGTTTTGTTTTGTGGAATATTTTTTTTTCTCTAGGGCAAAGGCAGAGGGGAAGCTGTGAAAACAAGAGCTCCACCTGAATGTCTCGATGTCCCCAGAGCCAAGATTCCTCTGCAGTCTTTTTCTTTTAACCCCTGGGGATTTGTCGCTTTGTCCACAGATTTCGAAAGAGAAAGAAACGAGAGAGAGAAAGAGAGAAAGAGAGAAAGAGAGAGAGGAGCGCTGTTCAGGTGTCTCTGCTTACAGCCAATCAAAACTTGCACTTGGTAAAGATGATGATCTTGAGTGAGGCACGACTTGGTTTATCCCTCCCAGGGTGTCCCTGGCAGGACAGTTCTCAGCTGTCTATGCTCATGAGGGTTATGACTTGTTCAAGTTTGTAGGCAAGTTTCTGTTTCCCAGCCTGGTCATCTTGATCAAGGGCTCCGAGAATCTGGAAAAAGAGAAAGAAAGAAAGAAGTGACAGGGCTCTTTTAAATTTATTTTCCAAAAAGACCGAGTCTGGAATCTTACAGCAGCAGATGAGGGTCAGTTTTCCCTACAGGTGGGCACCAGACTTAGCTTAGATCACAGGTCAGTCAGCCAGCAGGGAATTACACAGGCGGTTTGGGCTTGATGTGACTAAATGCAAACCCCTACATTGCAACAGATCAAGTGGATTCTCATCTAGAAGATGAGTTATTTAGTAGATTTATTTATTTCACTGCCATACCACTTCAGATGTCCTAAGGCACCTCACCTGGTCTTCAACACCCATGCTGGTCACCTTTAACTCCTCTGTCATGTTTGCTGGACCATTCTTGGATGCTTTAGGGTATTGGTACTGTAAATGGCACTGGGCACATAAGCCTACACAACTTGTACACAACCTACACAACTTCTCCTCGCTCTTCCAAGGCTCTTACCTCCTCGCTGTACTTGCCAACGTAGGAGTATATCTCTGAGAGCGCACTCATAGTGTTGAACTCATTCATATGCATGCGAGACTGCTCAGCCAAATATGCATTCATGTCCTGGTCACTGATTGCTGGCATTTTGGCAATGTCTGAATAGTACCTGGAAGAGAGAATTACAGGTATTTCTTAAGGGGAGAGAGGAGTAAGTCAAAAACTAAACCCATAAAGACAAAAGACACACTTAGCACTCTCAGGCTCAACGATATACCCTGCCATGCTCTTCTTTTACGACGAAGGAGATGACTTAGCCAAAACACAAATTAGACTGAACCGTTATTCTTGAATAACAGATGCATGTTGCAGTCAGTCAACCCTATTCTGAGACTGAAAACCCAAAGAGCATCCAGTAAACTTTTTCCATGCTGTCAATGAAATAGGCAGTACCTTTTGGTGCCAGATTCCTTTCTCAGGCATTCAAGAACACTGCCTCCAGTCCCATGGAGAAGTCCCACTAATCTTGCTGCCCTCTTAGTGTTCCAGATTTTGCCCCCATACACCAAAAGCCTTTCAGGCTTGCTTGTGCTCCCCACACACTTACATCTGCATGCGTTTTGAGATCATCCACCTCCCCCACTCAATCCAGTCTATCCCAGCAACTCCTGTGCTGCACAACACATCCTTTTTGCCTCAAATTTTAAGCTAGCCCCTTATCATAGTTTGTATCAATAAGATTCAATATCCTCATCCCCACTTCGGCTGGAGAAAAATCTGCTTCCCTTGAGTTCAGGAGGACTGGGGCTTTATCCACAGGACATGGAGACCCCAGAACCACTGCCCATGCATCAGATTTCATCAGCAGAGCAATGTCTCTTTAAGGAAGTTGCTATTTTCGATGTCCTTCGTCCCCTGGGTAAGGCAGGTCTTGGAGGACAAGGTTTGCAGAAGGTAATCAGTCACTGTCACTCGCAGCTGTGCTCCGCTGTCAACTGGTTAATTAGACGCCATCATTTACATTTTTAATTTCTGCAATTTGACATTTTGTGCACAAGGAAAAAAAAAGAAAGAAAAAAGGGAAAGAAAAAAAGCCCATAGCTGCAGCAATCCACAATTTTATAATTAGGAGGCAGAGGGGACGAGGAGCCAAAAGAGCTGACAGGTGTCCTGTAAACAGCACTGGGACACCTGCTGAGATGGAGGCTGTCTTCCACTGCAGAGAAATTGGATGCTGAAGTGCTGTATGATAAGGATCCTTCAGACATACAAGTGGGAAAATACTCTCTACGACTGAGCAGGATAGGCAGCTGTGGAAGTCTCCTGTGAAAAAGAACACAGTGCAAGAGGGCTGGGAGGAAACTCCTTCACATCGGAAGGCTCCAGCATTGCTTCAGGCTGGTTTTGTGCCCCACAGTCCCATCCTCATTGCCGTGGGCTGGTCTCAGTTGTTACCCTGGTTTTGCAGACAGAAGGGTTGATGTAGCCCTCAAGAAAGGCACAGGAACCAGAGGTCCTTCTCCCTGCTCTGTGCATGGTCTTCCAGCCTGATTGCTTCCACATCTAGACTCTGGTTCATCACAACATCTCATGCAAACCTCAAATACTGTACAGCATCTTCCAGTATGCGCAACATTATCTTCCTTCAATGTACAAGCTTCTTGTCTTCTGGACTCAGGAAAAGCCCCAAATCCCAGCCTAATTCAGTCCCATGCTCTAATTATTGCCCAGTGATGAGTGGTCTGAGCTTGATTTTGCTTTATAAACTGCCTAACCCCCAAACACCCAAGAAACCCTGAACAATTGTCTAGGAGGGAAGGAGCCATCTGGAAACCCCATGAGAACCTGTCCTACAGAACCACCTCCAGGAGGAGTTGGTGAGCAGGAAGAATAGATATTCCTCAGCCTTTGCCAGTCCCAGAAAACTCAAACTGCTCTCAGCATCAGCTGCTGGACAAAATCAAATGTATTCTGCATGCATTTCTGACAAGGTAAAGTGTCAGGGACTGCTAGCATCCATGAGAATGCTGTTTCAGGTTCCTCAAGGCCAAAGCACATTGTTGTGGACCGAGGAGTCCACAACACAAGGTGTGCCTTGGCACCCAAAGGAATTTACATCCATGTGCAATAGCACATTTAATAGACTTGTGGGGAAAAAAAAAAAAAAAAGAGCCTGCAATGCAGAGAAATGCATTGATTTATGGTGCCTGAGAAGAGCCCATGGAGAAGAGCCCAGCTCCTTATGAATATTGCATAGGCACCCTCCTGCTGGGTGAAATGAAAAGTGAAGGGGATTACATCACAACAGAAATAAATAAGGCTGGTGGAGGAAAGCAGCAGCCACTGTGCTCTGTTTGTCAGTCTGGCTCTGACAACCAGCTGAAATGCTCCTTCAAATGGTGATGGGAGAGGGGGTGAGGGGATGGGACCTTTTTAAAAGTGAAACACGGGCACAGATTGTCTGCTTCTCCAAATTTCTCCCATCTCCCTTTCACTTGGTAGCACTGCTCTCCTGGGTCTGTGACTCACAAGGGTCTTGAAAGCTCCCTAGTCCTCCTCCCAGCTCTGCAGAAAGATGCTCCGAACAGCATGAAATTTCCATCTGAACAACAAAGAGCAATGCACAGTGCTCCCCTGGAGGGAAGATCAGGATGCAATGATCTGAATTTCAGGTCCTCCTGATCTCTCCAGCCATGACAAACTCTCAAGCTGTGATTTCAATGTGCTGGGTTCACAGGCCATCATCCGCTGCTATATATACCGAAGTGTCCCCGAGTCTGCCACATCACACACCTGAGCAGTCAGTTCCCATTAAGACTGCAAACCAAGATACTGTGGAAGTGTGTTTGGGAAAAAAATAAATAAATAAAAGGAAAAACAAACAAACAAACAAACAAACAAAAAGCATGTACCAGTAATCAAACCTGGCTGCTAATACAGGAAGAAGACATATAATCTTCCATCAGAACTCTGCGATGGGCAAATGACTTATTTATACAGAAGTGTTTCTAATGAAGCCATCATTCTGCTATCTAAAGAAATTATAAATGTGTATATTAAAGCATCCTGGCACGGAGATGACAACATCCCTGCTGAGTCTTTATTTACCTTCTATTTGAGCCCGGATCCTCAGAGGTACTTAGGGCCTCTCTGCCATTTACATACCTCTAACGCCTTCAAAACCACCGTGAAGCTGTCACCAAACCCCAGAGGTACTTGAATTTTCACTGCCAGCCTTTGCAAGGCTGTCTGTGTGCTTGCTTGTGCCTTCGCCCTTGTGGCTGACAGCGCTCACACTAAAGCTGAAATGTGAAGGAAGATGTTCTTTAACGCTGTTCCTGTGAGCACAACTAAGCCGATGGCCACCAGGTTGGGAATGGAATTTAAAGGACATCCAGGTCCAACCCCTCTGCCACGGCAGGGACACCTCCCACCAGCCCAGATTGCCCCCAGCCCCATCCTGCCTGGCCTCAGGCACTGCCAGGGATGGGGCAGCCACAGCTCCTCTGGGCAGCCTGGGACAGGGCCTCACTGCTCTCATGGTGAATAATGTCTTCCTTTAGATTAGACAATCTAAACTTTCCTTATATCTAATCTAAACTTACCCTTTTTTAGTTTAAAACTGTTACCCCTTGTCCTGTCACTAGGTTCATTGATAAAGGGCTAGAAACCAAAGTAGACAATGACTGTTTGGTCAAAGGTGCACCACTTGCTGCCCTAGTGCTGCAGATTTTCTCATTCTTCTGTACTCCAGTTTTGGTTAGCTTTGGTGGACCCTCACCCAGATGTTTCCAGGAGAGACTTAGATACTGTATGGGGTTTATGTGGCAAGGATTTGGTGGGGGGGCTGCAGGGGTGGCCTCTGTGAGCAGAGTCCTGCAGCTGCCCCGTGGCAGAGAGGAGCCAGGACCCGTGCTGGAGCAGTTTGCTCCTGGTGGATGGACCCCGTGGTATGGAGCTGTGTGGGAGCAGTTCTTGAAGCCCCCACAGGCTCAGTTCGGGAAGGACAGCATCCCGTGGGAGGGACCCCACAGGGAGCAGGGGCAGAGAGGGACCGTGAAGGAGCGGCAGGGATGAAGCATCAGGGACTGACTACAGCCCCCGTTCCCCGTTCCCCTGCGCTGCTCAGGGGGAGGATGTAGAAAAGTGTGGATGGGTGGAAGGTGTTTTTAGTTTGCTTTTAGTTTCTCACTGTTTAGTCTGCTAGTGACAGGCAATAAATTATATTAATCTCCCTATGCTGAGTCTGTTTTGTCCATGATGCTAACTGTTAAGTGATCTCCACGTCCTTTTCTCAACCTATGAACCTTTTATCATCATATTTTCTCCCCCTGTTCTTTTGTGGAGGGGGATTGAGACACTGGCGTGGTGGAGCTCAGCTTCACCAGAGCTTCTCCTGAATCACAGGGGGGACACCTTTTAACTCGAGGCTGCTTATCCTCTGATGTGCCAGGAAAATTTGTTCATCAGACATCAGAAACAATGAAACCCTTCAGAAATTTGGGGGAATTTGTAACAACCTTCTCTGAAGCACATCAGCAACTCAAATGGATGATGGGTGGATTACTAAATCACAGGATGTGACTTCATAGGTATCACTAGCACAGCAGCTCACCTCCTCTTGGCTTGAGCAGGAGAACCCGATACCTTCACCTGCCACCAACAGATGGGGAAGTACTGTGGCCGCACTGGTGTATAGTAATGATCCCTTTTAGCCTCAGTTCCTGTTCTTTAAACATCCTCAACTTTCCCTGGGAAGTTCTTGTTTTGTTTTGTTTTGTTTTGTTTTGTTTTGTTTTCCTAAGGAAGCAATACAGCGGTGACCTGGGAATACATCTTGCCCTCTCTTTAGGCAAGGGGCAGGGTGAATGCTCATCTTCATTACCAGCCATGCAAGGCTCCTCAGTGGGGCTGTTTCACAAGAATAACTGTGCCTGCTGCCACTCAGCAACTCATTAACTCATCAAAAGCGAAGAGAAAAGCTGTGCTGCCAATGCTTCCTCTCCAGTCTGAAATTTTCCAGCACGGGCCATGGTTTAGGCAGCTTAGCATGGAGCTAATTGCCTTCCAAAAGATCTTTTTGTCATGGCTGTTGTTGTGCTGTCCTGGGTTGGGACTGCACTCATTAATAATCTTTTTAGCATATGAAAAGCTTGTAACGAATCCATGTGCTGCAGACGGCAGACGCAATTACAGCAATAACATAATTAGTGTTATGCAATAGCCGGCTGTATCCGGACCACTGAAGGAGGAAGAAACGTATGAAAGGGATCCAGTGGACTGCTACAGCAGGGAAGGGCTGAAGGGAAGCTTGGGAACATCCTAGCGGCCAGCTCTTTCATGAGATGAAGTGAAGCAGTGCAAGGACACGTTGTTGGTTCCTCTGTTGGCAGGGCAAGGCAGTTTTAGTTTGCTGGGAGGCATCTGAGCTGCACCTTCCGTGTTTGTGCTGATTCAGCTACAGGAGCCACAGGACCGCGTTACTCCAGATCGATCCCATTTCACAGAAAGGTTCAAGGCCAAGCTGCTGGACACTAATTGGACTTTGGCACGAACAGCATGACAGCTAGGCAAAAGGATTTTACTTTTGCATGCGCATGGCTTTTCCAGCAGTTTTTTTTGTCTCAGAATAAATGGCAGAGGATGGGTGGGCTGCACTGAGTCAATGGCTGAAGAATGAATCAATGCACAGGTAGTTTTTCTGTGAGAAGAAACTGTCCATCATCGTCTCAGTGCAGAGGCTGCAAGGGTCTGAGGTTGTACCCTCTGAGCACAGACACGTTTTCATCTTTGCTGCTGAAAACTGCACTGTGTGAGAGCAGCGTGTTACAGCAGTAAGAAAATATCAGGGGTATTTTCGAGACAAAAAGTAGGGGAAGACAGGTGAACAGCCTTCAGGCACAACAAAAGCTGCTGCAGAGAGGCAGGGAACGAGCTGTACCCCATGGCCCTGGGGATGCAATGAGATCCACGGGCGTTAACTAAAGCCAGGGAGATTTTTCGCTGACCATCAGGGAATACATTCAGATGGGAAGGAAAGGGGAGCACAGCAATGGATTGCCCGAGGAGAGCAGAGGCTCAGTTGTGGGAGGACTTTAAGAAAACATCTGTCAGGAAGGCTTGAGACAGAGCTGATCCAGCCCTGAGGCAGGAGCCGGGCACGTTGACCTCTCGAGGCCTCTTCCAGCACCGTGTTTTATTATCTCTACTGACAACACCCTCTCCCCTTGACCCTTGGCATGCTGTATCTTGAGCCCTCTTTCTCTCAGGGAAAGGAGATGAAGAAAAGTGCATTTCTGAAAGTACAGCCAGGATTTCCACCTGTCATTTGATGCTCTCTTCTAAAGCCCTTGGAGTTAAAAGGTCACCCCAATGTACCTGCTAAAAACCTCACTAACTTACAATGTTGGGATGTGCGCAGTGTATAACCTTTATTGTACTAAACCAGTACATTTTGTCTTTGTCTTTAAAAGTAGCTGCAAAATGGCCAACAGAAAGCACAAACACTATATTGGAGGACACCATTTATTGACTGCAGAGCCCTGATACCACAGGCTGACAAGAGATGTAGGTTTTAGATGCTGAATGGAGACGGACTATCCGTTTTGTGTCGTCCAGACACACTCTCACAATTTTCTAACAAGCTGAAGACCTTGATGTCAAATGGTTAACACCATGCAAACCATGGTTGCTTAAAGGAAAGGAAGGAGAAGGCATCACAAACCCAGGCTCTGGGTTGCAGTAGCTAGGGCAGGTAGTGTTTGTGCTCAGGTTAACAATAAACTGCAGATGTTATAATTCTGAACTCCATGGATGAAGTCGCTTTAAATGTCCTTTAGTCTGAAACCTGTCAAACCTATCACGCCTATTTTGAACATTCTTGACTGGAAGATTCTCGAAGTCTTAATAATATTTGCAATGTCTCCTCTGACTTCCAGCTTTTCTTTAAGGGGCTATTTTTAAGGCACATTAAGCAGCCAAAGCATGTCCGAGTACCCACAGGGATGAGAAAAAAGCATTAGCTCCTCTGCTAGCAGCACTGCAGGTATTTTGGGCACACCTGTGCAATGGAAATTCTCTTTGGCTTCTGCTTTTTGTCCTCTGCCCCTTTTCAGTCTCCCATATTCCTGCCTCCATGCCAGGCTTCGGTAGAGAAGCATCGTATTGGTTGTGATGCAGGCAATTAAATGGTGTTAATGAAGTTCAAACAAGTGTTATCATAAGCCTGGCAACATGGAGAGAAATGAAAGGTCAGCCACAGCCCTTTGTCATCTTTTCAGTGTGGTGTTGAATGCTAATGAGACAGGCCCAATTAGAACCGGCTCCCCTTTGTATTGCTTGGGGATTGCATCAAATGCTCCCAAGTTCTCCAGATTTCTAGGCTCAAAGGGGACATTTGAAGTAAACTTGAAAAGATGCAGATCTGAAGCTGCTCTAATGTAAATTCAGCAAAGCCTATAGAGTTTCACTAACAGAAGTCAAATGAGAATCTGGTCTATCATTCCCATTCTTTTCCTCTTCTTTCAATAGGCCAGATTACGATATTTGAAAAGCTGCCACCTTGTTTTAGGACCACAGACTGACTCTTCGTGGCTTCAACAAAAGCCATGTTCCCATTCCTGGGTTAATTCTTCTGCCTCTGTCAGGCCTCATCTTCTGCCGCAGGAATCCCAAGTTGTGGCTGTGTGCAGGTACTTTTTAGTCATGTGTTTTCACAGTGAAAGAGCCCTGCCTGTGTATTTGAATGTTGAACTTGGTTTTTGCAAAAGTCAGGATGTCTCAGTGGGTTTGCTTCAGCAGGCAGAGTCCAGCTCTGGTCTCAACAGCATTTTAAAAAAGACCAAAAATAAAATTCAATTAAAAAAAAAAATCAAACTCCTATTAACTACTGTGTAAAGAAAGACCATTGGTGAGGCCAGAAACTGCATCTATGTCCTTTCCAACTCTGAAGAGTTGGAGAGTTTCACAGTTTCACTCTGAAGAGTTGGAAATCTATTTTTTCTTGAATTGGAGGTACGTACTGTCACCCATGCCTGCTTCTTTCTCTGCTACTTCTTATGTCAAGATAATCCCCAACATTGAGTTTTGTGAGTCCTAAAGGCACACTCCACACTGAGAAACCAATAGTTACAAAAGGATTGCTTGGAGCAGCCCAGCTCAGGTACTATCTCAACAAGCACGTTAAAAGAGAGGAGTTGGCTTTTACTCTGGAGTGCCTTCAAGTAGGGTTACAAACCACCACTGACTAATTGCCCTCTTACAGATTCTTCTTCATCAAAGGAGATCATTTGATTTCAGGTTCTTCTGATTTACTCAACCACTTCTTAAACTCTCAAACAGAAAATCTTTTTTATCTTATGATTCAGTCTTTGAAGAAGTCTAGTGGTCTCGAATGATGCTGTCTCCAGCTGACGTTGACTACAGAAATAACTCAAACCAGCACTGGAAGCCATTGGAGTTGGAATAACTCCCTCAAAGTACAGTTGCAGAATGGAGAAAAGGAACTCATTAACTCAGAGTAGAATTGAAATTATATTCTGTTCATCTTTAATAAGTTTTTCTTTGATCTGCAACAGCATCCAGGTGCCTTGAGTCAGTGGCATTGACACACGAAAGTATTAATAGGGCAGAAGTTCTAACCATATTCCAAACCCCGACATCTCCCCTTGGGCTTCAGTTCAAACTTTCAGACATCAGTACAGATAATAACTCAGCACATGCTGGGCCCAGAAATCCAGTGTTCTTTACTAGCAGCAGGAGGTTTTATGTACCTCGTTTGTTGTTCAGCAAAATTTCCAGGGAAATGCAATACATATTGCTGAAGATCACTGGGCAAACAGAGTGAGCTCCAAAAAGTTTTAAAGTGAAATCAATACTGGAAAAATAAATTTAAAACAAACAAACACACACAAAACAAACAAACAGAAAACCCTGCCACTTTCTGTTTATCCAGAAAAAAAAAAAATGGCTTTGCATGAGGAAATACCCTGTTCTTCACCCATGTACCTCAGTTCATCACTCAAATGTGCCGTCTCCAAAGGTATAAAATCAGGGACATATGTAAGAAACTACCCACCAACTAGAAACACTTCACAGGTTGCTAAATAGTGTCTGTAGTACGATGCCATTGGGTCACTGTTAGTGCAAATTTATGGTTTCTAAATAAATTTCAAACATTTCTTTCCCCCTATCCAGGTCAATCCAGCAATCAACCTCAATACATACTAAGAAACTTGGACACAGTACCAGAAGTAGGTCATAATTAAGCAAGGTAGCTCGTAAGAGCCTTACAGGTTGCCTAGAAACGACATTTGCAGACGTGTTTAACCACATCCAAAAATAATTGTCCGGACAAATCAGAGACCAATGGGAGCATTATTGTAAAAATTTCACCTCATGCTGACTAGGGTACAGAGCTCTTTGATCAGCTGTGCTCTGCTTTCACAGAATGAGAGAAAACCTTCTCCACCAAAGGAAATAGTCTGGTTTACAGCACAGTATGCCTACAGCAGCAGAGGTCTTATATCACCTGCATGATGTGGTATCAATTTCAGACAGTGCCTATGAAGTCATCCAGACAAATCATTGCTGAAAACTGGATGCCGTTGTGCAGAAATGATCTGTAAGATAAACCCATTATTGTATTTACAGAGCAGCAATCACTCTCCAGCTGTGCAGTTCCCAAACCTGTCCATAATACCAGGCAAATGTGGCACGTTGAAAAACAAAGCACAGATCAACTTCTACAAGGCTTGCTCCAGCAGACAACATCCTGTTGAGTGGAGTACAAGATGTGCTATAGTTTATCCTGTGGAAAATCTTAGGGAAAATGAAGCCCCTGTGTATTGCAGGAATACTTGCCTTGGTTGTATTTCCCGTAGAGTAGATCTGTCAGACCCTGTCCTTCTGTGCAGTAGTTTCTACAGGTTCTTGCAGTTGTGGATAAAATGTTTAGAAAGACCTCTGACCTTTCAGAAAGTACCTGCAGAGCTTCAGTCATCAGCCTCTGAACCCTATGGCATCTCATCCAAAGCACAGAAGAGCTGCCATGGAAAGCCACTGAACTCAAAGTAAGGGATGACAATTGTGTGATGCATGGGATGCAGGCAGTGTGGGAATTCACAACAATGCTGGGAGAAATTAACCACTTCTTCTGGTCTGTGTGGGATGACTGAGAAGCCCATGTAGCTCACAGGGCTCAGGCACAGTCACCTCCCCTTCCTTCCTCCACCTCTCTCTCTTTCAACAGTTTCTCCTCAAGAGATGATTGCATCAAATGATGGCAAACACCTTCAGTTCACACCTCTGATTAAATTTCTACCTCTGTTGTAAGGCACGTGGGAATAAATGTCTATCAGAGAGCTTTCTATTCGGGCAATAATCAAAGAGAAAAAGCCCAGAAGCAGCTACCAAAAGCAATATTAAGGATACCACTTACCTCCATCCATGAAGCAGGGCCTCATTTTACCACTTGCTTATTCCATTCCTGTTTCTAGAGCTAAAACTCACCTTTCCACCCAGTTCTTGTAGCTGGGGATATCCTTGGCATAGAGAAGCTTGTTGGAGGGGGAGTCTTTGCCCAGACGGTGTTCTGAGGTTGAACAGGAGTCCATGAATGTCTGAGCCACTACGGAGAGGCAGGCGTCTGTGATGCTGTTCTTGTGGATGTCGAAGACAAACTGGGGGTTCTTGATCATGTTCACCCAGAACCGTAATGGCAAGCTGCAAGAGGGGTGGAAGAGGTGAGTCAGTAATTGCATGGTTCAAAAGCTTTGTCTTGCGGTGTTACAATGCTGACTGGTGGATAGGAATCAAAGATCTAGGCATGGAGATAGGGATTCTGGAATAAGCTTCAATTTTGTGATTTATTTCCAATAAATTCCTCCCCTGCAGGGCTCTTGAGATGGTGGTGGAGTCATCTCAGGAATTAGCTTTGTCTCTGTAAGCCTTGCAGACCAAATTTTGTCACTCCTAATGTCAATGTCATTTTACTGGAGTTGCACATAAATTAATGAGATTATATTAATGAAGGTAGAATTGAGATGATGAAAATATCTCCTAACTTCTCTATGGTAGGGTGCAAATGTAAGCTACTGTTAGCTAACAGATAGACATTGCATTTACACAACTTATGGTAAACACTAGGCATTGGTACACTTGGCTTTTGGCCTCACAGTAAATCCAGGGCAAGAAAAGGTAGGTACAACTGTCAGGCTGTCAGACTGAGCCTGGGAGTGTTAATGGCAGGTATTTTGTGCTGTGCATGCCACGTATTGTCATGCTGCACAACTCAAGCCCAAACCCCTGTAGCACATTCTGCATGAAGCAGACTCCATGTGACAGAGAAAACCCTGTTGCCTCAAGGAAAAAAAATAGGAATGGGGAACAAGTGTTGCAACCTTTGAAATGAAAATTTGTCTGTGGAAATGCTATTCCAATTGCAACTCAAAAGCCTTCCTCCCTCCCCACCCCTTATACTCAAAAGAGCTCTTCATTTGTGTGAGATGTCCTGAAGCATCTACATCCAGCCTTTGCCTCAAGCTTTTTTTTTTTCTTTTGTGTCAGGGCAAAGACATTCATATGACTGTGGCCTAGGAGCTGAGATATGTCATGGGTACCGGAGTCCAGTTGTCTCTCTGTCTTCCTGCCAGGCAGACTGTTAATCCTACCATCAGTGTCTGTACCTTCCCAAGAAGGTTATTCTTCAGTTTAAAAAAAAAAAATCACCTTATGTTTAGGCTAAATTCCTCAGTTTATCCAATTTTCTCATTACCCTTACGTGCGTATAGCACCATAAACAATCCATACCCACGTCTGGTGCCTTTCAGGTCACAGCAGGCATTTTAGCATGTCCTCACTAAGAAACGGTACCATATTTTTCTAAACAAATTGTGTTACCCTCAGCCAGCAAAATCATGGACCAAAAGTAAGGAAAGCCTCACACAGATATTCTTATCAGCCAAACAACATCCTTTAGGGAAGGGGCAGAAGTTCAGGAGTGGGAGATGCTGGCAATGAGACCTGATGTGAGGAGTGGGAAGGAAGCTTTTTAGGTTGCGAGTGGAGGTTCATCTGCTGGCGGAAGAGGTGGATGAGTGAAGAACTTCTTCTGTAGTTGTTTGGATGGTAAGGACAGCCACAGCGAGTACAAGCACACGCTGCATGTATGCAGAGCTGTGGGGAAGGGCTTGGGGGACGATATCCCTAGCTGGGAATAATGAAGCCCATGATGTGAGTAGGAGTTAATTTAATCTGATTGAAAAGATTTCTTCAAACTGCCCCTGATCCCCCCCTGCAACACATACAGACTCTGCCTTTGTCCCTCCCCCCTTAAGTAAACCTCTTGCTCATTTATTCTGAGTGGCTGCAATCAGCCTTAGATTAGTGCCGCAGATAATGTTAATAATATGCTAATGTTTCATTAGTTGAAAGCCTCTTTGGTGCATGGGGTTTCTTTTTTTATGTCACTGCACTGTGACGATCTGCCATCAGCATGGCTGGTAAAAGGAAAAAATGCATGAGCTGGGAGCCCCATGGCTCTCCTCTGCTGTTCCTTTTATAGTCCCTGTATTTACACAGGGAAAGGGGAGGGAACGATTCCCCAGGGGTCTCTTTCCAACAGGGAGACTCAGCAGAGAGGTGCTGCAAAGATCTTTTCTCTTCACCAATCCTGGCTTTTCCCTGCTGTCCCATTATGTGTACAAAGAGGGACCACTGCCTGGCAGCTAGAGCAGGGGGTTGATGTCAGCCTTTGTCACTCATTTGGAAGGGGATTCACATCCAACTTCAGGCCCTTTAAGTACTTAATACCTTTTAAGACTCTCTAAGGTATCTCTTCTGGCCCCCAGCTACCAGCCCAGGAGGGCACAAGTCTCCTGTGGGTGTGCACATTCCCTGTGGTACACCTTAAAACATTGTATAAAAAAATGGCTCTAGATGCCACCAAAAGGAGCTCCAGGCCCCCACTGACTACAGTGGGAGTTCAAATTCCCTTTGCAGATGAAGACAGCAATGCTGAATCCTCTCCCATGAATCCCGAGAGATCCCTATGGGCCTGCACGCTACAGCAATTAAATACTTGACAATTTTTCCTCCTATATCCTCATGAGGTCCCTCAAAAATATTAGCATCTCCATGTAATACTGGGATCTATATCCAAAGTACTCCATCCTTGATAGCACCCTATAGGTTCTGGGTACATCTGACTTCTCCATCAGCCTGGGATGATTGAACCTGCCATGATGAACCCCATGCCAGCTTCCTCAGTTTCCCCAGCACCTAGAATCCTAGAATCATTAAGGTTGGAAAATACCTTCAAGATCATCTGGTCCAACTGTCCGCCTACCACCAATGTCACCCACTAAACCATGTCCCTAAGCACCACGTCTAACCTTTCCTTGAACACCTCCAGGGACGGTGACTCCACCACCTCCCTGGGCAAACCGTCCCAATGCCTGACTGCTCTTTCTGAGAAGAAATGTCTCCTCATTTCCAACCTAAACAACCCCTGGTGCAACTTGAGGCCATTCCCTCTTGTCCTATCACTGTGAGAAGAGGCTGACCCCCAGCTCCCCACACCTTCCTTTCAGGTAGTTGTAGAGAGCAATAAGGTCCCCCCTGAGCCTCCTCTTCTCCAGACTAAACAACCCCAGTTCCCTCAGGCACTCCCCATAGGACTTGTGTTCCAGGCCCTTCACCAGCTTTGTAGCCCTTCTCTGGACATGCTCCAGGGCCTCGATGTCCTTCTTGTAGTGAGGGGCCAAAACTGAACACAGCACTCGAGGTGCGGCCTCACCAGAGCTGAGTACAAGGGGACAATCACCTCCCTGGTCCTGCTGGCTACACTATTCCTGATACAAGCCAGGATGCCCTTGGCCTTCTTGGATCCCAAATCTAGATCCCAAATGATACATCCACCTCTTCCCCTTACAGTCCAAGATCTGGTACCAGGCTGCACTGGTCTGTCCCACTCACCAGTTGCTCTTCCAGGTATGCCGCACATGGGGATCATGGATGTTGTGCTTGTCAGCCTGCTCATCCAGGAAGTCGAACATGTATTTGATGGCCAGGGGAAGCGCACTGCCACGGTGGGCAGTGCTGAAGATGGTCTCAAAGAGGTCATCTACAAATTTCTGGAGAGTGCCCTGTTGGGAGAAGGAGAGAAGAATGTGAGATGCTAAGTAGGAAGAGGATGATGAATTATGGTATCCCACTGAAAACAGAGTATACCTGTAAATCAGGCTCAGGAAATATATTGAAAAGCAGGAGCCACTTAACAGCTTTTAAATGTGACATGAGTTGAAATTTCAACCCAGATGTCTTTAAGCAGACATCTGCATCTTCATAATATCCATTACTTATGTTTAACAGCTGAATGGGGTAGGTCAAGATATTACCTGTCCTCTCTGTTACTAGCACTCAGGGAGGGTGGCTGAGATGTAGTGGGATACCTATCCCCATCTCAGGTATATGGTGATGGGATGGTGCTCGTCTGTTCCCACTGAATTTTCTCTCCCCTGCATCCTATACTCAACTGCTTTGGTGCAGCCAAAAAATAGCCATTTTCTATGCTGGTTTTCATCCAGGGCCTGTTCTTAAGCTGAGAATAGAAGTCAGATGAATGTAGAGAACAGAAAGTGTCATTGGGACAAATAGGACAACAGTGACTGGAGAAGGTGGCTGTCCTGTATGTGTAAGTAGCATAATAAATAACAACAATTTCATCCTAATTCCAGTAGGCCTCCTTGTTTTTTACTACCCATCTTCATGGGACCAAGACAAGCCCTAGGAACAATGTTTGAACGGGTCAAGTACTGCTCTGCAGACCTAATGCCCACTGCAGAGATTGGAGCGGTGTCCTTAGGCTACTCTGGGAGGAGAACTCCAGATCCAGAAGAACTACCCTGGCCAGATGATGAGGACAGTTGACCTTCAGTGAGGACGTGAAGAGCTGGAAGAGCAGAGGGTGACCAGGCCTGGACAAGGGGGCTGCTGAGGAGCTGTGGTAACCTGTAAAGCCTTACTCTGTCATCAGAGCTGCACAGGCACTTACATGTGAACAAACCATATGGCTGCTAAAATAACCAAAAATCAATCAAACCTCCAATAAACATTTCCTGATACACAGATTTTCCTCAGCTGAAAAATAAAAGCCTTCCCTTTCTCTGCAGACCCAAGAAAGAAATTCCTCCTTACTAGAAATGAAGCACCAGGTTCCACCAGAGCGACACAAGTTTACATAGCGCTAACAAATACTTAATTAGAAAGCTGGTGTCTCTTGCTGATTCACCACTTGATTTATTCTTTGGGAAACAAACAGAGGTGCCTTTTGCTTGTGTGAACTCCTACAGGGTGAATAATCCCTGCAGTATGTCTGACTCAGAAAGGGCCCCTGAGGAGAAATCTTGTTGGTCTAACATGGAAGAACTTGCCCTCAGGTTCACTTTCTGGAGGGAATTAGTTCTCTACATGCCCACCCACACAAATACAAAGAAAACCTCTGAGGCTTTTAGGCAAGAGACTCCAGGTCTCGGAGGTCAGGGATTTAACAGAATAAAAATCATTGTCAGTTTAACTAAGTATTCCCTGGGATTGTATTACTAGCAATTGGTCTCTCTCCTCTTTCCTCCCCCCTAAAATGGTCATGATGAGGAAAGAATATTGCTCAGCCCAAGAGGGGAAACAATAAACCCCCAGCCTTTTTGCTCTCTCTCTTGCTGTGCAAGTTTTGCAGCTGCTTTCCTGCTGTCTTCAGAAAAAAAGAAAAAAAAAAAAGGAAAAAAAAGTGTTGAGTTTGTGATCCGAAACAGAAAGCAAAAGCAATTCAGTGGTGGGGTAAGGGACATATCCCCAGACAGTGTAGATCTGCACTGGTCCAATGGTTGCTCTTTTACACCAGCTGGGGCCCTGGCCCTGGGGAGCACCATTTTCTTTTTACGTTGTGTGATCCATAAAAGCATCTTAATGCCATGGAGCTGAGAGTGTTCCAAGGCTAAAGGCAAAGCCACTTTGTGTCTGAATCTCATTGCAACGCAAAGAGACGGAGTAAGGCTGCAGAGAGAGTCAGACACCATAGGCTGAGGAACAAATGAGCAACTAAAACTTATGGTAGGACTTAAGCACGTAACGGAGAGCTGTCTGATGGGCAAACTCAGATTTGAATGAATAAATGTAATTGTGTTTGTGCCTGTTGACACCCTGACAGGAAATGGTAACAGTCAAAACTTCAGAGAAAGGAGGAAGATCAGGCTGTTTGATTGCTGCTTGGTTTAACCCTGCTCAGAATGGGGTGAGATTATGCTGTGATTAGCCACACCTGAGCCACAGCTGCAGTTTCGACTTCTGAGATGCATCCAGATAACTCATGTGTCAGAGATTCAGGCACAGGGATGCTCTGCACTGCAGGAGGATGGCAGGACTGTAAAGGGACCCTGTTTGATTATAGTGCCTGCCTCCCCACCTGCCCTGGTCCCTGCTGGGGTACAAAAGAAGAACATTGCAGCCTCCTCATTAACGCAGGCTTCTCCAAGGAAAGCACCACCAATGATGGATCCACAGGGGGGAAGAGCAAATAGTTGTAAAATCACACGACTGCTTTTGCCCACATTTTTGTAGAGCCTTTAGAGAAGAGATAGGTGGAGAATAGTCTTGATAAGAGATGAAAGAAGTTTAAAAGCCTGGGAGAAGCCAACTGCAATGAGAGCCAGCCACTCCTCTCCTAGGGAAGGGACAGAATGGTGCTGACTGACAGTGAGCTGTTGCTGTGCAGACAGTGGCAAGAAAACCACTTTCTGTGGCTGTCACAGACCCAAAGTCCACTGCAGTAAGTTATAAGCCCCTCCCCTTCAGTGATCTCCACTTATACAAGTGCCCTCGCCACAGTGCAGCATCCTTAGTTATGCTGAGCACTAACATGTTGCGTCCTTGGAGAATTTTTGCAGGCTGTGGCAGGCACACACATAGGAGGCTGGTTTTTAGCGTTTAGGGGAGTGTGGATTGAACAGATAGGATGTGGCCACATTCTTGCCCTGATTCTTCATTTGCTCAGTTTTGATTCAAACTACAAGCCATCATCGAGAACACCAGCACATACCTACCCCTGTGTTCACGCTCTCCACCAGACTCATGGCCATGGCCACTCCTCATTGCTCTTCAAATCCCAGCTCTCTTTGAGCCCTTAGCTTCTGTTACTGTCACTGTTTGTTCACACATTTATTGTTTATTTTTCACTGATCACTCCCTTTGCTCATGACATCTCCACCTCTTGATCCTCCTCAGCCGAGACATACCAGAAGCAGTACACTTGAAGTTATCATTTCTCTCTTTCTACCATTTGGACTTCCCATGTCCCTTTCCTGACTTTGCTCTCTAAAGTCTTTGCACTCCTCTTGCTCTATTTTCCTTCTGACCTTCTCTCTTTATATCCCCTTTAGCACCCTCTGAGCAGACTCTCATATCTTGTCTGCAGGAAGTCCCACTGCAGCCTCTAAAATCCCATTCCTCACCCTCTTCCCCATCCCAACCATATACCTTGGTGGCAAGTAGCCTTGTCAGGTAGATCTCAGAAACCATCTTGCTGCCCCGATCACCCTCTTTTTGGTCACCATGCTCATGGTTCTTCACCAAGTGCCACATCTTGACTCCACTCTCAAGGTCAGGGGTGATCATGGGTGTGCGGGAACGGAGGCTGTCCGGGCTGCCCGTGTAACGGATCATGTTTTCTGCAAAAAGAGGTGCATGTGTCTTAGGTTAATGGGTTTCACCAAGGAAACATGCTAATGACACATCCCCTGATAGAAGTTCTTCATCAGGGACTAGCACTGTTAGTGTCAGGCACTGCCCAGGACTGGTTTGGGGATAGTACCATCTACTTGTGGTAGCCAGTATGGGTAGGTTTAATTTGTTTTACCCGTAGGAGTGTTAGCCATACCAGACCAAGCTTCTTGGCCCTATGGCCAGGGAACACATCATTTTACGTTCAGTCATACTGATGTAACTGATGTGACCTCTTGCCTATCTCCCCATATCCAGACTCAGGAGGAACTGCCTCCCATTCCTCCTATGGCATCAAAGCAACCCAATAACTCCTACCCCACTATCCTCTTCAGTATCTGCTCCAAAATCTTGTTTTGATAGGAAGTAAACTAGAAGCCCAGGTGGGCCCACACATATTTCCTCTGCAAGGACTCCATCATCCTCTGGATTCTGTTTCCCTTTGCCTCTGAGTGACGGCATGAGGCATTCCCCTCCCTCTGACCTTCCAGCAAGGCTCCAGATTGAGTCTTTTCCAACCATAATTAACAGAAGAGTGTTGCACCTTTCTGTAGCAAGATCTGCATCAACCTCATTAATACATTACCAATCTCTACATATTAATTATTAGATGGAATATCCTTTTTTTTCTCTCTGGATGCTGTTTTCTTAATTGCAATTAACAATCACTTCTGACCCACTACATCTTCTCCTCCCCCTGCATTTTTCCTCACACCCTCCTCCTGAAAAATCAAACGGCAAAAGAATTAAGGAAATCCAACAGAAATTAACCCCCCTTAAGTCTTCCTTTTCAAAGGTCACTGTGTCTTTCAGTAATTGCAACAACATGGCAAAGAGGATGAATATTAATAAGATCTGGTGGATTGCTTACGCCCTTGGAGAAAGAGAAAGGGGGCTCCTTGGACATTGAGTAACCATACTGTCCTTCAATCTAAAGTGACTACAAAGGATCAGAGATGCTTTCATACATAACAAAAAACACCAATGAACTGATATGATAGCTGCATCCAGGATAAAGGGTGGTTTTGCAGCACTCTGGTTGCATATTAGAGACATTTTTCTTTGCTGTCCCACGCCATCATAGTGTCCTGGGTTTGCTTACAACTGTCTCATGACATGAGGGAAAAACAGTGTACTGCTTTGAGATACACTGATAAAAGGCATCAGTAAGAGATTTTTCTTATGTTTCCAGGTGCAAATTCCCTTGGGATAATAACATAGCTGTGTGGGACACACAATACTCACACTAAGCTATAGCAGTAGACAAGCAATGCCCTCTGTAGGTTGCTTTTTGTTCCGGAGGCCTCTCCCCTGTGCCACAACAGACCATTCTCCAAGGGCTTTGCCCACTAGAATGACTGGGCTCTTCCACATTGATCTAAAATGTTAATTATTTAGGCTCCTTCTTTTGCTAATAGGGAAGGAGAGGTACTTCCAAGGGCAATCCAGCCACTTAGATCAACGTCCTGGACCAGATGTCAAAGTTTTAAATGGCTAAATCCTCTCCTCCTGCCGTCCATCAAGCAATCCTATCAACTAGTCATCTGCCTATTGTTCTCTTTTTTGGTGCTTGTCTTGTAACCACCTTGGTGTTTGGGATCTCTCCTTCAGTGCTCTCTTGAACCTTATCAGCACACAGGCTCTTACCGTACTTGCTGGCTGAGGTCCGGGACACCGTGGAGTTGTTGACTGCATTGTAGGCAGTGACTTGCTTGGAGACTAAAGCTACCACAGATCCATCTGGTACCTACAGAGAAAAATGGGCTCTGTCAATAAGGTTCTGAGAACTGGCTGAGGAGCATGCCAAGGACAGCTGGAATTCAAGCAGCAGAGACTGAACTGTAAACCTGTATCCCTGTAAGCAAGATAGAAATTTTGTACCAAAGCTTTAAATGTTTTCTTCAGTGGGTTTATTAACAAAAAAAAAAAAAAAAAAAAAAAAGAAAGGGGGAAAAATCTGTTGTTGCATAACTAGAAGCTTGGACTTGGGCACTGGGACAGCTGATGACAAAGCAGAATGACCCACTCGGATCCTGAGCTAAAGCCCAGGGATGACATCGTGAGTTTTGCTTTGACCTCTAAAACTGACCATAGGCTCTTCATGACGAGGCTTTCATGCAGGACAGGAGCATGAGCAGAATAAAACACCTGATTAAGGTAGCTTGTGACCACAGTATTACTTCAGGAAAGGTTAGAGATACTACAGGGTCATTTTTCACAGTGGACAACCATCCACTTACCTGGGAGCTAAGCTGATGAAAAGGCAGGACTATGACACTGAAACAGAAATTAGATCCAATTCTCATGAGCAGGGGGAGCCTGGAGAATCTAGGTTGGGACTGTGAGTTGGGTAAACATTTTAGACCAAGAGCTATCAGAGTTTAAGGATCAGCTCTCTAGGTCCACAAATCTCACAAACTGTTTTTATACTATTTCAGCTTCCAAGTGAATGAAATTTGTCCAGATCAGCCATTCTTACATGGTCTGATGTGAGTACAAGTATCAGCCTTACTGAGGTGCTGCCGAGATTTCCAGAGAAGCATATTTGATAATGAAGGGAGAGGTGAGTGTGAAGGGAGGCTTCTATGTTATGTATAAATTTAAGTCAAATTAGCAATGGTGTAAGGGACCAGAGGAGATTACATCTTACATAGTATCTTAGGAATTTGGATTTTTGTGGTAACATTATTCAAAATGATCTTTCCTAAAACAGACAACATTATCAATGATGGCACAGCCTCTATGGAGGTTTGACTGCACAGTGTCCTAGAGGACTTTCTGAGGGTGGAGAATAGAAATTAACACCAAGGCTCATCTCCTTTACCTTCTGACAACTACAGCTCTGCTAGTCACCTTAGGCAGAGAAAAATAAGTATTTATAAGGAAAAAAATCATCTGAGCTACTTCAAACATCAAGGATGGTGTGTCCCGTAAGGATGGGAAAAATAACATGAACTTTTCTGTTCTTTCTAACTTGATTGCAGGTAGCATCTAGGTACTTGGGTCAGATGGAGATATCTACATTTTCTGCTTTGACTGACCCTGCCAACCTTTCCATGCACATGACAAATGCACTGCTGGGCAGATCTGATCACCATGACTTCTTTCTTTTTGCTGTTTTAGAGGGTCTCAGCTGGGGGAAAATAGTAGGGCTGGAGGGGCCATGCTCTAGGATGTCACAGGATAGCATTTCAACAGAAAACAGAGCTTTCTGATATGAGCCAGACTTTCCATTTCTACAGATAGGTTATTCACGTGGGTCCCGTATCAGAAATGTTAACAAGCCAGTGGCACAGAGGAGCCATATCAGGAATATCTGTGATAAATAAGACATCATAAAAAAGGAGATTGGTGAAGAAAAAAATACTACTAACAACTTCTAACTCTTGTCTGTGTAATAATAATAATTAGCACTTGCATGGAGTTTTTGATCTTCAAAGCACTGCGGAGGCTAATTAAATAGCCCCTCAGCAATCGTGGAAGGCAATTACAGGCTTTTTGTAGTTTTAGCCCCACACTCCAGATGGGGAAACTGAGGCAGCAAGAATATCAGCAACTGTTCCAGAATGCTCTTTCTGCCCTCAGGACAGCCAAGCTAACCAATGCGGAGCTCAGCACCGCAGCAGCTGAAGACCTGTTCTGCCCCCGCTCATCCATAGACCTGGGAGCTCATTGCCTGGAGCAAACAACTGGAAAAAGCACAGAAAGGAAAGAAAATTATACTTGGTTTGCTGGTGAAATAAAATAGAAACACTGCCCTGTTCCCCTTGAAAAGTCTTGGGGAGTCAACCAGCAATTCTCAGTCAACCTGAAGTGAAAAGTTTTGTTTCCTTTTCAACTTATTGCCTGCTGCTTCCTCAGGTCAGTTCTTAAATGAAAAAATAAATAAATCTTGATATAAAACACAGATTGCTGAGGTGTGATAGAGGAAATGACAGAATTGTCAGCATCGGATTAAATGTAATTTTTGTTGTTGTTGTTGTTGTTTTTTCTTTTGGTCAAAGGAGGAAAGAACTGGGGGAGCTTTTGACCTAAACTCCATTTTTTTTCATTAAATCTACCACTTGTGTAAGATATTTTCGGACATCTTTAGCCCTCTCTTATGGATCTCAGTGTAATGCACAGATGAAGAGGAGCCTTGTCCCAAGGCAAGTCACACAGAGATTAAAACCAAAAGTTCCTAGGCCAGTGTCACCTCCATCGCACTGCTGTCTCTAGTCACGCTGCTTTCCTCCTCCTTCTTGCAGACAATAAGCCTCCCGCTCTTCCTTTTTGTCTTGTCCATCCTTCTGAACTCTGCTAGCATTACAAGGCCTTTGATGCAGTGGAAAAAAAGGAGGAGGGAAGTGCTTGTTTTCGGTCTGCCAACATGAGAAATGTTAACTCATGCTGTCCTCCTGACTAACGCTTCTCTTCACATCCTTTGCTCACCAGGGCTGTCCCTCCTTGGAGAGAGACAGACTTATTTCTTCCCTTATCTTCATATTTCTTCCTTTATCTTCATCTCCAATGATGTACACAATGGTTCCTACAGGATGGGTGTGCTCAGTTATAGGGGCTCTGCTCGGTTATTGCCCACTTAACCACTGTCTACCTCTGCATCTTGGAGAATAACATTTTACCCTTCTCCTTTTCACTTTCCTGACCGATCTACCCGTTACCCATCCTCTCCTGCAGTTACCTGATAGTGTGCCAGCGTGTTGAGTCTCTTCCAGTCATTCTCTATCTTGGTTGTGATGTCCTCATCCTGCAGGATCATCCTTGCCCCGCTTGCCTGCCGCCACTCTGCAAGAAGAACGGGGACATTGAACGCTGCCCTGCAGAGCCTCTCAGAGCCTTGTAAGCCCTGTGCTCACAGCCCACGGTGTCACACGTGCAGGCTGCATCCATATAGCACCATATCAGTCATTGCCATTGTGCTCCGACTGATGCCTCCAACCACACACAACATATAAATGCATAAATACCCAGAGCCCACAAAGGAGGGAGAGAAGGGACAGAAGAATTATGAAAGGTTAAGATAGACGGTTCAGGAAGTACACAAAAATCATAGCCTTGTGGCAAAGTTCAGAGTCAACTCCTCGGTTATTCAGACCAGTTTCTTTACCCTTGATAAAATCATATTGCTATCACAAAGCCACTTTTGCACATGAAACAGCCACCCCTTTAAAGAGTGACACTGAACCATGCAGAGATCAGAACGCAGAGCAGTTGCCTACAGAGATGAGGGGTCCAAGGCCACTGCACAGCAGCACACGGTGGTGAAGATCATACGGATGAATAAATCAGTGACCAGAGAGCCGTTGTTCCAATGGCAGAGCTGAAAAAAGCAAGTCCTGGTGCTTTGGCTCCCTGATTATTCAGTGCTTAAGCCATAGCTCACTCCCTGGCTCAGTTTTTTCTCCAGTGTGGCTGCTTCCAAGGCCCACCTGCCCTTGCATATGTAAGCCACCAACAAGTGACATGAGCAAATGAATGTCACTTGCCTCAGGGATAGAAATTAGTCACCAGCCCTCTTTCATTAAGCAGCATGGACATAGACTTTTTGGATACATGAGATATGTCTAACTCCAAGACCTCACCATAGACAGGGCTCCCCTGGGCAGAGCAGTGTCTTGGTCAGTGCAGCACCAGACCCTTTACTGGGACCAGATTGTCTCCATCGGGGCTCATAAAATACTTCTTGCCATTCAAGTCCAGAAGTGATGGAGAGCAGGAAGCCCTTAGCTTTGGAATTGGGACCCAATGTAGAGAAATGTAACATCACTTGGTGACACCAGCCATGGCTGTGGCTTCACCACAGCCCATCCGAACCATCCAAAGCTTCCTTTTTGGTGGTCATGTCTCAGCCACAGTGACCCAGCCACACACGGTTTAGCAAGAGCCCAAGCAGAAAGTCTATTCAACTGCTGGAGTTAATTAAAATGAACTATTGGATATGGAGACATCACCTGCCACCCCTGCTTATTTCTCCTAATATAAAAATGCAAGGACCATTGCAAATTTCTTCTGGTTTCAGCAGTTTTCTTATCACATAATTAAAATGCATTGGGAAAGACGCCCTTGCTTTTATTATTCATTTAAATTAGCAGGGAGAGGTCAGCCTCTGTGTTTATTGCTGGGTGTTGCTTTGGCAGGAGATACTCCGAGAGTAAGCAAAGGTTACGTTGGCTAAGTACTGATCCTAAACTGTCCTTCATTTACTCCAGCTCCTTAGGACCTCACCAATATTATCCTTGTGATGTCTGAGGGCGATACTCTATGTCCGTTGCCCCCTGGACAGGATCCCCAGAAGCTAACTGGTCCCAAATGTTGTTTGGAAGAGCACAAAATGCTGAAGTCCGAGCTGGGCTGGGAAATGGTGCTTCTACAAAGCGCTCTGCAGGGTGCCAAAGCCACTTCCTGCTGTCACAGTATGTTCCCTATGTGCCTTCCTCATGGTCCCCATGGTGTCCCTTTGACGTCCCTCCATCAGATCCCTGCATATTTCTGTAGTCTTCTTTTCTGACTTGTCTTTGGGGAGGGACACACACTCACATAGTGTTTTGGGAGGAATTCACCAATTCTCAGTTGCGTTGGTTCTGATCTGGAAGGTGGGCACAATTTTCCTCACTCTGTGCTTTCTCTGTGCTTGAGGGCTGAACCCCACTGCTCCAGGGCAGCTGGGGACGTTGTGGGAGCCACAGGACAGTGTCTTCTATGTCTTCTATATCTTCTGTATCTTCTGGCCTGCTGTGCACAGACACAGGGGGCTGCCAAGTCCTTCCCCTTGGCCTTCACAAGGAAATGGGCCACGTGAGGAAGAGGAAGGGCCAGCCTTAGTTTGCACAAGATCCACTCCTGAGACAGGGGCAAAGACAAGGGGCAAAGCTCCCTGCAGGGAGGGCTCAGAGCATCTGGCTTCAGTTTCACAGCCTCTTTGCCCTGACCAAAACCAAATCACTTCCTCATGCATCTGAGCAACGACCCCGAAAGGACCCCAGGTGTGGACCCCCAGCTCTCCCTAACCACACAGCTCTCCCCAGTCTCACAATTCCTCTACAGGTGCCACCTGAGGTGGTCACGCAAGGATCTGCAAGGAAATGTGATGGCTGGAAGAAGAGAAATGGGAAGGGAGGGCACGAAGGAGGGAAGGGTGACCCTGACATCCATATTCACAGCGCTGAGTGAAAAGTGTTAGCTTTGTCCTCGCTGGCAGCGCCCTGTCCCCTCTCTCATCAGATCTGCGCACTCTTCTGCGAGCCGGCACAAAGGAGAGACACACTACAATCCAATTTGTTACACTTCCACCTTCCGGAGAGGGGGAGGGAGGTAAAAAATCCCATTATCTTTATCAAGCCTTCCAATCAGGAGCAGCGGTAAATGCAAACTCAGGAGACAGCTGCTGTGAAGCCTTTATATTTCATTCAGCAGATAGCGTATCTTTTTATTGCACGCAGGAATTACTTCTTTTTTTTCTTCCTCTTCTTTTTTTTTTTTTTTTTTCTTAAGAAACAACCATTCTCTTCAACTTGACTGGGAAAAAACGAAATTCCAGGGGACACCAATGAAGAGGGGTTTGTCTGAGCTGTAGCAATGCCTAGCTAGGGAATGAATCTGTGGGGATATGGGAGATGGGGAGATGTCCTCCTGCACCTCAGATCCTACAGAAAATGCTCCACCTCCCTTGTGCCTTCTCTCTGATCCGTGTCACCCTGAAGATGCCCAGTGAACAAGGGAGAAAAGAGCAGCAGAGATTGTTTAGGGGCAACTGAAACGCCCAGGAATAGAAGACCTCTCAGCTCACTCCAGATGTCTTCTTCCCAGCTGGTCATCATCAGTTACCCTACCTGTTACAGGCACTTGTGGGTCTCAATGCACGTAATTCATTTTGGTCATCTGTACAAACTGCACAATGCTTCCCACACTTTTCCTAAAGACCTGAAGTCCCATTTGAAGGACTATGAAAAGGTTAGTGGCTGTGCCAAGCAATGGCAAGTGGAACAAATGCATCTAGCTTGCCCGTGATCGATGCTTAGTTCACGATCACTTGTGTTCAGGAAGGATTTGTCTGAAGAACCTGGCATGGACTGCTTTTAGTCCTCCATTCCTAGGAGTATTTCATCACTTCCCTATGAATTCCACAAAAGATTGGGGTAAGAAATAGAAGAATAAAACCTTTTGTTTCAGTGTTATGGGTTGGAATAAAACCAGCTGGGTGGGAAACAGAAGTGGGGAAGTGCCCAGTAAATGATGACCTCTAACAAAAGGGGAGAAACTCAGCTCTGCTTCTAGCATGGAGAAAAGACCATCATGGTTGGAAAGAAAAGGTTTATATCAGAACATATAGAGATATGTGAAATACTTCATCCTGTATATGCAAGTTCTGTGCGTTACTGTATATACGCTAGAGTTAGACTCAGTTTAAATGGCTCCTAGAGATTAAACCCATCACATCAGTACTGCACTGCTGGTGAGGCACTGAAAGCTTGCCCTGGCCTGAGTCTGAGCCAGCATCACCGAGTGCAAGGCACTCAACCAGCAGCCCCCACCACCTCAGCAGTCCCTTCCAAAAGGCTCCGGGAAGAGTGAATGCCTCAGTGTGGAGCCAAATTTCTGTTTTGTGATCCTCACTCCCTAACGCTTTCCCAAAGATGGGCTATTTTACTGATGGCGAGGGCTTTAAAGAATAATAATAACAGAAATAGCCACGGTAGAAAGAAGCCTGTACTCTAAGGGCTGTGGGTTGGGTTTTGGACTAAAATGTAACCTCGGGGTGTCCAAAATGAGTGCTTTCAGCTGACAACCCCCTCCATGAGTTGTCTGGGTAACTGCAAAACATTATGACATTTGCGACACATACAAGTCACTCTGCCTGCAGCTACCCTGCATTTAACAACTCCAAATAACTCATTAGCTTGTTTGCTTTCTTCATGTGAGCAATCTGGCCTTGCTACGGACAGAAAGCCCGGAAAATTGCAACGGTAATAGAAAACAGTGCTGATGTGTAGGAAACCATCGATTTCAAAGGTAGATGATAATCATCTGCTCCGACCCACTGTTTAGCATGGGCTGGCGGGGCTGATCCAGCCACCTTTGCAATTCTGAGCATTCAGCCTGGGGCAGGTTGATCCTGAGAGCTCTGTGCTGCTTTCTTTTGTCACCGCTGCTTTCTGCTTCCCCCTTGTTGCTTTTGCTGTCCCCAAAGGATGCCAGGTGCCAGCAAATACTTTTCCTGTGAGGAGGCTGGGCAGGAGCTGTGCCTGGATGTACGTGTCCTCTTGTCCCTGCTTCACTCTTGCCAGCCCTGCTCCTCCCACCTTATTAACTGCTGTGCTAAAGGAGCCTGCAACTATATCTTCGCTGGCAAGACTCTTCTCCTAGATGAGAAGATATTAGTTTCTTTTCCCCCTTATTTTTATTTATTTATTTTACCAACTGCATCATCAGTGCTAGAGGCTAAACAGATGCTCATCAAGCAGTCTCCTGTCTGTATGGACAAGTCTGTGTCCAGTCCTTCTGGTAGGGATGTAAATGCTCATAAACACTTTCTGGAACTTACTGGTCTTCAGAAGGTCAAAATAACTTACAGCTGCAAAGCCCTGGATGCAAAATTGTCAGACTCCAGTTAAGACCCTGCACGCACACTGTTCTGTACCTTTCAGCTGCCAGAGCTGCCATAGAAATGTGGATTCCAAAGTATTCCTTGTATTTTCAATATGCAGGGAAAACTGCTGCCTCCAAGTATGTATTCATCCCCGCAGTGGAACAAACCACTCTCCACACACACTCAGCCTGAGACCCAAACCTAATGGGCTCTGTGGTCACCATCCAGCACCACGTGGGTCAATGGGTTTGGCTGTAAACCCCATTCCCCCCATTTTCTGTGCTCTCGTTCCCTGCCCTACCTGGCCTGGTGCTCACCCTTGCACTCAATGTTCCCCTGCTGACTCACAGCAGCTCCAAAATCAACTCAGGTCCTTTTTTTGATGATGTATATGATCTGTTCTTTATTACTGCTGGTTTTGGCAGCTCGTTTTGTTATTCTATCTGCCTTTCATGAGCAGGAATCTTGCTGCAATTTCTGTCAGGAATCCCCTCCTCCCCTACACAAATGCACACACATAAACACACTTAACTTTAATCCCTGACCTCTCATTTCTGCCTCCGTTATTGCTGTGAATTGTTTCTTGGCGTCAGTCCATTCCTCCTCCTTTTGGTTCCTCCTCTACTCTGCCGAGTTTTATAGACGCCATCATTTTCCACTCAAGTCCTTTCCACTGAAGGTCACCAAGGACAAATTCTGGCTGATGGCCTCACACAATACAGCTCTGTGCCAGACTCCTCATCAATGTCCAGAGCAGATTGCTCTACATCCTGTCATACCAGCCTCCAGGTGTGCTATCAGGTCTGACCTTGGCCTCAGCTTCAGATATTTCACTTCCCCCAGTGTCCTTGCTCCAGATTTGGGGCAGAAACTGATTTTGGCCCCAAAGGCATCCCTGTGCTAGGCTGTACAGCTCCTGTGTGTCCCAGAGCTTGAAATGCAAGTGAAGCTACTGCAGCTCTTTCCACCCCCCAAGCAGAGCCTCTCATGAAGGAGCAAAAAACGCAGGAATTCATAAACAGAGGGACTGATCTTTCCTTAAAACATGAGTGCTGATCTCCTTGTCCTCTGCAAAAAAGAAATGTCAGCAGCAGCTCCCAGCCCTGCTGTTGGTGGAGGGGTGCTGGCAGGAGAGGGAAGCAGTCAAGGGTGAGATGGATGCAGCCCACTGAACGGAGGATGCTTCATCCTCTTTCCTGTGCCCGCATGAGAGAAATTAATACTGCTTGGGCTGTGACTGTCTCAGCAAGAAGACATGCATAATCCAAGCCCTCACTGATCAGAGAAGAGCTAGGAATAAATCTGAGCTGCCTGAACACTTCTGACAACACCACCCTGTGTTTTCGGTGCTCTTCATCCAGAGGATTTGGGCAGGACATGACTTTTCCATACCCTTGATCAAGCCAAATTCTGGGCAGAAAATCAGGGTGGCTACTGATTGTTTTAAGTCCTTAAGGTCAGAGCAGTAGAGCTTTCATAAGCCAGGAGTGTACGCATCAATTTATTCAGTTTCTTCTGCCCTCTCACCATTGCTGATGCTCTGCCCAAGTACCAGGGGGTACTCTGAGTTGGGAGAGGTGGCACTTGGCACAGCAAACAGAGTCTGGGTTGAGTTCGATTGTCTCCCCTCTCCCCTCTTTCCTCTCCCCTCTCCCCTTTTTCCTTTCCCCCAGCCCTGTGGCGTTCAGGGCCCATTGTGCACTCACATACCCAGGTCCATATCAGCAGCTTTGGGCCGGTGGGAGCAGGGCACGTTCTTGAAGATGGCATCGAGGATCTTCTCCTTGACCTGAGTGATGGTGTCACAGTTCAGGATCTTCACCGGGATCTCAGGGCTGTTCACGTTGTCAGGGTTCACGCAGCTCAGGACCTGAGAAAGAGGCATGAGACACCATAAATTTCACAGCAACACAGGCACCCTGTGGTCAAATTCCACAGCAACCTTCTGGCAGGTCCCTGCATCCTACAAACCAGAGGGATAGGATGGATTAAGGAGAAAAATGTGTACCAAGAATATTCCGTCCTCTGACATAGCAGAGGTTTCATAGAGGGTTTTTTCATGCATCCAATTCTCTGCTGCTCTCAATCCCTTGCCCTGGGGTCATTTCTTATCACTTATCTGTGCCCAGTGGATTAAGGGTAACTCAGGACCTACCTCCCAGATAAGAGCTGTGAGCTCCCAGATGCTACAGCTAGTGATCTGGGGGTAATCTGAGGGGTTTTCTGAACGTGTATCTCATGCCATTTGTCTCTGTGAGGTGAAACTGCTATACCTGTAGGAGCAGTCCCTTAGTTTCGAGCCTCATCTCCTTGGCATCTTTGCTATATTTAATAACCGAAAGCCCAAGAGTACCAGTTCAGGTTCTGGTGTGATCAGTAAAAATGGCATTCACCTAAGTGGTACCAGACATTTGTCATTGACACATTGTTTTCATAGAAACCATTAAAAATGCAATCAGCCCAGACTCTGGTTGAAACCGACCTGGTATCCAAAGGGTTCTCCAGAGCTTTTCTTGGCCTCTGACCCATTCCCTGCTCCCTAGAGATCTGGCAAGGCAACCTAGTTCTATAGTAGTCCCCTTGCATTGCCACCTGCCGTTGACAATTTAGGTAAAAGTAATCTTCAATCTCTCAGCTTTAAGTTGGCCCATCTTCCGAGCAGTCATGGGACAGCCCAAGACCCTTCTCAGAAGAATGTTGTTAATTTGAAATGCAGGGATTCTTAAAAATAGATATACAACATGAAGTCTTATAGCTTTCACATATAGAATAAGAAAACTGAGCCAACTAGAGAGGCCTTTGATTTCTCAGAAGGAGAATGTCATTTTCTCTAAAGACTGTGTCCAAGAATAAATGCAAAACATATGAGGTGGGGAGCGAGGGAGGGATGCTTTAAACAAACACACAGAGTGTCTAATAGCAATTTGCCCACTAACACTTGGGTCTGTCTATGTCAAGTGTTCTGCTCTCTTCAAGTTACAGGAGTGTGAAGTCTATAAACTTTTATAAACTTAGCACCTTTGCACTTGGAAGGAGTGTTCAGTGGAGCTTCTGGCTATGTAGGGTTATTAAATGTTCCTGTGCAACTTTTACAAGTGCAGGCATGTTAGTTTTGGTGACCTAGACAAATTCTACCTTGACCATAAATTCCTGCCCGTAGTATGCAATAGGTTCTTAACCTACTGTGGGCTCTGAAGGTGGCTTGAAACGGGTGAAATCATATCAGTATAATTATGTATTGGCTCACCAGGCTCCCTTTGGTGCTGTTATGCTCAACTAAGAGGGACTTGTGAAGATACTGCTTACAAAGAGCTCTGTGATCTTTCTGGATGAAAGGGTAGATAAAAATATGAGATATTGATTACATCATAATGCTATTATTTTTATGTCACTTCCAGGACTATTGAAGAAGCATCAATTCAGATAATAATGACAATGGCACAGATTTACAGTTCTGTGGCATCTTTCATCTCAAAGGATCACAGAGCTATACATAAAAAGCACTGCTGAAATGCATTCAGTGTTGAGGTTATTAGTTGCCCCCCACCCACTACACGTCTGTAGGGAAATGAAATGGTGATGAGAGGCTAGACCAGCTCTTCTGAGAGTGCCAAGGGGGGAGTCACATATGGCTCCGGTGACCAGGTTACTCTGCAAGTCTCTGCCATTGATCTGAGCTCACCTAAAGTAGATTGAGCTGATGCCAGTCAGAGCAAACTCTGGGAGTGATTCGGCACCAATGCAAGCACCTTGGGTTCAGGTCAGTTGCCTACATGAATGCAACTCATGCATTGAAGGCTGTGTCAGTGCAGCAAAACAACGGTGATAGTCATGGGGTCAACATGAAAAGATATGGGGCTGTGAGCAAGCGCAATGGGTCAACATGAAAAGATATGGGGCTGTGAGCAAGCGCAATAGTAATCTCTGAGCCCTGCTATCCCTCTGACTTTTCATGACCTTGGGCCATGTCATCTCACTGAGTTTGTGTTTATTGACCTTCTTCTACATCCTTGGGCTCTTTAATTTTTTGTCTGTCAGCCCTTTCAGCCATGAGCTGTCTCTAAGTGTATACAGACATGCAATACTTAGCACAACTAAGCCCTGGTCTCTGCCGTGGATTACTGGCATTTAAATTACAAATGCATGGTTTAGGATTAGTCACATGGGGATCCTGGTCCTGAGCTTTCTGCAGCATTTGGGTGGTTTGCCCGGGGACCAGGATATCAATACAGTCTCTGTCCCAGGGAAAGAAATCTTTCTTTCCTTTCTAGATTAGGCTAAGTAAGGTCCCATGGGGCTAGCACACAGCAAGTCTTGGCAGAGAGCAAGGAGAAGAAGGACCCCCCAGTGAAGCCAAGCACAAGAAACCCCTCTGATGTCTCATTCGTGGCTTAACTCCCTGAAAGGCCTTAACCAAATGCAGCTCAAAACATATTTATCTACCCTGGAGTATGTTGTCAGAGGAGATGATCCGATTAGACTCTCAGCGCTGGAGCCACCGAGCTGTGCAGGGACCACGCCGAGCATGCCATTGCTCAAGATGCATTGGGCAGCTCCCTCCTGCCACCCCCGAGCACTAATTATCCAATCCTCTTGACAGCTTCCGACACACATCGAGGCCTTTGCTCCTCTGCATTATTTGTGTCAAGAGAAATGAAGCTGATGCAGGAGATGGATAGTCTTTCATCTCCCGGTGAGAGCGGAGCAGTGGCGGTAGGGAGCAAGGTTTTTACAGCTAGGCTCTGGTTTGGTGAATGGCTAAAAAATCGTGGATTCTGGCAAAGGCAGATGGTAGCGAGCAGGGATGAAAACTTCTCGTCTTTCATAGATGCAATAATCTAGCTGGGCTTTTAATAACACTACAGACCAGAGATGATGCTCACTGACTGTTAGTGGAGACATTAGCACCAGAGGGTGCTTCTCTGAGGTGTACAGCTTGGGAGATGACCTACTGTTTAGCTGCTGCACATTTATTCTAGCAAATCACATCTGTAACTACCTTAGTTTCCCCTGGACTGAAAAATCCCTTGTACATACACAAATTGCTATGCAGTGCAAAGACCTTAGCCCACTGAGGACTACTTCCTTGGAGAACTATAGGACCTGGCACACAGCAAATTGGAGCTATCTGGTCTGGAAAGAAATCAGATCAAAACAATCTAAATTTAGTAAACGAGGTGCATATTGTAAAATCAGTAATTCCAGATGTCTGAAATTGCTCTGTCTGCTTTTGTCTCCCTGGATAAGTCAATTTCTTTGGATTTGCTTTTCATTCAAACCATATTTGAAATCGTGCCTTAAAATATTTGGTCATGATTAATGAAAACTATAGAATAACCCCCTTCCAAAGAAGCCCTGGCCTTGCCTTCCTGGAATAACGACAATAAACAAACTGTTTCAATGTGCCACATTGCTAGACTTGTGATTTAACTCAATTGAGCAACCATCTAGCACTCATGAAACATGAACAACCCAATGAATTTTAGCTACATGCACTACGAACTCATAGTGGTGACCAGATGCGCTTGGGACATTCAGGGAATTCTTATATTACAAACACTGAATCAGTCCTTGCTTTATTTCATTACTATATATTTTTGACAAAAGATGACAGAATAATGTCTGCTTAAAAAAGGTAGGGGAAGAACAAATTATAAGAGAAATAAGGAGAAACAGAAAGGAAAGAATGATCTTATTCATATTCTGTTTCTTCTTAATCTCCTTCACCGAAGCTGATCTCTGTAAATCTGCTAAGATTCCTATCGGGATATATTTGCCTGCTCTTGAGATGTAAGAGGGAGAGCTGATTAACATCAAACAATACAAAGCGAATGGAGGAGAGCTTTGTTCAGGCTGATGTATAATTACTACCCTTTGCTGGCTGCTTTATATCAAGCCTAAAAGGATCGGAGGGATTTCCTTCGGTGAAAGTGATCACTCTGTGCCTGCATTTTTCTCCCTTTTGCTCACTCTCTCCATGTAAGATCAGGCGTCTAAATTGCCAGACAACCACATCTAATAGAAAAGAAGCACTACCCTGGTGATTTAATAGGAAAGTCCCATTTTTAGAATGCAAATTAAATTGCAGTCTCATTTAAGAAGTGAAGTCTACCCCCTCATTAGACTTGGATTCAACTGAAGCTAGGCTCTAGATCATAGTCAGTGAAGAAAAACAGACATTTGTAGAGTCAGCCCACCTGAGCTAAGACCTAAGGAAGGTCAAAGAAATTGTAATTGTGTGCCCAGCCTGGGCACAGGGCAGCTCTGCCACTGGTGCTGGGACCCAGGGGGAGGATGGAGAGAAAGGGGATGCAAATACCTCCAGGTGGTCTCAAGCATGAGGAGGAAGAAACTCTACTGTGGACATCACAGTCCTCCTGCTGAAGATCTCAGGGTGGTGACAACTGCAGTGACAACCCCAGCTTCTGCTGGAGGAAGACCACTACCTTCGACCTTAGGAGTTGGAGGGATGGGCATCACTCCAAGGAAAAGGGGTAGATGTAAAAAATGGTTTGTCTACCAGAACAGGGTATATTGTTCATATCTATTGTCTACACTTTCACAGGCATTTACATGACCCAAAGTTCACATTTGTCTTCCAGTGCTCCTGGACCTCACCTAACCCAGTCAATGGCAAAGGACTGTCAGCCTAACCTGCAGTGAGAGCAGACCTCTTCACCCAACAAACAATGTCCTTGGGGAACTGGAGATGGTCTGGGCATGGGATAGGGCACAGTGGAGGTAAATTGGAAGCAGTCGTCTTTGCAAACATGCTTTGCAAACAGATAGTTCAGCCACAAACTTTCTTGTGACAGGGGATGCAACTAGTGGATCCTCATCAGGGTTATCCTGCTGGGTTGCAAGAAGAAATTGTTCAGGTGGTCAACATGCCCTTCACTGACTTCTTTCCTTGAAATTCCCTGTTTCTAGAAGAAGCTGGACAAGCTCATAGGAGAACATGCTCAGAGCACTCACCAGTGTCTTGTAGTCTATCTGCTGTCGGATAAGCTTGTCCTCACTCAGCGAGTACCTGGCCTCCCCAGTGATTGAGTCGATGGGACCTTTTTCCATCTGCTGCTTGATGGCACAGAAGAGGGAGAACAGAGGTTCACCGGCACACTCCTGCAGGGATGAGAGTTAACAACCAGGTCAACCAGGAGGGACAGAGGTGAAAACCTGGATCCCCAACCCATATAGCATATCAGTGATTGCTGCAGCTTGCCACCCCAGTGACAAGTCAATCACTGGGTGAATTACCATGTGATTCCACACCAGCCCATGTGTCCAGCAGGTTCTCCCAGAGTTCTCAAGAAATAACAACGAACCATCTCCAAAACCACACTTGTTGGCCATGGGTAGCTCATGGCATGATAGGCACCTCTGTCTCTCCTTTGGGTGTCAAGTCACTGCCACTGGGCCAGAGTTTTGCACCAGAGCAGGCAGTGGGACGGGTCCTGGAGGACCTGGAGGCAGGGCTTGGCAGGGGTTAGGACCACTGGTGCCCCATCCTGGGTGTCTGGGCAGAGCCCACACTCTCCCTGGGCACTCTCGTGCTGGAGGCAAGCAGGGATGCTTGGGCAGGAGCAGCTCCTGACCCAGGGGAGATGCACCCCTGGAGCTGTGTGGTTGCACCGGTGATGTTGGGTGTGTAGGGACCAGGCTAGGACAGCAACAAGGAGCCCACAGGCAGGGCCAATAAAGTACCTGCTTCCCTCATGTCCCATTCCCTTCATTCACTCCCAGTCCACTCTTCCCACACTTTTCCTGTCCTCTCCTCTGTTGCTGCCCTCACTCTGCACACTCGTGTCCATGCACCCCTCCTTGTTCTTTCTTCTCTTCCCTTCTCTTTCATGCCTCTGACCTTTCTCCCTTCCTTCCCACCTTGCCCTCCCCTCTTGTGCTGTGTCCCAACTCACTGAGCGAGGTCATTTTCCTCTGGTGTAAATACCAGCAACAACAAATTAATAATCTGAAGCCAAGTGGCCCCTTTCTCAGTTCCTACACCTGTCTCCCACTTAATTAGCTTATCTGCCAGCAACATATTGCTAGTGTGTGCCTGTCTCTTGCCCTTATCAGGCCACTGCTCAGGCTAAGGCAAGAAGACAAGTAGCTGAGTGGGGGGGAAGACTATTATAAAAGTAGTGCTTTAAAAAGTCACTTCCTTGTATCCTTTCCTTTCAGCTGCAAGTGGGAATCTGGTACTAGAGCCACTGAAATTACCTGCCAGGGACCTTCAAAACTTCCCCATGCATTCAGACTGGTTGTTCCTGGGGTTTGGGAAGGCTCAGGGGAATGGGACTGGTTTGTAAAGCTTTGAATTTCCAAGCAGAGGGTGGCTATCCTGTCCTAGTGGTGTAAGGTGAGGTGTAGGGAGACCTAGCAACAGTGCTGAGAGTGGCAGGACGGTGAAAAGTCACCTCTCTCCAAAAGGCTTGGTCTGAGTATGGTACAAGAGCAATTATCATAGAATCATAGACTGGTTTGGGTTGGAAAGGACCTTAACGATAATCTAATTCCAGCCCCCTGCCATGGCAGGGACACCTCCTACCAGCCCAGGCTGCCCCCAGCCCCATCCAGCCTGGCCTTGGGCACTGCCAGGGATGGGGCAGCCACAGCTCCTCTGGGCAGCCTGGGACAGGGCCTCACTACCTTCACAGTAAAGAATTTCTTTCTAATATGTAATCTACACCTTCTCCTTTGCAGTTTAAAGCCATTCCCCCTCATGTCCTATCCCTACACTCCCCCAACAAAGAGGTCTTGAAGGATGAAAGCCTCTTTTTTATTACCTATCACTCAAAAGAGACCTTCCAGAAGTAATGAGAGGGCTCAGAGGGTGTCGCAGGTCATTTCACTCTTTTGCTGGTGAGTGTCCTGCAAAGTCAATGCTACCCCAACTAAACCCTGCCAAGAAGCAATGCATTAAAGCAGCTGTTCATCCAGGCCTGCTGCTTCTCTTACCTTAAGGAACTTGTACAGAAGGAAGGTGAACCAGTTGGTGAGCATTTTCTCAGCCACGGACTCTGTCCTAAAATCAGACCAGGACAAAAAAACAAATTGGAAATGAGTTAGTCATGTTAGCTATATCAAAGGGCTGGTTGAAAGATTGGCAGTGTGCATCTTAATGCCCAGGTCTCTGAGCCCCTTGGAAAGTCAGGCATGGCACCATCAGGATTAAGCACATCCCAGAGTCTCTATTTTAGCTTTGGATTTAGGAAACCTTCAGTCATGTCCTTACTGCCATAGTAATTCTCCTGTGACTAAGGAAGTCTTTGCATGTCTGTTCTGCAGTTTGTCCATCAACGAAAGAGAGATGACAAGTTAGGAATCCTTCTCAGAGATGCTCAGGGAGGATAAATCTATCAAATATGAGGGGCTTTTATCTGGTAATGATTATCTCCCTGGTATTTGGGACTGATTATACTCCCCAATGTATCAATGTGGCACATTCACAGAACTACTCCTGTAGCCCTTGAACTCTATCCTCAACCAAGCAAAAATCCATCCTGAGTCTTCAGGGTGAACTTTTCCTACAGAATCACTAACTTGGACTTGTTAATTTGGTTTGGACACCAGGAGCACAGAATAAGGTTGTGTTGGCTCCAGTACACACAATGATTTTGCTCAAGAAAAAAACAAGAGTCCTTGCTTGAATGAGTAAAAGTGGGATTTGCTGGTTCTGGCCTTCACCAAGGCCACCCAAGGTTTCTTGCTTAGGGATGCAGCTTGCATTTTAAATTCCCTAGTCCTTCCGCATAAATTTGGTCTCATTTCCTCTGCCTACAGCAATCATTGCTCTGTCTCTGTCTGGAGTTGCCTCTGTCCAAACCAGTCTGTTTGCTTGTATTCCCCTCAGTCACGGTCACCTAGCCACTGTTCCCCATTGATGATGGCATTAACCTCAAGTCCAGCACTCTCCACACTTTATCATCCTCACAGAGGATGTTAAATTTTTGTTGCCCAGGCAACTTTGATCTCTTTGGGTCTGTGGATGTCATCTCTGAGATCTCCTTGTGCTTTCAAAGCTTGACACAGTGGAGGTGTCTTCAATGTTCACTGTCTCTTCTTCTAAAGGCCACATTGCATTTCCAACAAATAGGAGTACAGTTGGAAAAGAGCTGGAAGAAGGGAAAAAAAAGGAAGAAGACAGGAGAAAATACAAATGAACAACCAGGGAAGACAAAGAGATGGAGAAAGGGAAAAAGAAAGGAGAAGATCAAGTGAAGGGACAACTGGAAGAAGGCAGTGCCATCCAGCATCAGAGGAGAAGCACAGAGAGGAGGCTTGGGGACAGCTGGGGGGAGGATGCCAGCCAGGCTGTAGGACTCAGGGAGTCAACTGGCACTAAAGTCTGGTCTCTGCCCCTGGCTTTGCTGCCCTGAATGCCAGGAAGTGCCTACTGCTCTTTTTTTTTTTTTTTTTTTTCTCGTACTTCATGGTGGGCTCTGTGCCAGAAGAAATTCTCCCCAGCAGGCACCACAGACCTCTCCTCTGCCTGAGCCATCCATCGTCATCAGCTCAGGGCCCTTCAAACACAGCTTTCAGCAGTGACAAAGGCCATCCGTACTCAGTAGACTCCCCCTGGTTTTACTTCAGGTCCTGGCTTGAATCAGAAGGGTTGGTTCAGACCATGGAAAGAAGAGGATGAATGTCATCCTAAAAGGAGAAAGGGCTGATTTCCCTAAGCAGGGAAAGTACATTAATTGCAGAGCAGTAGATTTGTAACTCAAGGTTTCCCACACAACCCTGGCCTTTAGACCTTGGATCTGGCCAGGAAGCACAAACCCAAACTCGTGCCCTTTATGAAACCATTTCTGTTGTCCTGCTCAGCTCTGCCTTCTGGTTTCAGCCAGCTCCCAAAGCCAATGCCCAGGAAGAGACAGGAGATCCCATGATGCAGCTGAAGAAGACTCCACATGTGTCTGGAGGCGACTCAGAAACAAGAAGCACAGCAGGGCAGTCCACCTCTCAGGCAAGATAAAGTAACAGCCAATTTACTCACCACACAGACCAAGTATATTATACGGCCTGTTCTTTGTGATATAAGTAGAACACAAATCCAAAATAAGGATTATGAAACATGGGATCTTGCTGCCCTTATGAAGCTTTCCGGAAAATCCACGCTAAAATCTATTGATAGTGCAGCAGTGAAACTTTAATTGTTGGCTGGTTTTTGGTTGCAGATGAAACGGAGAGAGATCTACAGACACACTTGCTGAAAGGGGAGGAAATGTGGAGAGGATGCCAGGAAGAAAGAGGAATGTCTTCTAGGGGAAGGAACCCTGTGCTGGGAAGTCTTGAATGAAGCCAGAGAGCAGCAAACCAGCAAGGGAAAGCAGTTCAGCTTTCATTCAACCCTACTTGCCTTATTCACACCTGCCTGCACACAGCTTCATGCCAGCCCTACAGGGGCATGTGAGCTGTGGCTGTACACCATCCTGATTTCATACCCTGCTGCAAAAAAAACAAAATCAAGCTAATTTGTCCTTTTCCTCCAAAATGGACTATCATGCTCATGTTAGTGGGGCACAGGTTGCCCTTCCCAGCTTGGTCTAGCCCCAGGTATCTTTACCTCCGGAGAAGCAGCTTGGGGTGGTTCTTGCTCTCCAGATTTTTGTCTATGAGGTCAGCCAAGAGCTGCTTGAGGACATCCGTAGCGTACTCCAGCTTGCTCTGCAGCACTGTCATGATCAGCGAGGCCACGTTGCCACGGTCCCGCATGGAGAAGCTGCGCTGGGACTCCAGCGTGCGGATGAAGGACAGCAGGAAAACCTTGTTATTGATGAGCTGTGCAAAGAGCTTGAGGCCTTTCTCCACTCGTTCCTGCCTGTAGCCAGGGACCTGTATGAGAAGACAAGGAGTTTATACCTTTCCCTCACTACCTACTGTCAGGCCATTCCCAAAAGGGCTGTACACCTATTGCTACTTCTCTGCCCTCAGCCCTCCATCTCCTCCAACTGTACACTTCAACATCAAGCAGAAGGCAGATCTAAGACAGGAAAAAGGAAAAGCTGCCTCAAACAGCAAAGACGATTTAAAAGTTTTTTTTTTTTTTTTTTTTTTTTTTTTTAAATCTAGAAGTCAGGTAAGCACTTCCTTCTGCTTTACAGGATAGTCCTGTGAAAAGGAAGCGAGTCCATACATCATCTGAAGATTAGGAAGCCAGAGGGACCTCCTAACCACAGCCAGATGATTATTTTCCATCCCTGCATCCCTGAACATTTAGTGGAGATTGCTGATGCCTGGATGTTGTACCACAGCATATTGTGTTTTTATTGCAGTCAGACTGAAATCTCACTCTGTCCTCCCCTAACACCTCTTTTTATCCCTGCAAGAAACCTGTTTACAGAGAAAAACAGTCTAAGTCAATGCTGGAAAGGTTATGTGGGTCTCCTGTTGGTCTGACCTATCTAGGTCTCCTTCCCACCACATCCCAGCAAGTAACCACACATCAGCTGTCCTTCAGTAGGTGCTTGGGTACAGGGAAGGTGCAATGTGGGGACTACAGGACACAGGTTTGGGGGTTCTGCTTCAGGGAGCTGGGAGGGGTAGTAAGAATGTGAGGGGAGGAAGAACTCCAAGAGTCATGTTTTGATGAGATGAAGAGATACAGTTGAGGTGGTGAGCATGGAGATGGTTCTTGGTTTGAAAAACTAGATAGAAGAAGGTGTGAGACGGCAAAAGAGCTGGGACCTATTTTGGAAGTCCTACTGAGGTGGGACCCCAGGTCTTGGTAGGTGAGATGGTTCAGAGTCAGGGAGGTTGGTAAGGCTCTGATGTATTTCTCATTTGTGAGAGGCTAGTGAACTATCTTTTAAAATAAAACAATTTAGAACCTCAGCACTGGAGCCTAGATCCCACAATCTGCAGTGGGCACTACCCTTTCCTGCTCTTCTGCCTCTGGATCAAAATGAAGCCATACTCTGTGGATATACTACATCCCTTTATCTGCTGCACCAGTGTGGTCCTAAATAGAGAACTCCAAACTCATTCCTTCATGTCACTGAAGCTCTTTCAGCCCTTCAGAAAGCTTCCCTGGAAGCTGGAAAGTCACAACACAGAGAAACACATGCTACTAAGGCATGTATTCATGAAACCTCCCAGTTTTGGCACTTTAATCCAAAACAAGTTGGCATGCTTAAACAACCGAGTAATGCAAGTCCCCTTAAAGAATCATTACTTTTTTATTCTGGAAATTGGAGATCTTAACTCTTTTTGCATACAGCAAATAAATTACTTACTAAATAGCTTGAGACAACCAACCAACCAACCACTACCACCCATCCTGCTAATAATTATTTTTAACTCACTTGCTTGAACATTTAATATTGTCTATCCCCGGGTTATTACGGAGAAATAAAAAAAATAACAAGAAAAGTATTTTGTAGCGCATCTGGAAGCAGTTAATTACCAAATGAGCTGGAAATAAGTAAGACCTGCTCGCTGCAGGATCTCTGTTGGGGCCTTTTCCCAATAAATATAAACTCCTTCTAGGTGCTACAGAGAAAGGAGCAGAATGGAACTGCCTTGCCATGTTTGTTGGTAGCCAAAGATGTTGACATCGAAAGAGCTACAGAAGCTTTAAAGAGGATTAAGGGGAAAAATAAAATAATTTAAAATAAAATGAAATCAAGGGAAGAGAAGATCAAAGGTGACAGATTGAAACGTTGGCTCTGTGTCTCTCTGCATGTATATTCATATGGGAGCATCTATGGTAAAAAGTCTGCAGGGTCAGATGCCACTCTGTGGTCAGCTGGCTGAGCCTGATGAATATACAAGTTGAAGCTGGCCATGGGTATGATGAAAGTGTTTGTATGTGTGTATGTACACAGGGGAGAAATTCACCTCCCCTCATCTTTTGTGCTCACTTGTTGCATTTGCTGAGCTGCTTTTCCTGAGGGAAAACAGCTCAAGGCTACTCTTCCTGCATCCCGAAGGCAAATCTCTACAATAGCCAATGTGTAATGCAGCCTCCCACTCATTCCCAACAGTCCTCATTGCTTCCAGATCATTTTTTAATGGTTCTCACCATATAGTTTGATGAAGTTTGGCTCTCCTGAAGGGCATGAGCGCAGAGTAGCAGGAACCTCTGATTACACAGACAGCCAAGCATGGTATTGCCTGCGCCAGCTTCTATTCCTCCTCCCTGCCAACTCACCCCAGTCTTGGCCTCCAGCAATCTCACCAGCACATGCCAGAGCCTCTCTGAAGCACAGAGCTTGCCAAAGACTTTGCAGAAAGCTCAGCCAAGGACCTCCCTGGCCTTGGCTGTGGTGTGTTAGCTGCTTCTCTGGGCCAGGTATCCCTTGAGCAGATCCTGTCCAGAGCTGGGCAGTGTCTCACCATCCTCCCACCACTGCTGTATGGAGAGCTGGGATGAAGGGGGCAGATGTGGGCAGGTTATGGGCGCATTGCTCCTGGAGGTTTCTGACCTCACTGCAAACCACAGAGCAAAGGTGAACCTCCTTCAGAGAATGCAGGTTATTTCTGAAGGTGTTGCCAGGAAGAAAGGACTCTGGGTAGAATCAGCAATAGACAAAGCTGGTGTGGTACAGGCAGATATGCTGCTCTGCTGTAGGACTATTTCTATGGACCCTGCACTGTCTAAAAAATAAACCCCAATAGGATGGAGACCAAGGAGGATCTTAAAGCAGCAGACCTAATGCACATAGATGTATGGGACTCTTCTAAGTAAATGAGTGATCAAACAGAATTTAACATCTAAGATAGCAAAAATCATCCTCCCTTTTCAATCTGGACTTTTAATGAGGTGCTGTTTTGTCCCTGGGAAGACACAGCATTGAAAGCCATCATGTCCCCACCACTGGCACATCTTTTGCATTCAGGGCATGAGAGGAGCTGGCAGCTGGTGATGTTGATTTCATACCTCCAGGTCTCTCAGGACTGGGTGATCTTCAATGCCAGGGAAAAGCACCCGCATGGTGTAGGTTCGGTAATCGAGGAAAGGGATCCCAGCTCCATCTAGGTCACTTGTCAGCTCATGAATATCCGTCTGCAGCTCCGCAAAGGCTGACACAAAAAGGGAACAAGACATGCATCAATGACAGTCCAACTCTCCCTCATCATAATGGAAAAGGCCTTCAGACCCATGTGCATGAGACTAAGGTATAGATGGAGAAGCAACAGATGGAGAGGAAGAAGGTGGACAAGAGCAGGCTCACCCTTCCCATCACATAACCTTTCCTCAGGACCATATGCCAAGGCTCCTTCTGGACACTGAGGTAGCCAGTGCAGGTAAGACAAGGTGGAGGAATAAAGGATTTGGGGAAAATGGGCAAAGTCAGATTAGATCTAGGCTTGAGCCAACCCCACAACTCCCATTTCTTGGTGATATTTTGGCTCAAAGCTTTGTGGCTGGATCCCTGTCTCCTGACACTGTGGGAGTCTTCTCCCACATCATACCTTCTTTCCCCATCATACCTTCTTTGCACTCCAGTGCCACCCTGGACTCCAGGTTGTCCATCTGCATCTGCAGACGCTTGAGGGTCAAGTCACTTTCTCGGGACTTGCGCTTGTAGGCAATCAGCACAGCCACGATGAAGATTATGAGCAGACCACCAGCCACCGCGATGCTGACAATAGCTGGCAAGCTGAGGGGGCTGTCTGGAGAGATGTAGACCATCCCCGGGGAGAACTCCATCCCTCCTACACGAGCCTAGAGGGAAGGCAGGAGAAAGTTGCATTGAAAATCCCATACAAGCAGGAACAGGGAGGAACTCCACCATCACCCCAACTACTGCTGCTATGCAAGTCAAGCTCCCATGATAGCACATGAATCATGACCTCTCAAATTAAACAGGGCATGAAGTATTCAGATATAGAAGAGCTAAAACCATCTGAAATGTCATGTAGAACCAGCTCTGTTGGTAGTGTCACCATAGACCAAACCAGCAAAGAACTCTCGGGTGAGACAAACCTTACCATGCCCAATGCCCTGGCTACATATCAATTCAGGGTTTCTTTTAGGGTTTTCCATCCTATGTCCTGAACAGCTATGCTGTGTTGCACTGCCTGCTGTCAGTTAGTCTGAGAACACATACATGACGCATCGCTCTTAGTTATAGACTGATGGGTGCTAACTTCATTATGGAACAGGAGACATTTGACCCAGACAGCTGGCACAGGAGAGGCCAGGGCACTGGGTATGCCAAAATTACAGTCACAATTTGCTTTTGACTCATCAAGTTGAGAAAAAAGTATCTGGAAACCACTCGAACAGGAAACCACTCGAATAGGAAAAAAAAAAAAAAAAAAGCCCACAGAGCCTGGCTCATCCTCTTTACAGCCCTTCTCTTAGCCACATGTTCTGCTTGGTCATATTGGTAATGGACTTCGCATGCTCACCAGGGGACAGGGAGCCAAACAGAGCATTCTGTTCTCCCTGCACTCTTAGAGGTTCTCAGGCCTCTGGGACACGTTTCTGTGTTAAACTTTGCTTTTAATAGCCAGAAAGAAACCCTGCAAGCAGTACTGTTGCATGTCCAACTAAACACTCTGCTGAAGAAAGTCTGATGGGAGCCCATTTATCCAACATGAACACCAATCCCAACAGCAATCCCACAGGGTGCCATTTGTTCAAGGCTACTACAAAGCTGTTCAAGACTATCTGCAAAACAGGACAAGTTTGAGTGGCAGGGGGAAAAGCACTGCTGACTAGTCTGAGATATAAAAGGAAGGCTTCTAGGACTGGGCTGTGGTAGGGGAACACTGGCTGTGGATCAGCATAAACCTAGGAAGATGCCATGCAAAGAGCTTGAAGAATTGTGAAATGGTGTACCCCATCACTTCATCCCTGCCAAGGTTTGTCCTGAAGAAAAAAAGCTGGTCCTTCACAAAGTGAAAAATCTGTCTGCCAGGCAAGACCCAAGGCTACATGCTTCCCCCTCCCACTGCAAGTGGGACCCCTGACATATGCAATCGAACCTTTACCTATCTCCTTTATGAGGAGCTCTTTGTCTCCTTCTCAGCTCCCCTAGCAGTCAGGCAAACAGCCTTCATCTCAGCCTAGTGTCCAGTCTTGCTCCACATCCCACTGGCTCTCAGTTAATCAGTCTGTTTCCAGCCTGCATGCATATGTGTTAATCCCAAACTTTCCATGCCTCAGCTCAGGCACTTACTCAGGTTTCTTTCCTAGGTTTCAAGAGGTTGCAGCCAGCAAAAAAAAAAAATAAAAAATGAAGCAAAGAGTTATGAATTAATGCAAATCTTCCAAGCTGCTCTCACTCCTCACCACCACAGCCCTTGCTGGGGACATGAATGTTGTGTCTCCATCATCTAGAAATGATTTATGGAGCCACGTTACAACCACTCAGAAGATGCCTGTTTTGCTCTAACACCAGCTGTAGGCTGTTCCACAGTGGGTCCTGATCAAAACCACCTAGCTGGAACCCTTATGTCTCTCACAGGACAGAGGTGAATACCTGGAAATATGTCATTTCCATCCATGAGGTCCTCTTACCCCCTGAATACCCCTAAACATTTGGAGATGGGCTCTAGAAAGAGAACAGTGTCCACAGTGAGCAACTAAACCAAATCTAAGCTCATCTGACCAGGCAATAGAGTTTGATGACCCTATTGTAGCATGATATTGATGATTTGTAGAGCATCTTCAGTGGCCAAGGAACAACCTAGTAAGTCGAAGAACCATCAGTCCATAGTTTTCCTGTCTATTCCAAGATATATGGCTCAACTCCACTTCAGAAAGCCTGCAAATGTAGAGTTTTGGTGTTGGCATGTGGCAAGCTCAGCTGAGAAGACAAGCTTCCAAAGTCAAAAGCTAATCTACTCACTCCAAACTATTGCTGTTTGACCTAGAGCAGTGTCCCAAATCCTTCCAAGATGACAACAAAATTGGCTCACCAGTTTGCACAATTTCCTTCCTGTCACGGTGAATCAATAAACTGAGTCATTATATTTCATTTTCTGCTTCCTACAGTGGTCCTTTTCGTCTGGGCCTGGCAGTGAAATGAGTCCATTGATGGAGTTTCAGACTAGAGTCAAACAATCAAATTCCTGTCCCCAATACAAGTCTGTCCTCAAAGCCCGCCGAACAGCCTGGCTTTGTGGGTGGGATTCCTCTCACCAAACTTTTGACATGCACATCTGAGTTGGACATTACAGCATGCTTTTAGAGTCAACGCAGAGAAAAGGCACTTTCAGCGTGTGATTCATGCCAGCTGCTTTTGACACCTGCTTTGACATTAGGATGAGACGCTTTATTCAGCAGAAGTTCCCATTTCTCTCTATTAGCTATAAGAGAATTTGGACTCCTAGAGGGAGGCGTCTAGCAAAGTTCCTCTCTAAAGATGTTTTCAACACTGGAAAAGCCTCACAGTCCACAAATCAAACTGCTGGGATCTAATGGAATCTGTCTCTTGGAGAAGAAAGCCTGCAAGTTTGCAGTGCTATTTGTGAGCACTTAAATGAGAATAATAAAATATAGAGATATGGCCCTACTTTATTTCTTGGGCCCCAAGTGTTTTCCAAGGAAGCTAGTAACACCTCCCGGACAACTGAATTCCATATCGCCAACCAACAGCTTGGCACTTGTTAGGCCTATTAATATGGCATTTGCTCCAAATGGCACTATGGCAGAGCCCAATTTTCTCCAGCAAAGTTTTAGGGACAACTTGTAATGGTTCAAGAGAGATTTTCTTAGGTCCTGTTCTGTAAAACTTGACTGTGGGTAGTGTCTTTCCTAGTGCAAGTTTGCCCTGGCAAAATATAAATGTTTGCCTTAGGATAATATGAATTGTGCCCTGAATTTCAATTGCTAAATTTGACCATCTCTCCATACAAAGACGCCTGGGTAATTTTCCACATGTAAATGAATATACAGAATACCAGCATGCCTTCGAGTGTACTCCATCTCTTCATTGCAGACCTTCTCTACCATGGTTACACATGAATCTTCCTTGTTTCTACCTCTCTTACTTGGAAAACAGCTTGCCTCCGGATCTTATTCTGTCCTTATAAACCATTGCTCTGGCCTTGTTCTTTCATATTTTTTCAAGTATTTAACTCAGTTATTCTACAAAAGATAGCTGAACTAGAGCAAAACCATCTTGACATCAACATGTGGCACTGTCACCATTCCTTCCCTTTGAAATAATCACAGCGTTACATTGGTTAATTCAGCCCATGGTCTCCTCTCAGATCCAGGCCATTTCCATTTGCAGGAAAGGGTTTGTGCAGCATTTTTCTCAAAGTTGCACAGGTAGTCATCGGCAGAAGCAGGAGAAGGACCTGGGAGAGCTACCTGTCAATTGTCCTGACCCTCAGAGTGACATTCATGGGAGACATGGGCAACAGAGCTGCTGTGCCATGCTGAAGGGGCATTTCCCAGCCCAGCTGTTCCCCTGGTAACTTCCAGATGCAAAGTCCATCCTTGAGCACTGGCCTCCATCAGAGGTGACCTTCCCTGGTTGGTTCCCAGCCCAGACACTGTCAAAGGTTTGTCTCAGTGTTGGCTTTTGACAGAGAAATCTGTAACTCGCCCCTAACAGTGATGCTCATTAAAAGGCTTCAATGGGATCATCTTCCCACACTTCCAGCAGAATCTCCTGTTTGATCAGCATCCTCAGAAAGGGATTATTTTCTTCACTTAAGCTGTCCCAAGCTGCAGGAACAGGGGAGACTTTCCAATTAGTAAGGCCCAGCCAGATGTTCATCCTCCCTGATCCCCAGGGGTTGATTATTGCTCACCTGACTTTGAGCTCTATCTCTCCAGGGCTGTTTTTGTCCATCTCTGACTAACCATATGTTTAATTACATTCATGAAAATGACAGGGAACATATATTGCCGTGTTCAAAAGCTTTGGTATTCACACAGAGAAAATCTCTCACTTCATTATTGCTCCTCTTGGAGTGTCTTTATGTGCTTTACAATGAATTGAGAGCCACAGCATATTTGCATGGCTGAAAAGGATTATTACCTCTATTTTCCAGATGATAAACTTCAGCACAGAGAAGTTAAGTAGCCAGTGTGAGGTATCCAGCAGCAGTCACAATTGGGACCAAGGATAGTCACCATAAACTCTCTATTCTCTAAAAGACTGCAGAAAATTCTTTCATTTTATTTATTCTTTTTAAGAGCCATGTGGTGCGTCTCTATCAAATTCTACAAATCTCACTGCAGCAAATTAAATAAATACATGACAGATTTGGGAGGGCAACAGAGAGGTGGAAAAAAAGTTGATCTCAGGCAACGAAAAACATTGATCATCCACATGTCTGATGTCAGTTATTAGTCTTTGCTGTGTTTCCACCCACAGCTCCGTACGACTCAGATGAGTTTGCTGATGTGCTGTTTATCAGGCAACAGCACTGAGGCATGCAAATTGCTGAGAGGCAAGTAAAGGAGTGAATAAATCAGTGGATAGAGGAGGAAGCTCCCTCTGATGTAATCACTAGGTTCATTTTTCATAGGTTCCAGGAAGGATATGCAAGATTACACTAAGTTGTACAGATGTCATAATCTCAAAGTCACACTACAGTCCATATCCCCCATGTTCTTTTCTCCTATATTAAGACGAATTTTAGCCACCAACATGCTGGTAGTTGCTGGGGACTGTGATGAATTTAACAAAATATGTCGTGTAGGGAATATGTTACATGTATGAACTCACACGAGCATCTGGGATTCATACCGGCTGTATGAAGAAAGAAGAGAAGAAAACTTTCCTAAAGTTTTGATTACAAAAAGTCCCTCGCTATCCTTAAAGATCTCCAAGTTGCTTTTCTAGGATTGATGGGGATATTACATCAAGAGGGAATTCTGATATTTGTAGGCTCTACATAAGGTAAATGATGATGCAAACTCCTAGATCTCTGCCAGCTCCTCAGCATTTTTGTGCCCTCCCAGCTCACCCAGGGAAGAAGCTGAGTTTCAGGCATCACTTACCATCACCTTGTGCCGTCCAATTAGGTTTGGGGACTCACACAGTAGCTGCACATCTGATACGGTCACCACACAGGGCTTCTCACCAACCAGAACAGTGTAGTTCAGCTTGGCATTCCCTCCTGCCACTGGTGGGATCAGGTTCTTGCCCTGGACAGAAAAGAGTATCATCCCACCAAAAATAACATGTCAGAAAAGAGTTTTCCTTCCAATTTTGGTTTGCTTCTGTTACACAAGTGTTAACATTGAACTCAACATTCAAGCTTCACCGTTCACTAACTTAGCAAGAAAAAAACAATTAAAAAATCCTACAGAAGACAATAGGGATGAATAGACTGTCATCAGTCAAAACAGCTTGTCCTGTTTCTGTCTCTGGAACTAAAGCATTGCATACAAGTCTTGAACAAACAGGCCCTCAGAAAACATTCAGGCTATACTGAAACATATTTCCAAGTGTGCAAGCAGGTATTCTGCATGCACAAATATTTCTTTGTGTATGTGCCACATACCGGTGCTGATATGGAAATGTTCAAGCATAAAATTCCTTCTTTGTGTAGCTGCCCAGATTACAAAAATGACAGAAGACTGCTGTGGGATTTGCCTGGGAGTGAGAGGAAGGTCTCTAAAACCCAAGAAAGAAATAGGTTTGGGTATTTAACTGCCAGCTCTGCCACAGTGGTTGAAAATTTTCTCTGGCAAACAACAGTGGTTGCAAATTTAGGTGGCGCACATTTAGCTAGAGCAGGAATTCATATTTTGTAGTTTTCGGGTATTGGAAGATGCTGAGCAGTGACTGGTGCAGTGTTTGCTGATGGTGACTCTGATGTGATGCAATAGGATGGGTGCAAAGAGTGGAGGAAATCTCTGGGGATGCCACTGTGATTAGTGGGGTGCTAGCAGACACAGAAAGACCACAGGCAGCATGTGTCTTACCATCCTCATCCCATCCTTGGTCCCCATCTCACCTTCAGTATGATTGGACTTCCTGGCTTCAGCTCCAGGATCCCCGAGGGATTGAAAACCTCAAAGACTGGGTTTGGGTAGTAGGTGAAGTTGGTTTTGTTGAGGATCAGCAGGGACTGCACATTGTCGAGAATGAAGCCAAACTCCTCTGGACGCTCAGCTAGCTCAGACTGGTGATTGGGGTCAACAGCCAGTGCTGGTGCCTGGCAGGTCATCTCCGTGCTGTTCTGCACCTCGCAGTTCTGGGGAGAGAAACCCAACACAGGCAGAGTTTATGGAAATGCCTCCAGCTCTGCTAGTGGGCTGATACCTCCCAAGGAAATGCTAGCCTAGCAGAGGACACTGAGGAGCAGACCTCCTTGGTTATCAAGAGGCAAACTGGTGCTTTGCTGCTTCAAAGCATGCCCCAAACCCATCAGGCAATCAAGGGAAGGATTAGGGAAGATTTGCTCGGACTGGTGTGTAGAACAGTTTGTATTGCAACTGGTCATCCTGTGCCTCTGCTCTGAGGGAGTTCACCCTCTGGGGTTGCCAGGTTTTCTTTCCTTCTAGAAATAAGAAGGTTTTTTTTTGTTTTGTTTTGTTTTGTTTTGTTTTGTTTTGTTTTGACAGTGGAAGCTCATCAAAGCCCCACAACCACCCTGCAGTTAACTCTCACACTCTACAGATCATTCCACAAATATATGTGCAGTACATGCTTATTTGTGTCCAGGATATTCCTGTTTGCACAGCCAACTACATGAAATGATACCCAGCAAGCTGCAGTGGAGAAGACAATGAGGTAACTTTCAGGACACACTGAAGTCCAGTTCCAAACCTGACTACTAAAACCTACTTTTTTGTGTATCTGACAAAGGGGTAATAGATTGTGAAAGGCTATTATCCCTGACTCCCATTTTAAGCCCCTAGAAATTACATCTGGTTGATTTTCAGGATCTGAGCTTTCACCTTTCTATGACATGGTTCCTAGCACTGTGCATCCTGGTCTCGCCAGGCACTACCAGGCTCTGAGCACCAAAAGAGCACTTCCTGATGCAAAACTGGTGGGCAGTTCATCACGAGCACTTGTAAGATGATGAATAGGCTTCATCAAGTGCACAATGGCATAATTGTTTGACTCTATTGTGTCATGCAAGAGCTGGAGTCTGCAGGAAGAATGTGATGAAGTCGTGCAGGCTTCTAATTCTGCAGCAAGCTTGAGAAATATTTGGCCGTGCTGTGCCCAGAAACACGACACATTACCAAAGCATACCTACATACATACATAATGAAGTGGACCGGGGTTTTCCCATAGTTCATGAGGGCCTGGAAGATTGCCCACTGAGATTTACATCAGGCCAGAAACCAACATCAAAAGGTATTTCCTGAATCTGATGGGATGTGAGAGGTGACAAGATTGCTTTGGATTTGGCTTTATGAAGGGCGACACAGCAGAGTTCACAGGGGAGCTGGGATAAGACCAAAATTTAAGTCTCCATTTGCAGACTGCAGTCTTTCTGCATTAATATAGCCTATATTCCCGTGTTTTCTTTTCGGATCTACCACAGTTTCACCAGTGTTCATGAGGCAATTGGTCACCAAGAGCTGAGCTGGGCTGTAAATGTAGCTGATTAACTCTGGATACACTTTTGCAGGATCCCAAATGGGTCAGGGAACGGACAGAGTACTACTATACACAGTCCCTTCTGCTCCCAGCACACCCTGAATTTGAGTCTGTGTATGAATAGGCATAGATAATAAATAGCATCAGATGTGCATAGGACAAGAGAGAGGACAGGTATCTTTGAGCCAACAGAAGAATCAGGCTCAGCAGAGACCAGGAGCTGAAGGACTGCTCTCTCTGTTCCCTCCTTGGTCCAGTGCTCCTTCATGGAGAGAGGATGGGGTAATAAAGGAAGCCATGCTCTCTTTTATGGATGCAACAGGAGATTTCAGCCTCCACAGCTGTTAGGAAGCCTCTGTCACCACCCCGGACATTTCCTCCTGCAGTCCCCAGTCCAGCAGCAATACTCACATTGACGTGTTCCTTTCCACCATGCTTTGCCCGGATCTGGGGGTTCTGGATCAGGTCTAGGTGAGTTCCCCACACAGCAATGGGAGTGTTGCCACTAGAGAAGATGAAATGAAAGAAAAGCATAAACCCATCTAATACATACCAGTCCTGATATTAAACCAGCAGTGGGTTGTCTATTTTCCTAAATGTTTATTGCAAAGTGCCTGACCACATCTCACAGACCTCTAGGAAAGAACACAAAGCAAACCAAACCAAACCAAATAGGATTTTTTTCATTAATTTATAGGTGGAGAAAGAATTAAAACTGTATGCTTGTTGAAACTGACATGTCAAGCAGCGTCTGTGTGTTCCATTATCAGGACTGAGCAATCACAACTTTGATAATGAGAAGAGCAGGAAATCTAGAAGAGGCTTTTTGGAATGGTCTATAGCCGATATCTTCTATTCCATTTAAAGAAGAGAGTTTAAAAAAAAAAAAAAAAAAAAAGTATAGAAACTGTCCAGTGCAAGCAACCATAGAGGATTCAGTTCTGCCTTGTTTGGGGTCTGTAGTTCTGTCTTCAGTATTAAACTTGCTATAGAAAGCACCATTCTGAATAAGGAAATGCCACTTCATGGAGCCACCTACTTCAATGCTGCCAGGGAACCCAGTCCCACCACGTCTAGAAGAAACAGAGCCAAAGTCTTCAGACTTGGTCTGAATAAGGCATTTGCTTTGCTTCATTTAGTGACCCAGGCAGATATGCCCTGCAAAGTGTGTAGAACCAACCTTTGACAGAGTAGAGATTTCTAATCACTGTGTCCTTTTGCTCAGCCAAAACTTGATTTCCTGAGAAAGTTGATTCATACAAGCCATGACCTTACATTTAGCTGATGTTATTGCTTTTATAACATCTCCCTCAGCCCAGCTTAAGAAGGGGAGATGGAGACAGAGCCCTTTTCATTCCCTGCAGTCAGCCTCACCAGAAGGAAACAGCTTTCAACCCTCTTTCCATTCCTTTGCCTCTCACGTGTAGGAGAGAGAGGAAGGAAAGTGCAAAGGAGTGTTCACAGGCTTTAGTAGGAGCCAGTGTGTGGGATGGCTTTGAACTCTGCATGGAGGGGAAGGGTTCACCACAGGCAGGTTTGGCCATCCCAAACAAAAGCAGCACTGTTCTGCGAGGGTCAGATCTCCGCTTGCAGCCCATGGGTGCCTGCTGCAGGGGCAACGTGGTGCAAGGGCTGGATGGGGAAGAGTTACCTGAGAAAGCAAAAACCTCAGCTCTCAGGGCTCAGGCAGCCAAGGCAAGGTGAGGAAACATCAACAATACCCAGTCTCTGCTATGGAGCTGAAGGTTTCCCAGAGATGAGGAGCATTCTCATCGGTTTCAGCACCTGCATCTGTAACTCCCCTTGGAAACTGTCCAGGCTTCAAATTATTTCCTGGAGCTCTTTGCTGAGAACGGGAGGGAAAGCCATGCAGAAATCAGATGGATTTATGTGGGGCTGGGAAAAGAAGGCCCAGCATCCCTTTCCTGCCTCTAGGTAAACCTCTACATGCACGAAATGTGAAACAAGTGCATTACAAATGAGACTGGAGAAAACACCAGGGAATAAATAAACTGTAAGGCAGAAGCCTGGGCTCGTCAACAGATCTCTCCCAGTTCTAATTTTGTTTTCCATGTTCCTCGTTTATGTTTTATTATTACACAGATGAGGTACGTAGGAATTAAAGCAGATATACACCTCTGCTCAGCAGTGTGGCTATCAGGTGTCAGAGAGCTGGATGCAGCTAGCTGGGACTGTGCTTCAGCCCTTCTAGCTGCTTCCACCCCGTTAGCCCAAACAGGGCCAGGACACCAGCTCAAACACTGGCTGGTGGCCATCCATGCTTTTAAGCTGTTAGCAGTACTCTGGCTTGGTTTAAAGTGCCTTACTACCCTCCCAGGCAATGCCTGGTCATGTTCAAGGCATTGCAAGGGCCAGAGAGCACTTCCAATAAGCAGAATGGGTAAAGCTATACTGAATTTCAAGGAGAAAGATTATTTGATGGTATGGATGGGGGCTATGCAAGCTAGCTGGCTTTAGGTCCAAGGGTAGCCCTGAATTAAGTATTTACTAGTTTAAACATAACTTTGACCAAGAAGCCTGTAAATTTGAAGTCATCTTAAGGACAGGTGGAGGAAGGGTGGTGTGAGGAGGGCACCCGCATTGCAATAAAAAGTTATCATCTTTTCAAAACAAGGAGACGCTTTTGTTCTAAACCCCAGCATAGCAAAGGTGTGATCATAGCTCTGACCACAAACCCCAAATCTTTCTCAAGAGCTTGTGGTGAAGCCATGAGCTCTACCCATGAGCATTGTCACAACTCTATCTCCCTGCAGGTGCTCCTGTGATACTTCTCTGAGAGGTTCCTTATGGTCTTGCAAGAAAAGGCTGTACAGACTGATCCATGGATCATACGTGGCTTTGAGTTCTGCAGGGTACCTCAAGTTCTTATTCATAAGACAGCTTCCCATCCTTTCCCTATAGGGAAAAATACACCCTCCCTAAAATGCAACTTCATGCTAAGTGTTCCTGACATCATCCAGGGAGACCTGGCTTGTCAAGAACCAGAGAAGAAGGGCATAAACCAAGTTTTTGTTTCCCCATTGTCCTGCTTCTTCTGGATTTTTGGCTGTGGGCCTTTATTATTTTAATTATTATTTATTATTTTTTATGAATCTCTGCTGATTCAAACTAGAAGGGATTTTGTGTATTTACTCAACAGTTTTATGTGTTCCAGACATATCAAATGTGTGTGCATATATACATATCTATATATGAGTGTGTGTATATATAAATAAATCCTTTTATTTAATCAACTGAGTCTGTGCACACAGTTTTCAAACCACGTGTTAAAAATTCTGTATTTGGTTTGGAAACCGAGCTTGCAGGCTCCAGCCACACTTATTAAGCAAAGCTACAGCAGAGGATCAGAGAGGGACCTTCTCTCTGGAAAAAAATAAAATAAAATAAAATAAAATAAAATAAAATAAAATAAAATAAAATAAAATAAAAGCCAAAGAAATTCTGTTCACTGAAGACATCACCTGAAAACTCACTCTGGCTTGCAAATCCAGCAAATTCAACTGCTGTTTGCCTTCACGTCAAAACTGGTAGCCACTGCCTTCTGTGGCTGTGGGTGAATGCCCAGTTGTAGCCACTTCTCAGCCAGATCAGAGTAGTGACAGACACTTCTGCTCAGCAAAATGTCAGAGGTGCTAAGACTAAGAGCTTTCTTAATTTAACTCTTTTTTTTTTTTTTTTTTTTGTCCCAAAAGCTCTAAGCGTAATTTTCTCTCTGCAGACTCAGATAATTGCTGGACGTAATTCAAATCAAACCCAGATCAAATGTATTAATGGAGCCTTATAAAATTCTAGGTACCTGCCAGCCCAGCGTGACTCATTTTTTTTGGCGATGTGAGTAAATTAGCAGTAATCTTTTCTTTATTGTCTTGGAAAATGGCACTTGAGAAGGTTTTAAGCCAGTCTGGGTACATTCATTCACTAATTTTGCAAAGCTGGTTTAGTAGCAATCATCTGTCCCTCAAAACAGCTTAGCCCCACAGCCAGGAGTGATGAATCAGAGATTTGCTGTAATGAATCATACTGCATAACAAATATAGCAAGGAAGAGCCTCCTCGGTCTATCTCCAGATCCACGTGTCTCTCAACTAACTTATTCCTTGTTTGATTCCCAGTAGTTGAGCTGGCTGCACTTTTATCCAGCTCTCTGTGGATGCCTTGCTTTGTCTCCATTACAAACTCAGGACGGAGCTCCATGGCTTAACAGTGATTGTCCAAAAAATGGGCTCAGACACCCTGAACCACAGAGGGAATCCTGGATACTGCGTCTTCTCTCTCTGCACCCTCCTCCAAGGTTACAATTCAAAATAATTCAAAAGTGCAAAAGAAAGGGCACAAAGGCAGAGGTGCAGTGGGTAGACCTGGTTAAAATTAGTCTCCTGCTACTGATCAAGTGGATGCTTTCTATTTTAGAGGTACCAAAGAGTGAAAGTTAGAGGCTGTATCTGAATGATGAGACAGAGTCCCAGTCATCCATCCTAGCATCTACGGACCCTGCAAATAAGCTGGCACCTGTGAAACAAGCACCTCTTCTTAATTTGCTTTATGCTGGGAGGAGGATGGGAGATCCATGGCAGAAAGCAATGGGATGCAGATCCTCTGCAACTCAGGGCCAGGCAAAGCTGGGCCATTCCACCTCCAACCTCTCCTTGGCTGCTTCTTTGTCTCTTGCTGGGAGCTTCAGAAGAGAAACCAGGGAGCAAACAGGCTCTGGAGAGCTTCTCCTCTCACCTCCCAGCCAGGCCTGAAGCCAGGTGAAGGAAGGGCCCGTTCTGTAGCTTTCCTGGGGATAAAAGGCGAATTCACTCTCCTGGGCTGTCAATCTTACACCTTTTAAGCAGCACTAAACTCACTTTAATAAGGAAGGGACTAAAGCGATTTCTCATTTCACTGATAACCTGAAGTCTGACTGAAAATAAAACCTCCGAATGGAAAATCCAGACACTAAAGCTTCGAGCCCAACGTGTAAAGATTCAATCCGGCTAAATCAGTAAATTCCCTCATGGTAATTAAAGGCGCTAATTGATTTGTGAAAACATCTTCTGGAGGGGAGCTGAACTGAGGGGATTTACGAGTCCTGCTCCTAATCCCCAGATACTCCAATCAGTCCGGTTTGACAGGGGAGCAGAGAGCTACAGTGGATGAATGAAGGGACACTAAGATTTCTTATTTTGTATCTTTTCAAGGAAATACCAGCACATTTAGTAGCTAGTTCCTCTATTCCTGAGACCATTTCTGCAGGATTCAGAGAGTATTTGGGTAACACTTTGATGCCTTCCACAACCAGAGCAAATGCTATACTCAGACATTGCACGAACCTTCTGAATTCACCAAAGCAGCATCAATGAGCCAAAGAGCAAAAAGGATGCCTAACAAGGAGAAAGACCCTTTAGTAGGGCAGGGACCTGGGCTCCCTTTGTATTTCATCTCAGGAGATGGCCTTGGGGCTTCCAGGCATGATAACCAAACAAGCAATACTTATTCCTAAGCCAGCAGGTAAGGCTGGGAGAAGGTGAGAATTGGTTTCAAACCCAAATTCCCTTCTCTAAGCACAGTCATGATGTTTATGTCCGGGTCTAAGAGGCTAATGGATATTTGACTGGTGCTATCACCATAAAAAACTGTGGACCCAGCCGAAAGGGGCACAAAACATAGTCATGACCAGAAAAAAAAGTAAGAATTGCAGCCTTTAGGAACACAACAGCCCCGGGGGACTGTGATACCACTGAGGGAGCATCTGGGTACTGGAGATAAACACCAGGCTGCAGTAAAGAGGGAGAAAACTTCAACATCAGACTGGAGACCTGCTGTACCTGCCTTTGTAATTAAAACATGAAGTCCCCAGGGCAAGCTTCTGGTGAGCAGTTGCAGCTTGATTTTGCTGCATTAAGCCAGCAAGGAAGCTGTAGTCTGCTAGTGAAGGTTCATTTAGCTTTGGGCTACACCGAGTTGATTTGGAGAAAGAACATGGCTCCAGCCCATCCCTCACAAGGCTCTTTGGAAATTTTGTCCCAGGAGTACACACAGCTATGGAAATCCAAGGTGCTACAGTGAATACAGAGAGCATTGCTGGCATTTATTGTCTTCCCAAGAGGCAAGTCCACCAGCTCTCATGGTTTTTGGGATCTGGGAAGTAGGATCTTGGAAAGCACTTTTCTGTATCAAAGACCATCACAAACATATCAGTGCTGCAGGAGAAAATAAGGGAAGCTGGTAGGGTGTGTTCCTGGGATGCTCACCTGAAGATGCTCCACTCGGGCTCAATCCTCAGGATGGTTGGATCCTCCACATACTCGTACTGCAGCTCCTGATGTATCTTGGCCTTGTCCACTCTCACAGACACCTTCACCTTCTCGAAGCCTTCGTCTGAGGCAGTGGTGTTACAGACAATGTGTTTGGTGGATCTCCTGCGAACAGAAGTGAGTAAATGTAAACCAGGCTCTGCCAGCAGCAAATCAGTGGTGCCAATAACAGCCCGGCTTATGTCCTCTGACCTTAGCCTATTCCCTGTGAAGTGGAAAAGCTCGCTGCTGCAGGAACATGCTGGGAACAGTGTGACACATTCACCTGAGGAAGTGACATTGCCTTCTCACTGCTTTAAATAAAACCACAAGAACCACCATTACTCAGGTCTCAGAATATAAACTGAATCCCAAGGGAAGTCCAAACCAGACCTCTCTCCAGAAATGTTTCTGTGCAATTAAATGCATGATGGATGTTTCCTTCCTGCCTGCAGGCACATGCAGCAGCAGCTCATAAAAGAGGGTGTTTGCACCTCAGCTATCCAGTCTGGGATAATAAAGTTTACTTTGCATTAGGACTCTAAGCCTTGTTTAACTGCAGTTTACAACATGCCTGAGACTTCTGCATGGGAAGTGCTAATGTATTGGGAAGAATTTTATGGTTTTACTTAAAATGGATTCTGCATAAAAGTCTTCCTTTGGGGACTGGCTCAAAACCAGCTCCAGGTCTGAATTTTGCAGTGGCATTGCATAAAGAGCCCAAAACCCAGTCCCCAAACACCCCAGCCTTCCTAGCACTGTGATTTGTGACACAGATTCATCTTATATCTCCAGAAAGATGAAGCAGGGTTCATCCTTCCCTTGCAGCATGGCATTCACCCTCCAGGTGCTCTTCAAATTTCATTGAAAGTCCAGGCATTGTCAATCCCTTCTAAAACTCCCCAGTCTCTTTAGTAAGCAACTCCAAGCAGCTGTGGTTCCCGCTTGGTCTTTTAAATCACAAGCTGTGACTTCACCCTCCTGAATTATAGATGTTAAATCATGCTACAGTCCTGACAGGCAGCTAAAGAGGATTCCAACATCCTGGAGAGGGAAGCGCTTTGCCCCAAGACAGTGATCCCAAGTCCCCCGTGAATGGACCCTTCTTCTGCCAAGGAGAAGCAGGGAGAAATTGTGCCAGTTTTGTCTTGAGCTTCCACCAATACTGGCAGCAAAGTGTATTGCACTGGGTAGGTTGGAGCTGCAGGAGCCCCTGGGAACTGGATTTAGGCTCATTCTCACAGGGATCAGGGAACATTCAGCAGGTAACACCGACATTAAGCCTCTCTGAACTGCAATTGAACAGGAGCCAACCCCAAGCTGAAATGCTGCGAGTCATCCATTTCTTAGCACCATGGGACTATTCTAGGCTAAAAGGGAGGTGTTTTAATACTTAAAATTGGTGTTGTCAGATTTTCTTTTTTTTTTGCCTCCTCTAAAGTGGGGACATGAAAATTAATCTTTTAAATTATGTACCCTCAGAGCAAGTAGCAAAACATGGGACCATGGAGAATTGCAGTGAAATTTGACAAGGGGCCATGGAAAAACCCCATCAAATACCAATCAAAACAATGAAATAAATTCTGTTCTCCCCCCCAAAAAACATGCACAGTACGGTTGCACTGATGGAGCACTGAGCAGGATACTCTTTTCCACAGCAGAACAGACGTGGTTACAAGCAAAAAAGTCACTCAAAGGACAGGGTGTTTGGGCTGCAGGAGAAATCTCTTGACTGCGATTGTTCACATCTTTCAGGTTCAGGTATACAAGGTGGGAAGGACTCCTCTGTACCTGTAGAAGAGGCAAGGTTGTCGCCCAAAGGTCACGATGACGTTGCTGCCTGCGTTGAGGTTGTTGCCCGTAATTGTCACCTGGGTGCCACCCGACACGGGTCCCCGCTTCGGCTTGAGATCAGAGAGCGTCAGAGTCTGAAAAAGCAAAGGGTGATGCTGAAAATACATAATAACAAAGGTACTTTCTTTTCTCTTTGAAGTGGTGGAGAAAGTTAGGCACACGCAGGGGGTTAACCACGTTAGGTGAACTTCAGAAGATGCACATATTTTCCTGCTAAAAGAGGAGTGTTGAATGACTCCAGTTCTTTAATAGACACTGCTTGAATGCTGACTTTGGTGAGATGAACTCAAACCTAACCCCAGTGTGGTTTCACCCTACAAAATAAGGCCTGCCCTTATACCTGCTAGGAAATACCGTGTGCTTCCAAAGTCAGTTCCATGCCTGGATCCACTGCAGCCATGATCTCCCACCTCCGCTGCCCGTTTGATAGAGCTCAGGAGTATTTTTGCTATTATGCAACACCACTTCTGCAAGATAAGCTGGATCTCAAACTGCCTTATTGGATCTTAATGGTGGCCCTTTGCCTCTGGAGAAAACTGCAGAGCCCACAAGTGATGAAAGCCACCAGGTGCTTAGGGACATGGTTCGGTGGTAGACTTGGTTTTGCTGGGTTAACTGTTGGACTTGATGATCTTAGAGGTCTTTTCCAACCTAAGTGATTCTATGATTTTAAGATTACTCTAAAGCTTATTGATCTACCAAGGGAACAGGACCTGGAGGATGCCTAAAAATTTCCCTGTGCTCACAGCCTTTTCCCTGGGAAGGAAGAGAGCGGAGGTTCAACAGAGCATCTTGTAGTCCCAAAGCTGGAAGCATGTGTTCTGTCTCTCCCATGGGCACACCACATGACCCCAGGTATTTCTCTTTCTCTTTTCAGACTTTGACTCTGAAACAGTCTTGTACTGCATGTGTGTCCTGCACTAATACTGCACAGCATCACTCATGTTAAGATGTGCTCTGAAATACTACAGCCACAAGAAAGAAGAGCACTGCCCATATGAACTTTTTTTTTTCTGTTTCTGCTGATTGTCTCGGTCTCTTTTCCAAACATAACACAGTATTGCATTAATATATCAAAAAGAGGGCATAATTCCTTTAGAGGCCCCAAATCTCAAACCTTTTTCTTGCCTTCCTACTCTCTATTCTTCCCAAAAGCAAGATAAAATACTTGTCCTCTGAAGGCACAGATCACCCTGTTACCACAATGCAGAGAGGAGACATCCATTTTCAGGGAGAAATTTGGAGTTACAGTTTATTTTTTCATTTGCATTTTAATAGAAAAACTTTCCACTCAGTCCCAAGTGAAAAGCCACTATATGCATTTAAATGAAGGTGTTTTTTTTTTTTTTTTCCCTCTCTAAGAATGATGACACAAATGCTTGAAGCTCTCCTCAACATCTCTGAATGAGCAGGTACATCATGCAGTCACCTTATTGAGCTTTGGAGACCATTAATCCACGTTTATAAAGCTGCCTGACACACACCATAGCTCCTCCTTCCACACGCATAGACCTCTCTGTGTCCTTGTGCCCTTATGGCTAATCATTTTGAAAAACAGCGGCAAGGTTTCCACTTTCCTTTTGTTCAAAACGAAGTTACTGCTTGGAGACAGAGCTGAACTCGAAAATCAGAGATACTGACCAGTAGAAAAAAATTATTGACAGAGCTGGACTTTTCTTGTGTTCACATTTGCCTGTTTCTGACATGGTGGATTTGAGACTCTTTTGCCTCAAGAAGTTGCTCACCTATCAGTTGCTGAAAGTTGGAGGATGTACAAGAAGAAAGAATAAACAAGAAATGCCCTGTTTTTTATACTTTTCTGAGAATATTCTCCAGCAGATGTTTTTGGGATACAAGGTGCAGAAAGAGATGAGTCTTCAGTATGTTGTGCTTCTCTATTTTTAGGGTACTGCCTCGTGCTGTGATGGCAACTCCTCTTCCTTATTGATAGCCATAACTCAAATACAAGTTGTGGCTGACCATGAGGTTGCTGCTGGGAGGTGACTTCCCACCCATGAAAAAATGGGTTGGGAATTGCCAGCTTGGTGCAGATAGCCTACACAACTGCCCTGCAATACTAGCTACTTTACAAACCAGAGCAGAACATTTAAGTTAAAGACTCAGAGCCCTTGTCCCAGTCCTTGATGTCCTTCTGCCCTTCTCCTCAATAGCTGAGAAAATGGCCATGCTCAATTCAGAATTCTTGCAGACCCAAATTACATCAGTGATGCTCCTTGGCAAAGTATTGATGTATCTCATGCCGATCTTACAAAAGGCTTTGTGGCTGAGCTTTCCAAGTTGTGATAAACCATTAATTATTCACAGTGGCGTTCATAAATATTGCACAGCGTGTTTGCAGTAAAACTCAGCCTCCAGACTGTTTACCATTTCCTAGCTGGTGAAAGGTGATGGAAAATGCATGGGGGTCTAGTGGATCTCTAATAGGCTAAAGTGGACAAGAGACAGTGAGGGAAAGAGGAGGCCAGAAAATCTTCTGTATCTTTCTAGGTACTTGACTACTTTCCTCTGCTGCCCAACCTTTTACTTTCCTCCACTACCTCCTTGGCATAAGCTGTCCGCAGAGAAGCTGCCATCAGAGCTGTGTCTAAATTGACCTCATGGTGCACATCAAGACTTTGGTTCCCAGGTCATTCCTCCTGGGGACAAGGGCAGAGGAAGACATGACCCACAGGCAGCTCGTGTACCCTGTTGTCCTTTCTATTGGGTCAATGGCAGCAGCAGGAGGGGCAGTATGCAGCCCAAGACAGAAGGGAGATCTGTTCAAAATGCTCTCCTGGAACAAGGATTATAGGAGCGGGCCCAGAAAAAATGCAAGCAGATCACCCCACAGCACCTGCACTGAGCCAGAGACAGAATACAGGCAAACTCACTTCAGCATCTGATTTGAAAAAAAGAAAACAAAGAAAGAAAAGGTAAAATTTCTTGGGTTGAAAGACAACAGCATTAAAATCATAGCAATAAAATGAGTAACATAAAAAGAGAGAGAGAAAAAAAATAAATGATTTTCATTTAGATCATCATAAATTTCATTTCAGCCTGCAACCAAATGTTTTGTTTCCCTTTTGCCTTATTGAACTCTCTAACACAATTTGCATTTTTGATCACAGACAGTTAAAAACAAACTAACAGCATTTTGAATTCAAAAGTTCAGGTTAGAAAAGTTGGGAAGAACTGTTCTAGCATCTCTAAATTAAACTGCCTCTTTTTTAAAGCACCAAAATTAAGGATTCTGTTGAATTCAAAGCATCAACCTTTCCATTTCTCACAGGAGAGGGGGAGGCTGAAACTATCAGCCAGGTTCGACCTTGCTTGGCTTCATACCTTTTGCAAAAGTAATTTCCAGAGGATTTGCTATGCGTCAGCAAGTGGCATTTAACTCCCGTGAGATGCCCTTCGGTAGCTCTCAAACCTCTTCCTCCCCGTAAAGCTGCCACCCACCACTGCCAGATGCCAAGGTGTGCAATGTGTGCAACAACATCTCTACTCTCCTGGCAGAATATCGGAGGAAGCCAAGCCACGCCAATGAACACAGCTCCTGCTACAAAAGCAGTGGACGCGGGAGAGGACATATGATGGGCAGGCTGGGGAGCATCGGTGTTTTATTCTGTCTAGCACAAAGGTATCAAGGTATGCAGCAGAGAAAACCCTGTTGGCTTCATGCTCATGCACGGCTGGGATAGCTGGCAGCCGGAAAGCCAGCAAGCAAAGGGAAAAGCTGTCACAGATGGACACGGATGATCAAAATCAGACAGTAATTCCAAGAGTAGCAAAGGTGACGTGCTGAAGTGTAATGTCCTGGAAAGAGCCCTTCTGTCGGCATGGTGGGGTCCACCTCTTGAGGCATCTCTGTGCCCCCGCCACTGTAGCACCTGAGTGACATTGGAAAATACAGAGATCTCCGTAGCTCAAGGGGGAAATCGGAGAGATTTGCATTCATTACCAGTTCCTTTTACCATAAAAAAATACTTGGGTATGTGGATTATTTTAGAAAAGACCCATTCCCTTGCAGGAGTTGAGAGTTTGATGGGAACAAAGAGACCCTCTCATCTCAGACCTCCACAAGACCTGTACAATTCAGGGCCAGGTAACGTTTGCCTGTCCCCAGCAAGGGGCCTTACAGGAATAAGCAGGTCTCTTGGACAAGAAAGGCAGGCAGAAAGGGTGAGAATGGAGCAAAACAAGTCAAATGCACAACATTCATGGGGCTCTGCTCCTCTCTTCCATGAGGCTTTCACCATGGCAAAGCCACAGTTTCAGGCTGAACTTGCACCTCTGTGGCAGTGCAGGATCAGGCCCAGATCCCCTCTGACTGCTTTGCAAGCTGATGTCCTAGACAGAGAATGTATCACACCAATCTATGAACCCCACCAGTATCTCTAAAAAAAGAAATGTGGTTACACTTTTGAGTGCTGTCTAAAAACAGAGCAGACTCCAGACAACCCTGCTAAAGGTGGCCGCTCACAATAGGATTCTTTCTCTGCTTTGGAAAATTTGGAAATTTTTAATATTTGGGGCTGGAGATGCAAGCCCCAGTAATACCTTACAGCTCACTCTCAGCCTCAACTCACCCCTTCTGATCTAGTGCTGCTTCTAGCACTGCTTCTCCTGGACACCTAGAAGACCCCCTAACAAAAGCACCCCTTGAATTGTACACCTTCAGGATGCTGTCAGGGCTAGCATCCCATCAAGGAAAAGTGAGATACCAGGAAGGTTTTTTCTGCTTTTTTCTTCCCCCTTTTTTTTAAAAAATTTCTTTCCTATATAGCATTTTTAACTATTAATGAGGATTTTCTGTACTAATTTGGACCGTGGCTGTATCTAACTGTAACTGGACTAATAATTTGGACTATTATTAGATTGTTGAAACATTAATTAGGCAAGCTATTTTTGCTCATAAAAAAATTTCAAAAGGAAATGAAAGGAACAACTTGGAGTGCTCAGGATGGCAGTGAAGGGCTCAGAGGCCGAATTTGGTCAAGGAGAACAGGCGGACAGAGAGAAGTGGACCCGGTGTGAGGACCTTCAGGGCCCAGGATATCTTCCTGCAGTATCTTACCATGAAGTAGTAGAGCTGTGAAGACCTGGCCATGAACTCAGGTTTGCATTCAGCCACACAGATCTCCACGAATCCAGCATGCTGGCTGGGCTTGGCCTCCCCCATCTCACATACTATCCTGTGGAGAAAAGAGAACCAGAGGCAAGGTTTTAGAGTGGTTTTGCAGTCTGGGTGAGAAGAAAGCAGAGGAAACAGCCCACGTTCTTGGGGAATGGACCGTAGACTTAAACCATCCTCTGCTCCTCTGCTCCTTTCCAGCCCAGGATCCAAACTGTGCATTGTTATTCTTTAAAGAATGGTGTTTTTCGTCTGTTGGCACTGAGTGGAGCAGACACTTAGCTGGTGTAAACCACCATACCTTCACTTCATTGTATAGACAAATTCTGGGCAGAGGTCTTGTCCCCAGTCGTGTATGGTGGACAGCTTTGCAGCTGTTGGACTTGATCGTTCCCGCATGGAGAAAGCTGCTTCTTGGGGCTGCTGCCCCACAAACTGGGATTGAACACCCTTGCGGTGGCGATTATTTGAAAAATAGTTAACTTTATGGCATATGCCATAAAGATCACCCAAAATATGCAATCTAAATATGGTAATAAATGGATTATTAACTCCTGTTAATTCCTAGAGAAGAATGACTTCTTTGACTTCATGAATTCTTTGGATTTCAGGGAAAAGGAGGAGAATGAATTCCTCAAAGACCCTACACATAGCAATAACTGGTAGTAGGTGTGCTGTGGCCCAGTGTCTGCCACACACCCAACTTACTGCTCTGCTGGGATGTACCCTTCCACCAGCGGTTTGCACTCCACTCCAGCCACTTTGACGTGAGATGCGATGTCTCTGAACTCCAGCCCCAGATTCTCCCCACGGATGGTCACTTTGGTCCCTCCTTCACGAGGGCCTGTCACTGGATTGATCTGGAGAAACAAGTCAAGAAATAAGAGAATAATCAAACTACCTACGTAAAGACATCAGCATCCTATCAGGAGAAAGAAGAGGCAGTATGAGGCCTCTTTGTGACCACTAGAGACACTCATAGTTTTGAATATTGATCAACTGAAGTAACCAACCTACTCCAGATACATCACTGGGTCCAGCTCCCTTGCAATTGTATCGTTTCATACATGGTCCAACCTCCTGCCTCAGATCTCATTCCTTCTCTTTAGACTACTTGCAAAACAGCAAGAGAGGAATAGATGTCTTTGAGATAGGAGCAAGGGTTTCTACTGTTGCAGCTGAGTTCTGCACTTTATAAATTGCAAAAAGACAGGAGTGGGCCACGGTACAAAGAAATGTAAGAAAGAACAAGAAAAGGACATAGTGAATTTATCTGGAAAGGACGTAAGTGGCTTTAGTCAGACACTTTAAGTTCAAAAAACCCAAAGCACAAGGAGTTTTTGATTTGTTCTGGAGGGAGATATTGAACACTGCTGACGAACTCAGCCGAAAATGTCCATCTGAAAACAACAACAACAACAAAAAACAGTTCAGACACAATGGAGACAGAGTGCCAGGTTAGGTACAGAGCAGACAGACAGTGACAGCGACAGTAGCAGCAGCTGCTATGTGCCAACACATCTCCAAAAGAGCCCCAGCTGCCTTCATGGAAGAGCTGGGTCCAGTGGAAGGGCAGTGATGGGAGCATGGTGTTTGTGGGGTGTAGGACTTTTGGCTCTTGGTCCCTTAGACCCAAAATCAAATGAACGGGTGTCTTAGCAGTCATGGTGGTTGGTGGCATGACATTTTCTCACCGGTCTGGACCTTTACCAGACCTTAAGAGGGGTAGGATCGCTGCATCTCACTCGGCTCACCACCCAAGCTCCAGAGCTCACCTTTTTCCCATAGCAGAACTCCAGTCTGCACCCCGAGCTATCTCCATGCAATATTTCCAGCCCATGCAAAGGGGGGTGTAAATGGGAGAGCACTCTGCATTGCATCTATCACCCTGGTTCAGAGGCGGGTGAAAATTACCCTTGTAGATGTCTTCTCAACATTGAAACTGCATGGAAATCATGGCGCTGGCCCTTAATTATCTCGTTTCTGCCTTTCCAATTATTTAGAGTGCCCAAATGTTTTGCTGTATGACTGGCTAGCTGAAAGGATCTTCTAATGCTGCTTTCAAAGGGTATTCCCTGCCCGCCCACTCAGGATGTCATGGCTGCCATCTGCCAGCACTGGCAAGGCACTCTCTGCAGTGGGGACGGGGGAATTCCCTTTCTGAGGTCAGTACCCGTTGGCCAATGGCCCTGCCAACTGGGAATCCAGGTCTGGCAGCTAGACCCTTGCCTAACAGTGTGACTGGCAGGCAAAGCTGAGGCATTGGCATGAGCAGGACTGCCCTTGACCGCTTCCCAGCCCCGAGTCTGGCACCACAGTTAGCCTAATTTTGACTGAGAGGCTAATTTTTAGGCTGTAGAATCACAGAAACATAGAATGGTTTGGGTTGGATGGGTTGGAATTATATGGGACCTTAAATATCATCTAATTCCAACCCCCTTGCCACGGGCAGAGACACCTCCCACTAAATCAGGTTGCCCAAAGCCCCATTCAAGCTCTGGCCTTGAACCTTCCAGGGATGGGGCAGCCACAGCTTCTGGGGACAGCCTGTTCCTGTGTCTTGCCAAGTTCATTTTTAATAAATGGAGACAGGCCCTGGAACCTCTAGAGGATACTTTATTCTAATTTAATATTTAATATTAGGTACCAAAAACCACCTCCCATATGACTGTGTTTTTGCTTTGACTATACAGAGAGCCTACGGAAGTCAACAATTTAATAGCATGGATGATCACAGACAAGTGCTGGATCTTCTAGGTTTGTTTAGTGTACACACAACTTCTGCAGCACAAGTCCTCTGCAATGGTCTGGGTAGGAAACTATGAAAGGAAGCATTAGCGTAAAGTGAAATTCATCAAAGTCTTTGCTTTTCATCCAAACTAGAGATACGGAGGGATACTGCTACAGCATGGCACAGCAACTCCGAAAAGCCAAAGCTGGAATGGATATTTTTGTTGTCTCTACACCACACTCCAGACTGACACTTGCAGTGATGGGTCCTGATCATTTCTGATGCCCCAAAGCCACAGCAACTTCAGTCTGCACTGCACTAACCAGGCCAGATAACATCTCCAGTCCAAAACATAGTCAAGTTCCACTCGAACCAACAAAATCAGATCTGTGGCAGGCTTATTCCTACTCTGAAAGTCAAGCAGACACTTTAAGTCCGAAAAGAAAATATCACAACATTCATAAAACAGACAGATGAGATTTATTTGGGTTGGCTGAAGATTTCACCTTTGTGTGGTCTGTGATGATGACAGACAAGCAGAAGATGGATAAAAAGAAACAGAAAAAGAGTGGCATTTGTGATTATCATCCAGAAAATGAGGAACATATCTTAAAAAAAAAAAAAAAAAGAATAAAAATGGAATTTCTATTCAAGGATAAACTAATACTGATTGTCTCAGCTGGGGACTCAGCAATGAAAACTTGAGCTATTTCCCAAAAATGGCAATTCCAAAATATTTTGGTTTTGCATCTTTAATAGGTATCTATTCAAGCAAAGTTTTATATTTGAAATATTTATTTCACAGACATCAGTTAACCCCCTTCTGATGAAACAAAACACTTTATATGAATGATGATGAGAGGCTAGATAATATCTAGATAATGGTGCAACCTGCACCATATTGTACAAAACCATCCTAAGATGTACTAAAAGTGAAAAGAGAAAGTTAAATCACAATTTCAAGATTTTATTTTATTTCCTTATGTATTAGACTCTTTTTTTTAGAAAATAACTCAGTTCCCCATGAAATGTTTTGCTACCATTTCGTGGTTATTAAACCTGCTATCAAGTAGTTTTTACTTGTTCCAGTAAGGTAGGTGTCTAGTAAGGTAGGTCTGTGGCTAATTAGGGCTCACCTATCCTTGAAAGTACTTGCTAGAATGTGGAATGTATCCCACAGCATGTCAAAAGAGGATTTTTTTGATGGTATAACTAATGTCATTACAAAGAATAAAAGGAAGCATAGTGTAAAAAGGAACATCTTGCTAGAAGTCCTTTATTTTGTAGAACTAGGGGTGAGTTTGAGACAAAAGTCACAGAAACTCAATGGAAACATTACGATCCTCCTTCCATGAAGATTTTAAAAAATTGTGATGACTCAAAAAACACCAACAGGAAACTTCCTAGATTGAAGTCAGCACAACACCCCTGAAAATCCCCTACTAAACAATGCATTTTTTTTTTCATTTTTGAAGGCAAGCTTCAAAGCCCATACATTTCCTTAAAACTGGGGGACTTGGTATTCTCCCAGGAGCATACGGGAGATTTTTAACCCCAGCTCACTTAACTCCCACAGATGCCTACAACAAGAAGAAGGTGCTACTGCACTGTTTTCAGAGCAAGGGAGAAAGTGCCTGTTCCTATCACAGGTGCAAAAATCTGGAATGAGACCTGTCAGTTTTGCAGAGGGGAACGCAGCCAGGGATACGAAAGCTGCCAGGGACCCTCAGCTTTCTCTTTCAGACCCAGAGCTATGATGCTGCATCACAATTTACACCCTCCACTAGCATCAGTCTAATGCAGCCACTTGTCACTCTGACGGGAAGGTTTTCATGGCTGAGCAAGCCTCTAAGTCCTTTAATTTCACGGAGTGACAATATAAATGCAGGAGCCAGGAAATAAGTGCAGGTTGTGGGAAGCTGTGTGCTGGGGTGCATGCGTGTGTGTGCGCCTGTGCAAGTGTGAGGACACGTGTTATTTCTCTTCCCTCGCCTGCACGGATATTTCCCTGGCTCCTGGCCAGACTACACTTGCTCTTACCAACCGCTCCAGACGTGCCATTAGCTGCAATATATAGCCAGTCACTTGAGATTACTTCCATGCTAATGGCTCAGAAAAAAAGACTTTCCAAGAGCTACTTACGATTGCACCAGACAGTTGGAATATTTCATGAGCGAATATTGCAATGATCTGTGCGAGCTTTGGGAGCTGCTGGAGGAAATGCCAGCAGAATTAGAAGTGTATCCCTTCTGGAGCTGTAACATGGAGAACAAGTGGTTTTCACCTCGTAAAGAGACTGTAGGTGCAGGGTTTAAGTTCAAAGCATGGTGGAGAAATATGGATAGACCTTCAGAGCAGCACGTTACTGCATGGTCAAGCCCTTGTGGTTTGGACTTCAGCTTTAGTTGGCCATCTGACACCTCCCCAGTACTAAATTCTGTGAATCTCTATAACAATTCTGAACCTTTCCCAAGGTTTGAGAATTGGAAAAGATTCAGAAAAGGTTTCCCCTCAGCTCCCTATAATTTGCAAGGCCTCAGAAGTGAACTTTCAAAGTAGCTGTTCATTCTGGCTGTCTCTGGGCTTGGCTTCACAGCTTTGGGTGGGTTCAGAATGACCAGCTGCAGACAAATGCAGGTGTGGTGGGGATCTCCACCTTGGAAACACCATAATTAGTATGGCACTCAGGTAATACAACTCCTTGGGTACTTCAAAGAGTGACAGACTGCAGGAAGATGGACAGAAACAAAATAAGAGGCGCTCCTTTCAATGGTATCTAGGAAAACCAGATTCTACCCAGACTTTGCTCACAAAAAACCTCCATCCATGGACACTAGTTTAGAGCCATAACACCCACATCTTTTGATTCTTAATTAAATACAATTGAAAAAAAACTTTTCTTAGTTTCTAGGAAAATAGCCCATTTATTATTTTATATTAAAACACAGCCATGGAGGCCAGATTTTCCTCATTGTTCTTTCTCTTCTCTGTCTCATTTTCTTCCTTGCTGTCCTCAGTTGCAAATAAGGCCTTATCCACTCTGAAAGTTTACTCGTGTTAATTAAAGTATGGTGACTGGGAAATGCTTAAGGCAGGGGGCAGTTGGTAAGGGTGTACTTCCCATTATCATGGCTCAGATCTGTCAATCTTCCTGCCTATGACCTTGCAAATGCTGTCCATCATGATGGCAGAGGCATCCTAAGAGCAGATAAAATCACTTTAGGCTGAAGTCCCAGCTTCTCTCCCTTGCTGTCTCCACCTTCCTTTGTTTCCTCTTTCTATCACCTTTTTATTCTCTTATCTCCCCTTTGCACGTTTCCCCTAACTCTGCCTTTGGCCCAGTCAGCACAATCAATAGGAAACCTTCCAAGGGACCTTGCTACCTTGGAAGGTCCACCCAGCCTTGCCCTCACTCTCCCTTTATCACTTAATAGTTGATTTCCAAGCTTCCCTAAGACCTGGCCTGAGCCTGCCTCCTCCTTGAGCCTTCGGAAGGGAAGGCTGACAATTGCACAGGGCTTTGATTGATCAATGGGGCTGATTTTTACCTTGCAAAGTCAGCCAAGCGAACAGAAAAGAGTTACTCTGCTGGAGTTAGTGGAGTCTTGTATTTTTTTCCTGGACATGATGCTGTCTGCATCCTGCTGCCAGGAGGCATGAACTACACCCTGCCCTCTTCCTTGGCCTCCTTTCAGCAAAGCTCCAAACACTCTGGGATCACTCAGCTTCTCTTCTCAACCAGTCTGGCCAGAGAGGCTCTTTCAGCCTTCATTTGATAACTCCCACGTAGTCGATTTGAGACGCCCCCAGGTGTCTTGTCTCACCTCCAGAAGGCCCAGGCCTCCCAAAGGCCTCATGTGGTATCTACCAGCCCTGCGTGGGCAGCTCGCAGGCTCTGGGGTACCCAGCACTGACCTTCCCCTCACCAACCCAAGGCCAAATCAGGAAAATAAACCGAGGCAAGGGTACAAGATGGGACACACCGGCTTCTTGCAGATCCGTGACTTACATCTGTGATCTTGGGGTTGGTGCATTTGCCCTTGGTGCTGGACAACTCCAGCCAGTGGCTGTCCTGGGCCGGGCAGTGCTGCTTCAGCGTGCACTGGTTCTGTCCCTCACACCAGCCACACTCGAAGTCCGGGTCGGCTTTCAGGCACAGGCCACAGCTGTCACGCATGGCCCCACACTTGTACAGGTGAACTGTGGGGATAGGAAAAGGGAGAGGACCTCAGAGATGCAGACAAGATGGGTGAGTGGTGGGATGTGGGGGGGCGTAGCGAGGCGAGAGGGGGGAAGGCGTTCAGGGATGCTCGTCCCAGAGGCAGTGTGGGACTTTTGCAGGGGGATAAATAATGGGGGATAAAATGTTTACACCCTGATAGAGTGGTGAGATAAAAGATATTTTTGGGAGGTGAGAGCAGAAGGGGTGCTGCCCTCAGTAAGGTGATGGGCTGCAAGCAGGAGGGTGGGAAGAAAAGTGCTTGGGCAGTGACATGGCCTCAGACCAGTCCTTTTTCTTAGAATATGTGACACTACCACCAGTCTCAGCCTCTGCTCTCCATCTTCAAATTGTTTCCTAAACCTTCTCTACCCACAACCTAAAACTTCATGCTGGGGAATTTTCCTGGAACACCTTACCCAGCACTGGGTGTCAAGGTACAGTCACTCAGGTTTCTCCCTTAACTTAAATCCTAAGAGAGAATAATAAAGCCACAATGGTTTGGTATGAGGCTGAATCCAGGAATTCACAATCAGCTTTTCCCCCTTCTTCTGCTCCAAAAATTCAGACTGTTTTACACTTTGAAGTACTAAGTTGATCCTCCTCTAATACAGGCAGCAAAGATTAGTGCTTAGCTCCGTCTCGGGCTGCTAATAAGTGATTAGAGGCAGTCAAAGCTTTTTTCTTTTTTTTTTCTAAATAAATCTTAACATTTTTGCAGTTCTATGAAATAAGATCCTGCTATTTATCCTTATTTTACAGATGTGTAAACTGAGGCCTGAGTTGCACAGGGGGCTGATAGCAAACGTCTCCTCCCCGAGGCTGAAGATGGCAGAATTGAGGCTTTCAGGCTAGCTTATCTGTGTATTTGTGTGGGTGTTGGTGGTTTTTGTTGTAAGATGGGGGATTTTCCCTTTGTACTTCTGTTTTGCCATGTCAGTAAGTGACTAAAGTCTTGTCTGTGGTTATTATTATGCACAGTCCAAAAGCTCGAAGGCTTTGGATATGTGTGCTGAAAAGCTTCAGCTCTCCATACCTGCACCCTGCTCTCCCAGAAGTCAGCAAGTATTGGCCAAGGCAAGGAAAAGCTCAAAACCTTTATATTTCTCGAGGATGGTTGCAAGAAAAGTTTTCAAAACATCTGTCAATCACAGTGTGCTTCAGGCCTCCTGGGTTACTGGTGCTTCCTTATTTTTCTGTTACTTTCCCTCATTTTTTTTGAGCTGATCTGCTCACAATGGTTAGTTTAGTTCAGCTTTTCAGCCCACCAGCCCAGCTTATGTGATGCTGGCTATAAAAGTGGTGGATGACCATCTTGCAACTGCACTGAGAAAGACACTGAATCTAATCCTGCCTCTGCCTCTCCCTCTTGATTTTCCAGAGAAGAAAGTTTGCTCATTTGCAGCGCTGTCAAAAATTCAGCTTTTAACCACTATATTTGTGCTAGTAAATAAAGCTCTATGCCCACGAAAGCATGTGTTGTGTGCTTCCATGTGGGGCTGCCACATGCATGTGGCTGTTGCCTTTCTGCCCCAAAACATGATGGTATAATCCGGACTATCCCTTTGAGGAAAAGGGTCATGCAGTGGGGAGAGGGGTCAGCTCAGCTCAAGGACGGGTGTGAGATGGTGTGAGAGGAGCAGGGAAACACCTGATAGGGAGAGAGGGACTGGGACGAGTAGCGGGAAGTGTCCAAGAAAAGGGAAGGTAAAGTGAGGGAGGGAGAAACTTCTGAGGGGTGGTGGTGTGAGGAGGAAAGACTTCAGGTTTGAGCTGTAAGAGGCTGAGCAGAGAGGGAGCCTGATGGAAACAGCTCCAGGTGCTTGAGGGTGAAGGACAAGAAGAAGAGGATATGGCTGGACCCTCCATCTCCAGCCAAAATCCCTGTCTCTGAGTTGGAGAAGCAATGACCGTCTGTGAGAGACACATCAACCCCGTCATCCATGGTAATTAAACAGAGCTGGGCTCCGGGCAGGAGGTGGGTCTGGATCCTTTGCCGTTGTGGTTTTGCTTTGTTCAGCCTTTTCCCCCTGGCGAGGCTGCAGCCTTTCTCCTTCCCCTCTCCCTTGCCCTGTTCATTACCACATCACCTCTGAGCAGAGAGCGCCTGATCTCCTGGTGTGTTAACTCGAAGAGCATCATTGCAGGGGAAATAAAAGAGGGGGAGAAAGCACGAGAAGGAGGGGCGAAGACACAAGACACAAAAAAAGTGGGGAGAAGCAGGAAGCAAAGGTGATGAAGGGGAAAGCCATGCAAGTGGGAGGGAGAGTTGTATTTCTCCAGGGGGAAAAGCACAGAAAAAAAATAAAAATTGGCAATTTGCAGGGTGCAGAGAACAAGTCTGCACCAGACAGCACGAGGAGATGGTGGCGGCTTTGTTAAGCATAGGGAGCGATGAGGCCCGTTGCTAAGGTTACTGCTTCCAAGGACGAGTTGAAATAATTCTTTTACCTTTGTTCTGTGCTGGGTTGTCGATGTTGAAGTTCCCGTTCCACACAACCGTCAGCTCCACCGGCAGGCTGTTAATCTCCATCCCTTCGTACGAATACTGGAAGCAGGAGAGCAAAAGGGAAAAAAAACAACAAAGCCAGCCTTACTTCATGCCCAAAGGTTGGGAAGGGTCCTAGGGTGGGCAAGAATTGATATTGTAAGTTATGAACAAGAGAAATGGAGCTGTCACCTACCTCCCTACCTGTTGTTACCTCCAAGAAAGCCACAGGAAGCTCTCAAAGTTGTGGTTCTCAATGGAACAAGCCGTATCCATCTCAACAGCCCATGAGTCTTATCTATTAGGTGAATATTCTGTGATTTCAGCATATCTGCACATTATAGGGTTGGTAAAGTACCTTCTATCACAGCTCTGAAGAATATTTTGCCAACTCTTGGGTGCACCTCTAAGGCGTACATTATGCACTGTGGATGTGCCATCAAAATATACCTCTGCTGCGTACTCTGTAGGTGCTGGGTTTGTATCTAAGGTTATCTACATGAGTGTTAGTTTGAAGAGCTCGGGTGCTGAGTGAGGTCTTAGAAAGCAGGGAATGAGCATAACTTGGAAATGCCTTAAAAAGGGGGAAAATGGAGGTTCTGTGTAATTATAGACCTGTCAGGCTAACTCGGCTTCCCAGAAAGAAAGTACATCAAATTATTAAACAATCAATTTATAAGCACCTGCAAGACGATAAGGTGATAAAAATCAGCCAGCATAGATTTGTCAAGAACAAATTGTGTCAGCCTCATCTAATTTCCTTTTTTGACAGGCTTAATGGCTTTGTGGATAAAGGGGAGGCAGCAGATGTGATTTATCTAGATTTCAGTAGAGTATTTGCTACTGTCCTGCAGGAGATTCCCATAAACAGGCTAGGGAAATGTGATCTAAAAGAATCAACCATAAGGTATATGAACGAACTGCCAAAAAATGTCCCAAATCAAATAATTCAATGTTGGGCTGGGAGGGTGTTTCAAACGGAGTTTTGCTCTGGGTCTGGCATTATTCACTATTTCCACTGCTGACTTGGTTGATGGACTGCAGACCGTGTTAACAGCTTTGGTGAATGACTCTGTTCTGGGAGAGAGTGCAAGAACATCCAAAGGCAGGGTTAAGAATTCAAAACAAACTTGACAATTTGTAGAACGGGGCCAAAGTTAACAAAGTGAAATTCAGCATAGGCGAACAGCGAGTATTCTTCGGCAGGAGAAATCGATGCAAACAAATACGAAATTAGAGTGACTGGCCAGTGCTGCAGAAAATGGTCTGGGGACTGCTGGAGATTGCAAGCAGATTGTGAATCAACAGTGCCATATTGCTGCCAAAAAAACAAGCAAATCTCATCTGGGGATGCACTAGACAGAGTTTCTTACACACAGAAGCCCCAGGAGGCAATTATTTTTCCCTGTTCAGAACCAGAAAAGCTTCAGCTGGCGTAGAGGGTATCCAGTTTCCAGCAAATATGTATTAAGAAAAGCTTAGAAGTCTTTTGAGACATTTAGACAGACTTAAACAAATACTTGTCAGGCACAGTCAAGGTACACGGATCTGGCCTTAATGAAGGAAATGGAAGTTGGTCTCTGGGGGCCGTTTCCAGCCCTCCACTTGGTGAACTCTCAGACACGTGGTACTTGGTGTCGTTTTTTTCAGCCAGATTTTGGTTTATCCTAAGTCAGTTCATACAGAGTTCACTCAGTTGCCCGTCAGATCCCACCGCCCGCCTCCATCAGCAGCTTCCACCCAGCACTTCACCCAAAGGCAAAAAGCCTCCTGCAAGGGAGAGGAGAGGATGCATCACAGCGATGGTTGCTTAAAGGACAGAATGGGAACAAGGCAAGAAGAGACACTGCTACTGACTGCAGCACTTGTACGAATTTACTATCTTGAGATCAGGAATATCCCACAGCACTGGGATCTACAGCAGGACAAGTTTCCACTCCTAAATAAATACGTGTTCCCTATTATGAGACTAAATACAGTTCAATAAGCTGTCTGGTTTTGCTGGATATGTCTTAGGGACCACAAAAAAATCCCTATCACTAAGGTCTTGGCACGGTTTTCCACAGAGATGTCGAAGCTCTGAACCTTCAGAGGCAGATTTTCCTGTATCCACTAATTGCCATATAATTGCAGAGCAAATCATATATGGTGATTTCTGTCCATTACGGCAGAGTGAGTGCTAGTCGCACGGTAATTTCTGTTTGGACAAACTAAACACAATTAGCCGGTAATCTGCAGGCCCCTGTGATTATGATCTAGTTGTAGGGTATTTATGGGTATGAGCTTTGTGGTTACCATGGAAGTAAAGAGCTGCCATGGGTTATCCGAGTCCTGCATGATAGGTCTGTGCCCGCCAGCCTCATTCACTATTTGCATTTTTATGACACTCCTCAGTGTCACTGCCAGCAAGATGCAAGATGATGCAGAGCCACTTGGACTCACAGCACTGACTTTTCACAGCTTTACGGAGCTAGGAGCAAGGATGGGGAGACTGGAGTGGGAAGGAGAGCGACTGAAAAGTAAAGAATAATTAATCTTCTGCCAGTCAGGAGCTTTGCTAACACCTGCTTTGCATGGCACTTGGCAAACGTTGATTGGAAATGGGAAGGAGTGTATGTGCAGAATGGCTGGTCACCCTTAAGTCGCAAGTTGAATCCGTAGGTGCATGAGGAAGCATTAATTTCTGCCTCGGAAGATCCTCAGGCGTGTGCATTGGGATTTATCTGTTAGCAGAGCCTAGGCAGGGCTGCCAAGGGACAGGCAGCTGGAGTCCCCCAGAGCCTTTCATTCCACTGAGAATCCCAGTGCCAACAGCAGGAGCCCAGCTGGGATTTTAGATCTTATCTGCCTGTGGCACCGGGGGCAAACACATATTAGGGTTGTTAACTTGGTAGAATTGATCCAGAACTGGAAACGGATGCGAGGGAATAAGCAACAAGATCCCCATGGAAGAGCTCCAGGGATGAAACCAGCTGGGGGCTGGAAGGAGGATGCTCTCTCTGCCTTGCCTGGTCTGCTCAGACAGCTCATGGGCTGCATGACAGCAAAACAGAGCAATTTGCAAAGTAACAGGGAGTAGATGCTCCGTCCTGCTCAGACCACAGGAGCTGCTAACTCATTGTGGTCTCTGTTCAAAGCCCGCTAAACTCAAGAGGAGTCTTTGAAAAGGATTTGCTCGGCTGTAACAATAAGATGGAAATATGTTTCAGAGGAGAGAAAAGGGCTGAGGCATCAGTCTGCAGGACGCACAGCAGAGCTTCCTGGGCACTCCTGCTACGAGCATTCATACCACTAAGGCTTGTATGTATGTGTTGCCTCGCACAACTTTCTCCAGCACAGGCAAAAGTTGCTCAAAAGACATAAATCCGACCCCAAAGTCTGCAAAATCTGGATTCCCACCACGCATATCAAATCAAAGTAGAAAACTACAGGCAATTTAGAGGCCCAAACTGAGAAAGAGAGGCTGCCCTCCCAGAAGGGCAGGCTGGCTGTCATCAGGAAATGCCAAAAAGCTGCTAGAAGGAGCTGTTGTAATTCACAGGAGCAGCACATTGTGTTATGAACTCTCAAGCACCAGCTCTTTGTCTCTTAAACTCTTTGCTAGTATCAGATAGCCTTACAACAGTGGCTGAGCCCGTGGCATCACTCGGCCGCTTTGCCACACTGTTAGCGGTTTAACATATTGTGCACAAGTCACTGTAAAGACGGTGCCTGTTTGTCTCCTGGAGGTTTTCATCACCAAGTTCCCTATCCTCAGGCTGAGATCGTGGCTGCAAAAAAATCACAGCTCTCAGTTTTGTAACAGCCATGCGAACATTAGCTGACTGAGCATCAAGATGCTTTGCTTTACACTAATCTGCACGTTCCTGGCTCCTCTGGGCATCCCATTAGTGACTACGAGCACCCTGAATTAGAGGAACTCGGCTTTGCAGACCTCTGAGCCTTGTGGTTTGTGCAGAAGCAGAGGGATGTGACCTCTTGGTGCATCCTCCTGAGATGCTGTGCAACACAAAGACTTTTGGCGGTTTGTCCTGGGCACACTTAGGACAATAAACCAAGATTGGTTACGTGATGTACCTCCGACATGTCCAATAGCAGGGAAACATCTGTGGACAAACAGCATTTTGGTTTTATTTTAGTGTTAGTTTTCCTTGACAGCACAAAGACTGCTTTTGTGATTAGAGCTTGGGCCTGGGGACTGATTCCTGTATCTGGCTCTGCCAATAGTTCCTTGCGTGACCCTGTGCAAAGCATTTAATCCTGCTTTGCATCAATTTTCCGGCCATAAACAGGAGGCAGAAACCTTCTTGCTCTCAGTCATCCCTTCACCTTGAGCTCTTTGCTTACTAGAGCTGGGACTGAACCTCTGTGTCTGTGGATCCCCTCTGTGTCTGTGTTATCACCCATGACAAAAGAGCCCACATCATGACTGGAGTTCCTCTGTGATATCTGAATGTAGATAAATTAATTTAATAATGTAGATAAATTAATTTAATAATTTAACAATAATTGAGAGGCGTATGTATGACTCAGCCCTGGGCTCATCTGCCTTTGGCCTCCTGTAAGTGTGTTTTTCCATCATGTTTGGGAATAGTTGCTCTTTTTTTTTTTTTTTCCAGCCCTGTTTTTGTTTTTGTTTTCTCACTCCCTCTCTGCGAGCCACGCCACAGAGTCAAGTGCTTCTGAGATCTCTTGCTCAAGCGCAATAACATGACAAATGCAATGTGTTTGCTTTTCCTATTCCTCTCTCACCCAGCGCTTTGAGCTGTCCCACCCTGGGTCTCGCAGCACACGGACCTGCGAAGAGCTTCAAGGCAAATTACCAGCAGGGATTTCACTGGTGGAAATCAGCGTGTGCTGCCTGCATGTGCCAAGACCAGGCACCGGGGGCAGGCTGACATAGAGCAAATGTGTGCTTAGGTCTTTGAAGCTGGTGATGGCAGTGATCGTGGCACAGTCAGGCAGGTCATCGCTCACCCATTTTCCCCTTCTTTATGCTGAAGATTGCTGACTGTGTTGGGCTGATTGCAAGTGCTGGGTCTCCCAATGCTTCCCACTGGGGATATTGCTCCGTGCCCTAATAGATCCGTTCCAGCTGTTTCGGCTGAGGTTTTTATTTACTTATTTATATGCCTCCTTAGCTCTTCTCCTTTTCATTTCCTCCCATCACTCCGTGTCCAGACTGTCGGCAGAGCTATCGTAAGTGCAATAAGGAATGGCAGGCAGGGTCTTTCTGAGTGATAATTGTGTGCCTTGGGTGGTGTGATAGAGGACAAAGCCCAGAGCTGAGAGGCTCAAACCACTTAACAAGAACAATAATTGTCCCAAAGCATGCTGCCTGCAGTGACTTATTGCTGTTATCAAATGAAATATCTCCAGGAAAGACAAGGAGAGAGACGGAGCCGGCTATTGACTGGACCAAGCACCTAGGCACCATCAGTGCTGAATATGACATTACTGACAGGCCATCAGATAGGCTGGCCCCACCTGGGTGTCCTTAAAACATCTCTTAATTGAACTTGGAGTCACTTAGAAAAGTGCCTGCTTAAGACGGATGGACCTGGTCTTCATCTCGGCTCCCCTGGTGTAGATCCTGAGGGACCAGGCAGCCAGGAGCAAGAGTTAAGGCCTTTTTTTTTTTTTTTTCCTGCTCCCATCCTGTGTAAAAGCAGGAAAACTCCTGCATTTTGCAGAAGGTGTTCTGCAGGAGCTGAATTTGAGCTCCTTGGTGCCCCCTGTACAATGGGAGGGGACAGAACTTGAGGCTTACGTCGGAAAACAAGCCAAGAATGATTGCTTAGTCTAGCATGCATCGCCAACAGAAAGATCTGCTGGCAGGATAGCAACCCTTCAGGGACGCACCATCACAACACATCCTCCCACCCTCCTTTGGACCTTCTCCAAGCCTGCAATGCAGGTGCTACGCTCAGCGCCTCATCCAGCTACTCTGCTGAATAAAAAGCTCTGCTGAAGGGGGCTGATTCAATTTGCAAACAAGCTCATACAGCTGTTCCTAAAGCCAGGTGACCCTCGGAGCAGAGGCTCATTGTATCACGGTGGCTCCAGACGGAATGCTAATTTTGGCAGGAAAGGAAATAATCATGATGGAGACATACCTACAGCACTCCTTTCCCATTGTCTGTGTCCTCTGCCACCTGCTCAGAGCCTGGGCATCTCTGTTCCTTTTTTTTTTTTTTTTTTGTATCTGTGTGAATGTTTCTTTCTTTTGTCTGGCTCTCCCTTGCACATCTCTTTCTCTTAGTGTCTGGTAAATTCAGAGCAACAATGAAATAACATTTCTCACAGGGGAAAAAAATAACCTCAAATCAGAGAGCCAAAGTGCCTTTAAAAGAAGAGAGAAGAAAAGAGAAGGGAAGAAAAGAGAGGGGAAAAAAAAGAGAAAAGAAGAAAAGAAGAGGAAGAGGTAGGATGCAGAGGATGCAGAAGAGCAAAGAGTAGAGTTCATTCCAAAATAAACCTCTCCCCATGGAGAAGCCAGAAGCCCACCTGAGCCACTACCAAATGTGGGGCAGGCGTGCTACAGACCCTGCACACCACCAAGGTCGTGGAGTGCCATGGCACCAGCCTGAGACTCAGCCCTACCACAGTGAACAGCTCGGGAGCAGCCTGCAGTGTCGTGGCATCAAATTAAATGTTAAAGTCAAGTGTTGTCACAGCGCTCAGGCATCCCATGAGCAAATACACCTGGGGATTCATTGGAGCCCAGTTCATTGGTCGTAGGTACTACAGCTTCTTGAAGCATGCAGGTAACATGAGAACAGTCACCATTACCTCTTAAAATCAGGCTCAGCTATTGAATAACACAAACCAGGAGGCTAAGAGAGACTCTCCAGGGCTGGTGAGGCAGTCAGTACCCCATTCAGCCCAACTGTGCTTAAAATTACCCTGAGATGCCTCATGCTGGTGCTTGTTTCTGCCAGATAATTTGTGACTCTGAAGAGTGGCTGTGCTCCTCTCTGCTAAGATGCTTTGGATAGATGTGTAGACTCTGCTCAGGTGCATATAATATTCCTCTAGCCCCAGGCTTTCACTTTGTAAAAGAAATTTGTTTTTAAGATGGTGTAATGCTTTCTTAATTTCTCAGCCCCTTCATTTCTGTGAAATCTCAAATCCAGATGCTCACAGGCCACTAACCAGCAATGAAAATCAGGGGGAGGGAGGGGAGAAAAAAGAATAAACGTGACTGTCATTGGGAAAGTTTTGTGTGTGTGTTTTTGCTTTTTTTTTCTGACAGATCATGAAACGTGTGAACTGCCTGTAATCTCCAACACGCTGCTTTATGCAGCAGAATATGTTGTGATGGGTTTTAACAAGCCCTGCCCGGCATGGAGTGGCAGAGCTGCAGTGAAGTGGCTAAAGCCTGTAATTAGCTCTTTGACTAATAAATCATCTCATAACAGCAATGCAAATGACTCAAATGCATGTCCGGGAGAAACATTTTGCACGGAGAAGCCTCCAGAGGAGCCGTGCGAGGAGACCACCACCACGTATCTGCACGGCTCCTGCCCCAAAGCCTCACAGGGGCTCCCTGGGATTGGGGTTACTGGTCCTGCAGGTGGGGAAACAGGGGTGTGAGGGGGGCAGAGGGATGAAGCAGAGCCTGGAGAAGGCTTGTCTCAAACCTTTAGCATCTCACCCTTCCTGGGACCCATCTGTCAGGTTGTTTATATGTTGTTTGTGTCCCTTCGCTAATTCCCCCACATAATATATTTAATTCTCAGTGCTGATGGGAACATAAGTCCCTTTGGAAACCATTTTGGATGCAAACAAGGACATGGCACTGCGAGGATATGGACATTTTAACCAGAAAATAATGTCTGTGGGTCATGGCTAAGGTGCTCCAGCTTGGCCAAATGCTGGGATCTGAGGCTGGAGCACTGCTCTTTGGTAACAAGCCAGACCTAAAGAGCAAAAGGGGCAGTTTGCAAGCTACCAACCCTGGCTGTAGCTGAAATCAGGTATACAATAAAGTAAAAAGGGCTGCAGCACAGCTCTAGATCCCATCAGGACAGTGCTGTAGGCACTCATGGTCCTCCCTGGTCCCTGCAGCTCTCCCAGGGGTACTGAGGGCAGCGGGGTTTGCTCACCGACGTGTTCTGGCACTGCACGCTGGAGCTGTTGAACCTCAAGGCGGGCACCCGCTGCTCATTGCCCTGGATGTTCAGGATGCATTCGTAGCCTCGCTGGCCAGACTGCGGCTGGGGCAGGTTCTTGGCCTTCAGGGTGATGGGCTTGATCACCTCCACCGGCACGAGGATCTTCTCCGCCTGCAGCAGCTGGGGACAGTCCTGGGGAGAGACGAGGCAACACAACAAGTCAGCCCACGGGTTTTCCAGCCCTCTGATGCTTCTCAACCTTCTCACTTCATGCTCTGCAAAGCCTTTGTGTCTCCCTGGGACACTGCCTGTTACAAGGGGATTCACGGGGCATTGCTGAGGAGGCTCAGATAAATAGGTGAGTAAGGATAACTTTTACAGGCCATACCTTCCCCACCTCCTTTTTTGCACTGCATGCAGTCCCTTGACCTTCAGGACTCAAAGAGGTCCTTTGGTGCCTCTTACTACCTGCTCCATTAATCAGGTAGTGGGAAAGCAATTGGGTCCCCTCCAGGGTCTGAGCCTGGTCATGATGCCATGACCCAAGAAGTGAATAAAGCAAAATCTGAGCATAATTCCTTGCCTCCCCAACAACCAATGCATCATTGTGCAAACGGCACAGCCCCAGCCAGCTCCAGCAAGACATATTGTAAGCCACAGAGTACAGGCTGCTAAAAAGAGAGTTTGGTTTGGCTTAGAAAGGGACAGAACATTTATTATAGATGGATTCAGATCTCAAGAAACAACTTTTGCATACTGTGTGGAGATCTCCAGGAAGGGCTTGCAAACATTTTTGAAAAATGCTGAGTGGATGTTGCTAATCCAGCCAGGTAGAGGTGCAGGCACCCAAATGTGCAATGCAGAAGGCTCTGTTCAAAGTCAGGTGAATTTGCACAGCTTTAGTTAGGGCAGCAGAGCACTGCTTCTTCATGGTGCAATTAGACAACTGCAAGCTGTGAAATCTATGTATGCTAGGAAGTTATCAACAATTTAGGAAATTACTACCGTGTTTGCCTTGCTAATCCAAGGCAGCTTGATATAAAATACACAACCACTACACCAGGCTACAAACATAAGTATGCCATGTGCACCAACCATGCCGTTGTGGTCACCTGTGAGAGCCTGACTGTCCTTTTTTAAAGTCTTTCCAACTCCTAGATGTCAAGAGAAGGCCTGTCCACTGTTTTTCTTCTCTGCACTGTTTGGCACACTGCTTTCCCTCTACAAAGCACGACTGGATCATGATGGCACAGCCACCTTATCCAGAGCAGAGAGCAACACCATTTCAGCGTGTCCTGACAATGTTACAGCAATTCCTTGAAGGGAATCCCTGGCCAGGTCCAACTGATACAAACAGAGACAGGGAAATAACCTAAAGAGGTGAGAGCTTTACCTGAAGTTGTGGGTGAGGGACAAGAGAAGGAAAACAATAGACCCAGGGCTGGAGAAAAAGGAAAGTGGAATTTATGGCTTATGAGAGCCTGGGAACTTGTTACAGCAGATGGTGCAAACAAATCACCGAAGCAAATAGCTTAGGAAGATAAAGAAATGGATTAGACGTGTAACATATGCAGTTACACCAGCCAGGGACAGAATTACAAGAGCCATCAGTCATCACACTGCAGGTGTCAGCCAGCCCATGGCACAGGGCAGGAGGAAAATCCAACATCCACCCAACGTGCAGCTGCAGTGAAGTCCTGAAGCCTTCCTTGGTGTCTGTCTGTCTGTGCTGGGGGGATGCCAGACGAAAGAGCCCTCTGCGGCAACCTGATTTCTCATCTGTGCTTATAGGGTGGTGATAAAGGTGTAAGAAACTGAGAAGTGCTGATGGAGTTCAATTAGACTGGCCCAGGTTAACACCAGAACCAAGACAGCCAAGCACACAGTCACTGGAGCTGGATGGAGGTGAACTACCCTGGGTCTGGTTATCTGATGATGTTAATGTGACACAAGGTGTTCTTTAATATGTGCTACCACAGCCGGAGTTTAAATAGGCTATCACATTAACCTGGCTGTACAGGGTATGGATCAGAGGTGGCATGCCCATGCAGTACTGCATTGCAGTGATGAGCTCTTCCACTGCTATGCTCTGTTTTTCCTGGGGTCTGGTGCTGTACAGCACTTCAGCAACCAGACACACCTGAGGAGGCCCCAAGAAGTCAAGTGTATGAGTGGTGGAAGTTGCCTTATGCTCCATTATGCTGAACACAGAGCCAGTGGGGAAAGAGGCTTGAGGGTGTTGGACCCCCAGGAGTCCTCGAAGAGCCACACCTTGTCCCAACCCTCCCTGCTCTTGCTGTTGTCCTGTCCCATGACGTGACATCCCCAGGGGAATACTAATGCTGAAATGCAATAGCTGAACTGTTGCAGAAGTGTTTGTCTTAACAAGAGGGCAAGGCTTGATGGTGCAAAAAGTCTTCCCCCCTTTCTGTTCAATGCTTTTGCCCTATCAAGGCACACTGGCGTTAGGGTTAGCTGTAGGGTTAAGTAGCTACTCAGCATGGAGAAGTGAGGGATAATCTAACCCCGTGTGATTTAGCCCTATAAAAACCTAGGAAGGAGGGGAAACACTGCCCCAATGGTCTAGGCTATATTAAAATGAGTGAGAGAGTCCAGCTGTGATCACTCCAGAAGATGCCATACATAAATACCTTTTGGGACTGCGTAGCTTCAACACCCCCCAGATTTTTTCCCCTGCAGAGGCTTCCCTACTTCACATGTCCTGGGGCCTCAAAATCAGCTCCCTCTCTCTCTTCTGGCATAATAACAGACCTTGGCATCATCACCTTTATTATTTTCTTCCCCCGGATGAGGAAGAGATGCGTTGGCAGCGCACATCGGCGGGACAGAGCGGTGGCAAAGCCCTATCTGCCGCCGAGCAGCCTTTTCCCAAGAGTGGGCATTTTGCTTGATGTCTGTCAAACAGCAAAGCCTCTGAAGGGGGCTGGAGGATGGGGGTTGAAGATAGCCAATGACGTTACCTGCAGGCCAATCCCGGCTCTGCAGGCTGGTCTTGCCCAGCTTTATCCCGTCCCTCCCCCACACTGGTGCTGTAACCTCTTCGATAACACTTGTTTCAAGTTCATTAACAAGCCGCGATTGTGGCAGCCCCAAAACAGGATTCGTTTGCATATAAAAAGCTTTGCAGGTCTGTGAGGAAGTTCATTATAGATAATTGAAGAGGCAAGCGCCATAAAGAGGAAATCCTCCCAATGTGGCTTTATCTGATTGACCTAATGTTCTTTCTAACTGAAACGGGGGGGCAGGGAGCTGGGGGAAGGCAATTTCCTTGGGTGATGTGCTACAGAAAACCGAAGAACTTGTGCTAGGCTCTGGGTTCAAATTCAAGCACAGTACTCATTTTGTAGCCTGTGTCAATCCCGATCCAGCTTTCGGTGCCTGCTCAGGATTATATTTTGTGAGAATATTTGAGAGCACAAAACCTGCTCAGAGCAGATTCCACAGCAGGACCCAAGCAGAAGGGTCCTTAAAAATTCTGGGTAGCTTCTCTTTACCCTTCCTCTGTAACATGCATCATCTAGGCTAGAAGAGCACTTTTGGCACGATGTAGGGCAAGCCAAAACACTGCCAACAACTGGACCAAGGAAGAGCACTATCCCATCCCTTTTGTCTTTGGGATATAATAAATCAAGCCTTACCCTTGACTGTAAGGGGAGCTGGTTCAGATTCCTTAGGAGCTAAAATCCAGTTTTATCTGTACCAGAGCAACTTATTTAAAAGCAGACTCTGGTCGATCCATTTTGTGTACATATTTTCATTATATTCCTTAAATGCTTCCAAATGAGTCAGCCCCTTTAAAATAATATCCTCCACCCTTGCCAATTACTCGTATCAGCAGCAATGCACACCTCAAATCACCAAATTTTGCCAGCTTTCAAGTCAGAGAGCTTTTGTAGCAAAAACACCACACGAAATGGGCTGCCCTCATTGGGTCGATGGTAGTTTAATTTTCCTTATTTATAACTCCTCGTAGAGTGCCTGCAAATGTGTTTTGCTGCAGTCTGCAGAAATAATGAAGTCTCAGTAATACAAGAGCCCCTTTCTCTCCTCTTCTCTCATATATGTGTTATGGCTCTCATCACTGCCCCGAGTCCCCAGTGAGTGCCATCCTGAGGAGTCTGCTAAAAGGGGGGATGAAACCTCTCCGAGGCTACGTGGTCTTAGCCCCAAGCTAATTGCTTTGCTCCATTTATGGTGCTCCATACATATAGAGTTATGATTTCTTGGGGATTTCATCATGCTGTTTTCCAGGCCAAGCTGGAGACTGACCAGAATCACAGAATCACAGAATCGTCTAGGTTGGAAGAGACCTCCAAGATGACCTAGTCCAACCTCTGACCTAACACTAACAAGTCCTCCACTAAACCATATCACTAAGTCCAACATCTAAACGTCTCTTAAAGACCTCCAGGGATGGTGACTCAACCACTTCCCTGGGCAGTCCATTCCAATGCCTAACAACCCTTTCAGTAAAGAAGTTCTTCCTAACATCCAAACTAAACCTCCCCTGGCGCAACTTTAGCCCATTCCCCCTCGTCCTGTCACCAGGCACGTGGGAGAATAGACCAATCCCTACCTCTCTACAGCCTCCTTTAAGATACCTATAGAGAGTGATAAGGTCGTCCCTGAGCCTCCTGTTCTCCAGGCTGAACAATCCCAGCTCCCTTAGCCGCTCCTCGTAAGCCTGAGTAAGCCAGAAAGCCTGAGTTATATTCCTCTCCCAGGTACAAAAGGTGTAGGGGTCTTTCATAGTCTGGTGATATTGCACGGGGTTTCTCCTAACCTTATTCTGTGCAGTTCCACACTGTCATTATTTATGGCCAGGACCACGAGCCCAAGTCTCACCAAAGCATTTTCCATTTTCCAAAGGAAAATGGGTTTGATTCACTTTGAATGGCAGGCATCCTACATGGAAATAGGTAAATCAGCTCTGAGTTTTAAACACAATGATGCATCCACCTACTAGCAGTCTAATACTGGGGTCCCAGTTCATTTGTCCTTCCCTGTGCACCCCTTGTCACCCAGATCATTCACACGAGGGAAGCTTTCATACTTTTCCTTTGTGCTGTTCCCTCAGGATCCCTGGCAGCACTGACAGGATCTCCACCTTATGGTGAGGAAAACTGGAGCTGATCTATTTCTGCCTGCTTTGTAGGTGTATTTGGCGAGAAAACCAACTCCTGGCAGTCGGTTTTCATCCTTCTTTTCCCAGAAGAGTATTCTTTCCATTCAGAACCAGACACAGACACCAACACCAATTCCTTCACTGTTAATTTCAGTGCATCTAGCTCCCCTTTCCTCCTGCCATCACAGAATCCCAGACTGGTTTGGGTTGGAAGGGACCTCAAAGCCCATCTCATTCCAACCCCCGCCATGGCAGGGACACCTCCCACCAGCCCAGGTTGCCCCCAGCCCCATCCAGCCTGGCCTCGGGCACTGCCAGGGATGGGGCAGCCACAACTTCTTCTTTTTCTTTTTTTTTTTTTTGTAGTTTTTTTGTTTTTAAAAAAATCCTTTATATATCCTTTGTTCAATGGCCATCTCTGCGCTTGTCTAAGCCATCTTGCCCAGAAGGAACATGAGCACAAACTACATCTAAGTGCGGACTGTTTCTTCCACACTTAAGCCCTTCTGGATCTCACAAGAAATGATACTCAGATTGTTATTTACTCATATATTATGTAAATAAAATACTTTTTTTTTTTTTTTTTGTCCATCTGCTCTGCTAAGCTGCAGTGAACTGTGGCTTTCTCACCCTCCCACTCTGTACTGTAACCATGCCAAGAAGGTAAGATTTGAGAGACAGGAATTGGTTCTTCACAAAGATATCTAGACCACAGCCTCTGGGTGTCCTGTTTTTTAGATTAGATTAAAAAAACATTTTAAGAAAGAAAACAAAAAACACTGCCAACAACAACATAACAACAGGGAAAGAGAAAGAAAAGTAAGGGAAAGAAGGAGTAAATAATGAAAAAAAGCAAACAAAAAAAGACATTTATTTATTTTTTATCATTGACTTTAGAGGAATCAGATTTCCCCTGGATAAAAAGCAGCAAAACAGTAAGATGAGAGGCAGCAGGGACTGCCTGGAACATGTTGCCTGAACTTCTCTCTCGCACCCTGAGTCGGGGCTGGGACAGCACCCGAGCAGCATCGGCCCCTTGTTTAGCATTTCCAAAGCACTGCCACGGGGAGCTTCGGGCTCCGTGGGTGACAAACTGGGTCCTTTGTGAATCACTTTTAAACTCTTGCAAAACCTCTCAGGCCTAGAATAGTTTGGAGAACAAAGCAGCCACGAGCCCGGTGTTCCCTGGCGTGGGAGGCGAAGGGGTGAGTTACAGTCCACGTTGTGTTTACATTATTACACCACTAATTCTTAGCATCGTAAAATTATATTTAAAATTTACACAAACAGTGCTGGGGAACATTATTAGGTTATAAAGTGGATTCAGGTCAATGCTTTGCAGGCAGGCTTCCAAGCTTCATAAATTTCTGGATATACTTCCCCCAAATTTACATCAGCACCAGCAGCAATCAAACCGGCTACAAAAAGCTCACCCGGTCAAAGAATTTTTTAATGCACCATATATTTTATCTTCACTTCCGAAGTTTACAATGCTGTTAGCTTGATTGATGGCATACTTACTTATTGGCACAGCAAAAGTAATAATACACGGAGAAAATGCTCAGAACTTTAAAGGCAGCTGATGAGGAGAAAGCAACAGGATTTATGGGAAGTGTAAACATCTGCAGAGACAACAAAGGAGTAATTGAGTCCTTGCATCGCTGTCACTTCTGGTGGTTACTTTCTAGTTTAGAGCCTTCCATGCACTCAAGATCAAAAAAACAGCTTTCTTTTGACAGATATTGCAAGAGATTCTGGGAAAAGGTGGCTGGCCTGGGGGCCGGAGCTCGGTCTGTGGAGGAGATATGGTCCTGTTTAAGCTCTGCCCTCTCTGGTACTATGTAGCTTGATGGTGGCTCACACAGATTAGTGTACAGACATCATTGCTGGAGCACAGGACATGATCAGATCACCAGCAGATCATTAGCCCAGCTGCCACGGCCTCCTAGGTCCCTGGCTTCAGCAATGTGAAGGTCAGTGAGCAATGACTGATGCTGGTCAACAAAGGGTGTGCACTCGAAAAAAAGAAGATAAATGAAGATGTCTAACCTCCTCATGGGGCTCACAGCTCAGTCCCTTGATGGGGAGCAAAGTGGCACCCCGAGGCCATGCAGGCAGTGCTGGGAAGTGACACGGGTCTACCAAGAGCTGGATCCTGACCTAGGACAAGTCTGCCTCAGAAACCAGTCCACAGATCTCTGCTGATCAATGTTAATGATTTTACCCTCCTTTAATTCTTTATTAATAGAGCCCTTCTCAGCCGTTCCATTATTTCACTGTGATCAAGGTCAGGCTGCCATAATTAGCCAAGCTCTGCATTTATCCTTTTTAAATTGAGACACAACATTAGCTTTTCTTCAGCCCTTTGCCACTTTGACACATGCTCAGAAGGAAAAGTAATGATCCGGAGAGCAGGAGCCTTCTGGTCACTGGATGGAGGGAGTGGACTGGCGAAAAAAAAACTGTAGATGATTGTGGTGTCATTGGGTACATCTGCTCAAAGGAGAGACGTGGAAGCAATCTCTTTTCTGGTGTTTCCTGAGTGAAAATTGTCTGGTTTTGAAATCGTAAGAAATATGAGTGTGTACATTAAAGAAGGTGATGTGCGTAAGGGAGACAAGGTAACTTTGTGGGACAAAGTCTTGAATTTGTTAAATAAAACCCTGGTTAGGTAAGCCAGTCCTCTCAAGATACCACACATGGTAAAACTGGATCGTGCAAAGCCATGGGAAGCATGGGGCAGAGAACAGCTGAGCACAATCAGCTTCTGACAAACTAATGAGTTTCTTCTTTAATTTTCTATGACTCTGCATCCTTCTGCCTAGCCTGACTTCTTCTGTCCTTCTGCAAGGACTTAAATCTGAGGTTCTTGAGACCTTTCATGCATAATAACGCATTGCACATCCATACACTGCACTGCAATCCCAATGAGTCAGCACAGTTTCATCATTGCAATAACCTCTTACTGCTCACCTAATGGGTACCAATGACAACGACATGTAATTCTCCAACAAAGCTATGTTTTCTATGCATTTGTGCCCACAAATGGGTTTTGCAACCTTAAGGAATATTCTCCAACCAAGGCTTCTTCAGAAGGAATGGGGAGGCCACAGCTTTGAGTCCAAGCTGTAGTGTTTTCTTCGTAAGAGAGGACTGAAAGTCTCAAAGTTTGTAGGAAATTAGTACCTTTGGGAGCCTCACTCTTTGACTCAACAAAGCTGGAAATGTCCATTGAGTTCAGAAGTCAACAGAAGGCTGAGCAACAGATGGGTCGGACGTGCACACGCAGACCACGTTGACGCAATCCTGTGTCCTTCGGAAACCAGGACAGAAGCCCAGGGAATCATAACAGCCTGCCTGCACACTGGGAAGGTTAGGACAATGATATCATGGCTCTTATCACCCTCCTCCTCACTGAGGTCTGTGACAGCATGAGATAACACCCAAGCCAAAGCAAATGGACTCGTGCGCAAAGACACGGCAGGGGAAGGAGGATCTGGGCTCAGGCTCCTGGAGATGCCCCAAGCAGGGCAGGAGACACAGTCCAGCACCGCTGCTTATCTGTGGCTTCAACATCCTGAGAATGTTTCTCCTTGGCCAGGTCCCAAAAGCTCCAAGTCCCAAAACAGTGAACGCAATTGATGCTACAATGGAGAAAAGCAAAAACTTCCTGCTTGAGGGCCAGGCCACCACTCCACGCTAAGACCAAACGGGGAATTGTCTTTCCTCTTTGGCAACAACTTTTCCCTCAAATTTCAGGGTGTTGCACAGTTCCTAGCAGTCCTAACAGATGTTCAGATAGCCAGAAAGCCCTGTAGCCACTTGAGGCATCGCAATGTCATTGGACTGAGTCAGGCTATCAAAACAACATAAGCTCTTCCTGATGTTATTTCAAGGGTGCTGTGTTGGCGGGGACAAATGAATATTACCCTGTTGCATTCTGAGATCACTCTGTCCTGTGGGATAAATAATCTTACATTACAAAGATGAACAGCCCAGCTGGTATGTATAGCATTTAGCAGGGACACGGTATTGAGTATCAGACGCTTCTTACGTCTCCATTCAAAATAATCTCCCTGAAGAAGCTAAAGCCTATGACCCAAGGAAAAAATGTGTGTATTAAGGGAAGATGAATTGCTCATAACGAGGCCTTTTTCCATCAGCTATCAGTTCCTGTTGTGGTCTGATTCCTGGTCTCAGCATGGACATGATGGAGCTGCCCTGCCCCAGGACAGATTTCCCGCAGATCCATCTCCATAATAACCAGAAAACCTGCTAAAAGTGATTGCAACTGAACAAGTTACTAGCCTTTTCCCCTGCCAGCTGGAAGACTGTGGGGCAGAAAGCCTCAAGAGATGACAAAAGGTACCCCAAAATAACAGAACAAGCCTTGTCACACACAGGCCTTCCATATTCTTCACCTCAGTTTAAGTCAGGGCAAATGCTGGCTTACCACAAAAGCAAATTGCTTAATTTGTTTGCAAAGGCTCAGAGACTTCTCGTGAACAGCCCCAGTGAGATCCCAGCTCCAGGTACTAAACACTGCACAAGCACCTGTGAGCAGAAAGTGCTTACCCAAACCACAAGAGGCTGTGAGAGACACAGAGGCACAGAAACATGAACATGTCCAAGCCAACGAGGAGGTGGGAATAAAATTTTCATCTGCTGAAATAAAACCTGTGGCCCCATACAATGCCTGACACTGTCTCTGAGCAGCTTCCTCTTGTATTCCCATGCTCTAACAGGTCTACATGAACAAGGGGAACACTTTCTGCCTGGTCTGCAGATTCCGTGTTTAATTTCTTCTTATTATTGTCTGAATGACCACCTCTGAAGTGGAAGTATCCACAACACGATACATCTCCATTTGTGGGAAAGGGCTTAAATGATGGCCAAGGGCTGAAATTCCATAGCCTGAAACGCCAAACCACAAGGAGCCCTGAGCTACAGCTCAATCCAAACCATCAGCTACAACCCCCCTCCTGGACCCCCCTGCCATCCCCCGGACTGGACGCCAACAAGACAGGACACACGCTTGGAAACCCTCCTAAAAACTAAGCAGTTGATAAACACCAACACCCCCGCTGTTAAAATGGATGTGCCATGAAATGCCTGCAGCACTATGCCCCATCCTATCCGCATGGGGTGCAGACACTATGTAAGGGTCTGCATGCTCTCTGCTGCCTGCCCGGAGCTGCTCCTGGTCCCCACACCTCCCCTGCTGGTCCCCTGCCTGCTCACAGCACTTGGGTGCAGCAAGTTTTCTGTAGTTTCCATAGAAACTACACCTCACATCCTCCCCTTAATGATAGACAGGTGCCAGGATGAGTGAGGGGATGATCAACAAGCAGGGAAGGATTCTGTCCTCTGGTGCTGGCCTTGCTGATGCTGTCATTAGCATCCCTAAGAAGTAAGAGAGACATTAATTTGATGTGTTTTTTTTTTTTTTTTTCTCCTCCCTGCACTGACGCTTCCAGCAGCCGCCTCTCTGGCCGGGTTAACGGGGGCTGGAAACAGAAGCAGGAGGGAAACTGAGCAGTTGCCACAGCAACGACTGAAGAAGCATCACCAGAAGGTTTGTCCACGCAAGGGAGCAAGGAGGTCACCAAGCTCATCAGGTGTCCCTGGGGATCCTCTGCCTTTCCCTGGTGAAGCCACCGGGGTGTTTCTGCAGAGGTGCATTTGGGGAGGAGCTGGGCACCATGCCTTCCCTGCAAAGAGCACAAAGCAGGACATTTGGGGTCCCTGGAGAACTGCTTGCTCGTCTGGAGCAAGCTGCCTGCCCAAAGCCTTCCCTGAGCCAAGCTGAGATGCACCAGCAGGGTGGCCAAGGGTGCTGAGTTTCCTACGAAGTCCGTGATAAGGAAACGCGGGCACTGTTGGTCTCAAGCTGAGCTGCCCTTATCCCTCCCTGCCTTCTTTTTCACCCCTTGCTTCTCCCCAAAATCACCCCCAGGAAAAACAAGCAGCGGGCCATAGATAAATCAGTGCATTTCGTTGCAGACCTTGCCAGCACGGCTCTCCATTCAGCAAGCGTCGGGCTCCTCGGCAGCTGCTTGCCAGCATGCAGCTCACACAGCTTTCTATCGCTTTTGACAAATTAATATTTGAAGCAGTCGTTGCTTTTATGTGGGTTTTACTGTCATTAGCACGTACAACTCGACATAAAACACTTTGGTGCGAGATCTTTTCTTCTCTTCTCTTTTTTCGGCGGCAGATGAAAATCCTTTTAATAAAAAGCTTGTTTGGGGGAGGAAGAAAAACACACGCACACAAATCGGCTGAGCAGGGAAAGATGAAAACCTCCTTTAAGGTAATTAAATGATTATGTATCTTTTAAACCCAGCAGATAACAGGTTTGTTATCTGGGCTTGCTTTTCGCTTTTGCCTTTTTTTCCCTCTCTTTCCCCCCCACAAAGCTAAATTCCTTGCAAGGCCCAGAACAAGATAGTGTTCATCTTACAGAAGACAGCACAAAAGAAGCCTTAATCCTTTATCCCATCAGCTCAAGTAGGCTACCCCAGCTTACCCACCAGCCCAGCATGTACGAAACTATGAGAACTATGTCCCTGCATCAGGTGTGTTGGGTAACAGACAGCAGGAGAGATGGGTGAATATATCAGGAGAGAGTAGGCATCGGAGAGATGAGATCCCATCATAACAGGACCCACAGATCAATTGATATATTCCTCCGTGCCTCAGTGCCCCCCACTACTTAGCTGTTTTGTCCATTTACAGAAGAAAATGACTGAGCTCTTGCCCAGTGGTTGTGTCAAGGAAGGTTGATTTCACAGGGTATTAGGCTACAGCGCAAGGCTTTGCAGTGCAACATTAAACCTTTACCATGACTTTTGCAATAGTCAACAACAAATGTCAAAATCAGAAAAAAAAAGGGATGTCCAAGAAACACATATAGACAAAGCCTGCTCCCCTCTATGCTGTAATTCTCTCAATTTTTGCCACCTGCTCTCTTTAGGAAAATAAGACAAAACCGCAAACAAACAAAAAACAAAAACAAAAATCCACTTAGGTATTAAAATATCTTCTTTTCATCCTTCTCTCCCTTCCCGCCCTCAATAGCAATAATATCAGATCCCCTTTATAAAGCAAGAAGTCACTTGGTATATTTCAAGTGAGTGCACTTGGCTTTCAAAAACCTGCTGTAAAGGGAAATTATACGTCAAGGTGAAGTATTTCTGCCGCAAATCATCCAGAGACATCGTCAACCCTATTTGATTGAGTTCAGCACCATAATCATAAATACTCTTGCTTTATGGCCATGCTGGAGTTCTTAACCAGGAGCAAACACGGGCTTTCCCAAGGCTCCCAAACTAGTTGGTTCAGCCCCATTATGGGCCGAGCTGATTCACCAAGCACCTGACAAATGACAAATACCAAGTCCTGGCTCCTTGCTGACAGCGAGGGATGTGCCTCTTCTGCCTTATCCTCATCTCTGGGGTGGTTCTGCTGGGTGATGCTAGGACAACTGACCTGCCCCAGCCCAGATGGACAGATCATTGTTGTCCATCATGTCGTTCAAAAGCCACCCCGGACACTAGATCATGGGCTGTACAGAGAGAAATGGCATTTTCCCTTCCGAACAGCATGGTTGATGGCCAAGGCCTTTCTGTTCTCCGTCAGGGTCAGTCTCAAATTCATCCTGTGCTCTGCATTCACCAGCAACCCATACTTCAAGCAAAAATAAAAATCAGAAAAACACATTTTTTTAAAAAAAAGGACTTTCAGAGCAGATGAAGAAAACCTGTAAGAAGGACAAGCTGATCCCATGGGAATCCAGAAACCCGTGAAACTTGCTAAGGAAACGACAGAGCCAGAAGTACAGAAGGGCACAAACCAACCCTCAAAGTGCTCCAGGCTGGTCCAGGGGTGATGGATATCAGCCCTGTCAGACCCTTTGCAGCCCTGGCCATCTGGAGAGTGGGAAGCCTCAACCCACATGGGGGCAAGATGCTGTACAGGCAAAGGGAGAAAAGAAACACCTGGAGGTGGGTGTACCAGCAAAGAGAGAGTGAAGACCACAGTGTGGAGGAGGGGGAGCAGGCTTCGCACACCAGCAGTGATGATTACAGAGGGAGGGAGTTGCTGGCACCGGTCCATACGGCAAAGTAGCACTAATATTTGTTTGCTTGGCAGAGAGTTTCGTGGTGCAAGCAGACCATACGATCCTGGAAGCCGGCCACGCTAATCTGCTCAGCAGACTGATGGAAGGACTGCAAATGGGATGGTGCGACCATCCCACGCTGGTAGGACAGTTTCCCACCAGTACCTCCTCGAGACGTACAAAATTTAGGAGACGCCCATCCCCAGATGGTACCCAACACACCCTTCTTGCATCCTCGGGGAGTTGAAGTACTTGTGGAGGAAAGCAGCACTGCAGATGGAGATGAAAGGCCAGTAAAAATAGGCCCACTCAAGATGATGGTAGGTTTGGGACACTAGTGAAGACAGCATTGGGAAGGCTGGAAGTGGACCTCAGACTTGTTGACCTGGCAAGTCATGTTGCTTAATCAGGAACCGGGTGGAGGTCTGAAAATGCAACAAGGAGCCAGGTTTGTCTTCAAGATATCAAATGGTTTCTATTGTTCAGGGAACCCACTCAATAAATAGGCTTGATACAGGATAAAAAAGGAAACAAGTAAAGGTGAAACCAAAAAACAGTGGAGATTTCAATGCAGGTAAGTCAGTGAGAAGGTGATTTCTCAAGAGAAAGAAGGTGGTGCCTTTAGGAATCCCAATAAGAGGTCATAAAGCAGTGATGGAAAAGGAGTGCTCAAATGGGGTGGTCTGGAGAAGACAGAGTCCACTGCCTCCCCCCCAGTGATGCAGATCAAGACATTGGTGGGGATAAAGATCAGGTGTTGTGTGATCCCCAGTCCATTCCCTAAGGAACTGGGATGATGCTGAACTTCTCATGATTTCTGATGGATGCAAGTGTCAGAAGTACCAGGGATATGACGGGGACCAAGGGAGGAGGAGATACACTGAGATTTGTAGGTCCTCCACTGTGCAGGGGCTGGAGGAGAGAAGAGATTGGAACTGGGAAAGTGAGTCTCCAGTACCTGATGTGGCAAGTGTGCCAGCAGGACTGACCAAATTTTGCCAAGGCTTCATGCAAAGCCATAGGTGCTGTCTGGCTGGGACAGGCTTACCAGAAGGGCTGGACCCTGGGCTGCCTTGCTGCACCACTTCACCCCCAGCACAGGGTGTCAAACATCCTCTCTCCAAGTTCTCAGCAAGTTTTGCAGCAGAGTAACAGCAAATGCTGAATCCTGCTAGACAAAGAGCTGGGAACCTCCCTGCTCATGATTTTTATGGTTGCCCCAGTGCCTCTGCAGTTCAGGATGTCTGATCTGGGACATCTCGACCAGCACACATGTTAGGGGAGGATGGAGAGGGAACGGGGGATGCCATAGGGGTGTGAAACCACTACACACGTTGTTTGGTCCCACAAACTTGCTTCAGACAAGGTCTGGCAGGGGGACGTTTTAAAGACACCAGACTCAGCAGGCAGCGCTGGGAGCAGCGTGGATTTCAGCCTCGGAATGCAGCACACGTCAGCGGAGATTTCAGCCGCCACCTCCGTGCCCGGTGGTTCAGCAGATATCAGATCTCTTAATGGGTATTGGTCCCTTGAGCCAGGCAAACAACGAGCCATCTCAGGTCATTTAGCAGACAGGCCGGGATGCTTTCAGACCGTTCCTGACCAGGAAGTAATTAAGTGGCTTCCTATTTGTATTCTCCGGAGCTCCACTTGTCTGCAAGTGCTCGTTAGTTACAATACCAGCCAGACAGTGTTTGCAGCACAGCAGCCAGCTCTGTATTAAGCCCCAAGGTCCAGTTCAGCTCTAGCTCAGTGACTGGCAATGAGGCATTCCCCAGCCCCAGCTGGAAGCAGTTTGATATACTGGTCATTAGGCACCAAACCCACAAAGCCACTGACATGCTCAAAGCTCTACCGAAATCCACTGCCACTGTGGATGTAGCCCTAAATCCCCCCCAGATCTCAGCAACTTGGAGTATTTGCTTAGAGGCAACCTCCTCTCCTTGTCTCCAGGTGGAGAAGTACGTCCAGCATTTCCCATCCCTCCCAGTCCCTCAGTGCCAGGAACTTCCCATCGACTGCTTGTAGCTCCAGGGTGGGACCAGGGCTGGAGAAGGCTTCATGGACTATTGGTCTGACCCACATCAGCCTTGAGAAGCCTCCACACACAGCACATACTCCTACCTACCTCAGCCAGCTTGACTCGTCCCTCCTGGAAGGAGCAGGAGCTGGGGTCGTGAGTGCAGACGTGGCGGTACTTGCACCAGTGGCACCGGTAAGGGCTCTCCACGCAGGACAGACACCTGGAGAGGGAGACAAAGAGTGGTCACTTGGCCAACCCGGCCCCTTCGGCCAACAGGACAGACCATGAAAGTATTTCCTGAAGGGAAAAATAGCCCAGCAAACATTGCTGTAACAATAGGAGCAGAAGACCATGGGCTTTGAACTGGCCTTGGCTTGCCATGGCCTGAGCTGGTTGTTGCTGTGACCAATGTGTCTTACACTAATTAGATGACTGAGACTGCTTTAATACCAATCTAACTAGACTAACAATAATTTTGTTGTGTTTTGGTTACCCTGTTACTACTTTTAGTTAGATTAACAAGTTCTTGGCTTCATGCACAAGGTGTGTTCACCTTTTGACCACAACAAGATTCTGAGTGCAACATGCTCCAAGCATGCTCAAGAAGTTCAAGATCAGAAGAGGGGTCAATGTCAGATGGGAAACTGCTATGTTCTTGCTGCTGAACTGAAGCAGTGCCCTGGGAGCTGTGAATACATCGTGGGGAGGTGCTCAAGGTAGGGGCTGGAGGGCAGAGTGATGCCCATGGAGGGCATGGAGGGATGGGGTTTCTGCAGATATGCTGACTGTACTCTTTTCCTCATCCCAGAAGGGATAGAAAGACTATCGCAGCACTTGTCTGGGAAGCAGAGGGCATGTGTAAGAAGTCACCTATTCAGCTTGTAGGAAAGAGCCATTCCCACTACGTGGGAAGTTGTTTTTTTCTCACGTGCCCCACAGACCCTGTAGAGTAAGAGCTACAGACACCTTTCGTGGCTGTTTTACAGCACTGACTTCTACCTACATCACACTTTTTTTTTTTTTTTTTTTTTTTTTTTTTAATCTGATACGATGTCTGCTCACCAGGAACCAAACTGAGCCATAACAAGCTCTTTACACAAAAAAAACACTGGATGGGAGCGACTCCTGGCTGCTCACGCTGTCAGAGACCTTCATGCTGCTACAGTCTCTGAAGTACCTGGAAGGGACCTGGGGGGGGAAATTTCCTCTCCTGTATGTGCCGCTGGGTTTTTAATGGGCAGGAGTGGAAAACCTGCCTCCAGTACAGCTTGGATGAGCCCAGCAGGCAGATGCACACCCCCTCTCCCCTGTCTTTCCGTGAAATCTCGTTCGTCTCCAATCCACTTTCAGCTCTGGTGCAGCGAGCTGTTCTTCAAATTGGTAACAAGTGCTTGCTCTGATACATCAAATTAAAAATGGATAGTGTATTATAGTTTGTCAAGTAAGAAACCAAAACATGCCATAAATATTTAACACCACCATCTCTCCTGCTCTCAACCCCCCAACACTTGCTTTCTGACGCTGTTTGTCAAAGCAGCAGGAACATGGAAATAGGATTTGCCTTTCCTTGTGAATTGCTGAGCTGTGGTAATTATCTGCTTTTGGCACTTCTGATGGCTCAGTGGTGGTGACAGAGCTGCTCAGTCTTGCTCAGGGGTGGATCAACCTGCTGGAAGAACATCCTTCTGCTTTGGCAGACCTGCTCTGGTGGGGCAGCTCCCAACCAGCCCCGTGTGCCACCTAAACACCAGAAGAATGGGGTGCAGGGCAAGAAAGGAGCTTGCAGGATGGAAAAGATGGCCTTGAGGATAACAGCTGGGTGTTCACATCGCACAGGAACCAACAACTCCCATCTTTTAAGATTTGAGGGCCCAACCATGCTAACCCCCTGGGACAGGCTCCAGCTGGTGGGACTGACAGCATGGAGAAGGGCTAGAGGTGCATGTAGTTGGGCAGGATCCAGCCATCCACAAACAACCATTTACTAGGAAGATGAAGGGGCCTTTTGCTGAGGTCATGGTTAGTTTTGGACTCACTTGACTGGCAAAATCCTGCTGACGATCCTCTGCATGAAGGACACATGAGGAGGTACCCTACTCAAGGCAATGCCTTCCTCCATAGCAGGTTCAGAAGAAGAACAAATGTTCACCATACTACTCCTGGTCTTCCCAGAAGGGTCTTCACCCTGCTGACCATCACCCGAGTGACCCTGACTGCTGGCCTCCTCCCAACTTGACCAACTTCCCAAAGGACACGTTCCCCAGCCAGCAGCAGGTCCTGTGTCAGACCCAGGGGTGGGAGAGAAAGCAGGTATCAAAGGAAACCAACGTACGAGTTGTGGACACTGCAGTTGTAGAAGACGAAGCTGGTGCTGGCAAAGGTCATACCCGTTTCCTTGGACTTGAGCTGGAGCTGAACGATGTGATGGTCTCCTGAGAAAAAAAACAGACACATCAGTGTGTGACTGCTTTGTTAGCTGAGCCCCAATGGCCATGCCACCCAGCACCTTGGCCGGTCTATCCTCAGTAGATGTAGGAAGTACAATAAAATTCTGCTAGAGACCCGTTCTTCAACAATTGCATCTCCCCCAGTCATGGTACTGGAGTGATAGGTCAGGTCTTCACCACTGGAAATTATCCTACCTCAGAGCAGAGTCTGGGCTAGATGATACCAACAGGTCTAGGCCACATCTCACTAATTCCAAAACTATGATAAATCTCGTTGGCAAGTAAGAAAGTTAGGCTGAAAGAGAGGATGGTGATGGCTGGAATAAAGAGGCCATTAAAATGGAATACTGTCCACATGGCTCTTCACTGCAGCAAGTTCATCTGAAGTCCCCAGAAGAAAAGGGCTGCGGAATATTTGACTATTGGCCCCAAGCATTGGTGGCCTGTGCATGCACTGCCTGAAGCATAAAGACACCTGTTTTTTTGAGGGGATTCAGAAAAATATACTTTCTTCTCACCAATACTTATTTCTGACCCAATACCCAGGACCACCACGCCTGAAGAAGGGCACCTCCAGATCCTGTCCCTAAAGAGCAGTTATACCTTGAGAAAGCAGAACGAAGGAATGAGCAAGGAGGACAGACACCGTAACAGTGATAGGGTAGGGGTTCCCTGGCTGCACCGTAGGAAATGCTGATGGACAGAGGTTCTCATGTGAACATTTCTGCCAGGTTCATTTACTCTGCTCACCCCAAAGTCCACACGCTCCAGCTTTTGGCTACAAAAAAACCATCTCAACACAAGAGACATCCACTACACTTCCAGAAGGGCCAGTCCATCTCCATAGCAGACCCATCTGCAGCAAATCTTGACCCTCAGCCCCTACATACCATCTCCCCTCTCCCACTCCTTCCAAGCCAAGCAAACTGCTACCTCTTCCCACAATGCCAAAGCCCTACTCAAAGCCCGTCAGCTGTGGGAAATAACCGGGTGCAGCAATTGCAGTAATTCGGTGGGGAAGGGCCCCATGTTTAATTCAGGACTTTGACTTGGCCAGCCCTTTCACCTCTATTATTTTCCTTCTTACCTGAAAGATTCATTAATCAATCAGGCCAAAGCAAACGTGACAATGCGTCCCAGCGTGCGCCCGCAAGCACGCTTACCCACCTCCGGGCACAAACGTAGCCATGCACACACACACACCCCACACACTTCACTAAACACATTTTGCTGCCAGTGCTCGACTCTGCTGCCCATCTGCTGCCGCCAGTTTCGACAGCTCCGTTAACCACTTTGTATTTAACAACTTTGCCAGCGTCTTGCATATATTTTAAAACAAGATGTGAGGATTGGATGGCTCTGGGGATCAGATGTGCTGCAGAGCCACACATCCTCTGGTTCAAATCCAGTTTCTGGCACTGTGCGTGGTGGACTTGGTCTTTACAGAGGTGCAGAACACCAGCTGCTGAAGCTGATACAAGCCGCAGGTGCCCAGCATCTCTGAAAACCATGCTTGGTATAAATCTCTCCCTCTTGTCCTGCTCTGAGCTTCCATCGCTGTGTTTATTTGCTCATCATTTATAGCCTGACAGATGTCCATACCAAGGAAATAGTTCCTGGCAGTTACCTCGGTAGGCAAACATGAGTGATGATTCAGTGGGACCTGAAAATGGGAAAGGCCCTTTGGGGGCTTGTTTTGGGATCTCAGTGGAGAGCACGTGCAGCTTGGGGAGAGCAGGGAGGGGATGGTGGTGACAGCTTGTGTAACTTCATTTCTGCGGCTTGAGAGGATCCTCAAAGACTTTCCAGTAAAATTTCACAAGAAGCTAAGGAATAAAACGGCAGTATCCTCTCTGAGTTGATCACAGTGTTGAGGTTTTTATAGCAAATTTCTGTAAAAGCCATGGGTGCTTTTGGAAGTACCAGAAAAGTGATTGGAAAAGGGAAGCCAAAAAGGGCACGAAGCTGGGAATAAGGGGTCCATCCTTGGAGACAAGGTATTAGACCATTTTGGGAAGGAGCCAATAACAAACCTGGGACAGCTGAAGGGAATAAAAACCAGGGGCAGAGACGAGGAACTGAGCATATAGAACTAAAGTTGGGAGGAGCAGGATGAAATTATGGAAAGGCTCATTCGTGTCTGCAGGACTTTGTGGTTGCTGCATGGGATGGGGTGTCTTGAGAGCATTTACAGTGTGATTCCCTGGGCTGTGTAACACCTCCCTGGGCAATAAATGAGAGGAGATCCTGTGTCTGTCTCTTGTCTTTGCTAGATATATGCAACTGCCACTCGGTGGCAGTCTGAAGACACACACTATCACACATATAAGCACGTTAATGCAGGTACTGGTATTGCAGCTCAACGCTTGCACATGTGCACACATAAACACACACACACAGAGCTCACTTGTGCTACAGGTATCTGCCACAGCAAGCAGCAGCACAGCATTCCACCTAGCCCTGTGTTATGCCTGCCCTGTCCTCAGGCTCCCAAAAGCCAAACTCTGCTTGGAGAAAAATCAAAAGGAAGACAGGAGGGCGAGGGGTGAGGAAGGGAGGGAGCAATGGGACAGGTGGGGGGGATGTGGGGTACCCACCATTCTCAGTGATGATCTGGGGCACCTCTTTGGCAGCCGGTGAGATGCATTGGATCTGACTGCCCACCACCAAGCCATCGATCTCTGAAAGGTCCTCGAAGGTGCAGTTGACTCCTGCGGACAGCTCAGGGACGTTGTAGGTCTCCAAGACCAGCTGCAAGCAAAGAAGGAGGGAGGGGAGAAGAGACAGAAAAAAAAAAAAGAAAAGAAAATACTGAGCTGACCAACAGAGCTGGGCTAGCAGGAGAGAATTACACTGGAGAGGTCGGACAAAGAGCCTCTTGCTAGAGAGAGCATCCTCCTTCAACAGAAAGCAGCGATTCGGGAGAGGGATGTGTGTACGGAGGGGGAGAGGGATGAGATGCTGATGCTGACACAAGTGATGTGTGGCTATGCGGGGACAACTGCACTGCGTCCCAGTGCTGGCTGGGTTGGTGGAGGGGAGGGAGTGCTCGCTATCTGTCATGCAAGTGTAAGGTTAGACAGGGAGCTTTTGGCTGTGAAGACCGGGGCTTTGGCGGCCCCACGGCACGCGGTTTCTGAGGAAGGTGACCACTACTCACAAGAGGCACTCTGCAGACTACAGAGAAACTGTAGCGCTCCAGTCTAACTCTCTACGGCCTGCTCTCCTAGCATCAGCAGATGGGGGAGCGCTCTGTCACCAAGTTCCTGCGTAAGGAGAGTCTAGTTACAGGCTTCAGTCCACCACACAAGGCCTCTGTCCCTAGAGGCACAACCAACTTCTCCTGCCCCCCGCTCCGAGGAAGAGGTTGGCCTTGGGGACATGCTGTACCAGGGTACGGCACACAAACAAAGCTGTGACTGAGGGATTGGCCACGTTATCGGAGTTCACAGCACCCACTGGCTTTGCCTACGGCCATGAAAGGAAAGAACCACATGGCTGTTGTCAAATGTAGTTGTGCTTTGGAGAAAGACCCTCTCATTCCTCCAACTTCCCACACAAACTAAGGTCCAGCACCGCTGCTGTCCACCACTGAGAGTCCTGCCAAACCCATCCCAATCACAGACAGGCCACATCCATAGGCAGAGAAGCACTTCAGGGTACTTCTAGCACCTGCTAATGACCTAGTAGTTAGCACAAATTTAGAGCTGTTGTGACCAACTGCTAAAGGAAACACTTGAGGCAGGCACAAACATTCTTGCCTCCTGTGGACAAGGTGAGGCCCCATCTGTGGTGGCAGCCACTGAAAGGAGACAGGAATGCATGCTGAAGTGGTTTTTCTACCAACACAAAGAACAGAGGAGGTCAGTCCAGGCAATAAGGCAGGAGAGGATAACAGCATAACTCTTGCTTACTGCCTCTCCACGCTGTGTTTTCCTCACTAAGGCCTGGGGCTGCTCCTTAACACGAGGCACCATCAGGTAGAAAGGCCAAGCAGAAAGGCCTTTGCTCTGGATGACATAAAGACTGTGTGAGAGCATCTTCATATTCAGGTAGTGGGAATGGCAATGGGGAAGGCAATTTTGTCTTTGGGGAGCAGGAAAAAGGTATGGGCGTCTGATGGAGTCATCGCTCAAACTAAATCTGTTCTCACTGCTAGCAATGGAGAAGAGGAAACTTCTGCTTGATGAATATAATTCTTTGAGCACAGAGGATGTAGAATGAAAATGATGCCAATGGACAGAGCAGTAGTGCTTGGCCACAGACCTCATGAGCCAGGGTTCACTCTGAACAGAGAAGAAGTCCTACATCCTAAAATCCTGCTCTGGAGCTGCTGCATTGAGGGAAGAACAGTCCCCAGCAATCTCTCTTCTCCAAGATCCCCGAGTTACAGAATGGACTGAAACAGCCTCAGATACAACTTTGCAAGTCTCTGTTCATAGAATCATAGAATATCCCGACTTGGAAGCGACCCATAAGGATCATCGAGTCCAACTCCTACAACAAATTTCTGTTTGTGAACAGAAGCTAGAAGACTGGCTGGCCACATGGATACCTTCTCTGCTCCTGTGTGCAACACCTCAATATCATCAATCCTTTGCTAGAACCCAAGTAAGACTCAGTAAGGACACCACCAACTATTCATTCATTGTTTCTTCCCCCTGTCCATGGTGACTGTGGATGAGCTGGGACACCAGCCCATCGGGGACTGGGATGAGACTCCCATGGCAGTGTTCATGCAGATGACTGGGCAACAGTCAGATGATGGCAACTTCTGATCCCAGCAGCTCTGGATTGACTTGCCGTGCCAGAGCAACCCAGAGGTAAAGGTCTTTTATTCTGTTATCAGTTTCAATCGCCCTGAGCCAGCTGGTCCCTCAGGATTTATTCCAACATAAAAGAACTCAAAGACTACTGAGAGAATAAGAAAAAGAAACCTTGAACTCCCAGAAGAACAAAGGACTTAAGATGTCTCAGATCAGTTTTGTTTGAAGCCTAGGAAAGTAGAGTCATAGCAAAGTTAAGAGGCTGAAACAAAGCAGCAATGATTGGACATGCGGGCTTTGAAAGGCTGATTTAATTACCATTGAAGAGACCCCAGCACTCCAAGCTATCACCTGAAAGATGTCTGGCAGCTACACCTCGAGCAACACCATGTAGACTGTTTGGGGTGTGGGTCTAGCCACCAGCTTATGCAGAGATGGAGCTGTTGGGGTGTGAGTTATCATTTTGATTCCAGCCCAAACTGCTATGGTCAAAAGGGCAGAGCCCTAGCAGCCTGGATCAAATGGGTCTTTGCCTCCTTCTTAAGGCATGCTGAGCTTTCGCCTTGCAAGGTATTGCTGTGTGTCAGGAGAGAAACCAGGAGCTGGATAGATCTTCCACAGAAATTTCTTGCCACAGGTCTGGACAAAGATCAGGATCATCCGCTGCTCTGCCAGCACTCACTGTATTCCATGCTGGCTGCTGACTTGGTAGCTCTAGGCCATAAGGTTAAACATTGTGAGGAGGAAAGTCACATAAGCTAGCATAAACCTTGGCAGACCGATTCCTCTGCGTCGCATCCTGCCTCTCTGTTCTACATACTCAGTGCTGGAGCTACAGCAGGGTGGAGGTGGTGGTGGAGACACTTCCAGCCCAGAACGAAGCTTATCAAAATAACTCATGCTACCCCTCCCTTGTCCTCCTTCTGGAAGGTCATTTCTAACTTGTCTAAGCTCCATTCCCAGCCGTTTCCAAAACCATTTTCATGTAAGTAAACAACCTCACTGTGTGTGCACAACACTTGCAGGGCATGGAGTCCCTTCAGACCTGCCCTCACAGCAAACAAAACCCAAATGCCCTCCCATGGTGAGTCTTTTTCTGTGGCAGGGAAGATCAATGGACTAAGGAAGTCAATGGACTCTGGAGAACCTCTTGCACAGAGCTGCCAGTCCTTCCCACTCCTCTCGAATGCAGGTTGCGCATATCTGGGTCTATCAGGCAGCACGGGCAGGTTAAACGCAAGGGGGACAAGAATTAAGGTTCCTCACCAACACGTTGTACTGGGAGACAGAGATGTTGTTGGGATGCACAGTAAGCCGGACGCACTGCTTCATCTCCGAGGCGAATCTCCGAGGCTCACTGGAGCGCTCGCACCGCTCCTTCCTCGTGCACCTGAGCAAACGGGAACAGAGACGGACAGGGTTAACATGAAGCCAGGATGAAAGAGTGAGGACATAGGAGGAGCGATTACTTCTGATGGGGGAATTCAGATTAATTCTGATTCTGTATCCTTGGGGATGGCACAGGCTGGAAAGCCTTCACAATCATCCTTGAGCTCTCTTCACATGGGAAAACCCACAGCCCTGAAAACTGTATTTTCCACTGGAAGTGGGACATCTAAGGGACTGATGTTCTTATAGAGTGGCTGTGCAGAGTCCATGCTCTTTAGCCCTGCTGAGGAGACCACAAATCTCTGATACTTCTGAGTTACTGGTACCTCCATGCTGGGAAGGAGCAGCCTCCAACCCATTACCCAGTAACTAGAGTTATCCCTTTGTCCTGGTTTCAGGTAGGACAGAGTTAATTTTCCTCCTAGTAGCTGGCAGGGTGCTATGTTTTGGATTAGAATGAGAAGAGCGCTGATAACACGCTGATGTTTTAATTGTTGTAGAGCAGTGCTTACACCAAGCCAAGGACTTTTCAGCTTCTCGCTCTGTCCTGCTAGCGAGCAGGCTAGGGATGCAGCAGGAGCTGGGAGGGGACAGACCCAGGACAGCTGACCCAAACTGGCCAAAGGGGTATTCCATACCATCTGACGTCATGCTGAACAATATATAGGGGTGGCTAGCCGGGGTGGAGGGGGGGGCCGGCTGCTTGGGGATAGGCTGGGCATCGGTCAACGGGTGGTGAGCAATTGCATTGTGCATCACTTATTTCGTACACATTATTACTATTATTATTATTATTATTATTATTATTATTATTGTTATTCTTTTACCTGTCTTAATAAACTGTCTTTATCTCAACTCACAGACTTCACTTTCCCGTTTCTCTCCCCCATCCTGGAGAGGGAGGGGGGAGGGTGAGCGAACGGCTGTGTGGTGTTTGACTGCCAGCCGGGCTAAACCACAACACCCTTGCAGGTAGAGGTTTCTTTAACATCTTGTTTGAAAGTGCCTGATTAGAAGTGCCCAGGGCTGAATCTTAAAAGTCCTGGCATTCCCAAAGAGTGACAGTTCAGAGGAAGGGGTGGGCGCACGGCACCTGGGCAGCGCAAGCCCCCAACCCTTCCACTGCTCGCTCATGGCCATTAATGCTTTCAGCACCATCACTGTCTCTCGTCTTCTCTGCCAGGTGTAAACACAAGGCAAAAATGTGAATGCATCCCAGCTCAATCCAGGTTTGCATTCCCCTGGCACAAACACACCTGTACTTCACTCAACGTGTGCTGCCGAGTCCACAGCTTCAAAGAGGATGTCTGCCTAGAAACCCACAGGGTTAATACGAAAGGACAGCTCCAACTGCATGCCAATTACCTTTTGCCATTAAGCTAATGTTATGGACTTGCACGGGGTGTCTTCAATGGATTTTGTTATTAGCAATGCTATTACCCCCCATTAAAATCAGCTATAAAGACTAAGTGCGGATGTTAAATTATTCACCCACTCCCAGACTTTGGAGCCTGAGTTGTGAGAACACACAGGGGCTGCTGGAGGGTTAGCTGCAAGATCACCCCTCGATGTCCTTGCTGCATGCACACACATGGGGATTTGCAGACAGGAATATAAGGCAAGACACGCAAAAACAAACCCAATATATGGCTGAACCTGAATGTTACGAAGCTTGGGGTCTGGACTGAAACTTTACAGTTTGGCTTCTCTCTAGGGGCTGACACTAGATAAAATGAACACCCCCAATTTAAAACTCAAATTGCTCCATCTTTCTGGTGCAGAAAAGTTTGGTGTTTCCAGTGGTACGAATCATAAAGGGAGATCTCTGCTGTTCTCAGCAGGATCTTGGTTTGCTTTGCAGAAGAGGGAGAGCAGCGTTGCAGCTCCCACTCTGCTCCCTAGGAGCCTTCATACCATTAAGTCCCCTTTAGTGCTGCTGCATGCTGGATCAGGAATTTTAAATGTGCAGTCTCCAGAGGGCTAGGAGGGTAGGCAATTAACTGCTCTCAGAACTGTGAGTCCCCTAGCACGTAACGAAAGGCCTGGCAAAATGCTGACCTGAGATTTTGGGAAGCACTTCCATAAAACAAATAGACACAGTGATCCCATCAAAGCTCTGTGGGGCGTGGGAACTCCTCCCCTGAGGATAGCTTGGAAGGAAACTCTTTTGGGCTCCGTATCAAAATGCAGGTGCCCAAATTCAGCAGTCCAGCCCCTTCCCTTATTTTCTCCCCATCCAGCACGGCAGAAACATCTGGGCTTCCTAAAATTAAATGGGCAGGCTCTGTTCAAGCGTAATAGCTCAATAGGTTGCAGACACATCCAGCACATGGGAGGACAACACGCAGGTATAGGCAAAGCTTTGAGGAACCTGGTTTGTACTCCCAGCCCTACCACGGAGCTGCAATATGATAACCACCATCTTACCTTGCTATTTCCTGGTCACAGACATTTAAAACATGTAACTCTTCAGACCAAAGACTCTCTCTTAGACTGCTGTGTCTTACAGCCCTGATATCTGTTGAAAGGTCTATTACCATACAAATGATGAAATGATGAAAAACTGCCCCAAACTAAGCCTGGTTTTAGTAAGAAGTTAAGGTTGCAGTGTCAGGCTCCCAGGAATTAGGTACTGGCAGACTGAAGCAGTTTCTGCATTCTTAAATCTGCTCCCTGTACTGACACCCTGCGAGCCAGACTTTAATTACAGGATCACACATTATTATTTCTTTTTTCCGTGTATGACCTCAGCTCTGCCACTTTGTAACATTTGACTTTGGCTGTCTGACTTTTTCAATGTGATTTCTTAATTTAAAACAAAGGAGAAAAGAAAAAAAAATCACCTGGTTGTGGCTGATGCCCAAATGTTACAACTGGAGGAGCTCTGCCGAGCAAAACCAAACCAAGCCTGGCTCTGGGTTACTGGAGGGTTTCAAGCCCTTAAATCAGCATCACGAACCCTCTCCTTGAGCCAGCAGCATAACTGATCCCAGGTAACCGATCCCAGCTGCTGCACAGATCAATACTGAAGGCATAAAGCCTCCTGCCAGTGTGTCCTGCAGCTTTGACCATGCAGAGAGGAGTGATGGAGGCTCTTCTCCAGAGCCTTATGCCCACGGTTTCACTCCTCTCCCTTTCCTGAACCACCTTTTTATCCTGAGCTGGAGCACATGGAGCATCCCAGGTGTTCACATGCTATTCTGTCACTGGTATCTGATCAGCATCTGCAATCGTGGATCTTCAGAGGCAAAGCTGGGTGGAGCTTCAGGGGAGCAGAAAAAGGCACAGACCCGCCATAAAGAAATCTTCTTCCTCCTGTCTTCTTCTGCACTGCCAGAAATATTACATCCTCCCACAGGAGTGGGGGAAAACAGCAGGGAAAATTGTTTCAGGGTGGGCAGAGGAAGGGTTGCTCCCTAGCACCGGTTTCTCAAAGTCCCTGAATGGTGTTGGATGAAACACCGAAACCAGCAAGACAAAGCACCCAGCTGCTGAAGGCAGCTGCCTAGAGGGGACGTTGCAGCCCAAAAAGAGAGCTGCACGCTCCTCTGCTCTATCTCATGCCCTCTCTATTGCTGCTTATGCAGAAGAATACCTTTCAGAGCCAATAATTGTTTCCCTTTAATAAAATATCAGTAACTCCAACATGCTGGGCCTGTCAATATGCCGAGATCACTTTCCTCTGCCATATAGCCCAATTCGGTGCTATTCATGCTGTAATTAGCTGGTGTGTAACTCCCACCCGGTGGCATTGCATTCCACTTAAGACACCTAAAAGAGCATATTTCTCTCCCAGACTTATTTGCATAAGATTATGGTATAGACGTGACACCTCTCTATATATCTTAATAACACCTGCTATTTCATTATCAGCTGCATCTTTAACAATTGGCAGTGTCCTGCCGCTGTCTAACCCATTAGTACAAACACAAAGAAACCATTCCTACCAATGAACCATGAGGAATGATATTTCCTCCTCATCTCCCATTAAAGAATAAATACCGCGAACACCAACCCTCTGTTCACCATCCACTAAACAATTATTTTAATGTTAAATTAATACTTTGCACTTCTGTAGCATCTCTCATCTGAGGATCTCAAAGGGCTTTGCCTGGAGCTAATTAATCTTCACAACACCTCTCTGAGGTTGAAACATTCCCATTCAGAGACAGGAAAGGGAAGCATATACACATGTCAGAGAGCAGAGTAAATCCCAGGTCTCTTGAGGATGCCATGTAGGATCCAGTTTGGGACCCAAGTGATCATGGTTAAAGCCCAGCTCTGTAATCTGGGACCTAAAACAACCTTCCGGAGTCACGTTCTGCAAGCATTTGGTGCAGAAACATAAGGAGAAACATTCCACATCTTCCGTGAGATGCCAAAGGCTCTTCTGCCTTGGTAGGGCTTGGTTTGACCAAGCCCAGATTCATTCCAGCACCTCCAGGGTTTGTCCCTAAGTGCCCAATGTTAGCAGGGTTAATAATGTTAATAATGGGTTAATAATGTTAATAATGTTAGGTGCTCCATGTACCTAGCTAGACAAGACAAAAGAAGACCCAAGTAGGGTACTCGTCCATTTGCAAGCTCTTTATTTTCCCCATGCACAACATGGGAAACAGATTTTTTATCCTGGCCTTTCTACATTCTGGGCTGTACATTTATTTCCTCCGTGCCCAACGCAGTGTGGTCCTGACCCTTGCTGAACCCTCCCCATACAGACCATCATTCTCACCCCATCAGTCTGCCCTCGTGAGTTTCTCTTGTACGACTCCTCCCTCCCACCTCGGGTCTGTGTCTTTGCCACCCAGACCTCATGGGATCTCAGCTAATGGTGATAAAGTGTTTGTGACAGAGCTTGGCTCAGAAGGCTGAAGGTGACTGAGATGGTAAGAAGAGGTCTTCCGACTGTGTAGGGGACAGGGACAGTGGGCAAACTGGGGAAAAGATGCTGATTTCAGAGCTAAGAGCAGGGGAGTGGGACAAGTGTCTCCAAGAGAGATGCTCCTCTGTTCCTGATGCTTCTTTCCCATCTCTCCATCTGACCACTGACCAAAATGCCTAACTTTGCTTTGGGTGACTCCTATTTTTTTTTAGCAGGGGGAAATGAGAGGGATGCTGCTGGTGTACTGTCCCCTCATCAGCAGGGCTCTTGGCAGAGCTGCAGATGCTCTTGGGACCTGATGCAGATCCCCTGTGCAGCTCTGCAACCTCCCATTTCTTACACCATGAGGGAGACACGTGTTACACCGACACTACAAGGTCTCCACACCTCCATCCAGCCATTCATTAGGGCCAAACTCCTCAGCCCCCTGAGTTATGCCCTTTTTCCCCACACCCATACCTGCCAGCATCACTTGGGATGACAAACTAAACGCATTTAACAGGCATGATGGCCCTTACGCCTGGCCTTTCTAGTGGTAATTATTTTCATACAAAATCCTTATAAAACCACACATTGAGTCTCTTTCTGGGCTTGTGGGATGCCCGGAGCTCAGCTGCTCCATGGCAGTGCCGCATTGTGTCCCGGGAGCTTGTTCTGCTAATTCACATCATCAGCCAGAGCTGGTGGGCACTGCTGGAGCCCAGCCTAATTGACACCCTGTGTGGACAAAATAGACAGAGACGGATAGTCCTGGGAGAAGAAAGCCAAGGAGGAAGCTTCCAGAAGGCTTTTTTTGTTGTTCTCTCTCTTTTTTTTTTCTTTTTTTTTTTTTTTTTGGAGTGGGGAGGTGGAAACAGCGCAGTCAGAAAAAAAAAGCACCTACTCCTGATGGAGCCTGTCTTGTTTATACCCATAGCTGCTGAAACAGGAGACAGGTTTGATTCTGTTTTTCTTTTCTTTTCTAAGTTTTTCAGAAGCAGATTAAACGCCCAACTTTTCTAATATGAGACAAAGAAAAATGTTGTCAGTTTTCTGGCAATAGAAAAGGCCTGATATGCAATTTTGTCAATTAAAACAATTTTCTAGACAAAAGAGTGATGATTGGATCTGATCAGAAATTGCTACTCAGAACAGTTATTTTGGTTTTGTTGTTTTTTTACAGATTGCTCTTAGCACACTGTAGAATGTTTTATTCAGAAAAAAAAAAAAAAAAAAAAAAAAGGACTTACCATTAAAAAAACAAATTCCCACCAACGAAATCCAAACGAATTAATTCTCTTTTCAGAAGCTTCACAACTCAGTGCACAGTGGCTGTATTTTGATTGCTCTTGCATTTCAAGACTCATAAAGTGAGCAGGGAGCAGGGAGGTGGGCTCCCAGGGAGGAAGAGGGACACAAAGCTCCTTCCTTGATGCCGGGGGTGAGGCAGCACCATGTTCAATGACTTGGGTCTGCTCAGCAACCCAAAATGACACCCTGCCACCGCCTCCAAACGGGTAATTGGCGGGCATCGCCGTTTTGCAAAAGGTTTTGACATTTCAGCTTTCCTTTCAGCTTCCAAACAGTGACATTTCCCGCGGGGGACAGACTCATTCACCTTTTGACAGAATAATCACAGGCACCCTCTGCTCACACCTTCCCCCGGTACTGCTGGACTGACCCAGGCACCAGCGCCCACCCTGGCCGTGCCAGCAAGGACAGACTTGGTCCAGGATGGGATGGTCTGTTGGGATACAGGACCATGTTGGCATCCCCACTGCATCCCCTTTTCATTTTCCCAGCCTAATCATTGCCTTTCGTCATGGTGTGGAGCATGTAACATAGAGATGTTGCCCCTGTCCCACTCCTCACCCCTTTCCAGTTCTGTGTTTTCAGCCCGGACCCATTTGCCCATGATTTTCACATCTCTTCAGCTTATGTCCTTAAATTCACTCTGTCTTTTGGACCTGCCTCCTCCTCTTCTCAGGCTTTCTGTCTCCTTGAATCTCATCACCAGGGTTGCCATTATGTCTCCTAACCACATCGTGCTCAACCCTACAGAGAATAGGACATGAGGAAAAAGGCTTTGGTGAGGGGACGGGTGGGGACATGGGGAGAGGGGAGGAAGGTGGGGACAAGGGGACCAGCAGTCACCTTGCACGCCCTATGCTGTCCATGAGGGTAGAGATGTGCAGGACCAATGTGAACACCCTCATGGTCACAGCCACAGCATTCCCACCCTTCACAACCCGAACCATCAGCTACTCCAAGTGGTGGGACATAATCCCAATGTGAAGACCCCGGTCCATCCCTGAGAAGCCCAGATGGTCCCAGCTGCCCCAGAGCAAGATGAAGTACGAGGAAGGGATCTTTCCATTTCTTCCAACACTTCTTATCATAGAATCAGAGCATGGTTTAGGTTGGAAAGGACCTTAAAATCATATAATTCCAGATATCTTCCACCAGCCCAGGCTGCCCCCAGCCCCATCCAGCCTGGCCTTGGGCACTGCCAGGGATGGGGCAGCCACAGCTCCTCTGGGCAGCCCGGGCCAGGGCCTCACCGCCCTCAGAGTGAGGAATTTCCTCCTTATATCTAATCAAAACCTCTTTTAGTTTAAAGCCGTTCCTTCTCCAAGTGCAATCTGAGATTTCCCAGCCCAGCCTCGCTGTTTCCTAAAACCTGCAGCCTTGCGCACCAGCACTTTTGGTTCAATGTGTCAAAAATCCTGCAGAGCCTGGGAAGCTGCAAGGAGCCTTTCAGCATTGCCGTATCACCTCAGTTTTCCTCTCTCTGCACAAAACCAGGCAGTTGCTGGCAGATCATGACCCCCAGACCAGCATGGGGTGCTCGCCTTGATGTCCTACCAGGTCCAAGACCCTGCCGTGCTGAAGTCCTTGCTCTGAAGCCGAGGGGATGTCCACGCAGAGACCCACCAGCTAGGTCTGCAAAGCCTTTTGCAAGGTGGTCAGCAGAGGGAGCTCGGTGGAAGCCAAGTGCAAAGGCTCCTAATGGCTTTTGCAGCCAGGGTTGGGGACAGGAGGCTTGGAACAGGACTGCAGGACATAGAAACGTGTGGCTCCGGGCGCAGATGCATGCAGTCTGGATGCAGAGGTCAGAATCAAACTAATTAGTCTCGTCCCTATTTCAGGATGGGATGCAATGTGACAGCTTCAGTTTTATTAGGGGAAAAGTTTTGGGGTTTCCCAACTGGAAAGGAGGATGAGACAGGAAGCAGAGTAATTAAAGAGAACAAGGGACATAATGAGAAGTGTGTTTTAGTAAAAGTCTGACCAACGTATACAGCTTAGTGTCTCCTGAGATCGCTTCATCACAAGGGGGAAGAAAGGCTGGGGAAGGAGGGAGCAGCTGAAATTTGCCTTTCCCTCCGCTGGAGCCAAAGCAATTTTGTGGCCGGAGTTGCGAAAAGGAAGGAGATTCAGTCCCACCAACATGTAAAGTTTAAGGTCAGTTTTAGCAATGTTTTGACATTTCCAGGTTCCCTTGGGGTCCTAAGAATAGGGATGCCATAAATGTCGAGACGCAGGCATAATTGACCTTAAACTTTATGTGGTTATGTGGTGAACAGTCATCCTTCCCTGTCTATTCTTTCTGGCCTCCTGGTTGCCCTCCATCCCTGCTAGAAGAGAACTGAAATGTAGCTCTCCTTGGCACAAAGGAGTTAAATTTTATCGACTGCCTGGGATACTCCATTCAGGATTAAAAGGCAGGAGATGCTACAGGAAAAGAAGGAGAAAACAGAGCTGGAATTGTGGCAAGGATCATTCCTGGGAAACCTGTCCTGGCAGTGAGAAGAGGGGAAGCTTTTCCAGCAACTTCATCTGCATCCAGGGTCCTGCTGAGCTCAGCATGGCTTGGGCATGGCTCGATTGGAAAGCATGGCAAGGTGGAAAGGGGGCTCCTGCTCTATTTCCTACAGGAGGAGATGAGCCACAGGGGGAATACGTGATTCAGAAGACTGAGGAAGGAATTGGACCCTTGTTTTAGGCTCTGGCTCCAACCACCAACAGGCTCGCCTCTCCAAGATGCTTTCTGGACATTAAAGATGGGTCTGGGTTAAGAAAGGGAAAAGGAGTGGCCTGGGGAAGCCAAAGTGGTGGTGGTGTTTTACTGATGGTATTTGAAGCCTCAGAAGGCTGTGGACTGTTGTAAAGAGACCTACAAAAGATAACCTTAAAAGGTAACCACCACCAGGAAACCGAAATCCACTCTTAGGGGCTCTACATTTCCCCTGGACAATTTTTTTTCAGAGACCACGAGCCACAAAAACGTTCCGACCAACAACCACAGCTCACTTCTATCCCTGCCCCTTTCGGTGCCTGGCTCAGAGCCTAGCAGGGACAAACCCCGAGGCGAAGGAGCACAAGTCCCCTCCGTCCTTGGGCAGCGTTGGGCTGCCCTGCCAAAAGCCGGCTCCTTGCTGTGTGCCTTCTGCACGCCACCACCGGCCCTGTCACTTCGCCAAACAGAGTGAGGCTACTAATTGCTCTGCCTGATAATCTATTCTAATGCATGGTAATAGAAGCTGAATTTCTGCCCTGATAACTCACCCGGCTTACGCTGTAGAACTGCAATCCCGTCGCCCTCCCGTTATCTCTGTCCCCAGGTGGGCTCCTCCCTCTATCCAAGCAATTGAATAAGCCCACCCTGGGTGCCCTGGGGGGCGTGGGTGCAAGGGATTTGCTCCTCCACCTCCCACCCTACAAAGCCACGCACTCAATAAACAGCATCCCTCCCCCTCGTGCTTTGGGGGATTTCATGCTCCTTCTCCCTGCCTTCTCCCCCCTCCCCAAATTTCCAGAGATGAAGACCTTCTTGGCCCCACTAATCTTGGCCTGGGGGGGTCCTGGGATGCACAACCTGCTCCCCGGTCCGATCCTGGGAACAAAGGTCGCTGTTTCAGAGGTGGCCCAAGGACCACACGGACTGGGGTGCAGCCACAGACGAGCGATTTGTGTGTACGTGTGTGTGTGTGTGTGCCCGCAGGAGAGATCCCCGACGAGCATTTTGATGGCTCATTCAAGCCTGAGATGAACGGGAGCATTTCACATGCAAATCCCTGGAAACTTGGAGCTTTTGTCCGATGAATAATTGGAAATTGTTGGCTGGCACCGGGGGAGGAGAGCGTAGAAAGGAGGGAGGGGGACTGCGGAAGGTGATGTGGACATAGACCCCTCAGCTGATGCTGCTTAGCATTGCAGAAGAGCCTTGTCCATCCCCTCCCAGCCATGTGGCAGCCATCACATTCAGAAACACCTCAATAATAATAATAATATATAAAAAAATACCTGAAGCTCTGCAACATCAGTCAAGGATGGAGCTGAACAACTTGGGATTTGGGGTAGGACTCCAGGCAGGTGCCAGCCCCAGGTTGCAGGTGATGGTGGCATTTCAGCTTGAGCAACTTTAGGTGAATCTCATTGTCTTTGGGTGTCTTTAGCTTCCAGTGAAACCCCTGCTGCTGCCCTGAGGAGTGCTGGCATTTCCCAATTCCCACCCAATGCTGCAAACTGCCTTGAAGCAGTGCCTAGCAGCCATTGGGCTGGGGATGGACAGGTCGCTGGAAGAAAACTATTCCCTGCTGTAGAAACAGTCCAAAAATAATAATAAATAAATAAAAAATAAAAAATAAAAAATAAAAAATAAAAAATAAAAAATAAAAAATAAAAACAACATGCATGTTTGACATCTGGGAGCACGAGTACTACCTGCCTTCATCCACTGACCCTTTCCAGCATCTTGCAAGGGTCAAAGACGCCAGGAAAGGACCTCTCAGAAGCTGTAGGGTCCCTGCTCTGCCATCCCTGAAACCACAGCCCTCTGACTCCTTTGTTTCCGAACTAACCAGGCAGAACACGAGCCTGGAAGCTAAAGGCAGGAGGTGAAGCTCAGAGCACAAAATCACAAGCGGCAGCCAGGGCTGAAGCCAAAGGCACACATGTGAGCTGACGCAGAGCGCTGAGGTGGTCTACACGAAAGAAATCACAGGGATCTGCCAGCAACCATCTTTTGCCATCTGCCGATAAAAGAGTGGGCTTCAAATGAAGACGGAAAAACCCCTGAAGATTCGGCTGAAGGCTACCTGAGTAATACCAGCTCTCCTCCTGTCTCTGAGGAGGCAGTGAAATAACTTTCCCAGCCCTGAATTCACTTACAGTCGTTTTAAAGAAAATTAAAAAAAAGAAGAAAGTGAGAAAGGGAACAAGGTTGCTAGATAAGGCAAGTAATTAATGAACAAAATTACTTTTCCCAGAGAGCATCCTATCACGGTGCTTCCTATTCATGTTAATAATATTTGTGAGTGTCTTCCCAAGAACCTAGCTAGATAACACCTACGCTCTCCCTCGCTCCTACAAGCTCTCCTCAGCAAGGGCTGATGCCAAATAATTTTTTCAAAGGGACTGAGGCTCTTTGTTCATGGCCTGATTCGGATTCCTTGGAAGCTTTTCCCTGAGTTCTTGGTGGGAGCATTTCTCATCTCCCAGGTAGCTCCAGAGAAATGTATTCCATCTTTTCCCTGTCGTCATGGCTTAAGAGCCAAGTATCTGCTGGCGAAGATGATGGGAGGTGCCCAAGTCTCAAGAATTGTAAAATCTGGAGTGTTTTGCCCAATTCACACAGAGATCAGGGCTAATCCAAGTCAGTGGACCTGAGGCTTCCCTGTGAACCACTGCCAAGACCACTGCGAGACCCAGGAATCCTGAGAGAAGGGTAGGAGGAGCTGGTGCTTCTTCAGCCTCACCACTTTAAGGATAAATAGGGCAGGAAAAGTGCAAAGAAAGAGCACAGCATCTGTGCTCAAGGAGGATTGCGGGGAGGTTTGGGGAACCGTGGGAAGTGCACCGTAAGGGGTCCCCCACTTACGCAGCACTGAATCGCTGCCAGGCTCAGCCAGCATGTCATTTAATTGCTCTTTCACTGCTAGCATCTGCTGTCCTGACTTGGGAAAATGTAGCGAGAAGGAAGGAAATATTTCCACACGATGGACTGGCTGGGCTTGAGCACTGATTACCAAAAAAAAACCTCACCTCTAAAAACCCCACAACCCAAAAAATTCCTACCCAGAAAGCTGCAGGGGACGAGGGACCACACAGAGCTTCTCAAACCAGGCTCTGTGTCCCCACTGCTCCCTTCGACCTTCACCACCATCTCCTCCTTCACATCACTCCTCAGCTCCTTCCCTCCTCCTCCTCCTCCTGCCCATGTGCATCCATCCATCTGCCACGTCCCCCGGCAGCAGAGCCAGCAGACAGTGACGTGAGCTGGAGCTCCGCTATTTGCTGCTGGCAGAGACAGTTCCTTCCTCTGGGCACATTTTTTTTTTCCCCTTGCTCTGCAGCAGTACAACCCACAGATTGAGAAACCACAGGGCAGCACGGACAGAATTACACCGAGTCCTTGTTCCCATACACAGCTCCAAAAGGAGGTCTCCGGCTGCGCCGTAGCTCGGGTTGGGAGGGACAGGACCTCTGCGTGGACAGTTTGGCTTCACTAAGGAAAAAAAATAACAGACCAAGCACCTCGTAGCCTGGGTTTGGCTTTCGCAGCGTGATGGGAAGTCCCTGGAAAGGGATTTGCTGTTTGAAGGATTCAGACACCTGTGCAGACCAGCACCCAGAATGTGTCTCAAGCTCCCTGCTCATCTCTAGAGCATCCATCTTTTTGGAGCAATGAAGAAGCACAAAGTGGATATAAAGCTAAGTTAACCATCTCACAAGCCACAAATTAAACAGAAAATATATTTATATGATTGTTTTCAGATCCTCACGTTATTGCTACCCAGGGTTTCGGTCAAAGGCAGAGCTTCCCAGATACCTAAAACAGCATTTCACCCCAACACAGACCCAAATAACTCTGAAATCCCTACTCAAAGCATGCCTTATCCTGTTTTTCACAGCTCAGCTCCTTCATGCTGTGCACTAGGAAAGAGAATTGGGGGAGCAGAGAAATAAGAGGAAAAAGTGGGAATGTTTCTCATCTCAGTCTCATTGCCCAGGCCTGCTCCAGCCAAAAAGTCAGAGAACAGGTTCAGTTCCCTTCCACCTAAGCCTCCTTTTCCTGCTAAAGGCCATATCAAGCAAGTGTCCACCAAGAGCTAGCCCCAAAGAATTACGGGGACCAGGACTTCAGGCTGCTCTGGGAATGACCAGCTAAAGCTCCAGCTGCAAGGAAAAGGCTGTCGACATGTGATGTATGAATTTCCCCTCTGCCATGTGTGGCTGGAAGGGATGGGTTAAACGCTGAAAAATTGCTGTGGCGGTGTGAATGACCTCCAGCAGGCCAGGCTGTCAGAAGCATGGCAATAGAGCCGTTTATTATACATTCCAGGTGTTCATCTCCCGCACATATTTTCCTAGTTTCCTTCCCTTTAAACTCACGTAGGTTCTGGAGGAAAACTCAGGGGCTGTTGGGTGCACAGGGTGGCTGGGCTGTGCTGGCAGATGTGTGGGGAATCACCTGGGGAAGGTATCACTGGCTGTGACAGCGCCCAGAAATTCTCCAACATGGGATGTGGAGTCGTGGTAGTGTGGATTCAGTGTGGGAAAGGATCATGGATGCAGAAAAAAAGTGGGAATTCAAGCACAGGTTTGTGGAGTTGGTTCTCATGCATGATCCACCCATACAGGATGCATCTCCCAACACAGTAATTTGTGGTGGACAAGAGTTCAGGCATGACCACAAGGAGCAAGAGGCTTGCTGGACTTGGTGTCCTTCAGGATCAACCCCAAAAGATCCAAACAGGATGCTGCTGGGTTCAAACAACCCATCTTTTAGGTTGGTTGCAGAACTCAGGTTTTTGGTTGCAGCTGGAAGATAGAGGATGCTCTGGCACTGGGCACTGAGGGAAAGAGCAGGCAGCAGAAACAGAGCCCGTGGTGTGTTTGTGCTCTCAGGTGGGTTGTAAATCAGTAATAGGATTCTTTGAGAAAGCCTGATTGGACCTAGAGCCAGACTTATTCTTTGCATGTGGGGAGATGGTGGAATAGGTCAATGATTTTTGCCTACGTTGTGAAGGTAAAGGGCACATTTGGCAATAGGCTGAAGCATATCAAGCCCCATGGCTTAAAAGATCCTGCACAACTCGCTGAGGGAAGGCAGAAGTGGGGACATCAGCTGGTGGGAGAGGCTGCAGCATCCTCATCCTCAGTCATCCCTGCCCCACTGAGATGTCCCTGTAGCCGCGAAGCGTTGTGTGAATCCCGTGCAGCGCATGGGGTGAAGGTGTTATTATTCAAGCCACTGGTTCCAATGAGATTATCCAGTCTAATGGAGCAGCTTGCATGGACCTCCTCTAAGCCAGCCTGGATTTTCACTGACAGAGAATCCCCAGTCAAGTGGAAAATTAGAAGGAGAAGGGAAGAGGGGGCTGTGGAGGGGAGAAGGGAGGGGATGATTAAGTTCTCTAGAAATTAATTCATATCTAGAGAAATGGAAATAATAACTCCCCAAGCCGATGGACAATCCCCAGCAAACACATTTCAATTTGGAAGCCAGCTTTGCTGCTGCTGCATCGCTTGCTTTTCTGGCTCACACTGCATCACTGATTTAATTTTCCACCCAGGGTGTTGACTTTGTCCTCGGATTGTGGCTCCTGCTTTCTCCTTGCCAAGGCTTCAGCAATTCACAGCCCCCCTCGCTACCCCTGGCTGCCTGACCCCTGGTGCTTGGCCTTGGGCAGGCTGGAAGTGGGGCTAGGGATGGAGTAAAGCACTGGGAAAGAGAAAAGAGGAAAGGATTTTTTTTTTATTAAAAAAAAAAAAAAAAGGAATGGAAGGAAGGTTCTCACTTTTAAGTCTTATTTATTTATTTAATTTTCCCCCAAGGAAGTGATTCTAGCACTCTACTGCTTTAGGAGCTCTTGAGCAATGAACACACGGATGCTTGGTGGAGTTCAGAGACAGCAGCAGCCTGTTTCAGCCTGACACCCAAATGTGCATGTCTTTAAGTTTGTGTTTGAATTATTGTGACCTTACACATTGTCCAAGTGCAGGACAGGACTTGGCCAAGGCCTCTAGACTATCAAAGCTGGAACAGTTTGTTGGGTGCAACAAACATCTGGATGTTCAAGGTGGAGTCAGCAGGGCTCACCTCCAGGACCTCATTTAATAGCAGTGCTGGATATGGCAGCTTTTTCCACAATTGTATGAGATATTACACTACAGGACTATGGTGTCCTATGGCCTGACTCTCAACAAACCACATCCTCAGATGCCAAAAGCCAGAGCTGCTGCCCAACTGCTGCATGAACCTGGGAAATGACAAAATAGCCATGTTGAGCTTTTGGGCTCATGGGTTCAACTGAAAACCAGGTACTGAACACAGAAATTGGGGCATGAATGCTGAATTTCAGCAAGGGATGGCTGATCTCCAGCAACAAGGGGTTCCTGTGCACAGAGCTCTGCTCAGCAGTTCGGCAGGGTATGCACACAAAACCACCCCAAAATGGCACTGAAATGGGGCTGGAGAGAGTTAACATTGTTTACCTGATTCCCTAGTGCAGCTCGGTAAAATGTTACTGCTTCCCAGAGGCCCGAAATATAATTTTGCCTTAAAGGTTAATAGTATTCTACTCACCGAGGAGAGAAACGAGGGCTTGAAAAGCTCTTTCATTAGGATCCCTGCCCGCTGCACTTCAAATGGTACCCAGGGCTCTGACCACCAAGGGGAGTTGGCCTCTCCCAGCCAAAGCCTGCTCTCCCTCTCCTCCCGCCTGCACAGCCAGCATCAGCAGCTCTGTCTGCAAGAAAGCTCTCTTTCCAGGGATGCAGAGGTGTCTAGCTCTGAATTTAAATTAAAGGCGATGCTCATGACCTTGGGCAAGAGCGAGACTCTTGCACCTGAAACGCAAGCGATGCTTGCCTGTGTTTCAGGATGGCATGGCAGGGATTTATTATACTTACTAACAATAAATGCACCAAAAAAGGGCAAAAAAAGGAAAAAAAAAAAAAAAAAAAAAAAAAGATGAATCTGTGTGTTAGGGGGGAAAGCTGAGAGTCCTCAGCAACCAGAGTATGCCTAGGAAGACCAGCCCTGAGAGAGTCCACCCCACATTGAATTAAAGCCCCCATTCAAGCATCCTCTCTGTAGGATTTAGCAGCTGGGAATAAGGTGCCTGCAACTGCCAGGTGGCTGGCGACTGGGAAGCTGCTTACCCGAGGAAGCTGAGACCTGTGTGTACTTTATGCCTCTCCCATAAGAAAAGGATGCTGGAAAGAGAGGTTGCTCCTACTTGAGGTGGAAATATTCCAGGCACGATGATCCACTTGCTTTCTGCAGCCATAAAGGCTTTTGGCTCACTTCTGGACTGCCTGATCAGAGAGTGTCTCATCGTGCAGACACTGCTGAGGTCCTGCTGAGGGGGTGGGAGGCATCTGGCAGTGTCCTCCTATTTGTGCAGCATGTTTCAGGGGGGGTTGTTCTGGTCCCTGGATGAATCAAAGCGTGCTGTGCATGGGTTTGCTCGCATCCCGTCCACCCAGGCTGCCTCTGCAAGGAGCTGGGCTGAAACCTGGGTGCTGAGGGCTGACGGGCTCTCAGTGTGTCTCTCTGCAGAGTTCCTTCCCAGCATGGTCAGGCAGGCTTATCTGAGAGGATCCAAGCTTGTGTATAATTGCCAGTGTGTGTGAGTCTGCAGCACATCAGGACTCAGAGACCATTTACTCCTGCTCCTGGTCCCTGCTGCACGCTTCTTCCCAAAGCCCTGGCCTAGGCTTAGCATTAGTCATGAAGCAGGCTGGCTGCTGCCCTTTCTCCAGCTGTTAGCAGTGACCATAAAGGAAGAATAGTCACCAGGACAAACACAAAACCCAGGGATCTTCTCCAATATGTGTCTTCTAGTCTGACACGGGATGCAATGCCAGCATGGTGTCCTGAGCCTCCCAGCAGATCCACCACCTCCCCCAGTGGCTCAGGAGAGGATGTGAGCCACAAAAGGCAGCAGAAAGCTAATCCCTTCGCTATATAAACCAGCCAATAATATGCAGGACATTTCCTATTAACCACCACACATCCAGACAATTACTCTGATTGATTCAATCAGGTTTTACACCGCGCTTTATCCATCAGCACAAAGCTTCACTGCCTGTTAATATCATGGGGCAAACCATTCTTAATGGAGGCTGACAAACAGCACAGTGTCAGCATTAGCAGTCACAAGAATTGATGAAGTAAGTGCAGCATTGGGATGGCTGGGCTTTTGCAGGCTCTGAATGGAAAGTGCAATAAAAAATCTATTACAGCACCTGTACAGCAGCAAGCTCACCGGTAATTCTTCTGTATAAATTTCTAATTCGATGGAAAGGAATGAAGAGATTTGTGTTTTCTACAACTAGGACTATTACCCGTGAATGACAGAAATGTGATGGATGGATAGATAGGTAGATAGATGGTCAGACAGACAGACAGACAATCTGGATAACTCCCTGCCTGCCTTTTAGCTGGGACCAGGAGCTTTTCTCTCCTCTCAATTCAAGCAGAAAGGCTTCCAGCTTTGTGGTTGCTCTTTTTTTGACATGTTTGTAGTCAGCACAGTGATCAAAAAAATGAATCTGTCAAAGAAATACAAAGGTCTCCATGAAATTTAGAGATTAACCAACTACTACTGATTCCACCGGGTTAGGAAAGCTATTTTTGCCCCTGCTACAAAAAATGTTTGTCTCTGCCCCCTGCCTTGATACAGCAGAAAATAAGGGTTTGTGAGGAGGAGGATGTGAGCCAGAAGAGGAGGAAGCAGCCAGCAAGAGGCTATTCCCCTAGATACACCAGGGGCACATAAGGGGAAGAGAGATCAGTGTGGAGGAGCAATCCTCTACAGAACTTTTGTTTGCACTCTGAAGGGTGAGAGCAACCAGGACCCTCCCGAGGAAGGCAGCCAAGCCATGTCTTCAACCACTGCTGAAGACACTAGAGCCCCCCACCCAGCAAACACAGACACTATTTTTTCTCCCGAAACCACCAAATTAATGATACAATTAGCCCAACCCAAAAGTTTTGGCTGTACAGGCCAGTTCTACCACCATGGACACCTCTGAATTATTCAGCCCCCGAATCTGGAATTGGGACATATCTCCAAAATCACTCCCTCTGCTCTGTGTGTGGTTTTCAAGTATCTTCTACATTTTTTTTGTTTTGTTTTTATTTTTCCCTACTCTTCACTTACATGCCTTATTGATGTTTTTTAGCCTCTCCTATTAAGGAGAGAACTCCACAAGCACATGATTCCCCGTGTCAGGGATTTCCCTGATGGCAGTTTCAGGTGACAGGTTTTTGCCAGTTTACCTCCACTAAGCCACACTGCTGAATGTCCCCTCATAACCTGCTAATTGATTTACCTGCAGTAATTTAGGCACATTGGTCGTAATGATGACATGTTCCTACAGGCATAACCTACTACTAAGCAGGACTTTATTTGGACTCGTGGCCAAATGGCTGGCTGCTGGGGGGTTGTTCTTGCTCATCCCATGGTTGAAGGGGATCCAGTACAGGTTAAAGCCTTGGTAGCACTAGGACATCTTGTACAGGTAAAGTCTTGGTAAGACGTCTTGTATTTTGAGTTCACCAGAACTACACTTTATCAGTACTGGAAACTAGACCTTGAACTCTAGCAGCTGCTTGTGATCCCCTTTACAAACCGTCTTCCCCCAACACCAACTCCCTGATTACACCAGCCTTCCAAACAGACCACTTCTTTTTGTCTTTCCTAGCAGGAAAAAATAAATAAATAAAACCTTTCCAAAGTGTTATCAATGGCACGCAAACAAAATACCTTTGATGAACAAAGTGCTGGGTAATTTTATCAGATGTCAAAGAGATGGAGGAATGGCAAACAGCCCACAGCACCAATCGGAAAACCAGGTTCAGTTTATTAATTAAACACCTGGCATTGGCTGCCTTTTGCAGCAATGTCCATAATATGGATTCCAAATAATTAGAGGAAAGTCATGGGCAGGTACAAACCTTCTGCCTTCACTGAAGCAGCTGGCTTGGGCACACCGGGTGGGGAATGCTGACTCCAGATGTATGTGGAGGTCTTGTTTCTAGTCAATGATTCGATATCTAATTAAAGTGTGCACAGCACCCATGTAGTGATTTGTTGGTGTTGCTCTAAAGATTCATCGGCTGGACCAGTGCTTTGTGAGAGATCAAATCTCTATTCCCACCCGACAATCTCCTACTGTCTGGTCTGCAAACAGCCCCTGAAATATAAATGTTTCTCTCCTGTTTCTGTAATAACCTCGAGCCATTCCTTCCTTTTCATGGATACACTGATGTTTAAAGGAAAGAATTAGCAATTTCTGCCCATTGCAAAGGAGGAAATGGATGAACTCAGAATATCAGCCAGATACAGGGATCCTTAGATCCTCCCCTATGCACAACACAACATGCTCTGCAAAATTCAGAGTAGAAATCAGCAAATCAGGTGAAGGAGAGAGCTGGTGAGAACTGACATGCCTACAGACTCACATGGAGGCAGGGGAGAGACAGAGATTTTTAAAGATATTAAAAAACTACTCTTTTAGAGCAATAATAATGGTACACCTTGAGAAACACAGCTAGGGAGATTTTCTTCTAATGTAGGATGAAAATCTGCTACCACTTACACTACTGCTGGTTGTTGACTTCTGAGCAAAATATTTCTGGGTTTGATCTTTTGGCAGAAAATTGTTATGAGCAAACACTTGCCACTGCAGTTTTTTAACAGAAGAAACTCTTTTATCCATCTTTAACACTGATAACTGATTCAGAAGGCCTCGGGATCAAGTCCAAACCCACAAAACACATTACTGCAGATGTTTCACCAGCAAGGGTGAACTTCTGCCAAAGAAGGAAGAGAAAAACACACAAATATCACTTCCAAGAATGTGATTAGAGAGCACAAAGAGAGGAAAAGCTACAAAAGTAGAGACAAACACAAATACGCCTGGAAATCTTCTGAAGACTTGGCTATTTCCAGTAGTGTCCAAGAACTCTTTAGGGGTTTTAGTTTGAAGGTATCTGCCTTTGGGAGATAATGGCTTCACCTCTCAGGGTCTGGTTGGTTCTGTGCACAAGATAAAAGTTTGCCAGCTCACAGACAATGACACCTGTCCACAAGACAAAATAAGTATTAATATAACTAATGACAACTTGCCAGTGAACTACAAGAATAATTGCCTCCAGAAAACACAGGGTCTGTAGGGTGCTGGGTGATGGCAGTCAGTGCTTATTTCTATTCTGCTGTTTGGTTTTTTATTTTCCTTCCAGTTTCCTCCATCCCTTCAGACACAGCTCAGTCTCCATTTGTGCTGATTTTATAGATTTCTTTCCTTATTCTCACACTCAAATCACTAACGATTATCACATGCAAAGAAAGAGGATCCTCAGTGCCGAGAAGTCAATCTCTGGAGGTAGCTGTGAAAGAGGAGCCAGCAGCAGCAAGTCAGACACCTCTTTGCCACAACAGACTCCTATTGGTAAAATAAGTCTTCCCCCATTCCCAGGCTGTCCAGGATGGATGCCCAACAACCCAGTCACTCTATCCATCCCAATGGACAAGGCTCTCACATGACAAGTCGAGATGCAGCAACAGCAAAATTCAGATATTTCTCAAATCTAGGAGGAAATAAGTCTCAGATCCAGAAGGATCCATTCAGTAATTCCCTGAAGACCGCCTGTAGCTCAGGGATTTCTCATCCCTCCTATCTCTCACGACCTTGTCACGGTGACTGGCAGGTTGGATTTCAGACCAGCTTGTGGCCGTGACACTGACACACCTCACACTGGCATCGTTTAGATGAGCGGATAAAGCTGCCATTCAAAATCCATCCTTCAAGCATCACCCATCACCCATCTAGAAGAAATCAATAAATCCAGCACACGTCCCCCCAGTATGCTTAGAGGGAGTATAACTTTTGAGTCATCGTTCTTCAGCGTAGACAATCTGGGATCTGCAGAAGAAAAAACACTTGCCCAAAAGTTGCATCATGCCTCAGTGGCAGTTTTAAACAGAAACCAGGAATCCTGATGGCTGGTCCCTGGGGAAAAGACCATTTTATAATACACTCACCATGACAACACTGATATAAACTTCATCAGCTGTAATCAAAAGCAAGAAAACAAAGGATGAGACAGAGGGAGGCAGAAAAGTAAAAAAAATAAAATAAAAAAAAATAAAAGAAATCTGACTTGAGATGAGCAGAGCACACATTTTAATGGGTATTTGGACTCCCCGCTGTTGCTGCTGAAAGGCTTCAGCAAAGATATCTTGGCTCCCCCTTCCTGCAGTTCCTGAGCTAATAAAACAACTTCAGCCTGGTGCTGGATGGCTGTCCGACAAAAGCTGCGGCTGGGGAGAGGGAGCTGGAGCTTCTGAGCAGGACCACGGGTGGCTGGACGGAAGAACGAGGCCAATTGCTAAATATTGTCTCATTCCAACACTACACAAGAACCAAAGCCAACCCCAAGGCATGCCGTGTGCTGGGCAGGGTGGGGAGCAGGTCAGTGACTGCAGCTCCGCACAGGGCTTCCAGGAGCATCCTGGCTGGGTGGGCATGGCAGAGATGCTCATCACGCTCACCCTACACCAACTGTGCTGTGATTACCGAGCGTCAGGCTGATAAAGCCACAGGTCGGGTGGGGATCTTTATTTGAGAGCTGTGCAAACTCATGATGAGAGGCCTTTGAAAATGCAGGGACGTAGGAAAAAAAACTCGGTAAAAACTAAAAACTCAGCCCAAATATCCATTTAGCCACTCACTCTGACCCTGTAGCAGATATTTAGGTGGAAAAATTAGAAGACAGAGATTACAGAGTGAAACTCCTCCTGCTCAAAACTCCCAGCTTCCAGCCAGCAAGGAGATGGGGACTGCCTGACCCAGAGCCTGCAATGATGTAATTACATCGAACAGCCCTCAACAGATCCTTCTTTCATTAATTTGTCTAATTGCTTTCCAGACAGTTGTATTTTCTGGCCTCTGTAATGTGCCTCATAATGTGCCACAGCTGAGTGATACAGTATATGAAAATGTCCTTTCTTCTGTTTGTTTTAATATTCTGCCTGATAATCTCATATAAAGTTCCCTCAATCTCGTGTTATGAGAAATGGTGAGTAATCATCCCCTATTCACTTTCTTCATTACGCTCATGATTGTCTGGATGTATTATAGTCCCCTCAGTCATCTCTTTTTTTAAGATGAAAATTGCCAAGTCACACAGTCGCTCCTTGTCTAAAGATCATTAGAAACCCACGTTTCTGCTTCCCACACTTCCCACTGTCATTTTTATCCATTTTAACACGACATGATCAAAAGTGTCCGGTGTACACAGCATGGGAGAGCACCACAGATGCCCTGTGATGATGTTCTCTGCTTTGTTCTCCAAACATTCTTGTGTATTCCTTCTACAACATGTTGCAAACTTTCTTTTGACGAGGCTGAAAAGCCCTGTGTCACCAGTTACCTCTTCTGCTTCACTCTTCACCAATTTTTTGCTCATTTATGAGCACCAAACCCAGCCAGAAGAGATTCCTTTGCGATCCCCTCTGTATTCTCTCCCCCCATAATGAACCCTTATTTCTGATCTTTATTTCCCATTTTTGATTAATTTCCCATCTTTGAACTTGTTACTAATCTACCAGAAGACTCCTCTTCACGTCCCGTGACAGCATAGTTTAAATTCCTTGCTATGGGAAAAGCATTCATTCCTCTGTGTTAACCATATTATCACATGAACTTTGATTTATTAAAAGAGCAATAATAAGATTGTGACACCCACCCCCCTCCTCCAGCAAGTCAAATGTTTGGTTTTATTTTTCCCACTCTAATTTTAATCATGGTTCAACAAAATCGACAGGTAAAAGGTCAGATTGTTAGATTCTCCTGCTTGGACCCCCCATGAGTCCAGCTTAAAAAACAACAACAACAACACATTTTCTACCTTCCATTCCTCTAGTATCAAAGCCAGCATAAGCAATGAGATGTAAACGAGATTTAATAATGTGGCAATTTCATAGCAGAGTTTCTTAAGGATCTTTCTGTGAATATGACTTCTATGCTCTAAAACCATTTTTTACTATACCTATAGTGGCAGACACTTCAGACACCCCGAGCCCTTTAAGGAAAGCAAACTTCCAGGGGAACCTTGTTAAATTTTAGTCATTAGTTTTTACAAGGTTAGAAATGTGTTTCCCTAAGACGTTGCCTTATGATTGTTTTGCAATTCATGTGATAGTTAGCAATATATATTTTTCCTTTGAATATAACTTACAGTTTTGAATAATGCCTCTTCATCTTGATGTTTAAACGGGCCCTTTTTTTTTTTCTCATTTTCTTTTACATTCTTTCAGTCCTTTTTTCACAGATCATATAACTTCACAATAAGCCTCTTATATGATGTCTTTATGCAGTCTCTGGGATACCATGAGGTACTTTATCCTTGTGGCTGCTCCTTTTTAATGAGCTTCCTCATTTTTACACTGTCCATTTTGAAGCTGAACTTCATTGTAATTTTTATTTGCTTATTTATTGGTTTTGTTTCTAAGGAACAATGAACCTGAATGCATTGTGGTCACTCTTAAGGAGTGCCGCATTGATCGCCGTTCCCTGAAGACAGGTGTAACTCCAGACTTGTTTCTCTTTTGGAAGGTTTACCAGCAAAAGGGTTTGAGCTCTAAGCATTGTGACATTTGCTTAGGGCAAGTGAGGCCACTTGAAATCCCTCATTACTGCATTTTCTGCCCTCCCAACCTTTTGGGTTTTTCTCAGCGTGTCACAATCACTTTTGCCATCTTCAAGTGGTCAATAAAGTAGTCCTAACGCTGTTCCCATCCCGAGGGATCCCTTGTCACTTGTGCACAGATTGACCCTATTTTCTTCCTTTGATTTTACATTTTCTTTAACATAAAAGCCCTTTCTTCAACATTTTGACCTCCCCTATTGTTCCCGGATCATTTATGCAGAGATGAGCTTCCTTCTATCACAGTTTTGGGATATGTATCCCACTAGCATTTTCACTTAAAGCAGACTGCTAGCATGTGCACAGGAGCAAGCATATTTTTGATTTTGTCTGTTTGACTATTTCATATGCCCTAGTTAAAAGAAGTATTTATTAGGGCCGTTTTTTGTTGTCTTCTACTTGAATTTTGCCAAGTTCCAATCCAACCACTTGCCAAGGATAAGGGCATATTATGACTTCACCTTTAGACAATGAGTTTCAACTTTTCAAAATCTCTCTCTAACCTCATTTTTATTTAACTGGCAACAACCAGGTTCCTTCTCATGTCAGATCCTGCTCTTCCAAAGGTTTTCTTATTCCTCATAATTTTTTCCTACTTCATTTTCTTAACCATGCGTTGGGACTTTGTGTCTGTGCCTAGTTTTGCATTTGAGAAAATATTCCTATAGAAGCCCTGGTTTTTAGCCTGTTATCTGATAGTTTGTGCCTTTCCTCCAGGATTTCCCCCTTACTGTCTCATTGCAACGGGAAGCCATGCCTATGTCTCATTAGAATATTAAACAATACCAGGAAGCATTCTCTGATCCCGGGGCCAAATTGCACGGTCTGATCACATTCCTGCTATTAAACTCTATTAACTTCCAAAACACCTAATGGAAGTCCTCCCTGACCCATTTAATTCCCAACATATATCCAGGAATTGTTGGAAGGAGCAATAGTTGCCCCAAGCCAAACTATATTCAAGTAAGTTTGTAGTGTAGGAAAGTTGTGTTCCAGTGCCTAATAACATTCCCTAGAGTTGTTCCATTTGCTACTGCAGATATATATTCAATGGAGCAGGACCCCAGGACTGCTCCCACTGACTCTGTCTGGATGCCCCATGAGAGCTGTCATGCTACCTTGCCAGCAAATTTCTGGTCTTATTAGACTCAAAAGCACACCTGTATGTTTACCTGCTAATCAAATCCGCTACCATTCAGCTTGTTTCTCCCTTTCTCCTGTGGTCTCTGTTCCTGAAAACATACCCTTGGTGTGAGAGGCCACATGGGCATCACCATGGGGGAGATCTTATTTATATGGTGCTCCATCCCTCCTCCACCTGACGCCCACATGTTACAAAGCATTCCTTTATCTTAAATTTGCCACGAGGGAGCATCTCTGCTTCTAACATGAAATAGGGTTTGCTCTATCTGGTTGCTATATGTTTCATCAGTGAACTTCCCTGTCACCTCAAGTCCTTTCAGTCTGACCACTTTGATCTGAAAAATAAAAACAAAACATCTTCTTGAGGATCATGCTCTGCCAACACGACTTGCACCTACACAACATCTTCCCATGGGACACAAGCTGATGTTTGATAACCCAAAGCCCCGCTCTGTTCCTGGACGCTTCCTAAAGAGACATGGCAAACCAAAGGAGCATTATATTGTGATGTTAGCTGGAAAGTCTGAAATCCAGAGGTAGTAGACACAGGACCTCTGGAAGATTTGATCAAAGCAAACAAAGGCCACCACACACTTGTATATGGGTAAGCAAATGGAACCTTATATCTACTTTAGGGTGAGCTGAGTCTTGCTTTAGACCCCAGTGTCCTGATGGGCAGTAGGATCTCCTTGAGCTGTAGGGAGGTCTCAGCACCCTGCTCATATGGAGAAGCACACAGACCTGGCAAGCCACAGCCAAATTTCTAAGCAGAGCTGAAGAAGGACTCGAGCTTTCCCTCAGAGAAAGCCCAGGGGTGGAAAGGACCACCTTGATTTACACACTGCTTCTGCAGGCAGCCTTTCCACATCAGCTTATACAGAAATGCTATCGAGCTTTATCATAAAGCTAGCTATATTTTTAGCACACACTAATCCTAGTGGAAGATTACTTCAGATATTCATTCTCCTCCCAGCCAGAAACCTCCTTCTGACTTATACAGTAAATGCCCAATTTATCCCCATTCACTGCTGGGTCAACGCAACCCACAACTTAAACCTCTCTTTCACAGGCACTTATTCCCAAGCAGCATCCCAACCTCTGCCCACCTTTGTTTTCTACACTCAGGTAGAATCATTTCAGCCTCTCCTCATGCAAGGAGCTCTGCCAGCCCTGCTGAGAGTCTTCCCTGCCTCTATTTGTTTTTTCCTCAGTGCACAACGCAGCAGAGCTGCTGTGTCCCAGCCTGGTGCCTTAATCCAAAGAAATGCCGTGCCATTAATACTGGAAAATGTAAATCAAAGCAATGGGAGAAGACACCTGGTCCACATCCCCATTCCACAGGGATGTCTGTCCCCATGTCTGGAGTCCCTCCAGCGTTATGCCAGTGTAATCTTGATCAGATTTTCTGCTCTGTTTGTGTCCAAAGTGTTGAGAAAAGTGATCTAACCTTCACGCCAAGTAACCCAAGGGGGTAGCTGCAGGAGTGACAGGCAGGCCAGCAAATTACCATCCGCTTTCTGAGACATGTTTCATCTACAAATAGCTCTGACATGACAGAGGTAAGTTGTTATTTCACATATTTAAAGATGTGGTACAACACAGCTTGGCCTTAATTTTGGGCATCAGCAAGCTATTGATTTTCTGATTCTTTATATCATGTTAATGATGTCATGATCATATCAGCAGAAGTGTACTCCCATAAAGGTCCAGAGAGTAATGTGTTTAATAGATACTGTAAGCATTGATTGATTTTGCTATACTTCATTCTATATGTGTTTTCTTTCTGTGTATTTTACTTTTTTAGGGGTAAATGCCCTAAACACTCAGGCAGGATGAAAAGTAAAAGCATTTACCTCTGCTCTTAGTTTTTAATTTGGGAATGGGGGCAGTGGGGAAGGCTGTCCTTTCCAACTCACCCCAGTCGATAGGAGATTAAGTATAGCACTCAGTAGCTGGGCTGATGTGTTCCTGAGCAGCTCTAGAGGCAGCTGAATGATATTTTGTCAATTGACCAGATGAACTTATGCCATGGGTCTGCTCTCCTTCCTTTTTCACCAACCCCTGCAGATTCTCCATCAGTGAAAGCTGGGAGGGTCAGTTTTTGCTCCTTGAAAGCACAGAGGGAAACAGAGAGCAGAGACTTGTTGTTGCCCTAAAAAATATCAGTACGAATTGTCCCTACTGTGCAGAAAATCACGTTCATAGCTAGGTATACCAAGCCCCTACAAAGAGAGGCTGCAGAATTCAGACTGATACCTGAAAAGAAATTTTATGAGTTAAGACGGAAAAATCCTTCTACCGTCTGGGTTACTCATACTCTCAAAACTACTTGCAGGTTTGTTTTCAGGATGGAGGTTGGCTGAAAACGAGGAGGGGATCAGGCTGATTCACTCTGCTCCACGTTTGCAGTTTCTCTCCTCCCTGAGAAGAGCACAGAGCTAAAGCCCCTGGCAGCCCTCTCAAAGTCCTCCTCCCCACTATTATGAACTGGATGCCTCCTTAGAGGATCTGGGTGGCAATGGGCCAGGGCAGCCTGCAAGGAGTTGAGAAAAGCCACCTCTAGCCCAGCCACATCTTAGTGGTGGCTGCAGCAGAGATGCTCTGCTCTGATAGCACCTTATCAGGCCAAGCACCGCTCAGAGAGACCAGGACCAGATAAAATAGGAAAGTGTTATCTGAACTGAAATCCTGCCCCCTTACCCCCCACAAAGCAAGCCAGTGCTCACTTTGGCATGGCTGTCTGGTTGAAGCATCCCTCCCCAGCAGGCGCTGGAGACAGGAGGTGTCTGTCAGCCTGTTCCCAGCTCACAGGGTTCCAAGGGAAAGGACAGCTCATGGGGGCTCTTGCCTGGCTGCTGCAGCTGAGAAAGTCTGCAAACAGAGCTCACGCCTCTTCCTGGTGAAGGTCTTGGTCTCTTCTGAGAGTCTAAGATGAGGAGAACACTGAGGTTCAGCTAGTGTCTCATCTGATTATAAAACACAAGGGAGTGAAATCCCACTAACATGGAGAGGGCAAGATCCAGAGCAGCATGCCCTAACCGTGCCTAAGAACCTGTTATCAGGACAGGACACAAGTACAGACTACTTAAACCTCCTGTCTGCCCTGCAACAAAGCAAAAGGAGCCTGGTTTTCCTGTGGTCATCTCCCCACCTCAGCCTGAGCAACTGGAATGGGACAACATTAATACAAGCAAGAAAATAAATACTCCCTTTCCTTCTCCACCCACCTGCAGGCAAGGTTGCATTGCAGACATCTGAAGCATCTTGGCCTCTTCTCCATTCCTGGGGTCAGCTGCCCTTAAGGACCGCATTCCCAGGGGATGCCATCCTCAAGGGCCAGTGCCAAGCACTGCAGTGCCTGTGCTTGGTGCATAGAGTGGCTGGGATTTGCAGGACACTGCTACTTGCAAGCTGGGGGAGAAGATCTAAATGAGGTCCTGTCATTTTCTGCTCTACTTTTTTTCCTGCCACCTCCTGCTCTCTGCCCTCCTCCCCAGACCCTGGAACCAAGCAGGGCTGAAATAAGGAGAGAATCAGCCACATAACAAACACCCTCCAGCCCCCAGACCTGCACTCAGCATCTGCACTGAGCTAACAAGGGAGAAGCCTCCCAGGCATGGGTGAGCTAGATTGCGATTATTTTCTTAGTGTGTCTCAATTAAAATGTAGATCTCCTCTTCTGCCTGGGGTGAGAGGGGCAGAGGGCATTGGGAACGAGATATGGGATGGAGAAGCAGGGTTTTGCTCCATTCCTCTCTGTCCTGCCTTAACCCTTCTTGTGCCACCTCTGCTCTAACAGACAGACAAGGGCACGGGGTGACTTGGGCAGGTTCGGTGCTTTAAGCACCTGGGCACGTCTGCTGCTGCTCCTTTCTATTTTAATTAAACAAACTGCAAACTTACTCATCCACTTGTGAGATAAAATTAATACGGTCATGCTTCATAGCCAGTCCTGGCTGGGAGCCTGCCATCACCAAGTCCTGCTCCCTGCAGGACTTCTGCAAACTGCATTCATAGCCAAGGTACTTTAAAGCCTCCTGCAGGGGCAAAAAGAGCTCCTATTCCTCTCTTACAGACAAGATGCTCAGACACATGGAAATTAAGGATCAGAGTCATTATAAATGAGGCATTTTTTGATGTGGTTATTTAGGTTTTCCTAACAGCTAGTGAGAGAAACCAGTACTTCCAGAAGGCTGTTCACCCCACTCCCATACACGCCTCTGGGTTACAGCGAATGAACTCAGAAAATGCAAGAAACCTAGCAGTAGGAGAGAGAACCCCCTCGTAAGCAACTGGTTCAAAATCATGCAAGATATCTCATACAACTTCCTAAGCAGGAAAGCAATCAGTGGAGGAAAATAAGCAGAAACCTGCCCTCCTCTTCATTACCAGGGGTTGGTGCAAGCTGCATTACAGGACGCATCCAGAGGAGATGCCTCATGTTCCTCCTGCATGTAGAGAAGCCCACAGCCAGTGGCAGAGGAAATTCACAGTCTGTGTGTCTGTTCTTGCCCACAGAAGCTGTGGCTGCCCCATCCCTGGGAGGTTCAAGGCCAGGCTGGATGGGGCTTTGGGCAACGTGGTCTGGTGCGAGGTTGGAATTAGATGATCTTTAAGGTCTCTTCCAACCCAAACCATTCTGTGATTCTATGATTCTATGATTCTTCAAAGTGAATTGAAGACGGATGGAAGAAAACATGTTTGCTCTGAATCTCCTGGCTCCCTGCACCCAGCCCAGCCCAGCTCTGCCTCAGGGTTGAGTTTCTCTGTGTCAGGGCTGTGTTTCCATTAGCTCTGGAAGAAATTAATTTGGTCCAATCTCTCAGGCATTGGAATGAAAGGCAAGAAATGTTGTTCCATTTCCAGATCTGTCACACAACCACAGTGGTATCAATGTGTTTTTCTCCCCTGCTCTTCTCGGGGGCTGACCAGTGCTGCCGAGCCCTGCAGAGATATGCAGCACGGTGTCACCCACAGCTACGGGGAGGAGTGGCAAGGTCCATGTGCAAGACATTTGATGTGAATGATGTGTTATACACAAGGGAGGGACATCTATATCATTCCACCAGGCCAGAGATTGGGCTTCTGTAATTCGTAATATGTAGGCATAGAGTAAAAACATCTGTAACTGTCCTGGTTGATGATCCCTGATCTTGACAATATACTCTTCAAATGTTGCTGAAGAGCAGGAAAAGGTGGAAAGTGCTGGAAGACAAGATGTTCAAGAAAGTAGGCCAATGATTTGCTCAGATCCACTCACGAAACAAGAGAAGTAAATATATTTCTTGGGGAAGGAAGAGGAGATTATGCTCACAGCAAAGCAAGGAAAATGTCCCCACCAAAGGCAAGATGAGATTATCACCTTCAACTTTATGCAACTGGCTTCCATTTCTGGGACCATGGTGTGGTAAAATCTCATTTCTGCTTGCATGAATGAGTGCAGAGGGGTGTGGGAACAATAGGGAAAATTAGTGGGAAGAGAGAGAGGAAATTTGGTGGCAGGTCTCTGAAAGTGGGAGTGTGCAACAGGAGATGATGGAGAGCATATTTAGGCAGGAGCGTTTGTGCACAGACTCATGGAGAATGTAAGTCCAGATATAGAGGTACTTTAAAGGTTTTCTGTGCTTTTCTTCAGCAAGGAGAACTTCCCGACGCCTGCCCCTCTCCACCCTGTTCCCTTCTGAGACCTGTCACAGGTCGAGGCTGATGAAATGTCACAGAAGAAGTGGTGGAAGGCAGACATGGCCCACCCTGGGGACAACTCATTTGGCGTGCCATTTTCCCTTATTGGTAGATCACGGGCTGCAGAGGCACCAGGGAGCATCTGACAGCAAGAAAAAGCAATTCCCTACGAACAGCCTGAGACTGAGTTTCTCAAGCCAGACACACACCACATCACTCACCGAGTCCACTCCGGAGCATGGCACAACCTAGTGGGAAGCCCTAGCCCTGCTTTATTGCAAATTAGGACCCTGGAGGAATTTGAAATTCATGGGAGGACTGGTTCAGGTTGCAAACCTAGACCCACGTCTCTTGACCACATTCAGAATACACAAGGAGATGACACTGAGCTGGGATTTGGCTCTGTTTTGCTGCCCACACACAGGGGTCTAATGTCACTTGAGATGTCCTCAGGACTCCAGTTGGTCCCCATCTTATCCACCAGAGGAAGTGGATGGATCTCCAGTAGGGTCTGTGTCATGTTTGCCAGCCCTAGATGAATATTTCAGGCACCCTGGGTTATTCCAGTTGCAGCAGGCAGCACGGATGGGTAACTGAATCAAGTTGCTTGTGTAAATAAAAACACCTATATTTTAAAGTCTGCTTGTGTGTTCTCCATACATCTGTATTTAGACACCTAGCTTAAGTCCTTATGTTGCTTATCCCTTATCCCTTTCTCATTGCTTGTCCTGGCACGCGAGACGTCCCTCCTAGCCCATGACAGACCGTGTGGCCGTGTTTCATATCAGAGGAGAAGAAACCTGAGAGATCTCTCTGTGCAAAGGCTGAATTTTCTGCAGTGCTGAACCTGAGCACTAATATTTCCGCGGTGGAGACAAATCCCAAGTAGGGCACCTAACTCACAGGGCAGAAAGCTTCTGCTGGAACCTGGTGCACAAACTAATTATCTTCCCACCCCTCCCTACTGCCCTCTAGCAAAATAAGCTAATCAAGGAGGAAGGTTGTTATCAAAACACATTTACCACACGCCTGCATCTTGCAGTCTGCACTGCCCAGTGTTGGCCCTGAGTTGCCTCAGGCACGCACGGCCACTGAGATAATCAACCTGTGAAGGGCACGGCTCTGCTTTGTAGACCAGAGCATCCAAAGTGCTCCCAAAAGGGACAGGATGGCACCTAGGGGATGGAAGGACACCTGCCCTGCTGAATACAGGGACTGCAGGCACAGAGATGGGTTAGGTCTCCGGGTCTGGTGATTTGCACAAAGGTATAGGGATGGTTCGGAGTGGTTTGTTCATCATCCTTCTGTGGTGAAATGGGATTCCCAGGAGCTGCTGTTCCCCTGGGGGATTTATCACCATCAGTAGGCTTGCTCCCCACCCCAAGGATTTCGTCTTGCTCTCTGGACTAAGAGCCCCGATCTCATTTCAAAGGGCCATTGCAGAGCTGTCACATTCGGGGCTATTTCCTCTGCACTAAAGGAGAGGCAATGCCCAGGTGTGAAAAGATGGGTACTTTTAGCTATAGCACAGCAGACAGATTAAAGATTACCCGGGCTCAAAGCAGAAAGCTTAATGGGTCGCTGTCCCTCCCTGGAGCCCCCCTGCCGTGCGCTCCCCTCAGCGCAGAGGCTGAAACGCCATCTCCGGTTTCGATAACTACCTGGGAAGGAGTGGGAATCACTCCGTGCCAAGGCCAATTGGGGGAAGATGACTCCACTTTCCCCTGCTACCAGGTGGAGAGGCTCACAGGCTGTGGGCGCTGCTGTCCGAGCGCCAGCTGTGAACAGGGAAGAGCCAAACAAAGCCCTGTTTGGAGACCAGGCGCCCTGAGAGCTGGGTCCCTCCTGCCTTTGCCACCTCTGATGGACACTTTGACTCCTTGCACCTCTGCTAACACTGCTGATGGACTGATTGGAGACTGAAACCAAATGAAATATTTCACATTTCCTGCAGTTATTTCTCCCAATCATGTACTAACAGGAGGTGCTGGGCACTCTCCCATTCCAATGAGGAATGTCCCCCAGGTATCTCAGACACACAGGGGTAGTGCACATAGTGACTGCAACAGCTCTGAGCGTCCCTCGAATGGGGAGGATCAGCCCAGCTGGCTACAAGTTGCCAAGGCAATGCAGGATTTGAGTTGAAATCCATTTGTTCTTCACGTGACTGACCAAATTTTCAGGAAGACTGGGACAATTGTCGCATACCTTTGGCTCCCATGTCCCTGAAGACACTGAGGGCTGGCCTAGGACAAGATGATGCTGAGATGAGAAAGGACACGGAAAACTTTTGTTATAAAGCAAAGGTCTCAGACATAATTGCCAGGATTTACTCATCGTGCTAGGCAGATGTAAAACACAAATTTGGTACCTTTCTGAAAGGGCTCTAGCTTGTACCTTGGCACAAAACAGCAGGAAGAGCACGGCTGAGGCCCTGGTTTCTTACAGTGGAAGCTGAGGGTCTATAGGGTCACTAGCTCCTGCGGGAATCAGAAAAATCATACTTTCCTCACTATTTATTATATCTCATGTTGGCACTGGGTGTGATATTCTACCCTTCTGCCCTGCTGGGGCTTATCCATACTGCCCTTCCCAGCTTCCTCAGGCAGCATTTGAGACATCCTCCCTCCCCTGCAGAAGTGGAGGGAAGGAAAAAAAGAGGAGGTGAAGGGGAAAAAGAAAATAAAACAACCTCAGCCTGAAAGACAGGCACAGTCTTTCAGACGGCAGAAAGTCAAGCAAGAAAAAGACCCTTCAAAAAAGGTCTTATTGCAACATCTGTAGGCAGCTTGGGTTACCCGAGACTCTCTAGTGATTCAGAAGACTTTGACCAAGAAAGTTAAAGCCAGGGACGATCAATGAGCCTCTGCAAGCAGTGTCGCATCGGGTTACCTGCTGAGACAAGACAGTGGGAGCTGCACTTTGTAACATTTTTTTTTTTTCTTTTTTTTTCCCCCCCAGTCTGGCAACAAGTCTGAGGAGGGATTACAAACCCTCCACGCTTATCTCTCATTCCCTAGAAAACAACTTGTTTAAGTGCCATTTTCTTCCATACTAATTGTAATTTCTGGGTACAGAGGCATCCTGCAGCTATGAGGTAGGACAACAGGGGACGTGGAGGGAAGGTGGCCAGATACCAGGGTAGATGTCTATTGCCAGATGACAGCATAAAGCCTTTCTAAACGGGGTTCTTCTTTTTTGGGGGAATCCAAAAAACCCTCATCTGGCTTCTCTGGTGTCTCATAAACACCATTCCCTGTGCTGCAGTTATCCAGTTAAATTGTGGTCAGCTCAGCCTAACGGGTTTTGGTCATCCCTCAGCCAACCCAGAGCTCACCAAAGGAATCCAGGAAGGTGGCTGGCACAGCCCATGTATCAGGGCCCTCTGGGATCCCTTCTCTCTTGGGATGAGGATGGCTACAGGAGATTGCTGCATCCTATTCCCATAGTTTAGGAGTACAGGGTCTCCTGGAAAATGCCCTGCAGCTGGGGGGCAAAACCGATGGAGCCAGCTCAGGTCCCTCAGTGAAGTTCTTGGGTACTCTTTATTCTGAATTTCTAATCATTTTACTAAAACCTGGAATAAAATTCCAAAATAAGAATGGCTGAGGTCTAAACAAATCATTCTCTAAACTCTAAACTGTATCAGCCCCTTCTAAAATGACTTTTGAGACCATTTCTTATTAAAAAATAATTGTTCCCCTTCAAGTTGACAAAAAATATGTTGTGAAATATCACAAACCCTCCCTGAAATTGGGACCATTTTCCTCTCAGTTTGCAGCTAATGATCTGCTGGCCAAGGAGTCCCCATAACAGCAGGGGCAGATCCCAGAACAGAAGGAGGCTGGTGCCTAGAGGCTACGTCCTCCCTTAAGGACAGCTTGTGCTTGCTCCTCGACTAATCATCCCAAAATGAGAGGAAGGCTACAGGAGGATGAAATGAGGCAGCATGACCGAAACCTAGGAGGGGCAGTTAACGTGACAGAGCCTGGGACCTTCAGTGCATTCCTCCTTTATAAAATGTCACTTCTCCCTACGGGGATGCTGCTGCTCTTCTGTCCCAAATACCCATTTTTTGGGCAGCTGGGGTGTTAAAGACAACCTAGAGAAATCAGGGCTGAAAAGTTGCGTGGTCACCACGTGCATGTGGACTGGAGCTTGCACATCTTCTCTGGAGCAAGTGATGGGTCAGGCAGGGATAATGAGGCCTCCAGGAGGAGATTTGTCCCACCTTAGGGGCAAAGAGCTTCCCTACTCTCTGTACTTCTGCATGCAATAGGGGAAAGAGTCAAAGGGGAGTAGAGGTTTAAATATGGATGGAGACAGAAGAAACTCGCAGCGGGGCAGATATTGGATGGCATCTTCGGGCACGGCTGCACCCAGCATGACATGAGGAAGCTGTGGTTTATTCCAGGCTTAGAGAAGACCCTGCTCTGCTCTTGTGCCTCTCCGCAGCCCCCCGTTCGGGCTGGTGACATTGCTGTGACCTTGCAAGCAGGCACCACGTGCTTCTGTGCCAGCTACTCGCTTTTCAGCTTTGTTCCCCCACCGCTCCCCCCAGCTCCCACCCCGGCCCCTTGCCCTCCCCTGGAGATCCGTGCGGCAAGCAAGCACCGCGATTTCAATTTGCACCAACTAAATGATTCATTGCTGCCTAAAGAAGCCCGAACTGAGCCCAGGAGGGGAGCTGAGCTATGGCAGGGAAGGGGAGGGAGGGACAAGATGGGGACTGAAGATACGGCAACAAATTGCTCCAATGACCTGCTCTATATTGGCTCTCCTCGTCTCGGGGCAGAAGGCAATCAATGTCCCCCCCCACCCCCCTTTCTCCTGCAGCCGTCTGTGGGTCTGTCTGTCTCTTTCTCTCTCAGCGGATTCGAGTTTCTCGGTGTAAGGTTAGGACAGAGGAGCCGTGGAAATCGATTCCCGAGCCCTGGCACGCCGCCCTGCGCGCAGACAGCCCCACTCCGCCGTGAGATGCTGGATGAGGAGCTGTCCCCAGGCGTCCCCAGGCCTCCCACGTGCTTGGAAATGAGGGTCTGGGGAGCAGCCCCTGAAGTGTGAGCCCCCAAGTAAGCATGGCCCATATGAGAAAGAGAAAAAGACAGAAGCTGCACCCACCCTACAGCTTTCAGTCATTTGCCAGCGCCCCAGTGGTGGTTTGTACTGGAAGAGAAGGGTGTGTGAAAGGGATGGCTTTGCCTACAGGAGGTCTGCTTCCCAGCCCTGCTCTACCCCAGGTCCTGGACAGCCCAACTGCCTCCTCCAGCCCTGCCAAAAAGCAGCTCCCACGTCAGTGTGGCTGGATTCAGCCATGGCCTGAAATTCTTCCTGAGAGGGAGAAGAAAAGGTTCAGCACTCCCAGGGGGAAATATTTGCAGCAGATTTCCCCAGAAATCCTTGTACAGTTGCTGACAATGCATCACGTTTGAGGAAATGTATGGGGTTTTGATGTGCAAAAAAGAGATAATATTGGCTCTAGTATTATGGCATTGTTATCCTAAATGTCCTGCACAGCCAAACACTGCTGAGTTGCATCCTCCTCTGCTTCCGGGGCTAGAAGGATGAAGAAACTGAGGCTGAGATAGGAACACATAAGGCTGCACCACAAACCCGTGCCATACTCTGTTTTACAGATCAGGAAACAAAGGTTAAGGGACCAGAGGGAGGAGGATGTGGGGACCCTGCTGTCAAATTTCGGCTTGAAGGACCAAATTTGCATGTGGGTTTCTTGTTCTAATGGAGTCAGGCTGCCACCCTCACTTGTCACCAGCCACATTTCTGTCACTCTTTCACGCTGAGCTGCTGGGCAATCTGCAGTTGTCTCTGCCCCTTTCCTCTCCTTTGGGGGATTTACTGCTGGGTGTATTGATTGCTTGTTGCCAGTGACCCTGGCCAGCAGGAGATGAAATATCTAGCATTATTCCAGTGCAGTCAATACCCAAATTCATGCTTGCATACACGCTGTGCTGCCCCATTATTGATAACAAAACACGCAGTGCTCAACAGGATGGATGCAAGCTAAGATGAGACAGAAACATGTTACAGAGCAGTATTTCAAATAAAAACATCCTCAGACCTGCAGGGCTACGGGTGAAAGTTGCATGGGTTCATACTTATAAAACCACAAGTCAGGACTGATTTGCCAAGGATCCCTTGAATTATTCCAAAGCCAGAGTCAAGTTTTGGTCCGGGACACCTAGGTATGATCTGAAATTAAGCAGACTGACATGGCTTTGGTTGAGGGTTATACAGGCTAGAGAGCTTCTGCAGAAGGTTGGGATACGGTACGTGTTTGTTCCCTCCTGTCTCAGAAAGGAGAGGTAGCATAGAGGAGGATCTCTCCGACTGGATCACTGTCTCCACAGGTAGAGTTTGCAATGCAACAGGAAGGGCTCAGAGGTGAACTCAGGAGGAAAAGACACAACTGCAATAGCAGGGTCCAGCAGAATAACCACCCGTCACTGCCAAGGGCACCGAGACTTGGAGTGACAGCACCCTGCAGAGCCATGCTCAGCTGGAGACGTGTGGTGAGACAGATCCAACGCCCTTTCCAGCCACTGTCTCTGCTGAGAGGTTCTTGGCAAACGAGGCCACCCTGCCACTCATGGCCAGGAGCTCAGCCAAGCTGACACCTCCCTCTCCACGACTCTGGCAGAGGGCTCCCTGCAGCAGGAGATCACTGGCAGGGAAGTCTGCAGAGAGGGGACTTCGAGATCAACAGTATCATTAAAAAAGCCTGCAGAAAACAAAGCCAACGAGCAAATCTCCCAGTCCTGGGGACACTTGGATCCAGTGCTCCTTGCAAGGCACTGCATAGGGCAGTGCTGTAGAGCAGGGAAACAGTGAAATCAGGTCCCTTCTTGGCCTGTTACACAGAAGCCCAGGGATGTGGATACAGACAACTGCTCAAAATCATGGCTGGATAAGTCAAACGAGCAGTGCCAGCCCAGCTGAGATGACCCACAGAAGACAAATGCTCAATTTCAGGGTCAGCATTGTCCCACAGTGAGGTTGCAGGCTAGAACATCCCCCTGAAATCTAACTTGGATCAGATCCTTGGGTGCTTACAGGGACCTGATTCCCCTCCAAGATCAACAGAGATCGTGACAAATGTGAGAGAGGAGAGGTTCAAGCCTGCAGTGGAAACTTGCAGGTGCTGAGACAAGTCTCTGAGTCCGGCAGTTAGCTAGGGCCAAACTTCCATAATCATTGGAAATGAGAAGGTCTTTGGCACCCAGAGGGAGCTGCTGGAGGGTTTGTTTCAAAGCACATCAGGGTGGACAGGTATTCCTCCTGCAGCCAGCAGAATATGGATCTGGTGGTTGAGGAGACCAGTCTCTTCTATCACCCTCCTCTTTCATTTTCAGCCAAAAAATGCCTCTTGGTTAAACAAATCACCCCCAGCAAGTCCCAGAAACCTTGCTGGGGCTGCCTGCACGACTCTTAGGCTCACCTAAGAGCCATTTTTGGGCTCTGCCAGGTGTTATCAGAGCAGGTACTTACATGTTGTGAAGCACACACCATCCACAGTGAGGGTCTCCCGAGCCCAGGCACTCGCTGCAGGTCTCGTACTGGCTGCACGACTCCACGGGCACCCGGGTGAGCTGCAGGAGGAAAGGGGACAAAAACCTGTCAGGCTTTTTGTGGGGATCTACAGTGACCTGAATGGCTTGGAAGAGATACCAACCCTCCCTGTCCTCTTATCCTGGTGTCAGGGAACGAGCTTGCCGTCACCCTGACTTTGCAGAGTCAGGCGCGGACCTGAAACACCCACCCACTGCCAAAATAATGCATTCTGCCTTGTTCTTTATTTTTTTTCTTTCTTTCTTCTTAATTAAAGCATTTCAGTTGGAGATTTCAAAGACAGAAGAGACTGCTTAGCCTGACCTCCTCTCTAACGGACCAGAGGTTTTTGATTCCTATTAGGTTTCCTAAGCCCCTTACTTCTTTTGAAGCCAAACATACAATTTGGGCCCAGTGACCTGAGAGTCTCTTTTCCATTGAATAAGCTTCAGAGAGCTCCCATAATACACAGTCAATTGCCAGTGCCTTCATCCTGGCTCGTGTCAGCGGAGAGAGTTTATTCCTTCAGATGATATAGTGTGGTATTATCCTGATGAAACACCACTGAGAACTGCCAACTATAAACTGCAGAACGGTTACTCGTGACAGATGACAAGGGAATACACCTGGAACCGAGTGACAAATTTTTACTCGGTGCAACATTCAAGAGAATTTGAACTGTAAAGTGAAGATTAAAATTCATTCTGATTGTATCTGCAAACAAAACAAGAACAGGCTCTCTCTATATATACGAGGGGGGTAAGGGAAAGGAAGAAAAAGGAACCACAAGCAAAATTCCATCTATTTATGAAGACCTTGTCTGTTTGTATCAGAAATTGGCTTCCTAACCACTACACAGACACCCCACGTGGTAGTAGATAGTCTATGTGCAAATGCTGAAAATCTGTATTTTTACTTCTAGCAGGTGGCAATAGCTTTAGCAAACTTCAGACAGAAATACGATGGGGTTTATTTACCACCGCAACACTGCCTATGTCAAGTCACCCAAAGAAATCAACTGCGGATGCTGAAAGCTTTTAAGGACAAAGGGAGAATGTCAAGTAAAACCTACCAAAACACCTTTCTCAAATTGAATCTACAGCCACGAGCATAAGAACATAATCAAAACAGACCACAGCAATGAAAATGGGAAAATCAGAACAGGTATCGAGTCATTCCAACTCCTCCAAGTATCAAGAAGTTTCAAAGGCAAGATGACTTGGCTGTGAATGCAATTGTTCCACCTTCCTTTAGGTCAAGACTTTATGTCAAGAAGGAATCAACACTTCATCAAATATAAACTTCTGTGTGCGCCAGGATTTCGACCAATTAGACTTCTATTGAACCCCAAAGTCTGTCCTGTATTACAGTCCAGCTTTCAAAAAGACATACGGCTTTGACAAGAATATAACAAGGGCTGGAGATCTTATTATTTTTATGTAGGTCTTTTTCCAGTTGCTATTTCCACCAGGTAAAAATGTCTTGCAAATTATTTTTCCTTGATCACATCTAGCTTGAACACTGTGAACATCAGAGTCCTTGAAGAAGAGGCAGATAATTCCATTTTGAAACACTGTAAATCTGCCTTTCCTTAATCCAGATGTAATCAATTGTGTAATCTCCACCTTTTAATTAGAAAATTGTGAACACAGTTGGTAATGGCTATGGAGTTCTTATCCATACACCCCCACTTTAACATATGGTACTGCTGGATTTATCCGTATTAGCTGTAAATAATATTTCTCAACCTGAGCTTCTGAGCTAGTTTACATCTGCCTTATAAAAGTGAGCTTTGTTTAAAAAGTTCAGAACAGGCACTGTTCTAGAATCTAATGATGTCAGGTTTCAATATTCTGAGTCAAAACCCACTTGTGACTATGACATGTGAACAATAAAGAAGTCTTGGAGGACTGAAATTTGCAATTTCTTTGCAAATTGCGACAAAAAGAATAGTTAAAATCTGTCTCTGTAGGTTTTATTATTGTTATTATTTAATTAGCCATCAAAGGATATCTAAGCTCCTCTTGGAGGCAGGAGGAACCTACTGGGAACCCAGATCTCCATCTTTGCAGCCATTCTTTCTTTTCAGTGTATTCAGTGTATTCTTTTTCAATAGGATATAGTTAGCAGGTTGTGCAGGAGCACACCTTGCTTCTGTTTATGTACCAGAGAGCACAGCTATGCAGTGTGAGCTTACACCCAGCAATATCCCAAATCTTGTCAACCTAGTGTAGTAGGTGTCCTGTGTCACCCTTCACATTTCTGTGTTATCCCTGCTATATGAGACCTTTTATAAGTTCACCTCAAGTAGCTTTATTGTGAGATTAATTAAAATTGTACCACACTGATAAATGTCTTGGGCTGGAAGTGTCAGACCTTCTAATTAATAAAGGAAGAAACTACAAAAAAAAAAAAAAAAAAAAAAAAAAAAAAAAAGAGCTGCAACTGAAAGGAAAGCCACCTAGGGGTCGACAGCTGAAAGGAAAAAGAACATCAAGCAAATAAAGCACATCAGAGGTCTAATTTTCCTTTGGAACATAAGCTGTAATTAATTCAGCTCAGCTTTCCAAGTTGAATGTTTTGAGAACTGACCATGCCCCCCGAGAGCAGTCAGCTTTTTATGCTGCCCCTAAAATATCAGAAAAAGAAAAGTCTGTATTACCTCCCCATTGCAGTTCTTTGCCATTATTCATAACGATGAAGGGACCAGACAGCACTGAAGGATGAAATCTCCATTGTAAACCAGACAGTGATTACTCCCTCCACCCGTTTTCCACCCTTTGAAAGTCCAACAAACTTTTTAGGGTGATTTCTTACCATCAGGGGGGCTCCCTACCTCCGATCTTTCATCAGGGTAGAAATTTGGCTCAACATTATGCAGCAAATATAACCAGCTCTCAACAGAAAGAGGATTAACAAAAGCAAAACGTCCTTCATTTTTGGGGCAGGATGAGCCAGGTTAGAGCCATTTGCATTCCTGCAGTGGTCGCAGCTTAACTGATATTTTGGCCTCACTTTGCTAGAGCAAAATACAGATGTAAAAAGAGGCTGCTGTTGTTTTAAGGGCTTACAGCTCATGGAGATGAGGCACATATCCCTATTTTATCCACAAGAGCCACAGCTGAAAGTGAGGTCTCATGCAGCTGAAGTAGGTGTTACCTAAATGCGTTGCAGATGTGGGTCTAAGGCATCTGAGCAAACTCATGCAGGAAGTGTGGGTATTAGCTGATTATCGATTACTAAGTTATTAAGTACAAACTATTTAGACTTTGGGTTCTTTGAAGCATTGAAGAAATTAAGATAAAGCTCCTGACAATCCCTGTTCACACAGCTGGTGGACATCTAGGAGCTGCTACGCTTCCAAGGCTTTGTCCATGGCACGCTGGGGAGCATCTAGACTGTCCCATACTCGCAGCTATCTGCAGTGAGATGCAATCCCAGAGGCAGGGTCAGACAAGTGGTAAATGAAGCTGATGTCCTTTCCAAGGGCAGCAGGAAAGCAGCGAGCACGTCCAGCTACCTTAGCTGCAGCAGGGTCTGAAGGGATATTTCACTTCGTCAACACATACATTCACAAGTCCCCAAAGAAATCATGCGTGCGTTTCTCGCTCCCAAGAACATCTCACAAAATCTGGCAAACCTGCAAACTGCCGTACAGCATACAGCTCACCTGCTAGATATGACCTGAGGGCTTCTCACACAACACCAGGGCCATCCTCACCTCTGACCCGGCTCAAATTCCAAACCGCAGCTTCTGCAGCTCCCAGATCTTACTTTCACCCTCTATTCCCGGTATGAATGAGCTTCAGAAAGTCATTTAAAACAACGTGATTGAGGTTTTGGATCTGATAGACAGTAACAGTAAATCCTGTTAGAAATTTGGCTCCTGCTTCTGCCATTATATATTCACAAAAGCTCCTGCTATGTGCTCAGTCATAATTTTCTGGCTCCCATTTTTGACTTTTTTTTAATTTCAATATACATTACTTTTTTTTTCCCCCCCTTAAACTGCCAACATTCTGGTCAAAACGTGAATCATTGCTCAATCTCTGCTGTTATAATTGGATGTTAATACAGCAGCGGGAGTTATTCAGTCTGATGGACTAAGTTAATTTAAATGTACAAAAAGGCATCTTAAGTAGCCAATTTCCTTCCCAACAGTCAAAAGATACATTTCCAAAACACTGAGCAGTGACTGTCAAGCTATGTGGGTTTGGTGAATGCTGCTATCTTTCAAGACTCAGCCCTGAAAAACTGCTGCAAGATTAAGAGAGGAGCTTATTTGATTTCAAAGCCTTGAACAGATTATTCATGATAACACAGTTTATTAAATAGAGCAAGACAAAAAAACACCTAAGAGACCACTGGTGGGTCCAGATTCTGCATCCTTAACAGATTTATTGAGGATATTTGGTCACCTGCGGGGCGTGCCAAGATGCCAATTTTAATTTGGCCTGAATTACGGACAAAGGGACCTTGAGTTCCTCTGGTTTGTTCCAACTCCCATGCCTCCAACACCTGATCTGCAAACTCAGCAAAAAGCAGGAACGGAGAAAAGAAAAGCCCAGGGAGCTGAAGCATGGCTTAGACTGGTAAGAAATAGGATATTGTGCATGTGGATGTCTGTACAAGCGGTGGGAGAGGAGATGCTCCTGCGGGGATAGAGGCGAGGATCTGAGTTTGATTCCAGCCTGCCACTCCGGTGTGATGAGTAAATAACTTGCCAGTCCCGCTGGGACAGGCAATGTAATTTCTCATCAGACACCCCCAAGCTCTTCGTCTTCATTGCAACACTTCCCAGTAAATCCATGCTTACACACTTGGAAAACTGGAGGCTTTAATTAAGGAGAGTTAATTGGAAGCAGCAGTAGCTGTCAAGGACAAATGACACAATAATTAAACTGGGGGTCAATGTCCCCCTGTGTGGCAGGGTAAATTACCTGTCCAAATATGCTTGGTCACAAAGGGCTTCCTACCTACATCTGTGTTTGTGCTGCTCCTCCTCCTCTCCCTTTTCTCCCTTGAGTTCAAGAGAACGTCTTTGGTTACTGTGATCCCAGAGAAAAACCCCAACCACACCCACAGGTCACTCACACACACAGGGATAAAGCAGAAACAAGAGGAAACACAGAAAGATTTGGGGAAAATTGGTGATCCAATAGCCCCAGAAGTCTCTGGGGGTAAGACTGAGAGAGCTCTGTTCCCATGAGATGCTCCCACGATGAGCTTGCTATTGGTGCTCCTACAGAAGTACAATTTTCTTTGCAACCCTTGCAGTGAATTTTTCTTCCCCACGCCTCCCTTGGCAGGACCCTGATTTAAGGCAGGCTCAGAAAAGGGAACTTGGGGATCTTGCATGTGGAGTGTACTGGACTTTGGGAAAGCTCTGGCATGGGAGGTAAGCAAAGCAAGCTACAAGTTCAGGCTCTGCCAAAGGAGATCCACTTTACAGGATAGGATTTCTCTGCTCTGTTTTAAATGTCTACCCAGGGATGAGATAAATCACGCCCTGGATTGCCTATGTCTATCCACTGAATATAAGAGGCTAGACAGCCAGGTCAGATGGAGACGTTTACAACGTACATGGTGAACACTGGGTGAGGTGAATCCCCCATCAATGCCACACTTAAATTTCTGCTGTTTCTTTAATCATCTTAACTCTGCAAACATGTTGAGGTCTCCCCTCTTCCCAGTTACAGCACCAGAATAACCAGTCATAGTGCAAAATACATTTTCTTTAATTATTAGAAGAGGGGTAGAGGAAACCCACTGTGTTGCATAGCTAGAAAAATGTTCCAGGAACTCAGAAGACCCTGTGTGATGACACAGGCCATGTCTGAACAAGTGACATTCACAGTCTGCTCTGTAAATACAGCCTTCATGCTTTGCTGGGTCCAAGCTTATTCCTGCTTTCTGTTCTGGCTTTATTTACAAAGAATCCCAGAATCATCAGGGTTGGAAAATACCTTCAAGATCATCTGGTCCAACTGTCCCCCTACCACCAATGTCACCCACTAAACTATGTCCCTAACCACCATGTCCAACCTCTCCTTGAACACCCCCAGGGATGGTGATGCCACCACGCCCCTGGGCAACCCGTCCGAATGCCTGACTGCTCTTTCTGAGAAGAAATGTCTCCTAATTTCCAACCTGAACCTCCCCTGGCACAACTTGAGGCCAGACACTGATAACACAGATTACCTGGATCCTTTTCCCAAAGGCTTGTTTGCCTCTTAGGTTCCCCCTTCATAAATGCTCAGCCCACACCCTGTACTGACCCTTCTGCGAGGCAGTCCCCCATGCCTTGGTGACGCTTCTCCCAAAAGCATCAGAGCTTGAGGAGAAGCTAGGGACACACCGATCTGGAACAATATGGCCAGAAACCTGGAAATTCGACGAGTCCATGTTTCAGTATTGTATCTCATACAGCATTCCTCTCTCTTCACTCTTGTTCTTCCTTATCAATAATACTAAATATTTCCCCAGCTGGGATAGCAACCACTCACTCCACCAGCATGCTGAAATGCTCTCCCCACAAGGCAGGAAATTTTATAGGACTCCTTGCCTCTTGTAAGAATAACAGCTCGGAGGTGTGGAAGGCATGTCAGGGGATTTCACCCAAGCCTGATGAAACCAGCACCTTCCTGCCCACCCTGCAAGCCAGGTCCAGGTAACTTCAGATCCCCCCTGTCTTGTTTCCTTTATCCCACAGTCAAGTGTTTCTGTCTGTAAACTGTAAAATAAATGAGGTTTGGCTAAAAGTCTGTTCAAAAACCTTCAAAATAGAGCCTCATGTCGTAATTAATACAGAGCCAGCTTGGGCTTAATGAGAGCCAGTGCCTGTGTGGTTACTGAAACAAGCCCGCTAAGCAAGGGCTAGGTTGTTACCCAGGCTCTATAAAGACTATATATAGATATAATTGGGACCCATAATGGGATTTATGTCACTGCAATGGACTTTCACAAAGTCCACCATCATTTGAAAGCTCCTGGTAGAGGTGTGAGCAGTTAAAACACACGGGGAAAAGGTTATAGTTATTTCTAATGGTTCTGACTACTTTCCAGGTCACGTTCTTCCAACATCTTTCCAGATGTTGCCATCCTCTCCCTCAGTGGGACGTAGTACATGAAGGATTGATGGCGTTGCTCTAGTTCCCTTGTACGGGATGCACTTTAATTCCCTTGTGTTGGACAAGTTGGATTTGATGATCCCTGTGGGTCCCTTCCTGCTGGGGATATCCTAAGATTCTAGGGTTAGACTACCCCCTGCAAGCACTGTCAAGCTACAGAGAGTGTGGCAGAGAGACACTTTGAAAAATTGCTCTTTCTTCAGTTGTGGTAAGACAAAATCTCCCATAATAGCACATAAAAACAGCTGTACTGGTTGGCATCGATAATCCACATATCCCAGTTCCTTGTCTTCAGCCATGGCCATGTGGCACTAAGGAAAAAATCAGAATAGGGTGAGTATATTCGATATGTCCCCAGCAATTGCACAGCTTTAGGCTATTTTCATTTAGGGGAACTTCTGAACCTCATGTGTCTCTATCCCATAACCCAAAGAGATCTTTCTTTAATTTTCCAGTTTACCTTGAAATCACATTCGCTTTTCTATCCACAGCTTGCTCTGGAAGGTCCAGAACCCACTGCTTGAAGGAGTTCCATCCTTTCGCTCTCTATAGGTACCTTAAAGGAGGCTGTAGCGAAGTGGGGGTTGGTCTATTCTCCCACATGCCTAGTGACAGGACGAGGGGGAATGGGCTAAAGTTGCGCCAGCGGAGGTTTAGGTTGGATATTAGGAAAAACTTCTTTACTGAAAGGGTTGTTAGGCATTGGAATGGGCTGCCCAGGGAAGTGGTTGAGTCACCATCCCTGGAGGTCTTTAAAAGATGTTTAGATGTTGAGCTTAGTGATATGGTTTAGTGGAGGACTTGTTAGTGTTAGGTCAGAGGTCGGAATAGGTGATCTTGGAGGTCTCTTCCAACCTAGACGATTCTGTGATTCTGTGATTCTGTGATTTGTTTGTTCAGGACCTGATTTTTAGCAGTTTAAATTCATGCCCTGCAATACTTCTATTTGAAGAGGCAGTGAAAAGTCACTTCCTATCCATCCCTTTCTGCCATTCATAATTTCACCAAATTCTACCATTCACCCCTACTCCTAACTTCCCAGGCTGAAGAGTTCCTGCTCCTTCCACTTCCCACATGGAAACCATTCCATACCTGTGATCACCTCTATTGAGTTTCTCTTTTAACCATTTATTTACTCTTTCAACCCAAATTTTAAACATAAAGGAGGGCTACCTAGTGGTCTAGGTCACCTCCTTACAGCTTTCTCCATCTCTCTCCCTTAACCACACCATCAATAGTGATTAAGCTACTGCCTTTAGCAGGATGACACCTCTCAGCTTGAGGCACTCGACCAAAGGCAAAGGAAAACAGAACATCTTAAACCTTGATTAAGACTGCTTTGTCACTCGGTGAACCTCGGGTAACTCCTAAAGGTGCGTGCACCTATAGATTTTAGATGTGTGAGCACAGAGCGGTGTTGAGGCTCATGCCACTCCTCAGAGGAGGCACTTCTGGCCACGAAAGGGGGCACTTACTTTATTTCCAGACACCCTCACACATACCCCCCCCCTTCAACCACTCTCCTCCCATCGCTGCCCCCTGTCCATTTTTAAGCAATGCTCCACACCGTGCCATCAAATCTCAGCTGACACAGCTCAGTCTGCCACAGGCAGCACCAACAGAGGTGATAACACCAGCTGAAGAGCTATGAGGCCACACCAGTTAATCTGCAAACCAAAAGCTTAAAATCTGAGCCATGATAACCCATGCTTGCAGTTCACCCTGAGCTGCAGTAAGCACACGCTAGCCTAGCTTGAGGGACAGATTTGGGACTTCCCAGAGTTAGTATAATACCTCTGCCTCCATGGAGCACTGAGCACCGATAGCTTTAATGAGTGTTGCAGTCAAGAGTTAGCCAAGATCCAGGGAGAAAATGTGAAACAGGCTGTTCCCGAGTCCTTAAACGCATGTCTCAGTTTATTAAGTGAGAGAAAACCAAGCAGAGCTCACTGCTCAGCCGACGCCTGCGAGAGCTCGGTGTACTTTTAGGGTTTGGGCGGCAATTAGCGCTGCCAAAAAGGCAACCCCCTGGCGGAGATGGGGCCAACTATTTGGGGCCACATCTACTTGCCTTCATATGGCTCTGCTGTTTGTTTCAGTGCGGAATAAGTAAAAAGAAGTTTCTATAAAAGCCTAGCTCCTTCTCTGCAGCATTTTAGCTCAAGGAGGGCTTGAGATGCAAAATTCCTACTGAGTGCAATGAGGGTTGCCCCATCCCAGCCCCATATTTCACTGGGTTAATTGCATAACCTAGTGCTGCAAGCACCACACATGTTTTCCCAGCTTTCTCAGGCATTCATCCTGCCATAAAATGAAGGTTCAAGGACATTTGATTCAGGGATCGTATAAATGCATAGCATTTAAGGTCAGAAGGGACCATTAGATCATCGGTTCTCACCTCCCATACATCACAGGCCAGTAAATTTCACCCACCTACCCTTGTACTGAACCAAATAATATGGTTTTAGCTGAAACATGTTGTTTAGAAAGACCTCCCATTATGACGTGAAGATACCAAGAAATGGAGAATCCTCCATTTCACGGGCAGTTTGTTCCAGTGGTTAATCACTCACACCATAAACAGATTGTGCATGCCTTGCTTTTCACTTGAATTCAGCAGGCTTTGGCTTCCAACCACCGAGTCTTACTCTGTTTCTCTTCTCTAGCTTTAAGAGCCCTTTTAGCCTGCTGTTTTCACCAGGAGAAGGCACTTAGATACGTTAATTTAGTCATTCCTCAATCTTCCTTCTGATAAATTAAGATTGAGCTTTTTTTTTTTTCAGTCCCTCTATGGAAAGCATCTTCCTGCTTCCTACAAATCATTTCTGTGGGTCTTTGGTACTCACTTTGCTATCTCTCAGGGCTCTTTTACAAAAGGAGACGCCAGAGCTGACCACTCCTCCAAGGATGCAGGATGGTACCAATCTGGTTCTGCTATGGGCTAGGCTGGGAAAAACTCTGCAAATTTGCAGGGAATTGACCCACTCATTCATCTCAGTCATTGCTTTCTAGGACACATCTCCCACTTTCCAGCCTGACCTCCTTTCCTTCTTACAAGACAGAGAAGTTTGCGTTTGTTTTGTTGGAGGGAGCCCAAGTCACTGAACTGCTCTGTCCTCATCATCGTTAATGCCGAGCTAATTGTTGCACCAATGAATATTTTATACATGGGATTTAACACCAACGTCGTTCTCATTCATGAACATTTTCAAGAGCTTTGGGCCCAATACTGATCCCAGGAGAATACTACTAGGAAAACACTCAGGGTCTTTGAGAGCTGCTAAGTATTACACCATTTTAATGGTTTAAGACAGGGCATCCACACAATACAATTTCATTATTTCCTTAAAGAATGAATCACCTAACTCCTCAAAGAATGAAAAAATCTCTTACTTTTCCTAAAAATACACTACCCAGTGGCCATCTGGCACGATTCAGGAGTAAACATGAGAAGCTTCAAACTTATCCAGAGACTTTAATGCTTGATACTATCACTTCTAACCACCATGAGTCACTAAAGCCAGGATCTCACCGATGCACCTACATCATGAATATCATCCCCAGGACATTTGATGTAGGGCACTACAGGTCTCAGGTATTTTGTGGTGCCTATATATTGTTGCTGTACACATGCCTAAAGTCCCTCAGAGAAGACCCCAGAGTAGATAGGATCATTCAGGGCACTCAAACTAAAGGGGCTGTTAGGAGATGTAGTTCCTGAGGCTGAGATGACCCCAAAATTGTGGCTGCCCTGTGACTACAGGCAGCACAGTCACAGCAGCATTAATACAACTGGCTCTGCTAGCATCCCAAGGCATGCCTGGTTCATCCTTTCTCCTGCCTCCTGGTGATGAATCTCAGTTCAGGCCTTTGCACGAATCCCTGAGTTTCGGCAGCAGCATGCGAGGTGCTTCATTTGTCCAACCAGTTTCTCTTTCTTTGACAGTCCTGTAATTTTTTCATGATTTTTCTCCATCCAATGCAGAAGCTGAGAATCCCACTGCGCCTTCCTTTGTGTGGAAAGACATGCATGGGACCCACATTTTGGGGGGTAAAACAGCTGGCATGAGGATCTGCAGAGAAACAGAACTTTTGCCCCTGTAAATGATCAACTAAAATCTGATTTAAGGCCTTCAATACCCCCTGGTACCGCTTTGGTACTGTAGGAAGCAGCGAGATCTCATTGCAGCTCCCAGCTGCCAGGCTCTGAACTCGCAAAAGCCGCTGTCCAGGGGGGGCAAGGACGGGGTCTGCGGGGTGATGGAGTTGGATGACTGCAGGGTGAAGGCTGCCAGCTGGCCCAGGCATAAACCAGGGAGCCCCAAGGGACCCGCAAAGCCTCTGCCAGCTCCATCCAGGTGGTTTCCGAGCTGGCATCTTGAAAAGGAGCGGAATTAACACTTTGAAGCATCTTAAAGGAGCCTTCTGCACTCAAGATCAAAGCCCTGTGGGCTCCAGGTCTCCTGTTACACCTGCCCCTCTTGCAGACATCCCTTACAAAAGCACACAATCTGATTTGAACCAGGGAACTTGCTCGGGTGCATTTCACCGTGCACGCCACTCCACGGAAAGGAAAAAAGAAAATAAATCTCAAAACAACCCTTTTGTCCCCGTCCATAGAGAAGAAGGGAGGCCCAGACCGGCACACAATGCAAGGGGAAAGAAACAGGAGCAAGGAGCAGGGTCAGCCCCGCGGGTTGCTCCTCTGAAACACAAGCCGTGCCGTGCAGCTGGGACAGCAAAGCTCCCGCTGCTCTCAGGGTAGCTCCAGCACCTCCATCCAGGCAGCCTCTGAAGCCGCATTTTATTTATTTTTACTCTGGGATGCAGCTGAGACCTGGATCCAACTGCCCCAAGGTCCAACGCAGACCTTTATGGACATGAGAAGTGACACTACTTTTATTAAATCAACCTACCTACTCTTTTTAAATATCTCTAAATACCCTAAATATTTTACAAAAGAGTTAACCACCTGATGCATAAGGATGCACAACATCCCAGCTGACAGCATGTGCAAGCACTGGCAGATTTATATTGTACAGAAAGAGGCTGTGGGGGAAAAAGAAATATATATTATTTTTGTTTCTCAGATTCCATTTCACACCATAAAAAATGTAAAACTCTAACTACAGCTTTTCTCAGCCTTTTGCCCAGCTGTGATAGCTGTCCATCCATCTGTTACCTGCCTGCCCATGGCAGCAGCAATGTACGTCCTGGAGGAGCAGCATCACCTCTGCTTCTTTCAAAAAACAGCCATCCCTGCCCCAAAACAGCAGGCATTGAGAAAAACCTTCACCTGCACGATCAGGAGAGTGGTTTTCTCAGCATTTATGGAGAGCAGGAAATTAGGGACGTGTAATAAAACCAGAGGACGGCTGAGGATCAGCTTCAAATCTCACCAAAATAATAGGTGAGGAGGAGATTTTCCTTCCAGTTCCCTGGGATTTTGCCGGAGGAGTGCTTTATGTCTCCTCCTCTAACTTTGTCAGTAATAGCCACCTTTTTTGGCTCGGGTTTTAGAACATTCAAGAGCTCATGCCCTTGTTACTTACCTTGTCCACAGGACACAAAGATTTTATAGGTACCTGTCCTGAGAGGGGTGAAGGAAAAGAGATGTTTTGTACTCTTTTTATTCCTTACCACAGCCCTTGCTGCTGAATCAGAATCTCCAAAATCTCTCCCTGTTTGGAGACCTCATTTATACCTCTGGAGGCAGAAACAGTTTGTGAAGGAGGGCAGCCCAGCCAGGCAGGAGCACAGTTCAGGTCCTTCCCTGCCCAGGGACCCACATCAATCTCCAGTATCCACTACACCTAGCCAGAGTGCCTCTGGAAGGGACAGAAACGTCATCCAGGACCATTTTCCTCCATCATTTGTTAAGGAAGCCTTGTGTGACTGTACGGGAGGTGTGATGAATCAGGAGCATGATTTTTTTTCCACTTGCATAATGAAGGTTAGAGCCTATCTGCATCTCACAAGGATGCTGTGAAGCTCTGGGACTGGGGGGATTGCCTGGCGCTAATGGTGATGTTTAGAAAGGCATGTGCTGAATCCCTGGGAACATTTAGCTCAGCCGGTTTGTTTTCCTAAAAGATAGGCAGCACTGCTGAGCTGGGGCTCAGAACAGACATCTCCCCGAGGGATTCTGTGACCTGAGTTATGCAGATGACATTAGGCAGTCACACTGGTCTCTTTTGGCTTTCAATTCTATGAATTTATAAGTAGTTGCCAAATAGTTTCAACGATAATTGTCAGCCTGTGCTGAAAAGAGCTTAGCTAGGCACACAGACCTGATGTGAAATGTAAACTTTTTTTTGTAGTATTATTATTATTATTATTACTATTGCAGATGGGTTTCATCTCGCTCAGCTTTAAACTACATTTTCTCCATCAGGATTTAGATTTCAGAAGATAAGTTGCCTGACCCAACGACCAGTCCTATAATGGGACTGCTACTGTAATTGCCGTATCTGCCAGACAAGGAAGAATTGCCACTTCCAGATTAGCCCCACAGACAGCGGAGATGAAGTTTATAATCACTGTAAATGTGGTTTGTTTTCTGCTGATGCATGAATGTTCCAGCAATTAGTTTGCTGTGTCAGGGTCCCCTTTCCCACATAAGTTATTTTTTCTTGAGCTTTTATATTCGAGCTTTTGCAAACTCTTGACAACACAGGTTTTTAGGATAATTCACAGCAAAATGGCCATTCTAACACCATCGAGTGATTGTGCACGAGTCTGGATTTTCTGCTGTTTTGTGGTGCATTGCAGATCTAGAGCATTTGTGATACTGGCAACGCTGGGAAAGATGAGGATTAATTAATTAGTGGTGCAAGTGGGATTTACCAAGCTGAAATTAACTAATTGAATTCCTATCAGTGATATTTATAAACCAAGGGGAGTGCAAAAAGGAATACAGCAACACAGTGTTGAAGAGAGGATGGATCTTGCAGAATTTCATTGATGGTCACCTGCCACCGATTAAGTTTGTACAACCAAAACTGAGTCACATCTGGCACTGCCCACGTGGTGTGCGTTAATGAAAAGAGCAGCAAAGGAGGGGGTCTCACCTGTTCTTCCAGCTACTACACTGAAAGATCTGAAGGATAATAAAATTCAAAGAATTCATGATCCCCTGGACATTTTTAACGTTGCTTCCTTTCCTTTCTTTTTATTTTTTTTCCTCTTGCATTTCTTTGTGTTATTGCAAATTTTGCAATGCCAATTTTAGTAATTCCTCATCTAACAAGAATCATAAACACTCTCATATATGCAATTAGGGAAAGGCTTTCTGTATTTAAATTTGCTGTAGTACCAGTGAGACTATCACTGATGATTCTCACTATTTGACTTCTAATAAATTCCTAAATTTGAAATCAGAGTATCCCATTAAAATTCACCAAAACTGTTTTATTTAGAATAAAAATTAAATTGACTCAACATCCTCCCCCTAAACCATGTCTGTTTTCTGCACAAATCTTAACCTTGTCATAAAAGAATATGAAGAATTAATTTTCCTATGAATAGCAGTAGGTATAATTTACCAGTCAGATCTCAATAAAATTCCATTTTGTCAGAGAATTAAGTCATACTTCAGCATTACCTTCTCTGTTTCCTTGAGTTTGTTTGTGATTCTTTTTAGTATTTGTACAATTTGTCAAGCAGAATTTGATGCATGGCTCTTCTTGAAAAGGATAGCGTGGAGACCAATTAGTCAACCTAGAAACTGGCAAACTCCTAATACGACTGCTTGACTGCCACAAAATGGCAGATAATGGAGATCTATCTAGCTTTTAAAAAATATTAACCTTTTTGTTGACATCACCATTTATCAGAAGGTTTATGCATTGAATGATGAGCTAGACACAGGAAAAAGCAGAGCTAAAGGCCACCAGCTACCCCACCACCATACAGTTAGGCAGTAAATGCCCAGGGGTGATTTTTAGGAATAAAGGCTAACTAAGAAACCACTTTGGCAAAATAACCGAGATTAAAGCATGACTTAGATGTTTAATTTGTATAAAATAATTAATTAGAAATTGACAGTCTTGATAAAACCTAATATATATATCCCTTTCTGTCTCCTATTTCTGTTGTTGAGTGAGCCAGATGTTTCAGAAAAGGCACAATCACCCTACAAAAGTCAGGTACATAATTGTGTTAGGTATCTCCATATTCTTTAATTCCCAGAGACCTGTTTATAATCTGAAGAACTGCAGTTAAAATCTTTGTTAAGTTAAAATTTATTCCAGACTTCTAGGTTAGTATGTTTTTGTTTTGTTTTGTTTTAATTTAAAGTCAGGATAAAACTTTAGGTTCTGAAATTATTATTTTTTTCTGCCTTTTCTTGCATATGTTAATGGACGCTATGTTTAGAACAAAAGCTTGAGGAGTAAAATAAATGACCACCTTATTCTTTACCCTGGGGAACCCATCTCCTGCCCAGAGCCTGCAGAGTCCCTGCCAGTGCCCACTGCAAGGACTGAGATGCAGAACTGGTCGTGGTTGGGGCTGGCTGGGGAAGGACCAACAGGAGAAGCTTGTATCAGGAGAGGCTCGTTCACTGAATTCAATTCATAGAGAGCTGACACTTCACAAGGAGCTGTTATTAGGCTCTGTGCACCAAAGAGGGAGTCAAAAACTTCAAGTAATTTGCAGGTTGTACTCCTGAACTTAGAAATGTTGAGCTGGTGTTGAAGGGAACAAAATAAATATAAATATAATATAAATATAAATATAAATATAAATATAAATATAAATATAAATATAAATATAAATATTTTTTTCCAAAGAAACCTTTCTCCAGAAAGGAACTAAAGGATCAGATGTTACGCTCAAAATACCCGTGGTGGTGGTTTAACCAGGAGAGGTGCAGGGGTAGGATGTTAGCAGGATCTCAGACCCAAAGCATTAAAGGATAAAGGGTCTGAGACAGAAGAGCCTTACACAACAGATCATCACTTGGATAAACATATATTTTTCACAACCATTAATAAACAGAAGATTAGGAGAAGCGTTAGAGATCTATGTGCAGCAACAGCTATTCTGCACCTCTTTGGGAAAGCATTGCCTCTGTTACAGAAGCCAAGATAGCTTCACCTTCTCAGTGTCAAAAATGGGAATGAGCACAATTAATTCTCTCCCTTCGTGAATTCATAAGGCAAGCAGATGAAAAGATGAGATTGAGAGATGTTCTTCAAACTATCCAGCAAAGGGAGGCAAATTAAAACAACATCTACTGGTAGTAAGAGCAGTCCCAGGCCTGCTAAATAAAGCTGAATTCCCCGAGCATCCTTTAATTCCTCTAGGTGCCAGCTGTTGATAAGGTCAGGACAAAACCTACAGACAATTAACTGGGGAAGGAAGACCAGAGTGCATTTCCACCCTTAATGAATTGTTTTTCATTTTTACCTTTTCTATTTTGCTTTCCCCAGCCCACTGAAATCCTTTACTTCTTTGTCCAGCGAGGAAACTTGAGTCTTCATGGCCAGGCTTGTGCTGCAAGCAACCTCGAGCTCACCTCATCTGTGGGATCTTGAGCTCCCACATCTTGAGCTGAGGGAAATGCTAACCACAGCCACGCTGCAAAGCAGTCCCATTTCTGAAGGTCCACGCTGGCATTGCTCTGATCTGAGGATAATTTCTTCTTCCAGGGACAGAGTGCAACAGAAAACACCGAGCTAATAAGGCGCAGCTGCCACTGGGACAAGTGACCTACTCCTGTCCGTTAAAAATGCCTGGCTGTTTCAGGGGCAGGGTTTAATAGCTCATCCGCGGGAAGAAGCTGGGAGGGATAGGAGAGCAGGTCACATAAAAGAGGTGAGTTTATCAAACTTGCTGTGCAGCCTAATAGCTCCGGTTTTATCCACCGACAACCTGGAGAGGGTAAAGGAAATGTCTGTGTGCACCACTCCCCAGGTCCCTTGGGGGCTTCCGTGTTTATAGGCAACATCAAGAAGAGAATAAAATGATTTCCGTATAGAAAGCTGGTCAAGAAAATAAACAGACTGCCAAGGAAATGAAGACTGCAGCGGTGGATAGCTTATATGCAGGGCAAGAAGTCCATCCTTGCCTCCTGAAGTCCGGCGCCACTGATTGTGGGAAATGGAGAGTGTATCGTTATTCTTTCTGTTTTGAAGTTCTTTGCTGTGTGTTCATGACTCAGTCTTGTTAGAAAAAAAGTTTCTGGGCTGGAGACGTCTTGGTCAAGGGAAGGAAGGTCTTGGTCAAGGTCAAGGGAAGCTTCACTGCCTGTCTCCATGCCATTGAAGAAGGGAACAGACCAACGTCAGCATCCCCTGCTGGAGATGTAAATCTGAAGGATGATATAACGAGGTTTGGGAGATGAGGAGAGCAAATACAACAAGGTCAGCATTAAAGACAGATTAGGAGAAGTTTTAGAGAAACGTCTTAATTTGCCAGGCAATTTTGTAATCACCTTAATGGGAAAATGAAGGCAGGACAAGACACCTCTACCAGAGATGGGCCTGTCTCAATGGAAACTTCCTCTGTTTTGTGGCAGGGGGAAGCAGTGGCATGGAGAAATTTATCTTTGGAAGATGTGTGCCTGGGGACCCAGCTAAGGCAGGCGTGTTACCAGTGCTTGTATTTTCCCCTGTAGCACCGCAGACGTGTTTCTGTGTTAAGGGTCACTTGCTTTCCATTATGAACCTCATTTTCAGGAGGCCATAACTCATATTTTACACTGCGTGTATCTAGGAAACCCGCCTCAAAGAACACATAACAAAACAAAACACACACACACACAAAAAAAAAAAAAAAAGAAAAAAAAAAACCAACAACCTCACAATGATGGTTCCAGCTATCCTGAACTCGTTACTCAAACACAAAGACTGATTTGGGGTAGGTGTTTAATATTTTGTAGAGGTTTAAAGCCTAGGCCTACAGAGGAGGTATTGGCTACAGAGATAGAGAAGCTTTTCTGCTCTTTTCTTCCTTTTCATTTTTTCAGTTAAACTTTAAGGAAAGGCTAAAGATTGCAAATGTGATATTTGTCTAGGAAGGCTTCCAGAATGAGGAATCACCACTCTTCCTCTTCGTTTTGAAAGACCAGTCTATTTAAGGTTCAAAAGCATATGTTGCTCCCTGCTTAAATTCCATCCCTTTTGTTGCCTGGCTGCAAGCGAGAGGATGCCACTTTTCTTCATCTGGCTCAAAATCATCGTGTTGCTAGATTGTACATTACGGATTATTCACTAAATCTTGGTTATGTGACAATGTGACATCTCAACAGAACTCCCTGCCAGTACTGTGTGAAAATATTCTCAGCTGATCCCACCGTCAGAGATGGAGTCATTTGCATCTGAAATTGCTGCTGTCTTTGAAAACAGAAAAAGGGCAAGCAAATAAACCTCCGCCTACCCTGCTCCCACCTCTGATATTGCCTCTTACCTGCCAGAATCCTCGAAATGTGCACTCATCTTCCTAGCCCACGCCTTGCACCTGATGAACTTGAAAAAAATCCCAGACTTTGGTCTCAAGACCCTGGTCTGGGATGTGAAATATCTACTTTTGTCTTTGTCCCTTACATCTCCTTACCAACCACAAGCCCAAAACCCCAAATCTTTTGTTCAAGGCTCCCCAAACCTTAAGTCCTACCTCTATCTGTGCTTGCACTCATACTACAAGCAGTACTACAAGTACTACTCCTTCTGCATTACTCCCTCCTCAACCAGAAAGAGGGTTCAGCTGACAAGTGGGCATTGATGGCAATAAAATCCATCCACAGCACCCATGCAGACTCACTGCAGCTAAATGAACTCCACCAGCTTTGGAAGCAGCAAGCACACAACTGAGTGAAGTCTCATGTAATAATATTTTAGCAGTTCTCAGGTGACACGGGAGCTCTGCAAAAAATGTCAAACCTAACGCCATTATTCAAAAATAGGAGCATGTGATTAGACAAGCAATTATAAACCAAGTAGCTTAACATAAATTGTGGGTAAAAATATCAGAAACAATTTTTCAGGATTTAGTGAGGGAGCACCTTGTAAAGCATAATTGGATTAGAGGAGACAGCCAGCATGGATTTACAAGTAGGAGGTCTTTTGCTTAACTAACTTGTTGGAGTTCTTTGAAGCTGCAGCATTACTGCCAAGGTAGGCAAGGGAAATGTAATAGATGTTATGCACTTAGATTTCCCAAAAGCAATTGGTGAGGTTGTACAGTGAGATTATCAGCTAATGGAAGAAAAGTTGTGCTATAAATGCGGGCTGGCTTAGAAAAGTGGCTCAGAAGCAGAAAACAGCCAGTGCGTGGGCTGGCTTGCCATGTACGTTCTCAGCCTCAGAAGTGAGCTATTTCAGTGCTTGGCCTGGGGAAGAAGGAGATGGAGGGGACCACGCTTGGACGTCTCTTCTGCTTGGATTTCAGAAGAGCTCAGCTTATCAGCCCCGAGGACGAGAAGAGCCCAGGAAGATTGTTCCTCCTCCACACAAGGGGGAATCCAAAGGCAGTTTGACTGCACAGGCTGTCATCTGCCACCCTCCAGGCTGCTTGCAGAAGGAAAACCAAACATCACTTCCACTAAATAAGCTAGGAAACCAAGGCACAAGCAGGAAAAAAGAGTGATCCTACCCAAATCAGGGCCATACAGCGCCCAGATCCAACAGTGCTGGGCTTTACCCTCTGGCTCATGCTGCCAGGGATCTTGTTCAAAGTGCAGGACTTTACACACATGTATGGTGAGCACAGCCAGGATTGGTACCACAACACCTAATTTCTGCTGCCACAGGGAAAGGAGTGAGGTTTTTTAGGGGATGGGAGCACTGAGCAGTGGACACATGGGGTGTTGGCAGATGCGGGCAGATGCTTTCCTTTCAGCCCGTGTCTTCAGCCAGCAGATTAAATTACATGGATTTACATCAAAAGCAGACTAAGGAGGAGACCTGTGTGGCCGGATTCATACCACAGTCCCCAGAGCATTTCCCAAAAGCCAGTTCCTTCTTCTGTTCTTTTCCTGTATCACTTCTCGATAGCAAGTAACATCTTCTCCCAGCTCCAGCTGCTTTTCTTGGTTGGGTTCTTGGCTTTCTTGGTTGGGTTGGGGATCAGCACATTCACAGACATCGCTCAAGGCTTTTGCTGGATGCCCTACATGTCCCACTCCAGCTTGCCATCCACCACCATCCGTCCATCCCATCTCAGCATCCCTGCTCATCTTGACATCCCTGCTCGACTATTCCCTCTTCCCATCCCCCAAAACCTGACCCAAGTTTGTTATGGATCAGTGTATTTACAAAGCTTAAGCTGAAAATCAATTTTAATTACCAAAATCAGATTGCCATATCAATAAATCACTGGGGACCTCTCAGAGACACATACAGCAGGTTCCACCTGGAGGTGGAGGCAGGGAGAGATAATGACTCATTTTCCCTTTGGGCCCCTCCCTGCATTCAATGGGCAATATTCATCAACGTCATTATCTTTTGTATTATTGATGGCATGAAAGGGAGATGAATGGAACTAGAGTCAGTTTTAAACAAATAGTGTTGTTTGAAACTTGATTTCCCAGTGACCTCTTGACAAGAGATCTCATTTTTTATATTCTAAGATACTAGGGAGGAGGGCGGCTGGAAAATCTTTCACGGTGTCCCCTTCATCAGGATAAATGATTGATCAAATTTCTTCCTGGTAAGCTAATTAATCCTTCGCAACTGGACTGAAAGGAGGCAACCCAAAGCATCACTCTTCCTATTGCACCAACCCTACCTAAATATATGATTATTCATCACCATTATGGCTAGATGCACTCATGGATGTGTGATCATTGTTTTGGGCCTGGGAAGCGTCACAGTAGCAGCATGGTGCCCAGTTTCTTTTTTCTGCCCTTGGGCCAAAGGGCTTCCTACAAACTCCAGCATGGGCTCCAGACAGGTCCAAAGTCAGATGGGGAAGCGGCTGTAACCAGATGGTGGTGGCATGAAATCCACAAAGGGACACAGATGCATCTACCACCGACATCAGAAGGAAGAAAAACCTTAAACAATCAAAAATCCAACCCACAAAATAAATGAAGAAACAAACATGGTCACATAATTTGAGACAGGAACAAGAATTATACAATGTTCACTTGAGCCCCGGATGCACCCCCTGGGCACTGATCTACACTACACGAGACTCAGAGCTGAGCCTTTTGAGAATCTACCCACACATCATTGCTGAGCCAAACCCTAGATACTTCTGTAGATTGTCCTCTCCTGGGGAAAGCCTAATTCAAATAAAAGACCATGTTTTGTCTCTTGTTACAATGCATAACTGCCAAGAGCTCATGGTGATCAGAGGTAGGGACTTTCTGTCTCCCCTCGCAAACCTAGACCAAGTTGTACAAGGCTGGGTATGAGAGACACCTACAAGCTTGTCTTCAGAGTTATCCAAAAGCACCTAGGAACAGACTCACAGTCTTGCACGTCAAAGTTATTCTCCCTTGCTCCCATCCCTCTCCAGTTAACCATATGTCAGGCAGGCTGTAAATGACTTGGAACTTGCAGCCTTTGCAAGTTAGTGGTAACACTCCTCTGACTACCCACCAGGGGGGAGATCCAGTAGAAATATATGGAGAAGTCCCCAAAAGAGAGACATGAAAGCTGGTGACTTTGGGAAAAGGATACAGCCCAGAAAATTCCTCTATCCTGGACCCAGGGGCTGCATCCCAAACCTGAGGGAGCCAGCCAAAATCAGACTCAGAGGAAACAAAGAGCTGTCCATTGCCAGTGAAGAAAAAGAGCTTCCTTGGCAGTCAACGGAGATATTTCTTGCAAAGATACTTTTTTTCTCCCTCTCTGACACACTCTGAGCACCCAGATGAATACAAGGAGACACTGCCAGAGACACGGGGTCAGCAGGGGACGAGACAGCCCTTCCTGCTGGAGGTGATAACAGCTCCTTGCTGGAGCTCTGGCAGTTTCTTCTAGTGCTAAATCCTCAGGCGTTATTAGAGGTGATAACTTCCCACTCACAGTCCATCTACTCATGCTGTCTTCCCCTATTTATTCTGCATATACAGCATGCACCTGATCCCCTGATAGATGCAGTTTCCAGAACTTACATCAATTTTACTGTGTCCTCAGCAAGCCAATTTAGTTCTCTGCTCAAGGTGCTCGACCACCCATGCCTCCCTTTGGAGCAGGAACCTCTGCATACACTCCCTGAGTGAGTCAGGACCCAGGAGGATAGGGAAGACCCCATCCTGTGTCGATAAGACCCTACTGGAGATTGTCCAGCCTGCAGAGCCAGACCAAGGTGACTACTGCCATGGTCTGGTTCCCAGAGGAGCAGAGGGGATTTGGGTGCTCAATGCCCTTCCAAGAGCTGATATAAGCTGGGCATGTCCTTCCCAGGCTTGCTTTGAAAAATATTTTGTAAGCATCTGCAGGAAGTAGGTAAATATCTTGCTAGATTGTTGAAACGACCTTGGACCAGAAACTTGAACTCTCAAACACTCCTCCCACACACTCAGAAGTAAGAGCAATTTTCTCTTTTGTCTCTCTGATATCCCTAATACCTGGCAATGGGACAGCAGGTAGAATATATATATATATATACATATATATACATATTTTCAGAGCAGCAAGAAGGTCTTTTGGTCTGTGTTTGTGGAAAGGAAGAGCAGGCACTCACCTGGGTGGACAGGTATGATGAGAAGTCAGTTCCTTTGGATACTTTGAAACCCCATCTCTCACCTCCAACGAGCAAGATGGGGGAAATAAAATTATCTTTCAGATATGGGCAAGGAAGTTACCTCTAACTATCATTGCACTAATAAAACGTGCAGAACCACTTACATGGATAGAGTGGGTTTGCACCTGCATTAGCAACATAGTGCATCCAGCATGAGTGGTGTTAGGTACAAATATGTCTGGTGTCCACACTTGGTGCTAAATGGCACACAGTTATACACACCAGTTTCACAGAGGGTTTTCTTTTCTGGTAGGCACAAGGTCATGGCTGCGTACAAAGGTGCTGTCATAGAATCAGAGAATCCTAGAATCATTAAGGCTGGAAAAGCCCTCCAAGACCATCTGGTCCAACCATCACCCTACTACCAATGTCACCCACTAAACCATGTCCCTAAGCACCAGGTTCAATCCTGAACGTCTTCAGAGTATGGACTTAAGGCAAGTCCTTGGGGTGTAAGAAAGCTCTGTGTTTCATGCATCTTACCATAACCACATCTGCTGGCAAAAGCAGTTGACATTTACTCTTGGCTCTCAGAGACAAGCCTTTTGCTCCAGCAGGATGAAACAATAACACTCATCTGTAAGTGCCAGGGACAAATGGTGACACTTTTTGCATATTTTTTAGTGGAAAATAAGTTTTTCCACAGAGAGGGGAGGTTTTTATTTAAATACATACACTAGAAAAAAAAAGTTGTTTTTTTTTTTTTCAAGGAAAATACTTTGTTTCTTTTGGTAGACAGGAAAAAAATATTCACACAGAGTACTTCTTTCTCACTGGAAAAAAAACAAGAACACAGAAAAAGACTAAAAATTCACAGAAAACTGGTCTTATTGTCTTCCTCAAACAATGGTGGTTAATTTTCATGTACAAATACAATATTGGTATTAATAGAAAGAGGAATATACTCATGGAAAAGTTTGAATGAGGTAAAAAAGTGTAATTGTGTCTGTGACCAAAAAAAAACATGCTTTTGTTGGTGTCTCATTCCAACTGTGGGCACAGTCTCCTTTGGCATATATGTGCTGGTTTCATGCACATGTAACTCATCACCAAGTGACATCCTTCTCAGCACACGTGCTTTATTGCACGCAATTTTTAGCCGGCTGAGCATTTGACCTCATGATTCATTAGGAGGGCAGGGTTGTTGGTTGTTTTTTAATGACAATGATGGAAAGGAAAAGGAAAGGAAAAGGAAAAATGAGAAAGAAAGAAGAGAAGAGAAGAGAAGAGAAGAGAAGAGAAGAGAAGAGAAGAGAAGAGAAGAGAAGAGAAGAGAAGAGAAGAGAAGAGAAGAGAAGAGAAAAAAGAAAAGAAGAGAGGAGAGAAGAGAAGAGAAGAGAAGAGAAGAGAAGAGAAGAGAAGAGAAGAGAAGAGAAGAGAAGAGAGAGAAGAGAAGAGAAGAGAAGAGAAAGAAGAGAAGAGAAGAGAAGAGAAGAGAAGGAAGAAAAAGGAAGAAAGAGAGAAGGAAGAGAAGAGAAGAGAAGAGAAGAGAAGAGAAGAGAAGAGAAGAGAAGAGAAGAGAAGAGAAGAGAAGAGAAGAGCAGAGAAGAGAAGAGAAGAGAAGAGAAGAGAAGAGAAGAGAAGAGAGGGAAGGGGAGGGGAGGGGAGGGAAGGGAAGGGCGAGGGGAGGGAGGGGAGGGAAGGGAGGGGAAGGGAGGGGAAGGGGAGGGAAGGGAAGGGAAGGGAAGGGAAGGGAAGGGAAGGGAAGGGAAGGGAAGGGAAGGGAAGGGAAGGGAAGGGAAGGGAAGGGAAGGGAAGGGAAGGGAAGGGAAGGGAAGGGAAGGGAAGGGAAGGGAAGGGAAGGGAAGGGAAGGGAAGGGAAGGGAAGGGAAGGGAAGGGAAGGGAAGGGAAGGGAAGGGAAGGGAAGGGAAGGGGAAGGGGAAGAAGGGGATGGGGAAGGGGAAGAAGGGGAAGGGGATGGGGAAGGGGAAGAAGGGGAAGGGGAAGGGGAAGGGGAAGAAGGGGAAGGGGATTGGGAAGGGGAAGGGGAAGGGGAAGGGGAAGGGGAAGAAGGGGAAGGGGAAGGGGAAGGGGAAGGAGGGGAGGGGAGGGGAGGGGAGGGGAGGGGAGGGGAGGGGAGGGGAGGGGAGGGGAGGGGAGGGGAGGGGAGGGAAGGGAAGGGAAGGGAAGGGAAGGGAAGGGAAGGGAAGGGAAGGGAAGGGAAGGGAAGGGAAGGGAAGGGAAGGGAAGGGAAGGGAAGGGAAGGGAAGGGAAGGGAAGGGAAGGGAAGGGAAGGAAAGGAAAGGGAAGGGAAGGGAAGGGAAGGGAAGGGAAGGGAGGGAAGGGAAGGGAAGGGAAGGGAAGGGAAGGGAAGGGAAAAAAGAAAAGGAAAAAAGAAAAAAAAAAGAAAAAAAAGAAAAAATGGGACAAAATGTTTGACTCAGTCAGCTCTTCCCTCTTTCTGAATGAGGTTCTCATCACCAGTGCTGCAGGCAGTTCAGAATAGTCATCCTTGCAGGAACCAAGTCCAAATAATGAGAGTCCAATTAATTGTTTCTTTCCTCTTGGCTTTTACCAAAGCTTCAGTAATTTAGTATCCATTTTGATTTCCTGCTTCACTTGAAGGACATATCCTCCTTATTTCCTAGGGAAACTTTTGGTATATTTTATAGTTTTCAGTCCTTTATACTTATATAAGTATGGGGACTATATTTTACTACGCACAGCTGAACATCCAGGATATACAGCAGTATCAGTGAAGTCCTCTCTGCAGAAATCTTAAAACTCCTTCAAGGTTCCTTGAAGCAGGACATCATGGTCTCCTCTTAGGTGCTGACCATCCTCTGCAGGATGCCTTTGGATTCCGTGTTTAAATCATACACTAAGAGATGCCATCAGTGCAAGAACTGTATTGAACTTCATTGCCCAGATATGTCTTTTCTAGCCCAGAATGGACAGCTTAATGTGTCCCCTCATGAAGACACATTGCTGTCTTTAAAAAGATCGTACTGTCTCCCATCCCTTTGATCTGTTTCAAAGAAGAGTTCAGGGAACTCCCTGGTTTAATTTCTGCTTGTTTTGCAGAAGATCAAACAAGGTGATTAGCGCACTCTCACCTTGCAGTATTGAAATCTCATCAGATACTGTGAACATCCTCAGGAAATAGGAATCACCAAGCCAAGTTATCTCAACTCATGTCCGAAAAGAAGGCCCTTTCAAATACCTTCCTCTGGTATATCGCACATTCAGAATTTGATGGGATGCACCAGGAAATTAATTCTGCAGAAGGAAATCTGATGTTTAGAGACAGACAGGGGAGATCAACAAGATGTGACACTGCTGTCCCAACCAGAAAACCACATACAGTGTGATACTGCATGTAACTTCCTCTCACTTGCACAGCACTACAGCCATCTGGTCCTCATCCTGACTCCATTTTAGTGACAGGTCAGTTAATTCTTGTTTCTGGCCATGATCAGGAGGAAGACACAGGCATAGCTGGGCTACAGATCTGATTTGGCAAAGCAATGCCTGCCTTCTTAAAAACAAACCCTCAAGCAGTCTGAGATGCTAGAGAACAAGCGGAGTTGTCTGACAGCTGATGCTATTTTATGTGATAAGCTACCCTTTCATTCAGTAGAAATGTATTATGTTCAGATTTATTAAATTAAATTTATTAAATTAAGAAAGAAACCTTAAGCAAGCTTCCTTCATTTGCATAATGGGAGGCAGTGCAGCAGATGGAGAATGGAGACCGTAGGCAGACAACATAACACAGGAGCCTGTATGTTTTGTACATGAACATCCTCCTGAGCACTCTCCCAGTTGTCTCCGGATGTTAAATAATCGTAATTTCCATGTACGAGGTGCTGACAGTTGGATCAGAGGCAGAGAACAGTGAGTGAAACTCCTGGACCCCAGCTGCCTGGTATAGCTTTACCTATTTAGCACTCTCACCTGGACTTTGCTCATATTTCCCCAAAAAACTTTGGAGGACTTCTGGAAGAGCATAGCAAATAGGAAGAAATATTTTCCAGAAAGGACAAGTGCTGCCCAGATATTCCTACAAGTTTGCACAAATAAGCTGGCAAGGATTTCAGTTCAAATTCAGTTAAGTGAAGGAGAAATGCTTGCCAATGAAAATCCTCAATCTTCTTTTAATTAATTGATATGGATGCATTCATTTTGATACCTAAACCTTAACCCACCATCCACCTGATTCAAATTTGCTGGTTAAATAACAAAGTCTGCAAGACAGAGAGGGGAACAAAGAACAGCTCCTGAGATGACTGAAATGGAGGCACCATATAGTACTCAATCCTGATCCTGCCTTATTGGACAGTTTCGTGCCAGGTAAGGATCTCACTGGTGACATGAGTTGGTCTGTCTCAACACAGACAGAGGCAAACTCAGCAAGAACTCCAAGAGTCATAAGCATTAGTCGACCTATTACATGATTAATTCTCTGTTAGCTGCCTATCAGATACTCATCATTGATTTTCTTTGTCTTTCTGGTTTGCTTATACTGTAATGGGAAAGTGCCTAAGTTATAAGGGCAATTATATTAAACACCAATCAACAAGCGCTCCAGTATTCAGCCAGAAAATGCCTCATCTGCTTGGAAAAAAATAAAAATAAAAAAATAAATAGATAAAGCCACAAAAAAATCAGAAGGAATTAATCTGCCAGCAAGAAAAAGCTTAACTTAGAGAAATGAGTGCACAAATGAAAGGTATTGCTCAAAGCTACACCAGCTGGAGGGACAAGGAATGGGCCCTTACAACATGGTACTTAGACAAGAGGCCTGGAAAACAGCTTCTCCTGGACCCATTCCTGTGTAGTTGATACCACTCCAGGACCCCCGAGGACTAAGCTGTCTGGATTGCCAATGCTGAGCTGTATGTGGGATATACCGGTAATCTTTAGGTACCAGAGCAGAACAGTGGCACTATAAAGAAGGGAAGAAGGGACACTGAAGGCAGAAATGAAAGAAGAAGAAAGATGAGCGTGAGATGAGAGTAAACAGTTCAAGACAGTAATAGCAAAGCCCAAGGACCAAGCCCAAGGTCAACACGGAAGTGAGGTCAGTGAGGTCCAAGGATGCAAATTCTTGCGTTCTTGCAATGATTGACCTAACTATTGACTTGGTTTTCTATATTTCCACCAAGGTCACTCAGCACAAAGGGAAATCAGGCTCAGTTTCATTGACAGTAGGGTCCTTTGTATTTTTTTCTTGTGCTAAGTAAAAATGGGAACTTCCTTCTCCCATGAGAGAAAGAGTTTTTAACTGTCTTCTACCCATTGCTGATTTCCAGAGCACACTGATTATTAAACAGACCTCCCTCCACAAAAGGCTATTCCTTACTGACCTCTAGGAGAAACAAATCTGATCCTGCCCATGGGAGCCAATCTCCAGCACAATTGATTTGACCTGAACCTCCACTGGCCACAAAGCTGGAGTGGAGCTCTGACGTGGAGAAGTGGCAAGACCTACATCAGCAAGTCATTAGCCAAGTGCAGCAAAGTCCTGGGCTGGGACAACTGCAGGTCCCCAGCAGGGAGAAGCTGCAAAGAACTTCATCCAACGTGCCTGTGCCCCAATGGGGCACGTGGAGCTGCCACGGGGTCAACTACAGAGTTAAATCTCCCAGCCCTGGACTGTGTGCTGGAGCATCTGGTCTGCAGATCTCTCCGGTGCTGACTTCCCCGAGATCAACCTTCATTAGAGAAAATACCTGACAAGTTACAGCCTGTGCGTTCCTTCAGATGAGTTATATATAGATCCCCATTTCAGTCGTATCCTTGCCGTTATTCCCCGAGGCACGCGCTACAGCAAACTCCAAAATGCTGATATACTCAAGGTGTTGGTGACAAGATATAAAGCATGAAGGACTGCTTTTGCAACTGCTGATTGCAAAAGTGCTCTCAATCCCCGTCCTAGGACAAAATTTTCTGCAGTTTTTTCTGTTTTCTCTTCCGCAATTTTCTATTTATTCATTCTGCTCAGTGAAAATATAAGAAACCATCAAAAATATAGGAAAACTTTGTTCCTGCGGGTGTTAAAATTCAAATCTCGATTTTCAATGGTTGGTCCTCTTGGAACAAGATGGTAAAAATGTGATCTCCATCACTGGTGTTTACACAAAATGGAACAAAACTTTAGTGATATAAGTCCTTTGTTTGAGTTTAGTGTCATCATGTTCATGTAACAATACAGATGGGCCCACCTATTGTGTCTGCAGAAGAAGCTAAGTTTCAATACTTTGGATTTGTCTACATTCAAGAGTTATATCAATTTGAATTAACTAGCACAATTAAGCCAGAACATTGTTTGTTGGCTTTTAGTTTTAAGCTCTTTTTATTAGCTGAACTAGTTCTCTGGATCATTCAATAGCAACTATACAGATGTACACGCCATGATTAAACAGATATAACAACATCCTCATAAAATGCTGGGCAGATATAAACAAATCAGTATAAAAATGCACCCTGGAATGAACTAATATAAGCGTCTGGGGTTGTCTAGGTTTTGGTGTGGCACCCAAGATGGACTTGAACATCTCTTACTGCACTTTTTCTTGACGGAAGACTCACAGCAGTGCTTAGCCAGGGCTGCTGGCTTTCTTATGGAAAGAAAGAGCTGGCAGACCAAATTAGCCACCAGTTATACACGGTATTTGATTAGACAAATTTCAAATGGACATTGGGCACTAACAGAGGCAGACAGTGCTCTTGGCCTTAAAGGAAAGGATTGGGCATAGGAAGAGACAAACAAAGCAGCATGATTCTTTGGACAAGTCAGGCATCTCCGGCCATACTGGAAGCACTGGCACGTGCATGTTGTCCCAGACTATTAAAATGAAAACCCAACTTCCAGCATATTTTAATGCATGACTCACCATTTGCCCTGTGATTTATTTTCATGTGTTCCACTTCAGGCTTACAATCTCCGGTTCTGCGTAAAAACACCTCCAAGATAAATGATTTTTTTAGGGGCCGTTATTTAAGTAAAGGCAAGGAACATGCCATGCAACATAAGCTGACATCTGTAACGCGTGGCCTTTCCCAGAAAACTAATAAAAGAGAACCAAGCTCACGCCGAGAAGGCTCTTCCTCTGCAGAGAGGGGAAAAGAGCCAGAGCCTTCCTTATGCCCAGCATCATGTGCCCATTCTGTATGTGTGTTGTGCTTGTGATATATATCCATATGTACCGGGCATCTGTTCGTGCGCCTGCTGTAAAAATATGTTATGGATATAGCTTTCTAAATGTACACGCTGTACGAGTGCGTGAGACACGCATTATGTGCGTTTGATGTACACGTGCGATGTGTCTCTCCCATCACGTAATGAGGCACATGGTACGTTTATGTGTATACAAACAAGTGTCACATTCATGACAAGCAGCATTTCCCTTCAGTCACTTTGTGCTTGAAGGCAGGATGTTGGTGTGCAGCTGCAGGCCATTATGCACACATTCACACGAGGAGCACGAGATGCAGAAACGAGGTGCACGCTGTCCTGGTGAGGCACAGCTCTATCAACACGCTATGCTTGCACTGCATTTGCTGTGTTACACAAAATTCTGCGTGCTGCATGCTTCGCAGAGAGAATACACTGTGTATTTGATGAGCACGTGCTCTGTGTCATGCACTCATCCTCTATTTGCAATCTGCATTGAGGCGTGCTTTCCATATCACATGGATTTTGTAAAAATAAAATTCACTATGCACACTACAGATAGTGTCATGCATGTGTGTGCAAAGCACTTAGGATCTCATGAATTCTCCAGCTTGGGAGGATGCAGGGGTACTTGATAGCAGAGAGTCCCCTCAAAATGCTGTCTGGAAAGAAGAACCCTGTAAATATGCCTGTGTCACCAGCAGAGACACAGAGCGACATTTCCCTGCCTGGAGGGAGAATAATTTATGTGGCTGCACATTAAGTTTCCCAAACAGGTCAGACAAAAGAAGATCCATCTTGCATCTAATCTCCAGGACACGGACAGCAAAAACAGCAGTCTGGAAAGCTCTGCATGCACGAAGCTCACTGAGCCTTCACTCGCTGCCTCACTCCTTCCAAAACATGCTATGAGCAATGTGTCAGGAGGAGGAGAGGAGATGGGGAGAAATGGGTAGAAGAAGAAGTTATGAATATGAACAAGAAAAAAACCAACAAAAGATAAAGGTATGGATCCCCTTTCAACAAAAGATCCAGATGTGAATGTGATCAGAGCAGCTGGGGGTTACCTACCCTGGGAAGGCAGGGTGCTGCACTTCCATCTCATCTCTCACCTCCTGAATGCATTCAGTTCCTAGAATGACCGAAGGATCAATGCACTGACAGAAACGGGTGGTTTTTTAGTGCAGGCTGTGGTGTCCTGGACCCCCATGGGAATTCAGGCTGTGTAGATCCAGCTCCCACCTGAATGATGCCCATCACCCAGCTCCAGCACACTTATTGCTCCTCTATATCTCAGTTTCTTTGTGCGTAAGATATTAACAGAATAGAGCAAACCACAGTCTTGTATTAGATAAACTCTAAATTGAAAAAAAATCAGGCACAGTTTGGGTTAGACTTGAATACCCTGAGGTTTCCAATTCTGAATGCACGTCTGTCTTTCCCAGACATATTAGCTGATTATTAAATCTACTAGAGGGTAATGCTTCTATTTAGATCATTTTCCCTAAATAAATTAGCTGACACTTGAAGACACAGAGAATTTCCCACACATTTGCCTGTGGCACACAGATTATTTTTTCTGCTTTGTTTAATTATTAACTGTAACTACATGCTGCATTGCATTTTAGCACATTGCTGGGTTGTGTCAGCTGAGTAGTTTCATTGCTTCTCCCTAATTCTGACAAGATCTGGCCAGGACATATCTGACACATCTCTTTTCTTCTGCTGATGTCTCTATGTCTCTTTTCTTCTGCTAATGCCACCAGCTACCACCACTGCAGCCTTCTGTGTTACAGAAGCCTACCAAACCTCTCCTGCAGATCATCGTGGTGGTGATTTTAGCCAAAGGCTGTGGCTCCAGGGGACATACTGGTACAAGGATGAGCAAAAATCACAATGTAGCTCACATGCAGACACCCTGACTCACCTGCTACTTGCTTGTAGTGTTTGTGGATGATGACCTTTGGGATAGAATAGAGATGCAGCTCTGAACCTGAGGTCCACAGATCACCAGTGCTCTGCAAGATGACCCACAGCACTGCAGAGCACTCTAGTGCCTCTGCAGTGTCATCACTTGCAAGTCTTACCTTGGAGGGCTGTGGTAACCCACAGGAAAATGCCAAAGCGTGTTAGTGGATGATGTCTGGAACATTTAAAACCTATTAGGGAATAGCAGGGGTCTCTTCTGCAAGTTCTGTCACTGTACATCTCTGGGTTGCAGAGAGATTCTCAGGAGAGGGGGGGAAAAATAGATGAAGGTGGGGAAAAAAAATGACTTAGAACTGAGGATTGTTACAAGAACCTTGTTTAGTAAATGGTGACAGTGCAGCCAGGAAGACTAAGTCATCAGTATCACCAGGTATGCCATGGATGATGCTTCATTCACTGAAATAAGATCGTTTTATGGCCTTATGGCATCTTGTGGTCCATGATGTAAGTCCATTTTATGAACAGCATCTCATAAGTCCATTTTATGTCTTATGGCATCTCCGTACCACCTTGGGAGCTGGTGGAGGAACTGTGTTGCCTGAGCCACAGCTGGATGCGTAACATCCAAGTCAGTGACACTGATAACCCATTCAGTCATCCCATTGCCCCAAAATGCCAGATGTTGGCTCCTTGTGCAGCGAACAGAGAGAAATAATCATGAAAAATGTCTTTGAAACATATATAATAGGTGGTTTGAAGGCAGTCCCTACTTTTCTCTGCTGGCTGTAGAGACAAGGTCTGGCAGTGCCAAAGAGCTGCAGTTGAGATTGCTTACTGTCCCCTCGAAGTTATCACAGTTGGTGTGAGGAACGTGGCTTGGGGCTGCTGAAGGATTTGAGAAATTCCTGCAGGGTGTGATCAAGAAAGCCCTGCCAGCCTGGCCAGTTCTGTGTGTCCAGCATAAACCAGACTGCTCTCGCTCAGACAGCTGTCCTGCAATGACTTAAGGAAGGCAGAGTTTGTTGGAAAGTGAGCTGGGACTGCTCAGCTCGGTGTGAAATCCCTGGCATTATACAACACACACGGCACACTCTCTGCTTCTGAAACAGATGGAGTTAATTCCGGGCCAGCGTCTGCTTTGCAAATATTCTCAGGAACAGCTATCCTGATCAGTAGCATGGCTGCTACGCTACGAGTCATCGCAGCATCCAGTTACTGCATGGCTTGGCTGAGCACAGTGCTCGAAAAAGCCCCTGGTCCATGGCCCTACCAGCTCGTGGCTGCTTCCCTGGGGATCGAAGAGCTGAGCTGGCACATTGTGGGTGATCTAAATACATCCCTGCTCCTGCACACAGGCTGCATAAGGCTGGGATGAAAAGGGCCCAGGCATCCACTCCTGGGAAGGTGGTAGGGAGATGTTGGGTTTGGAAGCTCCTGGCTGTTTGTAGCTCTTGGCTATGCCTGGTACTTGGTGTGCCACACAACTCCCTCAGCACTCTGAGGTTGGAGCATCCTTCTGCCAGACAAGGTGCAAGACTTCCCTGCAGGTCTTTCATACAGCCACATGCTTCCAGCCCTCTCCTTCCATCCCTGTACCTCCTTTGGTGAAAGAGCATTGTAAAAATCAGACCCTTGGTTCATTTTGGAAAATCTGCTTTTCTCCTTTGCAGGAAAATTAGTACAATTCACAAATGACCCATCCATCCACACAGATATATTTGGAAACTACTTAATAGAATATTCACCCCCAAATAAGCCTCTTTGCTGTGCAAATAGCCACATGAGGATACATGGCAGCTTGCAATAGCCTTATAAATATTAGGCACCTTTGCTTCCTTATCATTATTCAGCTCCTGGTGCCATGAAAGTACATAATAAATGTAACCATTAAAAAGTTGTAGTGAGGACTTCAGTCGAAAGAATGTGAATCTTTTAAAAAAGTCTGGCCTGTAAATCCAAGGGTGCAACCAATGAAAACTGGATGAAAAACACGGAGCAAAAGTGTGCAGTGGGCGCAGGATATAACGGCAAAAGATGGGAAAAGGTTACAACTCTTCAGGAGTAGAAGTTAGAAGAAAAGCTAACAGCAAGCAATTCTTCCTTTGCTATGTCTGCCAGTCCTCAATAAATACAGCCATCGATTGGGATCAAACAACAACAACAACAAAAAAAAACTAACTAAATTTTTCTCCTCTCCTTACCAAAATAATATTAAAACAGAGAACAAAGATGGTTTAAGTGATCTGTAAATATATATATATATATATAATTTTATTTCTCTAAAGGAGGGAAAAATGAGCAGATAAGGTTTAAAGATGGGACAGACACTGGCCCTTAACCCAATAGCCTGGAAGATGAAGTGTGCATCCAAGATGCAGGAAAATGGCTCTGAACCTCCTGACAGAGCAAGGAACATGTACAAATGGCTCATACTAAGCCAATGAAGATATTAATAGTGTCCACTTCAAGAGGCCACAGCATGCATTTTGCTGGTCACAGTCATCCACATACATGTCCAGTGGAGGAGAAAACAGAAATGTGATTAAAGTCGGCACGAGCATCAAACATTTGCATCTAGCACAATGAAGATCGAGTTCCCATTAATTGTTCTCTTGGTTGTTTTTGTTCCACAAACGTAAATACATATATACTATGTATTCTTCCAAACCAACTAACAGGCTTTTTCAAACAGACCAACTTAGTTTCAACCAGGATTTTCTATTTCCAGAATACAATGAAGATTTTCTTCGCTGCTTCCCAGGGAGAGTGAAAAATGTTAGTTTCTACAGAGGACAAAGTGTTTTCACACAGAAACTCAAGGTGAATATTTGCATACTGGAAGCACAATGAAAGAGCGTTGGAAACTGGGCAGGGTTTCTGCTCCGGTTTTATCAGAGCTAGCTCCTTTCCGTACTCAGGAGTCCAAAGGGACATGCATGGCAGCAAAGAGAATGCTTGTGAAGGCCTGAAATTCATCTAATTAGGTCACTTTTTGAGTTTGCTAATGGTGGTCTCCAAGCTGGATCACAGCTGGCTTTCCTGGTATAGATATCCCATGAGATGGATCATGGTGTAAGAATGACTCAGTTGGATCTCAGCTGACAAGTCAGATGGAGATTTCCCCATGGAGGACATAGGTGAGTTGAATCTCACTTGCTAAGTCTCAGTTTCCTAACAGCTCTTTTCATTCAAGCACAGGACACCAGAAGAATATCAAAGTCAATATCAGTTTGTTTATCACTGCCAGAACTCCCAAATTTCTTACATAGCTCCAAGCTCAGAGAATAATGCATGATGGTTTAATGAATGATGAATGATTGGTGTTTTCTCTGTATATTGTTAGGTTCTGAGTATGATTCTAGAAGAGGTATCCAAGAACTTCAGCTGAGATAAGCAAACCCTATGCTGTCAAAGCAAAACATGACTTCCACACATCCCTACGGCTTCAGAAACGCCACCACAATTCGTGTAAACACACATTTGCTCAATGAAGGTGTCATGATGGCTTCTGCGATACCATCTTCACACTACCATATTAGTGGACTGAGATCAGTGAAGAACAAAACTGTGAAGACTGGTGGATTCACTCTTCTCAACTACTTGACAGCTCTATCTGCATATGGCCTTTCTTACACCTGGTTGTGGAACAACGCCAAATATTTGACAATTTCTGTTGGGTATTGGGGCATATTTGCTATACGCTGAGCAAATACACCGTTTGCAAGCAGATCTGTAGGCAGGTTTCCAATACCTGTGGTTAGTCTTCAGATCTCTTCCAGAGTGAGATTTTTTTAATCTTCTCCCAAGCAAAGAACATTGCCCAACATCAGCCATCACAACGCTCATATCTGAGGTCTCTACAGATGTCTCTTATTCCATTGACATTTGGGAACGAGTCCCAGAATTACCAGGGGATCAACAGGAAGAGTTCTGCAGAAACTTTGTTTTCTTTCTTTGTTTCTCTGGCTTAAAACTGACAGGTTTAACCCAAAATAAGGTATAGACCAGCCACAAGGCAAGAGACAGCCAATGAAGAGAAATGATGCTGCAGGAGACACAAGGTAACTCTAAAAAAGTAAGGCTTGGTAGAACCAGAAATGGGACAAGGATGAGGAGCACTCAGAATTAATACCCAAGTTTCCCCTGAACATCCCATTTAATCCTGCTGAAGCTGTGAATTGTCAATATGTTTGGAAGTCCAAAATTCAATAAAGTACTTAACCTCCTCCCTACGTATATTCCCGTTCAGTGCGGTACTTCAGTACCTGCTTACATTTAAGCAGGTGCTTAAGTGCTCTCCTCAACAGGAGCCTAATTGCGTTGTGATTTGTCACCATGATGCTACAGGTAGTCTCCTCTCCACAGGTGAGTTTTACTCGGGGATTTGAAGGACCACAACTGCTTTAGCTCTATTTCTATTCTACCTATGGAGCCTGGGGATCCAGTTAAAGAAGGTAAAGCCATTAAAATTACAGGCATTTTAATTCTGTTCTGAGCAATTATGTAAGCCCTATCTGCTTGTAGAGAAAGCCTCCCTGTGTCAGAGCTAATATTAATTTTAAATCTCCAACCTTTTCAAATTAATGTGAAACTGTAAGTTTCCACATTCTTTGATTAAACATTCTGCTGCGTAATGACTACTTTATTATTTCCCCCCTCCAAATTACTGATTGTTGTCTTACATTACAGCCTCATCGGTACTTATTAAATTAACAAGACTGTGAAACACTTAATGAATCAAAACTCATCAAGTGTTTCCAAAGTTAATAACTAATCTAAAGATTTTTTTTACACTATATCTGCATGTGAAATTTATACATTCCCCACACAATCGCTGAAGTTCAGATGGCCCTAATCTCATGAAAGATTTATTACCGCACAGCTCTGTGATTTATTCGACATTTGCTGAAGCAACACGTAGTGTGTGTGGGGAGGGGAGGAGTGTCTTCATTTATTATTTAATTTCCAAGGCTCATTCCAAGTTCTTAGGGCCCCTCCACATACGTGTCTGTAGACTCTCGCCAAATAGCAATTCTGCAGTTGGAAATTGGAAGTGGAAACTGGGGTGCAAAAGGAATGGCCTAATTCCAGAGAAGAGTGATCGTGCAGTGATGGGGAAAAATAATGGAAAATGTAATATTTCAGGTTCCAAAATAGATGACTGAAAGGAAAAGTGGTTTGCTTTTTACTTCAGGGTTATGGAAAAGTAGACAAACCTTCCCATCAGAAGCTAGGATGAAAATTAATATAGGGAGGACTTGCAGGCTATATTATTGGAGATACAGCACATAACTGAATGAACCAGTGTGACAACACCCTTACCCCCCAGTAAACCTACCTCTGGGCAGTCAGTACCATGCTTTACAACAGCCATCCCCTAATCCTGAAGAGTCCAAACATCCCTGAAAGCAAATGCTGTGCCCACCGAACATCAGCATGAGGACAGTGAGACACAGAGAGGGAAGAGACCGATGACTGTGGGGCTACATGAGGTAGGGCAGGGTGGAGACCCATGTGGGTGGATGTGTTTGTGACACAAGCACAGTGACAACTGCTAGGCTCAGACAGGGCAACCCCACCTGTGTGACAGGGACCTCAAAGCCCATCTAATCCCAACCTCTGCCGTGGCAGGGACACCTCCCACCAGCCCAGGCTGCCCCCAGCCCCATCCAGCCTGGCTTTGGACACCCCCAGGGATGGGGCAGCCACAGCTCCTCTGGGCAGCCTGGGCCAGGGCCTCACCACCCTCTGAGTAAAGAAAAGACCATGAAGTCTTTTGGTAGTCACAAGAGCAGAACCTGCTCCAGGTTAATAGTTCAGCCTTTGCAATGTGAGGAGAAAACAGGTTTTCCAGTAGATGCTGTAGCTCCAGTAGAGAAGTCTGAAGGTGGCAGAGCAAGACTGCCCTTTCCAGTCCCACACACCCACCCCAAAAGAGCCAGCACCACTGTACAAGAAGATGAACAGTACCTAGCAGTGAAACACTCAGGGGGGAAAAAAAAAAAAAAAAAGGCAAGGGGAAGGATGGTGGGTTGGTAGGCAGTAGCACCATTGCAGGCCCAGCTTCCAGCACCACAGCAGGCCCGAGCGCTCAGCTGCCCATATGGAGTCTCCAACAACTCCAATGGGATTTATGCTCTGTCCATATAAATTACACCTCTCTGCCAAGAGAGTGATAAATGTACCCCGCGGAGCTCCCCCAGACCCCACTCCCCTTTCCCCCCCCCCCCATCTTGCACCATCTCCGTTCTCAGCTACCTCGGAGCAGCTGGATTTGTGATTACCCACTCCAACGCTCCATCAATCCTGGGCTCTCTTTTACACGTGTAGGAAGAGAGATTCTCCTGTAATGACACTGCTGTAAAACACCAAGCCTGCTCCACAGCCTTGCTTGGTGAGGGCTCACACGCAGGGAGCAGGGCTGTGATGAGAGACCAACGACCAAGCTGAGAGAAGAAACGCAACCCAGCCATATGGGGCTGGATGACAAAACCCGTCAGGCGTATACAGGAGGGGAAAAAATTCATCCACAATTTGTGTTGCAGCAGCTGAGACCCGCGAGTGGCCTTTTAACTGGATTTTACACCAATTCGCTATGATGCATTGTGAGGGGAGAGATAGGCGCAGAAGGGCCTTGGCTCAGCCCCGGGGGCAATTGTGGAGGAAAATGCAATTACATCTGGCTGCTGAACTTGCCCTTGCCTTCCACTGGCTGTGCACATTGTGCTCTCACCTGGGAAAACTCATATGCAAAAGAAAGAAATTGGAATAAATGGCCCTGCCATTGCCATCAGTGACCCTATGCCCCTGCTCACCATTCCCTGAAAAAAAATGTTCACTCGATCCCAAGCACTGTGAGATTGCAATCAGGGGAGGCAGAGCTTGGACCAAACCTCATCACCCCCTGCACCTTTCTCATCTCACAGGTGACAGGACTCTTGTCCCACTTTTTGGTGGATCCCAGAAGCATTCAAGACAGGTACTTCTACTGAGTGTGTTGGATTTCCACCCTAAAACTCCACACTTGTCCTCCATGACGTGTCTGCTTTCTGGAGGGGAGCTGCAGGAGGTGACTGCACACACAGATGTTCATACAAACACAGAAACCCAGAATGGTTTGGGTCAGAAGGCACCTTAGAGACCACCCAGTTCCAAACTCTCTACCTTAGGAGGTGGCTGGGGCTGAGCTCATCTCCAGGAGATGTCTGCAGCACACATTCCCCTTAGGGGGCCAAGACAACTTTCCTGCCTCTTTTCCATCTTCATCACAAACACAATCATGACAATTATTTAGCTCACAGTGGGACTTAGTAAATTAATTCATGCATGCGATCGATTAAGTATTATCACCTTCCCTAGTCCAGTTATACCTACTGATCCAGAGCATTCATTTGTCTGGAAACACCAAGATCTGGGCTGAACCAGTGGCAAATTGGAGTTTAGCTACATCTCAGTTATCTAGTTGTATTTGCATACCCGTTCCTGAACACGAGCAAAGTCCTCATGTGCCTGGCGTCGTATAGCTTCATCAAACCATGCCAGCCCAAGAGAAAGTGCAACCAAATAAATAAGGCCAAGTGTTCATTTTCTGGATGAGAGCTAATCTAAAGGAGATTTGGTGATTTTCTCAAAGTCATAAAATAAATGTCTTTTCTGCCTTTCTGGCACAGCCTTCCCCACTGCTGGTGGGAAGAGAAACCAGCTATCCTGAGCCCCAAACCAGTGTCTCACCCAGGAGTCCAGACCCCCTCAAACCCAGAGCCATCAAACTGAGGGATGAGGATGGACCTAGATGTGGAGCCCTCCAAACAGGCAATTTCAAGCCCGAGACCACACAGAGCCCTCCAAAGTAGCCTAATCTGCCAGCAGTGTCAAGTAGTCCATAAATTATCCCGGAAGCCTTCTGGTTTTAATCAGTCCTACTCCCTGATTACCCTTAGAACGTGACTCCGGGCCCCAACACAGAGTATTTCTCTTGCATTAATTAGATTAGAAAAGCAAGGGTATTCGATATACTGACTAATCAAGTTGAGGGATCAATACAGCACGTGGCAGAGCCTTATGTTGCCCTCACTCTGCAAGATGACAAGTAATGAATTGGTTCTGGAAGGTGCCCAAAATAACACTTTGTGACCTAACAAAGGGGAGACACGAACTTTCATCCCTTTCCCCACTGGAGAAGAAAGAGACAGTGCCAGTATGTACGTACCATTCCTGTAAACCACAACTGGTGAGGCTGAGTGGTTAAACACAGGTCATCAGCCAATTTTGAAGGATATACTGCACTTTATCAGCATTAATTACAGCACACCAACGTGCAATGTCATCGTGCGCTGCTGAACCCACTCCTGCCATTTCAGCTGAGCTCCAGGTCCATCACTTGGCTGTCTCACACGTCACTGCTGTGAACAAGGCACCTTGGAGGTGTCTGCATTTCAAGCTGTCTCCAATCTGTTGTGGTCACACCTCAGTGAAAGGCAGCAGGTATTTTTGGATGGCTTATAAATACCATCTTTGGACAGGTTGAGTGGATCTACACCCTGCTGCAGCAAGTCTAGGTCTGGACCTTAGTGGGGATTTCTTATGGTCCTTGGTGATTTGTAGTTTGGGTATTGATCCATGACTCTAACTAGCTATTTTGTGAGCAGTGCAAAGAAAAAAGAAAAAAAAAAAAAAAAAGGAAAAGAAAACAAAAGACTTTGCAGCAGCCATCAGCAGATGATGGAAGTGCAGACTGCTCTGTTCCAGGCAGTAATGACTTACCCATGGAGGAATGGGCTTACTGATCATTTCGGGTCATTGTTTATTATGTAACAGGGCTGAAGGGGGGAGGAAGTCCTAGCCTGAAAGACAGAAACACAGAGAAAGGTGACCCTGAGTTCACATCAGCATTAAACTGGGGGTGAGAGCCTGTCTGGTGATGCCCTGTGGGCTACTCAGCCCTTACAGGAGCAGCTGCATAGCTCCTTCCATTCACCAAGTTTCCTCTGACCAGGATGAGTATAGAGGAGACCCTGAGTTACAAACACAGCTTCACGGTGAAGGACTGTCCAAGCAACCTTCTGATCTCCTTCTCCTCTCTCCTTCCCTCCAGAGCTTTCCTCATCATTAGAAAATACACCTTTATAAAGCCACATTTGGTTGCTAAATCAGTAACTGCTCTTTTGTTAAAATGTCCTCGGAAAATCCATACCGTATTAAATTGTCCTGTTGGATCATTGCCTTATTCACAGCAATGGTCAGCCAAGGACGGAGAGCACTCATCACATGCTGTCTTTATTCTGCACAGGCTCTCCATTCACAGGTTTCACCATCTCTTACAATTAGCCCAACACAGCTTCCCCATCCACCCAATTTACCAGCCAAGCCAATGCTTTTAAACTAACTCCAGGGGTTACCTTTAGAAGGGAAGTGTACATGAGGGGGAAGACTCTGCCACCTCCCTGGACAGGACACAGAGATAGCTACCCAAAGCAGCAATGCTATGCTGAAGCAAAGTTGAATTTCTAAGTAATTAGGGTCTTTGTAAAATAATCAATTCTCATTTGTGTGTCTCGTATGAACCCTAATCAAACTGTCTCTGTTAACGGAAGGCACAACAGCAAGACAGATGTTATGACAAGCTACCTCTGTGTGCTCAGCCACCATCTCCATCCCACAGCCTGGAGCTCCATCCCAAGACCTGCAGCACTCATCCTGCAGAGCCGAGGCTCTCCCTTCTCCCACTCCTCTGTCAGGCACAAAACTTTCACAGCATTTCTGCAAATTGGGCTCCTGCTCCACTTAATTTTCTTCTCTCCCCGCACAGCCCGAAGCACTTGGAGCCTGCACGGAGATGTAATGATCTCCTGATTTTGTTCTTGTGAGTCAGCCTCTGCTTGGTACAAACCTCTGAGCTAATCCCAGCATGAGCAGCTGTTTCTGGCAAAATGAGGTACAACAGGCAGACAAAGCTGCTCCGGGTGTTTGCTTCCTTCTTCCTCGGGAGCTAAATCTTCCCAGTTAAAGTTCTCAAGGATGTCCATTAAGTTTATCGAGCTCGCAGGAGGTCTCAACTACAGCTCACTGTTTCATGCTCAGCTGTTGAGATCAATGCAGCAAACATTTAACAATTTAACAACCTGGTGGGAGGGGAGAGGCGAGGAATGTGATTGCAATTAGAAGGGTGTTTGTTGTTTTTCTTTTTTTTTTTTTTTCTAGGCATTATCATTAAACAGCAAATGCTCTACAACTGGAAACATGGCAAATGTCAGAAAAGCAATTGCAATAGGCACAGTCATTTGAGGCCGTGTCTCTGCTTGTCTCCAGGAGGGAGGTGGAAGAAGTAGGCGTGGGTATTGCAGAGCCAGGAGCTGGTTTGTCCATTTGAGGAGCTCTGGGTGAGGTGTGAAGCTCCGATCCAATCTGATTAACACCTCTTCTCCCCTGCCATGCCTGGGAGGACAGATCCCTCTTGTGCCTCTCACACTCCGAGTGCAGTTCACTGATGCCCTAGATCCCTCATCCAACCATGGCTGTCAAGGAAGGCAAGTTGTAACCCTCACCCTCTCACAGCTCTCCTGCCATGCACGGTTCCCTAGTTAAACACAGACATAAGCCTGCTTCCATTGGCCTCCATGAGAATACCTAATTGAAAAAAGATGGATTAACACGATTTGAGGAGCCCAGGGATTTACGGACATTGAGAAAGGAGATGCTCTCGCTGGTGCTCCTTTACAGACAGTGAAGTTTCCATTTCCCTCTACTAACTGTGTGGCTCACATTAGTGCACTGGGCTGCAGCTGAGATCAAAACCCCACAGCTGAACTCCTTTACAGCCTGCCTGGTGAAAGACTTCTGCTCTGTTCTCAGCCTACAGCCTGGGGGAGGAGATGTAGAAGAGCTGGAGAGATGTGCCCATGATCCCCAGTGAGCATGTGCCTGAGGCAGAAACATGGCCCAGGTCTCTAGTGTCTCGGTGCCTGCTCCTCTCTACTCTTCCCTGTCAAATCCCCCGAAAAGAAGAAGAAATGCAGTCGTTGAGATGAAAGGGATGACTAGGACGATGCACTTGCTAGGGTCACTCCATGGTGTAGCCTTCTAACTCACTCTGCTGTTACTTCATCTTTCCTTCCTGGGAGCAGCTGATTTATCTTTATTATCCTCCTCTGTTGTCACCGTCATTAAATTTTGTTGAGCCAAGAGACTCCACTGTGTGCTTTAGTAATTCGATCAGAAAGGAGGGGAAGCGGAGCTGAGGTAATAGGCGGCGTGAAAGAGGTCAGGAGAAGCAGCCGTGGCACATTAAGGGAAATACAGATCCGGGCTCACTTGGAAATGGTAATCATACGGAGCGTGCCTGAGCAACCTGCAGCTATAATCTAGAGCAACAGTGACTCAGAGCCCTGCTTATTCCCCGCTTTTTCCTTTCCCCTAGCTATAGTCTCATCTTCCTAAGACCTGATCGTGCAGGGATGTCACATCCCAGGCTCCTTCCTCGGGTTTTAGTCTGTCTTTACCAATGCAAACCAGCTGCTGGTATTAGCAAGGGAAGAGCTCCAGCATTGCTCTTCCCAACTTGGTGTTTTACATGCGCCTCTGCATGAATTTGTGGGTTGTTTCATTTAAGTTTCAGCCGTTGAACAAGCCCGGTGGCAAAGCAATCATTTATCTGTGCTATTTTATTTATATTGCAAGAGTCCCTTGCTGAGGGAAGAGTCCCACTGTGCTGAGCCCTGCTGCAGACGAGTAGCAAAAGACATTTTGGTCCAACCTGACTGGACAAGAGTGGCAGAAAGTGCAGGGAGAAAGGAGCTCCAAGGCATTGCAGATGAAATTCATTGATCTCTTCAAATCAGTATAACAAAGAGCAGAAATAGCGATTAATCACCTTGGGGGTTGGGAGCAAAGCCCTGTTTCTTAAAGCCTAGACCAGCACCCCGGTTGTGCATGCATTTGTACTTGAAGCACATATCTTGCCCTGTGTAATGCCCTGTGTGTAAATCATGCCCCCATGAGCCATCCCACTGAGGACATGGGACCATTTCCATGATCCAAGACCCAGCATAAGGCAGGAATTTCACCAGGGTGCAAATACCAATAATGGGGAATATTTGGAGAATATTGGGGAATGGTCATACACTAAAAGAGGATAGATTTAGATTAGACTTTAGGAGGAAATTCTTCACTGTAAGTGTGCTGAGGCACTAGAACAGGTTGCCCAAAGAAGTTGTGGGTGCCCCATCACTGGAGGTGCTCAAGGCCAGGCTGGATGGGGCCTTGGCCAACCTGATCTAATGGGTGGCATCTCTGCCCATGGCAGGGGGTTGGAGTTAGATGATCTTTGAGGTCCCTTCCAACCCGAGCCATTCTGTGATTCCATGATATTGCAACAGTCTTGGATAAGGCTTTACAAACAGAGCAGAGAACCTTTATCTATGGCCACGTGGATCAGAGCCTTACATCTCAAACTGTGCAACACAGAGCAAGATGTCAGCACACAGCAAACCTTAGATCCTCAACATTTATAGCAGGCTGGGAAGACAGCCCTGAACATCATTATTTTGGTACTTCTAATAAGGTACACCCTCAAGAGAGACACAGATTCATCTTTTTTTCTCCTTTCCTTCTGCTTTTTCCTAGTGCCTCATTACGCTGTGTAGCATAACGTCAGTATAGTTATGTGTCCTGTGGTTAGACCCACACATGTACATAGAGCACACACCCCCATATACTCACCTATATGTGCACAGTAAGCAAGACTGTAATCTGTGAACTATGCAAGCACACAAAACCATATTATTATGGTCAACCACATAAAAACCACAGGTTTACACTGTCTGCATGTGTATATATAAAGAGGAAAAGTTCATCGGACTTATTTCAAATGCTTTTTCAGGATAAAAAGAAAAACTCCCCAGGAACTTTATGGACTACAAGTGATCAGTCTTATTCTGAAAAAGTAAAATGAATCCCACATTTGTCTTAAATAATAAAGGGAACCTGCATATCTAAAATAGAGGGCAAGATCTATTTGCACACACGTGTAGAAGACATGCACAGATTGAAAGAAACTGTCTGTTTTCTGTTTTCTCTCACCTTCACATTTACATGCTCTCATATGTACATGTATACACATGGAGACTTCTCCCAAAAGAAAAGCAGAAATAACAGAACACCATACATGAGAGATATCCAGGATCCCATGCGCTGCCTGAGCTAGCATAGGTCCAGCATGCAGCATAGTAGGCAGCAATTTCATTGGAATAAATTATTTATTAGCTTTTGAGGGTTTTTTTCCTTGAAGCTTATAAAGGGAACAATGAAAAATTACTCCAGATTTTATTCATTCAGCATGCTGGGAGAAACGCTGTGTGTCTGTATATATATGCAGATATGAAGGAGGCCATGCTGTGATCTTATTTTTTTATGAACAGGCTGCAAGTTTACACGCACCACAGAAATAAGCAGAATGCCATCAAAAGTAAAGAAGTAGTGCAGGAATCCAGCATCTTTGCAGACATATATAAAGAGAGGTATATAGTTTGCTTTAGATGATGCAGGCAGATATTCATTTTCAGCTTAACCAGGCTGGAGCTGATCTCTGCCAGATGAGCATTTCTGTACCTTGAGGCACTTGGATGCTGTGCTAGACTTGGGCCACTGTCACAGCAAATGCATACATGTGATTGCAACTGTCCTGTAAGGTCTCTATGCTCTTAGCTTCAATGAAGACTCCTAGATACTTTTAATTTCTTAGTGCAGTTTCCTGTATAAACCCCAACCCTAATGCTGCTCAAAGGTTTCCAGTAGCATCATGCTGATATTGGTAGCAACACTATGCTGGATATGCCAAAAGCTCCAATGGACGGACGTTGTTTTGCATCTTTTACTGTTCTCCTGTGGTTCTTCATTATTGCTTTCATAGGCTATGATGAAACTTCCTACTGCAAGACTTGGACATCACCTTTGAGGTTTCAGTCATGTTCATGTATGTAGGAAAGTAATCTACATTTTGTTTTTCTTCAATTAATTAATAATAGAACTTGAAGTCCATCCTTCACTGTTTCTAAATCTTGAAATTGGGTTCTGTATTATCTTCATCCTACATATAAGAAGAGCTTCATACATAGAAATACAGTTCCAAGGTACAACAGACAGATCCTCCTCCTATGGGCAAGGATCAGCAGAGGTTCTCTGTAACTCGTTTTTTGCAAACCCTTTCCTAATACCAGATATTCTTCTGTCTGTCCTGAAATGCAGCACAAAAGCAGTCACTGTGTTTTAGATATACACTTCTGGGCTCCTAAGCTTCTTGGCTTGCAGGGGTGTTTTGATGTGGACAATCACAGAATCACAGAATCACAGAATCACAGAATCACAGAATCACAGAATCGTCTAGGTTGGAAGAGACCTCCAAGATCATCTAGTCCAACCTCTGACCTAACACTAACAAGTCCTCCACTAAACCATATCACTAAGGGCTACATCTAAACGTCTTTTAAAGACCTCCAGGGACGGCGACTCAACCACCTCCCTGGGCAGCCCATTCCAATGCCTAACAACCCTTTCGGTAAAGAAGTTCTTCCTAATATCCAACCTAAACCTCCCCTGGTGCAACTTTAGCCCATTCCCCCTCGTCCTGTCACCAGGCACATGGGAGAATAGACCAACCCCCACCTCTCTACAGCCTCCTTTAAGGTACCTATAGAGAGCGATGAGGTCTCCCCTGAGCCTCCTCTTCTCCAGGCTAAACAACCCCAGCTCCCTCAGCCACTCCTCGTAAGACTTGTTCTCCAGACCCCTCAACAGCTTCGTTGCCCTTTTCTGGACTCTCTCGAGCACCTCCATGTCCTTCTTGTAGCGAGGGGCCCAAAACTGAACACAGTACTCAAGGTGCGGCCTCACCAGAGCCGAGTACAGGGGGACAATCACCTCCTTAGACCTGCTGGCCACACTGCTTCTTATGCAAGCCAGGATGCTGTTGGCCTTCTTGGCCACCTGAGCACACTGCTGGCTCATATTCAGCTGCCTATCAACCAGTACTCCCAGGTCCTTCTCCGCCAGGCAGCTTTCCAGCCACTCATCTCCCAGCCTGTAGCGCTGCTTGGGGTTGTTGCGCCCCAGGTGCAGGACCCGGCACTTGGCCTTGTTGAACTTCATGCAGTTGACCTCAGCCCATCGGTCCAGCCTATCCAGATCTTCCTGCAGAGCCTTCTTTCCCTCGAGCAGATCGACACGCGCGCCTAACTTGGTGTCATCTGCAAACTTACTGAGGGTGCACTTGATCCCCTCGTCCAGATCATCGATAAAGATATTAAAGAGGACCGACCCCAGCACTGAGCCCTGGGGGACTCCACTAGTAACCGGCCTCCAACTGGATTTGGCTCCATTCACCACAACTCTTTGGGCCCGGCCATCCAGCCAGTTTTTAACCCAACAAAGCGTACACCAGTCCAAGCCACGAGCAGCCAGTTTCTCGAGGAGAATGTTGTGGGAAACGGTGTCAAAACCCTTACTGAAGTCAAGGTAGACCACATCCACAGCCTTCCCCTCATCCACCAAGCGTGTCACTTGGTCATAGAAGGAGATCAGGTTCGTCAAGCAGGACCTACCTTTCATAAACCCATGCTGACTGGGCCTGATCGCCTGGTTGCCCTGCAAGTGCCGCGTGATGACACTCAAGATAATCTGCTCCATGAGCTTCCCTGGCACAGAGGTCAAACTAACAGGCCTATAGTTCCCCGGGTCTACCCTCCAGCCCTTCTTGTAGATGGGCGTCACGTTTGCTAGCCGCCAGTCAACTGGAACCTCCCCTGATAGCCAGGACTGCCGATAAATAATGGAAAGCGGCTTGGCCAGCTCCTCCGCCAGTTCGCTCAGTACCCTCGGGTGGATCCCATCCGGCCCCATCGACTTGCGTACATCCAAGTGTCGTAGCAGGTCGCCAACCATTTCTTCATGGATAGCGAGGGCCACATCCTGCTCCCCATCCCCTTCCACCAGCTCAGGGTACTGGGTATCCAGAGAACAACCGGTCTTGCCACTAAAGACTGAGGCAAAGAAAGCATTGAGCACCTCAGCCTTTTCCTCATCTTTTGTAACTAAGTTTCCCCCCGCATCCAGTAAAGGATGGAGATTCTCCTTAGTCCTCCTTTTTGCGTTGATGTATTTGTAAAAACATTTTTTGTTATCTTTAACGGCAGTAGCCAGATTGAGCTCCAGATGAGTTTTGGCCTTTCTAATTTTGTCCCTGCACAGCCTCACAACATCCTTATAGGCCTCCTGAGTAGCCCGCCCTCTTTTCCAAAGATTATAAACCCTCCTTTTTCTCCTAAGCTCGAGCCACAACTCTCTGCTCAGCCAGGCCGGTCTAGTTCCGCGTCGGCTCGTCTTTGGGCACGTGGGGACAGACCGCTCCTGAGCCATTAAGATTTCCTTCTTGAGGAGCGCCCAGCCTTCCTGGACTCCTTTGCCCTTCAGAACCTCCTCCCAAGGGACTCTGCCAACCAGTGACCTGAACAGTTTAAAGTCAGCCCTCCGGAAGTCCAAGACAGCGGTTTTACTGGTCCCCTTCCTGACTTCGCCAAGAATAGAGAACTGAACCATTTCGTGGTCACTCTGCCCAAGACAGCTCCCAACCACCACATCTCCCACCAGACCGTCACTGTTCGTGAACAGAAGGTCTAGCGGGGCACCTCCCCTGGTAGGCTCTCTAACCAGCTGCATCAGGAAGCTATCTTCTACGCTCTCCAGAAACCTCCTAGACTGCTTTCTCTGGGCTGTGTTGTGCTTCCAGGATATGTCTGGGAAGTTGAAGTCCCCCACGAGAACAAGCGCTGACGATTTCACGGCTTCTGCCAGCTGCCTGTAGAACTCCTCATCCGTCTCCTCATCCTGGTTCGGCGGTCTATAACAGACCCCCACCAGGATGCTTGCCTTGTTGGCCTTCCCTCTGATCCTAACCCATAGGGACTCAACCTTATCATTCCCAGCCTCAAGTTCCTCAACATCTAAACACTCTCTAATATAGAGAGCCACACCACCACCCCTTCTGTGCTGCCTGTCCCTTCTGAAGAGCCTATAGCCAGACATTGCAGCACTCCAGTCATGAGAGTGGTCCCACCATGTTTCCGTAATGGCAACCAAGTCATAGCCTTCCCGCTGCACGATGGCTTCCAGCTCGTCCTGTTTGTTGCCCATGCTGCATGCATTAGTGTAGATGCACTTCAGCTGGGCCATTGCCATCTTCCCCGGCTCTGCCATTGTTCCCCCTGGCACAGCTCCAACAGGCCTTCTTTCAGCCCCATCCCCCTTCTTTCCTAGTTTAAAGCCCTCTCAACGAGCCCTGCTAGCTCCTGGGCTAGGATCCATTTTCCCCTTAGAGATAGGGACCCGTCTGCGGCCATCAGGCCGGGTGCCGAGTAAAGCGCCCCATGGTCAAAAAACCCAAAATTTCTGTGTTGGCACCAGCCTCTGAGCCACGTGTTAATCAGGTGGGCTTTCCGTGTCCTCTCGGCACCCCTCCCTGCTACTGCAGGGATAGATGAAAACACCACCTGTATTCCCGCTCCAGCCACTAACCGTCCCAGTCCCCTAAAGTCCCGTTTGATAGCCTTCAGGCTTCTCTCATCAATATCATCCCTGCCAGCCTGGACTATCAAAAGAGGGTAGTAGTCAGAGGGGCGGACCAGGTTGGGAAGCTTCCTGGCAACATCCCTGACCCTGGCCCCAGGGAGGCAGCAGACTTCCCTACGGGTAGGGTCAGGTCGACAAATAGGGCCCTCCGTTCCCCTGAGAAGGGAGTCGCCTACTACGATCACCCTTCTGTCTTTCTTGGTGGAGGCAGTCTTGAGGCGTGGGGTTGGCCTCCTCGCCCTAGGCATCCTAGGCATCACAAGTCCCTTATGATATATATATAGCAGAGAGGTGATTTTGGGGAGGTTGGTCCTGGTGGCCCATGCTCTGCTGAGTGAGGACAGGAACCACCGTGCCATGGTTTGCAGAAGATTGTTTAACACTGTTTGTTATTGTGAGAGTTTATTTCAGCCCACCATGGAAGCCAAGGCATGCCAGGGTTAACCGTCTTACCCAACTTGTCTTAGCAAATGGGTGGATCAGCAGGGAGCAGGACTCAGAAATGTGGACCTCCCCAAAATTGCTCCCTTTTGGGTGGTTTGGATGGTGACAACTTCAGGCAGAGGCTGAAAAATGCTGCCTGCTGCCCTTTTGGCAGGCGACTCACAGCTGCTGGTCCGACGTGCTTACCTTCCATTGACTAAAGGTCTCCCTTCTCAGAGCTAAGTGCTTGAGGGATACCCCTCAAAAAAAGTGTTTGCAGCTTTGCCCCACTGGTTTTACGGTTATTGGCTATTGCCCCAGCTTCCTCTAAGGAACCTAGCATTAAAGCAGCTTTCTATATTCCTTGTGTAGCTTCCATCATCCCTTGGCAGCAGCCATCCTTTCATGTCCTCTCAGTGATGTTCCTGGCATCAAGCATGGGGCCAAACCAATCCCAGCTCTCTGGTGCACTTAATTAAAGCAAAATTGATCAATAATTCTGTCGTGCTTTTCTGGGCACCTGCTCTTTCACCTCTCACGTGCACTAGCAATTAATTTTTAGTTTGTCAGTGTGCAGGGATTGAAAAAAAGAATATTAACTCCGGCCCAGCAGAAGGGAAGGAGAAAGTTTTGCTGGTCTTTGAGTCTTCCTGCGAGGTTGTCCCCCCAGATGCTGAGTGCCCACAACCCCTATAGGCCCCACAAAGTGTTGAAAGTTGGAAGAGGGGGAAGGGTTTTGAGACAAAACAGTTCCCCTCCTGCCCACTCCCATTAATATCATGGATAAATTAATAACCCTGTTCCTGTCTGGAAACCTCATCAGAAAGAGTGGCCCAGGGTGCTACATAAAAATAAATGCCAGACCCTGCTGCAAAGAGCCGTAACGTGGTCCCTAGTGACTTGTGAATTGACACATGGAGACTGTGTAGAAATATCAGCCCTAAAACTCCAGATCCATGGGATAGGGCATTTCTCATTAGTTCATCCCCTTCCTGTCAACTTTAAAAGAAAAAGAAAAGCAGTACAGAATCATCGTTTTCCCCTGGCATTTATTGAAATGTCATTTGAATGAGACCAAACAATGCTTTATGTCCCTTTGGGTAACTCATATGGCCAAAAGTCCCTAAGAACAGGAAAATTGCAACTCTGATCTAGTTAATGGGTATTAGAAGCACAAAACGCTTTCAAATGCACACAATTATTTTCATCTGCTAATTAAGTGAGGGGGTGGAAGCTTCTTTCTAGCAAATATGGTAATATATATTGATCAGAAAAAAAAAAAAAAGATGCTTCTCCACCAAACCCTGAGCACGATGCAAGGTTAAGGGACTCTAATTAATGAAAAAGCTTTTTTATGAAACGATGCCACCACTCAAGCAGAGTGTGGACTCTGACCTCCAGTTAAGTGAAGACACCTCTTAAATATGACACCGTTCACACGAGCATCTTTCTAGGCTAGATAAATATTGAACAGCCAGGCCGACAGCCCAGGCTGTCCTATACTGCCCTGTATGGGTGGTAGGTATCCACTGCTGAGGTGACCACCCCAAAAATCACAGTCCGAGATATGGTTGGCTTTATACCACCAATCTTTGAAGGCATCACCCAGCAGTCCAAGCATCCAGGTTGAACAAGGTGAGCGTGCTCCAGGAGGGATCAACAAGCTGTGCCCACAGAGCACGTCTCAGACAGCCCATAGCATCACCTCCTACCACTGCACCGAGAGCAGAAGGCCACGTGTACGTGTACAAGGAGGCACAGCAGGGGCAGATCTATAGATATAAAGGACCTACAGACCCAGTGTGCACATGGTGTGTGTTTCAGAAGGGTTACTACAAGCTGTACTCAGTCTAAAAGCCCCCTGGATTAACCACGTATTAGCACTGGCTATAGTCTTGGATCAGACCTGCTGGTTTGATCTGTTCGAGAGGAGCTGGGGTCACGCAGGCTGAGTTATTCTGAAATGAGGATAAAAGCTGGTAAGTAGAGATAACTGGGAGATGTGTTACAGAGATTCGCTCCTGATCTGAGTACATTTAAAGCAGCAGTGTAGATGCATCCACAAGCCCTGTGCTGTTTACTACTGAAAACAATTCCTTTGCATTTATTTAAGTCCAGACTCCCACAGCTGTCAGATGCCCAAGCTGCCACTGAAATTAAAGGCTTCCTTCTCTTTCAGTACACCTGGATTTAGTTTCTAACTCCTCCAAGCACAAACAGAAATACAAATTAGCTCTTTCTATTATTTACTTTGATATCTGCCCTGCTTGTCTTGTTAACAGAAATATAACAAATTTCAACTGCAACCAGGAACAAGTGCTTTAATTGTTCAGTGCTACACTGTTTACAGGATTATTTTTCTTTAGGAGGCACAGTCAACTTAGATGGAGTCCCACGTGGATGGTAAACTTGCAGAAGCTAACCTGCAGCATTGTTTTTGCTACCTGAAAGGCAATATATTTACTTTCACCCCACTGGGATTCTCCTGCAGCTCGGACCTGTACAGGACAGACGCCAAATTGCCCAGGACGGCAGAATTATCACACCGCAGGGGTGGAGAGGAGTCTTTGCTGCAGGATTTAACTGATTAGCCTGAGTACAGCAAGGCAAGTACTAGTGTGTCTTCTACGAGCAATAGATGGACACAGCCCTACCTAAAATCTAACCTGGAGCTTCTTTACCTAGCAGGACAGACCAGAGCTGCTCAAGCCAGCTCGTGATGCAGTGTCACGATTGTTTTGCCATAATCTCCAGTGGGAAGAGCAACAACACTCATCCTGCAAAATTGCTGGTGTTTTTGTATTTATTGTGATGTTTCTGTTGCATTTTCCACTGGTGGTACCTGAGCACCTAAGTTCCTCAGCAGAGTCATGGAGACCCAGCTGGAAAAGGATTGCTGAGGGCTGAAAGTGATTGCACCCACCCTTGGTTATGGGGCTCACATGCAATGCTGAGCTGAGGGGCTGCACCCAGAAAAAAAAAAAAAATCAATAAAGCAGGGAGAAGTAGACAATATTCAACAGCCCTCTGAAGGGAACACTTCCTTCTAATCACAGGTTTTTATCTTGCTCCAGATACTGTGCAATGAATTTGGTAGAAGCCAGCAGAGCCCAATGGAAATCCAGCGAAAAGCAACATTATCCGGTGAAACATCAGACAAATATCGACTTCTCCGCAAAAGGCTTACTCAGACGCCCTCAGAGAGTCAATATTTGGTGGGGAGCATTAAAATTTCACAGGTCCTTGGCCAAGGTGACTTTCTGCAAGTCGGGCTGAGCTCCCTGGCAGCAGACCTGCCACCCGTGGGCAGAGGCAGTCCAGCTTTCAGCAACCCCTGGTCCTCCTGCTTACTGATAGCAAAGCAGCATCCATCCGCCTTTGGCTCTGCTAGGGATGAAAATATTCTGTCTGCGGGGAAGAACTGTCTTCTTTCCGCCTATGAAACAAGCCCAAGATCCCAATTCACCCATTGCAAAGGAGGAAAACAAAAGGCAAGCCTAGAGACCACGCTGATGGGTGCTTCATAAATACGGCTGACAGATCAGAGAGATTGGTGGGTGGATTTCTAGCACTTTACCCCATGAACATTCCCTGTATGGCCAGGCTCACATCCAGTTGCAGTGAAAGGGATATTTCCTGCTCCATGGGAATTGCCAGTCCCCATAAGCTTTCAGGAGCTCATGACTAAATTTCCTGTGCATTATAGCCCATTATGCAGATGCCTTAAAGTAAATGTAAATCACATCAAGACTAATTATAAAGAGCCTTTTGGCTGTGAGAAGCAAAATGCTTTGAGATGGCTCCCGATGGTTCAATGGCCACACGTCTTTGCCCTCTTCCCCCCTCACTCTTCCCCCTGCCTCCATTCACCCACACTCTGTGATGTCCCGAGCTCTCTGAGACGAGGCCAGCAGGGCTCGCTGGGTTAATTAAATCAGCATCATTTGCTGTCTGGAGCTCAAGTAACAAACACATTTCTGACCTTGTCCCGTTTGAGGGAAGAGTGGTTTGTGAAGCATGACAGCAGATCAGTCCTCCTGCAGCCTGTGCTCACACGTCTTACCCAGATGAAGGCATTACCCAGGGCTTTGGTTACCCCCTCTAGTTTGCTGGGACAGAAAACACCAACACATTTTTTCTCTATATTAAGGCTCCCCCTTTCTTGCTTCCCTTCCTGAGCTGTCATGGGGGAATAAGATGTCAGGGGATGAGAAAGACTGAAAGGGACAGCTCCCCTCCTCCCTGCTCAGGCTGTGAACGCGAGGCTAATTCTATTAGCCCAGGCATTCCATTAGCCAAACAGCCCCTCACCAGCCCGGTGCATTTGCAGATGCATTAGTGTAATGGTGCTGTGCTTTGCCAAACACATGCTGCCTTCCATCCCAGACGTGCCTCCAAGGCAGAGAAGGTGATTTTCATATATATATATATATATATATATATATATATATATGATACATATCTAAGTTTATACTGGAGCATCCAAAGTTGTCAGCAACTTCAGAAGACACTGACCACACAGAGGGGTTACAGAACGAGGTTCGTGTTTTGCAACACCCTTTTAGGTCCAATACAAGTAGGAATATACATGTACATGAGAGTTCATCATACAACTGTTAGGCTATGTGCTTGTGATTTGCCAACTATTACAGCTAGGAAAAAAATATATATATGTATAAATCTGATTCCCTATTTTCTGACTTGTGTTTTCTGAGGTTTGCAGAAATATGGCATGTACAGTGGTGACTTTCTTATACTAGCACAATGGTGTTTCTTCTTTTAAGTTGGAGAGGGAGGGATGTAACTCAGTGTTGGGTAATATCTATGTGACATGGCTTTTCTCTTGCCCTGTGACCTGGCATGAACAGTACAGTGGATCCACAAATGTGCTGGATCTACCAGTAGGTCCAGTTTTTCTGTATGTCCTGTATGTCTCCTGTACTGCCCATCCCTAGGAGAGGCTACAGCCAGAAGCTATAATCACAAGAGTTTGTGCATCACCCTCCCAGTCACCTGCCATCACCCCACAACAGACCTGTGGCACGACAGAGGAAAGATGTAATGGGATTTCTGCCACTAGGGAAACTCATCCACCCCCAGTCTGCACCAAGAAAAAGGGAAGTCAGGAAAAGCCTGTGGCCTCTTAAGAAATCTAAGATAACACTAAGGAGACAAAAAAATGCTACATCAGGTCTGAGTTGCACTTGACCACTCTCGTGGCCAACAGCAGGAAGAGCAGCACCCCAGCCTAAGAGCAAATCACAGAGCCAGAACAAACATTTTTCCCAGCAAATTTGGCAATAAATTCAAGGCTGTTTTCCAGTGGAGAAACAACAACAACAACAAAAAGTAATATTTTTGAGAGGCAGTGACAGGAAGGAACAAATATGAGGAACAAAAAATCCCGTTGAAATACACGGGATATTTCCAGGGACCTCACCAAGCTGGGAAAGAAATTTTCATCAGCACAGTAAAGCAGATGGCTATTTTTCTAGGATCCAGGGGAAAATGGTTATGGTAAAACCTGCAAATATTCTTTATATAAGAAAAGTATTATTCAAAACTGCAATTATGTATCAGGTATGATTTGTCCTTCCTTCTCTTAAATAGTTGGGTGAGGAAGCAAACACAGACGTACACTAAATCATCCCCATACATCAAATAAGAATACTTTGGAATTCAAAAAATCATTTTGTACCATGACCAACTTGCTGCTGTTCCTCCAAGTAGGAGGTACAACAACCTACATCTGCCTGAGCACGTCCCTGGGGAAGACAGGGCAAGGAGTCAGTGCGATTAGTTGGTTATATAAACTTTGTGCCACAATTAGTAGTAGGTGGATTGATTGTCAGCTTAAAAAGAAAGCCTAGGAAAGAGAAAGGGAGGATATTTGGCTTGTGTGGGAGCAGGGAGAGCCTGCAATATTTGCCCCGAGCACTTTTATCTGTTTAACTATGAAAATTAATGAAAACAAATGATAGAAGGCAAGAAATGGATCTGCAGCTAGCTACCCTCGCGGAGGGATGCTGATACACTGTTTGCACATCTAATGTTTGTTTTGTGACTCCACGATCTCCGCAGGATGCTTCAGTGCATATGGTGTTGTCACTGTATTTCTTCTGCCTTCTTAATTTATTGATCCTGGGTAGGAAAGTGTCCCTGAAGCCCTGGATTGGTTTCCGAGCCTCCCTTTGCTGGGAAGGGGGTGATGCACCCCAAGGAAACTGACCCTGCAGGAGCTTGGGTGCAGAGCTGGCTGAAATCCTGGGTCCTGAACAGCAGCAGGAGCCACTGGCAGGTTGCAAAGCCAGGGTCCGCCCACTGACACACTAAAAAATTAAAAAATAAAAAAATAAAGTCTTTCTGGTCAATGACACGGTGTCTACACCTGTACTTTTTGGGCACTACCACCAGCTGTTTGAGAGAACATCTCCATTGACATTCCCAGACCCTTCTAGACTTCTTAGCACACAGAGACAAAATATGTATTTATATATATATTATATATATCAAAAATATATTTTTTTTGTATTATTATTTTATTTTATTTTCCAGCTGCCATCAATTTAGAAGCATGAATTCAGGGCTGGAATGAGATATCACAAGTCCATACTGAAAAAGACCATTTTCTCCCAAATAGGGCCCATACCTGCCTCCTTGGTAGGGCACAAACAACTGGATTTGGGGCTGAGGATCGCAGAGAATGTTTTTCTCTTCATAAGCCCACGGCTAAGATGGACTGTGCAGACATTGGTGTGTTTTCCCAAAGGTGTGAGCTCAACCTTGGGAAAGTGCTGAGTAAAGGGGTAAGTAATTAGTGATGGATAGCATGCTCACCAAGTCCATTAGCTGGAAAGAAAAGCAAATCCACAGCACGCTCAGCTGGAAAGAAAAGCAAACCTACAGCATGCTTTGCATTCCTTCCCGGCATTTTCCTGCCTTGTGACAGCATCCCAATGACCCCCTGCATGTCAGGTGGCTCCCCCCAGCTCAGTGCAGCTTCACGTCTCACGGGGAACTGGCATTTCCAATCAATTAGACATGTCACCGGTGAATTTCTCTGCTAATTACTGGAGTTTATTATGTCTAAAGCCAGGTTAAATGCAGAATTCCTGAGGTCAAATGGGGTCACCCAGACAATCAGTTCCACATTTGCCGTAGCAAAAGAGCCCCCCCATCATCAGTCACTGCCAAGTGGTTCGTAATGACCAACCTGCCCGTTAATGGCCTGAGGTGAAAGTCTTGGGGGGTTGATAATGCTCTTACAGAGGAAACAAAAAAGGGAAATGGTGGAGAAAATGGCCACCTTGAAGTGGATTATAGCACAGAGGCATGAACCCACAACCCTTTGTTGGTCTGTTGGGGTGGCAGGAGATGGGTTTCGTGTAGAATCAGAGAATCATTAAGGTTGGAAAAGACCTTCAAGATCATCTGGTCCAACCATCCCCCTACTACCAATGTCACCCACTAAACCATGTCCCTCAGCACCACGCCCAACCTTTCCTTGAACACCCCCAGGGACGGTGACTCCACCACCTCCCTGGGCAACCCGTCCCAATGCCTGACTGCTCAGGCAGCTCACAGAGAGCAAAAAGAGCCTTCCATCACACTAGTTTCTGATTCTGATCCAATTGTCAAATGCCCTGTGGTTTCAAGGGTGTCAAGTGAAGCCACAATGAAAGCTAAGGTGCTCCCAGGTGAGGACCAACAGGCCACATCCCATGAGTTGCTCGAAGCTGTGCCATGAGCTCTGTTACTTCCTTCTTCACCCCTTCTTTGGTTGGTGATGGACATGGTGTTTGGGAGATGGTTTTAAGCCAGGGAGAGCCCGAGAGCGCTGTTTATGAAAAGCAGAGCTTCCTCCAGAAGGAAAAGAAACCCATCTCCCCATCTGTTCTGGAGATCGAAGGGTTTCCAAATCTCTCCTGGCTCGTTTCCACACTGCATCCTGTGGGTGAAAGACGTCCTGTCCCTTACCAGCATTTTGCTCGGAGTCGGCTGTAGCAGAGCATGAAGCAGTTCAGCCCAACCACAGCACACGGGGAGGCTCAAAGTGCTCAGAGTTTGCAGTAGCAGCTGCCTGAAGAGCCCTGCCTAAATGTCAGAAACGTATAATTGTTTTCAGAAACAATTACAGGGAATGCAAAAATTTGCAATCAGGGAGTTACGTACATAGTCTCCATTCAATGGCTGGCAGATGAGTTTATTTCATGAAGAAGCCAAAAGAGAACCCCTCTAATTGTTGGCTCTGCAAGCTCTACCTAAAATATAACACTACTCAGGCTTCCCTTCTCAGGGTTAAAGGCTTCAGGATGACCAGAAGCAAAACACCTCCTACAGCCAGAGAGGTGTTGCAGAGCCCTGACAGCCCACACTGTCAAGTTCTTCATGGTCTCTTGCATGGATTTGGCTGTCCACAACTCTGTACCCCAAATACTGCCCAGGAATGGCTTGGGTTCCTTCCCTATACAGACTGAATGGGGCTAACCTCTTTGGGGAGAGAAAGAGAGCTGAGCTCTATAGGCACAGGTCACACTGTGCCATTTGGTCTCGGTGTGTACCCTGATTTATTGCATTTACTAGTATAGATGTTGGGAGATAAGGATACCTTGTCCTGATGGAGATAAGGTTGGTGCAAATGTCTGCCTGTCTCCTTTGTGCCAGCGCTCTGTGAATTCAGGCAGAGGAACAGGAGTAGTGTGAATCAACCTGGAGTTAATACTCCATCAAAACATCTTCCTGCTGTGATGATTGAAGGAAACTCAAGTTACCTGTGCTTTCTGGGGCAGAAACTACCAACAAGTGAACTTCAAAAAAGTTCCTTCCAGAGGAAGCTTCCCAAATGATGCCATGGGAGCAGGGAGTATGTATGAACATTGCCTTTCATCCTCAAGAAATCCAACATGCTTTACAAGCTCATGGGTACACCATAGTCACGTGTGGATCCAGGCTCTTGGAGAAAGGGTACAAGAGTAGCTTTGCACACAGGAGTTCAGGACTATAGGAAAAGAAGAATCCCTTCATCAGATGAATTAAAGGAGAGGCATGAACAGTGCTGGGATTGAGATGAGATAGCAGGGCTAAGAGTTTAAGGACCGTTATCTCAAAAAGCCCCAACGTCAACCTGACTCAATGTCACATGGGGTACTTGGCAGAGAAATTGTCCTGTCCACACACAACACCCACTGAATGGGCAGACAGCCACCTACTGATCGATCCACACAAACCTTTGCAACAATTTACTGCTCCCTCAAAACTGCCTAACCACAAGAAAACCCCAGGATTGCCCTGTTTGTTATATGGACACAACCTCGTTACAGTGCTGGGTGTCTTCCTGGGTTGCACTGTCAAATAATAATAGTAACAACAACAACAACAACAACAATAATAATAATAATAATAATAATAATAATAATAATACACCAAAAAATAGATTTCAGGGACTCCCATTACATCATCATCCTGTTAGGAAATAGTACAAGAAAATCATTTTCAGGGCAGTTGAGTACACTTGTATCGGAACACAACTGGAAAATACAGCATGACATCAAAGTTCTTTTATGATAGAAATGAACATAAAAGCCAGCTCGCCTTTCAAGGGCAGGTTCTGGAATGGTTTCATTTTCCTGGTCCTACTCCACTCATCTATGATGATAATGGCTATATCATGTAGTATAAAGTGATGAGAGGGATTTAGCAGGGAAATAAAGCAAGAAAGGCCCAAGGCAAAGCAGGCAAAAGGCAGAGAAAAATTGTGGGGCACTTTTAAAAAGTTCTCCCTGGGTCTGACAACAAAATGGTTATTAATCCCCATTAACAAGGAGCAGGCTTGGGAGTTCGGGGGTATCACACACAAAATAAATGCTAGAAAATAGTACTAGAAAAAAAAGCTTAAAAATTAAAATTAAAAGCTTAAGCCCAAGAGGCATAGAAGTGCCTGTACTGAGGATTTCCTGAGGCAGGGTCTCTGTCCTGCCTGGATCCTCCCTCCCTGGGAGCACTGGTGCCCAGGCTGGGCTGGAGTGGAATACCAAAGCAGGGGTTGATTAACCGCTGGTGCTTTCAAGTGACCTGCAAATGTAAGGTCTGAGTGTGGCAGCGGAGAGGAGGAGACCTGGCTGTCACTGAGATTGGAGGAGACAGATGTTTAATGGAGTCCAGGATTACAGAGCTGCCAGGCTTCACATATAATCACCCGCTTCTTCGGTTTCCTCTTTTCTTCTCCCCTTCTTCTGGGTCTGTTACAGGGTCAGGGGCTGGGGGAGGAGGGGATGGAGATTTTCAGATTTCCAGCTAAATTCCTTGAGCTGCCCTTAATACTCTAACTTATTCCCAGCTGAAACCACAGCCTAGCAGTCTGCCGGGGCTCAGAGGGATGGGAGTGGATTTTTTTTTCCTTTTTTTTTTTTGGAAAATAGGAGTATTTCTCTGCTCAGCAGGCTGTGTTTGGCTCACCGAGGACACGCCACAGAGGAACAACACCATAATCAATAGTGCCCAGATGACCCTGGGCCCCAGGGGAGACATCTGCCCAACTTCCCACCCATCGCCTACCCGTGAGGATCAATAGTCCCTGCCACTTCTCACCTAGGAATGACTCCACAGATGCTTTTTGTATTTATGGGTATTGCTCTGCCTTTCCACCCTTCTTACACTATTTTTTTTTTTTTTTTTTTTTTTTTGCTTTTTGTTCAATGGAGGAGAGCTAGTGCTTTTTAAAAGCAGAGCCCCAGATGACAGCTGGTGAATTAGAAGGATGAATGTTCCCACTAATATACAGGGGAGAGGAGGAGGAGGAAGGCCTGGCTGCTGCTTAGTCTGACCAACCCATCTCATTCCTCACACCACAACTTCCCAAAAAAACCTACAATAGTGCCCACCACAAGGATACCTTGAGGCAAGGAGTCCCAAAGCTTAACCACACCAGGAACACAGCACCTCCAAAGTCCCAAAGCTTAATCACCCCATCCCCTACAGGAACACAGCACCTCCAAATGCCTCCGTGCATCCTCCAGCTCCTGTGCTGCCTCCTTGAGCAGCCCACGGAGGGAGCAGCTTGGCACAGGGAAGACTCTCTGGCAAGCTGCGAGATGAACGCTGACATTAGACATTGCTGAAGCTCAAGCCAAATGCAGCTCCACAGATGGCAAAGTGAAAGCCATAGTTCTGCCCCCAAATGGAGGAAACATATAAGAGAGAGTAAGTGTAGAGTTCAGGCACAAATAATGCCACCACCAAGACTGAACATAGGTCCCAAGACTGAGGGACGGTGGGAGATGCAATCTCAGATGCCCATGCATCTCATGGGATGGAGACAGACCCTGGTGGAATATCTTCTTCTGCCATAGATGGCTCATCTGGGGCATTTCCAAGACCTTGAACTGGTTCCTCACCTGATCACCCCATTTTTCTGTTACGTACATCTCTCGTGGAGCACACAACCAACCTGGCAGGAGGTGCAGTGTGTCCCTACTCTTACAGCTGCTTGCTCCTAGGATACCCAAATGAGTTCAAATCAAGCTAAACTGTGACTTTTTGCCATAATATGCATTTTGTCAATAAAGAATTATTCTAAGAGAGTCAGCAGCACAATGTGCTGCAGTTTTGCCAGTGGGCCAAATTGCTTTTATCATTCTTGGCTGGCATATACGGGCTCTCATACAGTGTTTTTTCCATCCTCAGCTGAGCATCCATGCGGGTTTTTCCAACCATGCAGTCATTTCTCAGAGGGCATCTGACCTTATTTAACAGGCCCTTAATTAGGTGAAAGCTAATGCAAGGGAGAGAGGAGTTCAGCCTCCGATATTGCTGAGGGTGATGAGTGGTATTTCAATGGCAGGCAAGAAGAGTCAAAGAGAACAAAAGTTGCCTCTGCCACCAGCTGGGATTACACTCACTGCTTGTTAGAGATTGACTGAACTCTAGGAACTTTTCTTCCCTACGTGTTTTGTGCAGGACTGCCCAAAAGCAGGGTATCAGGGCAATGAAATGGGCAGTTAGGAGCCTCTTTTGAGAATGTAGAGAGAGCCAAACATGATGCATCTTCATAAAGAGAGAATTTATTTCAGCACTTTACCTGGGCCTCTTAGAAGCTCTGATGACCCTGATCTTACCTAGCACGTCAGCCTGGTCCAGGAGCAGCCAATTACTCCGAAACAGAGACCATACTGTCAATATCCTTCCCTCCTAGCTTTCAGAAGTTGAAGAGTGAAGTCCTGCAGAAAACCTGAGCATCTCCAAAGAGTGAATGAGAGCAGAGCAATCACCTTCCACGCACAGCGGCCCCTTCTGCAAGACGACAGACATTGCCCCCAAAACCTTCTAGGCAACTGAGTTAAAAGATAGACATCTGCAACAGCAGGGCTGATATTTATGACAGTTTATGGGTGTCTCTGCTGCTTTTAAATCCCCAGGTCAAAAAGTCAGACTTATTAGGCAATCTCAGCATGCCGTTTTCAAACACAATCATTTCTGTCTTTTCCGGTGTCTTGGACCAATGATGAAAAACATGGTCTGCATGCAACCTTATGGCTCGCAAACAAACAAATGCAAATTAAAAGGAAAAACTCTTGAGTTATTTTTAAAACTTGTGATCTTGAGCCAGTGTTTGTGAGGACAGGCTCAGGCTGACAATCCCCTGGAAACAGACACTCCAAGCCTAGGAGTTAATGCTAATTGAAATCTTGTGCAAAGACCACATTTGAAGAAATTAAGCTATAATTAGGTAAAGTTATTAATGATTGCTTTAACTAATTGATATGATAACACAAGCAGCAGACAAGATTTTAATCAGTGGTCATGAAATCAGAAGTAAACCAAGCAGTCACCACCTCTTCCTTTGCAGCTAATTTGCACACAATAATTCTGTTGCAGATAGTGACTCAGAGGCAAAGGGAAGAAGAATAAATCTCAGGAGACAAATAGGTAAAAGCCTCCCCCGTTTTAATGAGAAACAGACACAGAAAGGCCAAAAAGATCCTGTCAACATGATTTGTGATACCGTTACTTAATTTTTACCAAATGCTTTTTCTGCCATGCTTTAGTTGAAGTACATATTTATTTGATATTTCATTGGCAGCGTTTAAAAGAGACCCCCAAAATACCTATCTGATTCTGCTACGCATGGCCCTCCCAGTCTCACCTTTGATATATTGGCATTTTTTAGGGCATGATAGCACTGCACAGATATGGGTTATTCTCAGATCATGGATGCCTTTCTGCTAGTTTACAGGGAAGAAGCACAACTTTCCACTCACCTGCACAAAACAAAACTGCCAGCAAATCTCCTTCCTTGAGTAAAACATGGGGTTACTCATAAACTGTTTTCAGTCTTCTCTAACCATTAGTTAAACCAAAAGGAGGAGGCAGCTCAAAGCCTTGGAATTTTAATAAAATAAAGTTGGGGCCTCTTGCTGTTTGCTTTCTATTTTTTCAGCCTTTAAGTTCGTTTTCTCTAGCTCTTCCCTTTGATCCCCCTATATCAAAGGGAAGAGCGAAGTTTCTCATATCTTGGAGTTGCTTCCAGGTGCTGCATCAGCTCTGCAAAACACACCCAGCACTGGGAGAGACCCAGGAGCTTGACATGCTGAAATGGAGTTACTTAGGGGTAATCTTCCAAAAATTAGTCTAGTGCCACAATTTAAAATAGCATCCTGCCCCTCCTGATGTACAGAGGTTGTGTGTAAATATCAACACTTCAGCATTTAGGAGGCAAGGAGACCTGGTCATCCTGTGGTGTGGGGGCAGCTGGAAGAGAAGAGAGCAAAGGAACTGGGGTGCCAGGAGTGGAGGAGTAACAGAAAAGCCTGAAAATGAGAGGACAGGGCCAGAAAGAGGGATGGGGATTGGAGAGAGGCAGAGAGAGCAGGAGAGGACTGAAAAAGGGATTTCAACCCCTGCCCAGAGCTCCAGGGAGGTTGTAGGCTCAGGCTTCTAGCTTGGTAGGAGAAAGAGGGTCTGAGAGAGGGTGAGAGGAGGAAGAGGGACCTGAGGAAATGTGTGTGTGTGATGGGGAGCAGAGAAGATGCAGAGACACTGAGGATTTCCTTCCCCTGCTCCTCCAGCATTCCCCATCTGCTTCTCATCCCCTCACATCAGTGTGTGAGGCACAGGGCTCTCTGCTGTCTGCGCACCAGAAAGAAAGAAAAAGAAAGAAACAGCCCAAGTCTCCAACGTACCCATATCCCCAAGCCCCCAGGGAACACGTAGATGGAGGCACAAGTGACATTCAGAGAGATAAGTGGGGAATCAAAACCCCAGAGCAGCTCCCTCCCTGCTGTCACCACACGAGACCTCCCGGTCAGTGGGAAACCCCATCCTGCTTGTAACTCACTCAGTGCCCTTTGGAAAGGCTGGGGCTGAATGGCAGGTCTGCTGATAAACCATAACAGGTCCTGTGCGTGCTCCAATCCTTCCCACTCTGCCCACAGGGTCCTGAAACATGCATCCACACTGCTTTACTACACACCTGCACCTTGGTGAAATAACGGGGTCTTTGTATGTTTGGTGACAAATCTTCCCCTCTGCTTCATTTGATCACTCTGCCTGTAAAGTATATATTTATTATATATAGCAGAGCCCTTCTGCTGGTGACAAGCTGCTGCATCCTGCTCCTGAGAGCGCAGCATTGCTCAGGTAGTGCTTGTAACTGCTCGGCATTCAGGGGAACTGCAAGGGTCGACCACAGGGCTGTGATGGATGAAAACCATCTGGGACAAGATGAAGGAATTGGTTTATCATTGGGGTTCCCATTCCTGCTGAGGACTGACGAGTGATGAAGCTAAGCCCAGGAAGACTGCTTTTAATGGAGCAACTGAACACCCAACAGAACTGCTCGCATCTCTGGGCACGGCCAAGGTTGAGCCCTGAAGACTGAGGCTGGAGAAACCCTGGTCTGTGCCTGCCTTTGGAAGGGTCAGGTCAAGCTGTCACCCTCCTGTCCCTCACCTCCACAGACCTCACAATACTTAGGGATTTCTGTGGGCATTGAGAAGCTTTGATAATTCGGGGCTTCGTCCATTTATGAAAAGGACCGTACTACACGGCTTGTACAGCAGAGCCAACACATCCTCCCCAAGGCCGGCCTCTTCCACGCCACTCTCCGTCTTGTCTTCAACCCCTGCACCTTCTCTGTGCCCTTTTCACTAACCTTTGGGTTTCAAAGATGGGTGGGTGGAGGTGGTCTAATAAATGACAGGGAAATTGGGACTGGATTCTCCATGGGGTTCCACGAACAACCTCTGCGGGATCCCAATCGAAAAGATTAGTCTGCTCATGTTATAGTGGTCAGGGAAAAGCAGGTAGTTAAAATATCAGCAAGAATACATTCTTGGAAGTTTCTGGAGGAAAAAGAAGTTACTCTTCTTGTTCCAAATTTCATTTTTTAAAGAAAGGGAGGGGGGGTAGGAGGTGAGTGAACAGTGGTAAGACCGGGACTGTTTTCACTTTGACATTGCTGAAGACATCCCATCCTTCCCAGCATGGAGCAGATGAGAAAGAAATCCCAGCTGTGTCACCACATCCCTTCTCCTGGGTTATCATCATCTCACAGCCTTGCTTATGAAGACGAATGGACAGAGTTTCTCCACTCCCCACGTAATATTTGAGGTACAGATACTCACAGCTCTGAGTGAGGGCTGGAAACATGGGAGCCTTCACAGAGACAAAACATTTAAAATAAAACATTTCAGTCAGAAGAAATGACCATCACAAATAGCTTGGAAATGATCAACTTCAGACTGCTCCAGCCACCTGAAGAGGATGTGAGGAAGTCCTATAAAATCATGACAGGTGAAGAGGGGACAATCATTCACTCCTGCTTCTTATGAGGCAGGAATTAGAGGGTGGACAAACAGCCATAATAGTGGAAGAGTGGAGAGGACACCATGGCCTGCTGGAACACTGCTGGAATGTGGCCTCCCAAACACAGACCCTTCAGGCAGTTCGTGAAGGCAATAGGAAGCGTTTTAAGTTGTTTTTTTTGTTTGCTTGTTTGTTTCTTCTTCTGTCTGGTGCCGTTTATATGGTGCAAGGCCAGGAGAGCAATATTGACTCAATGAATCATTGAACTCTAACGCATGGGTGAACACATCACACTTGGACTGGGCGCTGCAGTCGAGCTGAAGCCATGCAGTAGGGCACCCACATCACCCTACCACATTCCCTCTTTGCTCCTTTTTTATCTAGGCATCCTAAAGATCCTCACAAGCATGTACAAATTAACCAGTTACAATAAGAAGTCCCTGCATGTCCACAAGGCTAATTGCAAAACAATTAATTTCTTCATGCAAAACTAGTTCTCCCAACTCAAAGGGCAAACTTCCTTAAGGTCAAGCACTCTGCTGAAACCAGCCACACTTCCCTGTTGAACACCCAGACTGGTTCTTCCCTGGCCTCTGGGTGGTAATATTTTCAATAATACAAATACTAATAACAGCAGGAATGTCACAATAAAATTGGCCTGCACCCTGGCAGGCAGTGTCCCACACTCCAGATCACCGCGTCTCAGAGAAGCTCCAGCTTCTCCAAATACTCCGTTTGGAGCCAAATGATTCAGCGTTGCATTTACCCACCCTACCCGTTATCTGTGGCAGATGCAGCCACAGTTTGAATGGGGGTGGAGAGCAACGTGGCACGCAGCAGATGCGACAGCAGCTCCTTGTCACATAGCCAGCAGGACGTGGACTGCATAAGGCAATGCTGGGAGTGGTTTCTCCCCCCGAGGTCTGTGCTCCTGGCCCCTCGATAATATCCATCAGTGTGTAAATGCAAGGGTTTCTAAGCACAATCTTTAAATATTCAGCAGAGCACAAGGATCTTTTGTAGGAGCTGTTTTTACTCTGAGAATTTCAGGCCATATTCTGCCATCCGTTGCATGGCCAAGCCAAAAAATTTCCAAACATCGTGGTCTGACAGGGTTTCTTACCTGCTTCTCGGACATGATATAGAGGTGTTCATGATCCACTGAGAAGGCCATATCCCGTAATACGGGGCCAGTGTCCACCACCTGCACTATCTCATACTCCAGCGTGTTCTTGGTGGTGCCATCCACACGGATCTGCAGGAAAACAAAAGCAGGTAGAAAACATGAGTATTTTTCCTCCTTCCATTTAGACTGTAGGATAATCCTTGGAGAAAAGCATTCTTGTTATATCTTTCAGACAACAACCACTGTCATCACAAAATGAACTTTCCCCCTGCCTCCTCACTTTAAGGATAAAGCAGTTTAACAGCTTTTTTTTTTGGTCCCATTGACACAAGAGAACTGTAGAAGAACAATCCAGAGCCTGCTCGTTTTTCTCTGGCACTATCAGTGTATTACTGTTGTTGCCTGGACAAATCTACCCAGCTGAAAATGGTGGCACAAAGGGTAGAATTTGTGATGATGATGTGCAAAAGAGAAAAAAAAAAACACACAAGAGCCTACCAGACCAACTCACTCAAATGCTAGTCAGATGCTATTATGGTTCTTATTGCTAATATTCCATGGGGCAATATATTACTGCAGAACACACGACACGACACAGGCTATTTCTCTTCTTGATGACCTATATCTGATATTGAAATCTGTCCTGCACAAATACGGCACCGTACGATTCCAGCCACATCTCATAACAAGGTGTCACGGAGGAACATCAATAACTGGGATGATGAGAACAGACCTGATACACAGCCCCGGTCTACCCCTGATAGGGAACCAGCCCGATGGAAGAAAGTACACACAACTCCGTAGGTTTCTGTCTTTGCTGGTCTCATGCCAATTTCCAGAGATTGGGCTGAAAACCAGATGGAGAAGGTTTCTAATCCTTTCCATTAGTACGATCGCAATTCAGAATAATCTAGCTATCCACAGGACTGTTGGGTCCCTCTGGATATTCAGCAAAACCCACGACCATTTGTTTCAGAGTTGCATCCACGTTGCTTCTCTCCCTTGCTATCTTCACCATGTTTCCTTGCAGTTTCAGAAAATGTTCAATCCCACAGCAACCCAAACATTACAGTGCCCTTCTCTAGAAGAAACAGTTTTAGCTAATCTGCCTTGTGCTCCGCATCATGACCTCCATACCTTCCTGAGTAAAACAGGAAGCAGGATCACAGTCCCTGGTTTCCCTGATTTGTAGTTGTGTAGTTTGATAGTTGAGGGGGGAAAAAAAAAAAAAAAAAGAAAAAAAAAGATAAAAAAGAAAACACCCAAAAGGAAATAACAAGCCCTGGAGAAGTGATGGTATCAAGACCCATTCCCACTGTTCCCTGGCACCCAGTCCACAAGCTCATTCCTTCTGTCTCAACCTTTCAGCCAAGAAACTGAGCCTGAATCATCTTCTGTGTTAGAAAGGCAAAGAGAAGGGAAGAGAGGGAATGACAGAGGGTCTGGAAAGCCTAAAAAGGGCAGCAGTGATATACAGATTTTTATCTTTGTCCTTTCCCTATCGCTCTACCCATATGACAACACCATATGACAAGAAAGAAACCTTATTTTGGAAAGATGGGGGACATGAGGACCTGGAAAATCATGTTCCATAACCCTGGAAAGATGGTGAACATGAGGCAGAGAGGATTTAGAGAGGCTCTCTGTGACAGCAAAGGGTGTGGAGGGTGCTCAGGGACGCTCAGATCCCATGAGACTGCTCAGCCTACGTGGGGCCGGGCATTGACCATTAGGCTGGGCAAAGCAGACCGGAGGATTTGTGGTTGGTTTGTCGTCTGGATGGATCTGGTGGTGACAGCAACACACTCCACAACGTTAATGCAGATGGAGGTTGGGGGCTTAAGCCCAGCAACAAGCATCCGAGCATCCCACTGGCTCTGCCTACCTGGGAGGAAAGGGCTCACTTGTGTTCTTCCTGGGTGCCTTGAGCTCCTCCGAGTCTCTACTGGAAAGCAGTCACTGATATGTCTTACCCAGGAGGTTAAGGGACAAGATGTCAATGGGATTAGGGTGAGCCATTCCCTTTAGGACAGCCTGAAGATGGGAAGGACACAAGGAAAGGACTGCAGGTCAAGAAACGTGCCCAGGGCAGCCCAGATGCCCCCACAGCAGGACCCCTTCCAATTTCCCATGGGGACTGCACCATGTTCTCACTAGCAGGGAGCAGTGCTTGGGCTCTGCCTCAGCTTTTCCTCCCTTTCCCATCCCCTGTGGGTGCCCATGCCCACCAGAGGGCTGCGGAAGCCCCTGGATCTCATCGCCGTGCTAAACAAACCTGACGTCTTTGCAGCTTTGACCTTGATTTCTCAGCATCATCGGGGTCAGATCCGTAGGCCACTGGATATGTAAGCAGCCAATTATCACTCCAGGCTCAGTCCCTGTCCTCAGCCTTTGCCAGGCCCCATTAGAGGAGAAGGAGCTCGGAGATAGACGAGGCAGGCTGGAGAAATAGCCGGCTGGAGCTAACAAACAGGAGGCACGGCCCCCAGGGATCTGTGCTCCGGGCTTGGTGCAGGTAAAAGACTTGCAGAGGTTTCATGCCGGGAAAACAGTGACACTCGGAAGGGATTTAACAGCTATTGCTGACCTAATTGGCTGCAAAATCATTATTTTGTAAAGGAGGTGGGGGCAGAGGGCTCATTCCACTGTACGTGTGCATTTGCACACACATGCACTCATGCCTCCCGACAACAGCATGGAGATCTCTTCCTCTAGCTAAAGCTACGAAATAAGGGAAAAGAAAATTCAGAAGGCGGCCAGAAAGTCTGGCAGACATTCACCCACACCACACAGACCGTGCGAGCCCCGTGCCAGCAAGAAGGTGATTATCGCGGCTCGCAGCCAGGAGTCTGGCTGCTAACTCAAGCCATCCCCTATCCCGTTTTAAACTCTGCCCTTCGTGTGTTCGACCCCAGGCGTAGAGCCTGGATGATCCCCATCTTCCCTGCACATTCTTCCTGGGGCCGAACATCAAACGGCACAACAGCAGTTGGAGAGTTTTATTCCCTGCTCCCAGGCATCCATTAGCAGCAGAGCATTTAGGTTTCGGAAAAAAAAAAAAAAAAAAAAAAAAAAAAGAAGAGCCAAAGAGCCTATAAAGGGGAAATGAGAAGATTCTCATCAAAGCCTGCAAGTGATCGGCGGTGATGTCAGGGACGCAGATACGATCTCTGCTAGGAAATCTTCCCAGCCTGCTGACTGTGGGGAGCTCAAGGCACGTCCCGGCATTTTGCTCTGTTCCTGCTCTCCTTCCTTGGCATCAACCAACTCTACCAAGCCCTGCATGGTAGAGTTTTCTTCTCACTAAGGTATGGGTATTCCTACCCTAAAGATGATCTTCTCAGGCTGTGGGATTAGAGCCCAGGGGGCATTTCTCCTTGAAGCTGGCTGTGAACCATCCCACTCAGCACCCCAAGCCCTCATCCAACCCCACCACCACCTCGCACACCCCCAGGACCATCACCCACCTTTTACCCCCCACCCTGATAACCCCCCACTGCCCCACAGCCAACACATGTGTGCAGAGCTGACGGGGACCCGTTCATTCAGGCTGCACGCTAATCCTGCTTCCTGGAAGGCTGCACTCACTGGGCTTCGTTCTGCAAAGCCGGCTGCTATTAAAACATCAGCATGATGCTTCCCGAAGGTCAGCCACCAGGGGACCTATTCTGGCAGCTGTTTGTTTGTTTGTCTGAACATTATCTAGGCCTGGCTGTTTATTTACATCCATTGAAGTATCAGACAATAAATATCCTCTCCCAGTGGCAAACAGATGCTTGCACTCGAATGTTCTGGCTAGCGCCGGCTTCAAAACGATCTCCTTAATGAGCAAACAACACCATTAATCTTTAAAGACACAGGCTCTGGCCTTTCCCGAGCTCCCACCCTGGCCATGGCTGGCCCTACAGGCATCCTGGCAAGGAGCCCACGGGTCTGGAGGATGAAAGAAGGTAAAGGATACCTCCTGTCATTTTACTGGTGCCTTTCAGTGTTATCTGGGTCCCTCCAGCTGCTGTGGGATCCACAGGAGGGCGATGCTTGAACACAGTCTCCTGGGCAAGCTGGTAGCAGATGTCTCAATCAGACCTTAATGACAGACATAGGTTTTAGAGGTTGGGATCGTATGGCTGTCGAATTAAGGGGCACGATGAATCCCTTCAAAGCATGGGTATAATCTTAAAAGGGCCAACAAAAAGCGTTGGGGTTGGAGGACTAAGGAGGAACTGGTGCCTGCAAGCACTTAGCCCCAGTGATGGAAGACAAACCATGGTCATGGCAAAAGGGCAAAGTTCTTTAAGCTCAACAAAACAACAGAAACACCTGCCTTCCAGACCATCATGACCATATAGTTCTCTTAGCTTGTTCTTATTTTGCTAGGCTGGATGGGGATGGCCTCTTTTGGGAAGCCTCGTTGTGCAGATGGGGAGGCAAGGCAAGGAAGAGGTGAAGTGACCAAGCACACCATTGGCAGAGTTGGGAAGGCTCTCCCAAATTGCATGTCTACGTATGCAAACAGCACAGGTTCATCTGTAGAGTAACACCATTTCTGCTAAAAGCCAGCAACCACACTGCTTGCGTTTCAGCCATGGCCTAATGTCGTAAACTGAATCACTGTTTGGAGCACATGAACATCACCCAGTTTTGTTTTATCCAAGAGAAACCCAGTTCGTACACTTTGTGCTATCTGCCCTGCTATGTAAATCCCAGCAAATTAAGCATGGACAAATAGTTGTCTTTAAAATTGTCTTCAAAAGCTCACTCCGTGGAAATGCTCACAGCACTCCTGCTACAACATCAACTCTATTTTCTCGTCCCATTAGCCTGGACTTGTCACTGGCAGCAAAAGTCAGCATCATTTCCACTGTGCCAGTTGAGTTCAGCTGCTTCCTACTCGTCTAGAGCCATCACCTCCTGCCCAGAGCATTGTTCCTGGCCCTGTAGAGCCAAAATGACACCCATGCCCACACGCACACATTGGCTCCTCTGTATAAGGCATTTAAAACCCATCCAGGTCTCCTGAGATGTGGTCGGGAGCAGGATCACAGGCAGATGATGCCTGGCCAAGAAGACAGTCGTAGACACTGGTTGGCTGATTGTCATTGCAAATAATTAAATGAATAACTAAGGGGAAGAGGAGCTGGGTGAACCACAGCTCACTCAGCCAGCACCCTCCCCAGCACTCTGCTTCATGCAGAATCAGCAAACCCTGGGCTGATGAAAAAGGGAATTTGTCGTTGCCACCCCAGTGCTCCCAGCCGGCACTGCAGCAGCTCCCAAATCACACTGAAGGTTTACTTTGGACACAAAAATCACCCCGTTTCCCAGGGGAGGTGATTAAGCGGCTGCAAGGAAGATTGCAAGGGTGGATTGCAAAGGCAAAGCCCAAGGGATCACAGCATCAGATCCCTCTGCTTCCACGTGGGTGCAAGCGAGCAAATGCGGTGGCACCGGTTCTGAAAGGAAGAGAAACATTTTGGACAGGGAAAACCAGACCTGGCAGCACTGTCTCCGTCCTGGCCGTTCCCCAAGGCATTCCTTCTTTGTCCGCCCTGCCTCTCCTTCTCCCAGGGCTTCTCACTGAAATCACCATCATTACTTCTCACTATTGGATTAAGGCTCAGCAAACCTCATTTCTAGGAGATCCAAGCGGCCCCGCGCATCAATCCAGGCTGCTCTGAGCAGTGCCCAGCCACAGCCTTACGACTGCACGGGGGCCTCTAATACTTTATTGCTTTTCCAATATCAGTTCCTCCCCGTTTTATGAACCTAACGTTCCCCAGCAGACGCTGGGACTGCTGGCTGCCATCCCTGGCATGGCGAGGGGGGCAAAAGCACAGCAGACAGAGCATGATCTAACGTCAGGCTGTTATGATGATAATCTATTTCTGCTCTTCCATTGATTTGGGTTCCATGATGTAGCTGTATTGATCTCAGCGAAGACGGGGAAGGGGTTGGCAATGCACCCCGTTCCTCCCCTTTCCCTCCATTTTGGCATGTGTTTTCCAGTCGAATCATCCGTCCTAATTTGCCTAAAGCCTATTAGCAGGAGATCAATTTCTAATAAAACATGGCATTTCAATAACCCTGTCCATCTACTGATCCAAGAGGCTTTTAGAAACACTAACTGAAAGAAAAGCAAAGGGTGAGGTGTCTCCTTCTTGTGCCTGACAGCCAGCAGCCCTCTCACTTCTCTCACACAGATGTTTCGAGGTGCTGCTTGTGTGAACGGTGCCAGCCCCTCTGAGCACACATCTCAGGGCGCCTTCAGCCATATGGAGAGCAGGACCCTGGCAAACCAGGTGTTCAGCCTCAACCCTCACGCTTTCAGTGCTGCCCAGACCCAAATGTGTCATGACGGCAGCCACGGTCACCACAGGGATGCAAGCCAACCAGGGGAGGAGACCAACCCTGGCATTTGGCTTCCAAGGCAGCCTAAACTTGCAACCTCCCCCCACATTTCACCTCTAAATCTCTGTCCCCATGATGATTCACTCAGTTATAGGCACGGACCCAAATATGTGTACACCAAGATGCAGAAGGCACCCATACGCAGAGCACGTTCTCGCCATACACTGCTTTACATGAGAGGGACATCAAACGGGCTCATCCTGCAATCTCTTCAAGATTTACACTTGATTTACACTTCTTTTCTCCAGGAGACCTAGACTTTGCAAGTAAGCAAGACATTTGCTACAGCACTGCAACAACAAAAGAGAAGGGGTCCTCCTTTGTTCTCCATGCACACGGTTCCTAGGGCCTTTTTCACGGGGTTTTCAAGGAAACAGCTTCCCTCGAATCCCACTGGCTAATCCCTACCATCTGCAGCCGTTGCACCGTAATCCTCCCTCCGCACGCCCTCAACTGGGCTCTGGCGTGGCTGCACTGGCCAGGGCCACGGGGTCTAATCCTGCTGAGAAGTCACCCACTGACCTCCCGTGGAATCCAGACAGGCTGCAAAATTGGGTCAAACAGAGAGATGCCCGACTGCTGGGTAAGAGATCTCCCTTGTAGGGCAAGCACAGTGCTCTGGGGCTTCAGGAGAAGGATGGGATGAGAGGTTGATAGCCCAGAGGAGCTGTGGCTGCCCCATCCTTGGCAGTGCTCACGGCCAGGCTAGATGGGGCTGGGGGCAGCCTGGGCTGGTGGGAGGTGTCCCTGCCATGGCAGGGGCTGGGATGAGATGGGCTTTGAGGTCCCTTCCAACCCAAACCATTCCATGATTCTGAGATTCTCTGATCTGTTTTCTTTTCCAAGTGAGACATGGGTTACCCTGCCTTGACACGGCTCCTAGATGTTTCAGGGGCACTGGGTTACAATGGATCAAGCCTGCAATGATCTCTGATACACTGGAATGAGCCTTCTGCTTTGGTCCTGCAAGCCAGGAGACCAACTCATAGCTGGCTGAGTCCTTTTTTTCACAGTCCACTGCATGTGACTACTGTGCCATTCCACTTCATCTCTCCACCAACACGTATAGCAAGAGATACTTCTGCCTGCACTGGATTTATGAGCGAAACTGGACATAAACAAAAAGCCAGCCTTGCATTCTGGGCTTGGACAGCACCTACCACAGCAGCTTTATGATGGCTGCTCCCAGTACCATAAAAATAATACTTACAGCTTGAAGTGTGGCCAGTCAGGCTGTACCCGGACTGCAGGGCTTGCCCCAAACTGAAATAGCTGCAGTTCAAGCATGGACACGAGGGAAAGGCAAGGAGGTCACCAGATCCTTTCCCTCCCTTGGCAGGGAGCACGTCAGGTGTGTGCAGCTCTCACGTCCACCAGCCCATTGACAGATGACATCATTTCTGAGAGCATGGTTTACATATGCTCCCCTGGCGCTCCCTGATTGATAAATTAGACACTCACGAGCCACGTGCTAATCAATGCAAATCATTTGTTTGTAACAACACCAGGCAAACTCGGCAGAGCTCATTTTTCAAGGTAATGGCCTGCCAAGCGATTGGTGCGCAGCAGCGAGCCCTGCCAGCAGATCTATGGGCAGGCTGCTGGCTCTCACCGATGGCATGGGGCTGAGGCCTCTGCTCTCCTGTCCCCGTGCTGAGGACTGGGCTGTGCTGCTTGGTGCAAGAGCCAGAGACACAAATCTGTTCTTCCCTTCCTTCACATGGGGCATCACAGCTCCCGGCCCTTGCCTGAGATCTGGTGACCGTGGCCACCTTGGTCCCAGGTATCTCGGATCTATGTACCACACTGCCAGGCATCCCAAGAACACTTATTCTTCACTTATTCCTAAAATAAAAGCCATTTGAGACTGAAAAAAAGCCTGTTTTGTCCTCTTTCCTCTTTTTTTGGAAAATGAAGCAGGATGCTGAAAGCATCGACCTGCAGCTATCTCCTAGGCAATGTCATCCTGACCACAGTGACATCTCTGGGTTTTGATGCTTGCATCAGGCATGTGTTTGGCCGAACCAATAGGACATTTGAACCCTGCAGTCACCAGATTTTATACCCAAAGTTTTTGCTTCAGGCTCTCAAACATGTTGCCCAGCTGAGCGGGTACTTTGGGTAAATAAAACTACATCAGGTAAAGGACCTGATACCACTGACCAGAGACAAGGGAGGGCAGGAGCATGGGACAATTTTGCCCATTCCTCAATCTGCAAGGAGCCCAAACATCCTCTGTGTCTGCTTCCTGAGCACTGCAGGGTCAGCCACACTGGGAACAGACCAGTCTCTTCATCCATGGGTTAGGATCCCAATGGATCATCCCAAAGGCCATCCTGGTGCCATGCTGCTCATGGACATTGCTGTTAGGCTTTGGGATCTTGCACTTGTCTATCTGTGGCACACCTGTGGCTACTTTACAGCAATAAAGTCACCTTCTCCTACTCACAGCACCCTATTGTAAAATCTGAAAGAAAATCCCCTGGACTTATCAGCTGTGGAGTTTTTCTAGGATGTTGTGGAGTTTTAGTTTTCCAGCATGAAGGAGTTCAGATGTACATACAGCCACTGACCACAACAGGAAGGGTACAGGTCCCCAGCTACTTTGGTTTCTCCCAAACTGGTGGAATTTCATTACGGGCAACATTTCTGGGGAGGGGACAGCTAGCTTTTTAACATTTATTCTGTTGCTACCACTAGTCCTGCTTCTTCTTGCAGAAAATGTAAATAGAGGCGTTCAGTCAGAGTGGATTTTGGTTGATATTAAGGGAGTAACAATGCAAAAAAAAAAATGAAAATTAAACTTCAATACATAAGAACACTCCTTGGGTGGTGGCTCACATGGTGCACAACCCAAAATACCTGCTCACCTCTGGTCAGCTCTTAAGCAGGGATCAAAGTATAGATCAACACAATTCAGATAAGTATGACCATAAGCATGACCAGAAAGGCTTAAAACCTTACTGGCTTTGGGGTCAGAAATACACAAAAGCACAGCCTGTGTCTGAATGGCCAAAGATATCAACACAGTGTTGGTCTAGGGCATAAATCCCTACACGGCATTGCTCAGAAGTTGTGGCAGATAGTTTTATGGGATGCTCTGAGGACAGACGGACAGCGGCATGGGCTGGCTGAGGAATACAAGTCCTTTATAAGGGTCCGTTCATGGGGCTGAGAGACCAGAGATGAGCTCATCCTGCCATGCCAGGAACGCTGTGACCCGGAGGGCTGGGAGCCCCGCAGGGGGTTGCAGAGCAGCACCACAAAGGGCTCTTTGACTGTGCCCAGACGGGGCGAGCTCTGAGACACCCACGGATCCTCATGACTCCATCTCGCTTGAGAGGAAGCCAGCTGCCCTTTGGCAACGGGAGGCGTGCACACACACAGGGACCCGGGCACCCGCATGGGCACGATGGCAGAAAAGCACCAAAAGCAGGCACAGCACAGCAAAATTCAGCACAGCACCATGCCACGGGGTGGAAATATTCAAGGAGGTGCAGGCACAGAGGCACCCAGTGACACCCTGCCCATCCAAATTCATCTGCATGGATTTAGGGTATGCTTTAGGGGGTCTTGGTCAGGAGCAAGGGGTCCCGGGGTGATGTGAAGATGTGCAATTTCCCTTTAGGGCATATCAGAGGCAGACCAAAGCTCCTGTTTTGCTGAGGATTTGGGCACTTTCACCACTTTCACCAAACAATGCAGATCAAAAATCTTATCCCAGAGATTCTCTCTCCGCTCGAGTAAGGTTTTCTGTTCTTGCGATGATGTTTGTGTCAGGCTCTGGTGCTAAATTGCAGCAGAAAGGGCAGAGAAATGGGGTGATGGGCTGGGAGAAATAACTAAAAACTGAGAAACCCAGGGGCCAGAGCTCTTTGCTCTCTCCTTTGGGATGAAGGGGGCTCAGGGTGGATGGACGGAGCAGCGGCTTGGGAACAATCCCTGCCAGGGATTTTTATCTCTGAAGCAAGGGGAAAAGGGACCCAGAAAGAGAATCTCTCCAAGGAAATCAGCCATCCCAGCCTCTCTGTCCAGTTCTTTTTGTTGGTTGACATCCCCAGGGCTAAGGTCAAGATAATGAGGCCCCACATATCTCTGGGCCCCAGACTCATGACCAGGTTGTGCTCTGCAAAGGTTATTGTGATTCAATTGCCGACTGTTTCAGCTCCTGGGCTTCTCAATGCCAAGGTGACCTATTAAGAACTTAATATGAGATAAAAAAAAAACAGCCCTTGAAGCCTTTCTAACCTTCATAATCTATGTTTATCCACAGGAGAAAAACAAAAAGGGGGGAAAAATGGGAGAGAGAAAAAGTGAAAGCTTATCTTCCAGTACTGCCTCAGATAAGAGGGAAGCACCTTCTGGGGACAAAGCTCCACGTTTGCCCTTTCTCCCCTTTCATGAACCTGCCAGAATGATTCAGCCCTGTCCTGGAGGATCGAGCCTCTTCTCTCCCCTTCCCAAGCACCAACCCTCCACTGAAGGCTGCTCTCATGTGCCGATCCAGCACCAGTTCCTCTTCTCTCATCTCTGACATCTGACCATGCGACATGTCTCTGCTCAGGCTATCCTCAGCACAGCCGTCTTCTTCTTCCCAAGGCTTCCTCTCATCTCCCATCAGCCAGCCCCTCGTCAGTGACTCAAAGCCATTTCCTACTCATTTTGTCTTCCAAGACCACTACGTAATTCTTGGTCCTACCAAAGCAGCGCATCGCTTGGCTGGATTCACCTTCCATCTGCAGCAATGAGCTGCAAGGTGTTCCCAGCCACTGCTTTGCTTTCCACATTTTACATTGAGCCACCCGGGGATTGGATGATTTTTAAGGGACAGCTTCCATGGCTACAGGAAAGGGTAAATGGAGGTTCTGGAGATATGAAGAGGAGACCCCAAAAGATGCCACCAAAGCAGCGTGCATCACTGCACAGCCCTCAGCTCAGAGGGATACACAGGGGAGAGAGCGATCACACAACCACGGCTCTCAGCCCATTACCACAGACACCTCTAGACAGGGCTGGAGAGAGGCAAAAAATCGATCAGTATTGGAAATCTTCAAATGAAAAGTATCGTGTAAGTCAAGTAATTATTACCTCCGATAGCATAAGAACAGCATGTATTGCCAGACCCTTAATCACGGGGATTCCTTGTGCATCAATCAGAGTTAGACAAATGTGTATTCAAAGCCCTTGATTGAATTATCTAAAAGTAAGAGACAAATTTTAAAATAATGACCAAGCAGGTACGTTTTTAACACGGGTAAATGACAACTCGCATTGCCACCAGTGAAAGTCTTCTGTGGATAAAGAGATGCAAGGTGGAAATGCAGCCTCTGAGGAAGGCAGGGAGTGCTTTCCTTCCAGCCAGGCACACCTCGTCCTCTGCAGAGCATCAGCACAGGGCTACGGGAGAAAAGCTGCCCACCCCGTGGAGGAAACAGAGCCCTCTGAGTGCACTTAAAAGGATTAGGAGGTCTGCTGGGACCTGTCCTAAAGGTGCTGCACAGCACCGAGGGCAATGCACAAGGCGCAATCAAGAGAGAATTAAGAGAGTCGGAGGGATTTAGCAGGCAAGTGCTGACATATTATTCCACTTGGATGGAGGCAGGGGACGCCTGGGGGAGGAGGAAGGCTGCCTGAGCTGTTCAGGTTGGGACCAGGCTGCTGAGCCAGGAATCAGATGCTACATCGAGCTCTTGAGCAGGTCAGGCTGCCCCAAGGAAGGAGTCAGAAGGGTTTTCGTGAGTCTAATGTGACCCGTGGCATTGGGCTGGTCCAAAAACCTCTCACCCAGGGAAATGCAGATGAAATAGGAAATGAAATGAAGAAAGCCTAAGAAACCTGAGCAGAAAGGGGGCCCCAAGGGTCCGATCTCTAGGGATACTCACAGCCAAGTGATGCACAAGGACCGCAGCCCAGCAGGGAAGCCCAAGCAGAGCCAGTAAGACATGCTGCCTTTTTAACAGGACTCCAGGGCTCTACCAGCCCACACATCTGCAGCTCCCTTGGTGCCTCATAGCTCCATGCTTACCTCTAAACTGGTTAGGTGATGTGATGGACCACGAGAATTTGTCCTGGTCCAAAGAGACGTCATCTCCCAGGCCCTTCATTTACTTTTCTAAGTATCAGAGTCTTGTCTGAGGTGAGACAGCCAGTTACTTTTCTTCTAATGTAAGAGATTAGGATGTCTGAGCCTTACAAAGACCATCCCATATGCAGTTGCAGGAGTCCTATCAAATCCTAGAGGTGTGGAGCTTGCCATGTACATACCCTGTCCACCAACCTCTGGGTGACACAGTGCACGTGTCCCTGGGTGGTGGTTCCCTCGCAGAGCAGAAACTGTGCCCCTGACATCGCTGTTGTATTTGGGTGCTTCAAGAGAAGAATTTGGGGAAAAACATAGCATGGCTTCCCAGAAGTGCTGACCACGCTGCTGTGTCTCAGGACTCCAGGGAGCTCAAGCTGGATCCTTCCTCACTACCTTGAATATGTCAAGCAAGGCAGAAGCATGCAGAAAGCTCTTTCAGTGATGGGAAGGGGATGGAAGAAGAGCCAGGACACAATCTTCTCATGTCCCCATAGCCATGACCTACCTCCCAAGGGCCCTGGGGAGTCAGCAGGAGGGTGTCACTCCTGGGAGAGGAGGGATTGCTTTCCTCCGGGACCTCAAGGTAACCCGGGCAATGAAACTCTACCCGAAGCCATTTTGACAGGAGGTTGCGGCACAAGACAAGGCAAGGTCAGGAGTTCAGCATCAATGCAGCAAGTGCCCATCACCACACAAAAGAGCCAGGAATCGGATACACCTGCACGGCGCTGCCTGGGAGGGATGGTATTGAGATGTATAATTACTGTTGCTTTCATCCCTGCCGCTCTTCCCCGCAGTTCACATGGCTCTGCTGGCTTTGTCCTTGCTCAGGTTGTCTCGAGCAGGGTCCCAGCCAAGGCTGGAAAAGCCTCTGAGGGGCTGCATCCTTCCCTCTCCTGTCCCCAGCTCCAGCACCAGGCTCACCAGACCCTTACACCTTCCTCCAGAGCATCTCCCTGGCACATATAGTGGCTCGGTAATATGAGGGATGTAAAAGCATAATTGTTGAAAAATCATAATTCCTCTTCATTGAAACAATGGCTCAGATTCAGCAGAATCACTCCAAATAGCAACCAGTTACTTCTGTGATCAATTCCAGCTTTGTGCTGGAGTAATTCAATGAGGTTACCCCAGATTTGCCCCAGAAGTAGTAGCAGGGACTCCGGAGGAGCTAATGTAGACTGGAGACTGCAAGAAAAGAAACAGGACCTCAAACTTCCAAAGAAGGAGCAACTGCTTTCCCTTGAAGTCCTGCCAGGTTGTGTTAGTGCTCTATTTTCATATCCCCAAAGTTCAGGGGGTTATTTAGTGAAATTCTAATTTGGGGAGGTGTAATATGCAAAACCCAGTGCATTTCAAGGCACTTCATGCAAACAACAGCTCGAGACATCAGAAACATTGAGGATTTGCTTGGAAACAGACCCTTTACTGGAATTACTATTTGCTCACCCTTTCCCAAAGCCTGGTCTCCTTTTGGGGGAAAACCTTCCATATTTCCAAGGGTTTGTTGCAGTGAGCTTGGATTAGTTTTACAAAACTGAAACAAAATGTGGGAACCTCGGGTTTGGAGTTCTTCACCCTTCCTTGAGGGTACTTCACAGTGTCCTGATGTTCTTATCACAATGGTCACAATCTTGATGACCATATCACAGATGTTCACTGGGACTCCAGATTCACAAGTGCCTGAAGCTCACTTGTTTTTTTCTCTCTCTCTAGATCTCCCTCATAAGACAGAAATGGAAAAAAAGGCTAAAAAGGCTTTTAATAGCTACCTAACCAGTCCTCACCAAGCCACATGCAAGGTTTCCTTGGGCCACGGGACGTGCCTGCACATCCAGTTCGAAAGAAGGGGAGAGAAGAGACTGGGGACGGGCTGCCAATTATTTTTGGTCACTTCTAGCCCAAAATGTTCCTTTCTGGCCGAAGCTTCTCGGCGTGTGCAGCAGATGGCGCAGCTGCAGTGGCTGTCCCGCTGCCACCCACTGTCCCCACTGCCACCCACTGCCCCCACAGCAGCCCCAGGGCCGCCTGACAGGACATCCCACCAAAGCTGGCATCCCTCACGAACTGGTGGTTAAATCCTGCTCCTTTTTTTTATGGCTGGGTCCTGCACCGTGCACCGTATTTTAGCACTCTGAATGAATTTTATGCCGATGAAAGCGGACCACCAGCTGTCCCAAAGAGGGGGAGACATCTCCACAAAGGATACAGAAGGCACAGCTCCATCACGCGGAGATGGATGTGCCATAAAACCCCACATCGGGGCCTCAGGGGACACCGGCATCATTGATAGCCCTGAACTCAGCCTGAGCCCCCCAGCTCTCCTTGGGACGTTCGGAATAGATCAAGACAAAGGCTGGGAGACAAAATGGGCCACAGGGAGCAATCCTGCCTCAGTGCAGGTGCCTCATTTCCATACTGAGAGGCGAAAGCCAAATTTCCTGGAGCAGGGCTCGCCTCCACGAGCGCTGTCGGTCCGGGTGATGGAGACCACAGCCCGACCAGCTGCCCCGGGAGCACCCTTCGGGCTCTCCGCATTCATCGGAACAGACTGGCTCCTCTCATCACAGCTATAATGGTTCCCACTAGGCTACTATTTCTGTCCGGGAGTGACAGAGGAAGGCAGTGTGAAGCCTTTATTTTTGGGACTCCGGGCTATCTTTGAAGGCTTTGTGGTTTAAAGGGACGCGCTTGCCCTTTCTATGACAATCGACTGCTTCTTCTCTCATCTTCAAAGGCTGACGAGAAAACTTATTACCCTGCCAATTTTGTCCTGGGCCAACAGCTCCCTCCCAGCCCTTTGTGTGTCGGAGCGGAGCAGAGATGAACGTGCCTCTCCCTCTTTTTTTTAGTATTATTTTTGCTCCTCTTTTGTCAGGCTCTCTTGGAGGAGGAATAGACAAGAGCTAAGAAAAGGGAGAAACTTGTGTTTGTACACAGATCTCTTGGCAGTCAGGGAAGAAAATACAGAGGGGAAAATATTATTCCGTGCCGAAGCAGCTTGGCACTGGTGGCAGACAAACTACGAGAGGAGGGACACCGAGGGGGAGGAAGAGAGACTTAAAGAAGTTATTTTGGTGGCCGTGTCCTACATCTCTGCCCTACATCGCCTTCCCCTTCCCGTCCCCCAGCCTCGGAGCCCTTCAAAGCTGCTCGCCCTCAACCCATGGCCCTGGGAGCAGAGAAGAGACAGCCACAAGCAGGCTGCCAGCCAGCCAGCTGCCACCTTTGTCCCTGCGGTAGCACTAAAAACACAGCTGGGAAGTGTCTGGGGAATCTGTTTCTCCCTTTATTTATTTTTTTCCCCCTGAGAACAGTCGCTTTTTTCTTTTTTCCTGGAAGCACATTTTTCGAACCCAAGTTCGCCCAACCCTTCTGCGAAAGTCTCTGCATTTCTTCCCGACAGCCACAGGGTGTCAGCAGCTATATGGAATGGTCCCCATAGGAATCCCAGCTCCCCGAGATGTCCCAGCACAGCACCAGCCCTGCTGGGACAACGCTATGGGGTGGGTCTCATCCTGCCCACGAGCTACTACCGAGGTTTTGCCCCAAACCCCAGCACACTGTAACAGGACGTTGGGATCATTTTGGGGTCAATTCTTCCCCAAAATGATCCAAAATGACCCATGAGCTGGTGGCATGTCCTGGCACAGTGGGACTTTGAGGGGCAGTTTTTGAGGGGTGTCTGGGAGAGAAAAGGCTCACAGTTGTGACAGGGATGACACAGTAGGACTAAATTCCCAAATTCCTGTGCTTCTGAAGGGCTGAAGTCAACTTCTAGGAAATATTGGCAAGGGGACTTCAATGAGATCATGGACAGCCAATTCAGGCCCCAAACCACCACCTTTATGACCCCATTAGTGCATTAGTTGGGTGTTTCTGACCAGAAAAAGAGACCTTTACTCTGTTCCACCCATGTATTAAAAACTTCCCGATGGCTTTCCAGCTTCACCCAGGGAGTGGAAGAGCAGTAAAAAGCCCCAAGTCCATGTGCCCAGCGAGCCATAATCACAAAATCCCAGAATCCCAGCCTGGTTTGGGTTGGAAGGGACCTCAAATCCCTTTTTTACTTTAAAACCATTCCCCCTTGTCCTATCATCATCTGCCTGTGTGAGAATTCTGTCCTCATCTTTCTTATAAGCCCCTTGTAAGCATTGAAGGCTGCAAAAAGGTCTCCCCGGAGCCTTCTCTTCTCCAGGCTGAACACCCCCAGCTCTCTCAGCCTTTCTTCACCGGGAGGTGAAGCCCTATGCAAGTCTCACGAGTGCCCTTTGCTACAGCTCATCCCATTTTGTGCCTCAATAGTCCCATCTATATAAGGAGAACAGTGAAATCCCTTTTCTTTGAAAAGTCCGAGCAGCATGGGGAAGGAGCTGTGCTGAGGATGGAGCGATGCAGAAACTGTGCAGCCCTGGTGTTTCTCTCGATAGTCTCATCTATTCTCCAAACCATGACACGAGGTGCCACTTCTGGACCCAAAGCAAGATATTTGGGGATGCAAAGGCTGGGGAGAGGCAACCTAAGCCAACCTGCAAAAAATAGATGAGGACTGAGCAGCTCCTCTCTGCCTGGCTCCAGAGATGCCTTCCTGTCACCACCGCCCCGTGTGCCTTCCAGGCATGCACTCGGCGAGGAATTCATCTTGTTCAACATGGTCTTCCCGAGAATTAGACATCTCACCTAATGAGTCAGGCAGGCTTCCCCTCCGGTCAATGGGAAGAGACAGGTTTCACCGCAGGGCTGCTGGTGCCATCCTAAATAGGTGTCTCCGGCAGATGGAGTGAATTGCTTTCAGGAGATGCCAGTCTCTCTCCATTATCTACAAACGGCAACTCATTTCGGTTCAGCGCTGATGACTGACATTAGGTGAGACAAATTTCAGCCTGAGTGACTGTCGGGCATCTCTCTTCCCCTCCCAATGGCTTAAATAGGGTCTGAAAGTCCCAGAGTCTGAAAGTCCCAGGGTCTGAAAACCAACAGAACCGCCTGTCTCATCATCAGCACGTCCTCAGTACCAGTTTGATTTCCCAACGTGACACTTAGCAGTGGGTGACACCTTTCCGAACCTGACCAGCACTGGGCTCCCCTCTCTCTCTACAGCAGCCAAAAAATCCCCTAAAAGCATCCTCTGTCTCAGGCTGTCCCATCAAATTCCTCCTGACAGGGATGTTTTCCAGCACCACCAGCAGAAGCGGCGCGTACCAGGCTGCTGGTCGCCTCCCAACATCTGCCGTGCACATTTCCCATCCCCTGCGAGGGGCTTTCAAAGCAGCCCTCTGCTGGGATGTTTGTACAAACATGTGTATTTACTGTGTCAACACACATTAGAGAGCAAACACATTAAAAGGAAAAGGAAACAGGCTGCGAGACGAGGCCTCTCCAAACCTCGCCCTACCGCAACTTGTCCCGGGGACCACAGGTTGATGGAGAAAGGCCTCGTTCGCAGCATCTCGCCCCTCCTCTCCTTGCCCAGACAACCACAGGGATCAGTTACTCTGGCTGGCAGACATCCCTAAGCAGGACGTGTGCCTGAAGATGGAAAACTGAAGTGTCTTCGTGATGGAAAGCCACTTGGGTGTTTTGGGGTTAGTCTGGATCAAATTGGGAAATAATCAAGGAGTGCAAGGGATAGAGGGGTGCAAGGGAAAGTGGCATGCAAAAGTTAGCTGCAACGAGCACATTCCTGGTTCAATTCCTAGTCCAGCTGCCTCCAGTGCTGCTCTGCTTTGCCTGCCACGAGGATTAACTTGAAGGCACCCTCCTCACACGCGTCCCATCAGCCCAGCCCCTGGGCAATTATTCCAGGACACACGATCCCCAGGCAGGAGGCAAGTTTGCACAGGCAGAAACAATCTTCAGCAAACTTCCTTTTTTTTTTTTTTTTTTTTTCCAAATAGGCTGAGCATTTCTGAGATTATTCATTCTTGTGATGCTTGAGCTGGGAAGAGCAGCGTGGGGATGTACATAAAAAGATGCTTAAAGAAAAACAATTCCTCCTGCCTTGTCACAGACTGGGATCCAGCTGTTGCTTGCATTCACTGCTTCCCCTTCAGCTGCACGTGTGTGTGTGTGCACGAACATACAGCCAAGACAGACAGAGGTAATTATAAAGCTGAAGCCACCTAGCACTTCCCAGCTGTCAGACTCTCCCCAGAAAAAAAAATTGAAAATCATAAAAAAATCATGATTTAAATGCAGAGACATCTACCACTTGAGCAAAAGGAGAATCCCTGTTAGGAGATGTAAGGGGAGCAGTTTAATTATATCTCAGGGAGGACAGTGATATAAACGCTGGCTGTTAAGTCCAGCAAAACCACAGACATGGAAGAAACCCAAATCAACCGATGTGCAAACATTCAAAAACATGGGAAAAATCCTTCTGGAAATCCTTCTTGTATGGAAAAATTCCCATGCAAGACTGCCTGTCAATGCCTGGCACCTGGGAGGGGAGCAACAGAGGCCTTAGAAGAAAAATCAATGCCACGTTACGCGATCGACGCTTCCAAGGGAGTTTGGCACCTGGCTGAGGGAAACTCGCCATGGCTATGCAGGGCCCAGATCCACCCAGATCCAAGACATCCTGCCACGTTTCTCCATTGCCCTGCAATTCCTGAGAGATTCATTCTGCCCAAGACAGTCCTGGATGCCCTAGGCTGATATAGGATGCTGGTGATGAGACAGGGAGTCTTCCTCGCAAGGAGGTGCAGGTATACCTCCAAGAGACATCACCCATCTGTTATTTCTGGGAATTCAATGCCTAATTTTCAAATAGATAGGTACAGAGCTGCTGCAGAGCAACCTAAGGCTTTTTTAGGGTGCACCACCTTATTGGGAGCTGGGGAAAGACGTGCTTGGGCTGGCACCAGCTGATATTTACCTGAATGCCTAGAACGAAGGCATAGGCTTGGAAAAATACAATGATCAGGATGAATTGAAGAAATGGGTCAGAAAAAGAATTAGGATTGGACTCAGGCAGGACAAATACTCTCAGGTTGGAATAATGGAGGGCACAGAGGCAGACAAGGGGAGCACAGACCCAGTGACACTGCAGGACAGAGGTAGGAGGGTTGGCGTACATCGTGTGCAGGGACAAGAGGTACCTGAATGTGTGAGCTCCTGGCACAGCCCAGCTGCCTTTTGGGATGGCTGAAGCCACAAGTGGGGCACTTCAGGAGGCCAGCTGGGGAGGACAAGGCTCATGGGGGACCTAGAGAGCCCCAGATAATACTGCAAGGCAGAAGGAACTGGGGCTGTTTAGAGAAGATGGGGAGAAATGGAGATAATCAGCTTCAAGTGCAGAGAAGAAAAAAGGAAGAGAAACCTTTTTCCATGGCTGTTATGGGGAGTCTGTGGGGGAAATGTGGCAAGGTTTTGGAGGGCTAGGGATGGCGTGGTGCCATGCAGTCAAAAGTTTGGGCTTGGTGGCACAAGTTTCTGCTGCACTCTTGCCCTTCTGCAGCCTACCTGGCTTGGTTAAAAAGCACCAGGTCACCAAAGGGTCTTTGTATGTGACAGGGGACGTGAAGCCCACCACGAATATCAGCACCAGCAGCCCACAACTGCCTCTTTTTTCCAGTAAGGACCAAGATAACACAAGCCATGGAAATGGTACCACCACCGTCAGAAGCTCCCTTTTTGAGATGTCTGCCCCACCACCACGTGTTTCTTTTACAGGGACTGCATGACAATACCTTACAAATTATTCAGCAACTCCTGCCACCACAAACAACACACGGCAGCCAAAAAAAGTCCTCCTAGGCCACAGAGGGCACAGGATGAATTTAGCTGGATGAAATCACCCTTCAGGTATTTGGCCTAAGGATAACTACCCCGGTTAACCAGACAAGAACTTGACATACAGTGGACCCACCGCGACACAAGGATGCTCCTACCCTAGTAGAAAACCAGAAGGAGGTACATGGATGAAATCTGAGGAGAAAAAAGGTGATTCCTGCAGACTGCACTGGAATATGGTTCTCTGTTTTGCTCTCCACACTGACCACAGCCTGAGGTTTACATTCCACCGGCCCCTGCATGGTGCAGGCTTTGGGATGGGGAATGATCCATCCCCACCCAGCACCTCCAACAGATGGATTGCAGTGAGTCAGGCTCACTGTTAATAACTGTACAATTTACCTAACAAATTCAGAGCTTGTAGTACAGCTTCATTAATACGTATAATTTATTGTTGTGTTTCCTTCAGGTTAATGGTCAGAGAGTCCGTCAGAGCTTAATCTCTGCGGTTATTATGAAGTGCTTGTTCCTAGTTCAAACGCAAACCGGAGCCAACCAAGGAGAGTTACGGGTGATAAACCACCCAGAGTAAATCTCCCTCCCAGGTGAGCTTGAGGGGCGTGGAAGGAGAGATGAACAATAACTATTTTAAGTAATACAGACACGGACGATGTTTCCGAAAATGTCTCAACTGCTTTATTGTCCCACAAATTGTTCTCTGGACTTCCACTGCTGGGATAACTACGTAAATCCCTAAGTCCTTTGGGCTTGCTAGACCGTGGTCTCCTGTGCCTCTGCATTAACACTTCCTTTCATTGCACAGCGTTGTTGGCATGTAAAGACCCAAATGCTTAGGATATGGTCAGCCTGGAGATGCTACGGAGGGGCTCATTTTGGAGTCACCGTCCCTGGGAATGTTCAAGGAAAGGTTGGACGTAGTGCTTGGGGACATGGTTTAGTGGGTGACATTGGTGGTGGAGGGATGGTTGGACCTGATGATCTTGAAGGTCTTTCCCAACCTTTATGATTCTATGATTCTATGTCAGAAAGAAGCAGACTGCCTGAGCCCATCCTCTTTGGGAACTCAGAAAGCCAAAACCAAGATGTGTTAACCCAGAACTCGTGTCCTGGAGAAATGTAAGCATGCTGCAGGCTGGAGCAGCATCAGGAGCAAAACAGCTGCTGAAGGCTGAGACCAGTATCTCCCACGAAACAGCCAGATGATGAGAGGTCACCCCCATCCACCTCTGAAATACAGGGCCGGAGGACACACACCTTGCACAGAGCTTCACCGTGGCAGCTCTGCCCAGGGCCACTCGGAGGAAAAAAAAAAATGCTGTATTTCACAGCACTGAGCATCTATCTGCGGCTGCAGCATGAGCTGCAGTTAAATTGCAGCCCAGAGGCACAAGGCCAGTGTATTCCTCTGAAAGGCAAGTGGAGGGTGAAGGAGAGCACGGGGGTGGGGATGCTTAATTCATGATAAATTGTCGGGAGACTCCAGCTACTCCGAGGTGGGACAGGAGCCAAGATGCGTTAGCAGGAATACCTGCCACCCTCCTAGGGCGAGATCTGAGTGTGCAGTGTGTATGGGCACACATTGTAAAAGCTCTTTCCCAAATCTTTCCCCAGATTGCACTATTTTATGGGGAACCTGAGGGGGATTGTGAGTGATATTAACTCAGGCAAGAGAGTCAGTAAAGAGACTAGAGGTCAGGGAGGCCAAACAGGCAGACAAGGGAGCCTACAAGTTTTGCTGCACCGTATGTCCAAACCCCAGGTCGAATCGTGGGCTGGAGAAGTGCAGTGATCTTATTTAACCCCTGGTAAATTTAATCCGGAGCAAAAAGTTGGCCACAGCACAGCACGAGCTTGGGGTTGAGGGGTAATAAGATGCACGTGGAGTCTCCAAATCAGGGCCCCAAACAGGGAAAGGACTGGAACAGCGTGTCTGAGCTAAGCGTGCACACATGTCCCATGGCAGTGCGTAATGTTCAGCCATGTGTTTAACTGCTCTGCCAGAGGGGAGCATCCAGCAGCAAGGCTGGAACAGGTTAGCAGAGCTGGGACACGTCTGGCACCACTGGGAACGCAGGAGACACGACCCAGATGGCACGGACTGGGGGCGCCTTGGGGACTGGGCAGCCATGGGGTAGGGAAGGGGAAGTTGCTGGGATGGAGTCACACAGAGGGCTGATGTCCCATCTCAAGGCAGATAACGGGGGGTGCTTCGTCACTTCTCCGTGCCATAAGGTTTTTTTGCAAAGCCTGCCCTCAGCCCTGATCTTGTCAAAAGGTTCATCTAGACAAAGCATTTGATTTTAAGGACACGGCGTGCAGGATTGGAGCAGGGTCCCTCTGGGAGGTGGCTCCAGGGAGCCCCGTAAAGCTCTGTGCACAGCAAAGTCAGGATCCTTGCTACGTGACATGCCTCAGCCCAAAGGCTCCTACAGCAGACACTGAATATTTACGAGTGCAAGACAGGGATCGGGACACCTACAAGACACAGGTTGCGACTTTGCAAAATAAAATTAAACCCAAAAAATGTTTAGGGGGATGGAATATCCTGGGGTTGCCAGCCAGGAGACAGTCAGAGCCAGAGAGGTGCAATACCATTTAACTGCTGCTTATCCCCCCCCCAAAAAAGCATGCAGACAGTGGTACACGTATGAGACCTCCAGTGGGCACTTTTCCTGCTCAAAGAGACATCTCACACACACCCAGAGCCTTCAGCCTCGGTGTCTGCAGGAACACGGCCAGCCCATGGAGCTGGTGGCCGTGCCATCACGAGTGACCCCACGGGATGCTTCGGGAGGGGGGGGACGTAGGAAGCTTGGATGGGATGGCCCTTGTTTTTCACCCAAAACGCTGCTTTGAATTTTTCCCCCTCTCTTGGCCGGCTGGAAAATCTCCTGCAAACCAGGAAGGTCTGCAGCATCCAAGGGGCACTGGATCCCTCTTCTCCCCTGGGATTTTCAGCTGGAAAGAGGCAGGGTATCGACAGGAGAGAGCTCAGCCTCTGCTGGAAAGTTATCAATGTGGCAGGCGGAGCTCTCCCCCTCCAGCACTCCCCCACTCCCCCCGCCTTGCCTGGAGAGCTATTTTAAGTCCCACTTGTGGCTGTCTTTGTGATTTCCCTGGCAAAGCTGCCTCCCTGACATCAGCACGGAACAGCGAGCTGCTGGAAATCCTGGGAGCAGGGAGGCACCGCTCCCCTCCCCACTACCCCAGTACAGGGGATGGAGAACAGCAACTGATCACAAATGATCCCTGCTCCAGGAGACAAAACGGCCTCCAAATCCCCAAAAACATGTCTTCAAGAGCTCAGATGGATTTCTCCTTGGTGCAGAGAGCTGCTAGGACGTGGTGTTGTCCCACAGGTCAGCTGGCTGATAAATGGCATAGATCTCCATCGAGCATCCCATTGACCCAGCTGGTGTGGGATGCCTTCAGCTTCCAAGGAACCTCAGCCAGTGACAAGACAGCAATTACTGAAAGGCATTGGTTTTATCAGTAGGGGAGGAAGGCAGAGCCACCCCGTACCAGCGGGACACAGCCCTGGCCACAGCAATGGGAAAAATTCAGGCTGCTGTGCTTCGAGCACAACGTGGTGCTGCTCATTATTTCAGTGGCTTTCAGCTTGTGGCTCCCAGCTACCACCAGCTCCTTCCACTGTCTCGACTCATGGGAACACAATGGAGAGCCAAATCCTTTCCCCGCAGGGTGTTCTGCAAAGAGCTTTGCTCGTTCTTTTGCCACTGCCTGATGTCGGGAAGGTCTGGAAAATGTTTGGGCTGACATCCTTGTCTCTTCCTAAGATCCTCCTCTGGGTGACGACAGGGAAGGACCAGAAGATGGACCAGAAGGAACACCAGGGTCACCCCAGAGAGAAGATATCAGTCATCAGGCTCTGCAGTAACTCTCCTACTAAGCCTTGCCCTGAACCAAGCTCTTGAACACACAAGCAAGCTATGTAATGATCTAACATGAGGCCAGAGGTATAATTAAAAATGGGTGTGAGATATCTTAGCAAAAAACGTGCTCGGTGAACCCCTGGTGCAACACTCCCAGGTGCAGAAGGCTTCACTCTGGCATGGCACATCCCATCAGAAACTCCCCGTGTTTCAGTCTGACTGTCTACCATATGGTAGGAAGAAACACGTTGTGTCCCAACTCTTGCCAATGCTGCCTAACATCACACATTGTCAGTCTGTTCCCAGGTTTCTTATAACAAATAATATTTTCTAAAAAAAATCTAACAGACTATTTTGGAGCTTGTTGGCTAATGGGGAGAGGTCTTACTCTTTTTAGTGATATTTCTAGAATTATTGCTTTTCCAAAACATCTGTACCAGTCCCCTGTTTAACCACTGCCAGGTATCTTACAGGTGGATAGACCTGCCCCAGGATTTCTGCTACAACTAACGTAAGTGCATTTCCCAAAGGTGTTCGAGAGTTAGTGCAACAAGAGGGAGCCCAGGAATTACTGGAGAAGATGTTTTTTCTTTCTTGCCATGGGTCTGCCATTGGGTAGTGGCTGTATAACAGCCTCATGCATGCACCTCCCAGAAAAAGGACAGCATTGACTCCACAAAGGTCTGTCCCAAGGCTCCAGTGCCAGTCTGGCCCAATGTCACCCCAGCACAATGCCCTGTTCTCTTCCGAGTCGGGCAGCAGCCTAAATATCAGAAATGGCACCTAGGAGAGAAGGGACTTGCAGCCAGCTATTGCCACTTGCTTCTTTTTCTGGAAGGCACTGAAATGTCTCAAGGACACGGATAGGGACAGCAGAGCACATCCATGCATGCTTTAGGATTTGTTTTGATTCTGTGCCTTGCACATAATTATCATCGGAGCAGAGCCTCCAGCTGGTTATCAAGGCAAGTCAGAGCATCTTGGCAGGATCAATACGAGACAGCCCTGTGCTGAGGGCTGGAGCCCTGAGCTCAAGAGTCAGCACTTCAGATGAGGGGCTGAGTGCCAGGAGCTTGACTGGACACCAGCTCCACAGCAGCAGCCAGAGACGTGGGCCAGAAACATCAAAATGTATCCCAAATTGTGACCAGACCCTGGGGTTTATCTGATGGGTCCTACCTGACATTTCCTTGGGACTTTGCTGACCTGTTGGTTACCAGTTAACATGGGATGGTGTCTCTGGCACCCCCTTTTTTTTTTTTTCTTCTTTTTTTCCATCAACTTCTCCAAGTTAGCAACTCCCAGTACCTCTGAATACGTTCCTCCTCTCCCAGTGGGATGCAGATGCCCACCATCAAGTGGTCACGTTGGAGACTTTCAGCTTGTGAATGCAGTGGCTCCTGAGTTTATGCACCAATGTGCCTGGTTTAATACATAAAGTGGGAGGCAATCAGCTCAGGACCATCCAGAATCCCATCAGGATACATGGTACGTACATTTCCACATGTGATGCCCCAACTCAGTGATACAACACTAAACTGAACGATAGGCTGGAAATAATAGATGCATTGCACTGACTGTAATAGCTACACGTCTCTGTGGGTCAAGTAGCACTGCTGGAGGTGATTTTAAGGGCTGGATGGGTGTACAGATGGCAGAGTCCCAGTTCATTGATGATTCACCGTGATTAAAACCGCCTGCTTCACAACATCAACTATTATTACAGGTGACAGCAACATTTCATTTGCATGCAACACATGAGCACCACACCACATCTGGTCTCGTTGCGAGCAGTTTTTGTTTGTTTCTCCCAAACCTCAAAGGCTCTGGTTGGGCTCCTGGCAGGCACTCAGATCCGTGTGAAGGACAGGCAGATTTGCTGATGATGTAGAAAAAGAGCTACGGCCTTCATGGACCAACAAAGATACTGTTAGCAGAACGGCAGGGATGAGCCTGGGGTAGCTGCACTCCATATTTTTTTATCTATAGGGCCGATATGAAATTCAAGCACACGTTCATTGAACCTTGCAAGACAGAGAACTGAGGGAAAGGAAAGAGGTTGTCATGTCCAACACCAGCCATACAACTTCCTAAGACAAACAAGGAGACCAGCTGTGGTATGGTGGTCATGGGTCTTGCTCCTCTATCACCAGGGGTTTCTGGTCGTTCAGTTCTGGGTCCCTCTTCTCACTTCTCACCCTCCTTTTTCTGGTTTGGTCCCGTCCTCTCCTCACAATATCAAGGACACACATGCAGGTCTTCCCCAACTTCTTCAAGTTATACAGGTACTGTGCATGTGGGCAGGCTGTAGGAAGGGTCGAAACGGAGAAGACACCACGTTCATTTAGGGTCGGAGACCTGACCCACGGCGTTTCCATCCTGTGGACAAAGTGTCAGACCCCATAACTCACCCCACCACTCCTGGGCACGGGGATATCGGAGTTTTGGGGCCACCTGGAGGGACCCTTTCCCAGCAGAGTCCCTTCCAACAGGCACCAAGAGGATGCCCGGCGCTCCTCCACGTGCTGATGAGCAGCTTTGTTCTGCATCACCTCACCGTGTAGCAGCAGCAGGAGTTTATCTGACCACAAATTAATAGCACAGGAGGGCAATCAGTGCAGAATGAGATACGTCCTAATGGGCTCACTGGAAGGGGAAGGGAAGATGAATGCTGGGGAAAAAGTGCTCGCCGCGGACCCTAAACCCTGCCAGCTGGTCTGCGCTGCCACCGCTAACAAGTGGCTTCCCCCTGCCAAGGCTAACAGAGCCGCTGGCATCCTCCACCCCATGCAGAAGAACCCGAGTCAGGAAGGATGTTTCTGCATTCGTCATTTCTCAAGGAGGGAGGAACGTCTCTCCCAGCTGCTTCGGCTGAAATCCAGTCTTTATGTAATCAAACGTGATCTCTAGCTGTCTGTGTTTAAGGCTGCCATCGCTGCGGCATCGTTTGTACGGTTAGGGCTAAGCCATCCATCTCCTCAACTATAAATACCTTATCATCATCCCGGAGGACCTGCAGCACTTCATAGATGAAGATGCCTGGAGAAAAGAGGGGTTTGGTTCTAAGCATCACTTCACTCCTGAAATGCAGCTGTCTCTTAGTGCAAAGTGGAGCGCATTTTTAACATCTTCCAGTAACTTTGAGCTGCAGAAAACCTGCACAAAAAGCCCAAAGGGTGGAGAACCAACCCCAGCCACTGGGTGACCAAGACAATGAGCTGTGTTGAGACAAGAACATTTGCAGAAATTACATCTGGGTCATCTCTACTCTTTCTCTCTACTCTTTCACCCCACATTGCTCCCCGCTTTGCATGGCAGAATCGGGTACAAATGAAAAGCATCAAACTTTCCAGCTCTAAGTGTGACATCCCAGGCATCCTGTGCTGCACAGAGCAAATCCTGGGGTGGTTGTAGAAGACAACCAGTGTCCTCCTGACCGACAGAAAAACCACCCGTGCTATTTAGACACCACCACTCCCTCCTGCAGTGTGAGGGTGGAAAAGAACTCAGTGCAGGCACACAGCCCTCGGTACGGGAGCGTAGAAGAAACCCAAACTGCCGACTTTTATTTACTCGCACTGCACAGTGTGATGTTAATTTGGCAATTAATGCTCCGGGCTGATAATAGCTGGTCCCACCTCCTCCCAAGTGTGCACCTGCTCCCCCTCCCGATCCCGCACTCCCCTGGAATCCACAATGAGGTGAGGCCGCAGCCGCATTGTGCAGCAGCTCAGCCTCGCAGCCCTGTGTGGCAGGGACTGAAATCCTCAAGTTCAGGCGAGCTGTGCCTCGGTACGAGTTATTTGCAGCATGTGGTTTTGTGGCAGCACCAGTTTGGTTAATTCACAGGCATTGGTGGCTGCTCTTGTGCACCAGGCACCTCTGCTATCTGCCATCCGCCTGCACTTCTTGCCTGGGAACTCATTGCCTCCTCTTCCTCCTCCCACAACTGCTGGGGGAGCTTTGGAGGACTTTTTTTGGGGAAGGGAAGAGCCTCTGGAGCAGGGAATCTCTGAGCATCCTCTGCCTGCCCTGAGGGGGAGGCACTGCCTGCAAGTCATCGCCTGCAGCCGCAGCCGTGACAGGAGGCTGATTTATTTGTGGGCTGCTCGGTTGGTGGTTTGGGGGTTTTTGTTTTGTGGGAGGGGAGGAGAGATCGCTTCGTGGTAAAGAAGGCACATCTCCCTTTCCCCAAGAAGAGGCCAAGTGAGCGCAGCTATCAGAGCAAGCCTGGAGGTTGCCAAAGGGTGGTGTGGCCATCACACTCGACAGAAATTCAAGGAACCTCTTTCCAAGGATGCAATGCATCCTTGGCTGGGATGTGTCCAGGGTTTTGCTCACAAAGGTGTCAGTCTCCACCTTTCCTCTGCCTGAATACACCCCAAGCTTCAGACCATAGCACGTCCTTGGGATGCAGCATCCTGGGACACTGGGGAGGCACTGGGGGAATGATGAAGGGAGGATTGGTTTGTGATATCACATGGATGAAATTCCTGTAAAACTGGGGTTGGAGAGCCCAGCCTTCCCTCTTTCACCATCAGAGGTTTGGGGAAACCCAAGGTGAGACTGGAGGGCAACGGTCAGGATGGATCTGAGGCGGATCACCACGTTCTGCCTGGGCTTCTAGACACACAGGTGGCAACTGCAAGCTGCTGTCCTGGGGGAGGATGGGTTCGAGCTCTCTACCAGCACGGTCAGGGCAGGAGGAGACCACCAACAAGGAAAAACTCAGCACCACTGACACACCGACTCCTTCCAGACAGGAGGAGCAGCCCTGCGCACACCTTCCCCTAAAAACTTGCTCTCTCCAACCCGTTGCAGCTGTATTACATCCCGCAGGACCCTGCAGGAGCTCTGCAGGAGGGGATCCCCTTCCTCTCAGCCCCTTCCCCAAAGCCTGTCTAAGGATCAAAGTCCCTGGCTAATGGAGGGAAGGAAGAAAACCATGTTCTGGTGAAATCACCTCCTGCTCTCCATGCCTTCCTACCCGCTCATCCCCTGTTTCTTTGCACGCAGCTTAATTCGCTTCATTAGCAGTACAAAGGAGAATGCTAAAGGCTTTGTTTTGATCTGAATTATAGTTATCTACCTCCCTGGGCATTTGCAGGTTGGGGTTTAGCAGCAGGAGCTGCTGCTGGACCTGTTCACTGTTGCAAAGACGAAGCAGCTCTGCCCTGGAGTGCTCCAAGGATTTCCCCATGGGAAGCCTGGGGGATGCTGGCGAGGAGCTCCAGGATGGCCAGGAGTTGATCAGCAGGCAAAGACTGACGGTTGGACTTGATGATATAAAGGGTTTTTTACAATCTAAATGATTCTATGATTCTGGTTGTAAGGCTGTGCATATGTGCTCGTGTCTGTGGCAGCCTGCTTACCCACATCTGGGGGCTAACCACTAAGCACGCAGCCACAAAACCTAAACCTGCCTCTCGTCCTCCACTTGTGCTGCAAGAAGAGCTGCAGGATTGTGACTGTGGGACACGCAGCATTAGCGTTCCCCACTGCTCCTCAGTGGGGTTTTTGGTTCAGTGACAAAACAAGGAAAACACACGAGATACCACCCAGGGAGACCGGAGCTTATTCCCAGCTTGGACCAAGAGACTCGACGCTGGGCACACACCCACATACACACTCCTGTCTGCAAAAGCACAAAAATTGAATGCATTCCTCCACAAACCCAAGGTGCAGAATCACACCTCGTGTTCGGGCACTCTCACATGTTCAGAGTGGCAGTGGCATGCACTACACGTGCACACCCAGCTGCATTTAGCCTCCTGCCCTCTCTAACCTCTAGCATGCAAAGGTGGACGTAGTACACACTCCCTGCATACATGCACCCATACAGATGTGATTTCATAGACTCCCTACAAAAACTAGCATAAATAATTACATCCAATTCAAGTAAAAGTCATGTGTCTATATAAAAATCTCAATTTTTAGCTCTCTCCAGGTACTTCTGTCTACTGTAGCACACAAGCTTAATACTTTTCTTGCACAGTGAAACCCAAGGCAGCACTACGCACGTACAGAAAACACAGATGTGTCTACTTCAATCTGTCCACAGGTGGATATTTGCACAGAAACAGCCCGTGACACATCCAAAAGTGCTCAGTTTCAAATGCAAATTTCCAGGCTTTGCACCCGCAGTGCTTTCCCTTCTGCGATGCTTGCAGTTGTCTCCAATTAGCTGGGCAGTAGATCACCTTGGTGGGACAGCATCAAGTCAGCTGCTTCTCTATCAGCCTCTGCCTTTCCCTTCACCTTCTCTTGATGCTGCAGTAGCACATCCTAGCTGCAACCTCCTCATTGTGGGTGTGCATCGGTGCAAAAGAGGCTTTCACACTCGGTTTCTTTTCAAGCCATCCTCACCTGGCCCAGATGGGTGATCTGATGGGGTTCACATAACACATAGAGCAAGTCAATGAGTATTCATTCCCTTACATTCACCCTCTAGACCCTGCATGCTGTCCTGGAAGAGGTCACCCCATATCACAGAGCAGCTCAGGTCGGAGACACCTCTGGATATCATCTAGTCCAGGTCCCTGCTCTCATCTGGGTCAACTACAGCAGGTTGCCCAGGCCATGGGGCAGCCAGGCTTGAATACCTCAAAGCTTGCATACTCCACAAACACTCTGGCCAACCTGATCCAGGGTTTAGTCACCCTTACAGGAAAAAATAAAAAATAAAATAAATTGCGATAAAAAAGATTTTTTTCACTGCTAGTGAGGAGTGGACACAGGGATAAGATGGTGAGCAAAGGTGGTGATAGATATAGAGGTCAAGAGATGTCAGATCAACTGACCTACTATAAACCATTGGTAAGTTCCCAAATAATAATGACTGAAATGAGAATTAAACCCACACAAATGCAGCTATACTGGGCGATTATGAATGTTACAACGGTATATTCTATATAAATTTATGCTGAACACCATTAAAGCTTTCCAACATTTTCCAGCACGACAAGCCCTAAAAACACCAACTGCAGCAAGGGAGATGGCCCAGGTGCACGGACTGAGCAGACCTCGGCAAGACAAGAGAAATAAGTGCTTTCTGTTTGGATGTTTTCTTTCATTTCATGCAGTTAACATGACGAAACACCTTTTAGCACCTAGTGCAGAGGCAGTTTAACACCTCCGCAGTGGTATCCGCAGGTCACGGTGCACCCCAGGAGGGAACAGTGTGGGGGGGCACGGAAGTGTGTGCACGCACGGCTCTCTGCAGAGTGCTGTGAGAGGGCTCATCTCCCTTTAACATGAAATCCCTAGCATTTATTTTGCACCACCTTAATCCTTTTGTTCCTGTGTCATTCCAAGGTCTGGATCTTGGGGCCTGGAGATGTATCCACACCAGCATCCCACCGTGCTGCATGCACATCAGGTGCAGGTGAGCTGGATCCCTATGAGATGAAACCCAAGCAAGGAGAGAAAAGCAACAGCCAGGATCTGATGCCCTGCCCCTTGCCAAGGGGCACATCTGTCCCTGCCTGGGCATCTGTGTCCCCATCTGTCACCCGAGCCCCAGCCCCTCCTTGCCATGTGGCCCCAGCCCTGTGTTGCCCCAGACTGGAGAAGTCTTTGAAGTTTGATGCTGCATGGCATTTATCACAATTAGGGGGGCCACAGCATTTATCACAATTAAGGGGGCCCTCTGTGGTGGAAGAAATACAGACTGGGGCTGTGCTTGGGCCTCGGAGGACCAGAGGCTGTGTTGCCAGCCCTCCTGTTTCATAAATCTCTTCGGGGTGGAAGTTTGTTGGTTTTCTTGTTTGAAGGCAGATGCCTGGTGGAGCCAGATTGGCCATGGACACTTCTCCTGCTGCCAAAAGACATGGCACAGCTTGGTTTTGTGCTTATTGACTCAGTAGGTACCAAACCACGGTGACTGCCTCAGCTCTGTTTACTTAGGACAGGTGTCGGTGGACGTTAACCCTTGAAACATGTCTGGGCTTAATGCTGAGGCACTGCCAATTGGCTCAGGATGAATCCAAACCTGTAAATGTGCCGGGAATTAAACAACACGGTCACTCAGACACCATCCTTAGTGTCCTGCTACAGAGATAATCTGCAAACTGCCTGCAGCAGCACACACACACCATCCCGGCTCCAGCAGGAGGGATGGAGAAGACCCGACAGCCAGAGGCAATGCCAAGAAATCTACTCCAACTTTCCAGTTCTCTGGTATGGCCAACAGCCCAGAAGATGCTGCAGTCCCTCTCTGGAAGCTGGCTGAGGTGTCAGTAAAGCACGGATGAAACTCTGACAGTCTGCCACCTCCCTTCATTATGCGCAAAACGCTCCTGCAGGCTACTGGCGAGATGCTGCTGGAGCTTCGTGTCGAGCAAGCAGCTCGGCCACCGTGTCAGCAACCTGGCTGGATGCTCTGGAGACCTCCTCAGGAGCTGCAGAGGGGACCCGAGGGGCAAAAGTCCACCAGCACCAGGACAACAGATGATGAGAGATGGCTGGGTGCAACTGGCCATGGATAAATGTGTGGCCATGCTGGTACCTGGGTCGGACCCTGCTCTTGGCAGTGTTCATGGACTCAGACCCATCACAAGTATTTTGCTTAAGGAGCATTATATTTGTCCTTAGGAGCCCCAGCATGCTGGGTGTTGTCCTGACATCCCCGGCACAGCTCAGAACCAGGTGAGATATCTATGTGGCTTACCTGAAGCATCCTTAGAGCTCTTAAAGTGAAAATTTAGCTCTCCATCTTTCTTGACTGATGTAGCCACTAAATGGCCAAGGTTTTGCAATGAGTTAAGCCTCCCATAATTGCAGAAGTGATCCCACAACTCTGTCTCAGGAGGGGAGCCCTCCTTTCTCTCCAGTCTCTGGTTGAGTTGTGGCTTACCTACACGAGCCACCGGCCCACGCCTGTTCCCAGCTGCGGTCTCCGCTCAGTGGCTTTGTTGTTGCAGTGCCTTCCACCTGGTTTTGGTTTCCGTATATCAGGCCATTGCTTAAAAATGTCTGCAAGTATTTAAGCGAGCGGCGCACACCACTTGGCTTTCAGATCTGAGAGTGGCACTGATCATAAGCACGGGGCTGTCAGCGTGATGTGGGCAACATCTGCTCCCGCAGCCCCTCGCCCAGCCGCTCTCCATCGCGCTCTTCTAACTGCATCATGAAGCGTGTTGAAGGACGAAGGGGATTTCTTGCATTTTTAGCCCGTTTGAATGTACTGGAGCTTTGATCCCAGCTGCTGGGTCAAATTAAAAGAAATCCAGGAAGTGGCCAACGTAAAGGTCAGGTTTTCCTTCTGACTGCTTGCAGAACGTTGGCATATGGTAAAGGAATAAAAAGTATGCATATGCTGGAGCTTTGTGTTAGCACGCCTGCAAAATTTAAATAATATTAAGGGCAAGATGCACATTTAAAGTGGCTTGTTACTCTTATGTCCTGCAGCAATATAACGGTGTTGGTTTTCCTTTTTTCAGTTCACCCAGAGGCCTGTGCAACAAGCTCGGAGAGCCAACTGTTGCTGAGCGAACTTTTGAACCTCTGCGAAAGCAAAATGTGTTAAATTGCTAGAAAAGGGGAAAACAAGTGGATGATGTTTTGTGTCATCCGCAATCTGGGAAGCTTCACTTCTTTGGACTTCCCAAGGAGAAGAAAGGGATAAGGGAAACAGTTCCTGCTTTAAACATTACGAGCCCTGCAATAGATCAACGCACTAAGGCTCAGTAAAAGCCTTCGGTTGTTGAAGGGAGCTTTAAAACAGAGTCAGTTTAATATGACCAGCTAAAGAAATGATGTTAAGGATTGCTTGCAAGGGGCCTGGTAAGTAACGAGGATGGGTAGAGAAAAATCCCAGCATAAAGCCGGGAATGCCCCCAGCCCCCAGCCCATGGGGTAGTGCCCCACAGCTAAGTGAGGCTGTGTTTCTTGGCCGTAGCCTCTAGAAGCTTTTGTGCCCTGCTTTCAATAGCCCTGAATAACTCCATCATTCACCTATTTCACGAGGCAGAGAAAAAAAAAAAAAAAAAAAACAGCAACTCTTCAGATAAGAAGAAAAGTCCAACATTACCCGAGGGGGAGGGGGACACGAGGCTGGCTGCTTCCCCACGTGCCCCAGCCTCCCCCCGTCCATGCCCCCTTGGCGAGCAGACTCCCAGCACCTTCTGCCCCCATCAGGCCAGCCCCAGCTCCCAGCTCCCCACCAGTTCCCACCAGTATGGACACAGCAGCTGCTCCAGTTTGCTGCTTTGATTTGTTTTCCCATCGGGATGCTCTCCAAGCCGTATTTTGGAAGAAAGAGGTTTTCTTCCTGCTTTTCAAAGGCCAAGAGGAAGATTACACACCATACCCTTCAAAGGAGCCCAGAGCCTCCTATCCCGTTCATAAATACAGGCTCTCAATCCTACAAGGTGCTGCTTGCTTTCATCTCCCCCTGAACCCAACACAGGCTTCCCGACTCACGAGATGAGGGATCCCAGATGGGAAAACAATTTGACAGATGCTTGCGGAGGATTAAGAGTTTCCAGTCGCTCAGAGCGGTGCCTGCACTGGCAGGGACGCAATCAGAGTAGGAACCTGCCTTCAAACTCAACAGAGAAACTACCTCCAGTAAGTGGATTGATGGGATGGAAGGCAATATTTTAATAATCTGTGCACCTGGTGCAGCAGCAGCTCTGCAACGAGATGAATGAACCTGCTGCTGACTGGCAAGGAAAACTTTGGGAAACAATTCTTCCATTTCAATTCCCCTGTGCTCCGGGGCGGGGGGAAGAATAGGTCTTAATTTGAGAGGAATTTGGGGCCGTGCATTGGCATTTCCCATGCAAAGAAGGAGAGGCTGGAAAGGCTGGGAACTTGCTCAGAGGCACTTAACTCCGGGATTTCACTTCCCTCCCTCCATCGAGTGCAGAGAGGAGTGTGTCTGTGCACACGGATGGCCATGAATGCCAGGTTTGTTCCCAGGCTCCAATGATCTGGTCGCAAGCCAAGCAAAATGTCTCTCATTCTGAATTTTGGGCAGGGTTAACCCACGCCGTTTTGTTTCCTCAACTTTACTTTGCTGAATTGAAAGATTTCTGAAGGGAAACGGGTCAGGTAAAACAAAACAATTTGCTCTGTCTGAACAAACAGATCTTTTTCCCTCTTTTATTATAATCCTCAAAACCAATGTCACTATTGTGCCAATATTATCCAGTAATGTTACAGCTGGTTGGTTTATTTCAGTGAACTTTGAAGATGAGTTTGATTTCAAGAAGAATAATTCACAAGTTTCATTCCAGGCTTTCTGGGCTGACAGCAGCCAGACCAAAGATGCTCTGTAGTCGTTCTGCTCGCTCCCAAAGGAGGGAAATGCATGGAAAATATATATGAAAATCAAACAAGCAACCAAAAAGTAAGGAAGTGTCATGTGAAAAAAAAAAAGGAATAAAAATTCAAACTCCACCCAGATGACGTTTCCAAGTAGGAAAAGGAAAATACACGCCCAGAAGCCCAGGTGCGTGGTAGCCCTAACCTGAAGGCATATCTCTTAATTCATGAGAGCAAATCCATGCATGCAGCAGTAGTGACAGCTCGTGCGGCTCCCCACCGGCTGACACAGCGAGAGGAGAGCTGGCATTTTGGAAGGTGGCACTATTTTCACTGAGCCATCACCATCTGGGCTGTTGGAAACACTTTTTCTTGGATCCATTGTGCTTACTCATGTAGTAACAAAGCTCTGCCCAGGTAAATCGGATGCAAGGAGGAAGGTATTTAGCAGGCATCCTCCTTCCTGTGTTTTGTTGGATTTCTGCTTGGGGTGGGATGAGAGATGAAGGGGAAATCATAGTTTGGAGAATGAATGACACCAGGATGCTACCATGTAATTAGAAACGTCCTAGGCAGATGCAAGAGGAGGTAATCAAGCACTGTATTGTAAGTGGTATCATCAGCCATGTAATTATTATTATTTGATTCCTAGACTGCAGTGGGTCCCCTCCATCACGCAAGGTGCTGTACAAAGGCAATCAAAAATTGCAGTCCTTCTTCAAAACCACTTACGGCTCTTGTAGTTTGCTTCGTGCCATGTAGTGCCACCACTGCCCCCAAAAAGTCATTGCGTTGCTGTCCCAGGCCAGCCCACCCTAGCCTGGAGCATGCTCATGGGGAAAGCACCTGGGAATCCTTTCCAACAGCAGGACGGCATCGAGGCAAGGTGTTAATAAAGTGTCAGCGGCTCCTTTGCCCTGAGCCCTGCGTAGCAAAGACGGTTGTGATGTCAAAAGCAGATGGCTATGTCGTCAGGGGGGAGGTAAGCTGCACAGCAGATGGGCACTTCAGATACAAAGATCCCTTTCATGCAAATTGCCCCCGATGATTTTTTTTTTCCTTAAATTACAGAGAGAGAGAACTGGAGAAAGCATCTGATGTGTGAGCAGTACGGTCTCTAAATAGAATATTTTCCCGTTTTCCCATGAAGCTTCAGGAGGTTTTTAAGCTCCAAAGTGTTCATTTAACTCCTTGAGGCTCTAGACATTTCCTTTGCACCATGCTGCCCTAATATACAACACACTCAAAATCGCTCTTTCTCCAAGTTTATTTCTAGAAAGGCAAACATTTTGCACCTGTTTACACACAAAACTTAATATAGAAATGATTTTTTTAGTAGCTTCCCTCCCAAGCTCCTCCAGTTGACTTGCAGCCAACACACACACAAAGCTTTAAGTCAACCAGTACGTACCAGTACGCCAGGATTCAAATGGGTGCATTATCTTTGTGCGCTATGCATTATACTTCAGAGAAGTACATTATAATTTTAAACAGCACAACCAGGCTGTTTTCTCCTGTCAGAGCACTGTGGATACACAGGCAGAGAGGAAAGTTCAGTGGATTCAGCGACAAGTCACTCCTGCACGCCAGGTTCATGCCCCGTTTATAGCGGTGTTAAGGGAGGGGAGAACCAGGAACATAAATGAGAATTTCCAGGTCGCTGTAAACTACAAGCTATAGAAAATCACTTAATCCAATGAAGAAACGCACGTAATTCTGGGGTGAAAAACAATAGCTACTGAAAGGGTATTCAGCATCAGAAAATCTCACAGGTGTTTGCAGGATGTCTAAATGAGCAATGGAAGGAAGTATGTAAGCAAAGCTACTTACTCACTAATATGTGTTACTACTACTATGTGTTAAACACGCTCCTGTGTGCCCAGAGAAGGGAAGATGTGAGCCGTCTTTCTCCTGATCTAGAGCAAGTCCCGAATGCTTGATCCTTCTCTGGAGGATGGCAACAGGCGAGGCTTGGGAGGGTGTTTGTAGGGAATGCAGAAGTAATACAGGTAGCAGTAACCTAAAAGCAAGGACGGAACAGCCTCCCTCTCTCAAAAGAGCCTGCCTGGACCATAAACTGACAGTGATAAATCTGGGTACTTACTTTGGGCAAGGAACCTCAACCCTCACCGGTGCATTTGCTGTGAAAACTGAAGCCATCGGCTCTCCCAGCCCCAAAACCACGGATGCTCTTGGCTCCTTCATCTGCCTGGTCCCTGTCCCTTCGCTCTCCCTCCCTGATGCGTGCAGGGACAGGCAGGGATGCTGCCATCCACCTCCTGCCCTGGGCATCGTGTCATCTGCCGTGCTGAACCGCCTTCCCCTGGGAACCTGGAAACTACCATCTGAATGGGGTCTGCGGATAATGAACCCTCAGCAGCCAGTAAATAAACAGCGGCCTGCCCACATGCCCAGCTGCACCCAGGACCCCGGTGACAGCTCGCTGACAAGGGTGACAATGTTTTCTGATCCTTTGCCTGCAAGGTATGGTACTGTCAGGCTTGAAGCAGCGGGGAGCCGAGGCTGCGAGCGCCAGGGAGCATCCTGTGTTCAGAGAGCACTTTTATTCCACCCTGGACCCAAAACGGCAGCCTGCACACCCACTCCTGCCAGCACCGAGGATGAAAGGGCAGCCGGCTGGGGAGATGTAGGAAGCGAGAGGGACAAAAATGCATCCGTCGGGTGTTCCAGAAATTTGGGACACTTTGGTGGTCGCATTGCTTGAGCTGCTGGATGCAGAGGCCCTGGGTAAATCCCCACCGACAAGGAGCCTGGCCCATGCCAAAAGTTATGGGCCCAAATCACCGCTCATTTCTTTCCCCGCTGGTTCTTTCACTGCCTCTCCCACTGCCATGTATCTGCCCATGAAACCACACCAGTAGCACACGAGGGCATGGCCAGATGTGGTGTAGGTGCACGTCAAATATGTCAAAGATGCAACCTTCACCTGGCTGGAGTTGATCAAAGCAATGGGTCGGTCAGCTACAGAGCCCCAGCACGCATCCACTGGGCACCAGACCAGGCAGATGCTCTGCTGCCATCCTCCTCTGTAGCCAAACTCAGCTCTTCACAGCGATAATCACGCTTTAGACGTGAATGCACCTGAAGATAGCTCAAGGGCTGGCTACTCAAAAAGGAAATAATAGCTGGGACTAAATCTTTGAAATTTAAATCACAGGCACCATTGGTGGCAGTTGGGATGCTGGATTTTGGCCCAGGACGTTATCTCTGCAGTGGCCAGGCAAATTGTCTAGTTCACGGCTGAAAACTCCTCAAAACATAATAAGAGATTCTTGGGCTCTGCTTTGAATCCATCATAGCTAATAGCAAAACCAACACAGACTTGCCTCAAAGACAATCCGCTTCTTATAGAACACACAGAAAGACTACTTGACTTAGGAATTTTTACTTTTCCACCCTACTTTTCTACACTTTATGCAATTCACATTTTTTCCTCATTCCAAGATTTTACCATTCCTTTAACAAGAAATGATCCTAGCATAGAAAAATGAAGTCGCACTTCCATGCTGGGAGAAAAAAAAAAAAAAAAGGTTATCATTGGCTTCCTTTCACCCCACTGAGCTTTAGACACTTAACACGGTGCTGAGTTGGGAATGAAGTCATCTTGGGCTCCCCATCAACAGAAAAGACAGGCACCTTCATGGAGCAATTGAGACCTGAATTACCTTCTGGAGTTTGTAACCACGGAGTAAGTGGTGAGTAATTCCTCCACCAGTTCAGTGCTGCTTTCGTAAGGGTCATGTTGTAAGTAGGCTTAGAGAGGTTATCCACATCGTCTCCCTGATGTCCCAGGATCACCAACTACCTGGCAGCAGCCTCCACTAGCCACCTTTGAAAGCACTGCTGCAGCATTTTACCCGGAATATTAACAGCAGCATCACCTCTAAAACAAAAATACACTGAAATCTCACTTGGCAGTCTCATGGCAAAGAGTGCACTGAGAGCGTGTCAGGACAAAGACAGCATTATTCCCTTCACCATTCAAAGATCAGGACCCTCCAAAATTAACCCTAGAAGTGTGGAGCTAAAAATCCCCTACGAACTAGGAATTTTTCCTTCCTCTCACAATCGTTTAACAATGTTGGTTGTGTTTTGGCTTTGTCTTCGGTCATGCCCATCTCATGTCTGGTATCAACCGCCAGATCTAATTAACAAGATTATTTTCAGTTATTTTAAGGCAACATCAGAGATGGTTCACACAAAACAAACTTCACCTGCATGTCTGCAACAAGTCACCCTATAGAAATTTGATCCTAAGAGTTGCCTTTATCCGGTTGCTAATGGATGTTTAGCATGTGAGAATCCCTATCTCCCGAATTTGGAACATAATAAGCTTTCTGTGAGCTTTTCATGTAAGAGATATCGACTGGAAGTAATTCAGAGAAGTTATTCAGCAATTGTTTGCAACAACAAAAGAGCCTGAAACAGATTTACTGCCTGTTGACAGTCTGCACGCCGCGCTTGTACAGCTCCCCACATCGACAGGGGAGCTCCTGTCTTGCTGCTTTAGGCTGGGCTGAGCTGGAGAGGCGAAATATCTGTACTTACAATGAGAAAACTAGCCCAGCTGAGCCACCCAATGAAACTATCACTCTGAAACCAAGAGCCCTGTTTATTTATTAATGCATTTGTAGGGCCTTGTATCTCTGTAGACTCCATCCACTGCAAGGCGACATCCACTCCATGAACATGGTCTCAAAATCCACCAGGGAAAGCCAGCAAGACTCATACAAGAGCAAACACACTGCAAGGTGATTTATTTCTTCTCCCATCATCTATCATTGGGATAGACGGATACTATCCTTCGAGCTCGCTTCCCACATCAGCCAGCACCCCAGCCGCCCCGGTGCAGGATTTAGCCAATTTTACACCGGGTGAGGAGTATCTTAGTCCAGTACCTGTCTCCCTGGTGGCTTTGAAGTGTCTCCATGCACCGATCATGGCAGTTTTTGAGCAGGTGCAGCATCGCTCTTGCTTTTCAAGGACGCGTTTTTGCCTCTTTGCTCCACAACATGGTGCTTCAGATCTGAAGTGTTTGTGGGCTTGCTGCCAGCACGCTGCTGTAGCCCAGTGTAATGTCCCCTGCTCTCCTGCCCCCTGCCAGCAAATGCCACTTCTCTTCTGAAAGGCCCCTCTGCAGCAGGTGAAAACGGGGTATAGGCTCATCAAGATAGCCATGGGAAAAGTTGGGGAGGGAAAAATATCAGGGGCTGCTTCCAGCACCTGCTTTTTTGTGATAGACATCAGAGGAAATAAACCCAGGGGGTTCCTTATCACAGGGGTAGAGGGGAAGGATGGGGAAGATGAGAGCTGGGAGACCCCTTTCCTCCCATCCTTCAAGGCATCCCCTCACCGGTCCCTCATCTGATCTAGAAAACCTTCCTGGCTTAGCGCAGAAGACAAAGATTTTGTAAGGGTGGTGTGGCAAAGCAAAGGACCTGCATCAAGAGAAAGAAAGACCAAAAAAAAAAAAAAGGAAAAAAAAAAGTGAAAAATAACCAATATCAAAGGGAGGAGGGAAGAATAAAAGCACTTCTTTGCTGATCCACAGCTGAGCTGGGCAAAGTTTATACAAGATAAACAACGCTGACATTACAGAGCTATGGCTAATTCATTTTTCTACTTGTCACCACTTCGGATAATTGGCCTACACAACAAGTGCAGGGAAAGGAGGTTGGCTTTTCTGTCTCTTTTTCCCATCCTGAGAGGTACAACTAGGATTAGCCGGTGTGTTCCACCACCGATAAAACAAAGAGACTGATCCACACCCCTCAGTCTTTAATCTGGAGGGGTCAACTATGAATTGTACTTGTGCTGGAGGATGAAAAGTGAGAGAAAGCCTTAAAATATGAGCTCACTTGCTTCAAAAGGGGGATGACTGGTCTTGAAACTGCCACCAATTTTATGTATGCTACCAAACTCAGAAAACACTTAGATAGTTCAGAGCACAAGGAGAAACCGAAACATGGGAGAGAGGTTGGAAATCTAGCACACACACAGAAACCAGAAGACATTAAATAAAATTAAAAAAAAAAAAAAAAAAGTTTAGATTTATACTATTTCAAAATTCCTTGATTTTGGGGGCCCAATTCAGCTGATTCATGATTTCAGACCCTGAGGGGTTTCACAGCAGGTGACTTCAGATAGCCACTGGCTCTCAGGGCTGCTTTATCCTTCCATGAAATGTCTAGTGAGTCAACCATCGCTTCATCTAGCTTTCCTCCTATAGACCAGAAAATTGTCTCCAAGTCACCAAGAAAAAAATTACTTTTCCCTCTCCGATCATGGCAAAAGTATCTTTTCTTTAAAGGTAATCATCCTCTACCTGTGTGACCATTCTACCGGGAAATACTATCCACCAGGTACCTAATTTCCTCCATTTTATGAATTCCACAGATCAGCTAAACACAAAAGTCTATGGGGAAACACATTTGTTTGTTTGTTTTCTGTCTTACAGAGCATTACAAACAAAATCTGGTTGGGGCTAAAGAGATGACCCTACGTATGAAGTTAGAAATTTGTTACTAGCCAAATTAAGATCTTCACAATCTAACCAAAACACAACTAAAATCTATTATTAGTCCACAATAATTAGTCCAATGTTCACAGCCCCAAAAAGGCACAAATGCACACAGGTCCTGTTTTCCAGACCATTTCAGGTGATCAGATCCATGCCAAGTCTCAGCCTCAACCCTGACCCTGCCTTGCCAGCCTGTGTCTCTTCTAAAATGCCCAAGAGGAGGAGATGAGGACTTGTTGTTTGGTTTTAAAGGCAATTTCCAGAGCCCCATAAATAACCCTTCAGGTGTTCACCAGGCATGGTCTCTATCTGGGCAGGCTTCCTGACAAGTTTTCCCCAGTCGAAGAAGGGTTGCAGGACAGCAAGCAACAGAGGGAAAAAGTTTTCCATTTCAAAACCTTCCCAGGGAGGGAGCAGCTTGCAATGAGAGCAGAGGCATGCAACAAAAAGTGCTGTAGGAACAGAAGCATTTTGGGGGGACATTGATGTCCCTGTCCCCAAAGGACAACACAGAGAGAAGGATGCTGTGCACAGGAGTGATGGAGGGGCTGTAAGGATACCCTGGGGCAGTGTGACCCCCTGCATTTTCCCCTGCACAGAGCAATTCAGTGGTGCATTTCTCCTCACCATCAGGAGCAGCTCGCTGCCCACCCAAGTGCCACTGCACACTGCTGGAAACTCCCTTCCCTCGGACACCATGCTTCCCTTCCCTCTCCGTTTTGGTTGATTCCTCCTTTCTTGTCACTGTTTAATAAATAACAATAATAAATAGCACAGGCACGTCCCACCGAGGCAAACCCAGCATGGTGCTGTCTCTGTACAAGGAAGGGCTGCCTTCTGCATCATCTGCAAAGCAAGCACGTGCTGAGCCCAGGGTCCCAATTTCGGATCTCAGGTGCTGCTGAGACAACTCAGAGTCCAGCCAGCCAGGCTGAATCCAACTCAAACACCCATTTCAGGAAAGAATTGCTATTAATGGGTAGAGAATGAGATGTTTCCTCATGATATTATTCTGCCCAAATAGAAAGACTACGACTTTTCGCTGCTATAAATTAATGCATTGATTTTAACGGTTTGAGGTGGGTTTTTTGTTTGCTTGTTTTTACAGACATATATCAGTTAAATATTCAGCTACACCAGGCAATGTTCTGTTTGGCAGTGGGATCATGGCACTTGTCCTGATGGGTGTTTCACAGGGGTAGCAGGTCAGCCCTTTGCTGCTGGGCTGCATTCACCTGCCTGGGGTTAGACAGGGAAATGAGGGACGGAGGAGAAACCCTGCACCAGAACCAGGGAAATGCAAGGTAAAATGGAAGGGAAAGACCCAAACTAAGCCCTGGTGCATATCATATTTCCTCAAGGAAGAGGCGCTTAAAGCCCAAATCTGGAACAGGGTAGTACAAGGAAAGCATTGGAGGATTATAAATAAGTATGACATATATGCAGCCCTGGTCCCTTGGATCTGAGAGATTCCACTTCCCCATTTCCTCTTGTCCCTGGATCTAAAGACACTTTAGGCCCAAGAAAATTTGGAAAATTTGTCTATCGTTAGCTTTGGGAATGGGCAATGTGAGAACTGAAACTGCAAACTTGGGGGCAGAGAGGGGGAGTGCAGTATTTGGTGGATTGATTTTGGTTTTCCTTGTACCTTTCTGCCCACGATGCAAAAGTTTGGGGCGTCAGAACAAATTCAGCGGGACAGATGAGTATTCAACAGGCAGTGCAAATAAAGGCTGTGTGTTTCTCAAGACCTAGCTTGAGATTATCATCAATAGGGAAGAGCACTTTGGGGTGACGAGCACGTGCCCTCCACCACCTCCCCGCAGCTCCTGCAGTTCCCCAGCCTTTCCCTTCCCTTTTGCCTGCCGTCTCCCCCTCCCCTCCATCCCAAATGCCCAATTTCAGGAATCCATCCCCCACCCCTTCGCCTTCTGCCCCCCGTCCCCAAAGGATGGATGAGCTTGCCAGAGCAATCTGGCCCTCGCCAGAGAAACAGCTCAAAGCCGGCAGCCGGAGTGAGCGCAGCAATCGATTGGACACGGGACATTACGGGGCTGCGAGCGCGGCCGGGGTGAGAAAGTGGCAGCTTTGTGAGGCTGAGCACACGTGAAGATTACGACGTTAACAAAGCTCCCTGAAAACCGACCAGCCTGCCCCTAGGTAGACAGGGAAACCAGGCTGGGGGGGCAAAGGGGATAAAGAAGTGGCAGCGTGAAGTCGCCATGTCCCCCCTGGTTTACAAAAGAGCATCAGCAATGAAAAGTCCCAGGGACATGAACTGCCGCCTGGGACACGGAGCCGTGGCATTGCTCTTTGGGGCTCTGGGCCAAATTTCAGTTCGATCGGTGCCAAAAGAGTAACCCAAGAATGAGTCGGAGCTGGTGGAGAGGGTTTCTTGGCTTCAGCGTGGGCATGAGAGCGGAGCCGTGCCAGCTGGGGTGCCAGACTGCGGGGCTCAGAAGGGCTTAGGCACCTAAACCCATTAGGTGCTCCAAAAAAAATGTGCCCTGTCTGATTTAAGGGTCAAAATCAGTCTTTTCTTTTCTTTTTCCTGAAGGCAGCTTTGAGGACCTCTGCTTGCCATTGTTCCTAATGAAAAAATAACGGTAACAACTCGCAAGTACAAAGGGCCTTTTCTGTTTCTGCTGAGGCTTTTATCTCAGTGAGTTTTAGTAAGTGCTGTATCAAAATCACTCCTCCCACCACCAAAATTCAGCCATCTCTGGACTGCCGAGCAGCAGCTGCTTAGCAGTGTGCAATAAAGCTGCGCAGCAGCTCGGGACGGCGAGTGAAGGAGAGCCCTGTGCGCAGCTGAAGCTGACGTCCCCCTGCAGATCAGGATGCTGCCTCATAGCAGATGGGTTGAGCAAACAGTTTAGCAGCAAGAAGCATGCCTGAACGTTTAGCATCTCGGAAAAAAAAAATGTACCTGTGGCTGCAAGCTGAGCCCGTGCTTTTCTGTGGGTTTGGAGGGGATACTCCTTTCTCCGCTGGTCCCAAAGAGCCTGGCTGCTGCCCAGAATGAGCCTTGCTCACGGGCACAGGTGGAAGTGCACCCTTCCTACATGGCCACGTGCTGTCTGCACAGCTCATGTTATGGAGGTGAGCAGATTGCTGCCCAAATCACAGAATCATTAAGGTTGGAAAAGCCCTCCAAGATCATCTGGTCCAACCACCCCCCTACCACCAATGTCACCCACTAAACCATGTCCCCAAGCACCACATCCAACCTTTCCTTGAACACTCCCAGGGACGGTGACTCCAAAATGAGCCCCTCCGTAGCATCTCCAGGCTGACCACATCCTAAGCATTTGGGTCTTTATATGCCAACAACTCTGCAATGAAAGGAAGTGTTAATGCAGAGGCACAGGAGACCACGGTCTAGCAGGCCCAAAGGATGTAGGGATTTACGTAGTTATCCCAGCAGTGGAAGCCCAGAGAACAATTTGTGGGACAATGAAGTGTTTGAGACATTTTTGGAAACATCTTAAATTTTTTGGAAAGCCTGGAGATCTTCCAAATGAGCAATGGAAGAGGGCACCGGGAGCTGCTCCCTGACATTGCAATGCTGGAATAGAGGCGGTGCGCAGGGAGGGGCAGTGATGGAAAACCTAAAAGAGGATGGGGATAAGATAAAAATCTTAGGCATGAGCCTAAGAGGGGCATCAGCCATGCAAGAGCAAGGAAAGGCTTAAGGTTTTGGGCCCATGAAGGGAATGGTGTAGTAACTGAGGATAAGGGTGGGGAAATCAAGTTTTAGCAGTGTGGATGGATAGGAAAGGTCATCTCCCTGAAACTCTCAACAGAAGACAAAAATATGAAAAGGTGGCTTGCATCTGCAGCCTTAGGAGAAGGTCTTATCCTGCACTGAGCTACAGTCAAGGTGATGCCGTTGTCCACAGGGACTAAGGAAGGTCAGGCACAGAAAACCTGGAAGAGAAAGCAGCTGCTTTGCAGGCTGCGCTTCCCTGCTTTGCATTACAGATCCCAACCCGGGATGTCTTTAGAGAAACTTTCCATGGCCAAGAAGTGAAACAGCTGGAAAAGAGGGAACCTGCTGTCTCCTGTCCACGCTTTGGAGCATACCTTCCCTTTACTGGAAAGGAGAGCGAGCATGTGGAGCCCCATTAGAAAATAAAAAGGGGCCAATTCCCTCATATTAAGCCTGTTATTAGGCTCCGAATCAAATTAAACCACAGGGCTTTTCACTAGCAAAGTGCTATTTTAAGGCTTATTAGACTATATTAGGATTGGCATAAATTTCCACTGACATAATATAGGCCTTTAATTGGATTTAAGGGCGAGGAGGCTGCATTAAACTAAAATCAGTCCTCGCAGGGGGAAATTGGGTATTCTCCTCACACTCCTCTGCTTTCCCTTGGCGTGAATCCCAAGCAGCCAGGCAGGCTGGGTAACCCATTCAAATCCAGATGCAATTGCTTACAGTCTCCTATATCAATCTGATAAGCGAACTGGCTGCCAAAATGTAACACCCACCCACCGCCTCTTGTTAGCCAAAACCCCGCTGCCGTGGCCAGAGCCCTGCTTCGCTTGCAGCTCGGGCAAAATTGGCATTTTCTTGGACACGAGCTGCCTACTGCACTTCACGCGCAGCGTTTGCCCGCAAAAGGTTACGACAACAAAAATCTCCAAGCCAAGACCTTGACTTAACCTCCGAAGAGCCGAGAGCATCAGAGCCGCAGGCAATAATGAAAACATAACCCCGCTGCTCCTCCCGTGCTGGAGACGGGACTTGGGAGGCACCCTAGGAGCTGGGTTTTTTTTTCATGCATCCCTTGATTAGACACGGGAGGCTCTCGGGAGCTTGGAGGTCAGGGGCTCTCTTCTCTCTCTCCATGGCATGCCTCCTTTCCCAGAGAAGCTGACACCAGCCCTGAGATTTGCAGAGACGGGTCTTGCACTCATTTCATGTAATATTGGGAAATGTAGCGGGTTTTACACCCACTAGTCCCCAAGTCACTCTCCTCTACAGAAGCAGAGCTACTACAGAAAGTGGTAATTTTTTTTTTTTATATTATCTTTGTGTGTCTGTTTCTCCAGTACCTCCCATCCCACGAGATACACAGAAGCTCGAGAGGGAAATAACAAAACCCACGCAAATATTGAGTGGGACGTGCCGCACCTCAGGTTTAATAAAGGCAGGGATTGAGCAATGGTTCATCCTGTACCCTAAGAGATGTCCCATACTGAGCACCTAATGCTCCATGACTGGCTCCCAGTAATAAGGTTCCATCAAGGGACATCTGAGCTCTTGAAACCCCAGAACACAGACAAATCTTCCTCTATGCAAAAAGTTGCTTAAGAAAAAGCCTAAGAATTCATGAAGTTGTCTGATTTTCATGGTTTTCCTGAGAAGCTGCTTGGAGGTCCACCCTAATTTTACAGACACAAATCCTAGATGGAGTTCAGAGACTTTTCTCTCCCAACCCAAGACTTCTTATTTGTGGGGCATCCTCTGAACCCTCCCCTTCTGAACCTACCAGATCCCACAGACACCAGATCCACATGGTCATCACCAGAGGAAAGTTAAGAAAAGCAAAGAGTTTGCTGCCACCGTTAGCAGAAACTTCAAAGGATGCTCCCAGGTGGGGATGAACGTTTTTGAAAAGTCGATTTTAGCAGAAAATTTTGGTATGGCACTCTCCACATGGGGGTCCAGGTCGACGGGGGGAGTGTGCTTTTATTGGGGTGTGTGAGGTGAGATCTGATATGTCACAGCTCTGCAGCTGCATCCCATTAGCACAAGCATTTAGCTGCCCAAGATGGTGATATTTTTCATCCAATGGGAAAAAAAAAAAAAAAAAAAAAAAAAAAAAAACAACCACGCAACTTTATTCTTTTTGTGATAGTTTTGAGATTACTTCAAGCTGTATCTATGAAGCTCAGACTGGCCAAATAGGGTTAATGGGTTCAGGGTGGCGACACACCACGTCCCTTGCAAGTGACTGCAGTGGGCATGGTGTATCCCTAAAATCCCAGCTCCCTGACACACGTGCAACTCAATCTGAAGTGCTGGGGCTCTACCTGCCATGCAGACATGTCTTGGCTGCCAGTAAAAGCTACAGGAGAGCAGCTTTCGCTGGACAGATAGCTGCGATTACACTGAGATCTCAATATTCAAGCAAAGCTTTAAGCGTATCTGCTCGAAAAGCTCATATGGCTTCATTGTGCAGCCCCTGAGGGAGCACAGCCAGGGAAGGAAAAACAAGGCTGGGAACTCCGACGTGCTGCTGAATATCAGGAGTGAAGCTGGGTTTGTTGGCAGCAAGGGGAACTGAGACCTAAAGATCTACCTAAGCAGATCTCCCATATTCGTTTACCTCGCCTGCGACCAACAAAGCGATCTTTGTAACAGAGATATCATGGAAATCATGCACTCACTGGCTTTGAGGGTTTATTTTTCAGTGGTTGTCGTAATCTCTTTTTTTGTTTCAGTTCGGACTGAGAAAAGTCTGTTTGGGAGGTCTAGGAGTTTTTGGTGACGTGTGGAGCTCCACGGATGAGCCACAGATGGGCCACCAAAAGGCCCCCAAATGCTCTAAAGCCATTTCTGCCATACCCAGGCTCTCACACGAGCCTTTTCTGAAGCCCATCCTCATGAAAAGGCTGCTCAGCCTTCAGCCTCAGCCCCAGACAGCCCCACACCCCTTGGACCCAGTGAGAAACAGGCAATAGAAATAAGAGGAGCAAGCACAAGACTGGAAGCAAGCAGGAGCTGGCTCCTCAGGGCTTTGCTATTTTAAAGGCTCCGAGTGATTCTGCACTTTCTGGCTCCAGATGGGACCCAAATACCAACGGATCAGGGAAAATGCTGTCCTCATGATATTTCTGAAGTAGCCGAAGTCAGGGAAATTCTAGACAGGAGATGGATTTTCCAGCTGGAAAGAAACTAGGTCAAACATTTGAACTTTTGGATGCTTAGCTGTAATAAACTTCCCCCAGCGCTGGGCTGCTCCTAGTTATTGCCAGCTGTGCCAGGACCCATCCAGTCCTGCCAAAAAGCTAACGTAAGAGGGGGGAGACGGTTTTCTAGTCCCTCTGCACTAACAGACAGCTTTGGGTGATGCCTTACAAATGCATTTCTCTCCTCCTGTGCCCTTGGATATGACCTTTCTCAAGATGATTTCACAGCAGCTGTCTTCTGCCTCAGCACAAAAGAAAACAGAGGCTGAATATCAAGAAACATTTCTGTTACTCTGCGGGCAGGTCCCTCCGTTGATATAGGAGGAGTCCCACTGCTTGAGGCACTTCGAGTTAGACCAAAGCTCCTGGGAGTCTTTGCGGGGAGACAATCTTGCCCCAGCCTCTGGAGAAGGCCCCGGACCTAATGAGCCTTCTCCGTGTCTGATTTCTCTGATCCTCTGATTAAAGTACGTTCCTAGCATTTGCATATGAATCTGCTTTTATCCAGCCCCCTACGCCAAAACGTGTAGGCAGGCAATTCGGGAGATGATGTGTTTATGTAACTGTAAACTAGGTTTATAGCAGTTTAATTAGTAATATTAATAATGTCACCTAAGCTTAATGATACCAATTAGAACACAGTAAATATTGCTTATTGGATTACAAGTAGCAATGTTGAAAGATGAACTTTCATGCTCGGTCAAACTTTCAAAACATATTATTTAAAAAGAGAGATAAGGCGGTTTACTTTTTACATACGGGCAGCTCTTTTAATCTCAAAAAGGGATAATTATTGCAAATAAATATTTGCAGACGGGAGACACTGTCCCATTTGATGTATCATCACTTTGCGTATCCCTGCTTTTGCTTCCACGCTGAGATGTATAGTGGGTTGTCCAATTGCACCAAATGAAAAACACCTTCGTGATGCCCCAGACAGGTGATTCTGAGCTGCTGTGAGTCACAGAGGAAGAGGAAGGATTAGACATATGCAAGAGAGGAAGGCCAAGGTCACATTAATCTGCTTATGATGGGCTGTGTCCTTTTAGGAACTGCGGATGCAGAAGACGGAGAGTTAGGAAAGACCCTTCAGGTCATCTGGGATGGGTTTTTTTATAAGACTTCCACTTTGGCCCCAAGGCATCTAATGAAGGTGGCAGATGGAAACAGTTAAGACAACCGAGCACTGTTTAAAATCCTATCACCAACACAGCCCCATCCCTCCCTAATGGAGGATTATCCTTGGCAGCATCCTGCCTCTCAGGACTGCACAGGTGCTGCTAGGTATTTTCAGGGCTTGGTGAGTATGTTGCGCTTCTCATTCCTACGCCTAGTGGACCAGTGTTGTGGTTTAGCCCGGCTGGCAGCCAAACACCACACAGCCGTTCGCTCACCCTCCCCCCTCCCTCTCCGGGATGGGGGAGAGAAACGGGAAAGTGAAGTCTGTGAGTTGAGATAAAGACAGTTTATTAAGACAGGGAAAAGAATAACAATAATAATAATAATAATAATAATAATAATAATAATAATAATAATAATAATAATAATAATAGTATTAATAGTAATAATGTGTACGAAATAAGTGATGCACAATGCAATTGCTCACCACCCGTTGACCGATGCCCAGCCTATCCCCGAGCAGCCGGCCCCCCCTCCACCCCGGCTAGCCACCCCTATATATTGTTCAGCATGACGTCAGATGGTATGGAATACCCCTTTGGCCAGTTTGGGTCAGCTGTCCTGGGTCTGTCCCCTCCCAGCTCCTGCTGCATCCCTAGCCTGCTCGCTAGCAGGACAGAGCGAGAAGCTGAAAAGTCCTTGGCTTGGTGTAAGCACTGCTCTACAACAATTAAAACATCAGCATGTTATCAGCGCTCTTCTCATTCTAATCCAAAACATAGCACCCTGCCAGCTACTAGGAGGAAAATTAACTCTGTCCTACCTGAAACCAGGACAACCAGTATGCTCTGGACTTCCTCCATTTGAATACTGACAATGATCTGAATTAAAATCTCTGGGATAGGATTCTTGTTTTACGAAATGATGTAATAGAAGCAGATTTGCTGCACCCTGACTGCGTTTCCTCAATTCTCTCTTCCTAAATTTGGATTTATTAGGCCTGCTCCAGCTTAAGTCTACATGTATAAAAGCAAGACTTCAGTTTCCAGCATGGAGGCACTTCTCAGACTTTCTCCAGAAGCAGCTCAGAGCATGATCTTCCTTGTGTGTCTTTGGTCCCTTTCTCACCACCTCCCTTCACCAGGAGCTTTCACATCTTCTCCCTTACCACCACTAATGCTTCACACGGGGCCCCGTTGAGCAACAAGAGTGGTCCTCACTTCCACTTGTCTTATGGAAACTGGGAATATTTCAACAGTAGTTCAATGAAGCTGTCCCCCAGAAGGGGTGAGGAGGGAAGGGGAGTCCTACGTGAGACGTGTTGCCAATCTAGCTATTAGAGCACTGGGGAACAAACAACTTAGCGGCCTAGCTGACAAAGCAGAGGGTTACTGCTGTGCCAAAGATAACAGTTTTCAGAAGTCTAAAATAAGGGGATGGGAATCCCAGCATTAAGGCCTCTACTGTGAAAGCCAGTGGGTCCTGCCAGGAAGCCAAGGGATAAGCAGACCTCTCAGGTTTGGCTTCTCACGGCAATGCCTCCACAATATATCTGACATTTTACTCCCTCTGATTACTGGATTTTTGATCTTGCCTGCACAAAGGTGTAGAGGGAGGGAAGAAGGAGAGGAGCAAGAGGGCCTGCGAAGGAGGAGGAACGGGTAGGGGAGGAGAGGGAGCAAGTATGTCTCTATCCACAGTCTCACCACATAATTTACAAGAAGGGGCAACTCATCATAAATAACCCAAAGCTCCTGGGAACAGTGACCTAATCAAGATGTATAATTGCATGCCTTATCTAAATGAAAGCATCATTTCAGAAATGATAATGTGCATCACCGTGGATTCAATTGCTATAGAGTTCAGCACTGAAGGGTAATTACAATGTTTAACAAATATATTCCCTTTGGGGGCCTGCAGTTAAAGATATCATGTCCTGGTTTCCCCTCATGTTGCATGCCTTCTACCAAATTATAAGGGTTTCCAAAATACCTCTCCTTTACACGATTTCTCATTGATTTTCCCAAAAATGTTCTATTGCCCTGTCCAGACTGGCTTTTAGGATGCCAAGAGAGAGCGATTACAGGACAAAAAAAAAAGTTACCTGAGAAATGAACCAGGGAAAAGAGCAGGTCCTGAGAGAGAAGAAGAAATCAATCCACCTCCTGCCTGCTTGGCATCATCCTGCACAGCGAGCACTGCAGAGATCCGATGAGTCAAAGACTGCCACCAGCTTCCTATCACCCCACGAGGAAACACATTATCCTCTCTGACAGACCCTACTGCCTGGATATTCAATGCGATTCTTCAAAATTCTTTTTTTTCTTCTACCCATCGTCATCTGAATAATGCCTGTCCCTTACAGGAGAAAACACACATGAGATAGCTCCAGTTTGTTAGCACGCATAATCGATGCGTTACACTCAGCATGATGAAGGTCTAGCACAACCAGGTGCATGCGTTATATTTATGCAGAGAGGCGGCATAAGATAAGCAGAAGTATGAAACAGCTTCCTGCCAGGAGATGCTAAGCGGACCAGTACCTTTTAGCCTGGAGAAGAGACAACTGATGAGGTATCCATATAATCACACGTCAGAAAGGGAAGAGAGAGAAAGGCTGCACCCTTCCCAGAACGCAGGAGCCTGCAATTGAGCAGTGCAGGGGAATTAGAATAAAAGAAGGGACGAATTTTTTTAGGCAGTGTGTAATTAAATTGGAAAACCAGTCAGGGCAGGATGTCAGGCAGGCCAAAAAACATGAATGAAGTCAAAACAAAATTAATCAGAAGACTTGAAGGGGGGTGGGTCCATTAAGGGTTATTAAGCACTATTCAGGATATAACCTTCACCTCAGGAAGTCCCTACACTGCTATCTGCTGGGAGATCGGAGGATATTCGGGACGAGGATTATTCGGCACATGCTGTTTTCCAGGAGCATCTCCAGCCCCAGCCAGCACTGCTCCACGGACAGCCAGCTGAACACAAGCCAGCAGTGTGCCCAGGTGGCCAAGAAGGCCAACGGCATCCTGGCTTGTATCAGGAATAGCGTGGCCAGCAGGGCCAGGGAGGTAATCGTCCCCCTGTACTCTGCTCTGGTGAGGCCGCACCTCGAGTACTGGCCTCAGTTTAGGGCCCCTCGCTATAAGAACAACACGGAGGTGCTTGAGTGTGTGCAGAGAACAGAGGGAAGTTGGTGAAGGGACAAAAAAATAACAGTTATGATCAGCAACTGAAGAAAGTTGGGTCATTTAGTCTGGAGAAGAGGCTGAGGGGAGACCTCATGTCTCTCTACCTGAGAGGATGTTGTAGAGAGGAGGGTGTTGGTCTCCGTTCTCAATTGATAAAATTCAAGGAAACAGTCTCATATTGCCCCAGGGGAGGTGTAGATTGGGTGTCAGGAAGAAATTCTTCATGGAAAGGGTGGTGAGGCACTGGATCGGGCTGCCCAGGGAGGTGGTGGAGTCCCCATCCCTGAAGGAATTTAGGTCATGTGTGGATGTGGCACTAAGGGACGTGGTTTAGTGATGGACTCAGTAGGTCAGGTTGATGGTTGGACTCGATGCTCTTGAAGGTCCTTCCAACCTAGATGATCCTGTGTTTGTATGATGCTATAATAGGTGGTGCAGTTCACGTACATAACATGTTTCAGCCTCTTCAGAACAAGGTGCAATCACTAAGAAAGGCCCAGAACCTGCTGCCCAAGTTTGCTCCAGTTCTCACTCGGAGATACAAGCAAGAAAGACCAACCTCTCCATGAAGATGTCTTAGGAAATATCTTGCAAACCATTGCCCCATTGAGCCCCTGCTCTGCCGTGGATGCTGGGGCCAAGCATGAAAACAACCCCAAAAAGAGTGTCCTTGTTATGCCACGCTGGGAGGGGGACTGTCGTGGCATGGGTGAGCTCTCACCACTTGCTGTAGGAAGTGATGATCCCACAGAAAAAAAATATTTTCATTCATTCATTTTTTATTTTATTATACTTTTTGCTGCTCATGATGGATGAATTCAGCAGGAAAGACAATCTAGTTTAGAGACATACCTGTCAGCTGCAAAATAGCTGATCCCGCTCTGGGTTATTAGTTGGGAAAACAAAATTGAGATAGCCCTGTATTTTGAGAACCTTTTTTAAACCCACATTAATAAAAAAGAGAGAGAGAGAGAGAGACAGTAAAAGAGAAGGAAAGAGTGAGAGGGCAACTTGGTTAGATGAATGATTTTTGTGTCGTCTCCAACACCCTGATTAAAGTTGTGGTACCTAAATCAAAGATACCAAGAGAAACCTTAAAAGAGGACTGAAAACAATTTTTGTGCTGACATTTTTTTCACTTGCCTGTGTTCCATTATATATAAAGTTTTATTTTGTCTTCTTTTGATCTCTGAAAGTAAAGAAACAAGAGGGAGGTGGAAAAAAAAAAAAAAAAAAGAAAAATTGACACCAATCTTGTTTGCTTCCTTCTCCTCGCCTGCATCAATAACTCAATTGGATCAGAAGTGAAGCGCAAGCAGAAATGAACTGAGCACAACCACCAAATGAAAACCAAATGCTGGCTTGCAAAAGCAATATTTCCAACAACGTGAAATTACTGGGCAGCCTTTCCTCCCTTCCCCCAGCACGTTGCAGCCAGGCTGTTGCGGGGACTGATGCAAACTTTAGCTGCTTACAGAGGGTGCAGGGATAACTCTGCCTCTAAGCAACCCCGGAGCTGCATTTCCTGGCCATAGAGCAGCATCTGCTGTGGGAGAGCAGAGCAGTTTATGCTGAACATAAAGCCTCGATTACAGACTGCCTGATGGGTATGGAAGCAGTAGGGGTGCATGAGTCCACCTGCATTTACAGATCTGGTGCCACACACATTGGATGGGTCACAGCACCTTTTTCTGCCCCCGAAGTAGGGACCGCAACAGCCACACCTTTGTTAAACCTTCAGAGAGCAATGTGTGCAACACATAAAGCTGGGAAATTTGGATGTGTTTAGCCCCGATCCTCCTTGCACACACACACATGCATTAAAAAAAAAAAAAAAAAAAAAGGGGAACAGACCTGCTCTTCTGCTTTCAAAATCTGCTTTGCTCCCCATATAGCACCCAGTAATGGTCCCCATGTGAGATCATCTTCTCAAAACCAAGGTGTCCAATCTTGGACAACACATTAACTCATTGCAACTCATGTGCCATTTGGATATGGTTCCCTGCCCCAGTAGCAAGGTTGTGCTGGGACAAGAGTAACTGATGAGGCACACAGTGGTTGAGTGTCATCCTTCACCCTACCTCTGTCCTCCCATGGCTGCTGTCATTTTTCTTCTCTACTGCTTCTGGAGCTCCCACTTCCAAGGTATGTGCTTGCGATCTTGTCCGTTTGAGCCATGCCGTACTACTGACTCTAGACACACATGGCCCACAAGTGTGTTCACGTCACCTAAACTTTGAATGACAAACAATGCTAAAATGCAGGGGGAGGACCTACTTTTGCACCCAAGGAGTTGGCCTCTCATGACCTATTCATAGCCAGCAAAAAAGCCACAAGCTTCGGATGTGTTTGCTTTTGCATGCTCCAGGTCTGAAATAGCAAGGGGGTGTTGGGTGCCCTTGCATTTTTTTCTCTGATAATGAGTCATTTGGACCTTCTTACCCAAAGCACACCCCAAACTGCTCGCAGCAAGCTCACAGCTTGCATGTGGCAAATACTAAGCATGATCAGCATCCCATCTACTATTCAGGCTGGGAACTGGAAGGACTGGAGAGCTTAAAAGTTGGATTCTTAAGCAGTGATTTCTCCCTCCTAGATGTTGCCAGGTTCGAATAATGCCTGGGCAATACGTCTGCGTGTGGGTTGTGAATTGTTTGTATGTGCGTATGTGGAGGGAGGGAGGACAGTGGGAGGAATTCATTAGCATTTTGTTTGTTACATACTTGTGCTCCGAAACAAGCACGTGGAACAAAGAGGAGCCACATCGGGGAGCCCTGCTTTGCAAAAAGCCCTCTGACATTCGCAGATGTTCAGCGTGCTGGTGGCCAAACCCAGCCAAACTGCCATTCCTCGGGACACACCAAGCCAAATCATAAGCAAAGAGAAGCTCGTCACCCGCCACGACCCTTCTATGGCTCATCACCCATATGCTGCCTCCACCCCAGGTGTTTTTCCCTCTGCTTGAACTCCATCTTTGCTGCAATTTGAGCTGCTGATTTCTCATCCCACCCGCAGCAGGCACAGAGAGATGACTCCCTTCTTCTTTGGAGCTCTTGCTGATGTGTGCAAGGATGGTCTGCTGTTTTATCTGGACACCTCAGAACATCCCCAGTTCTTCCAAACTATTCTCAGGGGGTCACATTTTGAAGAAGACATAGCCAAGGTCCTCAGTAAAAGGGATGCAAGTAAATACACCAATAAAAACAGCATCTGTCTCTAACACCAAGTGTTCATCAGCATCCACAGGTTTTGTTGTTTTTTTTTAGGGACAGGAGAGCCATGGAATAATGCCTAAAAAGACCCATTCAGGATCAGGAGTAGCACAGATTCCCTAAAATCATATGGTTTTACTTCTCTTCTGCCTTATAGCTCACCACTTCTAGTGAGAATATAAAGTACACATCCCAGTTTCTCTCTTCCACTGGGCAAAAGGCACAAGGAGTGATAGGCAGAGTTGCCTAAATAACTTAACAACAGTATCACAGCCCAAAAATCCCAGCTCCTCACCTCGCCACACTACATACCACATGCAAAAAGCTTCTGCCTACATTTTGATGCTTTTCTCTCCCCATCCTTATGGCAATATATTGTCCCCACCTTTTTTCCTCTGCTGTTCCAGGAATTTCATTAGAAAAGGAAAAGGAAATGACCTAAGGAGCAAATGAGGTCTTCTGGACCACGCAAGGGAGCACTGAGGTCTCTGCAGGAGCTTAGCGGAGGAAGAGGCAACTGTCTCATTAGTTTCAGTTGTATGTTTGTTTTTCTGACCACTGCTGCTCCTTTCAACTCTCATCTTCCCCTCGGGCAAAAATCAGTTGCACAGGCTGTATTAAGCTTTCCACTAAGCCTCCTCTTTGATTACAATTCCCAGCAAACCACCAGGGTGCAAGCAACATAATTAAATACCTTGCTTGCTCTGTAAACACATATATTCCCCGGAGAAGGCAACCCGTGACTCCCCAGATGGGATGCCCAGAAAAAGTCTCCCCAACTTCAAGGTGAGGCTTGGGGAGCCGTAACGGTTGTATTTCTGTCCCTGAGACATTATCTCAACGGGCCATGCAAAATGCCAGTAATGGAGTACCCCAGAAAGGGATAAAAGAAGCTGTTTAAGCGATAAGTCACTCGGACTGATAAAAAGTAATAACTGTGCAAACTGTACAGCCAACTCACGTTCCCTGCCCTGAATGCATGGCTTTGAACATAAAGCTCATCAAAGGCATTTAGGTTTCCTGTAATTTCTGCAGAATGCCAGATCTGATATCTGATCTGTCCATGGCAAAGCCCTGGGAATGGTCTAAGTAGAAGCACGGTAGCTTAATAATGATACAAAAAACTTCCTCGCTAGAGGAAAGAGAGAGCAACCACTTCTTATCAGCAAATCTTCTTGCAAATTTCACCTGCCTGGAATATTCTCAGGGAATGTGGGGGTTTCCCTACCTCTATCTCCAGAGAGGCTTTGCATCAGTCCGTGCTAACATAAGGATCTCAAGAGTGTAATTAAGACAGCAGTGACGCATGGATAGGAGCGCCTTGGAGGAGTGCTGGAGGGGTGGTCTCTTGGGAGGGGTGTGAAGGTCTCCGAAGACTGCCGTGTTCGACCACAAGGTGTTCAGTGAGTTTTGGTGATTTCTGTAGTTATGCGAGGTAAGGAGACAAGAGTAGGGGAAATAGATAAATAAATAACCCCCCTCAGGCTTCAGGAAGGAACTTCACAATTGAGGTTTGTATCATGCTGTTGGGAAAATGAATTATGGGGGCCTGCAATTTTCTACAGGGTCGGTGCCAACCTGGATGTGTCACCCTTCCTGGTATGGTCCACCACATTATCAGCTACATTTCCACAGGGCAAAGAAAATCCTTTAAATTCTAATGAGAGCAGCTTCTTGAGAAGAGCCAAGACTGTCCAAGTGGTCCTGTAACCTCCTGATATTTTCCCGCAAGAAATGTTATCTCAAGGTGTGTGCAGGCGGTTTGGTCACAGGATGCTCAGCTGTGAACACGACAGTCTGCCTGGATGAAGCTATGAAAGAGTGGAAATCTGAAGGTCTCACCATGAAAAGAGCTCCAACAGACTTGCATGACTATCAGCAAGGTACCTGTTGTGCTTTCAGAGCAATCCAGCCAAGGGCACGGCACACCTGGTTGACCCTAGAACCCGAATGCCCAATGACTCCACCAAAAGCTGCAGAAGTCTTGCTGAGAAGCATCTTCAAAGACAGGAAAATGCAAAAGCAGAAGGAATCCATATGCAACACACAAGATCAGCCGTCCTTCTCGTTGCACGAACCCACATTGCTCTCCCACATTGCGTCTTCTTCCCTCTTGGAAAGTGGATCGTATGGCCCATCAGGTCCAGTGGGGATTTTTGACGTCACTGTGTTAATGTAAAAAGTCTACAAGGCCTTTGTTAATAAATAAATAAATAAATAAATAAAGATTTTGGATGGTTTACTTATTAATTGCTTTGCTTTTTTAGCATTTGCATTAAATAAGTACACATCCATATGGAACTGGGGGAGGGGGAGGCCACAGTAGCATAAAGGAAGGGAAACCAGGGAAATGTGAAACTTTCATGTGAGATAAGAACCTCATAACACTGTTATTATATCCCTCTGCAGTCAGGCGGTCTCCTGGTTTTAATAAAATCTCATTTTCCTTAAATTTTCCCATGTGGCCAACGTATTATGTGTGGAGTTTAATGTAGAGGGATATGATCTAAACTTCTAGACTCAGGTGGTCCGGGCCCACTGGAACAGACGGGGTGGATTGTTGAACCTTGGATGGGGAATACAAACAGCGCTAGAAAACACTTTTTTTTTTTCCCCCTTTCCAATATCTGAAAAGACCTCACTATATTCAATTAATGATCCAGCCAGCCAGCCCAAATCAAAGAGACATGCATGCAGCCACGAAGGGGTGGGGGGGCGAGGAGAAGAATAAAATCAACCCTCACTTGTCTTTGTTGGAAGTAACAAAGAAATTCAAAGAAGAAAAAAATGTTTCTTTTTGCAAATGGTTAATATTTGTTTTGGTGGTTTTTTGTTTGTTTATTTGCTTGTTTTGTTTTATTTTGGTTTTATTTTACGAGGTTATCAGTTATTGAAAACCACTTCAGCCCTATTCCCCGCAGAACTCCTTAAGGTTTTCATTAGGATAGAGATATCACGTTCATTAGGATTGCTGGTCCTGATGAATTCATTTTTGTTGTCACATACGATTCCACAAATGGACTTCACTTAGAGTTCCAGGGGTGATCCTCTGCCACACAGCATCACTCACCAGAGACTTAAGAGAGAAATATTCCTGAAATACGATGTATTTTGGTATAGAGAAACATTCTTTGCAATAGCTTCGCTCAAGAGCATTGGGACTTTCTGTTTTTTTGATTTGCCTTTTTTTTTTTTTAATTAAAAAAGATACACCATTAAATTGCATGTTCCTAACAGCTACTCATTAAGAGGTTTTTTTCCAGATAGCACCAAAGCAAATTATTTATTCTGCTTGCGAAGCTTAGTCCAGCCAACTCCTTATTTTATTTGCAATATTTCTTGCCCTGTGCTATTTCTCTATGCATTTCCAGAAGGCATAGTCAGGTTGTTGCTGCAGGAAGGAGAACGTGGGGCACTTAAACAAGACATAATGGATCTGTGGTGCCCTGCTGAGCATCGATTTAACAATTTCTGTCTGCGGCTGTAGGCTTCCAAATATAGGATCTCACAGTCAGAGATGACCAGGATTAACTGGCAGGGCTTCCTGGATCGGTATTGACTGGTCATCCCCATCAGTGTCCCAGCAGAGCCTTCCCTCATTACGGGCTGGGACGGATGGACAGGGAGACCACCCAGAGCCCAGACTGTGATGGGGAGGGTCGTGTACAATGGCTGGGATCAGATGTTGAACATGGGCACAAATGACATACCCAAGCATGTTGGTTTTAGGCTGCAAAGGAAGGCAAGAAATCCTGAGCAACCTGCTGTGTGTCCCATCTGTTCTCCTTGCAAAGCACCTGATAAACCTGAGGGAACTTCAGCCAACTCTATAAATCCAGCAAGACCCCATCCGGTGTGTGAAGGCAGAGAAGCTAAGGCAGGGAAGGACATCAGGGTCTTGAGCAGAGGTCTCAGAAGCTCTTGATTTCAGTTTTACCCTTTACTTTGCAATAAAATCTGGAAGTTTCAGGAGGGAGGAGTTATCCAGTGGAGACCCTCAGTAGAAAAACCAGCTTGAAATCCCCCTGCCTCCAGCCACGTGCTCCTGAGCATCCCCTGGATGAAACCACCACCTCCTCCAGGCTGCTGCAAGAAGGGGAGCCCAACCGGTGCAGAAAGAACATCCTTAAACACTCCTCTTCAGTAATTTCCTCAAGCAGAGCCTTTATAAGGCAGCCTTCATCAGCAACCATTGCTGCCATTGCTCTACCTTTTCGAGTTTTGAAGACACCAAGTGGGCAAAGACGCAGAGAGGGAAGGACTGTCTCGTGTCACAGATAGGGGACAGGGGTCTCAAGACCAAAATCCCAAATGCACTCATCCTGCTCCTTGCAGAGCTGCAATATTATTGCTGAACAACAACCCTCTGGTTTGAGCTAGTTCACACCAACATTAAGCTTCGGTAAGTGGTCCCTGTCGGCAACTGATAAGACCTTTGGGGATATATCAAAAGCCATGGATATTTTACACCAGAGCTGGGAATTGCACCTTGATCTCCTAAATTGCAGCCCAAAGCGTTAACCATGGGCTCATCTTCTTATATTAGAACAGTGTAAGCGTCGCCTCCCTAAGGACTTGTCTTCTGGAAAAATTCTCTCCCTTTAAATTCACGCTCTGCTTTACTCTGGAAGAACTTTCATGTGTCAACAACTAAGTGAAATGATTAAAGATAGGCTCTTTTCTATTTCCGTGATTTAAAAAAAAAAAAAAAAAAAAAAAAAGGACAAAAAAAGAAAAAGAAATAAAGTCTTATCAGACAAAGACGACCTTAAAATCCCTTTTTCCATTACCTAGATCAATAGGCACAATGGGGTACCCCAAGCCCACAGCATCACCGATCAACCCGCTGAAACAACTCATTCAGACTTGGCTCTGGTTTCAAAATAAATACTTCTGGATGGAAGAAAGCCTCTCTGAATGGGCACCTTTCAAGCCATGTCAAGTGCAAACGGGCTTTGTGACCGAAGGGGCGTTAAGCAAGACACAGCTCATCAGGGCTCACAATTGCAGCGCCTGGGCCAGTTCCCTCCCAGATACAATGCTCCAAGGGTTTTGATCAATCTCAGATAACTTGGAACCCCAAGAGGGAAAATTAGCAAAAACTGGTCAACTGATCTCCCAGGCTAGCAGCAGCAGAATGGCTAATCTCCCTTAATCTAATTCAATGGACTCTACTTAACATCCCCTGCCCTTTCTTTCTTCGTAAGGGAATAGGGAAGGATGAAATGAGCTCCTTTCCACCCTGACTGTGCAGATCTTACATTTCCCCCATCCTCTCCCACCCACAAAGTGCTACCCCGAGACACTCGTCTTCCACTGCCACCTCACCTCGCATCCCCCTGCTATTGCAGCCTGTGCTTTGAAGTCTCCAGGAGCTAATTACATCACTTGATTGCAGCAGGATGGGTAGAATAGAGCCCAGAGCAGTGTTTGCTTACAGAGGAACTCGTCCTGCCTGCGTGCTTGCTCTTCATCAAACGTGAATGTCAACAAAACCTCGCTTTCCTCTTTCATGAATTTTGAAAGAACACTTATTTTGGTTTGTTATTTCTTTCTTTTTCTTTTTTTCTTTTTTCCTCCTCTTCCCCTGGGATTCTCAGGAGGGAAATGGCAGACCTTCATTACAGAGGTCACTACATGAGTTTGATGGTCCACAGCCTTACCAGTTGCCATTTGACCCCATATAAAATTATTATAAAAGCCTGCCCACATGAACCTCGTCATACAGCAACTCCCCCATGACAGAATATTGATGGCATTTGAATGTGAACCTCAAAAGCAGCAAAGAAAAGGAGATTTACTAATTGCTGGAAAGAGGGAGAAGGCACACCTCGCTTCCAGAAAGTCGTGCAGCTCATGTTAGACCTGTGGAAGAGGACAGCACCTGGACAGGGGACTTCCCTAACTGCACCCTAATGAGCCAAAAATGACAAGAAACTTGCAAACAATCAGGGTGTGAAATTGCAAGTTGTGCACCTGGATTTAACCTATTTGCAGTGCTGGCATGCAGTCGCCTTCTGTACATCACTCTGCAGGGACAGTAAGGCCGAGCTGTGGGATTTCAGCTGGCTGCAGGATCTTACTCTGATAGTTTTGAGCCGTACTACTGAGGGAGTTTTCCAGACCTGCAGAGGAACATTTTAATTCCAAATGAGAAAAAAAAATGGGGGGAGACTCTACAAAATCTTGGCTTTTCTTTAAAACGTGCCAAACTTTGTAGGTTTTTACCTTAAAATTATCTGACAGCACTGAGATAATATTTTCACTGCATACAAAGCCCTCATTAGGATACCTTTTATGCTTAAGAATTAGGGTCTCGCTTCTTATTGTTTCTTAATGCTTCTTTTTTAAAGTCATCTGTTCATTACACTTCTTTTATAACCCTCTTTCATGTCAAATATCAGAGGAGAGCTCTCCTCCCTACACACGATTTTCCCCCTATACCTTTGTTTCTATCCCCTTTTCTCTGTTTATCGACTACAGCAGGAATAAACCTTGTTTTCCCCTTGTATTTCTTCTTTTTACTCTTTTTTTTTTTTTTTTTTAATGGATATATATCACTAAGCCTTACAGCCATACTGTGCAGGGGTTCTGCAACTGGCCTGAGCTCCCCGTGCTGAGTGGGCCAACAAGGATTTAATTCGAAGGCTCCCAGAATCAATACTAGCCTTTGACTCGTCCTTATTTCATCCTTGTTGATGGTTGATGTCTGTTGTCAAAACTCCTGGAAGGTGTCTGCTGTGATTTGCTGTACCGGCTATGGAGAATTTAATGAGCGGAGTCCCTCTTATATTTGAGATCACCTTCAAAATCCATTACGCTGGCTCACTGGAGAGATCTTGGAAATCTTCCATGTGGAGAAACAGCCAAACCCCTCCTGTTGCAACATTTTCTGCTTTACTGTTAGGCTTATGCTGCCCCAAATTGGCCACTTTGCAGCCCGTGGCAGCAGCTGTGCACCACGTCTGGGGACATTCAGAGTCTCCATCCCCAGCATCCCAAGAAGATGCCACTACACTTCCCATTAGTCTAACATTCTCCACAAGAAGATTTCAAAGAGCATACCAAGCCAACAAGGAGGCATTATCCTCATTGCTACGCCCAGGAGAGGCTTTCCTTTCCAAAGGGAAAGATTCGCCCCAGGACACATGGGTCAGTGAGTCCCACAAGCCACAAAACCCCATTCCCAGCTCCTGGTCCAGCAGCTGAGCTCATGAGCTGACGTGAAGCAGGAAGACTTACAGCCTCCTGTAAAGAGCACATAAATCCCTTCCCAATTCCTCCTTTATTCAGAATGAGCAGCTCAATCTCTGATATGAGCCCGAGATAAGACTGGATCCCTATCGCCCTGTCCTCAGCAACCACATCCTTCCCGGCAGTAGTTGCTCTGTTTCAAGTGAGCCATAAAAGCTATCACACCAGCCTGTCCACAAGCAGCCCTGCTTTGCTGAATGGGGGCATTTAATGTAATTTACCTTCTGCTTAATCGTTCTCATGCACACGTTAATTGTTCTCCAACATGAGCAGGATACTAATAGGCGCTCAGATAACCTCTCTATCCTACTTTACATGCTGGTTCACGCTTTGCCTTATTTTAACTGGAGCCATTTTTAATTCCAGTTAGGAAATTGATTATTCACACTTTTATTTGCCTTCTTTAAGAAGAAAGCACAAGGAGCGCGAGAGGAATCGTAAATGCCTAGGTTAAGACCAGGAATGGAAATCTTGCATGTCAATGTGTGTGCATGGACGTGTTGTACGCGTGGACGGGCTGCCAGGGAAGCGTCCTCATCATGTTCCTGATCAATACTTGGGAAGCTTTTTGCAGCAAAGGTGCTGAGGCCAGGTCACCGGGGCACAGAGCATATACGTCTTACTAGGCTGGCAGAAGGGCAGAATGCAGAGCTCAGGCAGTCAGAGAAAAAACATCGCAACCGATAATCCCATCACTAAAAGCTTGACAAGGTCAGAGGCTGCCTTAATTTGATGTACAAAGGCTGTGCGTGTCTCAGAGGCTGGGAAATTTGGGATAAGAGCTCAGCTTGGGACCACGGAGACAGAAGGGGAACTGGAAGTGGAGCTGTGCAACAGATGGGTCAGTGGAAATGGTTCCCTGGCCTTGGGGCACCAGCAGGAAAGTGCGAGGCTGGTTTGGTTTTGGTTCTACCTGGTAGTTTGCTTTTAAGCAAGTGGGCTTCAAAGTGGGAGTGTTGGTCCCAAAGCTTTTGAGATGCTTTGCTGTCCAGAAATTCCCATTCCTCTCCACAGACTGCAGAAGCATGGAATAATCATGTCCTATGAAAACATCACAACATGTGCGAATATTCTACGAGATAATCCAGGCTTCGTAAGACCTCTCCAGGGCAGTGGTATTTTTAAAAGGGGGTTACGGAAAGCAGAAGGAGGAAAAGGGATTTGCTGAAAACCACAGAGCAAGAATGGGTATCAGCAACAGGAAGGTTAGACATGCTGGTATTTTTCCTTTCCCTGTATTCTTCTTTCCTTCTTTTTAATTATTTCCTCTTTTTTGTTTTTGATAGAAATACAAGCAATCTCTTTTTAAAGAGATTCTTCTGAAAGCAAACAAACAAAAAGTTGGTTTGCTGCTAAAAGCAACTGTAATAACCACAAATATATATATATATATATATAAAGACTGATAACATTTGGCTGGTCCTTATCAAAACCTACAGGAAGGACTCGGAGCCTGATTCTGTATTCATATCTGCGGGCAGCCTTAGCTTTCTCTTGCACACTTGATCCCACTGAGGTCAAATCATAGTCGGGTTGATTATATGATGTGGCCCAACTTCTTCACCTAGGGGCTAAGAACACATAAAAAAAAAAAAAAAAAAAAAAAAAAAAAAGGAACTTTTCTTTCTTTTCTTTGCCTTTGATCTGCATAAGACTCAGAAAGCAGCTGGCAGGTTAGAAGTCAGCATAATGCATTAGCCCAGTATCCAGCTATTTAATCTCTGGCCAGACATGCTCCAATGGAGTAACTACAGCCGCAGAGGCCAGATGCGTTGAAGATAGGCTGTGTGCCCCTGTGCATAATGCAGCGAACCAGCTCACCAAGCCTGGCAGAGGCAGGTAGCATCTTTATTTCAATCTGGTTTCTACTTTTCCACCCGAACGCATCGGGAAGCTCCATTATCAGCCAGGAGGTTTGGTGCCGTCGAGCTGGAACCATGTTCCTGATACGATCAGCCATCAGGAACTGGGCTTTGCTTAGGATTTTTCAGGCACCTTCAGGTCTCTATTAAACAAGAGCAGACTGCAGCTGGCAAAACTCCTGGGAGCTGTGGGGATTTGACTGCCAGCAACGGAGCTCCCGTGGTGCCGGCACGGACGGGCAGAGCTCTTCTTGCCTGAGTATTCACAGCATGCTTTAAGCTCTAATTCTAGTAACCTAGAAGCAAGCAAACTAGATGGGGATCTGCTTAATGCTCCTTCCTCGAAGCTTTCAGCAGGCAGCAGTGCGCGGGATATTGCCTACCTCTTTGTCCTTCCACTCCTGTTCCCCTTGGGTTGTGAATTGCCAAGCCTCAGTGGGATGCAAGTGCTCCGATGCGGGCTGAAAGCTCAAGAATCGGGTCTGTTTTCCCCAAAAGTTGGGGTCTAGAACCACCAAAGCCAGACCCTGCTGTCCTCCCCTCCCCAGACTGTAAGTGTGGGAGCTACTCCATGCGAGCACAGCAGGATCAGGCCCATAAAAAACATCTGCCTGAAAATCTCCCCCTAAATAACAGATAATTTAGAAACTCTCTGCATGTAATGACACTCTCTAAATAACATCTGCTCTGGGGAACATCAGCTATGAGTTCCCTTCCTGGAAGGCTCTGTAAAGAATATTGTCCTGAAGGTTGACTGAAACCTCATTAAATTTGGCAGGCTTGAACACTGCTCTTTGCTCACGACATGGGCAGGGGAGCAAAGGAGCAATAGAGGGCAATGCCCCAAATGAAGTCCTTTTGCAGGAAGGAATAATTAGGAATTCAATTCAATCAGGAATAATAGCCCCCTGGCACAGCACCGGGGTCTGGATTGCAGGGCACGTGGGCTCAAACACTGGGGATGTGATGGATCTTTTGTTCTGGGATCCTTTGCCAGAGGCAAATGTACCAAAGTCGGTCTGGGATCCACTGGAAAAGCAGAGGGGAAGATTTTAGGCAAAGTGCTAATGAGAAAAAGGAACCAAAAGCAAGTTTTCTCCTGTTGTCTGATCGCTAAATACATTCAGGGAACAGAACTTTATGCATCCTTTGTGTGAGAGTGGGATTTCATCAAAGGGATAATAACTGCATCATCAATTTCTCCTCCGAAATGAAACCCAAACATTGCCTGAATGCAGCAGCCAAGAGCGGCAGCAATAACATTGCTGGAAAGACTCTGTAATTGCAACTCCGTAAACCATAATCTTTGTTTTAGAAATAACACCTGCTCTCCGACTGACTTACCCTCCGTGGTCCCACCTCCTGAAACTCCCTGCAAACACTGTCAGCCAGCTTAGGAGCTCATATAAAACGCTCAAGCACACCCGCTTCGTGAAAACATATTAACTAAATGGAGCTGCAGGCTTCATTCCCCTTTGCCAGGAGATGATTTCTGCCTCCAGCTCCACTCCTCATAATTTATTTCCCTTTCCTAAGTGCTGATATGCACTCTCCTACAAAAAAAAAAAAAAAAAAAAAAAAAAAAAAAAAAAAAAAAAAGGAGTGCTTTTCTGATTCCACTTGCAGAAAGGAGGCTGCCAAGCTGCTTGCTGCTCTGCATGGGAAACTTCAGCTCACTTTTCTCCAGTTCGGATTTCTTTTTTGTCTCCTTTGGGTGTTTTCTTTTTAGAGCAAGGAGGCAAGAGGGGCTATGAGGCTCAGAGTTATGGGGGACAGGGAGAGAGGATGGGGATGGAGCAGGGGACACATCCGAAGGCAACCTGCTGGAGTCCTTCCCACCCCATTGTTCAGCACGAAGTGAAGCAAGGGCTCGGGAAAGGTACCAGCTTGATGGGATGGGATACAAAAGGCAGGAGATGCTGCCTTACCCGCTCATCGTTTGTCTACCTATGTCTATTAGGAGAATTTAATTGCTTTTTTTAATCCAGAATGTGATAAATCAAGGATAGCTCACACTATGAAGGAGCACAACCCCCATTTAGCTCCCCCAAGACTTTCTATTTCCCATCCTTTCTCACCAGAGCTGCCTCTGGGAGCTGCCACCCTCTCCTGATCCAGGCACCAAACCCTTCACTGAGAAGGTCTGGGTGCAAGGGCTGAATTTCTTTCTCACCATTTTCCTCCGTGGGGCCTGCCAACAAATTTCCTAACAACCACAAGGCTGAAAATTGTCTGTTTGGAACCCCCCTGCGGGCACCACTGGGGGAAATTGGAGACTTTAATAGGACTCACATGGTCAATATGAAAGAAAGAGCAGAAGGCACTGTGGGGGAAGGAGGGAGGGATGGGTAGATGCTGGCTTTTGCAGCAGGAGGGGATGCTTGCTGGGGTGGAAACAAAACTCACCCAATGTTGCTGCAAAAAAAATCGCTCCACGTATTGCGCGGAGCCTCCCAAAGTAACACGAGTTTCCCACTGACTTCAAAGGGCCATAGACAAAGCCCACAAAGAGTTTTTTTCACTTCTCTGCCCAGTCAGACAGCTGAAAATCGCAGGAATTGGAGCAAATCTTCCCTCCTCTTTTCGTGATACCCAGGCATTCCCCAGATGGGCTGGGGTGAAACGGGAGCATCCTCCTGCCTGGTCCCAGGGCACAAGGTGTCCTGCCCTGATGCCAAGGACCAGGTTCTCTTGGTACCCATGGGATTACGCGAACAGCTCCAGCTTTCTCCTCCTCCCTCTGCAGAGCTGATAAAACCCAAGTGGCCTTTATTTGCCTCCAGAGCCGGTGCTCTTTTCGCAGCTCTCTTTGCAGGACTTTTGTTCCTCCCGACAAAGGGAGCTGCTCCCCAGCTGGGGAGCTCCTTTTCCATCTGAGTCCCGATGAAAGGAGCGACACTCGAAACCCACCCGGATGGCTCGTGCCCCGTTTCTAATTAGAACATCCTCTGCTTGCTTCTAAAACCAGCCTTGGGCCTGGGAGGAGAGCCACCTGCACCGGCACCTCACTCTCCCAGCAGCCTGGGTCCAGGTCGGCAAGGCCACCGGGCTATGCACCAAGCTTGGTGCCACGTTCCTATAACTAGCAAGGAGGTTGGTGCCCCAGCCAGATGTTTGTCCTAAGGAGAGGAATTCAGGCCATGGAGAAGGAATTCAGACGTTGGTGAAGAAGAGCAGGGTGTTTTCCCCTGGGGGAAGCAGCTGAACGCATCGGTCTGCCAGGACACTCTCCCCCGGGAGTTCTTCAGCCCATCAAGTCTCCCTCAGTTTCTCTCCATTTTTCAAATCTCACGGTGGAAACACAGACTGGGTCTGGATACCCCAAATTAACCACTAAGCCACTTTAACAGGGTGTCCAGACACACAAATGAGCAAGCTTTATGGAGCTTTATGGTGTGACTTCCAGCTGGAAGTAGTGATGTAGGTGCAGGCTTTCTTTCCATTTTGTTTTATTTCCTATCTGTGCAGCGATGCCCTGAACATTTCTTCCTTTTTTATTATTTTTTTAGTTCAATAGGCAGTGGAGCAGGAGTTTAGCCACTAAGAAACTCTCTGCCATGCAAAAAGCATGTGCAGGCTCATGGCACGTGTGGGGGAGAGGTAATTATGGTTCCCCCTATCTGCCTTTAGCTCTGAAATTAATCCATCAAGAGCACTGAATTCACTTAAGGCCAGACATATCTGAGGATCGTTTCTGGCAGTTTGTCCCAGTGATGCCGGACTCCAGGCGAGTTTTTGGCCAGCAGCCAGCGCTGCCTGCAAGCCAAAGGCAGGGCTGCAGCCACAGCAGGTCCTACGGGGACTGCACACAAGAACTGAGGGAAGATTTGGTGCCCAAACCAGATCATAAGGACACCAACAGTCAGTGATGCTCGTAGTGAGAGAGGAAAGGGCAATTTGGAAAACAGTTAAATGGAGGGAAGAGTGAGGTCCAGGTCAGCAAGGGAGTGTATAGGACCAAGAAAAGGATGGAGTGCCTTGCAGCCTGGCTCCTCGCTCACACGTGAGCAGCAGCAGCGAAGCAAGAGAGATTTGGGTTTTGTTTGTTTGTTTGCTTTGGGCCTTGAGACAGCCACCGTGCCCAGTGAAATCTCTGTGGCTCTGGCTGGAGTCAGGCAGGCAGGGGGTGCCAGGCTGAAAAAGAAGCCAAGATTCAAAAGCACGACTGAGGGCAGATAGAGAAATTTGGGAGTCAACATCTGTGCTCTCTCCAAAGCCAAGGCTCAGGTTAAAGAATTAAGGAGTTAAATATTAGGTCTGTCCATTGCGGATGCAGTATGAGTTGAGTTTAGCTTCCTATGGACAGAAAGAGAACGTTTTGTATTTAGGTGAGGCTGTACAGCTTGCCCATGACTTCTCCAAAGCTCACAAGAGGCCAAACCCAAGCTTTGGTTCAGCTCACAACAGAAGCCATAATCCCGATCTGTTCCTGGGCATGGGCTCCACACCTCCCACCCGGCAGCATTCAGATTTGTGGGGTCTATCCCTTTTTCAATATCCCTCCTCCTCTGCCAACACAAGATGCTCCATGTTCCCAGAGAGGTTGGCTGGGCAGATTGAGGCACACAAGTTGGCTCTGCCAGCTTGCCCACATGACTTGACTGCGGCACTCGTAAAGGTATTGGGGTTTTGCAAGCTGTGGGATTTCCTTTCCGAGCACGGCTCATCAAAGCCCGAGACGAGGTTTCTCTGAAGCTTTGCCCGACCAATCTCCAGCCCGCTCAAAACCCCTGGAGGTATTCAGCTAAACTTGGTCCAGATGGCACTGGGAGACACAAGACACCAACAAGTCGCAGCCTGGCTAAGACGGTGATGTCTTTACCGGGGCTGCCCAAGCTCAGATGATGACAAGTTAAATCAGAGCTGACCTGGAAAGCAAACTGAGCCTTCCCTCCTCAGCATGCTGCCTCTGCTTTGTGGGGCTGTTCCTAAACCAATCCGTTACCTTGCTTTTCCCTTCACAGTTTCTTCGCAGCTCAGCCTCAGCCAGAAGCTGAGCCATCTGAGCACACGAGAAAGGCTTTTCAGACGTGAAATCTGGCTCAGTGGGAGACCGAAAATTCTCGGAGGCAAACTGGGTGCATTCAGTTCACCAGCAAATATCCCGAAAGCTTGCGTGTCGCCAGAGAAGAGCTGAGCTCTGAACACTTAATGAACCCTCTGAAATCTGCCCGTCGTGGCTCAAAAACCACTTCAGAGCTCCCTTCCCCGAAACTGTATTAAAAACCTCTCCCTTATAAACTCAGTTTTCCGTGTTCCTGTTTATAATTCAGCTGGCAGCACCATCTTGGGAGGATTCAGTCCCTACCAGAGGATCTCATGGTATTTCTCAAACATTCGTGAATACCCTTAAGAAAAAGGAATACAGTAAGCAGGCTCTCTTATATCCCTGGTGAATTAATGCAGAATAAACTACACTGACTGACCTTCCCCGTGAACCAAGAGGCTGTGGCAGCATCTAGCACACCAGCCTCGCCTCCTAGCGCATGATACAGCTGCTGAACGGCTCCCTCTCCGTGTGACAGTACAGTAGGCACTGATTGAAACCCCCTGGCACGAAATGCCCTCAGATCACCTCTGAGCACTGCCGGCATCCCTCAGCCTGCTTCGTGCTGGAAGGAACCTGCTGCATCAGTTTGCAGCTATTAGTCGTGGGGAGAACTGGGAGTCACCTTCATGATGCTTCCCTCCGAGCATCCCTGTCCCCTGCCCTGGCTCTGAACACATAGCCAGAGCTTGGTTTCCACAACTGCATCCACCGGGGTATTCATATCCCTGGTCCTCTCTGCATAACCAAAATCAGTAATTTATACCTTGCAGCAGCAATTGTGCCTACGATCATTGATCGGAGAGCCCTTGGTGCGAGTTTTCAGCGACAAAAACACGCAAATGCCATTAAGCACCCTGCAAAATCTGTTCCTTGTGGCTTCCTTCCCTAACAAGGGTGATCGCTCACCACCCGGGGATTGCAAACCAAGGGATTTGGGAAGGCTTATGCATGGAAGGGAGATTAGCACAGACTTGAGCCGTCTGGCTTGAAGACGGGGGAGTCATGATAGCGGCATTCACAGCGACCAACAGGTCAGTCCAGCCCTTCTTTTCCCACACAGAGAGCTAAGACAATTTCTCATGTGCATCTTCCTTAGATTTAGCCATTCAGGGTCTTTTTTTTTATTATTGCTTTTTTTTTTCTCTTCTCAGCTGGACCACGAGTGGATGATTATTTCCCTGGAGGGGCTGCCCATGCAGATGGCTGGTCTGGGTACCACCCATCCCACTCGGGGGGATTACCTGTGCCCTAAGCCAGGTGAACAGAGGATGCTGCACGCTCGGGGCCCCACAGATCTGGGTTAGCATCCCCTTGTGACAGCCTCCCTGCGTGACCTTGAACATGTTGCTCAGAGGTCCGTCTCAGAGCCGATTAGGGGATTTAACATCATTTTCCTTCAAACTAGCAGGAGGGGGTTGCTTGTGGGGTTTTTTGTTTTGTTTTGTTTCTCTTAAATCTGTTAGGTAGCTTCGTGTATCTCAGCCATAATCTCCCTGGGTTGCAGATGCAACCATCCAGCAGATGCAACTGCTCTACACACAGCAATAATTAATGAACTCTGAGCTTTTCTGCCTGAACACACAGCCCCTATCTTATACTTCCCTCCTCTGACGAGATTAACTGATCTTTCATAGCCTCGTGGTGAACATGAACACGAACCGTGCTATCTAAAAACATCCTCTGGAGGAGTGCTGTGTCCTGCAAACATTTTAATTTTTTTGCAGTAGACTCCAAACAGGGCAATTGAATAGAAATGAGGTGTGAAGACCCGCACAGCACATCGCTTCAAGTGTGTTCACACCAAACATCCCTCCACTGACCTCAACTGATTTACCAGGCTTACCAGTTCTCCTGGGTCCTCCCGTGGGACCAGAGCTAAACTAGCTAAGAGATTGCTTCTTCTCCACCAGAGGGAAGAACATAAGCCCAGAGAAGAAGAAAAGCCATGCAATCAGATGGCCAAGAGCTATATTTAATTTCTGTCTCTTCCGTGCCCAAATTAAACCACAGGATTTCGTGATATTTGGGTGCGAACTCGTATCTGGGATGGAGATAAACTGAAACAGAGCTGTGTGAGAGCTAATGAGATAAAATCCTGCCTTATTCCCGATCACTCCAGCTGTGACATTTTTGCCCTCAAGCTACAGGTACTGCCTGATCACAGGCTTTGTTGCAGCACTGCAAGAACTGAGTTGAGAGCTCCTGTTGCATCGCAGATGCCTGTTTTGCTCTCGTGTTAGAGAAACGTTTCAGACAGAACAATCATCAGTGATCTTGAAGAAAAAGGACACCACCTTGTGCGAACCTTGCTGTATGACCTCCCCAGAGAAGGCCATGTTCTCAAGTTCATGGATTGCTAATATCCTCCACCAGTGGGGACAAGCACAACAACTGATGTGCAAGACTGGCTACAGAAGAAAAGCTCCCAGTTGTGGCTTCAGTATCAAGGAAAAGTATCAAGGAAACAGGGAGAGGGGTACGGAATTAGTCCAAACAACCCCAAGGTTTTGATGGAGGTGGATGAATTTCATCGTATTTCTCCTATCTTCTGCAAATTCAGGGATATAATATGCAAGAATGCCTCTGATGAAAGTGTTTGGGGTTTGGAGATAGTTTGGAAGCACGGATTTGTTGTCAAAGACCACCAGAGAAACAGGGAGAAGAACAAAAGCAGTGAGATATGTCTGCACTCTGTTCTGAAAATCAGTCCTGAGACCAGTGTGAAGCAATACGAGGTGTCCAGCTTGCTTGCTGTCCTGCTTTCCTGATGCTCAAGGGGCCATATTCATGCACAGGTACACCACCAGGCACCCCACAACCCCTTAGAGTTTACACTGAGACTCCTACATACCCTACATTTTCAATGGGGATGCTGGGCAATGCCAGGCTGGAGAATGGACTGATAATAAAGACAGAGCCTCAGAACAAGAGGGAAAGTCAACCAGCAATGCCTCTGATGGCACCCAGGATTTCCTTTATGCTGAATCCAGCACACCATCCCCATCATCTTCTGTAAGACCTCACTCGTGCTCCTAAATTTGGCAGCTGTCATCTCTGGGAATTACGTGATCTGGAGCTAATGCAATTAGCTGTGACTTTGAAGGCACACAGCAGCTTCTCATCACTCTCCCAAGAACCTTAGACAACTTGGGGACAGCAGCCAAGCTCAAAATGACTGCCAGGAGTGTCATGTGCTGTTCCAGAGCTGAGATAGTGTCTGCAACAGGAACAGAGCCCCGGACAGATTGGGAGAAGGATGTGGGAGGGAGAGGAGATGAGAATGAATGAAGACAAAGAGGGATCGACATCAGAGGAGGGATGGCCACATGGCTACAAGGTCAGAGTGCAAAGGGGAGTGAAGGAAAGAGGAAGGATAGTGCAATATGAGACACAGTAAATAGAGCAGGGAAAAAACAAGAAAATAAAAGAAAAATTAAGTAGATTAAAGAGAAGGGCTGGGAGGAAGCAGAGACATTGAGAAGGGGAAAGATAGTGCCTGGAGATAGGGATGTGGAGTTCAGTTTGTGGAAAGGACTGGGGCTGGCACTCAGGGCTTCCTCAGTCTCATTTATGCAGCGCCAGCACTGTCATCTCAAAGGAGATGTTTCAGGCCAGGCGCTCAGCTCCGGAGACAGGACATGACCTTGATGGTCTGTTAATACCCTCCCTTCAGGACAACTTAACCCTCGTCCAGCGTGCCCCACAAAGATCTCCTTTCATCCACATGTCTGAAGGTTGCTGCCAGTATCCGCGAAGCTCAGCGCTCAGTCACCGGCAGGACCAGGGACAAGCTTTTACAAACGCTGTCACCGATGGGTCGTGATTAACCATGGCCTGGCAAGAAAGGTGAGAGGATTAAAGCGTGATCAAAGGCAGAAAAGAAAGTCTGACTTGCAGGGATCAAGCAAATAAGAAATAGTCTCCACTGGCCCATAAAGCTGCTCCTGTTCATGTGGTTGGCTCTTTTATGAGTCTTGACGTATTGTAAAAAGTTACAATAAATACTCCCAAAGATGAGATTTTCTGCTAGAGGCCTTCAGAGGGCATGGCCAATTCTTTTTTTTTCATCTTATTGCCAGGGAGGCACCGTCTGTAAGAGACACCCCTACCAGGAGACCCCCCAGCTGGAGGTCCCACGTAAACCGTGCCGGTGAGTTTGTGTATTTTTATGTTCTCCACTGCATAACCACAGAACTACTTCTAGATCCCCATTTTGACCCCAAGGTGCCTGTACACGCCTAGGTTGATTTGTACAACCCCTTAGCATCCCTCAACGGGGCTATGAGATATGCACACAGCCTGTGCAGGCACAGAGATAAAACTTACTGTGCCTGACGTAGGCAGCCACCACATGCATACGCTGTGGACATCTGGGTTTCTTGGCCACACAACAGCCCTTGGTGGGAAGTCTGTGCCTGCAGACAGCTAGTGTATGGCACCTGCAAAGCAGACACAGTCAGAGCCTTTCGTCGAGAAGCAGCGTGCCAGAACCCAGGAGCCCCAGACAAATGCAGGACTGCCTCAGCTCTACGCATGGAAGAACATGCCTTCATATGTCCCTGTATATAAAAGTTATACAAAGGTGTTTCAAGACTTTTTTTGCCCTGAGAAAAAGTTGATCTTTAGAGACTGCAGCTCAACAGCCCGCTGAGGATTTCTGCTCTGCATAGAAAAGGTCCTGCGCATTATTCTGTGGTCCACAAAAAGGTGCTGAGTGTGCCTGTGTGTTAGGTTTTCAAGAATATAATGCACATACAGTGTGTACAAGGGCAAACACAGCCTGAAAACAGAAAACCCAACCAGCATGGCTTGGTTTATGTGGTGTGAAAGGAGACATGGCTGAGCACTGGGCTATCCCTGAGCAGAGTGTCACGGCCCCAGAGCTGGGACCACGTTCCACCCTGACGACTCCCTGGTTTTACAAAGCAAAAGGAATTCCCAGCCCTTCTTTTTCAGGGGAATGATCGCATTAATACAAGTTGCTCCTTCAAGACTAGAGAGGCTGGTGTAATTACAAAGCAATGCAGCAGCATGCTCAGACCTCATAAACTTGACCTCCTCCAATGGGCTCAGCTTCACCTCAGCCAGCCTGCATGCTCCGTGCACACCGCGGTAACCAAGAGCAGATGCAGAGAAGCCTCTGCAAATGGATGAATGTGTCTAGGTTGGGGTAACTGGGCACAGAAAGATAAGCAGGTGTCGGCGTCGCATCACCTATGACCCCATCCATCACGCTGTGATGATGGCTCCAGATGGCACCTACCCCAGCCGCCGACAAAAGGGGCTGCGTCAACACGCACCACAGCGGTGCCAGCCACAAGAATCTGAAAAGGACAGATAGGGATGGGAGAGAAAGGCATCCTTCTGTGGCTTGCAAGAGGAGTCTGCCTCTCTCCCTGCAGAGTCGGCCTGGATGCGAGCAGAAGGAGAGACAGGCGGCCGCTGGAGATGTTCCGGAGAGACGCGTGGTTCACCAGCGGTGCTGAATTTCCTTTCCCACAGCAGCTCAGGTAATAAAAGCTGCACAAACACCGTCTGCAGTGCGGGGGGACCAGGAAGCTAATCAGGTTTTGGTTGGAGCTCAGAGACAAAAAGAAAGCTTGGGAGCAAATGTGTTTTTTTCCCAGAGTGGCATTGCTTGGCTTGCTGGAAGACGACAGCTCTGAGCCTGGTCCTGTGCAGCATCAGGGAGTGACTGCAGCTGGGGCACCTTGGTGAGTGGTGCCCAGCTAAATTAGAAGGGACAGAGAAAAAAAAAAGTGAAGCTAATATTCCCAGCGTCACCAAGACTTGGAGGTTATTAACCCCAATTTTCCTGTGAAATTCTAGCTTAGGCAAACACTTCTCGCTCGTCCCGGAGCGCAGAGTCACTTCTCCTTCCCATCCGCAGCTGTCAGAGCACTGCTAGGCTCTCACCCTTTTGCAGGGAGAGCAGCTTCTCCCTCCTGTGTGTCACACTCACTGCATGCATGAAGGACCAGGGACCTCTTCTGTACCCTGTGCCAGCCTTGGTCATTTGCCCCCATGTCACGGTTCCCTCGTGTCAACGCAAATCCATGCCCACAGCGCCGCGCAAAGAACCTGATGAAGCCGAAAGCTTACTTGGTGAAAAATATGTGTATTTTACGTCAGCCCCTGCATTTTTGCACAGCCAGGGACCTCGCTGCAGCAGCGGCACAAGGAGGGGAAATGATGTGAGAAGAAGTGGCTGGGAGGTCAGGGGCAGGTTTTTTGTGCTGTGGGTCTTGTTTCTCATAGCACACACAAAATCAGAGCACAATGGGCACAGGGATGCTGCACGCATAGACCTGGCAGAGCTGAGTACCACCACCCCACGCCACCATGAACAAAACCTCCCATTTTAATCCTAAAACCATGAAAAAAGATCCCGTTGGTCATGCCCAGCTCCCTGTCACCACAGGCACCCTGCAATACGCCTTCTGCAGAGCACCTACTACTCACACCATGGCACGTGGGTACCACAAAGCACTTCTCAAGACCTGCAGCACCTGGCTAAAAGCTACAAAACGCAATAAGCCACAGGAGGAGGGAGGGAAGGGCATTGCCAACACCTTAGGGTGGCTTTAGAGCAATGGGAACGTAGCAATATTCAACGTGCATATTCTGTGACATGCCAACAACGTGGTTCTCCAGACAGCAGCTGATTTGTTTTGTTAATATCCCCATCTCCTTCTGAAATTATCAAAAGGCAGGTGCTGTCATCAAGAAAAAAAAATTCCAGTTGGGGATGGATGGATGTGACTGGTGCATACCGCTTGTGGGGAAGGCACTGAAAAGAATGCTGAAAAAAAAATAAGAAAAAAAGGGATTTTACCATTTTCCTTCTGATCCATTTATGAAATGTCTCCCAGTTGGGAATCATTGGAGTGAATTATTCTTCCAAGAATATGCTGGAGTAACTCAACTGATTTTTAAGGAGTGCCTCCAGCCCAGATTGGAGTAAAGGTGGTGGGAATCCAACCATCCCTTTTTAATGTAGTCTGGCCTCAAAAGCTGCCAGCCCCAGGGAACTGGGTGGTGTGGGATGCTTCTGAGCCTGCAGGCACAGCCTACAGTCCTAGACGGGCTTCAGGAAGAGCTGCTTTAGTTTTCAAGCTCCTAATTGAACTAATTGAGCTTCTGCAATTTGCCAGAGTTAACCCTCCCCTCGCTCACCGCAGGAGGCCAAAACCTTGCTGCCGATTCATTTTTGCACGACGTTTTCCACAACAAAGGGGAGATGAAAACTGTTGTTGCTCCCGGACCTCTCAGGGTCTCCCTTTGATTGTTGCATTTCCTACCGGTGTCAGCACTTGTGCTATTAATGATCTAGACCATGGGTCATTAAAAACCATTCGGGGGGAGGGGCTGCAGCCCCATAAGGAAGGATTAGAGCCCCCTCGCTATTAGAGAGTGAATATTCAACCCATCCAATTAAAGAGATCTTTGCCTAATAGCGGCAACGCTGCTCCTCCAACTCCCCTCTGGCAGCAAGGCTGGGAAGCCATGGAATAATTTTATTGCCCCCAAATAAACCAAGGAGGTACCTGACAAAGAAGCCTGAATGTTTTCCTGCATCCGAGGTGCCCACTCCGAAACATGAAAGTGGCACCGCTCAGGGAATCGCGGGCTGCAGTCTGACGAGGTTCACATAGAGATTTCAGCCAAGGGGTCCGCGGAAATGGGGTCCTCCAATTTCAGTGTCCTTTCATTTCCTTTTAACGTTAATTGGATTAAAATTTCAATTGGGTGGAGGTGAGTGTTTTTGCATATGGGAGATAAAGATGAGCAAAAAACAGCCCTGTCGATGGGAGAGTAAATGGAAAAAGAGGAGGAGGAAGAGGCCACGGTGGCTGAAAGAGCTCACATCCTCAGTTTCTTCCTTGGGAAAAGGAATTGCTTGGGGAAAGCAAGATCTCTTGTATTCAGAGCTGTGAACCTGATCTTAGGTCTGGAGTGGGGAAAAATCCCTTTTCTTTCCCCAAAAGCACCATTAATATGACGCAAAACAGCAATGAGCTGTACAGGCGCCAAAGAGGAGTTCAGTGAAATGAGTCCTGTGCACACAGCTCCGTATCTCATGTCCAAACTACTTACGGGGAATCTTAGAGAAGGAAAAAGGGTTTCAACAACCATAGTCCCCATCGTCCCCTAAGCACAGCTTCCCCCAGGGCTGCTCCCAGTTCACAGCAGCTTCCAGTATGGCCAGTCCAAGAGGTCAGTAACCATCAGTGTCCCTTGGGATATGATGCACAAAGAGAGGAGATCCCAGCTCATTCCTCTTGTGTCCCACAGCCTGCACCCTCCTGGCCCCCTAAATAACCCTGCTTCACCTAACTGGGCTCCCACCTGACCTCCAAGCCCACCTTCACCCACAGAAATTACCTCTCTAGGTTCCTGGCTGTGATCTCCTTGAACGCAAAGAAAAATGAAAGGACACAGTATTATTACGACTGCTTACCCCACCAGAGATGAATTTATGGCAGGTAAATAATTGGCATAAGGTTTTTTTCACAAAGCAGACCTCTGGACCCATTTGTTTGTGGGTTTCTAGCAAATGCCGTGCCAGGCTGACTACAGAAACCTGCATCACCACCACATGGAGAGAGAGATTAAAAAAAAAAAAAAAGCTCTTCTATTTATTATAAAACTTTAATTGGCTTTAAAGAGTGACTGTCGTGCTGTCTGACACTTTAAAGTGTTCTGTACAGTAGGAGACATAAAACATGAATCATTGCACTTGTTTTTCATCGTCTCTCTTGCCACATTTGCTAATTATTTAATCTCCTGTGTCAGAGGCAGAACTTTTGCGCCTTTTTCTGCCTGTTTTTTTTTTTCCTTCCTATTTTCTCCTGCACTAGAATACGGCACAGGTATTGCCCTGGTGCAGCTTGGGTGCAGATGGCACGGGTTAGGGTCACTTAAAGGGGTTAGAGACGTGCACGGGCAAGAGACGTGTCCGTAGCAATTAAACACGACAGTCCCAGCACAGCTTCTTGCATGAATCCCTCATCTTCTGCTTTCTGGAAGCTGGGGCTCTAGGCACCAGGTCCAGCCTTTGCTCCTTGCCCGTTCCCATAAGCATCTGGTCTTGTTCAACATAGGATACTTGACTTAAGCTCATACGAGCTTCTCCTTACTCCTTTTGCCCATTGAAGTCTAGTCAAGTCTAGGCTTACAGACCATGGTGCCTGCACAGAAGATGGTCACAGGTGACCAAAAGCACCAAGAGCTGGTTGTGGAACAACTCCTTGAAGCACCCAAGGTGTGTGCTGCTTTGGTGGGACAGAGCAGTTGCCCCTCTCCCTTCACACGCAAGGAGGTTCCCACTCCAGAATGGGGGCAGCAACGTTTTCACACACCTCTTTCTGCTGCAACCATCACCACGTGAACACATTCCCACCCTCATCCCCATGACAATATCCTCTTTGTGGGGAGGAAACACCTAAAAACCCTGCCTCCACTTGAAATGGTTAGAAGATTTCAGAGAGAAAAAAAAAAAAAAAAAGCATAATTTTTTCCAATCTGCAGCACTGGAAGAGAGATCTTAAAATAATGCAAGACACCCTGTGGGCAATAATGAAAGAAAAGCCTGGACAGATGGATGGAGAGAAGTCCCAGTTATGTTTCTGTCCCCTGTAAGAGACTGCTAAGAGTCCTCCAAAGGACCATAGCAAGCCAACAAACCCCCTCTCCCCTTCCCACTGTGCAGGGCAGGACCTGCAGGGCATGGATCACTTTCCTTATGGGCTGGAAAACTGGGATTTCTTCTCTGCCTCTAGCAATGGGGCATCCCGGGGGGCTGCTCCCCTTCGCCAGCCTGCATGCCCACGCTGTGATTTCTCTCTTGGCTGTGGTGCTCACTGGCAGAGCTGCTTGCAGTGCACACATTGCCCTCCTGGAGAGATTCATCTTGGAAGGGAAAAAGAGTGCGTCCCCTGGCACGCTCACCTGCAGGCTGGGGATGCTGAATGGGGCCTCTGATTGCAGCTGCCTTCAAGCATGGGAGTTAGAAGGGAGCGGGGCGGGGTGGTGGTGGGGGGGATGAGGAAGAGTCTCAGATGTGTGCAGAGAACAAACAATAATGCCGCTAATAAGGCTGCAGGATTTTATGGTGCTCACTTCCACATCTTCAAAGGGCATCCCACAGCTTTTGGCAAGGCCCCGCAAAGCAGAAGCTGGTCGCCAGCCCGGTGCCAGCTCAGGGTTTAGCATCAGCGGGATTTAAGGTGACTGTTGGTATCATTAACACTGACGTTGGAACACAAACGCCGGCTGGCAGCCGGCAGCAAGAGCGTGGGCCCAGGGACTGCTCACCAGGGGAAAGTGACCTGCGCAAGGACCAGCCCCAAATCCTGGTGCTTTGGGGGCAGGGGAAGGGATTTGCTCCCCAGGCTGGCACCGCTTCGAGCAATCGCCAAGTGCCTTGCAACGAGAGAGATCCAAGCAAGTTGGATGCAAAAGCAAAAAAAGATGGTGCTGGTCCCACAGCAGCCTTGCTGCCCTCCTGCCTATCCACCCCCTCGGGCTTCCTTTACCCTTTGCAGGTTTACGCGAGCTCTCTGGTCTTTTCCTCACTCTCCTTTCACTCCCAGATACCATAAACACAAGGTGAGCACTCTACTTCTGATTTTGCATGGCTCATTGATGAGCTTCACGTTGAACAAGCTGAAGTCCCAGGTCATTCCCCACTCACTCCATCGCCTCCTCCAAGGACCTCAAGCAGAAGGGTTAGAGGAGCTTTAATGCTGCAACAAGAAGAAATTGGACATGTGGGATCTTTGCAAGATGCTCTATTGCAGCCGCAACCCTGCAGCGTGTTCAACCTGACAATAGAAGCACCTGAAGAAGGGATTTTGGCACCCATGGAGCCTCTCCAGGTGCTGCACCCTTCTCCAAAAACCAAACACACCACCAGAACTGTGAAAACGACGCGCAAAGCATCATCACAGGGAGGCTGCTGCGACAACTCACCGCCCCGCACGGGCAATCAGCTTATGATATGAGGGATGGGATCGTGTCGGTTGAGCGGGCACAGCTGCTAATGTTATTCTTGTTCATCGGAATACTTAATCTGACTTTTTTTTTTTTAATAAAAATAAATCCTCGATGACTATTTGCCTGAGGCTTTAGTTGGAGCAGCTAATGGGGCGGTCACGTGCGCTGAACCCTCCGTACGGAGTAGTGAACTGCATCGAGAGAGCAGAGCTCGAGGAGGGAGGGCAGGAGGAGAGCAAATGGAGGAGGAAAAATGCGTGCAAAATGCTCTGCACGGGAGCATGGAGCCTCTGGGTGAATGGGTGTGAACAGGTCTGGTAGGTCTGTGTGCAAGCCTGCAATGGAGCAGCCAGGAATTGCTATGGCCCTTGGAAAAATCCCCCCAAAATAGGGTAACAAGCCCTGGGGATGGGAAACGTGGTAGACAAATGGGAGCAGAGCCCAACTGAGCAAGAATCCAGGCAGATAGATGATGATGAGACCTCAGGAAGAGGAAGGCCAGAAGGGCAAGTCCAGCCCTGAGCAGGAGGTGGCACCGTGCAAGGGTTTTTTGTAGCCTTTTTTCTTTAGTTTTGCTTACAGTCCCCAGTTATCCACCTCTCCTGAGCAGCCAGAACAGTTCACACCCATTTTGGCTCGAAGTAGGAGCACGGTCTGGGCACAGCATCCCTCCGAGCCAAGCCCTGTGCCCATCCATCAATGCCACACACATCCCGCAGCCAACAGGTTTCCGAGACATGCACGGCATACAAAGGAAAAGAAATGCCATAAGATCAGACCCGGAGCTGAAACTAATTGTTCAATAAGCCATGAACAATACAGCGTTCATTGGGTTTGTTTCTCTGCCTTTCATCTGCGAAAAACAAACACTTTGGGGAGAAGGGAGAGAGGTGCCAAGAGACAAGCCAGTGTTGGAGCTGGTGGCACCACGAGGACAGCCGGCAGCTGAAGTCGCAGGGGATGTGATGCTCTCTCCTAGCCCAAAAGCAGCACTCCCTGCTCACACAGGACTTACTTCAGTGATGCTTTCAGTGCTTTGGTCCGAGAGGGCTTCGTTCAGCTCCGAGTAAACCAGCAGCACGATGCCCAGACCGACAGTATCAGAGCCCGGTTCCAGAAGCAGATGAGAAATAAGACCTCACATTCGGGGCTATTATTCTGGGAACAGCAGCGTCTCATTCAGAGTAGATTAATTGACAGGAATAATAAAAAAATATATGTTGATAACTCTGGACATACAGAACATTTTTATTCATGCTGGAAAGAAGCCCAGATGTAATAGACTCGCACAGACACCCCCCCCATCTCCCCCCCTTCCTCGGTGCAGTAGGAACTATCAGCAATTTCCTTCCTGATCCTTAATGAACTGAGGGTTGGACAGGATCTGGGGCAGCCAGCAAGACAAAATCCTAGCAGCCTCGGCACAAGGCAGATTGCTGGGCTTCGCCCGACCGCAAAAATTAACCATCTACCCAACATATGGGTCCCAGAGAGTCTCCTGCAAAGCCCGTTCCTCCCTCCACCCTCTCAAGCAGGCTAATCCCCTTATTGTTATTTAGAGACACAGAGAGGGGTCTGCTCCACAACCCCAAAATCCCCGTGTCTAGGAAGAGAGCTTAGAGATTTGCCTCCCATGAAGGGGAAGAACTGAAGAGTCAGATCCAGACAGCCCCGAAATCTGCGAGCCTCTGAAATTTGGATCCAGCCCCAAATTTCTCAGATGCAGCCCGGCACCATCAGCACGTTGTGTGCCCGTACGAGGGGCTCGCTGCAGCCTAGCAACTAACATTGAGTGCATCAATGAGCTCAAAGCTTATGGCAGAAAAAAAAAGAGGATCAACTTCAGAACAAGGCCAACCACAAGACAAACACCGAGGCGTTGATGCACGGGAAAGGGAGCAACACGAAGTCTCCCTGCGGTTCCCTGGTCAGGGGAGCAGCACCTGAAAAATGCAAGCAGTTTTCCCACCTCCAGCTTGGAGTTACCAACTCTTCCAGATTGGACCAGAGGATCTTTTGAGGTCCATTTCAACCTGGGTTGTTCCATGATCCCGTAAGTCCCTGGGCTCTAGGTTGGGTGCCTGGCTTTTCACTATGAGTAAATGCATAGCGCAACCCAGAGCAAGTGAAACTGTTGCAAATGTTCTGCATTCAGAGAAGCTTTCCTGAAGAGAGCAGGGAGGTAACAGCCTGACTTTATACATGCACCTGGGCAGTGGAATTGCCTGCACAAGATCCCACGGTGTTCCCAGAGACGATGCTGCCCAACTGGATGGAGGTCAGGAAAGGCAACTGGAAGGACCAGGGGTCTCAGGGATGCAGAGCTCACAGAAATAAACAGGACCAATGTTATTAAGCTAAATGTTTTCTCTCCAAACACTGTCCCAGTCCCACTGCCCACCCATATGGCATGGAGAAGAGGGATCTCATGAGGACAGGACCCAGAGATGGGTTGCACCAGCCTGGTGCAATCCAGCTTCTCTTCTGCTCCATGCCTCAGTGTGCCAGACATATACAAGAGGCAAATCCCAGCTCAGACTGACCAGCTGGGACCTGGCAGGGGAGCAGGGGACATCTGTGTTGCCGCAGCATGTACCTGCAGGAGATATATCAACACCTGAAAAGAAACACGGTATCCCACACAACATCCTTGTCTCTGAATTAGAGAGGCATGGATCTGATGGATGGACCACTCGGTGGGACCGGGGCAGGCCTGAGAGGTGGGCCTGTGTGAACCTCGTGAGGTTCAACAAGGCCAAGTGTAAGGTGCTGCACCTTGGGCAATCCTAAACCCAAATCCAGGCTGGGTGGGGAATGGATGGAGAGCAGCCCTGATGAGAAGGACCTGGTGGATCCAATGCATTGCCATGTGCTGTCCCCAGTTTGGTGGCCAAACCTCTTCTGAAGTTTACACAGTCCTTGCTGCAATTAAATTTCTACTTTTTCCAGCTCTTGGGACCGCGCTGCTGAAGCAAACCCATCCCTGGATGCCATTTGACATGCCCAAATCTTTCCATGAATCAGCAGGGAACCTTATTGATGTGCTTGTTGTGGCAGCAGAATTAACTGCTGAGGTGATTTTACCCGAGCAACACGTCAATCCCATTTTCTATAATTAGGCATCCGCGTGTTATGTTCATTGATCCTGGACACTAAATTTCCTCGGGGGTTCACAATACTTTCAACACACAGACAAAAATCCATGGAAGCTTAAAGAATACTCAAGCGCAAGATTCCCAGAGGTCCCCGGGGACTGCGTGTTCTTCAGTTTACACAGACACATCAATACATCTCCTTAATTTCATTTCATTATTCCTCCCATACAGTATGTATGTTCCCTCTAGACCGACTTGAGGGAGTATTTTTATGAGAGGCAGGAAGGGAGTATTTTTATGAGAGGCCCAGCTCATTAGGTCTACCCTGTGTTTTGTGAGCTCGATGGTCAGGCTTCAAGACCAGAGTGAAAACTTGGTCAATACCTTTGGTTTTCACACAAATGGGATGCAGTATTAAGGCCTCTTGTGAAAGCACCAAGAAATGGGTGATTCCAAAGGGATCTTATTATAAAAGTCTAATTAATGTCCTGTTACAACATGAGAGCCAATAAATATCCCCGTTAGCTAAGCAAAGATGGGCACAGATTGTAATAGACCAAGACCATGGACCAAGTAAAGGGGTGGGAGGTCACCTGGAGGTGTAGGGATAGAAAACTGTAGGCAGAGGAGTGGGGGAGAAGGGGAATGAGAGGTGGATGCAGGAGAAGGTAACACACCTTCCCAGTGGATAGAGGCATACGGTAGCTGCAAAAACACAATAAATGGGTGGGTGATCAGTTGGAAGATGGACATCAACCTCAGTTGCTCTTGTCCTTGGTGTTAATCTCTAGGCATTCCCCTACAAAGGGCACTTGAAGACCAGGTCAGACTGGCAAGAGGACGCTGTAGGAGTGAAGGTCCTTCCCCAGAAGTGGACGCCCTCCCAAGTAGGATCCTGATGTCTGAAAACCCTTCCCTGGGATCTCACAGATCATACTGATGCCCTGCAGAGAAAGTTTAACCAGGCAGTTGGCGGTGTATCAGTGATGAGAGCCCGTTTGCTGCCCACTCCAAACCCAGAAGAGTTCCTCTTGCTTCTGCAAAGTTAACGCCAGCACATCCAAAATCTGGCCCATTAGAGCTCCCATTTACCTTCTGTGCGGAATGCAATTTTCTTACATCTGTTCCAGCTAACAAGCAAACAGAAAGGGTGAGACACTGAAGGCAGAGAAGACAGGAACTGTAGCTAAATGATGGCTAATGGGCAGCTGATCGAGTAGAAGGACAGATGCGGGGAGAGATGAATAGAATAGATAAGCAGGCATCAGACCCCAATCTCCCAGCAATTACAGTCTGCTCTGAAATCCTAATCTTCTGCAGTGTCACTCTCCAATAATTCCAGTTAAATTAGTTATTATCCCCCGTTTGTGTGTGGCGTGTTGTTTTAAAAAGGCAAGGCATTAGGAAGTGCTCCCTACGTCACGCATTCCCGTCTCGTGCCGGAAACTGGATCTTTAACTCCCAATTAGCGCGTCTCGGGATCTGTCCAAACAACCCTGCCACGTCTCTCCTTGCAAACACAAACAGATGAGGTTCCCCAGGGACTCTGAGCCAACTCAACACCTATGAGGGGTAGCTGGGCTATCACAAATAATAAAGAGTGAGCAGGCACTAACCAATGCTGAATTTAGCCCTGGAACCATAACCCAATCATTCGTACTTTATTTTCCCACCTAATTCAGTCAAAAAATCCCTTCTACAACTGTACAAAAAAAAAAAAAAAAAAAAAAAAAAAAAGAAAGAAAGAAGAAAAAAGATCTCATTACATGTTTAATTTAAATCTCTACCAGTGATTAGGATATTTTATTGACTGATCGCCTGCCAAATGTTCTGGTTTAAATCAAAGCTGCTCCAGAGGTCTTCATGAGCCATAAAAGAGACGCAGGGTTTGGGGATTTTTCCCCTGCCTTGGAAAGTCACTGGCCCACACCAGACACTGGGAAGGGCTAGGAGAGCAGTGGGCAAGAGAGTGACAGCGAGATGGATAAATGAGAGGGGGTCTGAAAGGGTGAGGGGCTTAAATCCTTGGCTGGAGGGAGTTCCCTCCGGCAGACTGGGAGATCAGCAGCAACCAGCATGTGCAAAGCAATCAGCATTTATTTGTACAGAGCTGTTAGGTGAAGCAAACACGAAGGTGCAGGGGCATTCGCTAGGGTCAGCTGGTCGTGGATGTGAGAATGGGATGAGTCCCATCACACCAGCACACACAGCAACCAGGACAAGAAGTGGAACGAAAGGAGAAAAAGGGCTGTGATGTCTTCCTTATCAGCCAAGCTTACAGGACTGCAGGGCCAAGAGAGGCACCTGTGGCAAAGGGATCCCCTAAAAATGGAGTGGGGGAAGAGCAGCAGCCCTGAGGTCCCAAGGAAATACCATTTTATCCACAGAAATGGCAGCATACCCTCCCCAAACATATTAGCAGCAATGGGGGTGATGTCCTTCCACCCCAAAACTCAAACACCGCACCTTTATGGATGAAGTGCGGCAAGTGCAGGAGGGGCTGATTTGGGGGCAGGAGCCAGGTTTGTCAGCTGCGAGGACATCACTGGTGTCACCTGAACCGGAGAGGATCGCTCACAGCAACACGGCCAGAGATCTGTGCCCAACCTGACCAGGTGTGCTGATTACCTACCCATTTTCTTCCATTTTCTAAGTTTAATTTAGTAGACCAAACTAGGCTCAGGTCCCAGCCCACAGCAGGAAGGTCTGATCGGGAAGCTGAAGCCAAACTCCCTATTCTTGCCACCTCACCCATATCTGAGACCAAACCAGACAAACCTGGAGAAACCTCTACACTTTCAACATCCAGAGCTGCGAGCGCTTCGGATTTCTGGATTTATTCGTAGGTTATCACTTTAGAGACACACAAAATTAAAACTAATCTTGAACAACCATCCAGTTCATGTGCAGAAAAACTCTGCGTGGAGCTCAGCAGCTTCAGCAGACCTACAGATACCAAAGCAACTGGCCGGGCCCATCAGGAATTGCCCAAGGGACAGCCATAATCTGCCTTCTGACATGCAGAGGGCCCATAAACAAATGATTATGCTTCTGTGCCTGAGATTCCCTAATTTGCAAAATGTTGATAACAATCAGGACTAATTGAAAATTTCCCATCAAACATTATTAGGATGGGGAACGGGGACTTTGAATGAACCAATTGCAAAAAGCTTGATTTCCCCCATATATCTAACTTTGACAGCAAGGCAAGCAAACAAACCAAACAAAAGAACCCTCTTAAGTCTTAGGATAAAAGGAAAAAATAGAAAACACCTCCTATTTTCTGGACAGTTCAATGACCTACCAGGCCTCCTGGGGTGTCTGAGGTTTCTTTTACTGCTCTTTTTAAGTAACTGCAGATGCCTAATTGAAAGTTAAGTAGAGCAAGCTTTATTTCAAATGTTCACGCAACAAAACTGCAGCCAAGTCTGTGAAGTCTTTGACAACGACGCAGGGAGACGACAATTCATGAATGAATGAGAGGGAGAGACCGATTATGGAGAAAACTGCACAAGAATGGCCAAATTCTGTTGCTTTGTGCTGGTTTTTTTTATATCTCGTCTCAGCAGATTTTTAAATAGCAGCTGCTGGCAGGTCTGGACCTTGCTGTCACCGTGTTTGCATGAGGACTGGGTGGTTACATCTATAGATAGGTAAATAAATCAGGTCAGAGCTTATTACCTAGCCTCAGTACCAGTTCCTACCCACATGCCCACCAGCATGGGGGACTACACTGAAGCTGTTAACTGGGGACAAGCTCCAGCCCTATCTATCCCCAAAACACATCTGGGAATCAGCTAGGAATTAAACTGTGGAGACCACCATGGGTCAGAGCTTGTGCCTGGTTGACTTTCTGATGTAGCCTGGAAAGATGATCCAGGCGGGAGGTCAGGACACCTATTCCATGCTCCAGCACGGGTGGGAGCTCTCAGCAAACCATCAGCAACCTCAGCTCTGGAGGTCAATGTACCAGAGCACCCCTCCAACACGACTCTGGCTGCTGGCTGCCTGCACCAATGGACTAACAAATAGATACACACAAGGATGTAGAGCAATGTTATCGAGCAGTTAATAATGTAGAATGATTAGCAGAGCCCTGATGAGACACGCAAGCAGAAACCCACTGAAGGAGATAAGAAGACTTCCAACAACACCAGGAGAGGCTTTGGATCAGACCCCAAAATAGGCATTCACGCATTAGTGAGCTTTAGACACCTAAATGCCTCCCTGTTGTATGCCTTCAAGCCTGGCCTTCAGTTTTGTTGCAGCCTAAAAGAAGAGAAGCTGGAAAATCCAAAAGAAGAAAATATTGCCAGCAAGGGTTGCAATTTCAAGGAAAATTGGCTCCAGCAGGACAGGATTTGCTGCTGCCTGAGAACTCAGGATCCTTCTGTCAAGGACAGACCAGATTGAAAATCCCAGCTCCCACCTGTCTGAGTCATAGGAAAGTTTAAGTCTGAAACCCTGCCCAAATCCTGCCTGTACTGGGGTTTGTAGAGCAGTCACAAGGCTCTCCTCAAGGCCAGGAGGCAGCTCAGTGGTGCCAGGATCACCAGGACCACATGAAAGCCATGCCTGGAGGACAACAGCCTCCACCTCGCTTCGGCTGTGCTGGTGCACAGGGCTGCTCTGCTCCAGGACCACGATGCTAAAGGGCTCTGAGAAAAAGAGAGGAAGGAGAAGAAAAGTCAAAGCATCTCGATCATACCTCGAATCACTTTCTTTGCTGGATTTTGGGGAGAGTTTTTTTATTTTGTTAGTTTTTGTGTGTGCATGGTTATTTGTTTGCTTTTTGTTTAATGAAACAACACAGCTGGGATGGATGGAGGATCATCTTTTTGGAAATATTTAATGACATAGGCAGATGAAGCCATGCAGCACAGGGAATATGGGGACTCTGCTGCTGCCCCAAGTGTAAAAGAGTCCTTCAAGCTAAGGGAGAAGAGAGGAGATGTTGTGCTCTGCAGCTGGAGATCAGATTTATGTCGGACCCCAACTTCTGATTCACAGCAAATCCCACAACTTTGGGCTTCTGCTTCCTTGCTCAACTGGATAAAATGTCACATTTGGAAATTTTCTGCAAGTGAGAGTGGGAGGCTTGTTTAGTGTCAGCAAGGAGGCTTCACTTTGATTTTCTTTTAATTGAGCATGGCAGAAAAAAACACTTCTTGCAAGGCAAAAATTCATTAAAAAAATGACAAACTACACAATCCTGACTGAAAACAGCAGTCTGCACCTTTCTCTTCTTTAGCACAAAAGCCCTGCACCAAAATCAGTAAGCCCTAGCAAAAAGTTTTGACATGGGGACATGTTGTCTTGTTTTGAAAAGTAATCCACTGGAAAATTATGTATCTGCCTGAAAACACAGCAGCAGCGTGTGCCAAAGGCTAAAAGGAGGTTTCGAAAATGCCATGGAGAAGATGCTCTCCTCTCTGGCAACTGCATCCCATTGGAAACCCAACAAATGCATGGTGGTGGGCTCACATCCCCCTGTCCTCAGATGCTGCTTGTATTTGGGGGAAAGGAGAATAAAACGACGTGCTTCTTTCTGCTGGCTGCAGATTCTTCTGCCGTTGCAGAAGACATGTAGGCAAACTTGAAAAAAAGACGTGAAGTTTGCAGAGAGGAAAGAGTTGAGGGGGGGGTAAGGGGGGATCAGCTGCCACACAGAAAGGCAGGGGGAAGGAGCAGCAAGGTGAACTGTGCAGCAGAAAGGGATTAGCTGCAGTGCAGAGCCTGTCGGAGCCTGATCCACCGCGCTGGCGACCTTCTCGAATCAATTTGGTTCTCCTGTTCTGCCTGCCTTGAATAAAGGAAGACACACTTCCTCTCTGCCTGTGTCTCCAGCCCCATGTCACACACTCTAGGTAACATTACAGACACCCATAAGGGCCCCCTGTTTAGGAGGAGTGCGGGGGAAGCTCCCTTTTGTGGCTGTTCACAGGATGGGGCAAAGTGGTGGTCCCTACACTCAGGATGTTCATTAAATATATGTATATATTAAAAAACAATAAAATATGTTCTCCTGAGCCTCTGACAAAGGACTCGTGAACTCTCGCAGTAATTCATGGCCTTTGCAGATCTCATCTCCTCCTGTTGTACGTGCAAGGGGAATTTCTCAGCCCCTGCCTTCCTAAACATGAACAGCTGGCCACACATATATTAAAAAATACCTGGGTGTGCAGCTTAGCTTTATAAATCCTGCTTCCTCGTGCCATTCACTCGGCACACATTTCCCTGCCAGCCCCACATCATGCAATGTCTCTAGTGTCCCATAACGCGGTTTCACTCACGCTGAACTTTGCCCTAAGTTGTGGCGCTGATTTGGCTTTCTCTCCTGCACTCAGCCACCTGCTTTCATAAAACTTGTATGAACTGAAAACCTTGGAGCCCCTTCCTTCTTGGCAGACCTGCAAATCGACACGGAGATAATTTCCTAATGCCTCTTCATGCAAAGAGCAACCAGTGGTCCAGTAACGGCAATCAGCTGCAGTTGGACTCCATGATCTTCGTAGGTCCCTTCCAATAGAAATATCCTATCCTATCCTATACCATCCCATCCCATCCCATCCTATCCTATCCTATCCTACCCCATCCCATCCTATCCTATCCTGTCCTATCCTATATCCTATCCTATCCTATCTCCTATCCTATCCTATCTTATATCCTATCCTATCCTGTCCTATCCTATATCCTATCCTATCTTATATCCTATCCTATCCTATCCTATCCTATCCTATCCTATCTCAGGTGGGATTTTCAAATCAGTTCTTCTACAGGTATTGCAGCCTTAGTCCAGACACTTATCCCCAGGGTTAGTCAGTGAGCTTTGATAGTTATGTACAATAGAAAGGTCTGAACCCTACAGGACAGTGCAAGCATTTAAAACCCAGGTGAAAATCTGCAAAACAATCATTGCTGAAAATGATTATAATCCTATTCTTGAAAAATAAAAGTTGGAGTTTTCTAGCCAAAAAGCTGCTTATCAGACATCACTGGATGCCTCAACTCCAAGACGAGAAATCTCATATAAAGAGCGCGTTGTCATTCTCGCAGCTAATGCGTAGGCCAATTTCTCTTTAATAGAATAAGATCTTCCTTGGAGGAGATTATATGGTGCTGATAATTATCTGATGACATGTTGAGGTTTAGCAGATGGATTAATTTCGTTTTACATTGTGTTGTTTGCACCACTGAAAGGGTGTGTGGCTGCATCCTTTTGGGTATTAAGCTGGAGCTCTCGTTGTGCATATTACAGATAGCAGCAACTGCTGGGCTAAAAACAAGCCTCCGCTGGCTTTCTGCAAAAAGGTTCCTGCAGCATCATGTGCGGTAATGCCAATCACAGGGAAAGGCCAACCTCAGCCTTTTAACTGAAGAGGAAGGATGCTCCAGGTGTTGGAGTCCCAACCAGAGTCTCAAGAGACCTAGACGTGCCACCAAACTGTGCAGCAAACCTCAATGCCGATATGAGCCAACCGAATACTCTGAGATGCAACGTCCTCGAAGGTTTCCTCCCACCTGCAGCACCGGGAGCAGGACAACTTTCTGCCCTCCATGGTACTCGCTGCCAAACAGCTCGGACCTCTTGATCTTGTGGGAGCAATTTTCCGTGCACTCTGCTGCGGTGTGTACATGCAGCAAAGCAAATGCCTCCATCCACCTTGCAGAGCGCATGCTTGCTTTAAAGACACTTCCCGATCTATCCACCCCTGCTTCCCCGAAGAGTTATTATACACAGGCACGTGCAACCAGGGAACCAAAAGGCTGTTGCTTTCAGAATATTAAGCAAACAAATTGGTTGCCCTCTAACATACCTTTTTTCTCCCAGGATGACCCGAGCTGCTGAAAGGCTCATGCAGCTTTCTGCAGGCTGGAAAATGAGTGTGTGGAGTTCAGCGGGGCCCGGCTACCGAGCACAGCTGAAACAAGCAGCAAAGGTGGGAAACAAAATGACTCTAACGATGGATATTGACTGATTAGCATGGAGGATGTCTGAAAGAAACGTGAGTGGTATCTACTGACAAATACACTGAGAATATCATCTATTACATTGTGAAACACTCTCTGGGGGGAGGAAAGAGAGGAAACTCCATTACCCCCAGATGGAGGAGTCGGGTTAGACAAAATAACCTTGCAACAAAGAAACAGCCCAGCCTTGACTTACATTTCCATCCCCTACAAGTCTTGGCATGCCATGATGGGACCCCAGGGAACCAAGTGGGGCTTGGAGATTGCTGCCTCCTTGAAAGGCTTGCCATCATGAGCCAAGCCACACCAGGAGCAGCACAGGGCTGTTTGGGTAGGGGTTATACCCACTTATTGGGATGTTATCTGGGGACGTGCACCATTCTGCCAGACCCAACATGGATGGGAGAAGGAAAGCTGCTTGGTATTACTTGGTGCAGCACATGACTGGCTTTTTATTCCCCGGGTCACTGCTTCCCTCTCGGGAAGCCCTCATTAAAAACATACTTTCTTTTTATTCCTTTATCTATAACCTAGAGCTGGATGGGGCAAGGTAGAAATACCCAGGAGGTTAGGCAGATAATGGAGCAAACTGTAGAGGCAAGGACGAGGTGACAATGTTGGGCCTTGCCGAGAGCAGCAGCTCTCCATCCAGCAGCTCCTTGCTTCATCTTGAAGATCCCGGGTGCCCGGATGGCTCTCACGGGACCTGCTCCCCAGCCCTTGGCAGCACGTAGAGGCTGGGAGGAATTTAAGCATTGCTCTTCAAAGAGAAATGACAGGCCCCGGGGCCCAGGCTTGCGATGAGAAATGGTTCTCATTTTTACGAGTGCAGCAGGTTCAGCCAAGGTCGACGGTAGCGGTGCCAAGGGAAAGCCACTGGAAAATATAACTAACTTTTCCATCACTCACATCCCCTCCCTCCGCAGCAGGCTCTGGGCTTGTTGGAGAAAGCCGAGCAGAGCCAGGTGAGTGGATATGTTCTTAAATAATGCTGCTGGGGCTGTTTGTGGCCTGGGGGCTTGGGTTCCTCTTCAACCAATGGTATACCCACCAAGTGCGCATGGCACCAAAGACACTTATACACTAAGCTACAGCACATATCAGCAAGGATATACCCCTCCAAGCCCAGATCTGCTCAAACAACCACCTGAGATTCACCATATAAACATTATGGATGCCATACAACAAATATTCAGATAAATATACACACCAACAACATGGTGCAACCTTCATCCCCTGATTGCACCAGGCAGAGATGCTCTGCATGTGCATGCACCCACATGCTTCTCCCTTGAGCTTCTAACCCCTTTAAAAGAGCACCTTTGAAGCAAGGAGAGAAATCTTTCCTTTTCCATGAGCGGAGCCGCCAGTGCCATGGCTGGCAAAATATTCAGACAAGTCACCTGTCTCAGAAATTGCTGGGATGAACTCGTGAAGCCAGAACGAGCTCGGAACAGAGATGGTTTCATTAATTCTAATGAAACCTCCACCACTCCTCTCCTCCCCAACACCCTCCCCCCCCAAAAAAGTCCTCCTGCTTTTATGAGTTTTCAGCATTAATAATAGAGGGGAGTTAATGACTGTGATGACTGAAGAGTGAAGTTAATTGGATTTAGCCAGAATTGCCCATTGCTGCTGCCACGCAGCCTCTGGTTACAGCTGACTCCTCGCTGCAGGGGGTGAGCCCCCAGCTTCTCAGGCACCTCAAACTTCTTGTGACAGAGGTGGAGGTCTTGGCCAGCAAGTCTGCTCGCCTTGGGTGGGATTTCCTGGCAGTGTGTCCTGAAACACTACAGGGAAATAAATAGGGAAGGGAGAACAGGGGACTGTTGCCAAAAGAAGCATGACAAAAGCCAGCCTCAGAAATCCGGTGCCATGTCGAAGGCTAACCTTGTTTCTGTGAGCAAGTGACTCGGGTTCTGTATTTGATTTGATTTCCTTTTGCCATCTATTTGCTGCCATAAAAAGGACCACCAGTAATACATCGCAATCAGGTCGTTTTGTTAATTGTGGGATCCTGATTCAATGTAATGGTTTCCCTTTTGCCTCAGAGGTCTCTGAATTGGACTTTGGAGTGAATCTTTTACTTGTGCTTGGCTCTTCATCAAGAAGAATACCTCTTTTTTTTAGGGCCGGTGGGGTCACATCTTTAGCTTGAGCAACTTGATTTCAGTGCTGAAGGTGCTCTGCTCCTCCAAGACAGTCACTACATCCCCCCCAGTGCTGGTTCTAGCCATGTGTTGGGGCTGGTTTGCAGATGTGGAGGCAAAATTGATTAGATTTTATAGGAATTATATATTAAACTTCAGTCCCCAAACTCCTCTCGTGTTCCTAACAAGCTACCACCCTGCACTCACGCAACGCAGCAGGGCTTCTGAAAGGAATACGACGGGCTCCGACATGAAACCACGACAGAAAGAAGACAGACAGCCCATCCTTGGCCGTCCAAAATTCCCCCACAGAGAAAACACCCCTGCAATAACCCCTCGGTGACGCTTTACCTGGCTGCAGGAACCTCCTGTCACATTTCTGGCAAGCCCTCTTCCGCCCTTTCCCAACACCAGCTCCTCTGATGGCATAATTCAGGCGGAGCAGGGCTGGCCCCCGGCCAGGTACAGTTGGCACTCGGTGCCTGGCCGGGACGCGGGTTGCACTGCCCTCTGCCTTCCCTGGCTCCGACATGGCCACGGAGGGAAATGAAAAGCAATCCAGCTCCTGCCTGCACATAACACCCGTCCCCGTATTGTGATGCGCAGGGTATTGTGATGTGCAGTGTCACATCACCCTTTAAAGGTTGACGCATGTGGTCCCAGGAGAGGCTGCAACTGAGCAGCGTGCTTCTCCTTTTTTCACATCTTTTCACTGAGATGGAAAGCCAACAGTTAAAACCTAGCCCTGGTGAAGTTGTGGTGACACTCTCACCACGTTCAAGGCAAAACTTCCCCCAGGAACAGAGCGAAAAGTGAATAGACTCTAACTTCACTTTCACCTCCAGCCATCCATCTATTTATTTGATCTTCTGTCACCGTGACATCCGCGTGTGTGCAGCATGCCACCATTCATGGCAAAGCTGAATGAAAATCCCTAACAGTGCTTACATGCTGTGACAGGGGATGAGTGCAAAAGGGGGTTCCTCTCGTCCCCCGTACTGCCAGCGTGCACGGGGAGAGACTTTTGCTGAAGTCTCCCTGGGTACAGATTTGTGATCTCGGGTGAATAATGGTTTAGGTTATTGGAAATCCGCTTTTCATTTTGCTTCAATTAAGTGACCAGTGAAATCAATCACAGACCTTCTGTGAACACTACATCTTCCAGAGGAAAAATATTTATCAAGCCCCAAGCCACCAGTTTTACCCATCTCATCCTTCTAGCTCTCTGGAATTGCTTCTCAAAGCAGAGATAGGGGAAAAAAAAAAAAAAAGCCAACTTGACAAACTGGAGCTTCAGGGGATAAAAAAACAGATTTTAAAACAGCAATGAGAGAAACAAGTACAGAAATATCCTATGGGCTTCAGCAGAGACAGAACAGGAGGTTATAAGCATGTGTCCAGGTGGCACTGAGATGGCATGGCTGAGGATGAGCCCCTCTGCATGGAGTTACTATATTTACTTATCTTTAGCATCCCCTGAGACCTCTACCGTTGGCATGAAACTCCTCAGGCCAGAAGATGGTTGAAATAAAAGGTCCAAGGGAAACAGTTTGCTGTTTAATTCTGCAAGACTCCTCCGTATGGCACCAGCAGGAATCTGCCATCAGGGGGCTGAAGCGGAGATGCAAAAGCTTTGGCAGGCTCAAAATGAACTGGGTTTGTCTCAAGCTTCAGGTCATGGTAAAGTCTCTTCTCATTATACCTAGCTGAGCCTAGCTCACAGTACAGTGGTCAGGGATGGACGGGTTGTCTTCGGCAACACCCAGACCTGTGTTATTGAAGATCTTCACATCTGTGCTGCCTTTTCATCCCAAAGGTATTGCTTTTGAAAACCACAGGGATCCAATTCCCTCTTCACAAGCATATCTCGTTCTCTGTAGGAGCATCACCCATAACCCAAACTGTGCTAAACAGGGAATTTGCAGTTGCATCCTCATTTCTTTAAACTGGGAGGAACAGAGACCTGATTTTCTTCTTCAGTCCCATGACTAGCTATCCTTGCTCACATTGTCTGGGATTTTCCTCCAGGTTTGGAAATGCCACCCATCAGGAAAGTGTAGTGACTGTGGTTGTCTACCACAATGGAAGGATCCTCTGTGTAGAATCGCCCAAAAGCATCTTTTTGAGAACAGAGGTGTTTTGGAGAGAGAAGTCTTTCCTAGCAGCTAACAGCCTCTTGTCAAATACTGCTGAAGGAAAATGGAAAGATCTGGGGAGACTCTGCTGTGTAATAAGCAGAAACACTAAAAGATAGCTGTCTCAGGAAACACCACATGCAAACCACACTCGGCTGTCTCAGGAGTTCCACTGACCAACCTGCCTGAGATCGGAGTGGAAACACAGGTCTCATCTCACATGCTGACTCCTACAGTCCCCATAAGAGCCTTGATACAAGGAATGGGAAGCCAGAGGGAAGATGTTCCTCAATTGTAGTTGGCCTTAGGCTAGTCCCCATGCAGCTGCTGTGTTAGAATGCTCATAAGGAGCTGGTGAGCACAGATCAGACCTGAGACACCCACCATGTGCCATGGTTCCTCCTGTCTCTCCCAGCTGATGCATTGCTAGGATGGATAATGGAAACAGCCTATCAGGAAAGATGAGAGCCTGGGAGGGACCAGTGGCCACCACCAACATACAGGCACCAAAGCTGGAAAGAGGTGATGGGACAGAGAGTGAATAAATCTATCCAAAAACTGATGGGCAGAAGCTTGAGGGAAGGAACTTGAGTTTAAAATGCTGCTCAGTGATCAGAAAGGAATTTCAGACAGGCAGAAATCAGCAGTAGAGTATCAGAGACAGCTAAAATGTTTTGTTACATACCATCAGACAAGGGAGCCCAGTCCTGCCAGATCTCCTGACCTAAATGTGCAGCCTCCTGCAGCCCCACATCCACAGAATCTTAGAATCACAGAATATCCTGAGATGGAAAGGACTCCCAAGGGTCATCAAGTCCAACGCCTGGGATATAAGTGACTCATGGAATATATTCCCATATTTAAGTCCTCTTGTTTCCTTTGTCCTAAGTTTAACATTCTATTTCCACCCTTCTGCCCACTCCATAAAGTACTTTCATATGGCAATTCCTTTCTTCATATGCTATTGTGTAACAGCCATACGCTCACCCATAACACCCCCACATCCTTTGTTCTGGTGCTAACACTAAGCTTTTTTCTCTGAAGCTGCACTGTTTGTATGACATTCCTTAACCTCTACTGTCTTTGCAACCTTCATCCTGTCCAAGCAACCTCCAGCATCACCTGAGAAGCAGAGCTGGTCCTGCATCTCTCCTCAGATTAGCAAAACCCAAACCTGAGCCACTGACTTCAGTGTTTTGATTACAATTTTGATGCCAGTGGACTTGAGGGATCCTTAGAAAATGAAAACCCAAAAGCCTTTCTTCCAGTCTCACCCCCAAATAGTCCACTTACTCCGAGAACATCTATCATATCATGGTGAGTTTTACACACAGATTTTTGCATCAGTGTGCAGCCATTGCAACTACCTGCTCTAAGCTGCCAGAAATCCATCTGCCAGCTACTGCCCAGTCATGGCAAGGTCCATCGATGTCTGTGTGACTGTTAGGGGAGCCTTCCCCACCACAACGGACTGGGAAAACACTGAACACAAACCATATTCAACCATGCACGTTATTTTTGCCTTCACTCCTTCCACTCGTCCTTTCCCTCCGCACAGCTTTGTCCTCACTCCTCCCTTCAAGGAGATGGATATTGAAGTGCAGGGACAGAGAAAAATGGTCACATAGTGAAGATGCCAGCCTATATCTCCCAAAGGTATTCTTAATCTCACCTCTCACATGAGGAGAAATCCAAATTCTCCCAAAGTTTCCTACAACTGACCTGTTTGTGTTATTGAATCGCCATCCCTGGAGGTCTTTAAAAGACGTTTAGATGTAGAGCTTACTCATATGGTTTAGTGGAGGACTTGTTAGTGTTAGGTCAGAGGTTGGACTAGGTGATCTTGGAGGTCTCGTCCAACCTAGATGATTCGGTGATTCTGATTCTGTGATCTTAAAACCCTTTGCCTCATCTCTGTGCACTCCACTTAATGCTCCTCCATACACAACAGTTGAGGCACTTGAGAATACCGTGACTCAGTGGTTATCAGGTTGTGGCTCACATGCTGCCTTTATGCTGGCAGAAAAAATGACAAAGAACAGGCAATTCATACGTAGTTAGTATAAGGAAAGCCTTGTGTATGACATTCCTAAAGGGGAAAAGATTAGGGTCTGTAACTTTAAGAACTTTGAAAATGCCTACAGAACAGTTAATCCCACTGAAGATGTATTGAAAGACAGAGCTGGATTTGGCCAGGATGCTGAGTTTCATAACCTCAGTCTTGGCTTGGGCAGTGGGGAACTATTGATCTAAGGCAACCATAAAGAGGTCTGGACTAATATTTTAACCACTGTTGCTTAAAGTCATGCCAAAACAGTAGTGCAGTCCAGACCACCTCGCTCTGAGCAGCAAATGCCACCCACCCTGTTCTTGCACAACTCCAGTTTCTTGCACATTGGGGTTTTAAGACTTCTCTCCAAATGCCAACCTAGTCCTAGCTTAAGGACTGCAGCAAAATTAATGCTCTGGGATCCCTAACTTCAGCTAACTACACTGCTTGCAGCAAAACTGCTTGACCGACGACCAAATAAATCCCTTGCACAACTCCAATAAAGCAATTCCAATGGGCAGGAAGACTTCAGAGATTTATCTGGTTGCAGGACAAGGTCATCTTTTCATGGAAAAATCAGCATCTTTCCTGTGAATCTCATTTAAGTTACACGAGATTATCAATTTATTTCACTTCTTTATGGATCTTCACTCATCACCTCCTGCGGACAGAAGTTCCGCCAGGCGTGTCCAGTTGCGTGTTTTTATCAATGGCTATTGATGTTTTCCAATTAATTTGGTGACACTTTTTGAAATACATTTGTATGCGAAAAGCACTCGGTATAATCCCAGCCCAGCTCTTGCCGGGCTGGTATCCTCTTACTGTGAGCCTTGCTCACATCCCTGCAGCTTGCACAGCAGCTCTTTGCTGCTCTCAGCCAACACATCCCTCCGTACCACCGCATGGACGTGCTCATTGCTACAATAACTCCACATATCTCAGCAGTTGCAACTAATACAGGTTCGGATTGGAGACCTCAGATGCTTCCCTACCATCCTAACCCATCATCTAATATTTATTTTACTTCAATTTTTCATTGCTTATTCTTTTCATGAGATTCTGAGACCGCAATTAATTTTTCTTTGAACAAGTTCCCCACCAGTTAGGTACAACCACATTACAGTACTGCAAGAAATCTCCCAGCGTCTACGCACTTCTTGCTACCAAATGTTATCCCATACTGGAATTTATGCGGAGAATATTAGATAATGACAAGCTCTGCTGAAGAAGACAGTGCCTTGAAAGCAGTGTTCCCATAACCTTTGTCCCTAGCTTCCAAGCAGTAGTCTAGCCAAAGTGATCACTTCTTCCATCAAACCTTCTGCAAACCAAGAAATGAGAAATTAAACCAAACCTTGGCGCTTTCCCTTTTGTCTTGTTTCTCTGGGAAGAAGCTCAAGATCTGCTGTAACTGCTCTAGAAGATATCCATACAAACCCCCAGATCCTGGGCATGACCATCCCAAAACACAGCACATTTCATCCAAAGCACCAAATGCCCTCATGGAAACTACACGGCTAGCACAAAACCACAACTCTGCCATAAATTGAATTAAAACATATCACAGACAGAGCTGGTGGGAGGAACACTTTGCACAGAAAATAATCCTTCTTTGTTTTTTTTTTTTTTTTTTAATTTCTGACCCTTACCATTAATTTATGAAATACAGAATCTTCAAAACTACCTTGGGGAGCTAAAGTCTCTAGTCCCACTGAAACGGAAGACCATGAACTCAACGGAGCTATTGGTTTTATGGCTATCGACAGCTCTACAGATGGCATCTCCCTTCTTACTGGTACTAAAAACATTTTCTCTCTCTCCCAGTATGGCTATGGACCTGCCTCCTCCACTGTTTCTATCACCCTTCTCGGCTTTTCAGATGCTAATTGCTTTTCTCACTAAATTGAAGGCTTAATTAGATTAAATGAAGAACAATAATTGTGTCTTAACTAGTATTTAACCGGGATTTTGCTGTTTCTTTTCAGATCTCGTGAAGAGATTTCTGCACAAAAGTGGGTGCCGATTTCTTTTCAATTCCATCAGCTGATTCAATAAAAGATATTTGACCTTGTCTTGTAAACCCCACAGGCTCATGTCCTTCCATCTCTCTGGATACAGAATCAGCACTGCTAAGTCCACGTTAGTCATTTATAGGGTCGTATGCATGTCGTTACTGCACCCTCCACTTTTGCCTTTGGCTTGTTTCACATATCCACAAATTAGGCATCTCCAATGGAAGTGAGCAACACTAAATAATAAATTAGACACTTGATTATCATTATTGCATTCAGTATTTTGCAGCATTCGTCACTGATGGACACCCCAGGGATTTCTTCAGCAATATCAATGGGTTAAGATTATTTTCCAATAAACTGAGCCCAAACACTTATGGCAAAAGGGCTACTAGTGAAGCAGGCAAACCCCAAAGGTCAAGTCAACCATGGACCCATGAGCAGACCCTTTTAAATACCTTCTCCCCTCACTTTCCTGTTCACTTCTGGACTCAGAGCGTCTCAGATGCTTGCACAGTCAAGACACATGCCAAATGCAGCAGTTTTTGTAGGTAAGCCACAGCAGCCCGGTCCTTAGCAGAGCCTGGCAGGATCCATCAGAAGCTGGAAGCCGCTTTCCGACTCAGACAGAAACAACCACATCCCTCTTTGATGCTGCCTCAAGTTTTAATTGTTAACAAGGAAACCAGCAACTGGCTGGGGTTCTTCCTGACTCTTTTCTGGCCCACTTCTGCATATTTAAGACTCCACTGAACTTGGCAGGAGCCCCTTAAGGGAGCAACAGACGCTGTTTAGGATCCTCCTTTTAGCAATCTATAGGGATTAAAAGTGGTATTCTGAATTATGTGGCACATCAGCACGACTCCAGTGTTTCTACCAACAAAAAAACACATGGAACTTTTCCTTTCTTTGCAGAAAAAGGCAACTGTACTGTTGTGTTTGGTCTGTAGCACTGCATCACACCTTCCTAGAAAGGGGGTGCAATGAAGAAGCTGTTGTCTACCAGAAGACTTTGCTGGGGAATACGAGTGAAGGGAGATAGGAACATTATTCACGCAAGCCAAACAAAATGGGAGCTGAAGATGTTTAAATCCTCTGGATAACCAATATTAGATTAAATTCTTGGTGTGGGACCTAATTGGAAAAATAAAAGTAATTATAATGAAATTCCATACAGTAAAAACTTTTTCTTACAGGGCTCTTTTATCTTAAAAGATCCCTGTCACCAGTGCAACTTGGTTTTCTCTGGGATGGGACACAGTGAATGCATGACAAACTTTCCACATAAGGAGATTATTTTCTAGCTGGAAAGAGGGGAAGCAGGAAGCAGAACAAGCAGAAAGTTGCTGCAGTTTAGCTTGGACCCTGACTTATCCTTCCCTGCTCACAGTGCTTACAGATCAAATCACCAGGCAGCTCCGCAATATCTCAAGCAAATGGATTGGAGTCAAAGAGAAATCACTGCAAGTAGATATCATGTACCCTGCCCACAGGGCAATGTACGCTGCCCAGAAAATTGAACCTCTTACTACCTCAGAAGGTTTTTTAGGAAGATAGCCAGACAGATATCAAACACACCTGACTTTGGTTAGCTATGAGACCAGACATGGAAAATTGAGACTTCAATTCACATTAAGGCTTCCTTACGCTGCCTACTGCTCTAAAATAGATATAAAAAAGATATAAATATGATGAACGTCCGGTCATCATCCCAGTCAATCTCTGTCCTGTCTCCCAGAATTGAGCAAGGCAGCCTCAGCACAATAAAAAATCAGTTGACATGGGACACGACTCCTGTCCTCTCTTTCTCTAATTGTTTTGTGTCTATAAATCATTTCAGCTCCTCATTCAGCCAACTCACATTGAGGCCCGTGGTCCTCACACTGTCCCAAAGGACACCTGCCTTTCCGAGACAGACCGATGGATTTCTGCTTGGTGTGGCCACTTTAGGAGGCTTTGCTCAGCACTGGTTTCCTCCACAGAACAACCCAGACTTGTTGCCTCTCCCTCCCGTGGCCTGGAACAGCCAGGGCTTGTGTACAAAATTTCTGCAGTTTTACTTAATTTAGAGCAGGCTCTTCTTGTGAGTGTCTCCAGTTCCTCCTAGCTGGCTTTGATGAACGCGATGTGACTGCTCTGAGAACTGAGACAACTCTTTCGGAGCACTCAGTTTCGCTGTGCCTTTCTCTCCCTGAAGCATCTTCCGAGCGGGAGGAGGACAGACAAGTGAGTGCTGTCAGATCAAACGGTGCGCAGGCATCTGCAAACTGGCCTAAGGAATGGGTCACTACCCAAGGCCCGAGTGACCAGAAGCATTTGAGTCCTCGTTTGACAACAAATAGCTTAAAGAAGAAGAACACTTTCATCTTCAGAGAAATCAGTGATATCTCCAAGTCAGATGCTTCCAGAGCTAGCAACGCTCCCTACCCCTGACCACAGAGTGAAAATGAATGTTTCTTCGTCCCGGTTTAAAGACGGTTTGAACCAAGGCTCAGAAAAGAAAGATTTGAGAGATTCAAAATCCTACAGACTCAGCAAGCAACACCCAAGCAGAAACCCCGTCTCCTCCTGTCTGCCTCGTCCCTCATTATTTCACGTTTCTTTTTACACTGACTTGATAGAGGCGCTATCACACCAAACGCCTGACTTGGTGGCATTGGCTGGGTCAAGAGATCCAAGTCTCGTGTCTCGCATGTTCTTTACACTTGTCCCTAAAGAGGAAAGACAAGAAACCTAGCTAAAAGCAAGGATGCAAATCTTACATTGAGCACAGTGACCTGTAACAACCCACTTGCCTCTGTATTTTCTGGGTCTCCGTGTTATGCTACAGCAGTGCCTTGCCTGTATGAACACAGATTGTGGCTCCTCAGACACTTGTGTGTCCTGCATTGGCAAGCACTGATTGCAGGCTCCTTGTGCTCTGGGATCCCATGGATCCCATGGATCCCATCTGGCCAACCAGCACATGGAGCCCAAGTGCTGCACGAAGATAAAGAGGGATTTGGTCTCCAGAGGGTCTCCCACATTGATCCTCCTCCATTTCAGAAGCTCAGGCATAACTCCATCATGCGGCTGTGCATGGTCTCCTAGCCTGAAAGAGATGAAATTTCAGAGATTTGCAAGAGGATGGCTGGAAACTGCGTGATATGAGCCAGCTTGGGGAACAGAACTCCCTGAGAACAGATCTGAAAGCAGCGGTGTGGAAGTAAGGACGATGGCAGGAGCTACCAGCCGTCCCCCGAAGATCCAAAGAGCGCTAATGAAGAGAAGAAATATGTCAGGAGCCAAAGCAAAGAAGCACGAGAGCCACAGCTGTAGGCTGGGGACTTATTTTGTTTTGAAAAGCTGTCCACCTCCACTGTCTTGATTAGGGAGTGTTAATTAGCCGAGCAGAAAGCACCAGTGAATACACTGAGCAAGGTTTGCTTGTTGTCCACAGAAAAGCATAAATGGCTATGAATTCTTTTGGAAAAAGGGGAAACCAACATAGTGCTTCTTTGTGGTTCTTCCTTTTCTGTCTCACGCCCTCCTTTCTACCTTCTCACCAAATACTTTAGCAAACCTCAGATAATCGGTTTCCTTTTCTCCCCTCTGGCAGAATACATTTCCTCTTTGTTCACGATGACTGTAATTGTATTATTTCCATAACAACAGGCTGTGAGATCAGAGAGCTGCAGATGATGGGATGGGAAAGAAAACCAGCCAGGTAGATGGTGTAAACCTCACTGGGTCTCTTGTGAGATGGATGGGACTTCTCAGGAGAAGCACCAAGTGTCCACCCCAGCTCAAAGCATCAGTGCTCTTTAAGGGAATGCAAACTGACAGGAGAGGATGTCACCTTGCACAGCAAAAGCTGCCTCAGTCCTCTCCCAGATTATTTTCTCCCTTCCTATTCAAGGCTTTGAAACCACTTTGCGTGGCCACCGAAGGGAAGAGGGTTGAAGAGACACTGGCAAGAGCAATCAGCTGCGCTTTGAGGACATGAGGAGTGATAATGAACGGAGGAAAAACCATCAGAGCCCATAGCCTGAGGGGAGGGAGCTATTTTGTTCTGAAAAGCTGTCCACCTCTGCTGGAGTGAGCAGAAGGACTTGGCAGTGGTGCCATGAGAACACACATCAAAAAAAAACAAACACAAGAGGATACGCCGAAGGCAGATCCCAACGGTAAGTCAAGCCTGGTTGACAAGGGGTCACCAAACCAAGCATGGACACGGCTCCAAAAAACACTGGTCAGGACAGCAAACGCTCCTGGATCTCAGGTGCAACCCCAAGATGATATACCAGCAGCCACGCAGCAGGCACCAGGCTCACCGGGCACCTCCGGGCCTCTGGCACCCACCAGCAGGAGAGCCACGAGCGTCTCGCAAGCAAGCCGTGCAACAGACTGTGGCTGTTTTTAACACTTCTGAGGAAAGAGAAAAGTTCATTTTTCATCGTAACGCATTCCTAGTAAGATTTTCCCCCAGTAAGTGCCAGACACTCACAATTAGCCTGAAAAGACAAATATCTCCAAGACGTGCCCAGCGAGAGAGAGATGACTGGCTATTTCGTGGTTTTCATTTAGGGACCAGGAAAAGGAGAGGGGGTGAGAGGTGTTTCTACTAGCTAATTAGACAGCTTTCTCAAGCAGTCATTAAAATCTGCTAATTATCTCATGGTCTGAGTAAGAAGAAGGAAATCTCTCCCTCCGGATTCTTCTGGCCTCGGTGAAAAATCTTCGAGGCCAACAAGTTGGCCACTTCCAAACTTTCAAAATGAACCCTGGGAATTAACCCGGGATTCTCACGGTATTGCTTCTGCCTTGCAAATGTTTCCTAAGCGATCAGAGGTGAGCAGGCATCCCCAGATGCTTTTAATGGCAAAGTGAAGAAGTTTACAAAGGTTACCGGCCTTTGTGTCGGGGTTTAACGTGGGTCTGGAGCACGTGGAAGACCATCCTACAAGAACCGGAGTTGTGATGGGTCGGTGACCTCCGTGGCAGGACTTATACCAGCAGCAGTAGTGTCTGCTGGAGAAGTGGCTAGCAGTTCAGCCCAACCGAGCTGCATTTATCCCAGAAAGGAGATGCACAACTGTGGGGTTTGATTCAGGAGTCAATTTGGTACCAGGAAGACTGAGAATTTGGGATACCCTGCACCCCTGTCCTGGCAGGCAGCACTAAGCCACAAACAGTTTGAAACCAGTCATGAAAAATCTATCATTTTTGTGCTAGCACTTAGCATCTGAGAGCACAGATACAGCCCAGCCCGTCTCATGCACTGCTCATGGTAACAGTGATCTGTGAAGACTGGTTAAAGCCAACAAAACTCAGGCTCCTTAGAAATATCAGCCCAGAGTCTCTTGGACAATGGTTCTGTGCCTTCGTTTTAAAACAGATAAGTAGCTCAAAGGATCCTCATCACACCAAGGTTTTCCCCTTTAGGGATTGTGCTGTTGATAGAAGCCCGTACCTCACTGCTCAAAGCATTTCCGTGCCATAAGAGAGCAGCTGAGCATCAAGACGTTCAGGCCAGTATTTGCAGAGAGCCCCATTCACTACCCTGGATTTTGGATCATCAGGAACCAAGGAGATGTGCACCTCCACATTCACATGATGTCAGACCATGTCCCTTAATGCCACATGCACACACGTCTCTTAAATACCTCCAGGGATGGGGACTCCACCACTTTCCTAGGCAGCTCGTTCCAACACTTGGCCACCCTGTCCATGAAGAAATTCTTCCTAATATCCAATCTAACCCTCCCCTGGTGCAACCTGTTTGCCAGCAGTTTCAATGACACAATAAGGAGAGACACAGGAAAAGATGATCACTCCTGGAGAAGGAAACCCCATATGGCTTTGCAGGATGGAGTTGGGAGCACCCTAAGAGGCTTGCAGGACCATTAGCAACCAGGCTGGAACCACAGAAGAAAGGTAAACAGCATTTGGCAGGTTGTTAGAGTCTTCCACAAGGACAAACTGAGCCAGCAAAGCTTATCCTTCAGGGGAAAAAAAAAAATAAAATAATTTTTAAAAAACAGCTTATTTGCTTAGCCTCTCCAAAGACAAAGGCATTAAAACAAGCAAACAAATAAAAATATTGCTCCTGAAAAAAAAAAAAAAAAAGTAGGATTTGTACTGTGTAAAATGAGTTGCAAATCCCCAGACAGCTGGGGGATCCAGGTGAACAGAACAAAAGCGAGGTCCTACTTAGGAACCCGGTTAGAAGCGAGGAGCTGTTTTTTCCCAGCTCTGAAGAAAATTACTCTGAATCTTTTTCCGAGCAGAAGGTGACACGCTGATCTTTTTCACAAGTGAGGCTGCTTCCCTCCATGTCCTCCGTAGCCTCCATTTGCTGCGCTGAAGCTGAGAAGGAAAAGCACCAGCTCATTAACACCTTCTCTCTGCAACACCCATGCAGTCCTGGGGATTTCCCATTCAAACTCTCAGCTCAGGAAGCCCAAGGAGATGCGGACACCAGGGGTATGGCTGCAGGCCAGGCACTGCTTCATCACCTGAGGCACAGAGCAAGAATGACACTCCTTCATAGACAGCAAATCGAGAAAATAAAAATCAAGGGTATCTCTGGGAAGAGTAGAGCAAAGATGGAGAAGGGATCCCCATCACCTGCCTCTCTTGCCAGAGCTGACCCCAGACAAGACTTCCAAGAGAAACCACAAAGGCATTGGAGGAGCTTTAACTGTAAAAGAAATGGAAGATCCCAGCCAAAAAAAATCACGGGGAGGGATGGAAAGGGAGGTCGGGGTGCCTACCCATGGCTGCTAATGCAGTTGAGGAGGTTTCTCATCTGTTCATTCAAATCGGAGCCTGGCGTGTAATTCAACCTCTTTCATTAATGGCTGTGACCAATCTGGCAGACTCCTGAAATGTGGATGACCCAGAAGAGTTCTAGTAAACCTGTGGACTTTCTAAAACAGGCTGCTAAGAGGAGGAAGGGAGACAGCATGTCGAGTTCTCTCTCTCTCTTTTATTTTTTTAAATACTCAATCAACCTGCAGGCTGAGAAAACAATAAAAAAATATAGACTCTATTAAGCTACTTAGAAGAAAAATCACTGCCTCTGGATCGTTGAAGCCTGCCAATTTCCTGCCAGTCGTACTGTATTTGTTCTAGTCTGAGAAAGAAAGGAGGAGAAAGGAAGAAAAAAAAAAAAAAGACTAATAACAGAAGAAAAACAACTGTGTGAAACATGCTGAAATAATAAGAGTTGCTCTGATTGCATTTCCCGGCAGCTAGCCCTTGGCTCGTGTTCTGCGGCACAGAGAAGAACGTAATGCAAACACATAATGAAAGTAAAGCAAATATGCACCTCACCAAAGGGAAAAAAAAAAAAAAAAAAAAGAAAAAAAAAAAAAAAAGAAAAAAAAAGAAGATTGTGATTCCTGGAAATGGAGGGAAGAATTTGTCTCTGCATGAGGTTTGCAGCTGGGAAGGAAGATTTCCTTCCCATTCCCACCATCTTCATCCAGCTGCTGTTGTGGCAGGTGAGGAATGCCCCAATGTCCTCATTTTGACACCAGCCTCCACATCCCAGTGCCATGGGATTTTAGAGGGTCCTGTCTTTTTGGGACGTGCAAGGGAACACGACACCCAGCATCAGTGGAACATCATTAATGTCCTTTTTGAGGGGGTCTTCTGCAGTATAGGATCGGTGGTCTTCTCTGTTGGAGATCCAGGACCTTCTGACAGCAGCTGAAGTCCCACAGACATGCCATGGGGAGCAGAACTGTGGCCACCCCCAAAAAGCCAAGCTCTGTCTAAAGAGAGTCCAGAGAACTGTGACAGCTCTCTGTGATCAAGGTCATGGCAAAGATTTGCTCATGAAGAAGGATTAGTGAGGGCTCCGAGACTGCACGTTTCAGAGAGATGAATGGGAAGGGATGATAAAGGTGTGTTAGAAAATGACAGAGGGATCTTTTGTTCTTTCTGCCTCGTAACACGTGAAAAAAGGACAATTTCACTAGAAAAAAAAAAAAATTAAAAAATGGGGAAACAGAAAGCTGACGCAAGGAACTTCTTTTTCCCTGTGCTGTATCGTGGCAGGAACTTTTAGGGCAAAAACCCTACCAAGCCAAAGGACGAAGCTGATGTATTTATGCAGCCTAAAAAGAACAGCAAGCACTACAGGAATAGCCAGTAAGTAGGAAAGGACAGAGGTGGAGAGGCCTGGAGGAGATAACAGCACCGAAACACCTCGGTTGCAAAACACCGCTCCTAGACCTTTCCTTCCAGCTCTGGCCAGCAGGTTGCTTTTGCCATCTGGAAACAAATCGCTGCAGTAAGCTGAGTGTCCCGGCACGTGGAAGCACAGGGTGCACGCTCTGCTGACCCTCCAAGCTCTCAGCCCCCGTTTACCTACAGGTCTGTGCTGGTTGATTCCTCCCAGGAAGCGGGGCTGGAGGTAGGGTGCCACCTTTCTGTCTCTCCTCTCTAAATTTCCGCAGCTTTCTAGCTGCTCCTTCCGGCCACTTCCCAGCCACTCCTGCCGAGAGCTGGCTGGAGAACGTCACAGCACAAAAATCCCTTGAATTCCTGTGCAAGCTAAAGACGAACCACCCTGCCTGCAGCCTCCAGCCATTGGTCCTTCTGCAGATCTGCTGCTACACAGGCTGCAAACCAGCTGGGACAGCAGCACATTGGGAAACCTACCTGTGGAACAGGCTTGGGAGAGTGACACAAACCCAAATGCACCCCTCTGCTCTCCTCACATCTTCCATTTCACCTCCCTCTAATCCAGCCACCCCCCTTCCAAGCCATTTTTCATCTTTCCTCCTTGCTCTGCTCGCTCCCCTGTTTTGGTTGATGCCACAGGCAGGACTTAGCTCCCTGTTTTCCCAACCCTAAGCCCGCTCCCTCTGCTCACCGTAGGCTCTGCGTGCTCTCTGCTAACCTCCTCCTGAAGCAGCAGGACAAGCAACGCGAGGAAAAGACGAATAACCCACCTCCCTGACCTCGCTCAGGCCACAGCAGCAAGGAAGCCTCCGATCCGATAGCAAGGGCAAGCCTCAAGCAGCATTTCTCCTCTCCAGCCCTGCCCAGAAGCCAGAGAGGCTGGCCAGCTGGGACAGTGCTGGCAGAGGCAGCCTGCGGGCATGTAGAGAAGTGATGGATAAAGAGCACAACGGCCTTGGGTTTGGAAGAGAGGACGACTCCGATAAATTCCTCCCCCTGCTCCGTCAGCGACTTGCTGAGTGCTGCGAGGACATGGGGAGCTGGAAGAGGCCATCAGCGGCCAGGGGCGACCCAATGCCCCTTCCACGTGGTCTCATGTGGGTGAAGGGGGTTCCTTTTACAGGTGTGCCTCCCATCTCACAAACTACCCCTCTGTTAATGTATGGGGCACGATGCTGCTCTTTGAGGGCCACTACGGGATGCCACACCACCCTACAAGCATCTGTCCTCTCCTCCTGCCATGACAAACTGATGCTCAGTCTTTATGCCTAGAAGATCAGGGCTTATTTTTGCCCTCTCCAGCCAAAAAATAATAATATCAGCAGTCCTACACACCTACGCCTGCAAAGTGGGACTGTCAGAGAAAGAAGAGCAGGGGGTTATGAGGTCTGGTCCCTTCTGGATCCTCGGCCACCTCTGCGATGCACGTGATTGCAACAGCAACAACAAAAAAAAATCCCTCAGCCACATGGGGAGCGAGCTGTGGGTGAAGAGCAGCAGACATTTGCAGGGCAAATGGGAGCCTGTGTAATACAGCTGGCTTCTGGGGAGCTGCAGCCAGCCGCTCCCTGAAACTAGATGTCAACATAAGAAGAAATCTCACCGCAGCCAGGTCCCTCCTCCTGCCCCTCACGACCAGCCCTAAATGCCGCACACCAAACTTCTCCCTTTTATTTTCGTGTTTCTCCCCCTCCAAGCGAAGAAAACATCTCAGTCCTGAGGGGAGAGGATTGCTGAGTCTCTCGGCGATGGGCAAAACCCCCCGCGAGGGTTCAACCTGCGTCATCTGAGTACTGGAAAGGAGGAAAACAGCAAAGCTCTCGGGGAGGAGAGGTGTGCTGGGGGCGGAGGGGGAAGGCTCTCTATCTCTTCGGTGTAACACAGATCACACATGCATGAGCCTGAATGAAGCATCCTATGCCAGCACCTCCCAGCCTGGCAGTGGTTCAGGTGTCCCCTCGGTTCGGGTCCTGGCATCCAAGTCTCCACCGTGATTTTTTTTATTTATTTTTTTTTAATATTTTTTCCCTTCCTTCCCTTCTCTCTCTGTCTCCCTCTCTTTCTGGAAAGCGTCGTACTACGCTGGCAGCCTGCCACGCTCGCGTCTGCCTCCCACTTCATCCCCGTCTGCCATTGTTTTCAATCAGTTTTAGGAAACAGCGCTGAGAACAATTAGAAAAGATAACGAGGAAGAATTACATAATTACAGGCCACCGAATCCAAAGCATTTTCGCAGGCTGAGCTCTGCCCGAGGGAGGGAGGGGGACTTAATCATGCTTTGTCTCTGCCTTAACTTGTCGGTCTTACCATCGTCTTTGGGAGATAGCCGGAGAGAGGTCCACAAGAAAGGGTTTTACCCCAAAACAATCGCTGTCCTGGGCTGGGGAGAGGGGGATATCTTTCTTTCTGCCCCGCCTGATGTGTCTGGGGGCTGCTCCAGACTCAGCCCTGCCCGGCTGTCTCCACGGATCACATCTGAGCAGCAGACTTCACCAGCGGCAAGAAGGAAGATGCTCAAGGAATTAATCTGTTCGGGAGGTCCCCAGTGAGGCTTATGCAACCGTCCCCAGCTGAGTGAGGATCTGGTGTGCCAGCAGGAAGGTATCATGAAACTGCAAGCAAGCAAAGAGGCCGAGAGCATCTCTGCCTGCCGGAACAAATCCGTGCCCACCGTGTGTGCGCTCCCCTACCAAAAATTGGTCCCACCACCAGCCCTCCTTGCTGCAAGGAGCTGGCATTCAGGTTGTATGAATCTGTAGCTAACGCCCCTTGGGTATTTCACCCGTGTGGCCCAGACCACCTATTATTTCAGTGCTGCTTTTCCCAAATTACCTGCCGTGACAGCAGAGCACAGGTTTCTCCAGGTGGCTCGGAAGCGAGGAAACCCAACGCTGAGTGGCTGCCATGTAACACCTGCCTAATTCCACCTCTCCGATTCCCTCACCCCTCCCTGCACCATGGGTTCACCACCTGCCACCTCTTGCACTAGAGCTACCAGGGAATATAATGCCAGGAAAGGAGACCTTTACCCAGGAGGGCACCATCCTGAATGCTTTTCTTCGGGGGATTTCAAAGCAGTTCCGCTCTCATCACCGCGGTGTGGCTGGAGGCAGGGACAGCGACGTGCCCCGACATTTGATCTGGCTTCACAGAGGCTCTGTGCTCACTGCCAGGGTTGATTTGCCACTCAGCTGCTATTTCTGGGAGCAGAAAAGCATCTTCAGATTTAAGGATCCACTTCTTTGGCTGTAAGCGACTCTTTAACAAACAGCGGAGTAATTAACAATCTCCCAAAAGCACAAGATCTGGGAAATGCCTTTGATATTTGCTCTGACTACGGATGCTCTCATCCTGACTCAGTGTGTCACAGATGTGAACTGTCAACTCCCCTTCGTTCTTGAACCTCCTGAGCTCAGCAAATCCACCATCACCGCATCCTTCTTGATCTAGGTGCAATTCAGAGCTTTGGAAATTAACCCCCTTTCATGACACTTTTGATTGAGATGTTCCCATAGGAGGACTCGAGGGCTTCTCCCTTCCCTTTTAAGATGCAGTGAAAGCAAGAAGCTGTCCGAGCTTTGCAGGAGGGCTCAAAATTTAAGAATCTGGCCTGTGAAATAACACACACTGCATGCGTGTAGAGATGTTCGTACCATCTCAGAAGAGGAGCAAAAGGGCTTGAGCAGCAGCTTCTTGGAGATTCCTCCTCCAGCCTGGCTGATGGCCTCCTGCTCTCAGGTCTTGACAGGCAGGTGAAGCATTCAGAGATCCTAGTACAAAAACACCCGTGCTAACATTTAATATAAACCAGACAGTGCAACCCAAGCTTGGGGAATTGCACCGATAAGAGGAACAGACAGTTCCGAATTTACTCCGAGAGTCATCACAGTGAGTGTTCAGACCTGAATTCCCATCACATAAATTAAGGTAACTTAGGAAACTAATCTTAAGCAATGAGATGAAGAAGGCAACCTTTGGGGAACAATTCAGATTGGAGACAGACACAAAGCTCCTCTGGATGCAACAATGGCTCTGCGTTGCCTGCAAAAGCCTGGGAAGCCCAGTGGCTAGGCAATTAGCTCGAGTATCTACAGTAGGTGGGACTATGTTTCTTGAGGATGTGGAACCCAGATGTTAAAACAATAAATATGAAGCCAGGAGGGGGATCAGAGCTGCTGAGGAGGTCTGGACTGGGACACGAGATGATGCTTGGTGAGTCAAGTTGTGAGTGTCCCCATATTTTTCAGATGGTCCATGAGGAGTTAGCTTGGATTTCCAAGGAAACCTAGACAACATCTCAGCCCAGACACTCGGCTTTGAAATACCATCAGCCAGTGTGCTTCCCTACATTTCTATCCCGACACAAAGCCCTGATTGTCCCATGGGTTTGGAGATGGTAACTGCAAGATCTTTAGAACGGGACTGGATGGACACGCTGTGTTTAGTGTCCCCTTGGCTCACGCCAGCCATGGGAACATCACTGCAGGGAGGTTTATTCCATGCAGAATTTGAAGTACTTGGGCTAGCTCTGGGAAAGAGCCAGGGGGCTTCCCAGAGAGGATAGAAAAGCAAAAGTGAATGAAAGACTCCGGGAGGGAGGAGTCTGTTTCTGAACGTGACTCTGTGGCTGAAAAGAAAGCACAAAACAAACCAGGAGGAGAGTAAAAATCCAAAAAGCCAATGTAGAAAACGCGAGCTGAATGATCCGTACGGAAAAAGCTCCTTCAAGCTTTGCACCAGTCATCGGTGGCTCTTCAGCACAGCTGCACGGGAACAGACTACCATGCAGAAGGGTTTTTTTTTTTTTCCTTTTTTCCATGCACTTGAGCAAAACGAAAGCCCCTCTCCCAAGGCAGGGAGGCTAGGCGGAGGGAGAAGGAGGTCCCTTACGTCTCTCTAAGCACTCCTGATGGAGCTCGCTTGATTTCCCGTTGTTCAGCAGATGGCCTCCCATCATCGCCACTCTTCCCACAGGTGGCGAGGTGGTGGAGGCAGAGTTTTTAGATGAGATGAGCACCCCAGGGAGGGAACCTTGCCCTGTACGAGCCCGTAGGCTCCCACGGAGGAGAAGGGTCCTCCAGGTGCTGAGAGCATCCCAGCCGCTTGCCTCTGGGAAGAGGATTTCCCTGGGACATCCTCCCCTGCTCCCTTTGCTATCCAGCACCCTAGCAACACCATGACCCCCCCCGGGTGGATCTGTTCAGGCTCTGTCCAATCACTGGGCCACCAGGGAGATGTCCCACCTGAGCAGCCATCCCCGAGCCCAGCAGCTCTTCCCAATGCCTTCCCGGTCCCGGGGGGCGGGGTCCTTCTGCAACACGCTGCCCCGTGAGAGCAAATCTCCAACAAAACAAGAGCAAGAAAAGAAGCCTCGAGGAGGGGGAGAGGAGGGAGAGATGGTTTTGAAACCTGGACACATCAAGAGGCTGTTTCCATGGCAACTTCGCATTCTTACAGTAGCTCAAGTCTGGTTCCATCAGCGGCAGCGTTTGCCAATAGAAGTCTGCCCGGGTACACGATTCCTTCCCGTGTGTCCACACTGGGATGGACAGGGATGTGTGTCCCCAGAGGGATGGGACAGCTTTGGGAAACAGCGATTATTGGGGCCGTGGGGCTCTGTAGGTGCTGAGAGCTGGGGCCAAGCTGCTGTGATAGCTACATGTACCCTAGAGGATGCAATGCAGCGCTCCGGCTGTGCACATCTATAAAATCAGTGCCTCCCTTTCCAAAAAACCCTCATCCGAGTGGTTTTCCATCCTCCTCAACCTGCTGTGGTGGCAAGCTTAGCCCTTGGTGGCTTGCAAAGCTGCCCTGAAAAGCACAAGTTCAAGTGCACTTTGTTCTTCCCTACCTGGAGCCTGCAAGGTGCCAGAGTGCAAGACGATACTTTAGGGCAGCTTTCACGTTGTTGGTTAGCGCTGCTATATCCAAGGAATCCGAAAAGTAAATGTTTAAATTCAGTTCTGGTTCAACTCCAGCGCAGCAGGTTTAGTTTAGAGGTCTTGCGGTAGCTTCCAGTTCGAGTTCAGCTCCATTCCCCCGGGGTTTTGCAGTGCAAATTTGGATAGTGCAACCCCAGCCATCAAAGTGCCCACTGCCCATGGCCTCAGATCCAAAACTGCTCTGCAAAAAAAAGTCCTCGAGCAGAAAGTGCCACAAATCTCTAAAAATACTCACAATCGCTGCTTGCGCAGTATCTGCCACGTTGCTGTCTGGATTAAAATCGGGCAGGAATTTTTTGTTTTGTACAGTTGTTAAAAATCAGCACAGCAAGTAATCCTCTCTGTGGTTTAGAACTGTTTGAGAAGTTTTTGTGCAGAATTTCAAAATAGATGTTGATTTTTTAAAAATTTATTCTTAATGCAACAGCAGTTAAAAATATCAAACAATCAAAAAAAATTAAGTTTCAAACACACCACTGGACCCTAATTTGAAGCAGCATATTCTTTTGATGCTTTTTTAATGCTTTTATTTCAATAGAAAACTGGCAGAGAATGTCTTACAGCAACCCAAAGATTTTTTCAATGTGTTTTTGCTTTCAGCCAGCAAACCTAAAATCAATTATTTGTACAGGTTTAGCCTTGATCCGTGACTAGGGCTCCTCCAATAATTCAAATAAACACGAATTGACAGTAACCTCGCTTTGTTTGGGTTTCCCTTCTGCAGATGTTTTAATGGGGCCGGTTTAGCACTAGGAAATTTTGCAGACATGAACAGGGAGTGAGCCTCGGTGCCTGAGAGTGAATTTTGCACACATCTACCCACCCTGCCTCTGGAGAGTGTCCCCAGTGAACCCCATAAACAAGTGGCAGCCACGCCTGAGCACCACAGAACAAATCTCATGGGCTTGCAGTGAGGTTCCTGGTGGAGAAATGGAAAAATCAGCACCCGGGGGTGCTGGGTTCAAAATGACCGAGGCTGCATCTTTGCACAGCCACGAAGCTCCCTGCCCCAGGGCATCTGGGATGCTCGGGGTCTGCACGGCTTCCAAAAGCACACAGGTGTATTTGGGGAGGAAAAATCCACTGCAGGCATTAAAATATATATATATAGCAGCATATTAACCATCCCAGCCACTCTTGAACGCCGCTTCCCTACTGGCAAACCCTGCCCCTGATGCCTCCATGCACCTTCCCTTCAGCTTCTGCTCGCCGTAAATATTTCACAAAGCTGCTCTCTCCGGAGACCCCCTTCTCAACGCCGCCTGGGCTGAGCGCTGTGCAGTTGAACACAAGCCAAGGTTAACAAATTTGAGCAAAATGTCACGGCTTAGCCCTTCCTTCCTTCCCTGGCACCCTCCGGAGTGTAAATTCATGCTCCACGAGCCACAGGGTGTTGTTGTATTTGTTTTTTCTTGCGGGGAGCTGTTCCCATTTAATGCTTTGCCTGACAGCTGCTGTGATTAATAGGTGATGTGCCAAAAGCCACAGACTATTATTATTATTATGGCAATGTTTAGAGGTCATAACCAAGAGCGGGGGCCCATTGTGCCATGCACTGTACACTGCTGGATGCAGTCCCTGGCTGAGAAAACCTCCACCTAAGCAGGCATTTCTGGGAACGGGGAGAAAACACACACACAAATGGAAGTGCTGCGATTCTTTTATACAGTGTCACGCACAATGCAAGCAATTGAATAGCTCTGCCCACCCCCCAGCCCCCAACCCACCCAACACCCAATGCATTACCCTCTAGGCCATGCTGTTTACCAGCCGGGGATTAACTTTCATGCATAACCATTCTAGTGTTGCAAAGCATACGGACAAGGGGTTTGCCCTTTAGATTGCACCTGCAAGGTTAGACTAGGACATTCATGAAAAAAAATAAATTAAAATTCCTGAAGTTTTGGTAGGCAGTGTTAGAAATCCATGCCTTTGGTAAAGGTTTTCATTTCCATCCTGGAGAATTCAACTGTCCTTCGCTTGTGATGTGCACATGAACATAACAAGATGTTTTATTCTCTAAAAAGATGAACCAAAACACCAGATCAAGTGATTTCACCCAGGTTTCAGAGCAATGTGGTAACAGGTACACAAATAAGGCCCTGAAGTCCTCAAAGCTGGTCCAGTTTGCCACCTAGATGACACCCCCAGCTCAGGAAGATGCAGCATCCCTCAGCTCCTTCCTGGAAGTCTGCTGGCCCCAAGGTGGGGGCTGCAGCTCCTGCTCAGCTTTTGTTGGCTGCCGAGAAATGAAGGCTCAGGTGCTCAGTCAAAGCAGAGGAAATATTGTGTGTCCTATAGCCCCACAATTAATTCCCCAATTCATTCAGTGGCATAATAGGGCTGAATAAAACGTTATCTCCAACAGGACAAGGCTATGCGCTTGTCTTTGACTTCAGGTCTCATTCCATCCCAGGTAAGACATTGCTGTTTAGAGGGTGAGAGACTACTGATAAAAGGGTGAAAAATACAGGAGGAAAACCACAGGTATAAATGATGTTTTAAAAGATACAGTTCCTGCGAACTGGAAGCTCCCCACCACCCCAAGTTATTTGATTTATTGGCTTTGCTCAGGTCTGTGCCCAGGGGCTGAAAGCTGTACGCTGATATCAGAACTTCTGCCCCCATCCCTCTGGTCAGTGCTGTGGCAGAACCGAGGGACTTTTCACAGATACACGCATTGCCACCACTGGGAAACATAAAAATAAGACACAAAACCAGGCTAGCAACAAGACACCCTCCTAGCCAGACCCATATCGGGAAGGAGGAGACCTGGATCCCTGAAGAAATGTCAGGTTGGTTTTAGGACCAACCTTTCTCCTTTTCTAAAAACGCACATTTTCAAATGGGCAGAGGAATTTTCTCCAAGTCCATGAATCCACTCTAGAGGGACCATGCCAAAAGCCCTACAGAAGTAGACGGCATCAGTCGGTGTTCTCTTCTATAAACCCTCTACTCGGGGTTGTTTCCTATCCCATGCAAATGAAAAATAACTGAAATGAGCAAAAAGGGAAGGATTTCTGAAAATGCACATTAAAGCACACAAATGACTAGCGTGCTGTTATTGACTGGTGATCTTTTCTATACCCGACAGGAATAAATCCTCCACTACCAAACAGCAGTGGGATCTCAGTATGATTTTTTTACCATTAAGCAAGAGCCACTTTCATTTTAACACAGGATAAATAAGTAAATAAGCATGAATATCACCACAGAAAAGCTGCCTTGGATCCTAGTAGTGGGATATCATATATTTGGGCCCAGGAAACCACATAAGCTTGACCCCTAAGGAAACCTGCATTATAACACACCACCGCCAACTCTGGAAAGAAAGAAAATTGCCCCCTGAGAAACCCAGGCCTTTATTTTTGGGCAAGCCAGCCTAAAACTGCCTGAAATAGTCTGATATAATTTATACTAAGGCAGAAGATAATAATTTCACTTAAAGAGAAGGCATCAGCAACTGAATCAGAAAATGCTTACCCCTGTGGAAGACTAGTTTAATACGATAACAGCTCTGGAAGAATGCAGTAAGTAATTCTCCCTTCTTCCACCCCCTTCTCCCTTATATATTTTTGCTTTAAAAAAAAAAAAAAAAAAAACCTCCACAACTCCCTTCAATGCTTCTGCATGGAATCAATCGAGTATCTCCCCCACGGACAGTTATTAACTGTCCCTTGTTTGTGCAAAGGACTTTCAAATAAGAGCTGCGCCTTGGAAGTACTCCTGAGTTATTGGCTTTTCCGTGCTCATGAAAAAGTCATCGCATTTATCTCTGGAGAAGAAAAGAAGCCTTAAAAAAATATAAAGCCAACAAAAAAACTACAGCTTGAAGGCAAGAGAGGGGGAAATGGCATGCAGGGCACAAAGCCATCCCAGCAGAACCCGGGCTAGCAACAGCTCGTGGAAATCCTTTCCCTTTATTACCAATGCAGCTAAATAGCGTTGAAAGAGAACGAAAACCAACAAGAAGCAGGGACGGTTTTTATCAAACCTCCACAAAAGTTGCACTGCTCTTGGGAGCCATTTCTCTTCCCTTCTGAGCCATTCAGCTGCAACAGAAAGGCTGATTTCTCCTGTGCGCGCCACCCGTAATTCTGTCCTCAGATCTGATGTTTCAAAAGGAAGCTTCAATCCTTACGAATAAAAGGGACTGCTTGAAAGAGATCATTCACCTGCCTTGTAACCTAGACGGGAAGGAGCTGGAGGCTCACAGTGGGCTTGTGATGGGCCAGCCTTTGCTCCTGTGAGCCTAGATTCAAGCAGGGAAATCAGGAATGAATTTCCACCACGTGCCCATAGGATGGAAGGCAACTACAGCTCTTCCTTCTCTTTGTGGCCTCCTCACATCTTGAGTATTAACCACAGCCTCTCCCCATCTCCTATGGCTGATATGGTCTTGCTTTTTTTTTTCTGAAAGAGTAAAAAAAGACGGACATCAGAGAGGGAGCCTTGTTTATTTTGGTCCTGCACGTAAACCTCTACATGGCAGAACTCCATCCCATGGCTGTTGGAGGCTTCGCTACTCTCCTCCCACTTAGATCCAAGGCCGTTCGCTGAGCTTCCCTCTCACACTCCCTGATACTTGACTTTCCCCAATTACTTGTGTTACAGACCTTGAAAAGAGACAGTAGGTGATAACCTTGGAGATAACTCCAGGTTTTTCATCTACTGGGAGGAGAGAAAATAGCTTTAAATAAAAATGGAAATTTGAAGTGGAAGGAGGACAAGAGGTGATAACAATGCCCAGGTCTCGCTGTCAAATAGCCTAGTGTAGCATTTACCCTTCGTATAAAATCACAAAACAGTCAAGGGCTTTTTTATCTTCAAAAGAGTCAGCAATGAACCCAGTTTCAGCCCATCTATTGTGCTGGTGCTCTCCGAAACGTGAACGACAGAGCCAATGCACAGCCATCAGCAAATTCCTGCCTTCCCATTCTCCTTTCAGGCAGCCCTCCCTTAGCTACTTGCTTCACCCCGCTGTCCTCTCACTCTCTGGGACAGCAGGTCTCCTTTCTGATCCCAGGGATGATGCAAGGAAGCATGGAGAAAAGAAGGGAAGACCCAGAGGGAGCAGCCCATCCCTGCCAGAGGGCAGTTCCCATTTCCATTTCTCCAGCAGGCAGCAGCAACCTTCCTGCCCCTAGGGATGCTAAGAGACCGCAAAGTACTCTCCTTAAAAAAAAAGAGACCAAAAAATAAGATTGAATGTAGTGAGAGCCAAAACTAAGATGGTGGGCCTTAGAAGATGCTTTGGCAGAGCTGGGACTGCACTTTGCAGAAGGGAGCCATTCATCCCCACTCCACTAAAATAACAGCCTGGACTATTCCCATGATATCATATCCAACCCAAAGCCTTATGAAGCATTTAAAAAGAGGCAACCACACCTTCCCTGTGGACCACATGAAAATTTCACCATGAAAATTAATCACCTAAGACTGATTTCCAACCTGATGACCAGAGTATAAAATTCTTTCAAAACTTGCTTTACAACACACACTGCTGGAAAATGGGGAAGTGAATGATGAGGATCGCTGAGCACCTGGAATAGCACAGCTTCCAGCGTAGATGAGAAAAGATGTGTTTTATGGGAAGTGCAGCTTACTTTTGCCTGAAATCAGAGCTTGTTCCACAAGCTTTTTGGTTCCAGTGATTGGAAGCAGAGACAATTCCCCAGGACAGCTCATGCAGCTGAAATGTCTAGCTAAAAGGGAGATTGGAACTCCCCTGATATGCAAGAGTTTGTTTTCCTGAGTTTTTTTCTCCATGATTTTTTTTATACATGTTCTTTATCATGGAGTGTGTCCCTGTTGTCCTCTAGAACCTAATACATCTCGACTAGATATACACTTTTGTGTGTTTAGGGAAGCAACAGGGAAAAGAGAAAATGGAAGAGGCTGAAAGCTAAGGAAAAGGAAAAAGGAGGGAAAAGGAGACAGAAGGGGAAAGATATAGAGAAAGGAAGGGGGGGAAAAAAGAGTTGTTTTGGAAGAAAAAAGAAAAAAGAAGGAAAGAAAGAAAAGTCAACAACAAAAATTATATATATATAATTATGTGTATATATATATAAATAGCAGAAACCTACCCTGACACAAATTAGCCCTGCTCATCTAGGCACCTTTCCAAGGAGAAAAGAGCAGTCAGGAGCCCAATCTTCTGCTCTCCTTCAATGGTGCTTTCCAGGGGAGCAGAGTTTAAGTTAAACTGCAGAGATTCCCAATGCTCACATACCTCCTAAACACCAAATTCTTCCCTGCATGTTGGTCATTGCCTGGAAAATCTGTTGGGTGCCTTGGTAAAATGTTCCTTAGTGCAATGGGCACTGATATTCTTCCTCTTTTCTGTGCCAGGCATGGAAGTGTTTGGAGAAATCCTGACATCCATGAAACTTGCTTTGAAAGAAAACGCAGATCTAAGTGACTTTCCATTCACAGGAGTAACTTCCTTGAATCCTTCCCTGAATGTGTATATTATATTTCATCAATTTATGAGCAACATCCATCATGGCCTAGATGGTTGGGACACCAGAAGAAGAAGGCAGATCACCATCTGCCTTGGTGCTCAGAACCAGCTCATTCCTCCTCCACAGCATTTTTCCCAAAAAGAACACAAATCACCGGGAATTCTTGGGTTCCCCCAGCTCATAAATGTTATTCAGATTCCCAACAGGTCATTCTACATCACCTGTTCTCCTGTGGTGCCCTAATTACTTTGTTCTGACTTGGAGGAGGACCTAGATTTTGCTTCTCCTTGGTATTAGTGGAAATAAATAAAACCTGCTGTTCTGCCTTCTTCACCCAGAGGTCACAGTTTGTCTCCTTTCCAGCCAGTAGCCTGATACAAGCTGCCCCCATCCACCTTTTGGGAATGGAAAAATGAGATTCAGCCTTGTCCAGTTCTTAAACAAAGCTCTCTGAAGAGTTGATAACTCTGTGACTTCCATCAGCTTTGGCACAGATCTAAACTTTATTTAAAAAATAACCTTTTAAAAAAGTGATTAACTTTTCAGAAATGTAGCATCCCCTTTCTCATTGCTCAGAGCATGCTCTGATACATCCTGAACCTGACAGAGACGACAGTCATACTGCATGGGGAGTCCCATTGCATCCGAGCAGAAGTTGCAAGCTGTCTATTTAAAAAACCTTTACTGAGGAGGGAGAGCAGCACCCTGGATTTTAAAGCAGTAAGAATAGCCTTACTGGGTCCAAAGATCCAGCTAGCAAACAGCTGTCTCTGGCAATGGCAAGGGGGAGTAGAGGAACAGGACAAGCATACAGCAACATGTGCCCAGAACACTCCTTCCAAGAGTTTTAGGCTCATGGATGTCCCACGCCAAACGTGGAAACTTCACAGTTGATGGACCCCCATTGATTTCTTTGCTACAGATTTGTCTGGTTGGTTTTCTGAACCCGGAATGTATCCCACAGCAGAAAGTTTTATCAGTCAACTATTTTTTATTTTTTTTTGTGAAGGGAGAGATGGCTTTTTTTCCCCATTTTTTTCCCCAGGACAAATTGCTGGTTTGAACCTGACGTCTGCTAGTTCCTTGAGAAACTCAGTAGTTCTTGCATTGGAAAGCACAATGAACAATTGAGTCCAGTCCACTTTCCATGGAAAGGATTCCTTCTCCACCCTCAAAAATGAAAAATAAAAATAATTTAAAAATAAATAGAAAAGAACATTGTAAAAATCTGGATTCTCATCAAGAAAAGAATAGAGAAGAATGATGCTGGGGCTATGTATTAGGAGACTTTCCTCAGTTTTTCAGATTTTTTTTCTCATTTTTAATCTACTCAGTCTTAATACTACGCCCCCATGCTTGCTATTTTCACAAAACAGTTGACCCATCCATAATAACAACTGCTTCTTTATTAAAACCTCTACTTCCCTGGCAGAAATTTACATATATTTCACTTCCAGGCTATCCCAGGGCTCCATGCATGTCAGACCCATCCTGGCTACACCTGACCACTTTTACATTTCTACAGCAAAGCCTAAATCCAGATCCCTCTCCTCACTACTACAGCTACCTTGTCTCTCTCCCTCTTGGTTCTGCACATCTATTATGCGCATTTTCATTAGGAGCATTTTGCAAGCGATCTGTTGATTCATTGTATTAGAATTGCAAACAAATGGCATCATTTTCCCTGCACGCTCTTCTTTGAGAATTCGGCATTGATTTCCCGGCATTGTCAGGCTACTTGACTGACACTTCTGGTTGATTTGAACCCTTTAAGATTTCTCCCTGCAACCACTTCTGCTCATCAGTTCTTCTGCTAGGACTCGAGAGCTTGCAGGAGCTCCGACACCTGTATTAGTTTACACAAGGCTTGCATTTCCCTGCTCCGTATATGCTTTCTAATGCTTTGCCTTGAAATCGTAATGTGACAGCAAAAGTCGGGAGCAAGGGGCCAAATTCAAATCTATCCCTCATGTAATTCTATTGACTTCAATGCCTGCTGTGTGTCAGATGAGCACATGTATTTCTATCGCATCCAGACCTTCAAAGGGCCCTTGATGCTGTAGGCAGTCAATGCACTATTTAATCCTTCAAGTGCTGGGATTCTTTCATTTCCCTGTGTGTTTTTGTCTTTTTAATAGACAAATGTGATTTTGCCGTGGTTGCTGTTATATCTGAAACCACTACAAAATGCTTCCAAATGCTGTCATATTCTTTACTGACACAGAGACCCATATTAATGTGTCTTACACACTTTGACAAATACTCACAGATCCTGACACACCTGGCCTGCACAGCGAGGTTTAGCATCTTGTGGATGAAAACAGCGGGTGAGCAGCAGTAAATAACTTCCCCACACTGTTGCATAGCAGGGTGTCCAGACCCAGGAGGGATCAATATGGCACTTTCGAAAGTCCAGCTATCTTCTCATTAGAGAAAAACACGGGATAGAAAGCCCATTCAGGATCTGTACAGCTCTCAGGGAAATTCGCAGGATTTTTTGCATTGCCTTCAGTGGGAGCTGCGTCCTGCTGTAAGGTTCTCAGAACATTTCAGAGCATTAAGCTGCCTTAAAATAATGGGATTTGGACATCTTAAGTAGTTAGATGCCTTCACACTCTTGTGAACTTGGGTCATAATGTCCAAGATTGATTCTCCTTGCAAATGCCCAATTAGGGATGCCAAGATCAAATCCAGCTACTCGTCCAAGACTTTAAAACATCGGGGCTAGCTGCACTCGCTACCAGTGCTACTGGTGGGAAAAGGGCCTTTGGATGCCCAGGATTTAGGATGTTAAGCATGAAGCACAAAGAGTCATCTTTCAGTGCAGAAAGAAGACTCTTCAAGGCAAAGTGACGTGATTTCAGATATTTTAAACTGAACTGTGCCAAGCCCTGGGAAGCACACCGATTTGGTGCTTGCTCCAAACTGCAGAGGAGATGACTGGCTAGTTTTCACCCCTTTCCAAAAGCCCTTCCATTGCTGCCTGGGTAATCGAGCCTTCATTCAGCTGGATTCATGGTGGTCTTGTGCAGAGACCTGAGAGCATCTCAGTGCAGGAATGCAAGCCCCTCTCTGCCCATCTGCCTCCCGTATGGATCTCAGAAAGCCTGGCCCGGTGCCATTGACGCTGCTACCTCCTGGGTGTGTTTCTGTTCGGAGCAGCTGATTGATTTTATTGCTGTGGCAGAGAATTGCAAATATGAAGTGCTCCCTGTACCAAAATGGCATTTGTGTAAGTTGTATTGTAAATACATACTGACACGCTGACGTTGTTGTTAATATAAGAACGTTAAGTGCCTATTAATTTCATTATTGCTTAATCAGCAGTGAGACCCATGTTCTCCTCTCCAGCCCAGCTGCTTGGCTGGGGAGGTGCCTCTCCAGAGAGGAGACTGGGAATGCAGGACAGCAATGACGATGCCAAATGTTGATGCACGTGGGGCAGAATTCCACACATCATCTGTGCGCATCTGCAGCCTAGACGGGAGGACAGCTGCTTTTATGAGCCCTGAGCAGACAGTGTGTTCAGATTTCAGTGGTGTCCCTGCCTTGGACTTTCTCCTTCAACTGGGGAGCTTTTTCTTGCTCCTTCAGACGAGTATCAGAAATGATCTTGCTCGTTTTGTGCTGTTCTTTGTTTTTCCTGCTCCCTCTTTTCCATCTCATCCTTAGAAAACAAATCTGAGAAATGATTTCCCAGCACCAGAACAACCCAGCTGTTCCCTCTGCCTCCAGAAGCTGTGTGCATCCAGGACAGAAAAGACCCTGTTTCACCCCGCCTCAGATACAATTCTGAAATTTATGGGAATGTCCAAACCCGTGGGATTTATGAACACCGGTGTCTTCATTGCTTATTCTATCAAATCTATTCTCTTCTACCCTCTGCCAGGTTTCATCATAGGTCAGATCTAGAATCCCTCAGACTCCAAGAAGTTACAGTAGGAGGGGAGAGAAAGACCTGTAAAGGCACACAGCCTGACCGTCTTTTACTGCAAGAAGAAAGAGGTTTCCTTGGGGAGACGGGGGCGAAAGGACATGGAGAGACAGCTCTTGTAATGGGAAAACTATTAGCCCAATGAGTTGAAAAAGTGACAGACTGATAAGAAGTAGCCTGAGTATGAGGAATAACTTCCTGACAGCGAGATCTATCAGACTGCAGGAGAGAGGCCCAGGGGAATTGTCAGGAGGCCCAGCCTTTGAGCCACTTAAAATGGAACAAAACATATTTGGAAGCAAACCTGCAATGACCAGGAGACTAAACAAGCTACAACCTCTTAGCAATAATTCTTTTCCGTAGCTAATAATTCAGGGAGGGATATCAGGAGGCACAAACAAAGCCCAGAGAGGAATGCAGTCAACTTACCCGACTTCACCTAACAAGTGTGCAACTGCTTCAGTTCATCAGTCCCCTGGGACATGGTGAGACCGAACAAGGCTGGTCAGAAAGATTTGCAAAATCACTAGAATGCAAATCCCTACCCCAGGACTGGCCAGAAGCAGCAGAAATGCAAAGTTCACCATTACACAAGTTTTTACTGGTGGAAATGCTGCAATGCTTAAGGCTACAAGGCTAACTAATTTCCAAGTTGTCACCCCAGGAAGCCAATGCATATCATCCAGTGGGCATTTAAAATTAAGCCTGAGCCTTTATCAGGGGAAAACCATGCAGGAATGCCTCCACCTGACCCCTTTGCACAACTTTCTCCCAGCACACCAAGTGGCAACACAGGCAATTATAAAGTGTTCATCGCAACTGTCCCCAGGGAGCTGACCCAGCAAGGACAATGTACTCATCACTAGCTTCATGCTCATCTCAAGGATCAACCAGACATGGTTGGGAGCACGTCACCTTCTCCCAGGGCTGCATCCCTCATGAAGAAACAATAGATTCTGGGACATCAGGACCATGAAGACTGGGTGCATCTAGCTTCAGTGACGAAAGATGTGAGGAGCACTTGTGGAAGCCACGGCCCCCGAATCAGGACTCTCATTCATTCACCGGTTCTGCCTCTGACTTGCTGTCTGACCTTGAGAAAGTCATTTAATCTCTCTGTGCCTTGGGATCTGCATAAAAATAATTATTATAGCTGATGTTTTATGGGAAAAGACTGCTACCGTATAAAACATCATTCTAAAATGCCCTTTTCAAATCCTTCATTAGAAAAAAAAACTCTATGGGGGGCAGAATTTCAGAATCTTATTAAGACCTTCCCAGTGTCTCGGTGCATTTGACTAACTCTCCATACACACTATGCTACATTTAGATCAGGATTTGAGACTAGGAATTGTTCATAAAAATCTTCTAACTTATTCCAGTGGCAGCTTCAAGTTCTGATGATGAATTGTATCTAATTAGTTATTTTGTCATTTGCAAAGATAGCCGGATAATAAATCACTCTTTCCAGCTAGAAAACTTTGACTTTGTATCTCCCCGCCTTCTTAATCAACTTTTGAGTCATTCTTTAGTTTTTCATCCAGAAATCTTTTTTTTCAAACAACTGTCAAGCAACCAACATTTTTCATGTTAAAACGAACCTGAAGATTGGGCGGTTATTTTCTTATTTAAGGGGGAAAAAATCCCTGATTATTATCAGCCAAAAAAAATATATATATATTCAGCTTAAAGCTTATGTCCTCTAAAATAAACACTGCTACAATTTTTCACCCTGATCCAAGCACTTCAGAGCAGCGAGCAGAGGCACTGTTTTGTTGACAGCTCTGTTTGCAAGAACAGCTTTCCTCTCTCTGTTTCAGGTTACCACCTCTGGGGAAGACTCAAAAGGAAAATAAAAAATAAAGGTTGAGGATGTGGCTGAACCTTCTTCACACCAGCATCCTTCTTCAGCTGGCCATAGCCTCCCAATGTAGAGCGCAGAAGAAAACGAAGGAGGTGACCGATCGGCTCAGAGGGCTCTACTCTGTCCTACCACGTTATTTTTTTACTCCCCTGTGCCACAAATTATTAAGCAGATCTTTAGCGGCCACTCGTCCCAACAGAGTATGTGATGTAACAGCTTTCTGGTGATAGATGGATTTTCTTCACTGAGTTTCCCATGGGATCTCCTCTCCCACAGCGCTAGAGGACTTCTGAAACCGCCCTCGACTCCCAGCAAGTTCTTGAGCAGGAAGGCCAATGCCAAGGCTTGGATGAAGGACCATCCTGGTGCCCTATCCTGCACAGAAAGTCAGGATGACCAAACTTGTTAGAAACTCAGCTTCGCCAGGACCAAGAAAAGTCACTGCAGTGCTGCATTCAATGACCTTTGCAGGGAGTTTTGTCATCTGAAGGCAAGAGGACATTCCAGCTTCAGCCCCTTCAATGAGGAGGGACACCCCCCATCAAGGGGAGGCACGTTTATGAAGGGTTGCACTCTGTATGCCCAGCTCCCTTTTCCTGCACTTGTCCTGAGTTAACCCTAACAAAATAAATCAAGTCACGGAGTCCCAGGGCAACAAAGGAAGAGAGAAGCACCCTGCTGAATGCCTCCAACACCCTTCCTCGTTCTAATTAAATGCTGGATATGGGGTTTTATTGAGGAGGAGTCCTGATGCCTTTCTCACTGATCTCTGTGCCACAGCCCCCTCGATATTAGGGACTTAGAAATGCGTGTGGAGAACAGCACCACTGCACAGTCACTTCCAAGGAGAACGATACTCCACAACAGGCAGAGGCAATAAGATCACAGCAAGCCTACCAGGTTTTGCAAAGTTCAAAATGAGCTCTGGGTTCATTCACATGCACTTAAAGGCTTGGCATCTTTAACGTGCCCGAAGGTTTTACCATCTTCTGAGCTTTCCACTTGAATTACAGCAGCAGTGGGAAAAGACTGAATGAGTCAGAGTCTGGAGCCCTGTGCTCCCGTCCCACCGAGTCACACACAGATAACCTGATGCAAGCATCAGGGAGCACAGCGAGCTGTGATTTGAAACTCACCCGACATGCCGCACCGACAGCTCGACATCCAACGCCATGGGAGGCAGATCTGGATCCGTCTCAGGCACAAGGCTAGTCCCATTTTCTGCTCTCTCGTCCTGGGAGATGCCACGAGCTGTCACACCATGCTTGTTAGCTAACAGAAGACCAGGCATCCCCAGGGAGGGGAGCTACTGATGGGTCCTCTGTGCGAAAGGCATCAGTGTGGGGGAATGGAGGAACGCGGCCTTGGATGGACCTGAACCCCATAACAGCATCCCATGCACTACTTCACTCACAGCCCATGGGCTCCCTCACTCATCCTGCACAGCTTCAGCTTATTAATTGTTGAAAAGAAATGCTCTAAGACCAAACTGGAGATCTGCAAGGGACATACAGCTTCGTGTTGCAAGGCATAAGCCAATCCTATATAACGGGTCCTGACCTGAATCCCATAACAGCATCCCAGACACTGCTTCACTCACAGTCCATGGGCTCCCTCACAGCTTCAGCTTCTAAATGTTGAAAAGAAATGTTCCAAGACCAAACTGGAGATCTGCAAGGGACGTACAGCTTTGTGTTGCAAGGCGTAAGGCAACCTTATATAATGGGCCAAGGGGAAATATTCCTGTTGGCTGGAATATCTCAGAACACCTTTCTGACAACTCTCATGCACCTTCTTCTGCAATGAAGGCCAGAAAAACACCAGATGAGCCGGACTGCAGATCCACTCTGGTTCTCCGGTCACTGCTGATTTCCACCCCCCCCCCTTCCCAGTGAAGTACTCAGGTGTCATCTTTGTAATGGGAATTTTGGTCAGGGGGATGGGGAGCGGAGAGAAAGCCAGAGGCTGACACTTCTACATGCACCACATTCTAATTGGGGTCAAGGGATGCAACAGTTGGAGAGCAGCAAGTTATTTTCTGCATCACTGGCCTGTCAAAATATGTTTCTACCCAGATATAAGGAAGGAAAAGGACCAAGACCAGGAACAGCTCCCTGGCGAGGCAGTTTTAGGAAATTTGGGATGCCGGCAGCTGCCGCCCTGACCTGGGCTCAGCAAGGTGCTTCACACCCTTGAAAGGTGAAAGGTAAACCCATTGCAAAAGGAGGGTGAAAGGCATTTGAGGCAGAATCATCCAGAAATCCTTTTCCTGGGCAGCTTTTCCCACGGGGTAATGTGAGCCATCTGTTGACATTTGGTGGACTTTGATTTCCCAAGCACGTTTACCCCGATCTCGAGGACACCGGGGTTCAAGGCTCACCCTAGCACAGCCAGGCAAGTTTCCCAAGGCCCAGACAATTTAATCTGACCCAAACACAAAAATAAAGCAGTTCCAGACCTAGCCAGCTCACCCCAGGAGAAAGATCGTGAGCCGAAAATCCTTGCTATGTATTTGGAAAGCTCAAGAGCTATCAAGTGGTATGAGCTCAAACCCCCAGGTGGAAAAGCTCTCTTTGATGGTGGGAACAGCTGCAATTGTAAAGACTCAAGGTAGAAAAAGAAAGAGCAAAGAGGTCTTCCTTTGATGGTCGCTGTGATGTAGGGCTTTGAGTGCAGAGTATGACCAGATCCCTTCCTTCATCCGATGCGTGTCCCAAGCTGTCAATTCCAGCTAAACAGCAACTCACTATACCTTCACGAAGCCAGCTGGGACAGTGACAGAGCGCTAAAATTTAGGAGGAGCAAAATACGGTCCTGTAAGCCACAGAACAGCACCTCTTGCATCACACAGCTAGCTGGAAAGGCAGAGAAGTCACCCAACTGCATACACGAGTGAGGAGAGGGGCTGAGCTGGTGATTTCGGGGATGGACGCGTCTGTGCACTCCCATGAAGGACCCCTGCACAGCCCTGCCCTAACAGTACGGCTTGGGTTTGATCCAGAAACATCACACCTAGAGGTAAAAGCAGAGCTCTGTGTTTGGGCTGTTGATAAACCAGCACCCCAATCTAATGTCCTAAGCACCCCAAGGGATGTCCAGGTCCCCACCACCAGCCAGCAGACACCACGGGCCCTGTACCCAGCTAGAAATGAATTCCTTCCCCAGCACGGCGTGCGAGGAGACGTTCCCCTCCTACAGCTCTTTTATGAGCCTTCCCTTCCTCATAAATGAGTGATGAGGCCCCTTTAATTGAATTAATTCTAAATGCTGATCTCGGGATGAATTATCAATGTAAAACAGCAGCACGAGCACGGGGCGTTTGCACAGCGCTGCCAGCCACGGCGGCTCGCTCGCTGCTTGCAGCCGGCTTTCAAACAATGGGATGTGAAGAAAGGGAGGGCTGGCACCCAAGGGCTTCCCCAGCGGGATCATCAGGAGCCCCTGCTGCATCGCTTCTCCTCTGCTTGGTATCACAAAGGCCCCAGGAGCATCCAGGACAGGTCTGGGAGGTTCTTCGGATGGAAAAAGTCTCTTAAGGCTGCGTGTTAAGGTATGATTTGTACGAAGATGAAATAAGAGCAGCCATATGTGAGACAGTCAGGAAGATGCTGTTGTTGTCCAAAGGGTGATGAGACAAAGAAAGACCAAGCATGGCCAAGAGCTTGTCGTGGGGCAGCACAAGCTGAGTTTCCCCAGCTCCGTCCCGCATCTGACCTGCAGAAACACCTACCCTCAAGTGCCCGGCTGCTGAAAACATCATCCAAGCAGCAAATTCAGGCAGCATCCCCTGAAACACCGTGTGAAGGGTGCTGTTCCCCTCCTCCTGCCCCATCTCCCTGCCTCCAGGGGAAGGACCTCCCTTGGCTTGCCCCAACGTGCCACCCCGGAGGGCTCGGCGTGGGGTCACGCTGCACAAGCATGGAAAGCAGAGCAGCGAGCGAAGCTGTTCCCACGCCTGCTCTGCCCAGCAGGTAGGTGAGAGAAGCCCAGCCATGCAGGAGGAGAGCCGCAGACAGAAATGTGTCAGGCCAGGCTTTATTTCCTCGGGAGCTGGCACAGTTGGTGGGGAGGAGTTCGAAGGGGAGAAAAAAAAAATGTAGTGGAGGTAACTGAGGTGTGAGCAGTGGTGCAGAAAGCTCGATGGAAGCAGGTGAGAAAGAAATTTCCATTCCCCTCCTCCCACCAACACTTTCCCAAAAAAGATGCAGTACTTCAGCACCACGATCTGCAGAGCACCTCTCTCCCAGTGTGGGCAGAAGTCCCTGGTGCTGTTCGCTCCAGCACCGGCTTCTGCAGGCCCAGGATGTTACCCACGTAGTTAAAACAAACACAACTCTTACACCCGTCCAAAACAAACAGCTCTGCTGTGAAAATATTGGCACCTCAGCAGCTTAATCGCTCGCTTGAGAAGGGTTCTCCATCCCCTGGGTTCAGGCAAGCCCAGCCGTTGGTTTGGGATTACCTTCCCTCTCCAGCTAATCCTTGGCACAGTCATCACCTCCTCCACCAGCTCATCCCTCTCCCCATGCACAGGCTCCATCCCGGGAGGTATTTTCGAAGCCTTTTCCTGAAATTTCCTGAATTTCCCGAATTTCCCTATGCTGAGCAGATCGCCAGTGCTTTGCTTTTGCTCCTTCTCCGCAGCCGCTCAGCTCCAGCCCTCTGAGGCCCATCAAGTTTTCTTCAAACAAGAGTCTAAATAAATAAAAGGGAAGCAATGGTCTCACTCTCAAGTTTAGGGTAAGACTTTGGTGATATTAAGTCCATCCAAGGCCCGTCTCCTGTCTCCACGAACAATCAGAGCTGGGTTTTTATGGCATGAGGAGCAGGGTAAGTGCGGATTGATTTTCCCTCTGCTGCATCCCAGATCCAGGCAATAAGCTCGGGGAAATCTCCGTGGACACATCACACCAAAACACAACAATAATGAGGTGGGGAAGAGATGATAGGATCTTACAAATCAAAGCTAAAGGCGCTGGCAGAGCCAGTCGAGGTGGTGTTCAGGAATAACGGGGGGCTCACACCTTATAAAAAGGGTCCTGCACTTACCAGGGTTGTAACCCCGCATCAAAGCCTCTTCGATACAAACACCACGGCCGGATCTTTCATTACCCAACTGCCATTAATTCCTATGATCCTAACAGCAGTGACAGGACTGTTTTCCTGCTCCTTGCACCCTTAAGACCACTGCGACTGGAGACGGGTTTATTCACTCCACCCAGTTTATGGCGTGCTTGTCTGTGCCACGAACTTTCTGCCTGGAAAACTGGCAGCTATTAGAGGTAGCTAAAATAAAACTAGATAAAATAAATACAAAATTGCCACAGTGTAATTAAACTCGAATTGTTAGGAAAACGTGACCTAAGAGAGGTTCCATCTGTGCAATACCCTTTCTTTAAATACACAAATGTATAGAAATAAACACAGACAAATCTCTTCCTCCGTAGGTGTAATTACACAGCTCCATCATTTACACACCCAGCCCCACTGCATGTGTATTCCACAGTGCAGCTACAGTAGGCGGTATATGCATGAGAAGAAAGCTATAAACTATATTTAAAACACGCTCATTACTCAAAGTATTTGACACCTCGACTATCAAGAGATGCATTTGCTCTGAAATAATATTCTGTTTGCTAATCACTCAAACACAAGTTTCCTATGAGCTTCTCCTCCTCGACAGCAGGGTCCCAGAAACGGACCAGCCGTCAAAAAAGGCCAAGAAACATTTCCTGCCTGCCAATTAATCGCAAAGAAGAACTGGCTGTGCTCAAAATAATAAACAAAACCAGTGCAAATTCCTCCGAGCAGAGGCTGGGTGCTGAACTGCTGAGTCAGCTCCTCCAGAACGCAGAGCAAGATGTAAAGCAGCCAGCAGAAACGCACTTGGGGAAAAGAAAAAAGAAAAAAAAAAAAAAGGAAAAGAAAAAAAAAAGTCATCTTCAGAACAAAATCAGAGGAGGCAGCAGCAGGAGCACGTTTTGCAGCGTCTCTGCTAACAAATCCCTTCATCAGATTTGTCTGCTTTGTGCATGTGTGTGAGGTGAGCATATGTCTCCATCAAATATTTTTGGCGGAGGCATTTGTAGGCTGGACGTGCTTCATGCCTGCTTGCGCTGCTCTTTATGAAGCGGTCCGAGGAGAGGCAGGGTTTGAATGCTGCTGCCACACATCCACTGTAGTCAGTCTCTGGGCTTTGGGGTTATCATTTGGTGGCTCTCTCTGATTAAAAAGCCCCCCGACACCTTGGAAAATGCAGCCTTTGGGGCTCGGGGGCGCACCAGCTCTGCATGCACGGATGCAACATGGTCCTTGTGCCTGCCTGCCCTCACCTGCTCTCCCCACGCAGCTCAGTCCCTTTGGCCTGACTTTTAGGATGTCATCTGCGTGTCCCAGAGAGGACACAAGCTGCTGGAGGAGGCACATTTCTGGGTCAGCCTCGGGGATGTCCTTTGATGGGGTGTTGATGTCCTTGGGGTAGCTCAGCCCCGGTGCCTCCCATGCACCAGTGGGACCACCAGCCTGCCTGTCCCACCAGCAGTGAGAAACCTGAGGTCTGGGCAAACAGAAAAAAGCAAATTTAGGTGAGGATGGAGCCTGCAAAGCTTGCAAACAGAATCACACGGTGTGGTGCCAGCAATGTCAGGAGCTTGGATTTGACCAAAATGTCCCTTCCACTCCTACAGCACTTTGCAGCACGGCAGAGCTTGGCCCTCTGGCCCTTCAAACAAGTCCTAATGTGGCAGTTGGGAAAAGTGGGTCAGAAAAGTCATTCTGATGTGGTGCAGGACATGTTTTGGGGAGCATGCTGATGTACCTTCTTCGCTGACCTGCTCTGATCTGAAGCAAAGCCAAGGAAGAAATCAGGAGCACTGGAAACGAAGCAGACAGCGAGTTTTGATTTTCGTTGCAAAGCACCAACTGCGCAGAAATGACTGCCGAAAGGTGGCTGGCAATGACCCTCCAGGATGGCACGAGTGAAATCCTGGTGACAAGGGACTCCGCAGAAAGAGTCGGGAGAGGCAATAAACCACAAAGGTGGTGAACAAGATCCCACTGACTCGCCAGGAGCTGAGAGCAGGGAGGAACGTGGCCGTCCATCAGCACGGAGATTGAGAAGGCTCCGTGCTCAGGAATCAAAAAGCACCAGCACACAGGTAGAAAGAGGGCAGAGATGTTCCCAGAAGAGAAAGGTGGCTCCTGTTTGCGCGATTCTTTTGCGGTGATGATTTTAGGGAGAGCACAGAGCAAGATTTCAGCTTGACCTTGCAGATCTTTCACTTCCCAGGAAAATCGCTTCTCTTAAGACGCTGAAATAGCTCCAGGGCTACGCGGGCTGGGCTGCTCGGGCAGCGAGATGAGATGGCTGCACCATCCCCTCTGGCTCTTAAAGATGGCTCTCTAATAGCAGGAGAATCAGAGAGTCCAGGAGGAGCTTTGGGCAATGGTGGCAGAAGCATTCAGGAGACACAAAACTGCATCGTGAACAACCTGTGGCTGAGGCAAGTGATCTCGTAGGTGCTGGCCCATCAGGATGATCCACCAAAACGCTTATTGGGGATGCTGGAGAGATTTTCAAGCCCCTCACCTGACACCAGCCATGGCTTTAGAAACCCCAGGACACTCCTCTGGTCAGCATCCATGTGAAAGGTCCAAATTTCAACAAATATGGCAAGTAAAGAGGGTGCAAAACACAACCACACGAGCACTCAAATTGCTTTTTGAGCACCAAACCTGCTTTCTGTGCCTGTGTGTGCTCTGAGCACTGGAAGGCGTACAGCTTTCCTCCTAACTTATTCATGATGTTCTGGCAGTCTTGCCAAGTTCGCCCCAACTCGGCTCATGCAAAAAACAAAAGCCTGGAGTGTTACAAAGGGCACTTCACCAGCGTGGTGGAGGGAGGGGGGAGTTCACAGCGGTTACGCTGCTCTTGCAGAGAGAGATACAGCTCCAGGAGCTGCAAGGGGCAGGGAGGGAAGGGTAGGAACTCAGGCCGGCTCATAGCTGCCTCTTCTGGGAAGCCAAGGGCCTCCCACTAGGATGCAGAGCCAGCTACGAGCAGAAGGGATTGAAGCAGAGCCACTGCAGGGAGCTGTTTCTAATAGGTACCCAACAAGCCTCGAAAGGGATCGTGCAGTCAAGCTGCAGCCCTTCTGCCTCCGGTACCCCTGCACATCCCTCCTACGTGCACTCAGGCTACAAAGGGAAAAAAAAAAAAAGAAAGTGCTCTTAGCAGCCTCCTTTGCAAAAAGCATGAGCTGGGTTTTTTTTTTTTTTTTGCATACTAGAATAGAAAAGAATAGATATATAGCTTTTACGAATGGAATATTAATTTGGCTGCTGGCCTCCAGTTCCTGCCAGCAGTGCTCGTGCACACGATCGGAGTTTGCATCTTCCAGATGAGCAGACACTCACCGGATAAAGGATTGCTGCTTGACGTCCGGGAGGCATGGGTCAGCACAGGGGCGATGCAAAGGGGAGCACTGCGGTCACTTTTGCTGCTCTCCCTGTGCTGGGACACCACAGAGCTGGCATTCAGACTGGCAAGGAAGGAGCCGAGGGGCTTCACGTGCTGATGCTTTGCTCATTTCCTACTTTTCCTCCTGTCAACAACCCTGGGAGATGTCCTCTCACGTCAGCGCTGTGAGGAGGAGATAGAACAACTGCGATAATGCCTGATGTTGCTGATAAGGGATGGCAAAGAAGCAGGTAGGATTGCTCGCTCCCCCACAGGGAGAAGACACGAGATAAAACTGCCTGTGCACAGCAGCCCACTTACCTTCACCACAAAGACCCTGTCTCCACTCAGCTGGGATCCCCTCTTCCTGACTTCCAGGAATGCTTGGCGTTCATTTGCAGCATGCCTGAAAGATCTGCTAGATCTTCAAGAAGGCAACACAGCGGCCACCCAACGATACACCCAGATATGATGCATGCTGTTAATATTACCAGCAGGGAATGCTTTTGGCTTAAGGCAGATGCAAAGGAGCAGAGGTACGAAACTCCCCCGCAGGGTATTGCCTTTACTCCTTACAGAGAGCATCCTACAGAGAGCACCTCAAGGCCTGGCTACTTCTTGCCCCTTACAGGCTTGCTCCTAGGGGACGATGGGGACAAGAGCCGTGTCCCTTGGGCAGGGCAGCAAGGGTTCAGGGTCACCACCCCACCCCAGCCTGAAATCCAGCCCTGCTGCACCCTCCAAGGCAGAAAAGAGGAACTGGGAAGGGAGCAGCTGATGGTAACCCAACACTGGCCCCAGCTGCCCTGCTGCCAGGCCGTTATAAATAACACCAATGCTAGAGAAAGCTGATGGAACGAGGACATACGGCTGTTTGGAAGCAGGGGATGGATATGTGAACCGAGGCACGGTTCAGAGCAAACCAAGCCCCTGATGAGTCCAAACCACACAAAACCGTTTCTAGCTCTCAGCCAGGCTGCTGGGAAGTAAAACCTTTGAATTTCCTTTCTGCAGGGAAAGTGCCACGACCTCAACGTTTTAACTCCTTTGCATCTCCAGCCAGGAAAATGGAGGTGCTGTTTCGGCAAAGAGCTGAGAGATCCACCAAGGAAAGCATCCTTGAAAGCTCCTTGTGCGTGCATGGTACCATGAAAGGTCCCGTGTGTGCACGGACAACCACGCAGGGTCACCTGCCCCAAAGAGTGGCTGGCAAACACCCACCAACCTGAAAATCGGGGAAGGAATAGCGTGAATTTTACAGCTTCCAGTGTCTCATCTGTCTTCTCCCAGCTAATCCAGCTCTACCCCTGACACGCCAGCAGGTTCAGCACAGCTGTCACTTAAAACAAGCCTCCTCACACGATTTAAAAATACCCTGTGCTCACGCCAACAATAACTCCCTACCCCGCCACAATAGCTCTGTATTTATAGCAAGGCTTTCTTCGTGCTGCTCACCCTCGTATTGTCCCCAGCAGCAGATCTAAGAATTGCCATCTCCACAAAGAGGGATTTGGGTATTTTAACAAGCTGTGGTGAAAACCAGACCACTCTCCCATTTCTGCTCAGGACCGAATTTCAGCCACACAACCACAAGCCACATCAGCGCAGGCAAGAGAGAATTTCTCCCCTCTCTCCTTGCTGGAGATGACAGGGCAAAGCCTCCCGAGGGTTGACACAAAGCTACAACTGCTTCCATTTGAGCAGTAATTGAAAATCAATAGGATTGGTAGTTTGAATGCTCGTGTGCTTAAAGCAGAGGTCTAGAAGTCACAAGCGGGAATGATTTCTTCTCCTGGTCCTGATTCCAAAAAGACCTTTCGGGTTCCCTGGGCCTGCGATCCACCGCCAATAAACTGGAGATAATCCACTGCTGGCTTGTAATTCACGAGGGCTGAAAAAGTGCTGAGGAACCTGGGTGCATGGGACGCACTCATGGAGAGCAAGTTATTACCAAATACATTAAAGCGAGAGGCAGCGAGGGGTGCCGAGTCTTCTTATTTCTTTTTTCAACGGAGTGTCAAGGAAAACTCTGCATCAGCAACCTCTGATCCACTTGACTAATCCAAAGAAGAAGCAGAGCCAGGACACCCAAACTGCGACAGCAGCCGAGTGCACGAGGTGCTGTGCAAGGCTTGCAGCCCAACAAAGGCTTTGTCATGCCCGTGGAGATGAGGCTGGCTCTCAAGGAGATGCTGCTGACAACCTGCTGAGTGCTGTGTACTTTTCTCTCTCCAACGTGCACCCCACCTGGCCAGCTCCACCGACCAACGCAGGTCTTCTGAGCAACGACAAGCAAACTGCCAACCTCTGCTGTGTGCTCCCTCTGCTAATTTCCTGGTCACTTCTCATTTCTGTGTGACCTCAAAGATCCAGAGAGGGAGCAGCAGCGCGGACAGCTGTCAGGGACTTATCCCATGGTGCTCGGAGCATTGGGAACCTCCACTGGGAGGAAGCCCACCTCTGCTGTCAAAATAATGGACATTGCTGCATTACCTGACCTCTGCCCTGCGCCGTCTGGGCCCCAGGAATGGGATTTTTCTCATTATGTATATTGCAGGCAGGCTCTGGGAAGGGGAGATTCATTTCACTAAAGATTATATTGAAGGAGAGGGGGGAGGAAGGTGGAATTATTGATGCTAACACACCTGAACTGCAGCATTCGGATGCTGACCCTGGTCACAGCAATGGGGATGGACTTGCTGGTGGGCGACGGAGCCCATGGAGGGAACAGACAGTCCCACGGCCCGATTCTGCAGGGTGTGAGCCCCAGCCCCAAAAAACAAGAGGCACTTCTGTCAGTTTGAATAATCAAGACCACATGTGCAAAATAAGACCAAATACAGTCCTAGCAAGGTTCTGCTGCAGAGGAACAGATAGCCATACCTCCAGTTGCATCTCGGGTCTCCCTTCCCAGCTGCAGGGAATATTGCCGCACGCTGCTCCAAATCACCCATCACCCAGAAGAGGCTCAACACCAACTAGTGCTCCACTCCAAGCAGTTACACCTTATTCCAGAATAAGTATAATAATTCCAGTTACATTTACTCCAGAATAACACCTTGTTCCTTTGTCACAGGAGCTGCTATTCTAGTACTTTAATAACACCAGCAACATCAGAGAAAATGTCTCATTTCTTTCCTACAGCCCGAGCAGCACAGTTGCTATCAAAGTCAGGGCCGACGGTTCAAGCAGGAACATCTGAGCTGGCTTCACAGCTGCTAACCAGCTCCGAAGCAGCCTCCCAGGTCATGCTGGACCCAAATTTCTGCAAATCCCGAGCAGGGACACAAACCTTGTATTCCCAAACACAGGCAGCCGCAGTGGAAAGCCTCATTTTTCGCAGCCCTGTCCACAGCATGGCTTGGAGGTGTCATTAAGAATCCAATCAACATGACGTCATGGATGTAATTGAATTATATGTATGTTCAGCGGACCCTTTCTGCTTGCTATCCCCATTGGCTAATGTTGAATTATGATGGATCATACGCAGGGCTATATGAAGCATGCAGGAATAACCCAAGCATGCATTTTTAATGATGCAATCCTGATAACTTCCCCCTCCTAACGAAATCAAAATGAATTAAACACAAGTAGCTGTCAGTGGCATTAAAAAAAAAAAAAAATCTCATCATTTAAATGGCAACCTGAAATGTTCGCTTGAATTGCAGTGTGACTGGGACCGTTTGTTGTAATGATACCAATTAACATATCTATCCATTTAAAATTTCCAGTGCAAAAAGAAAGAGCAGCCTGGGTGATATTAATGGTAGGGAAGAAAAGGTGACACTAATGGATTACAGGGAGTCAACAGGACTGAACTGAATAGGGTCGTTGAGATGAATTGTGTGGACATTGGCTGGACAACCCTCAAGAAGAACACGGTCCCAGTTACCGGATAGGCCAAGCCTGCTTTGGGCATTCATTAAAATAAAGTCAAAACCTGCAAACCCGTCAGTCAGAAAGATACAAGTCAGACAGAGACCACCAGAGTCCAGAGCTCTCCCTCAAGACGCTACGATGGCCAAGTTAACCTGAACATCCCAGCTCAATGGCGTAGCTACAGGGGCTTTTCTTCAGGACAGGGGGGATCAGAAGAATTCTTGAGGTTGGTTCCGTACCTGCATTTTCTGATTTGACTGACCTTAAGCAAAATAAATTGTTTGCAGAGTTACCTTGCATCTTGGATTTGCACTTTGCATTGCTATTGACCTCTTATAGATACAGTGCAAGAGTTAGCTTGGACAAGTAAGCAACCATGGTCCCAGATCTGTGTGTCCCTGTCTATCAGAACCATCTGGATACTCTTCTTTTGCCTCCCACCTTGTCGATACATCAATACCAATTACCTAGCATACCCTTGTAAAGATTATAGCTTCAACTACCTGGGCTAAAATTCTGATTCCAAAATACCTAGAAAAATAAGAGGCCGTTCTGTTAAAAAATATAATGATGATAATAAACAGTTTTAGAAAGTAAGTCTTTGGGGACTTCTAAAGAATTCAAGTCATAAAGAAGAAAAAAACTGTCCCTGTCCTACAGATCATGAGTTTCTGCTACATTCTGTGAAAATCGGACATTTTGGTCTCGTTGTAGATCGGTATAAAGCACAATGTCACAGACCTTGTTCTTAATTGCAGACAGGCTGGACACAGTGGCAAAGGACAGAGCCACTAGGGATACCAATATATGTCTCATAACAAGCTCATTAGCTCTAACACCAGACCCCATGTTCCTCAAAAACTGTCCCAGGCCCCACTCAGGCTTTATGCCGAGCATGCTTAAGCAGCACGTCTCTTGGAAGACTTGTAGAGAGGAAGCCAATATGCTCCATAATATACAAGTGAAGGGTCATCCTCTGCAATTAATAGCAAGGGAGTTAAATAAATAAATGAGGCGTTGTTATCTTCTCCGAGTGGGTGGCTAGCATGCCTTACTTGCTGCTGCAAAAATTTAGCGTGTCAAGCACTATCAGCAGATTCTGAAGATGACTGGAGCTGTGCACGACCAGTAATAAGAACAATTCAGGGTGGAAGCAGGGTCAGAGAAAATGCCTCCTTTACCAAGTGCAGCAGGACAACTCATTAAGGGAATAATCCCGTTGTCATCCTAAGAACTTTGAGCTTCACACCCCTCTCCTGCCCCACAACTCTTGCAGCTTGTGCAGGTCACTTGACTGCAAGGCACATTCGGACTTTCTGCCGCAGTGTCTCACATGGAGTCAGATACCCCTGCCATGTGTCTGCGCTTCCAGGGCATTTCATCACTCTCTCCTTAAGCATCTGAGTTACTTATATAGGAAACAGATGGGCAGCTGTCTCCAGGGAGTGACAGAAGCAATGCTTTAACCTCCTCTGTCTATACAAGCCTGGAAAACCTGGCTTGGAGATGATCTGAACCACTTTCTTAAACTTTCAATATCTCTTCCAGGTAAATCCACTTCCTGAATAGCTTTGCTCTCTCTGTAGTTCGGGGCAGTACCACTTCTATACCGTAAGCAGAGCTGGGAGGACAAACACATTATTGATTTGATCTGCTGGGCAGCCAAAGCCTACAGCTGGAGAGTCCTCCAAATGGCCCGTTAAGTAGCATCTACAACGCGCAGCAGAGATGACCACAACCTTGGTTGGAGAACCAGATTTTGCTGCCCTTTTAAAGCCAGTGAACACTTAAGAAATTGGTGTTGAGCAGGAGAGGAGGGCAGGGAGAAGACACCTGAAACGAGCTTGATTTTCTAAGGATGCACATTGCACGTTTGCTAAATGTCAGCATTTTGGACGCAGCCAAAGCTCAGGGTCCAAAGACACCGTTCACTTTTTGTGGTCTTGGCTTTTCACGATGGGCAGTAGGTTTGTGAGAGGGTGGAAGCACTCTCTCTCGAAGGACTCATTGGTGACCACAGCTGTGAGTTGTTCTTTGCAAACAAACCGCTCCTCCGTGCATGCCTCCATCCCTTAGAAGCGTGTTATAGACTTCCACTGAAGAGTTCAAGCTAAGGGGATATTTTTCCTTTCTCTTTTGCTTTGCACCAACTTCACTGTTGTGCGTAAAAGTTAAATCATGTTTAATGTTAAATGTATAAATTTAATGTTAGAGCATGTTTAGAGATGGGTTTTATTATACAAATGATGAATTGACTCTCTTTAAAGAAAAACATTTAAAAAGAGGGAAAAAAAGATGCTTCAGCTTTGCTAAAATTTCAAAATGAAAGCACTTAATAAAAGCTGCTCAGACGACGGCACATCGCTGGGAGACGTTTAAAATGCAGGCAGTGGGTTTTTAACTGTTCCCGAGAAACACTCCCGATGAACAGAACGAGGGCCAGGAGGTTAAAACACAGCCATCATAACCTTTATTGCTTCATTTTTGTGAAGCCATTAACCACAGGAGGACCACAGATGTGCCACAGCTCCAGCAGCTGGAGGCCGAAATCCAATACCCACAGCAGCCCCTAATTTATGGTCAACCTGTTGGGAGGGGGCAGGGAGGCCACAATGCGGAATTCCTGCGAAACCACACGGCAGGGGAATCAGAGGTGCACGCGAGTCTACGCGAAGCTGCGTGTTCAAAGAGCTCAGCCAATAAACCTCGCACAAGCACGTGCACTGTGGAAGGAGCTTGCACCAGCGGCGAGGGTTTGCAAGTGGAAATTTTGCAACCTGCAAGCACCTGAGCCCCAAACAACATCCAGTTTGGAAGTGAGAGCTCAGACGCCTGCGAGGCCTTGAGCTGAAATCAAAGTGCCACGGCGCTTGGCGCAGGACGTGCTCATTGCAAGTGACAGTCCATCCCCTGCAGAACTCACAGGCTATGCAGAGAAGAGCGTAGGAGGCATGCAGAGAGAAAAGTGTTTTGCCTGAGGTCATGCTGCAATCAGCAACAGAGCCAGGAATAGATCAAGGGTTCCTGCTCTGCCATTATGTCATACCAAGTTTTTTCGGACTATCCTTCGTGCCCTCATGTTCTCCGTATCGCCCCCGATCTGAGCTGGCCTTTCGAGACAACCACCTGCTCTGCTTCGCTCAGATCCTTCTAAGGAACCTGCTCCTTTCCATGCTTTCCCCCTTTTGGCATCTGCCTGCTCCTGTTACTCGTGTGCCCTTCTGATTGCAAGTTCCTGGATACAAGGACCTCCTGCAACTGGAATCACACACCTAAACACTTTTGAAAAGTATCTTGATTGCATCTTTGCATGCTTAATACTTCCTCCTTGCTTTAATCTGCCCCGTGTTACTAACCTGATTCTCCAAATCACCTGGAAGTATGTTGAGCATCAAAAACGTATTGTCAAGCATCTTGCCACCCTGAGCATCACATAGCGCTGCTGCGTGGTGATGTGATGGAGTGTCCTGCCCATATGGAGTGGCAGAAATCTCCAGGATAACAACAATCAGAGCCAGCCCTGGGATCGCTGCGGCTGTCAGATGTGCGATCCCAACAAAGAAACCAGGCTGCTTATCCACTCGTAACTCTGAATTGCTGGCAGTGCCCCCAGTCACTGCAGATGCCATAAATCCTGCAGGCTCCCTTTCCCTTTGCAACGAACCTCAGGTTTTTTTTGCGGTTTGGTTTCTTCCTAAGCTTTTAGCGGCGTAGGGAGCATTTTTTAAAACATGAAAGCGGGTCAGTCCTTTAGGAGTATACACACGTGCCAGGTTTGTTGGCAGCCCCTCTTGCCTCCTAAGCCACGTGAGGTGATGTTGCAGCTCATCTGTTTGCTCTTTTGCAACCTCCAGGTTCATGGGCCCATCCAGGTAAGAGCATCTGGGCTTTATAAGAGAGTTGAGATTAAGTCACCTGCATTAGAGTGAAGAATATACAGGACAGTGCAAAGGACCCAGAGAAACGGCCCCATCTGAGGATGCTAATGAAATTCCAGCAGGAAAATCATGCACGAGATAACCCTGCTCTGAGCTCTTCTATTATCATAATGCTGGAGCACCTCGCAACCACTAATTGTTCACGAGCCCCCTGATAAGCAGGGAAACGCCATTACTGTCACTTACAGACACGGAAGAGAAAGATAAGGGGTGTTACCATCTGAAACAAGTTGCCCCTCGGCTCCCCTCGTTGTTAATGGAGAGAAAGAGACGTTTTTAGGACTTTGCACATCTGACGTGTTAGGGCAATTTCAGTCCTCCTGCAGGGATGAGATCAGTATGTGTCCTGCAAGCTTGATTTCTCTCCCTGACTGCAAGGTGAGTGGGTATGTCCATCCACAGGAGGAACTGCCAAGGTTTTGTGAGAATAAATAGCCCACTGCCATGAAAATGAGTCCGTAACAGTCTCTAGCAGAGCCAGACATTCAACTGGGGGAAGAGCATTTGACTTGAAGGAAGCTGCTTATGGCAAAGAGCAAATTGGATGGGGAGGGAAAAGAGAAATATCCTAAAGGACAAAGTCAAAGGAGAGGTAGACAAGGTAGTTTTGGGAAAAAGGGGCCAGATTACAGGGCAGCAGAGGAAATGAGCCATACGCTGTCCTGTAAGAGGCAGGAGAGATGGGGAACATCCAGGAACAAGCGCTGACTATCCTACTGAACAGTTTATGGGGCAAACCTTGACAGCATCACATCCCCATTCCAGATTGGGTCTGAGGAACTCCGTCCTTTCCAAACAGCCTCTTCCCATTTACCCCTTGTTTTTAGTAACTACGGGAGAAATACGGAGATCGGGCAGACGAGTGCAAGACCGCCCACCCAGGGAGCTGATGGCACACTGAAGATCACCCAAATCCTACCAAGGCACCTTAAAACTGGGCGCAAGTGGTAGGACTGAGCTGAAATCCTGAAACTGAACTTCTGGGAATTCAACTCCAATTCCAAACTTTGCAGCCCCATCCCAACCAGCTGAAAATTGATAGATTAAAAATAAATAAATAAAAATGCAGCAGTAGGTTTGGAAACAGGGTGACAATGCCAATCTGCGCATCTTGGAGGAGGGAACTCCAAGGAGGCCGCCAGCACGGGAGAGCACGCCATCAGCAGAGCGAAAACAAATAACGGCTGAGCTCTTCTCCAGCAATTAAAGAGCGGTTAATGAAATCACCTGCCACCGACGGAATTGACAAAACATAGAAAAGAAGTCACGTTGGAGCCTGCCAGAGCATCTCTGGCACAGACAAGGGGCCTGCTGGCTGGTGTATATTTAGTGCCAATGATATCATCTTTCCTAGCCTTGCGCAGCGCGGAGAAGGGCAGCACTTCCATTACAATGTCAATGTGAGCTCTAAGAGGAAAGCGCCGGAGATTTCCTTAACAGGGAAGGGAGCAGCACGGCAGCAGCCTGGGCTGCATCACGGCACAGGAGACAGGCAGGGGCTGCCGAGCATGATCGAGGTGAAAACCCAGGGGGAAATAATAATAATGAATAATAAAATAATAATAATAATACCTATGCTGGTATCTTGAGCACCCGCGGATGATAATGTGATGAGTTTGTGGTTATTCAGGTCTTGTTGGCTGTTGCTTCACCATAACGTGGGGCTGCTCGGAGCTTTGCAGGAGGGGTAGGGCTCAGATGCCCCTAACACACACCCCTGGTGCAAGCTGAAAAGGAATACTTGTTAGCCGTGTAGGGCATACAACACCTTGGTGAATGGCCCTGCATCCGCAGATGCAAGCGTTATGCCAACACTTTGTTAAAGGCAGAGCACCGGAATACTAATTGCAAGGGGTCTTTTCATCCCTTGCTCCCCCCCCCAGTCACCACTGCAGCACTGCCAGTCACCAAAATCCAAACATACAGAAGTCAGACTCCCCTAAAAAAAAGTAAGACAGGTTCAAAAACCATGAATTAACAATCAACGCTCAGCTTTAGCTTGCTATTATAATTACTAACAATTAGTGTCAGGATGCTGTTGGGGCTTTTGGCATTTCGACGTTACGTTTTCCTGCATTCCCTCAGCCCAAGCAGCCCCCTTCCCTTGAAATAAAGATTTCTCAGTCACGCAGCTCAAAGCTGAAGCAATATTACAGCTCTAAATGAACAGATGTAATACACCAGGGTAGCCCTGCACTATTCACCAGCCTAAAATCTTTTCTTTTCCCACTATATTATGATAATTATTTCACTACCGGGGCTCCCAGGTGAGTTCAGGTCTCCAGCTTCTGAGCAGACAGAAATGCTAACCCTGCAGAAGAAGTATAACTAAGAGCTTAAATGCAGCAGCCTTATAAGATCTTGCACCTCTCCACGTATCGCGTGCTAAGACAGACACGCAAGGAAAACAGATACAAATCTGGAAGCATTTTCTTTGTCTCCGTGAATAGTGAGTTAACTAAAAATTCAGAATTTAGGTGGGATTTGGGGAATTAATTTACATTGTCACAATGGGAGAAAGGGCTTGAAAGCATCAAAAGATTTTGACTTTTCCATCTCAGTGTAGAAATATCTAAGAAGAGAGCTAATTAAACAAAAGAAAAAAAAAAAAAAAGGAGAAAAGGGGAGGTGGAGAGGTCAAATAACCATAAACTCTAATTTTGTACTCCAAAACCTTCATTTTTGCAGGTTTGTTTGTTTGGCTGAAAATGAGGAGGGAAATTGAAGAAGTTTTGATTTAGTGCAAGCTTTTTTAATTGTTACTATTTTCAATTTTCTCAGTCCTGTAAGAAAACAGCAAAATGAGTTATCTTCATTGTAAGAGCCAGACAAATACTCGAACCCAATGTGATGCCAGCGCCCTATCACTTACCAGCACAGAGATGCTGTCTAATGGGCAGAGAAAATGCATTAGCATGCATGACATCTCCTTATTGCTCAGGTTAGCTCTATCATCAATATGTTCCCTTAGACCCCAAGGAGATAAATCGACTGCACGTGAAATCCAAGAGAAGCCAACAGAAACTGGTAAGCAGTGGGGAAAAAGATCAAAGTGCCCACAGCGTGCGAAACCACATCCACCCCAGCAGATATCACAAGCAAAACGCCCCAAAACCCCAGTCTTAAACAGCCATAGGACAAGTGAGGGAAACACGGGGAGATCTGCATAGCGCTGCTTACTCTGTTTAATTAGATTTCATTGGAAAGGTTCTGAAAAATTAATGTGACAAGGTCTCCGCCACTCTCGGTGATAACCTTTTGTCTGACATCACTGAAATGTATTGCCAGAAAAAGTTATGAGAAGTCAAAGGGAAAGCTGATCCCAGGCCACAGCCGCAAGCATCCCAGCAGGGTGAGATACCAGTACGACTGGCAGGAGAAAGAGCGGTCTGCATTTCCAGGATGCCACGGATACAACAGTGTGCTGGCGTCCTCTGCCAGCATACCACACCAGCTAGAAAAGCAGCACCAGGGAAGCTTCCAAACCCCACCGAGGTCCCTTAGGAGTTCCTGCTTTGTTACCCAAAGTGTCCCAGCCCCGTGAATCAGCAGCAGAATATGCCTGGCGCGATGGAGTGAAACCGAAGCTGAAACCCACGGATAAGCGGCTCCCAACTTTTCTCTCAACTTTGCTTCTCTTGGCACCTCCATGGTCCCAACCCACCTCCATCAGAGCCTGCGAGCGTGCAGCTCATTTCCAACATTCTTCCACGGTCACCACGTCGAGGCTGATCCCAGCTTGGAGGCAACAGTGCGTACTTGACACAGTCCTGTCGATATGTAAGAACAATTCCTACCAGGAGTGATCTTCCAAGGGTTATATACCAAGGAAGGCATCCTCCATTAACACAGTCCCACTGTCCCCAGTCCAGTATGGATATCTATTTCCTCTTGAAGTCTCACGTTGAAAACCTTATCCAACTCAACCCCTTTTAATTTAAGAGACGAATGATCTTGCTTGGGGTCAAAGCTGGTGTAACACTGGCCAGCACACAGAAAGCCAAGCGATGACAGAGGCAAGTTCATGAAAAAGTCATTACTGACATTAACCTAGCGTTAACACTACCAGGATATAGTCAAATCTGTGGCGTTAACTGCTGCTGTCACAGCTAGCAAGATGTTTTCTTTTCACCCTGGGCATAGCATCCCATGGGGACCTTTCCTAGAGCCACAGCATTGATTAACAGTCCTTGTCTAGCCTTTAACACATACCTCTGCCCCACACCCAGCAAAGAGTTTTTTTTTAATTTCAGAAAGGGCTGGGGGGCCTGCAGCTCTTCCGTGTGGTTTCATTTAGGAGAGGTGAAAGGCTACTGACAGGGTTTGGGGTAAAAAAAAAAAAAAAAAAAAAAAAAAAACAAGTGCCAGACTGAGCAGGAACAGATCCCTGAATCCTGCACAGGAACGCACATATCTTCACTCCCACAGACACCATATGGGTTGGGGTCTACAAAAAGCAGCACAACTCTCTCATGCTCCCCCCCAGGCTTCACGCACGTGGGTCCAACAAGCAGCAATCCAAGTTTGATTGTTTGCAAGCCAGACTGCCCCCAAGACAAAATGACAGAGAGACGACGCAGCGTAGCAAGCCAAAGTAGTTAAATAATAATAATAATTAAAAAAAAAGCTTCCTTGCACAAAGGGGAAGAGATCAAGTTGGAAAGGAAGAGGGAGATTTTATCTCCACTTTCCTTCTCGTTGACTTCACAGACACCACGAGACTGGAAACAATACTGTGAGAACTTCTTTCCTTGAGAGTATTTGATAGTGTTCCTTCGCAAAAGGGATGTTAATGGTCTACACAAGGAACCACACAAATCGAGGTAGAGCAAAACATGAGTTAGGCAGCAGCTTTCACAAGTGGTGGACGCAAAGACAGTGTGAAGATCCTGAACAGAAGAGGACAGTGACCACGGTGATGCTGAGGGGCTGCCATGCTCTGGTGGGCCTGGGTGTATGCAGGGAAGAGGCTCTTTTAATTAGCTGAAGCCAAAAGTCTCAACCAAATGAAGGGAGACACATTCCTTTTAGCCTCTTAAATAGGAGCTGTATCATAAATCAAACCTCTTGTTCCTACTCTTCAGGTGTCAGTTGAGCGAAGGGCTCTTTTTCAATAGCCAATGGGCCCCGTATGCAAGCTGTGGTCCTTTCTCCAACTCCAGTAATATGGCTAATTACTACTTTTGATTGCTGTTACTAACCCAACCTGTCTTTCCCAGAAGCTTATCCAAGTATTTTCCGGATTTTGGAGACTGAAAGGGGATAATTAAAGAGAAGCTGTGGCTGCCCCATCACAGGCAGTGCCCAAGGCCAGGCTGGATGGGGCTGGGGGCAGCCTGGGCTGGTGGGAGGTGTCCCTGCCCATGGCAAAGGGGTGGAATGAGATGGGTTTTGAGGTCCCTTCCAACCCAAACCAGTCTGGGATTCTATGAATTGTTTTGGCACAGCAGGTAGATCTGCAATTAGACAGAGCTATGAAACAAGCCTGAACACTGCATCCCAATCTGTCCACACTGCATGGTTGTTTGGTGACCCTCCCAAGACAAAGCTGCCCTGCTGGGATCAGCCTCAAGGAGTGCAACGTGAGCCAACCTCTGCCCCACGGACCACCAAGGCAGGAATTTGCTCCCTGGTTGCCCCCAGAAATGCCCAGTTATGGGTGACAGGCTGAGCAGATCCTCTCCCAGTTTGAGCATCAGCAGCAGGGAGGAGAACTATAGTTAAACTAAGCATTTCCTTAAGTCTTCTCAAGGGCATCCACAACTTATCACAAAAAAAAAAAAAAAAAAAGTGTTCCTAGAAGTGGGCTGGGGAAACTATGTAAGCCAAATTGTTTTCGCAAAGCAGTAGCCAGAGAACAAATCCCCCAAAAAATCAAGTTTTTCATGCACAAATATATATATACACACACACATATATATGTTATATATACATACACGGAGACACAGTTTTGAATTGAAATTTCAAGGAAAAATCACGGATCTTCTCCCATGACTATTGTGTTCGCAGTCCCTGTGCCCCTGCACAGCAGCCACTTGTAGCACGTGGGAGATGAACCACAGCGCAGCAAATAGGTGCAGCAAAGTCCAGCTGAGCCTCTCAACAAAGGCTTAGGCAAGATAACAAGTGAAGAGCGGGAACAAGCTGCTTCATGCCCCTTAAAAACAACGGGATCCTGAGGAGGGCAAGGAGGTAGAATGCTTTGGAGACCATGGGGAGCTGAAGCTGGACCTTGTGGTCATGGTTAGCATCTTCACCAGGAGTCTGCACCCATTCTGCTTCCTTCCCAAAGACAGGGGCTCTCAAATGTTGATGGCTACATCAATACCTACCCGCAGCTGAACCTGGGATCGGCCACATGGCCAAGGGGAGAAGACGAAGCCGACAGACCATAGAGGTGATGCTGGGCACGGCTAAAGCTGCAGGATGGCGAGGGGGATAGCGTGGAGGATGGTGAAAGGAAGAGATGGATGTGCGGTGCCTTATCAGGGACTTGCTGTTCTTTCAACTGGCTCCCTGATAACATATGGAGCTTAATCAAATATGCAAATGATGTCCTATCTAGAGACAAGGGAAATAAAGAAATAAACCCAGAGACCATGCATTAAAGCAAGCCCATGAAATGAGGGAGTGGGTAGAAGGTTTCCTCTTTTTGATAAAATTATTTCAAAAGATTAAATTAAAGCAAAACTAATTAGGAGAATCACACTTAAGCTGACTTCCTGTAAGAAGGGTCAGCAGGCAGGAGGCATTCAAATCAAAGGCAGATGCAAAAGGCACTTCAAGGGCTCCCTGAAAAGTCATTATCCCCCTCAAAAGGGAAGGGGACAGAGAGAGGAGGAAGGAACAACAAGAGCCATTTTGGCTGGGCATCCATCCGGGCATTAGATGTGGAGTATGGGAGTTAACAGCCTCTCTTTGTCGCCCTGGAGAGCATGAGTGGCAGGTGAAGACCAAAGATCACCTAATGTCCCTTCCACAGCACTTCTCGGGGAACAGAGGGATGAAGACAAACAGAAGAACATAGACCAGGGGCATAGAGATGTATTTTTTTCCCCCTCGTATCTCACCTCTGTATGGTTTCCATCAACAACACAGCCGCCTCAGGTATCGCAGCCTGAATACACATCTCGCACAGAGCCAGCATCACCACGCAGAGAATCATCTGCTGTGACGAGGCAGGTGACAAGCAGTGTCACTGCAAACTGTCCCCCGGGCCCGTGGATTTCAGCAAGGTAACCTACCGCAGGACCCGCCATTGTTATCTGTCCCTTTGTGCCTGCTGTCATTGCAAACATTCCCCTGCCTGCACAACGCACATCCTCACACTGTGGGGGGAACCCATCTCAGCTGCTCTGGGAGTAGAAACCTGTCAAATTCGAGCTGCAGCTTCCTCAAGGAAGGCCTTGAAGAGCTGACGGTACAGCCTGCTGCCTTCCCTGCTGCAGTGGGTCTGCTGGGGCCCCCTGTTTCTCCTGGGGTAGGAAATGAAAATGCGTGGTGCAGCCTCAGCATGCAGAACAGATGGCAGCAGCCAGTGAGCACCTCTGGATTTTGAAGCACAGGTTTCATCTGGAGGGTTAGTTGGTCACCTGATTCGATGGTCACGGATGCCATCTCTGAATGTGAGGTACTGTAAACTAAAACTCAAAAAACAAAAAAAAAAAAAAAAAACAGCATTCAGCACATGTACACAAGGCACCCAGCAAAAGAACAGCTCAGATAAACCCTCCACACCAGCACAGAGATCGATGAATAGACAAAAAGCAGAGAATCAAGCCTCTCTTTTCTCTCTGTCAAAAAAAAAAAAAAAAAAAAAAAAAAGCACTAAACTCTTGTTGAGAACAGCTAGGAAGGTGGCTGTTCCCAACAAGGGTTTAGAGCATTTTAGGGAGGTTTCCTACTGCAGTTAAATACTGCAAGGAGCAACAAGCTCACTGCAGCACCCTACACTGACAACTTGTAGCTGGAAGTGCCAAGGCAACGGAAACGAGGGCAAACACCCTCTTGCAGAGACCAAACAATTAGTGGGGGTTTAAAACCAGTGTCAACTACACCAGTTCAGCAGCAGAGCCTGGATACGGGTACTTGGATGTGGCTTATAGCCTGGAATTTTGCAGCAGATGGTGGAGCACAGGGTAATCAGGCTGGAAGAGATCTCAGGAAGTCTCTAAACCAACCTCCTGTTCAAAGCAGGGTCAGCTGTGATATCAGACCAGGTTGTTTTGTCCATTCAGGTCTTGAAGTCTTCCAGGGAAGGAAACTGCACAACCCACCTGGGCAACCTGCTCCAGTGCTCGCCTGTCCTCCCGTGGAAAAAGCTTTTTAGCTAGTTGGAAGTCCTCTCGTATCAATTTTCACCTGTCGTCTCACATCCTCCCACCACTCACCACTGTGAAGAACCTTCCTGTCTTCTCAGTAACCTTCCTGCACGCATGGGAAGGCAGCTGGGAGGTCCCCCCAAGGTTTCTCTTCCCCTCCTTAAAGAAGCTCCATTCTCTTATCATCTCCCCCCAGGGCAGATTCTCCAGCTCTGGGCTATCCTCATCATCCTCCCCTGAATTAGTTCCCTTTGATAAATATTGTACTGAGGAACCCCAAACTGGCTGTAGTATTGAGATATGGGTCTAGAATTTGAGTAAAGGGGAGATAATTGCTTCCCCTGAACCTACTAGCTCTACTAGCTCTGCCCTTCAGCCTGATCTTCCCGGCTGCAATCAGCTGGGATGGAAAGATGCACAAGGGAACCTGCAAGGTGAAGTACAACAGAATGATGCTCCCCCCCCAGCAAGGCTTCAGAGCAGCTGGGGAAGACAGACCACGTATCACAGCAGCCCACAACCAGGATGTACAGGTCCTATCATTTCGAATTCACCCATGGAGGCAGCACCCAAACACCCAGCAGTTTTGTGTCATGCTAGACTCCAGCATCACGAGCCCAGTATGAATGTTTTTCTCTGACCCATGTCCATGGAGATTCCCATCACCACCCAACAGGCGCACCAAGGGCAGATCACACCACGGCTCCCAGATCACAGCTTTCCTGATGCCAGCAAACCGAACTACTCGTCAGGCACCTAAGCTGGCGACGACCTCTCAAAAAAGTGACTGTACATCAATGTAGGACACCGACAACTGCAGCCTTCACAGATGTCAGATACAGATGGGGAGCCGTATCGCTCCATCACAACCGAGTGAAGCGCTCGGACTCCTGCTGGTTTAGGAAGCTGTGAGGAGAGGCCAGGGCGAACAAGCTCCTCTTGCAGAAACCAGCTTCTCAGCAGGAGCCGGAGCCTCTACAGCATGTTTTCAGAGCAGTCAAGTCCACTTGCCAAACAGTTGGGGGAAAAAAAAAATAAAAATTAAAATCTGACTCCTACAAAGCAGCAGAGGGAAGGGAGAAGGAAGCAGAGTTTCCCTGCTGACATTTGCACAGAGCTGTCAGCAGCAAAATATCCTCCAGGGAACATCTAAACAGGGCAGGGTTTCTCGTCTTGTGCATATTCAGAAACTCCCTTGCCTGGAGAAACAGTGAGAATCTCTGTCTTTTCCTGCAGTTATCAGGAGCCCACAAAACTGTGTGTGACAAACCAAAGCTCACTCTCATTAGATCCAGCTTGATGGGTAGAAAGTAATGTATCAGAGGAGAATGAGGAGATGTTCCTCCCCTCTCCATGTGGGTACACTGTGATATCACCAACCTGGCCAGAGCTCTATCACCTGTGGTCTCTGCCCATCTATTGCACCGTTTTGCCTTGCTCAAACTGCTTTGCATGAAAAACTCCTTTTCATTCCTCTGCTGCACACCCGTGGCACTTGCTGGCAGCCCAGCTTTGTGGAAGGATCTGACTCCCTGCCAGTCCCACCAGGATTTAACCCACCAGGATGTACCCTGTGCTGAAAGGGATCCCATCTTGTGCTGGGCAATGACTGTAGCAAGAGGCGATCATCATAGCAATCAGTGGTGATGATAAAGCTGCAGGCTTGGGTGACCTTCAGGGCTCCTCTACCAACACTACCACAAACCAAGGTGGATCTTCGACCAGCAACTGCCTGACTTCTCCTGTAGCTTTCAAGGCAGAGAGCTTGTAAACAGCACATAACTTGAAGAACTGTTGGACAGGTGATGGGACCAGGTAGCCACAGCTGCGTGGCCAAAAAACAGCAAAGACTAAGCCATAAAATGCTTCCATCCCAACTATTTATCTGAGAAAGCCAACCTTCTGCAACGCAACTGAAACACGGGCCCAAAATTAGAGTTGGCAATCCGAGCTCTCAGATCTAAAATTCTCCCCAGGATGTTTTGCTTTGCATTCAAAGAAAGCAGGATCTCAAAAGTTCGGGATAATCCGCAGGGTGGTTCACAAAATTGGTTGATATTGAAAATTTTCTACTAAATAGCGGTGATAACAGGTGGGAAGAACTGTCTAATGTGAATGGAAGCCTTTACCAAAAATGGCAGTCCACATCTAAAATGCCCTCAAACTGATGAGATTTTATGAAAAATGGAATATTGGCCGCAGAGTGAAAGGACTGCTGTTTAAGCCCAATTTCTTTCTCTGCAAGGAATTTAGCATAGAGAAGGCTTTGAATGAAACATTTAGATGGAATAAAAAGTATTTCTTACGGGGAAGATTCAAACAAATAAAGTATTACTACTCCAGTTTCAAGTAAGCATTTCAAAATGGACAAATAGCTTTGTTTTGAATAAAGGTGCAATTCCTAGAGCTGTTCCCAAGTTGACATTTGTAAGTGTTAAACTGGCCTTTACACCTGGCACATGTACAGAGAATAATCGCAGGTAAGTTGTATTTTTTTTTCAGCGTGGAAACTATCTTCACGAAAGCAATGACCTGTAAGTTACACATCTAGGGAAAATGTACAAGGAATACTGAATACTGCTACATTCTCTTGGCAATGACGGGTACTAGGAACATCATTTGGCCAGACATGTTAGGAACAAAAGATCTGAAACAATACAAAAGCATGCAGAGCACCTCTGTGCGTCCTCCTCCAGCTTTCTCCTGCCGCCAGAGTGAAGAACTAAGTGTGGAATGAAGGAGTGTACAAAGGGGAAGAAAGCCAGTGGGCTTCTGCACCCAGATGTTTCACAGCACAGTGCTTGTAAGAAGCACACACCCAGGAATAGCTAGCTCCTCTTCCTGATGGGTAGCTGAGCTGCAGTTTGCAGAGAGACAAACAAACCTTCATATCTCGTGAAAGCAACCACTAAAAATTCAAGTGAATAAGGATCGAGCACCTCCCACCATACGCAGGAGCTCATTCTGCCTTCAAAGCCCACCAAGCACCCTGGAGCATCCTAAAGCTGTGGCAATGCTTACCAGCACAGTACGGAGGAACAGGGGACGCTGCAGGACAGCGGGTAATTACAGATACGGGATCTGACCAAAGCTTGCAAGATGAAATATTTCTCATTAAAAAGTACCGCAGCATCTTCAATGCCCACAAGTGGTCAGGAGCTGTGTTTTCCATCTCACCTGATTTGCCTGTTTGAGCTGTTTGATACGATCCTAACGCTTTGTTCCTGAGCCCCTTGCAACATTTAGTGCATTAATTTCCCCTGACACTCCTTAGAGCAAACAAAGTACTTCCTTCCCTTTGCAGAAGGGAAACAGAGGAAGACCAGAAGCTTCTGGGAGCAAAGAACTAAATGCGTCCGTTTCCCAACCCACTTATCCCCGGACCACCTTCTCCACCCCCAAGATGACACCAGCACCCAGCAGCCCTTTAATCCACAGGCTGTGGTTTCCACCACAAGATATGGACAGGGACAATTTTTTTCCTTCTCATAGCTCTGCATTTTTCTCCTATTTATATCACCATTCTGCAGGGCCACGCTGCGCTGTGGACAAGCTGGCAGACTTGTAGGGCATATTTCTACAGCACATTATTCAGAGCTTTCCTGTTGGTCTGCACATGTAGCTGTGGGAAGGAGAGAGGGTTGCAAAATGTATTTTGCCCAGGGCAGTGAAATACCTGGGGCCAGCCTTGTCATTCTCTTTCACTCACTCTTTTCCTACCCTATCTCTATCTCGTTTTTTTCTTTTCTTTCTCTCTTTGTTGTCTTGGTTACACGGGCAGATTCCTGATATGCTGCTAGTTTTCATTTTAATGATATGCTCCTGTAAAGCACAATATTTTACTTCAGGTTTGTGTGCCACTGGATAAATTCCTCTGACACGTGACATTTGTATATCAACTACCAGATAGTGCTTTATGACTGCGAGTATTTCACAGCGCTTCCACGGACTGCATGCATCAAAATCTGATACGTGGTCTGTATCTTTCATACAAAAATAGAAACAGAGAAAAAGACTGAAACTGGAAGAAAAAATAAGGGAAGTTTCTCCAAAACCGCCTTCTAATTACTTGTGGTGAGTTTTCACACAACAGCTGAGCAGATCCTGCTATGTTGAAGATAATCTAATAACCCATCTCCTTGTGCTAGCCAGAAACACTTCACCGTGGCCTCTCCAAGTACCAGGAAAGCAGTAGTACGTGCTGTGCATGGCAGGACCCAGCAGGTAGCAGGAAAATGACAGTCCCTGGGCTTTGTCCACTGATACACGGTGCTTAATCTCATCTCATATAGCTTATTTCAATTTACCCATATGCATTTTTTTTTTTAAACATAAATCAAACTTCATTTTAACGTAATGGATTGTGCAGGAGTTGCAATTACCAACGCAGTATTTCCCTTGCTTCCTATTCAAAAGCACCTGTTTGATGAGCCAGGATGGAAAACAAAGCTTCGAAAGGCCATGAAGTCTTGGCAGGGACCAAGGAATATCAAGTGAAAAAAACTGAGTGCCAAATTGGCCTCGTGTGGCCCTTGGAGGAGAAAGCAGGCTGGTGTCCTGAGCTCAGATACCTTCAGGAGCCCTGGAGAGAGTCAGTGATTGCAGAAGTCATAGCAAGGACCAGGCTGAACCTGCGGGAAGTAAATGTTTCCAGGCTCAATTGGTCCAAAACAATCCTTCGAGTTTGCGGGAGCTTCATTTTGCACTGACAGTCAGCTTTGCATGCCACCTCCCTGATGGAGAATTACTCAGCCCATGAAGATCTCAGCCCATGGCTCCAGTCCTGCTCTGACACACACACACCGCACTAACTACCGCAGACAGAACATTCATCATGTTAGGAAAAAGAGAATAAAACGCAGCTTTCTCAAGTTACATCAGTTAGTTCAGCTCGCCTCTTCTCATTCTTTACCCTATAAGGCTGTCCCCACTCCGCACCACGCTCGGTAAAAAAACAAAAGCTTTCTCACTCCTATTTTCCCCTTTTAAAAAAAGAGATGTTGGATTCTGCAATGTGACCTGCAAAGGCAAAGACAGAGCTATGTCTGAGTTTGCTTCTCCTGGAGCCAAAAGAAAAATCAAATGCTTGCAAGTGCAGAGAAGCAGCGTCATTCTTAACCATTTAGGTCTTCCGGATATTTACTATTCAGATCTCAGCTGTCCTATTTCTTTCCCCAAGAGACTGGCTGGAGAACTAAACAGCTTATTATGATATCATAGATGACAAGGAAGCAAAACCTAATTAGTCAGGGGAGGAGATTATTTTTATTACAATGGTTTAAAAAACTATTTGGCTCCTTTTCCACACGCTTGAACAGACTGTTAAAAAACAAACAACAAAAAAAAAAACACCTTACTCTTTACAAAAGCATCAGCAGCCTTTCCTCTGTTGAACAGGACTGCAGACGTTTGTCAGTGGGCACGATCCTGTTTCCCTTACAAACCTCACACAGCATGGGGGCCATGCCATCAGAGCTTAAAACTTTGATAACCTTTTTAAGTGAAGCAGCAGGTAGAGGAACAAAACCAGAGATCTTAGATCTTCCTTATGCATCCATGAACAAATGACTCCCTTCCTCCTTTCCACTCTGTCCATCATTCATACAAACCATATGGGTAACCTTTTAATAGCACCATCATCTCCCCAGCTCGAAGTTATTATTTGCAAAAAGGAATTCAAAGAGGTGTCAACACCCAACGCAACCCCCAAGGCTCTGTCCAACCTCCTCTTCCAGTGTCTCACCCAGCTCCATTCTTCTGACAAAGCCACAAGCTCCTCACACATAATATTTTGCAACATGCCCAGCCCAAGCATTCAAACATTGCCAGCCTGGCACAGAGGTGTTGAAAAGGATGTGGAGCCCCTCATTAACATGAGAGGATCACTTCTACCACCTGCTGCTGCTTATAGAAAAGCACTTACCAAAAGCGCAGGTAAAAAATTCCCAGCTTCCACCTCTTAAGCCCTCTACTACCACCTCACATGAGGTACTGCAGCAGCTGTTACACGACAGAGCTACAGCTGTCCAACAGGCATATTTTTCGTGAGAATGCAGAGTGAGGAACATAAGCTCAAACACAATAAAGAATGCATTTATTTCTGTGGCATCAGCCATGGTTACTCCACCAGCATAAAGCTCATTATCATTCAGATAGCTTCCTTTTGCTGGAAACACTCTTCCTTCAGGACAAGCATCCAGCAACCACTAATCCCATGCTGGGCTTGTGGTGAAGTCACATTGCTCTGAAGAAAGACCTCCAGAGCATGAATCCTGTTTCTTAACAAACTTCAGGTACAATCATGTTTTCTCCAGCACGTACCATGTGATCAACTACTTAATTAGAGATGGTCTGAACACAAAAAAAATCTGTTGGATTTAAACTGCATCAAGTCTGCCCACGGTTTGGCTTCAGATATTCTTTTGCAGATAAAAACAGTTTGGGAGTCTGCCTTTCTCCTTCCTCACATCAGCTTTATTCTTCAGGGGTCAAATGCAATTTTTTGCCAACCAAAACAACATTTGCCATCCTCAATGCAGGTGATGTACCTTACAATAAGGACTGCACTCACACTCAACAAAACACTGCCAATCTCCATAAGAACATCAAAATAAGAGTTAGAGGACCACGTTAGGTCTTACCTTCTTGAGCTTCCCACTCTTGGTTCCCACAAAAGCCAGGGAGTGGTTCTTGTAGACGTAGGCAATCACGGATGTCATTCTGTCTCCGTCCTCAGTGAAAATGGGGAGCCCACGCACCATTGATGATACTCCCAACGGGCATTCATATCCAGGCCACAGAAATTGTCATCAATCGTTAACAGCTGTAAACAACAAGAAAGACAGTATGAAAAAGTGAAGCCACCAATTCTTTAGCTATCTGCGAAGTATCCATCCAACTGGGGACAAAGTTATGCAATATGCCTATAATTTATGCAGACTGACAAATTGATGGCAAAGGCAGGACTAGAGGATTACAAAGGTGGAAATAAATTGTCCAAAGTCTCATGATGAGTTACAGACAGAAGGAGCACTGGAAACTTGTTTCTCTTGAATGACAGCCCAGAAGGATATATTATTTTAAGCATTTTTCCTACTACTTTACCAGTCTCTTTACCTCACACTCAAAGTCTGTTGAAAGTTTTAAACATTTCTAGGTCTGTCAAAAGTAATGTTTGCACATCATTCCCCAGGGATCCAGAATAAGAACCACTGAGCTAAATCTACATTAGCAAATAAGATGGTGTTTCCTTCAACTTGAGGGAGTTACAGAAGAGCAACAGCAAAACAATGTGGACAACTCTTCTATCCTACCTCACAGCACGATCTGGAAAACAGGTAAGGTTAATACAGGTTGGCAGTGTGAAGGTCCCACAGAGTAACACAAATAAAGATGAGGTTTCAAATATTACAGCATGCAATTGCCAAAGCAATTAGACTTTATTGACTTCAGTGTGACCACTTATACATCTGAAGCTAAGCACCTTTTTTTTTTTTTTTTTTTGGACTAAGGCCTAGAAAAGCAATAATTCAGTCTACAAGAAAGTCACCGGATTTTCTTATGTTGATAAAGAAGAGCTATGACCATCTTCTTTATCTGAGATCACATCTTCTGGGAAGCATGGCTAGAATATGTACTGCTCCTTGATTGAGTTCACACAGGCAGCAAAAGCCTGAGCGTTGATTCATTTTGTCCTCACCCAGCAATTACGGGAAATAATTACAGATGTTTTTGCTGAATGGAAGAATAATGTGTCCTAAATGTATTTATAAACAAATAAAATCTACAAGGAATTCAAACAGCCATTAGTAAGAGCTAGCCTGAGCTCTGGCCTGCGAAAGTCATTAGTGTTTGAGGACTGCCCTTTCGGAGCTAAAACACCATCTCAAAGTGCAATTACAGATCAGATCAAGAGCGTTTATGAGCTGCAGACAGGATATTGCTGTCTACAATGCTAGCACAAAATTTAAGACAAATCTGCATCCCAGATCCAAAGACCAAATTCATCTGAGGTCTAGCACCACCGCGCTGATCACCACACTGCAGACCCCCATGACAGCATGGCTTGCTGGAGTCGAGCGTTTCTGTGGATAATGAGAACATGCCCGGTTTCATTATGTAGCTCAGGAAGAAAAGGAGAAAAAAAAAAAAAAAAAGAAACACAGCTTGATTACTCGGGAAGTACCAAAGATGTCAGAAGCAGCAACACTACCCAGATTTTTCTGCAAGGTGTGGGACACTGAGGTGGAGGAGCATGTTGGTCTGATGCAGTGTCACCAGCCTTCTGTTCCCCAGTTTGCTACCTGACACATCGCCTGGCACAGGATCCACCTCACCTAGCTTCAACAACATGAAATCTTAAAAAGTGGCCTACAGCAGTCACCTAAATCATCCCCATAATCAAGGAAAGGAGGTATGTTGAAGAACAAACCATCCTTTCAACCCTGGAATGCACTGGATCACCTTGTGGTACAGCAAGTGACAGCAAAAGGACTCCAGAAGTCCCCCAAGCCTAAGCCTAGCATGCACCATGCTTAGTGCAGGAAGCTGGACTGGGTGACCTCCTGGGGTCCCTTCCAACCTGAATTATCCCACAGAAGCAGGATTTGAAAAGAATCCAGGATTTGAAGTCAGTTTGCCCAGAAACACTTGACAAGCTGAGGGAAGAATCATTTCAGATTGAAAGCAAAAGATCCCCACACCTTCTACAAATGGCAGAAAAAGGGGCAAGGGAAAACCCTGTTTTGACATGGTGCTGGAAGAAAATAAGAAATACAAAACAGCTTTCTTTCTTCTCTACCAAGAGGGTGAAAAACTCGATAGGACCAGCAGACAACTTCCCTAGGGTGCAGCACATCCACCTCAAACAACAGCAAATGACTCTGTCAAGCAGTGAAAAGAGAGCAATGCAGCAGAACAGGCACAGGCGAAGGGGGTCCCCCTGGCACCAGCAAAGCCCCTTGGACACTCAAGAGATTGGGCAGAGGCTGGCAGCTCTTGTTGGTTGTAGTAATGGAGTCCCTGCTTCCCTCAGCAGCAGCCTTTCCCCTGGGGCGGGGCTGGTGGCAGGCCTGCCTGCTTGCCAAGGTGGAGGACCTCTTGCAGCTGGTGGTCGAGCTGCAAGAGGCTGTGAGAAGGCCACATAGCAGCAGGGAGGCTGAGGAGGAGTTATCTGGATCCTGGCAGTCTGCAGCAGGGACACAGCCCGTGGCCAAACAGCCCAAAATTCCCCCAGCAGCACTCACAGAAGGCAGAGTGGGAGGGAAGGGGGCTGGGCAATAGCACCACAGAGGGGAAGCTGAAAACGATGAGGACCAGCAGGAGGAATGGCCTTCCCCAAAGCATGAGGTGCCCTTACAGAAGCACTTCACCCCTCTGCTGACTGAAAAGACCTGTTGCAGGGGCTTGGGGCTGAGTAAAACAGCCCAGTCTGCTCCCCACATAACAACCAATTCCCGCTAAGAAAAGGCTGTGGGTGACAGCAGCTGGAGGATCTCCTCTGAGAGGTACAGAGGTGCCCATCTGCTGACCTGAGCTGCTCTTGAGGGAATTTTGCTGCTTACTGGGGGCCCATATCAAGGTTGTCACGAAGAGACCACCAAGCCTCATACAGCCTAAGGACTATTATCTGCTGCTGCTGTTTCACATGGGCACCAGTGAGGCAGCCAGGAGCAGTCTGAGGAGCATCAGGAGGGATTACAGGGCCCTGGAAGCAGCAGGAAAGGACTCAGGACCGCAGGCAGTTTTTTAATCAACCCCCCCATTCAAAAGGAAGGGGATTGAAAGAGCCAGTTGAATTTGGCAAATCAACAGATGGTTACAGGACTGGTGTCACAGCCAGAGGTTCAAGCTTCTTAGACCATGGGACTCGCTCTGAGAACCCTGGTCTGCTGGGGGCTAATGGGGTTCACCTGTCAGAGAAGGGGAAAAAGCATCTTCAGTCATAGGCTTGCCAGGTTGGTGGAGAGGGCTTTAAACTACAGTTGCCAGGTGAGGAAAGTCCCAATCCATCCCACTCCTCCCAGTTTGATGCCAGTGTCAGCAATAGATGCCCAGAGCCTGGAGAAGGGTCATGGGTCAGCAGGAGAGCACCTGAAGAGCAGCACAAAGGACTTCCAGCCACTCCAGCTAGGAAGTCAGCTTCATCAGGAGCGCAACTCAAATGTCTCTATGCAAATGCAGGTAGCAGCAGTAATAACGAGAGGAGTTAGAGATGTCATACCCTGCAGGGCTATGACCTCATTGGCATTATGGAGTCGTGGTGAGATGGCTCCCATGACTAGGGTGTTAGGAAGGACACAGGGCTCTTTTGGAAAGACAGGCAGGGGAGGCGAGAAGAGGGCATCACCCTCAATGTCAATGAGCAGCTGGAGCACAAGGAGCTCTGCCTGGAGATGGATGAATAGCTGGCAGAGAGCTGATGGGTCAGGATTAAAGGGAGGGCAGGGACATGGGACATTATAGTGCTGGTCTGCTACAGGCCACCTGGTCAGGAAGACCAAGCAGATGAGGCCTTTTATAGACAGATAGAAACAGCCTCACATTCGCAAGCCCTGGTCCTCATGGAAGACTTCAACCACCCTGCTATCTGTTGGAGGGATAGCACAGCAGGGCATAGGCAATCCAGGAGGTTCCTGGAAAGCATTCATGGTAACTTCCTTATCCAAGTGATAGATGAGCCAACAAGGAGAGGTGCTATGCTGGACCCCATTCTCACCACAAGGAGGAAGGTGGGGAACATGAACCTCAAGGGCAGCCTTGGCTGCAGTGACTGTGACATGGTGTAGTTTAGGATCCTGAGGGCAGCAAGGAGGGAGCACAGCAAGGTCACTACCCTGGGCTTTGGGAGAGCAGACTTTGCCCTCTTCAGGGATCTGCTTGGAAGAGTACCAAGGGACAAAGCCCTGGAGGGAAGAGGGGCCCAAGAAAGCTAGTTAATATTCAAGGAATCACCTCCTCCAACGTCAGGAGCAATGCATCCCAACAAAGAGGAAGTCAGGCAAAAACACCAGGAGGCCTGCATGGATGAGCAAGGAGCTCCTGGACAAATTCAAACAGAAAGAGGAGGCCTACAGAGGGTGGAAGCAAGGACAGATAGCTTGGGAGGAATGCAAAGACATTAGAAGATCTTTAAGGTCCCTTCCAATCCAAAGCATTCTATGATTGTATGCTACCTCCCAGCAGCACAGTCCAAAGTAGTTTAGAGGCCAAAAGGGGCCCAGAAATCATCTGCTCTACCTTCCTGCGTGACCCAGGACAGTGTGTCTCAGACAGGAGTTCCCTGTGTTATTTTTCAGGGAGATGCAAGCTACTTCTGCTTGTTCTCCAGGCACCCAGACAGGTCTGAGCTTGTGTGGCTGAAAGAATACGGCACTGAGTCCTCTGCAACGCACTCTATCAACAGCCGGGATGAGTTAGCTAGAGCATGACTGCTGTGGATGCGTATCAGAGCTTACATAGCCAGAATAAGCTCTTATCTGCCTGCAAAACCCTAAGAGGTTATAGACCCAGAAATCCCAGCATCAAACACAATAACCTGTAGTTCATCTACAGCACATCCCCAACTTGTTGAGGCTTAATTAATCCAATTGCCACAGGTTAGTTCCTCCTCCAACAGATTGGGTCTGGCTCCAGCTGAAGTCAGACCTAACTTTAATGGGGCTGAAATCATGCTTTTCCCACCTACAGACACAAAACTAACTTTAAGCCCACAGATTTCATCTCAATTCCCTGAGATCATTTATGGAAGGACACTTCCAAACACCAAAACAAGTTTGAAGAGTGAAATCAGTGCATTAAAAAGATGAAGTTCAGATGAGAGCTAGGACCATCACAGCACACCTTAACCTCTGAGACATGAATGGGTGGTTGAGGGCAGATCAGGCCAAGCTTTTCAGTCATGTGCCCTTGCACAGATGCTGGAGAAGCAACTGCACAGTTACAGTTTGAAGGTAGACAACAGTCCCCCAAGAAGGAACTTGGAGGAGGAGTAAGGCCAGCAAGTCACACATCGCATGAAAACTATTTTATTTAACACATTGGGATTATTTCCCCTGGGGATTGTCTACAAAAATAAAAAAATACCAGCAAGTGAAACCCTACAAATAAACATCAGCTAGCTGCTGTGCAGCTGTGGCTCTCAGCTGCACACTCAACATCTTTGTAAAGCCAGAAATACAGTCATCTTCTTCAGCAAAGAGAAACACATAAGGAAATTTGGATTTATGATGAAAGGGTCAGGAGTTGCAAGCACAGGTTTATTTTCAATTCCAGACACTCCTAACAGCAATATAAAGTAGCCACGTTAAACTCTCTGGAGCTTATCTGCTTGGCAATTTCACGTTAACGACTTTCCAGAATGAAAGCGGAGGTGAGGACATGAATTCACTCTGCTCGCAACACTGCTGGCACGCCAGCTGGGATATCAGGGAGGGGCAAAGGGAAGATCTAAAGAGGCAGGAAAGCAATCAGCAATTCTTGCATCTTGAGCAGTTAAATCTAACCCAGAAATTCACAGTGTGGTCTGTAGGTAACTCAGAAAGGAAGGGGTGCCTTGTGGTTGAGATGCTGGAATGGAGTCAAAGCAGCATCCCGCATCATGTTCCACCTGCCAGTGAGGGAATATTACTCACTGCCCCTCTGCCCCAGGGAAGCTGCTAAACACAGGTTTATTAGGTGCTTTACATATCCAAAATATCTTCACGTGAGAGTGATTGGCAGCTCCCAGGGCATAAATGCCCTCCCGAGTCCCACCAGCTGCCTCTCCATCTCAGGCTGATGCGCAGTGGGGAGCCAGCTGGTGAGAGGCTGCTGTCTGCTCCTGCCACCGCTCCCTGCATCGGCAACCAGAGCTTTCATCTGCAGCAGTGACACTGTGGCCAAGTGTCACGTTCGCCAGTGAAATAGGAAGGATGTGCAAAGAATGGCCCTGATTTACAGGAGGATTCTGGCAGGCATCTGCCTTCTCCAGGATTAAGCCTATCAAATAAACAATGAACGCATCCAAATGCTCCTGAAGAGGATGGTTTTACAAGGCTCATGCTGGCTTAGGTCTCTAGAGATTCACCGAGTCCCCACAACCCCCAAATTCAGCAGAAGGGTTAGAGCTCTGATTACTGCACCTCCCTCATTGATCTCATCTGATTGCCCAGCAGAGGTGCTGGGCATTGCACTACAGGCTAAAGTGCAAGGTATTCGGGGACCAGTGCAAACAGTGCTCCTACTGATCTGCAAGTGTCCCTTAAACATCTGCTTTAGGAATTTGCCTCTGAAACAGCCCTTGATAATCAAATATGGCCTAATCCATATTTTGGGAAAAGCTTCGGTAAAGGATTAGCCATCCCTCGTTCCTCCTTGCTTTCACTTGTGCAAAATCTTCTTTCCCAATCAAAGCACAAGGGCCTTTTTCCAGATATCTCAGCAGGCTCCAAAGCAATTCCCCAGACTCACTGGGGATAAAGGCTGTCCCAACAGTCAAGTCTCCCGCCTTTGATTTACAGCTAATGCCTAATAGCCTTGTCTTCATACAGTGGCAGTTACTTGGCTTCTCACTCTTGTTATCTCAGGCTTGGCTACTCCAGATGATGGAAGGAATGCATACATTACGGCTGCCTGTGTTGCCAGCAGAGCCAGGGAGCCAACAGCAGTAAGAAATTAACAGCAATATGCAACTGAATCTTTGCAAGGTCCCAGGGTCTCTTCATCACCTGTGTGCAAGATCTTCTCAACAGCAAGGACTGAGCTTCCTGATGAGGATGGACATGTATCCTATGCCACAATGTATTTAAAAATCTAGAGAGATGGATGTCCTAGGAAAATCTGTCACCAGGAATTTTCAGTACCCTTAAGCTGGATTGGATCTGCCTCTGACCTCCTGCATTCCTAGCAGGATCTCTGCTTCTGACCTCTATCTCTCCCTTCTGACTCCACTGGGACACGTGGACTTGGCTCATACAACCTTCTCTCCACGTTCTGTGCTGTGAACTGTGGCAGGACCACCAAATTGCAGGCAGTGCCTATCATCAGTGTCTAGCCATGAGGTCCTGGTGCAGGATGGAGACAGCTCCTCTGACACTCACCTTGTGCCACATCATTCACATAATCTGATGCCTGTTACTGCCCTCCCCATCACATGCATTCCTGACACTGGGTCAGGAAAAAAGAAATGTGGGCTTGCCCAGTGACCACCAACAGCTATAGGCCTTTGTCATCTGCAATTCAAGGCCTGGGGAAATTTTGTGGGCAAAAAGATGGGAACCCTGGGCCACTGACCAAAGATAGCACAGCTCACCAACAAACCCGCTCTTCAGCAGTTAGCCCGCAGTCTAACGACATACAAAAATATCCAGTACCATTTCCCTAGGGTGCTTAGTGATATAATGGAAGCTGGATAAAGAGCCAGCATTTGGAAATACATTATAATTGCACGCTGCTTTTCACTTGTGCAACCACAGCAGTGGTTACCACGCAATTACATGTCACCATATACAAATGACAGTGCAGTTACAGTAACTTTACCAATTACAGGGAAATTGTACCCACTATGCTAAGAGGTTTTCACTCAAATATAATTCAGGAACACAAGACCAGGGAAAAGTTGCTCAAATTAACTAGAACTTGTACCAGCGTTTGGTTTTTGGGTCTGCAGTTTAAGCATCAGTTCAAGGGCTGGTGTCAAGTTTCCAGAGTGCTGCAGAATCTTAATGTGGTACAGACTTGTTATGTCTGCATTTATGTTCCTGCTGGACTGGGAGCATAAGGCTTCCCAACAGCCTCTACCATCTACCTCCACATCGTAAAATTTGCAATTTCCTGAAGAGGAGGCTGCCTCTCTTATGGGGACTAACAGGTTTCTTTAGTCTTCGGGCCTTTTGCTCAGCAGAGCTGACTGATTATTACTAAGAAGTAACAGTGGCTATTAATTTAGCATCTTCTAATTCTGAATTTCTGCCTGATTACCATGCCAATAGATGTGTACAATATCCATTGATTAGTGAACCCCTAAGTATACTCTAGACCCCAATACTGCAAAATTTAAGCAATATCGGTGCTAAGTTTGCTTTTCTTTTTTCTTGCTGCAGACCCTGGAGACAGACCACAGCTGTGCCACAGCCACAGGACCAGTGAGCAGCAGGTGCAGATGCTTTTCAGCCCATGGCATGTTCCTTAACTCATATTCCCACTTTTGCTGTGAACATTGCCTTACTGCAGGCATGGGTCTGGTCAGCAGCAGCATTTCTGCTCTGGAAGCAACAGCAGGCTATCAGAAGGAAACAGTTTGTGTCCCCAAAAGAAGAAAACTAGACTGACTATGTGCTCTTCTTACAGCACAGGTATTTCACTTTTGGGCCCCCAGGCCAATACTGTCCTCAGCAAAATGACATACGTGCTTCTTGGCCACTTGCAGAGAAGACACTCCTAGCATTATGGGCGAAGGTGCAATTAAAAATCCAGCCTGAAACACCACCAGGTTAATGAATCCATGTTACTGGCAGATGGTGTACTGATGTGACCTCCACATCCTTCAGATCCTTCATACACTTCAATTCCAAGTGTCTGCCATGAAAAATAGTCACTCTGTGTCAAGATAAACAAGATGAGGTGCGGAACCAACTCAGATACCTGGGAATATATTTCAGTGGGATATTCATACTCTCTCTGTTTTGATATTGTAAGTTAAGGGATATTTCAGAGCCTTGGTTAGAGCCCAAACAAGTGATGTAGGCAGGGAAGAGGGGCAGTACCTCCAGCAGCAACACAGGCTGTCAAACTGAGATATCCCAAACACTCCCGTTCATGGAGGCCTTCGCACCCCACATCCCATTCATCATCACTGTGTCAGCCAAATCTCTCTTTCGCAAATCATTTCCAACTCCTCAAAAAAAAAAAAAAAAAAAAAAATCTGGCATTGCAATCCCAAACCTCAGTTTTAGCACGCCAAGCCATGCAGCTGGGGTGAAAATCAGATCGCTGAGGTGTGTGGTCCCTGAGGTTCCTTCCCTCCCAAGCGGGAAACTGTGTCTGCAAACAGGAAGAAGGGATGGGACCTAAAGAGCAGCAAATGTGGCTGCAAAAGGAAGCCAAGCTCCTCTGCAGTCCCATAAACTTCCCTCTGCTGGCTGAGAGGCTGGAGGATCATGTGGATGAGGCACTGAAGGATAAACAGAGGAATATGATCTCTACAGCTCTCAGCTCGGTGCTTTCCATGAGCTTTCAGAAATTCACTTAAAAAATTTCACGCGCCCCCAAAAAAGAGATTATTGAGTGTGGAGACTCTGCCTTTGAAACTGCCATGGTCTATTGGGTAAACAAACATTTGGGGATTTTTCTAAAGTGAAGTATTGATCAAATAAGCTGCTAGAGCTCTCCTGTAAGAACATATTCCAGCTGCAAAGCTGTGTTATGCACCTGAAACACAGCATCACTGACTTCCCCTGGTGCTGCCAGGGAGCAAATGTCACAGAGGGAAAATCCTGGGTGAAAAGGGTTGTTCTGCGTAGGCAGAAAGATGCCTTTGGGAGAGGGAAAATTTTCCCCTAAAGGACATTGGATTTCCGTGATAAGCCAAAGGTTGTCTGTATAACAAATTCCATCAACAGCAGCGATGAAAGAGGTGAAAGAGAACTGAGCTCTGTGCCCTGCCAGCTATGCCTCCGTAATCCCGAGCATCCTTGCCATAACTTGCGTTTCAGTCAGCAGTGTCCGTCTAACAGAGATGCCCAACAAGGAGACCTTCCCCACATTAAACTCTCATGTTCGTCTTCACCCCCGACCCATTATCTCCTGCTACTTGCTGGTAACAGAATGGTTAAACCTGGGCTGAGACGGAGCATTTCTGGCAGCTGCCAGACACCCTCATTCCTATTCCAGTGACGCACACCAGCACCTTGCCGGATAGAGTCCAGCTGCCTCCCCTATGCTGGCACCACCAGACATTCTCCGCTGAATCACAATTACTATAATTATTATTTTGTTACACAGGCGAAATTATCATTTGGGCTGCAAAGTGCCACGCGCACCAACAGCGCTAGATAAATTAAACAACAACGCTGCTTTGCATGCAGGCGACACCTTCTCCCAGAGCCGCTTAAAAGCATTAATTAAGCCTCACTGTGGTCCTGCAAAGGTAAGCTAAGTGTTGTAACGAACAACATGTATCTGTTGTTGCTCTTCAGCATGGGGAAATTGCTGGGTTGGGTACAAGAGACCCCGGCTTGCTCACCAAATAATGGAGAGTCGAAGGCTGCACATCTGTATCAGGGAGAACCGCCTTGTCTCTGGTCCTATAATCTGATGGAAAATGAGTGTAAATAAGCCCGGTTATCAATTTAAACAACAAAATACATCGCGCAGGCACTGGAAAAGAAAAATCTCCCACTTGCTGCCTCTGTCTGTGCAGATCTGGGGAGTTGAGGAATTCAGAGCACTTGTGTCAGCCGCGTACAAATTCACTCAAGCCATTAACTTCCAACTCTTTTTTGCAGCTGAAAGCAGGCCTGTGCAGCCGATGACCCTCTGAAGCAGGGACACCATGACAATTACAGCCCTGTGTTTCTTGGCACGGGATCCCGACCAATAGCCCTGACCCACTGATGAGTGCTGGGTCATTCCCTCATTAGGAGCATCGCATTTTTATTATTCCCTTCTGCACGCTCCCTTGCTCTGCCTCTCCCACTCCCTGTCTGTGGCTGAATACACGCCTGGCTAATATTGCTTGTTTACAGGATAAATCAGCTGAACAAATCCCATTATATTTTGGACCAGTGACAATGATGGGGTAATGACATTGAAACAGGGAAAATACGATGTTGTTCCTACTGATCTAATGTCACCCACATGTTCTATCAGCTATGCCAGCTCCAATACTGCATGGAGGAAACAGAGGTCTCTCTGTCCATCCGCAGCATTACCACTTACATATCTGGATATCCTGTGCTTCAAATACTTCTGTAACTACTCTAAGTATTATCTCCACAAAACCTGCACCATAAAGCAGAAATCACTGGGGCTGAAACAGTGTCTTGTTCCTAAATTTAAGCAACTGTGTGCTGGTGGCACAGGGCAGGGTTTAGGTCTTATGGATTTCATGGCTATTTTGTAAAGCACATACACGTGACAGCAGCAGAGCCAGAACAGCTTTTGTTACTCAGCTCCACATCCCCAGGGTCTCAGTCCCAGAGGTCTCTAAGTTGAAACCTCGCTGAAAGCTCTGGAACCCCATGTCTTCACTGGATGCTGGTAATGATACAACGTCACACAGGTACAAACGTCACTGTGCACACTCAGGTGGGATCAATGCGAGAGCATTTGCTACCTCCAGGAGATAGATGCAACAAAGGTTTGCACTTCAGCGAGCAAAGTGAGGCCACACTCTTCCGCTTCCTAACATTTATTTGTGCAAAGGACTAGAGCTGAAGAAACGGATGGTTCATAGATACATGTGAGCGTGACACCCAGCTCCATCCCGAATTAGAGCGTATCTATCCAGCCAGGTCTGTCAGCCCTGAAAACACCGTGTTTGCTCCCAAAGTTGTTTTGACATTACCCAGAGTCTGCCTATGCCACTGTAGCACAGCCATGCAGATGCCAGGCTGGGAGCATCTCAGGCAGAAATATGGTCAGAGGAGACCTGGACATCTCTCTGTAGGGACATCACTCTTTCCTGTCCCCATCATCATATCTTGTCCCCATTTTCATAGTGGCTACTCCCAGCATCCGTATTAATGCTGCCTGATGTAATGGGGATCCGTGCTTCTGTGCAATTCAGGTAAACAGGGAAACGCGGTTATTTCTGGGGCAAAAATAATGCCCTATGCTATGTGTGTGCTGGAATATAAAATAAATGCAGACGTGTGCATCGGACTGTTCCCAGAGGCTAAACATCTTCACTGATTCCCCAAGTACAAAGACAGATCCTGCACTGTTTTTCACCCCGACAATTCCACTCACATCAGGCAAGTGAGAAGGGGTCTGTGCAGGATTTGGGCTGTAAAGCAACACTGAATCCAGCATACCCATGACCCCCTCCTCAACAGAATGGTTATTGTACAAACCCCAGCTGCCCCCAGTCCGGAGGTGCTTTAAATAGCATCAGGCTCATGCAGGGAGATGCAGTCACTTTGCTTCTGGCTTTTTCGGGATTTTTCTGAGTTTTGTTTGATGCTTTTTTTTTTTTTTTTTTCCCTTCCCAAATGTTGTGTAAGCATTCCCCTTGGCCTGGGAGGCAATCTCCTGGCGAGGCAGTATGAGGTCAGGCTTGTGAAATAGCTGATCACCCGGCATGGAAGCGAACGCGAGGAGATCATATGGAGCCCTCTGAAAACGCGAGGCTGAGCCACGTGTGACCACAGGGCTCGACCACAGAAGAAAACAGCCCGGGTCGCTGGCATGGGAAGCGGCAAAGATTGGTTCCCAGAAATAAATGCAATTGTCTGTGCGGTGAGGAGCACAAAGCAGACGGCCCAGGCGGCGGTGTGAAAGCTGGCACCTCGCTCTCCTGCAGAAGCATCTACCTGGAGGCCAGCAGGAGCAGGGAAGGATGCTGAGAGATGCTGAGAGATGCTGAGAGATGCTGAGCCACAGAGGCAGAGCTGGCGCGGTCCGGAGATGGGACTGATGGCAGGGGGAGGGAGCCGAGCCTGAAATATCTCAGACACAACAGCGAGTCAGCAGCCTTGGGCCCTGCTCTGTCTTCAATGAACATTTTGTGTGAGCAGGGTCAAGCAGACGCGAGGAGCCAGGAGGGAACAGCACAGCGCGCACGGGTTTGGCGCCCGGCCACTTAAAGGCAGAGGGTTTCCTCTTATGTTTGGGAAGGAAGTAGATGGCTTCTTGGAAGCTTTTTTCAGTGCTTGATTTTTTTTATTGCAGTACAAGCAATGAACATTTTGGAAGGAGAGGTTGCAGGGTGGGGGTGTGATAAGAAGGCAATTAATGACAGCCAGTGTCATTTCTGATCTGGAGGTATCCTTTCAAGGACATGTGTTTAATACCAAGGACCACACTTAATGCCTTAAATGCAATCATCCTCTCTGTGCAATTAGGGCCTGGTTTACAGCCCTTAAGTGCAAGCTTCAGTTTATGTAGGTGCTTAAGAGTTTTTGTTTTTCTTTCCCCTAGGGAGAGTTTTTGTTTTTCTCTCCCCATTTCTCCTGCCTGGAGTGCAGAGCACTCTGTAGAGACAGGGAAGTGTCCTTATCCCCGCTGGCAGAAAGCAGAGAGGTGGCACTTGGGAGGAAGGACTGCAGCCAAGGAAAAAGTGAAGATGAACCCATGCGGTGCATGAGAAGCCCCTGAAAATGAGTTTTCATCAGGTTAGTTTATGCACGTCCACCTAAATGCTGGTTCTGGGCTTTTAAGGATATCCAGAGGTCAGGATGTTGCCAGCAGCTACATCCAGGTTGAACCGGAATGTGGATACTGGAAAAGTCCCGGCGCTCACCCCGAGCTACCCAGCTGCAGGTACGTACACCGACTGGAAAACCGTGAGGGTTTCACTCCTGCAACTCCATTTTGTCTCAGCCATCGTGTCCCTGGCAGACCACGAATGCTGGGCTTGCTCGTCAATGAATTAGCGCTAATTAATGAGCCTGCCTGGTCACATCACAGTGGAAGAGGTGGGGAGACTTTCCTAATTCCAGTTACAGAGGGGCCAGGACCTTGCTCAGAGCAGTGGAGATTTGAACTCGTTTGCTCTCCATTAGCCTGAGGAGCACGGCCTCAGACATCACTGGTCACTTCCACCACTGACAATAATCACGAGAAATACCAGCCACATCACTGGAGAGAGCTCCCCGCTCTGCTTTCGCCTGAGCTGCCTCATGTAGCAAGATAATATGACATTTCTCTCTATTAAAGTGTCTTTCATCCCAGAGCACAGCCAGCTTTGTAGGAGAGACAACGGTCAGGCCATGAAGGGATGGAGAAACGGGAAGGAGGAAGGTTCGTGGGGAGATGTCCAAATCACAGAGCTCAGCTGCAGAAATCCTAAGCCAGCACCCTGCCCCTTGTCCAAGTTACATCCCAAATAAAACCCTCCATCCACTCCGGCTCCCAGCATTGGCAGAGGATGCTGGTCATCCCTTATCGAAGTGCTGGGCCCAGCAAGTCCCTCCAGCACACGCTGCACACACACGCTGCCATCCAACACAAACTGATGTGACCAATTATACAAATAGAGAGCTGGCAGGCATAGCCTGTTTGCTCCGTCTCAGCGTCTCCAGTGAGCATTCCCAGAGAGGCATTTCCGTATTTCTGAGGCTACTGCTTCTGCACAGGCTGCTCCCAGTCACTTTTTAGGATTCCTGCTCTTGTTTACAGAGGAAGAAGGGGAAAACACCATTAAAAGTTGACCAAAAAGTGGTCCTTAACTGACCACGAGCTCTTTGGATAAGAAACATAAGCCTGTGTGATTTGGGCTAAAGGAGCGCCTGCAAAGCTTTTATGCGTGGTATATCCAGTAGAGATGAACAAAAGTCCCTATTGTACAAGCAAGAGCGGCATTGACCTCGCAGAGATTCACTTAGGATAGCCCTGCTGGCAAGCAGTGGCGCTCTGAGGTCTCATGAAACCGATAGCTCGTTCCTGTGACTCTGAGTCATTCCCCAGGGAAAGCGGCAGGCTCATGCGCTGGCCAGCCCCACCAGGAGAAACAAGCACACGCTGTGTGTGCAAAATGTCAAGGCAGCAGCACCGCGTGGACCACCTTCCACATGCTCCTCTCCCTTAGGGCTAAGCAAATCTTAACACTCCTTTTTTCCCCAATCTTTTCCTTCTAAGGGAAATTTTAGGGGAAATGTTAGATAGAGATGATAATCCCTGCCTTTTGGTTGATAAAGTGATTTTTTTTTCTTTGAAACAACGTTTTTTTTTCCAGCAACTCCATCCCATGTCCTTTTTAAATGATTCTGTTATGCTGTTTCCCATGATAGAGAGGAATGCAATAGTAAGGATGTTATTCCCTCTTCCTGCAACAGTTGGGAACATCGGGCACAACACGAGGATCCAGGAGTCCCTGAGCTGTATATGAGCTGCAAGTTATGTTTCACTGTGCCTTAGCTGCCCCTCCTGTAAAACAGGGGTAATGCTCTCCCCAGCTTGGTGTCTCAGAAGTGCTCTGTCAGACCTGTATGTTGTTGAAGAGGAAAATAATGACACAGATTTTCTGTAGGAAAATTATGGCCACTCCATCGTCAACGGTAGCCTCTCCAGGAGTCAAATTGACTGTGCTTTATACTATATGCATGCGAGCTAGAAATGACTCTTCCTAACCTGGTGGTACAGAGCATGGATCAGTCTCAACATCTAGAATGGGCAGGGGGAAAGAGGGAAGCAGGAAGGAGTAGGAGAGCGGAGTCCACGTGAGGAACAGACATATGGAGGAGATGCAGACCTCTCAGGGATCTAGGCAGTGGTAACCACAGGGATGTTTTGGAGAGTTGCTCATTTAAATGTGACTTGAAGCATCAGAAGTGGAAGCCTTCATGGCTGAGTTACTTGTCAGACAATGACTTGAGTCCCAAATGCCCCACCTCGCCTGCCCTCTGTTAGCAAAGTGTTGGAAAAATATTGCCCAGCTCTTTACACAAAGCCTTTTGTTAGCTGGTCAGCTTCAAAAAAAACCATTTCTGCTCTCTCCCAACTGACAACGCTGCCATGAAAAACAGGAAGAGATTGAATACAGTAATTTAAGCAGTCAAACTCCATTTCCTGCCAAAAGGAAAAGAAAATACCAGCGAAAGGCAGAAACCAGGCGATAGTTGGGGACAGACAATTTGATTATCTTGGGCAGATATTTGCACTGTGTATCCGGTAGAAGCTGCAGCGGTGGAGGTGACACCTTTTCATTTCAGGGACTGCAGTCTGTTAGGCTGCAGAGCAGCGAGTGATGCGGGGAGGCAGATCAGGCTGGCGAGGAGGGTGGGATCTCCCCAGGCTACAGCCCTGGGTTGCAACCAGCTCCTAAGCCAGCAGTTGGTCCCTTCAGTTGGTCCCTTCCCCCAGAAACGGTCCCTTGACACCTCCATCTTCCTCCCAAACTGCCTTTTTTTATGTTTCTAAACAAATTCATCATTTCCATCAACAGCTAGTTACAAAGTTTATGATGTGTATTCGAACCCCAATCTTCTTTACCCAACATAAAGATTGTTTTCTGCCTTTATAAGCATTTTTTCCCTCATTTTTTCCCTTCCTTCTGCCAACGCCTTGAGAATCTGTACAGCCTCGCTCTCTCTGCTCCATAGGTTGATGCACCACACTGCACCACAAAAGTGGTTGCATTTTGGTGGTGCACAGTGCTTTTGCTAGATAGTCAAAGGGGACGAAAGTGCTCTCTGGGGCTATGTAAGTAGTAATGGCTTCAGTGTCAGGAAAGGAGATTTAGATTAGATCTGAGGGAAAGCTCCCTAGCAGCAAAGACAGATCATGTAGGGAGAGAGGGGAGCCTCCATCGCTGGAGGTTAAAAACAGGTGAGACAAACATCTGTCAGAAATGTTATAAGTAAGGCAGAAGGGCAAATCAGATGACCTCGTAAGACTCTTTTTTTTTTCCCAGCCTCATTTTTCTCTGGTTATATGAATTTCTAAGCATTTGGGGTCAAGCGTACTATTTAAATATAAGCTATTATCCTGCATTTGCAAGGTACAGACAGAGAGGAAAACCAGAGGTATTACCTGAAACTATTCATCACTTTGGTGAACATCACCAATTTGCAAATCAACTGCCCAGACATAAAAATCCATCTATTTTTCCTGATTTGTGCTGAAGATTAAGAGGAGGACAGCTGTAGCAGAGGGACAGGAGCAGAACGAGCATCAAGGATTGTCTATTCACCTCTGGTTTTTCACAGGTCAGGTCTGACCATGCATCAAGATGTGAGGACAGTGTGATGAGCCCAGTTCCATAATCCACAGTCTTAGAGTTAATATCTCAGAGAAGGACTGGAATATGTTTTCTAAGAGTATTTCTCTGCGATGCTCAGAGGGGGTATCCCACAGTTTCTTTCCACCCATCTGCTCCCTGCCAAGTGTACCAGCTGTAACTGTTCACGTGCAGGATTTCAGCTGCTGGAAGCAGGGCAGCAGAACTGAACTTTAGGTTCACAGGCAGGTTGAGCCTGCACCAGCAGAGACACATTTGATATCCACAGAAAACCAGGAAAAATCACACTGGTGGCTTTATAATTGGTTTTATAACTGCTTCAAATCCACTTTCTAAAAGGCAGAGCAGCAATACTGGTGGCTGGCTGGCAAGCAGGACATCAGCAAAGGAGATGAGGTCCTCACGGACACGTGCCCAGGCTCCAAAATACTTCTCCAACCACCAAATATTTTCCAAGCTTAGCGGCTGGACTCTGCAATCCTTACAGCAGCCAAGTCACTAATACCTCGTCCCTTGGGCAGCACAGCTGATCTCAAGCAGGGCTTGCCAGCAGCTCTAAGTAGACTCATTTAAGGATAGCACAGTCCATTTAGTTACCTTTTCAGACTCCTGTTTTTTTCTCCGAGGATCTCCAGGTTCCTTTTCCAGCTGGGAAGCATTAGTATCTCTGATTCACAATCACAAAGATGCTCTTAGAGTTTTCCCTGCTGTGTTACCCAGTCCCTGATTCCTTGTCCTCTCCCCAGTCTCTGCAGTGCTGTCCCTCCAAATTCAGCCTGATGTATCCAGGATTCACCCCAAGGGACATGGGAAAGCTGTTGGCCCTTTTTCCTCTTTCTAAAGCCACAGAAGCCACGTGGTTGATGGGTTTCAAAATTCTTGATTTGACAGGTCCTGTTTTGCAAGCATTAGCATGGAGATGCTCTGTGCAGAGCAGATTTGCAAATACAAGGAGAGGCTTAAGAGCCCAGGAATGTAGCTCCAGTGGGAAGCTCCCAGCTTAAATCTAAAGGCAGTTTTTTGAATGTGCAGCAGCCTTGAGGCTAAACAAAAATAAATAAATAAATAAATAACAATCAAAGCCAGATCCGGGCACAGACTTTCTCCCTGTGCAATACTGCATGGGGAGTTTCACTACTGGCACAGGTCTAGACAGATGAAATCGCACTAAAATGAAGGGTTTGTCCCTCTGCACCTTTAGTGTAGGAGTGTGAGAGCACTGCAGTGTTGTGCAACGATGCTGAGGGTGCTGGTACAGAGGGGAATTAGGACAGGGTAAGGCAGAATCGATCTCCCTGCAATGAAATTTCCATCTGCATTCCTCTTAGCGTGTCCTTGTCCTATAAAGGAGCAACAGCAGGGATCCCCCAGCAAAGAATGCTCGAGTACAAAGGAAAGAATGAGTGATCCCGTATCCCAAGCCCTGATTCTGCCATGAGATGATTTGGGCAGGAAAGCGCCCTGGTGTTTCTCCATATTCCCTTTGCTCAGTCTTAAACTTGCCTCTTACTTGAAAGAGCTAATTAAGGAAGTAAATCAAAGCCCAGAGAGGCGGTTAGTACAGCAGCCGGGGTGCAGTGCTGGCTATAATGCTGATTTCTGTGCACGGTATCAAAGCCAGCCGCATACTGGCGGGGCTGAGGCAGATTTCCGCAATGACACTTTAGTGAACTGGCAGAATAAGCCAAGACAATTTCTTAAGACCATTTGTAGGTCAGGTAGACCAGCCTCTTCCCCAGTCCTGCCCTTAAATCTTGCAGCATTTAATCCTTGATCTGTAGCCAGGCCTTAATTTTTCAGTGCACAGACACTGCAGAGCTGGTTAGAAACAGCAAGATGAGAGACTTTGATGGTTAATGACCAGCGCTCCTCAGACACAGAAAAAATGAAGCCCTGGCTTCACAAAGCTCCCGGAACAAATCCTGCTCCAACTCTAGCCCAGAGAGATAAAATTCCACCATCAGACACAGAAACCAGCACAAGCAGTTGACTTTATCTAAGTACTGTTTTGGTTAAGGCTTGAGCCAAAACTGCAGAAGGAAATGTGATTTCACCCCTAATGAATTGCACAGTGAAATAAAAACAACAGACCAATTCCTCCTAAAGATTTCAAGGTCCCTTGGCATAATCTATCAAAAAACATAAGATTTCTGGGAAGGTCAGGAAGTGATACCTTCCTCAGCTCATCCATGGCAAACTGAGGCATGGACTGGTTAGATTAGGTGGTGTGGTGAGCCAGAGGCTGAGCCAGGACTGGGACAAGGCAGGCTCAGTTCCTCGCTCTAGCTACTGAGCCACTCTTTAAGCTCTGTGAGCACATGAGGAGGTTAAACTTAGGTGGTTAGAGGCTTGACTTACCGCACTGCTACAGGGAATATCCTTGACTTTGAGCCAGGCCAGATCTAACGTTCCCTCTCCCCTGTAGCAGGACTGCAGCCTGTCCTTGATGCGATCGTTGATCTTTTTCAGGACAAAGATGCAAAGAGCAGACTCATCCAAGGACTTCATCTTCCTTTTCTGCCCCTTGGAGAAGACTGTGAAGAGGATATCATCCTCAGGTCCTACACTCAAAGACCTCGCCAAAATGGCTCCAGCCTTGGACAAGTAGGCCGCCTGGAGCAACCGGTACTCTACCCCGTTCTTCTCACAACCAATGGGCACCTCAACATAGGAGTTAAAAGCTGTGTCCTCCTTGCACAAACGGACCAGCTTAGAGGTATAAACCTGCTCTTTTGTGGTGGAGCCAGGTGGTGAGATCATCTCAGGCTGCAGAGTGAGGAAATAGACAAAGTTACCACTACTGAAGCCATAGATGTAGTAGATATCAAAGTCAGGTATGATGGTAAAGGTGTCTGAGGGGATTTTAATCATGGAGGCCACAAACTCGTCATGGAAAACGTATGCAAACATCCCATCTGCCTCAGAGTTCTTGGTTAGCTTTCTGCTGGAAATAGTGGGGAAATACTCAGGCTTGCCATCCACAGCAGTGGCAATGAACAATTTGTCATCCATGTTGCTGTAAGAAACAATGACTCCAAAAACAGAGCCACTCTCGTTGACACCGGAGAGGTAATGCTCCTTCTTGTGGAAGGGCTCGCCCAGCTTGAAGAGGTCATCCAGCCTCAAAAGCTTACAAATGCCCTGGTAAAGGCTCCCACAGGCTATCAATCGATTCTCCTTGTAGTCTATGAGAAGCATTTTGTTGATGTTGTTAGTGGGTGTCAAGGGTTCATTGCAGGTTTGGACTATCCTGGGAGGATAACACTTGGGATTATCTTCATCGGGACCAGTCTGGTGGGTCACCAGGACCTTCAGGTCACTGGAGAGTTTGTAGATCCTGTTGACAGCTCCCAGGTAAATGTGCCCAGTTCTTTCATCAACAACCAAGTGGTTGAAGTTCCCCTCCGCTTGGTCTCCAGTGAAAGTGATGAAGGGCCTCTTTGGGTGGGGTGGCTGCTGCCTACCAAGAGGCGACACCGTGGCAGATAATAGGAGGTGAGAAATCAGGCAAGTCCACTTCCACATGGCTGGTGACATGTTTAGAGAGATTTGTATTCCCAAGGGAACGAAGATTGAAAGCTGTAAGTGTCTTCAAAACACCAATTCCCTGGCAGATTTTGTCCTACAAGCAAAGAGAAAAGAAAACAAAAGTACGTTACTATGGAGTATTCCTTCCTCCTCCCTCCTTCACAACCATGCCATCATCAGAGCATATTTAATTGCTAATCCTCCTTTTCTCGTCTCTGAGCTCTCTACTTACAGCCAGCACAAAGGGAGCCCTCCTGAAAGAAACGATGCTGGTAGAAAGAGCAGAAATCACATAGCAGAATAATAAATCAGTGCCCTCTTAACCTCTGCTACACACATGCATGCCCCATGGTGCAGCACAAGAATTCACTGGAAGCCAGAGCAGTGCAGAAGGCTAAGGGTAGAATCGTCAAGCAGCATTACTGTTTGCACTGCCAACTTTGACCCAGTTGTGTATTTGCTAACGCAGGACAGGAGAAGGATTACTATGCTGCTCTTCTGGATGAGGGACTGAAGCCTGGAGAAGGTCAGGGACCTGCCTACAGGGACAAGTCCAGATGGATGCTGAGCTCTTTTGCAGCTCTTCAAGTTTGCCAGGAAGAAACCAGCTCTGGTCTGACATTAACATCCTTTCAGGGAGACGCTGGTTCAGAGCAGGCCTGTTTGAACTGGCTGGCTGTGGCTACCAGATCAAAGCTGCCACATGCCAGCCCAGCTTGGAGTACAGATGTAGAAGCTGCGGTGTGCCAGCCTTCAGAGCCACATCTACGAAGGGCACAAAGCCAAGCACAAAGCAAACTGATTACCAGGTCCCCTCCCTACCCTGGGCCCTCACCACAAGACTGCTCTTCATCCACTGCATGGCCAAGACAACATTGTCCAAAAAAGAGAGTTACACTGGGCATCTCAGAGGAGGTAGAAGAAAGGGGCTGCCTAATTATTAGCAATAATGAAGTCTAAAGGCTTTATTATTAGCAATAATGAAGTCTAAAGGAGCTTTCTTGCACCACTCAGTCTCTTAAATCTCCCAGGTTTTAACTGGTGTGGTGGGAGCTACATGGAGTTCAAACAGCTGCTCTAATTTGGTGAGTGTATCACCAACACCCCATCCTTGTGCCATGGCAATACATCTTCCCATTCAAGACATCCACCTGCTCCCTGCTCCTTCTCCTCTTCATGTTTGCTTCTGTACCAAGAGAAGGTTTGGCCTTTTATGGCCCCACAGAGCACATGGGGGATGGAGTCCTACCACCTTGGCTCCTGCCAGCCAAGCTCTTTGCTAAGTGCTGACTGCACAACCCTAGTTACAGTGTGCTAATGCACACGGGTCTTCCCTCCCTCCCTCTTTAACATCCATATCTTCTTGCTTTTAAAAAGAAAACAAGTCAAACCCCAGCTTCAGAGATCTTTGTGATTTGGATGCACTTCTGCAGGCCAGTGTCCTAACATTTCTCACAGAGTGCTTTTGCCGAAAAATGGGGTGTAACTTGCTGAGCAAAGGTGACGACAGCAAGCCCTGTGCAAGGAGACAAGGGAAAATCACTGTTTGCAAATCCCAGCAGGGAGGAAGGGGTGGTAGTGACACAGGTCTGGCATTCTCAGCTCTTTCAAATCTGTTCAACTCTGCCAACGCCAGCGGAACTGAAAAATTTACTTCAGGGAATAACAAAGAGAATAAATCCTATCTTCTTTTGACCTGCAGACTGATTAGATCTGATAGTGGAAAGGGTAAGTCTGGGCTTCCAGAGCATCCACCGCTTTCATGCCACCCCAAATATTTCAAAGTTCTCACAGGAGGCAGAATTTCAAAGCAGCTGTATGATCACCTTCACCTCCCACTGCCCTCCCTACCACAGCAGCCTCAGGCATTGGATAGATGACAGCCAAAGGTCATTTCACATTTACTTTAGGCATGTTTATCCTGCTCTGCTTTGCCTTTCTGGTCAAGCAAATATTTAATAAAATCAAGCTTATACTGCAGAGTTCGCAAGACTGTCTTGCAAGGAGAGGATTTGCTCTACAGGAATACGCAGGCCAGTCACGCAGGTTTTTAATAACCTTTATTATGATAGATAGAACAGTGATGGGTTGAGCTCTCCTACACAAGCATTCCTCTTTCAAAAGAGGCCATCCTTGAGAGAGCAGCAGAAGAGGGAAACGGTCCCTGTTTGAGTCCTGTGTTCAGAAACATCACGTGGCGACCCTGAACACCAGCTCCCTTCACTTATGACTTATGATCCATATTTCTAAGAGACACTGGTTTGATCAGGCACTAGGCAGATCTAGGAAGAAATTATTGTTTTGAAGTACAAAAAAGATATATATGTATATGATATCTCTGTATTTTACTGTATTTTGCTCCTCTTAGCCCTGCAGAGTCAGCACAGTTGCAGAACAAGGAAATGGGAACTGCCATGACCCCGAGACTGAAGAGGCAACCAACAGCCCCTCTTCTGCAACAGGAGCTGTCTGCCCAAAGACTATGACAGAGCCCGAGACTTGAGTTATAACAACAGGAGGAAATATCCCTTTTAAAATAGGCAGTCAACTCAACTTAAGAGGAGATGCACTCCAGATGTGAAATCTTTGAGGCCCAACCAGGTGAGAACCGTGACCCACTTTGAGATGTGTCTGTCACTTATAGGGGGAGAGGGAGGTGAGGGAAACCTTCCTCCAGGTAACGACAGCAAATTTGGTCTGGAAATTACAGTGACCCCAGGAAGGTTAGAAGAGGAATCCCTTTTGCAGTAGACAAGGACACTTCAAAAATAGCAAACATCATGGGGGAAAGTTGTTCACCTGCAGTGGGAAAAGCCTAGACAGTCTGCCAGCACTGATAGCCACCAAGCAAGCCCAGAAGCAGCTTTTTGGAAGGAAGGAGGGAGCCTGGGGCTATCTTGCCATCTTCTGAGTGACCTTAGGAGGAAGGTTTTTCTCTCTGAACACTGCTGGCATTCCCCTTTTCACCCGTCTGCTCACATTTTTTCTCCTGCATCCTGGAGTCCCAGTCAGTAGTTGGGCCTCTCAGGGCTATCATTTATAATTTGGCTTAATTATGAAATAACAGCAGAGGGCAGAGGCAAGGAGGATTGGTTGTTTAGCCTGCAGAATCGAGCAGGGTTTGCACTATTCCTTAGAGGATGCACCAAGAAGAAGGGGTTTTATGCATGTCTTTTTATTGCTCACATTTGGATACTGGGAAATCATAGCAGCTGGGAAGACAAATAATGCAGTGCCGTAGACATAACCAGTCTTTTAAGCTGCTCAGTCTGCAAGAGTCCAATTAAGTTATAAGAAAAATAAACAAAAGGCCAAACTGAGCAGGCAGTGAGGTTTGGCTTAGGCTCTGATCTGGGCATTCCCAAAATAAACCCAAACCACCTCCCCACACTGACCACATTCCCTTGCCTTCCCCCCCAAGAAACGTGGCCAGCAGAGATGCCACGACCCAGTGCAGGGCTCCTGTGTGAGACTAGACTGTCCCTCTGAGCAGATCTACGTGGCTCCTGCCACAGCAGCCTCTTCAGCAGCACATTCAAGGTCCCTGGAAAGGTCACACAGCTTCTACAGCCCCAGGGATCTGTAGCAAATGATGTTTTGGTAGAAAACAACCCTTCTTTTTCTCCATCTATCAGGAACGGCTGCCCCTCTGCTCTGCTGGACTCTTCACATGCAGCAGCTGTGCTGAGGGGATGCAATGGGTCATAACAATGCCCTTCAAGTTTTACTTTGAGATTGGGTCTCCCACCTGAATATCTTCATCTCCCCACTGCATGAAAGAGCAGAGAAATTGCCTCCTTCTTTAACCATGCCTAGGGAAGTGATACTACAAAACTTTCATGACATTCAACAGTCCTGAAGGAAGATACCATTCTTTTATCCAGAAGAGGAGCTACACCAGGTCTGAACCTAGACTGGACATGAAGGTGGCACCAAGGAAGCCTCCTCCCAAATCCATCTGATTCATACAAGGCTCCATCCATGCTCAGCACCAGGTATATCAGAGGACGGTTTCTGAGTCAGCTGTCACGTAAAGTCTCACACCACCCTCTTGTATGTAGAACTAGGGTCTCCACTCTATGGATTGCAAATGACACATTGCCCATAAGACTCCTTGGTTTTGCACAGCTTGGTTTAAAAACTCGTTTATTCCTCAAGGACAGCAAGTTATGGTGCCACCCTACAGGACTGTTACTTGATTACTGTTGTTGACCATTTCCAGCAAATGTTGGAGGCCACTGACTTAGAGGACGCAGGTTGGTCTTGCTCTGAGCCCTCCAGGAAATGATCCCAAGACTCTATGACATGCAACCCTATGGGCAACGGACAAGAAAAAAGGGTGCAAAAAAGCCTAAGGGGAAGAAACTTTCCTCTCTTCTTTCAAGTCAACTGGTGGTGGTTATTAGATGGGAAAGCTAGAAGGTGCTGAATACACCCTCAAAATCTAGTTTCAAGGGGAGAAAGTCAAAAAGAATGTAGTATGTCTGAGAAAGAAGGAATAAAGCAGGAATAAAGAGAACACAATGGACTGGTCTGTGCAGTGACAGACAGGGAAGGACTTGGGCAGAAGAGTATAGGGAGAAGGGAAAGAGAGAGGTGGGACATTCGGTTTTGATGGTAATCTCACAAAAGCCACGCTCACTTCCCTTTATTGGAGACCACCACAAATTCACCCCACTGCAATTACAGCTCCAGAGAGGAGCATGTCACGGGGTGATGATGGGAGACAACAGCATCTCACCGTTTGGTTCACGCACACACTACCCTCCTGCCACCAAAGGTGGCAGGCAGATTCAAATCACCAGGTCCCCTGCCATCGGTGCCTTCTGCAGCAGGGACACCGCAAGGTCAGCAGCAACATTTCACGAGAACAGCCACGCATGGGACTGGCTGCAAAGAGCCATGGAAGAAAACCTACTCTGGGTCCAGCTCCAGCCAAGGACTCAGAGCAAAACACACATTTAAACCTAGAAGAGGACAAAAACAGGCCCAAAACCAGCTCCAGGAGCGGAACAAATCCACCAACCCCTCCTGCAGAGCAGGTCCAACACCAACCCAGGGTCCCAGCGCATGGTGGAGCAGGCTCAGATGGACCCCAATGGGTTCTTCACCAGGGAGCACCTAGTTAGGAGGAAGCCAACAGCACCCAGGGCAATGCCAAGAGCACAGGCTCGGCGGTTAATGAAGCCCAGCATTAATCAGGCAGCACACTCCTCTGTGTGCTTTTGCTCTGCTCAGGCACAGCTATTCATTTGCTGGGACACGGGAGGCCATGCACAGATGCTGACAAGGCAGACGTCCAGCCATGGAGCCAGCACACAGCAATTCAGCACCAAGTGCAGCTACACAATCCCTTTAATCTCAGCTAAAGTTTTTTTTTTTTTTTCCTGGCTTCCTTTAATAAGCCCTGATTACCATGGATAGGCGCTTTTCTTTGGGAGCCGGCATGGCAAGAAAACCCATACAGACACATTGTCGACAACTCCCCCGACAAAGGCCGGCTTCTAACTTCAGCTAAATCCTTTCTCCCTGAACTTACAACCTGTCTGATGCCTCTTCGCAAAGCAAAGGCAAGTCTTTGAGGGCATCCAGCATCAGAGCATCTTTTCTTTGGAGCTCACCACAATGAACAGATCCCAGCACAAGCTGCAGCTTGTCCCAAATAGAGAGATTAATTTCAGCAACGGGTTGTTTGCAAGGCACTTAAGCTCCAGCGACACAACGTGGCATTCACTCATCACGCAGATTATTCCATTCAGGCACTCGGATGGTGCCCATCACCTTGTTACCTGTGCATCTGCCAGAAACATATTAAGTGAGAGGATTAACATTTGCCATGAGTGGGACTTTATTCCTTTCTTCCTGATTTCCCGTCTGAGAAAACTGCATGTGGATGCTGTTTCTCCCTGCGTTTCAGACTTGGTTTCCTACCAGCAAAATCAGGTCAGAGCCGTGCTCCTTTGTGCTTGGAAGGGAGACGGGAGAGGCTTGTAATGATTTCTTGGTTCCTCCAGGAATTTGCTACACAGAGACTCAAGTGAAAGAACACAAATATTCAGTGCCACAGAAACAAGAATGGAGTTTTGAGGTCATGGAAATGACCTACAAATCCAGAGACCGGGGTTAAACTCTGTTTTCTGGAGCAGGCTTGCCTGTGAGTCTCCATGGGTGAGTTCTCCCCTCCACAATGCAGGTTACTATTTCCCAGTCTCCCAAAATTATTCTGAGGACAACTATTAAAAATATTCCTTATACAGGCAACTGGGGAAATGTTAAACACCCCAAACAAACAGTTATTACCAGAGCACACCATGTCACAACAGCACCTTACATTGTTGATCCCAGTCTGAGGAACATCTTTATTAGACCGTACAGGTCCAAAGCACTGAGAAAAGTGAAGAACTGCCAAATGCAGAGTGACAGGTTAACTTCTGCTTCAAATTCCTATTCTTTTCCCCTGTGAAAACCACCATATACTTCTGGAGCTTCGCCTTCCCCACTACAAAATGTTTTTCTACTGTATTTCACTGAGGTGCAGCTCTCATGGGGATGGCAATGGCCAAGAAATTAAATGGCACTCGCAGCTCCGGAGACCCTGATCGGATTGTGACTTTAGACACAAAGAGCAATAACCACAGCCCCTGCCCCTAAAGGGATGATGCATATGGAAAAGAAAATGAACTGGGTTTCATCCCAGCAGGTCTTCCCAGCTGGTGTATCAAGTACAGCATCGTAGGACAGCCATGAAAAAAAAAAAAAATTTACATTTTCTTCCTCACAAGCTGCACCTACACTCAAAAATTCTCTTCAAGGCCTCTGGGGCTCTGAAAGGTACTCAAATGAAGCGTTAAAATTTTCTGGACCTAGTCCAGAAGTGAACCCTAAAACCCTGCAAAAGGGTCTCAGACCTCAGGTTTCTCCCTGAGCCAGCAGGCAGCTATTTTGTTTTTGGCTGAGGCTGTAGAACACAGTTTCTGTTGCATTGAATGCCGGTGGGTGGATGTTTCCCCCTGCTTTGCAGTCTTAGGAAGATCTGTGAGACACAATTCCTCTCTCTCAGGCTGAAGTCTTGTAATTAGCACTGTATAAATCCATGAAGAGCCAAATCTCATAAGACAGAGACCATACTTCAGCTGTCTCCTGAAAGCCTGGCACAGAGAGCAACTCCAAATTCACAGTGACTTTGTGATCCCTGGCTATTTCACTCTCTACATCTACAAGAGGCACCAGCAAGGATAAAACACAGGGCTTGCAGGAAAAACAAAACCTTTAAACCTTGATCTACTGCTTGCTGGAGCACTGAGATCTATATTTGGAGCTGGAGAAACCACTTGCAAAGAAGCCAGGAGAGAATCCCCAATCTTCAAAGCCTGAGATTTTACTACATATTCAAAAGGCAGCTGGAGCAGAGCAGCCTGAGAAGCATAGGGTAAAAGCAACAGGATGGGAAAAATCAAAGATGATACCATGATGGGGAATAAAGCTTGGAAATTAAGCGGGACAAAGATCCAGTGTATTTGCTGTGTAGGATCAGGCTTTCTGCAAACCGGATGAGCCTCAATAACCAGTTACCTGTGCTTGATGGTTCAGAGATGCTCACTCATATAATGACTGCAAAATTGCCCAGCTTAAAATGATTAATGCAGAGCAAGGGTACTTGCCGAGATCCAGGATCATCTGGAGTAAGGACCATCAATCCTGCAAAAACCTTACGCTCAGAAATAGGCTGAACACACAGCAGGAGCAGGAACATAAAGAAAATGCCATTAACGGTCCTGTATTGCTGGGAAGGAACAGAGAGAGAGGGACGGTGATTTCTCTTCAGTGACACAGGGTTTGCAGCACAGGCAAGAACAGAAACTCCCGTTATGCTTTATTCAGCATAAAATTTCCTCCTTTCATTCTGTGGCAGGTATCCAAACTGTTTTGGAGCACCAGCCACTGGCCGTGGATAGGGTCGGTGGAACAAAATATCTGATGCAGCAAATCCTTCAGCTTCATCTTCCCACGTGAAAGGCTAAGGACAGGGATTAGTGAATACAGTCCCATAAAGCAGGGGTGGCTGGACCATCTCACATCTCAGCCAGATCCTGACTCCAACACACACATTATCACTAGCAGGAAGAAGCAGTGCTGACTGGCATTTTCCGTTCCAATCCTAAATGAAAGCTTTGGTTTACTGCAGCCATTAGCGATACTTTTATGGTGACGTCCATACTGGGGATCATGGAAAAAATATTAGACTACTTGTTTCACACTAATTCTGACCAAATTCATAAATGACCAAATTCAGAAGTGCTTCTGGGTAAGTCTTTGTGCCCCCATGAACTTCCTGGGCAGACACATGCCATTCATTTTATCGCTCTGCCTTTAACACAACAGCTCTTGCACCATCTGTTCCGTCCTTCAGCCCCCGAGCAGGTCAGAAGAGGGACAGTCTTTTTCCATGTTTCTGTAGCACCTAGGGCAATTAGGTCCCAAACTCATTAATTCATAACCTCGTGAATCAAAGAATGGTTTGGGTTGGAAGAAACCTTAAATGTCATCTCATTCCAGCCCCCTGCCATTGGCAGGGACACCTCCCACCAGCCCAGGCTGCCCCCAGCCCCATCCAGCCTGGCCTCGGGCACTGCCTGTGATGGGGCAGCCACAGCTCCTCTGAGCAACTTGTGTGTGTTAAAGTCTTTACTTCATTCCACTTTAAAGTATCCTATTTTTTCTGGCCCTATGGGCTTGAAAAGAGGTTGTTAAGAGATCTCAGAAGGCTGCCTAGTCCATACTTCTGCCCCAAAGTTCACCATCTCCAAATTCCAGGCGTCTTCTGCAGATATGAGATTGCTACAAAACATAACTTCTTCTTTACAGATGGAAAACTACAGTGGAAAATAGACATTTTCTGAACAATATTAATCTACTGCATGCTTTACTTGGTTCTCCTTAGCAAATGTAATAAAAACTGCATTAAAATTGCTTGCAAATCGCAACTGTACTGCCATAAAAACACTTTTTGTCAAGTTCTAAGCAAAGCAGGCCTCAATGCAGCTTCTGTGTTCAGAGATTCCCCCTAAGAAAAAATGTCTGAGATGAGCCCAAACGAAAGATGTCCTTTCAGAGGACTTCCCCTCAGAGTGCTTTGGCTAAAACCTTCCGTCCCCACTTGACTTGGAGTTTTTTGAGATGTCACCCGATCCAAAAGGCAAACAAAGTGGCAAGGCTCTGATGGAGAGCCCGATGCTTGCTCTAGCAGAGACATCCAGCTGAGACACAATTTCAAGCCCAGCAGCAGCAAGGGGGTTGACTACTTGTTCTGCTGATAGCTGTAATGAGGCGGTATGGGCACAGCCCTGATAAGCAGCAGCTTTGTGATCATTTGGGAAAAAAAAAAAAAAAAAAAAGGAAAAAAAGAAAAAAGAAGAAAAAACAGCAGTTAGACATCCATCCCTGAAGTCAGTACTACCACAGTCCCACGAAGCCCCATTTTACAGGGAAGAAGACAAAGGAAGACCACAAACAGCACTTTCAGCAGAGAATCAATAGCACAACTCCTCCTCTTCCAAATTAATAATAACAACAACAATAATAATATGAGCAAACTATTGCAAACTTGTCCATAATTTTCTCTTCCAGTGACTCTTCGCTGCAAGGCAGAGGACAACCTAGCTGCTGCCAAGACATACATAGGCCAATGGGAAGTTATTCTTAGAGCCCTGCCCAGCTGTTGCTGCAGGATAACCAGCTCCTAATTACACCTTGAGATATCGCCGAACAAGACAGGGCACCTATGGCCAGGATCTGATCTAGACAAGAGACCGAATTGTGCTAATACAGGCCAAAAAAGATAATCACATGCTGTTTGTTAACAGGAAGATTAGAAGAGAGCTGATGTTGTATATGTACACGCAGGCTGCATTTGCAAAGGGAAACACAAATGTGTCCTGTACAGCATACAGGCATTTATTTTTGCACAGAATTAGGCAATTTCTCTACAACCAGTTCAGGGCAGGTATGCATACATAATTACACCAAGCATTAACAGCAACACCTATAGCTCAGGTTGCCTGACACGTTCTATAGTAGGACTCGGTTTTAAAGTCCTCATTACCTTGACAGACATTAACTGCTCAGTGGACAATTTCCCCAGCTCGGTGTCTGCCTCGGGCTAACATCTCTGGCGAAAGTTGCATTCACAATTGCTTGGGCAATTCTGAGAACTAAATTAGGAGAAAAGTTTTTGCAAGTTAATAATATTTTTGTGTGTGTTTGACCTTGGTTACATTCCTTCCACTGTCTTACTGGAAAGATTCCTTGCTTTGGAGCAGGTAGTCGTAATTGGGAGTCCTCTCCTGCTGTCAAGGGGATCTTCTGGATATGCCTGAAAGTGTCTAAATTTGACCAGGTTACAGCACCTAATAATCGGTAAGTCACAGGTAGAGGATTTGCTTTTGCCACCACTCCCAGGACGGATCAGATGGCACTTGGGCTACCACCACAGGATGAGTAAAACATGCTCAACATCAGGGATGAAGGGACTAAGCAGGTTTTCCCTACACTTATTCACTGTGTCAGCTGGAGGCTGCTGTGGTGCTAAGCACTGCTGCAAAGGAAAACTCTTCTGTGCTCCCTGATGGAGTTATGCTGCAGCTCAGCTTAATTAACCCAACTGGCAAGCAAAAGAGGAGGAGGCTGTGCCACAAGGAAGGGAAGGCTGGAAGTGGAGGAGGGAGAAAAAAAAAAAATGGGTAGAGACAATTTAGTAAAAGGGATATGAGAAGAGACTGGGACACGTGGGCAGATTGCAGATTTGCAAGTTCTGTAAGAACTAAAACATTCCCCCTTCATGAATAGTGCATTGATCCCACAGCTCCTGACTCTCCTGATTCCCCTGAGATGGGCTTCCTCCAGCTACTGACACATCTGAGGTCAAATCAGTTATACAAGATTAAAGTTCGGGGGAGAAAACTCCATTTTTGGCTTGCTCGTGAGCTTAGAAAACATGTATTAAAACAAGAGGTGCGAAGGCAAGAAATAAAAAGAGGGGGTAAAAAAGAGCAAGGTAAGTGCTGAAGTTTAGAAATAAACAATATTCCATAATGCATGGAATATTCCTGAGCCATTCTATGTGTGTTAAGTAGAGGCTGCATCAGCAAAGGACAATCCAATCCCCTTCCAACTCCTTCTCAACACCAATATTTAACACCAAGCCTAGAATATGTTACCACATCATGAGACTTCACAGAATCAGGAGCAGCAGCTCTCACTTACAGACTATAACTAAATATTTTAAAACCACACGAACTTTGGGAAGAGCAGGAGGTGCAGACCCTGATGACGTGACCTTGCTGTTATTTTGCCATCCTGTTGTACATCATCCTAACACATCACACCTTGTCCTGAAGGACCATTTCAGCTCCGCTCCGTAAAATAATACATTGCTGCTTGCAAAAATAACCAAATATTCCTACTAATATCCAGAACCCATCTCCAGAAGTTTCCATCCAGAAACACCCCAGGGAGACAGAGGTCCAGGGAGGAGAGGGCTTGGCCAAGGTGACACAGAGTCAGCATGGATGAGCCAGAACCACAGCCCATGTGCTCAATCCCCAGCTCACTGCCACAGAAACACAACTGTTATTCTGCAGAGCCATGTGTGCGGCACCAGGGGAACGTTCTTTATAGCTGATTTTCTCAATTATTTTATCCTACGGTGCAGGTTTTAGGAACACACGCATACCCTAATGGCTCCAGAGTGGTAAATTCCCATCAGTCTTAAACCCATCCACTCTGCAAGCACTTTGCCAGCCTCAGCAGAATAGGTGCATTACACGCTCAAGTGTCATTGTTGAAGTTGCTTTAAATAGTCCAGTGGTCACTGTACTCAGCCATGTGTCTGCACGGACGAGTCCAGGGCGTCCTGAAATGATACAGGCTGCTGGCACGCGGCCTGCGGAGCTGGTGGGAGGAAGGGAGGAGGTGTCTGATCAATCCCCTCTGCTGCTAAAGCTCTCTGCAATCTATCCGGGTGCATCCCCGCAGCGACAAACACTGGGAGGAGACACTGCCAGGCAGCCGCCAGCAACGGCACTCGGTAGGCAGCTTGCTGCTGCTGCAAAACACAGTTGCAAAAGGCAAATTCTCTCTTTCCCCTTCCGTAAACATCTCCCCTGGGCCAGGCTCCTGGACACGGAAGGAAGGTGCAGATGCTCTGCGCTTTGCAGGATCTGACCCTTCACTTAGCACGATGCTATCAGTAAATCAACGTCACCCCAGAGCAGCCACAAGGAGGGTGATTCAATTGTTTTAGCTGTTTGCACAGCCTCCCAATTGCAGATGCATCACCACAAAGCATCAGCTGTATGAGGATGGGTGTTACACAGAAAAGCCAGCACCACAAACAGTCCTGTGAGCTCTTTCAGTCTGCGAAAGATAGTTTAGTGGGTTGCACTAACCAGCGGTTTCAGATCTGGATCTTACTACCCAGAAGAAAGTTGCTTGTTTGCTCAGTCAGCTGTGAGCAAAATGTCACCCCAAACTCTAATTTAATCCAGATTCAAACACCATCTGCTTTACCCTTGTCTGCTCACATACAGTCTAAAGGCACCTGTGTTGGGGGCATGGGGAAGGTGGGGGTGTGGGAAGGTCACCTCTGCTGCTGAAATCCTGGGCATTAGCAATGGAGCTTTTGGTAATAGGATGCAAGACCCGGAGAAACACCACAGAGCAGATGCGCAGGTGCTGAAAGATCAAGAGCCACTGAGGACTGCTCTCCACATGTCCTTCTGCTCCTCACAGTGCATCGCAATGCAAGCCTGCCCCGTGTTCCCACTGCCTCCATCCCTCTGCTCCTCCCGCTCTAGGACAGAGGGAGATCCAGCATGAGAGCCAACAGCTGCACTTTGAGCAGCACAATTCCTAAATACCATCAAAAGCATGCAAGCCCATGCCTGTGAACCCCTGCCTTTTCTGGGATGTGGACAAAACCGCTCTGATTCAGGAGCATCATCTGGGCTGCAGCCCCAGCTCCCGATGGACTGGGACATGCAGCCTGGGGCTGGCGGGGAGGCTCGGGTGGCTGCAGATGGATTTTCATGACATGAGGCAAGCTCTCCGACAGGAGGCTGGGCTCAAATTCGCCCCGGTTTCACAAGTTAGAACCTGTAAATCTTTTGCTTGCGTTAGAGGGGGAGGGAAATGCAGTTCACCTTGTTGGCGGTGGGGTTAGGCTGAATGCAGCTTTGGTTTGCAATGGGTGCTGCTGAGCTTATTAGGATGGGCCTGGGGAGCACATCTGGGTGCCACTTGTGGGTTTATTTGCTTTTTTTTAAACTTACTAAAACAAAAGCTTAGCACTAAGGATGGACAGGGACTCCTCCAAAAAGCTGCAAGCCCACCTAACACCCCTTTGCCAGATGGACCCTTGCGAGGTCAGTGCTAGCAAATACACCCAGGAAACACAGAAGATGCCTGGACCAAATCAGGCTCCAAATCCATGGCCATGGCTCAACACTATGTGCCCATCACACCCTGTTGTGTTCTCTGCAGGTAGGAAATCCCCCATCAGCTGCCTGCACGGGGAGCCAACACCTTGCAGCTGCGATCCTGCCCGGTGCCAGAGGGCTGGGATAAAAATTGTAGCGGTGTCCACAGGTGCAAAAAATGCTCTCGCAATTCAATGGGTTATGAATAACAAAATATTTCTGCTCTGTGGCCATCTGCATGCCATCCACCCCCACAAATCTGACACATTCCTCGTGCAGCTACAATACTTGTTCCGGGAAGAAAATTCCCTCTTTTCTCTGCCTTCAAATCATGCATGAAGGTAGCACTCAACAGGCAGTTTCACTGGTAGGACCCATGCAGACTAACATTGTGCCAAGCACCACGACCTCAGAACAGAGGTTTTTCTACAGAGGTGCCAGAAATAATACAAATAAACTCTTCTTCTCTCCTTGGCTTTATATCTACAGCTCCCACACATCACTACCAGCAGGGCTTTAAAACTAAAACAGACTGGGTCTACGTGGCTTGAATTTAGCCTGGAAATTTATCTCTTCTGCTGAAAGCTCTGTGTTTGCTTGATCTTCCTGCCTTCCAAGTTCTACAAGTGCCACATGTTGCACAGCTGGATTCCTGACAGAGAAAGAAAACAGGAGGGAAGAGAGAACAGATTAATATATATATATATATATACAAGCATGAACGCAATGGCCAAGGTTTTCTAAAGTCACCTGCGAACTTCAGCAAAGTACCTTCAAATATCTCCAAGGGACCCATGTGTCGGAAACAGAGCTCTTGAGCTTCCAAAAACTCTGCTCTCCATGGGCAGAAGAGGAAGGAAAAGGACGTGGGGCTCTGAAGGACTCGTTGCTCTGAAGATGCTCCTGACCAGCACTTGCAGGAAAGGATCTGCAGAGAAGACTGCATCAGGGAAGGCTGCAGATAAAGCAGCCTGGAGGAAGGATAGACATATGCAGCAATAAGGGAAACACTGACTGTTAATTCTAAAGCTTGCTGGGGTGTGACTATTAAAATAATAACGTTTGTCCAGTTCCAGGAGAATTTGTTCACCCTCAGCAGCCGTAAGAGGGGAATACCCCCAGGCTCCAGCAAAATTGATGGTCTTGCACAGACGTGGGCAGCAAGGGCCCGGCATGCCAAGCGAGCTGTAAAGCAAGGAAAGCTGAAGGGAAGAAAGCTTGATCATCTGAACAAAAATTTAGAAAAAAAAAAAAAAAAAAAAAAAAAAAAAAAAGAGTAACCGCACCACGGGAGAAAATGAAAAAAATATTATTTCCTGGGAAATGAAGTGTTGCACTCCTTCTGCAACAGGAGGGGGAAAAAAATCAAAAACAAAGCAAACGCGAGATTCAGTTCATAAATACGGGAGAAGGTCAGCTTCCTCCTCACCAATAACTCAGTCCCACAGGAATCGAGCATGATATTTGATATAGGGCAGACATTTGATTCTTTCCTCTGTGTAGGAAGGCCGGAGACATTCATCTACCACCCCTCCATCCATGTTCCCCACCACGTAGCGGCATCACCACGGGCAGGTTTGGGTCCCTTCTGCCAAGCACCCTGCTTCAGCAACAACATATTGCAGCTTAAAATCCACTCCCTCTTAACCCTGACCTGAGGTTTTGTCTGTGTTTGGGACTAGGCAGTTTCTGTAATAACCTTCTGCCCACGAGGAGACCTTGGAAGAGGCAAATTATGGGTGGCAAAATAAGTCTCAGGGAGCTGCAGAACAGCACAAACCTGCACCTGGAGACCTTTTTGCTTATTATAAAATAAAGCTGCCTCTGTGTTACCAGGGAAGGAGAAGGAAAGATGGAAAGGGGAGAGAGGGCAACCACCAAATGAAACTTATGCATGGATGGGACCATGTTTTTCTCGTCCAATTCACCGTTGCATCTCTCTACATCATGCTGTAACTTTTGCAAATACTCATGCAGGTATGGAGGTGCCTCAGAATTTTCCTCCACACACACCCATACCCAAAAGGAGGGTAGGCAGAGCAGGTGAGCATTCCCTGAGTGACCCCTTTGCCATCAGCAGTGCCTGCACCAGACCAGCACCTTCTGAAAAAACATTAAAGTAACCCAGCTCACTGGAAGCCACGTTCCCAGACACAAAGGCTTTTCCAGGATTGCACCATTTATTCCCAGTCCTCTGGTGGAGCAAGACCCCAAACTTTTTCCTTTCTTCTCTCTCCTCCCTACAAACTAGAAAAAAAAAAATCCTTCTCCCTCCAGTGCCTGAGGAATTGCACAGAAATCAAGGGATGGTGGAGGAATAAGAACTGGACTTGTCCTAAATGCCTCCTCTCTCTGGCTGTGCAGCCAAACTTCTGCTCCAGAAATCTCATCCTGGACCTTCAAGACCTTTCCTAACAGTGGGCAAAATTGGCAGTGACCTGAGAAAGCACTGGGTGACCAGAACGGCATTTTCTAAGCATGTTTATTTTTCATGTGTGTGTAAAAATGCATATGTTTTATACACATAGTTATATATGCTTGTGTGCAAGTAGTCTTACCTAAAGGAAAAAGGAATTTCAGCTTCAAGTGCAAATGAATGAGAGATTTGGACAGGTTCTGGCAGTGCAATGCCATGAAAAACCCAAATCTTTCTTACACTGTGGGACACTCAAGACTTCTTCTCTAAAGATAATGCAAAAACAGACCCAATCATCAGGAAAAAGGGTGGTGCATGCAAAAAACTGCCTTTTCTCTGGCTCATACATAACGCACAGTGCACGTGCGTGTGTGTGAGCCTCGGCTGAGTCAAAGTCTGAGGGCTGCCTGGTGTCAGCCACAGACTGTGCCAATGACAGCAGTTTCTGACAGCCTTTAATCACATCACTTACAGCCTCTGGAGCAGGGGGCGGGTGAGGGAGGAGGCGAGTGCTTCTCCTGCAGGGTGTAGCCATCCCGCATCCTTCGCCAAAACGCGTTGCGTTCGCCCACTGATGGGTTTGTAATTGCAGCCCATGCTGGGATGCGTTATCCTAAGGGTAACAGAGGGCACAGCTGGGAGAGAAACCTGAGGTATGGGGGAGGAAAAAAAAAAGGGGGTCCCACGGGTGGAAGGACATGGGGATGCACAAGGGTGGACCTGGTGGTGGCTTGGGGGACTCAACCCTGCTGTGCATCAGGGCATCTCTGGGGGGTTCAACACTGCAAACACCCCAAACGTTTGGAAGCAACTGGGGGGCAAAGAGTTATCTCTATTTCCATGCAAAACAGGGAAAAAAAAAAAAAAAAAGCAAGAAATATGAACAGACAGACGGTCACACCGAGAATGTGCCAGCCCCACTACCCACCTGCACCTTGGTTCCCCAGCACAAACATGAGAAATTATTTCTACCAGGTCTCAAGGATGCTGGAAAGTTCAGCTGAGCCTGTGAAGATGCTAAAAAATCCTCAGCTTAGTCCAGATTTGGAAGGCTTTGGGAAGAGTTTAGCAGTGCACCATGTTCTGATTATTTACTTCTCTGTGCTAAGGAGAGACCTACTTCACACACCGCCTCCTGGAGAGGCGGAAAAATCAGGCATGTAAAATAAGAAGGAAATGGAAATCGATGTGATAGCTCCTTCCCCTTCCTAATGGGTAATACTTACCTAATTATGCCCGCTTGCCATTTCCTTTTCCTGCTTTCTTTGAGATGTTATGCAGTAAGAAATTTGTCCTAAAAGTTGTTACTTTCATTCCAAGGCATCCCTTTGAGCTGTTTGAATGGCTAAGGCAAGCAAGGGCAGCAACACCATTATAAGGGAAGGAAAAAAATCCTTTCTGAATGGCTCTGACAGTCACTGCTTTTAGTATCCAGCTCTTGCCACATGCAGCTCCCCTCCCTCCCTTCCCTTCTCCCTCTTCCAGCTGGGCAGAGAGGTGCAGCACCAGGGATGCCCTGTGCCTCCTGTCCTCCCTGGGCCATGGTGAAAAGCTTGACCAGGGAGGGAAAGACAAAGACTGCAAAGATGTTCCGAGTCCAGCAGTTGAAATGACAGGTCACAGCTGGTGTTTGGGGAGAGACCCAAGACTTGATGCTCTCGGAGCTGGTGGGATCCAAGGTGGCATCCCACCTTGGTATCCCTTGAACAACCTCTCTCCAAGCACATTGGTGCTACAACCAAATTTCCAGGCAGCTCAGGATGGAGAAAAGTGATGGTAGAAGCAAAATATGATCCCTCTAGCTCCACCTTCACATGGGTGACCCTACCAAAACATAGCAAATTTTCATTATCTCCAGTCTTCTTCCTTTGGGGTAGGTCCCAAGTAGTGTTATGCTTAATTGCACTGGGAATAAGAGGGGGTGGCACTTGCAGAACACCCAGGAGCACAGAAAGTGTGCTCTGCTCCCCCCCTGCATGCAGGGAGGTGCAGCCCAAACAAAAACACACCTTCCACACCTTGCATCCTGCCTGGGGATGCATCCAGCCACTGGCATTACACTTAAAAGCTGCAGGAATCTCAGGGCTCTCAGGGGATTCTGGCAGGGGGAAGGCTGAGCATTCAGCCCCCCATCCCCATCCCTCTTTCCACCTCCAAGCTACCTGTCCCAGGAAGGCCCCCAAGCCCTGCTTTTGCACCCCTGCTCTTGCACCCCAGGTGTTTTTCTCTCTTCTCCACAGGGAGCTCAGCTTCCAAGAAGGGAAACACAAAGCCCGAGGGGATTGACTTCAAGCGATGAAACGGGCCCTGTAAAGGAAGGTGTTTTATTCCTGCTGGAGGGGGGTGCTTTAAAGAGCCTCCTTTTGTTCCCTCAAAGGCTGGGAAGGATGTTCCCCAGTCGCAGGCTGGGGAGACGGAAGGCAGGAGGGGGGATTCAGGGAACTTCAAGGGCCACAGCCTGCAAACGACAGCAGAGATTGCCCCACACATCACATGCAGGATCCTGCAGTGGTCCAGCCATTCCTGCATCCTTCCCACCCCACAGGGCTCATCCCTCTGGGGAGCATCTGCTGCAGGTGCACGGAGAGCCCAGAGCAGCCCAAAGTCTGGAAAACCTGCGGAGTTTCTTCTTGACTATGTTTATTTTTGGTTTTCTTGTTTTGTTGTTTTGGGAGAGGAGGGTGGTTTTTAGGGTTTTGGAGGGCAAGGGAGCACAGGTTGCCCATGCATTTTGCCCTCCACCTCCAGGCTACACTGCATCTGCCCTGGCTGGAGGAAAAAAGCATCCCTGCTGCTCCCGGTGCCTCCAGACACCCCTCCATCCTCCCCTCCATTCACCTCCCAGCCCCACCAAGCCACCCCTCTGCAGCAAATTCAGCATCCCTGGGGCTGTTGGGCTGTGAAGGACAGCGGGGCAGGGGGAGGTTTCCTCACAGAGCCACCTCTGCAGCTCTGCCAGCCTCAAGGGGAAGCCGTGAACCCAGGCACCCAGCCCTGCATCCCTCCTGTGCTGCCCAGCCAGGCACTCCCCAAACCCATGGACATGTCTGGGGAGATGTTTAAGGATGCTCGTTGGATGACCCATCCTGCAAAACAGAACATCTGGGTGCTCAGCACCCAGGCTATACAGGAGATGCCTCTTCCTACTGCTGTCCTCATTCCTGGGGAGCAAAGGAAAACCCCAAAGTGGGATTTGTCCCACCCACGGCATCTGGAAAGCGATAGTTAGGGAAGGCAGAGGGATACTCCTAGCACGGCATCACCCGTGGGTTGCAGCCAGCACGGGAGCAGCAGCGTCTCCCCACACAGCCTGGCGGGGTGCCCAGCTGCAGGGGGGCTCGGGAAGAGCAGAAGCCTGGGACAGGAGCGCTGGAGGAGCTTCCCTGCCTGCTAGCACGGAGGGATGGGTTTGCAGAGAGTGCAGGACTTCAGCAAACAGCAAGGAGCAGCGCATGCAAAGAGATAAGAGAAGGTATTTACCAGGCAATCGCTATAAGGTCCTGTGAATATAGTATTTGTGATGGATGAATAGACATATTATTACAGGACTTAATGCAAACCCGTTGCACCAAATGGCGACACGCGATTACTAGTTGGGAAATAACTAAGCTCATTATAATGAAACGCTTCGCTCAAATCCCCCTCCAAAGGAAGGATCTGACGAAGGAAGGGACCTGTGACGGAACATACTGGGGGATTTGTTTAACCAGCTCAGCCCGCTGGGCTCGCACAGCACGGTCTCTAAAGCCCGGCTCGTGGGGAAGGATAACCCCCCCGACCCGCACAGGCAGCACCCCGCACCCAGCACCGGGCTCATCCTGACACCAACCTCGCGTTTAGGAGATGAAAAGAAGCACCTTTCGCTAATAAATAATAATGCTAACTATGCGTTTCTATAGCAACTCATCACCATAGCAGCTCAGCGCAGGGGGATGACTTAGGGCTGAGTCCTGCCTTCTTCAGGGTGAGGAGGCAAGTGCCCTTCTGGGGTGGCTCCGTCGGGGGCAGAGCTGGGGTGTAAACCCATAACCACCCCTCCAGGCTGTCCCTGAGTGCTCACAAACCCCGCTCCGGCCAGGAGGACACCGTGATGGGGAGAGCGGGGCCAAAAATAGAAGATGCCCTGTGGCAGTCACGCACCTGGAGGGGAGAAATCAGCCATGTAAATACCCCCCCGTGCCCCCCCCAGCATACGCACAGCTCAGGGTAACGCTCACAAAGCTCCACCTGTTGCTCTGCTTTGAGCAAGAATCGGAGACTTGTACCAAAATCGTAACAAATCAAGCAGGCTTCACAACACACTCCGGCGAGTCACTTTTTTTAAGCCAGCAAGTCATGCTAGTAAGTCATGCCCATTCTAATTTGCTTTTTTTTTAAACTGAAGTACCCAAATCACATGGAAAAGCCTTTGATTAACTCCACAACCAGTGTGGTTATGTTCCCAGCTCACCTCCTCTCTCTTCTTTCCCCCCAACCTAGAACAGCTCTGCCCATCGCCACCTCCAGAAACCTTTTCCCAGCTGCCAGAAGAAGGGGACATGACCCAGGGATGGGCCAGTGGCCATCGGTGGCTACTAGCTCCGTCCGCCAGGCTAGTTCTCAGGCCAGCGAGTGATCTCCCAGCCAGAGCCTCACTGGTTTTATCACCTTGTTGACCAAAAGTGAGTCGTTTGTAAAGGTCATTAGGGCAAAACGCTGTGAGATGTTGACAGTCACTTCTACAAGACCGGGGTTCCACAGCCCCCCACACTTGATAGATGGGGAAAAACAAGACTTGAAGAAGCCAAGGGACCTGCTGGGGACTGTGGGGCAGCCCTCTGGCAAATCAAAGTCTCCCCCTGACAGCCCAGAATAAGTTTCCGTAAAATAAAACAAAGCTGTGGCACACACACAGCACTTGCTGTTCCATCAATAGGCAATTGTAACCGGATACACCTCCTTAGTCTCTAAATGAGTTTTCTTTCCAGCACTACATTACGGACAAATCCCCGGTCACAAACCAAACAAATAAATAAATCCCTTTTCAGAATCAAGTCAGGCAGGGCCACACGTATGTGCAGCGAATCTGCCAGCCTTTCCCCAACTTCCCTGCACAACCACCTTCCCTTTGGGGGCAGGAGAGGAGTGAAGAGGAAAGAAAAGTAAAGCAAAGACAGAAGAGAAGAAGAAACAAAGTGGCAATTTCCCCGTTAAGCTGGGGATCAATACGAGGGCTCATCCTGGTTTCTGTATCACAGGGGCACAGCTCTCGCTGCTCAAGTCCAGACTGACACAACTCCAGCACTTGACTTATGAGCGCTTCGAGATATTTTTAATTTAAATCTCGCCGCAGCCGGGTACGGAGCCATCCAGGGTTTGATTTACTGCTGATTCGCCGCTCCGATCCCTATAACTCTAAACTCAGGCACCAAACAGTTTAGCGCCGAGATGCTCGAGCATCGGTTGAGCATCGAGGGGCAAGTGCATGTTCCTTGCCTCGGATGCAATGAGTAAATAAATCGTGACCATTACATGCAGTCCTCAAGTCCAGCATCACATCAGGATTTCAAAGGAAAACAATATTGAGATGGAAGGACTCCACCACCCTCCGCTTTCCTCCCTCGTGTAGTGTTTTATGCTCAAGGAGAAACAACAGCCGGGTCAGGGCAGCTCATTTTGCAACCATTTACATGCGTTGGGTGCAGCATCGCTGCGAGGGTTCACCAGGCGTTGAGATTTATTCCCCGGCCCCTTGCATGAGCTGTGAGGAAGGGGAAGCGTGCAAGTATATATCATGCAAATGCCTGCGACGGGAACCTGGCCCATATTATCTGCATTAGAGCCACACATTCGCCCTGTCAGAAGGACAAGGGAGATTCGAGTGCCAGTCAGCTCCCGTAAATTTATGGCTGATGGCTTGGAAAGCCCCAGCAGACTGCTCGTGTATGGATGAGGCAGCTGGAGGGGAGCTCGGAGCCAGGGCTCCCTCCTGGGTTGCTCCAGCCCTGCTCACCGCAGCTTTCCTCTATTCCTACGCAGACGAAGCATGTGAACTTCAACCTCCTGCCTCGTGGGTTGGGATTTCTCTTTTACAGCCTTAAACACTTCATTGGCAGCAAGGTCTGGAGTAAAAGCAGGTCCCATTTTTGCGGGCAACCTCTCTCTTCCTAGCAAAATCCCCCCAAAGTAAGGTCCAAGCTACCTGTTGATAAGCAGCATAGCAGAGATGGGAGTTTCAGCCCAGTCACTGCTCCCACTCAAGACTTCAGGCTCTCTCTCCTCCAGCCCTGAGCACTGGGGGGTCTTCTCCTGGCATCAGCACTGAGGCGGAAGCAGTGGTCACCATCCTACTTCAGCAAAGATTGAGTCTCCAGCAAGCTTCGTGCCACTGGAGAGCTGAGCTGTGTGTATTAGTGGTGTCTAGAATGGGACGACCATTGGGTTTCCAAAGCAAAGGATAAACTTTCAAAGTCCTCAGAGCACCTCTAAGGGTTCAAAGAGTATTTTTTTGTTGGTCTGTTTGTCTTTTTCCAAAGGAAAGGGCTGCAGGATAGATGACACCAACAGTGATTCCCACTGCAGGGGATGCAGGGCAGAGACCTGGAGCCTCTTGCCTGGCTGCCTGTTTAGCACCTTGCAAGACGTGACCAAGCAAGGAAGAGGAAAATTTGGCAGAATTGGCAATGAAGAATTTGGCCAACGAAGAACAAAGAAAAACAGAGTCAAAAAACAAAAACAAAAACATAACAAACAAACAAAAAACAAAATGGAGTTCAAGAAAATCACTACCCATACTGTCCGCATCACAATACAACCCATTTTTGCAATGATCACTCCATTTCCAAGGGTCATTAAAATATTTTATACCCAATTTTAAATATACAGAAGCCAACCTTCATGGGAGCACAGCTGCCCCCTGGCCCATGTGCTCACCCAAAGTGAGGGTTTCTCATTTTCCAGCACCCATCTGTCATTTAAACTGCAAAAATTGCAATCCTAAAAGTGCTCTGTCCTGATCAAGCACTACTTCTGGCTGTGGAAGCATGGGCTTGAGGGCAGGGGACTGCTCACCGCTCCCATTTCCAAAAAAACCTTGGGGTTCATTTTGCATCTCATGGTGCTGAGCGAGGGGTCCCACCAGTAAATGGGGTCAGATTGAGCCTTCTGCTTCTCCGTGCCTCAGTTTCCCAATCTTTTGCAGAGGAATGAGGATACTTTCTCACTGTTTAAGTACTTCACAGCCTGAATGAAAAGCATTTGGGGAACCCTGTGTATTTATTTATGTTTTGGGTGAGGGTTTTTTGACGCAGGCTTCTTGAGAACTCCAACCCCGGGGATATAAAGTGCTTTTCAGCCCAGTGGCAGCCATGCAGGGAAGCATGCCCACCACTAGCATCCTGCAATAAGTCAGCATGCTGCCCAGACGGGAAGTCTCATGGCCTTGGGCGCATGCAGGGGCTGGGGACTATTAACACAAGCAAGAAGGAAGGAGTCAGAAAGAGCCCTCTGAAGCCTCTCATCACACTGATGGGGAGCAGAAAGGGCTTTGTTTTTTGAGCCCCAAGCCATCTGAGGGCTTTGTGAAGGGGAACGGTCATACCCCAGAATAATATATTCTTTGCTGGGGGGGCAGGACATGAGACTTTGGAGACTCACCACTGCTGCAGCGCAGGGCTGATGCTGGGTCTCAGTTGCTATCAGCATCATAGGGGGATTGGGGCTAATAAATCAAGAAGAGCCAAGTGACTCCCAGGACAGATGATCACAGCATGCCACTGTGCTTGAAAATGCCTGCGCGCAATGCCAAGCCACAAACTTTGGCACCACCAGCTCCAAAACTCAAAAGCCCTACCTCCAACACCCTCCCCAGGCAGGATCCCAATGCACTAGCACGTAGAGCACAAGCCTACTGTGCCAGCGTCATCCTCAGCTTTTTAGGAAGCTTTTCAGAGTTCCCTTCCAAACAAGAAATTAATTTCTATGCAGTGTTAACCCTCGGCACACCCGAGCATCCGAAGACCTTGCAGGGCTTTTCATCCTGGGGCGCGTCGAGCGCGCAAATCAAAGCCCGGCGCTCGGAGAAGGAGGTTGGTTTTATCGCAACCCTTCAGCCTCGAGGAGATCGGTAGACAAAGCGATTGAGCAAAAGGAGAAAGACGTAGCACAAAAGGGGCTCCGGCATCCCTCCTCCCCTCCTCGCTGCCCCCCCCCCCCCCCAGGATCTGGCTGCCGAAGCTGGCTCCTGGCTCCCCCCCGGCAGATCTCAGCAGCGCTGGCGCTGCGCGCAGCCCTTCGCCTGGCCACATCTACAGGGCTGCCCAGCACCAGGCTCACGGCGAGTGCTGGCAGGTGAAAGCACGAGGGAAAGCTCAAATATTTCCTCTCCCGGTGGAGAAGTTCAGCTTCTCTCCCAGGATTTGCGATAGCACTCATCCCTCCGCTAGCCAGGCACGCTGAACAGACTTAACCACAGTCTTCAGCGCCTGCAAGGCTGAAGCAAAAAGCTTCAGCGAGCAAAAGCTTCCCAATAGCACCGTGATTGATCGTCAGCCTGTATTTTAAAACACCCGTCTCGGACATAAACTGTGCTCAGATCGGGTGGCTGTCATTTATTTTGCATCTTATGGATATCACCGAGCGCCGCGCATTTAAGATGGGGTGGAAAGGAAAAGCCTCGGACTGGTCCTTTAGGAAAGGAGACACCCCCCGAGAGGATGGGTCTGGGCAGAGGAGGGAAGAAAATCCCAGGCTTTCGTGGCAGGGCTGGGGTTGAGTATTTCAGCCTGGCTGCGCACGGAAAGCAGGCACACATCTGTTGCACCGCTTGAAGCCCGGCTCCGGCGAAGGGTCCCGCACACAAACAAACACACAAACGCTTCCCGAGGCAATCAAGGCATGAACGAAATGTGGCTCTCGTCCCTGAGACCTTAAGACAGTGGCTTAGCCAGGGGGAGGAAGCACCTAATCTCACACTGGGAGGCACACGCTGTAATTAAAATCACAGAGACCCCATGCTCACTGGTCCCACCCGCTCGCGGATTTAACCAGCTTCCATAAACAAGACCCAGGTGAAACAGAGGACAGATAAAGAAAATAAGTTAGCACGCCTTATGCCTTCCGAAATATTTGTGTAGGGCTGGTGCACGCTCAAGATAAGTCCCCAGCAGGCTGCAAGCAGTGGCATCGGCTTCAAAAATCCCCTGACACCACCACTGTCCCCCTGCAATAAGAGCATCCTGGGGGTCCCGGTCCAAACCTCCCTCCCAGCATCGCTCTCCCCCCTGACCTGATCATCCTCCCATACCCAAAACCTCACATCCCAGGCGCCGGAGGGAAGCCGCGAAAGACCCAGGTGCGTTTCCAGCCAGCTCCGTGGCACGGCTGCCGCTGGCTGCCCGGCGGCGAGGCTGCAGGGCGAAGCGGAGCCAGACGCGCGGTGGAAGTTGAAGGGAGAGGAGCGCGGCCACACGCTTCCCACCTGGTCCCTTCTGCCAAGGCGAGTCGTGCAGGTCCTACACCCGAATCCAGCAAGGCGAGGGCTGCGTCCCTTCCCCACAGCGGGGAGCAGATGGGGCTCCAGCAGGCAGGTTTCCTCTGGGCTGGGGATGCAGCAGCCACATGCAGCCACTCCAAACCCAAACAGCGCTCAGCCCTGCTGGGGCTGAGCAAGTGGGTTTGTTTATCTGGGAGGAACTCATCTGCTGCCGGAGTATTATATTTCCACCGAAACCATGTGCGGCTCGGTGTTTAGATCACTTCTCCCTGTCTGCATAATTTAGGGGCATATGTCTGATAAACGCGGAGCATCAATAGGCAGGTTTCGGTTGCAGCACACACACACACGGAGGGAGGGAGGAAGGGAGGGAGGGAGGTTTTTACAGCGCTGACTCCGCAGCCGGGATTTCGGCAGCCCAGCTCCCCGGCACCTTGCGGGAAGGGGAACGACGGGGGTCTCCCCCTTCCCAACACGGTGTTCCCCGACGGGGGTGGCCCCTCTGTCCCCCCGTCCGTCGGTCAGCCTTTTCTGGGGGGGGCCCGATCCTGCCCGAGAAAAGGGCTCTGCCTCCAGCCCCGTCCAGCTGCAACCTCGTCGGGAGCAGGAAAAGTTTGCGAATGCCTCCAGCCCGGGGGAGGCACTGGGGCACCGAGGGAGGGGAATAACCCCCCCGGGGTGGTCGGGGTGGCCGGGGGGGGGGGGGGGGTGGTTAGGGACAGGTTGCAGCGCTGAAGCCGCTTCCTCGGGGGAGAAAAGTTGAGCTTTGTGCCTTGGGAAAAAAAGCCACCGGGGACCAAAATATCCGGGTTTTGGGGGGGGGGGGGGGTGTGCACGCGAACAACGCTTCCACCACCCCCCCTCGATGGGGATGTGGAGGGTGGGGGACAGGGGGGCTCCCCGCTGCCACCTCCCCGAGCATCCTCCCGAGCTGGGAGCAGCGGAGGGGCCGTGCCCGAGCCCCCCCGGCTCTGCGGCTCCCTGCCCGACAGCCCCGACCCCCTCCCACGACCCGGGGGGGTGGAAAAAAGCACCGGGGGGGGGGGGGGGGGGGACACTCCTCCTGGGAGCCTTGCTCAGGTGTGCAGGGCAGGTACCGCTGCAGCCCCGCCGGCCCTCCCGGGGCATCCTCTGGGGCATCCTCCCTCCGCTCCCCGCTTCCCGAGCAGGGCGAAGGGGGGGTGTTCCTTACCTGGGAAAGCTCCTGGCTTGCTTTGGGTGGGTTTATTATTATTATTTTTTAAATATATATATATTTTTTTTTTTCCTCTCCTTTCCCCCCACTTCAGTCTTCAGAGCAGGCGCCGCATTGACACTGCAGATGGTCTGTGTGTGTGTGTGTGTGTGTGTGTGCGTGTGCGTGTGTCTCTCTCTCTCTCCAATCCCAAATACTCCACGGAGGCGGAACGCGGAGAGCCCCTCTCCCTGCACTGGGCAAACCGCGTCTGGCTCGCCCAGAGGGTTGGGGGGGGGGGGAGTGGGGGGGAGAAGAAAAAAACGCAGCTCCACTTCTCACTCCCCCCCCACCCCCCCCACCCCCCCCTCCTTCCCCAAATCAACCCCCTCCCACCTTCCCCCGGCCCTTCCTTCCCTTCCTTCCCCCCCTCCCCAGCCTCTAAATCGAGCACGGAGGGGGGGACCCAGGAGCCGAGCGGGGGATGCGCTCCGGGGCCATGCCTGGCTCCGCGGCCGCCTCCTGCCCGCCGGGGAGGGCTCGCACTGCGGCTGTCTCGCCAGCCCTTCCTCCCCAGCCAGCCCTTCCTCCTCGCCAATGGTGGCTGCCGAGCGGGCTTTGACACCCAGGCTCTTTTGCAAACACGCACACACCCCTCTTTTCCCACTCCCCCCCCCAAAAAAATAAATACTCGGAGAGGTGTGGGAGCACCAGCCCAGCACGCCCGGGAGGGATAATAATAATTATTATTATTAAAAAGTAAATAAAAACGGGAATAAAAATCCTTTTACGTTTCTCTCTTTTTTTTTTTTTTTTTTTTTTTTTTTTTTTTTGCAGAGGGTGGCCAGTTGCTCCTCCTTTCCCCAAGCCCCACCCACCTCTGAGAGAGGGGAGAAAGCGGAGGGGGCGAAGGTTGTCGCCGGAGGGGGACCCGAAGCTGCTTTTCCTCGTCCCGGAGTTTGCAGGGGATGGGGACGGGGACGGGGACGGGGACAGGGACGGGGACAGGAGCGGGGCCGCCGCCTCCGAGCGCGCCCGGGGGCTGCGAGCGCCGCCGCCGCTCTCCCACGGCAGCAACTCGGGCTGCTCTGCCTCGATTCCTCCCGGTGCCTTCCTTCGCTCCCTACTCACTACTGACACCTAGGATCTCCGAGCCTGATTGGGCTAATTGGGAAATGTCTCTGCCCAAAAAGAAAAAAAAAAAAAAAAAAAAAAAAAAGAGAGAAAATAAAATCATCTCAGGGGATAATCAAACGCGTCTTGCTGGCTCCTCCATCCCCAGAAAAACCCTTCCCGGCACCTCGGCTCTGGTTGGCATCCTCATCTCCCCTCCTTCCCCACCCTGTGCCCCGCTGCTCTCCTCCGGCTAGGACAAAACGAGGAGGGGAGCCCCTCAGAGCGGGCATGGGGGGGGCTCAGAGGAAGATCAATCCCGCAGCTTGGGTGAGCAGTAATCCTAGAGAGCAGCTGCAGGCTGCTCTGCTCTCCGGGTCTTCGCTTAATTCCTGGCAGCCGCAGGAAGAATAGTATTTTTTATTTTTATTTTTTTGAAGGCTGTTAGTGCATAGTGGTGGAGTTTTGTGTCCAGCCGGCTGCTGGCCTGGCTGCCCCACGGAGCAGACCCTGGGCTCCCCTCCAGCCAAAAGCAGAGCAGAGCAGCTTTCGGGAAGGGAAGAGATGCTCAGGGGGTGTTGGCAGTGTGGGGAGCCCAAACACTGTGATGATGGGCAGCGAAGAGGGTGAGCAAAGAGGGATCCAAATGGGAAACCCTCCTCTGCTTGTAGGGCTGTTGGCCATGCTCACATCAACACAGGGAGGGGAAAATCCTAGGGGTGCTCCTGCTGCTCCCCCAAACCCTATGCATGATGGAGGCATCCAGCGGGGTGCAGGGCTGGGTGGTGAAGGGGGTCCCGGTGCTTGCAGCCAGCAGCTCCGTGCTCGGAGGCAGGGCTTGCCCCTCGGAGGTGCATTGTACAGCACCAAGCACAGCAGGGCTCCCGCTCTTCCCCACGGCTTCTGCCATTCACAGAAAGCAAGGATTAATCCAAGCTTTGTATTTTTAATTATCTCAAATTTATGCCACAAAACACGGGGGCCGGGGGCTGCCTATTTGCATCCTCCGAGATATTTATTTTTAAACAATGTCATGTTTTCCTTAAAACAAGTTTTATCTCCCTGGCGCGTGCCTGTGTGCGCGTGTGTGTTTTGCCTGAGCTCTGGTTTACATTTCCTGATGGATGGATGGGGATTCAGAGCCCTTTTTTTAAGGTGGTGCATAAAATGTATTTATTATTCTTTATCTCCTGCCTCTCGCAAGGAGTCATTTGTTTTCATTCAGAGAAATGAATGCTATGTGAAGCCTGAAGAGTAATAACACAGCAAAATGACAACAGAAGAGCGAGACAGAAATCTGAAGATACAATGGCAGGTTAGTAACCTCTAAAGATCACTGCTGTTGTGAGCAGTACAGTATTATTTAATGTCCAGTCTGGCTTGCAGCTCCATTTAATAAAACATACGAAAATTTCAGGAAAATTTGGTCTTTAAAAACCGGGCTGTTCCGCTGAAAAGGGATAATCTGGATACCCGGGATTACTTCCCACTATCTGGCGGGGAGGAAGAAATTAATACAAACTCTTTCCACTTCTTAAGACAATGACATGAATCGATATATCCCTGGGTTCATACAGGAGTGACAAATGAGACTTATTTATAGGCCTTTCTGTGAACTAGGCAGTGAGGCTGGAGGAGGGCTAGGGCTGGAAAACCCAAATGCCCCCTCCACAAAAATTGTGAGTAGCTGCAGAAAAAGGACCCAAGGACAAGGGGAACCCAGGCTCACCTCGCTGTTGTCAATGGGATGTTTCACCCAGGGCTGCAGTGATGGCAGAGATCACGGGTGCCTCTGGACACCTGAAAACTCAGCTGGGCTCAGCACCAGACAGCTTCAAATCTGCCCTCAGCATCATCTGGGAAGAGCCAAAAGCAAGTTGCTTTCATGCAGACAAGCTGCAGTGACCTGTTTCCCCCAGCTGCTGTCCCCAAACACCCTTTGGTCCCCCATTTCTCACAGTGTCCCAGATGCTACCAGCATCACTTCAGCCCTCTACCAGCAAGCAGCACGGTGGCAAACAGCACACCCCTCTTTCATTTCATGCCTTGTTACCCGAGCCACACACAGGGATCATTTCCAACAACACCCAATGCCTCAGATCACAGAAAACATCTATTTTTATTGTGGGTGTACAGCCACATGCTTTAAGACTCAACTGCCCCCAACGACAAAGCACAGAAAAGGGAAAGGGAAAGGGAAAGGGAAAGGGAAAGGGAAAGGGAAAGGGAAAGGGAAAGGGAAAGGGAAAAGAAAGAAAAAAAAAGAAAAAGGAAAAGGAAAAGGAAAAGGAAAAGGAAAAGGAAAAGAAAAAAGAAAAAGAAAAAGAAAAAGAAAAAGAAAAAGAGGGTTGTGCAAGAAGTTTATCTGGTGTCCCCCCCGCCATTTCATAAGTTTGTTAAAGCAGCCCGGGGTTTAAGCTGCTCAAGGAGCAGCTTGCTCGGGCTCGGGGCTTGTGCCGAGCACAATCCCTACATTGCAGCGCCACCTGCAGCGGCCGCGCTTCGTGGCAGCCCTGCACATCCCCACAGCAGGGCGAAATCTTCCCCAAAAAAAAGCCCAGGGAAGGGGCTGCTGGCTGCAGAGCTTCTTCCTCCAGGTCTTTTTTCACCACTCTCCGTGCCCTGCAGTCTTTCAGGCGTTGGAGATTTGAGTAACCTCTCCTCCTCTGCTGACACCTGAAAGAATTGGGCTCTCCGGCTGGCTGTCACTGCCCCTGCTGCTGACAAAGGATGTCTTTATCATGTTTTGGAAGGTGGTAAAATTAATTAGGAGTTGTTTTAATGCTGTGCATTAGCATTCCTGACACCCTAAGAAGGGATGGGATCAGCTCTGCCCCAAAAGGCAGTTCCCTGTCTGGGTGCTGGCTGTCAGGGTTGTCATGCTATCAGCTTTGCAGCAATTTTACCAGCCTCAGAAAGGGTGATGTTGATACAAAATGAGACAGAAACACTATGAAAAACCCTTCAGTATAAGAAGAGGTTCACAAGGAAAAGCAGGGGTTTGCCATTTGGCCACCAGCCACTGCCTTGTCCTTTGGCCCAAGCCTCTCTGCACCCAATTCCCAATGACAGGTGGGGGAAAAAAGCCCTGAAGAGGATGCATCCAACCCTTCTTCCATTTTTCCTTGGCCAAGCATGTCTTTGGTGACTTGGGACTTGTGCACTGGCTTATTTGAGACCCCTGGGGTCTCAAATTTGAGGCCACTGGTTTGCTGCATGACTTCTGGCCAGTCCTTTTGCTTCCCCGCCAACCCTCTCAGGTGTGCTTTTGGGGGTGGATTTCTTAGTAGGGTATTTCTGTGAATAACATCTACACCAGCTATCTCATGTCAAACTATCATCTGGATTAACACACTAGGTCACCAGGTTAGCTACCAGGAGCTTTCCAGAGTTATTCCAGAGTTCCCCTGCTCCTGTTCATCTCTCCCCATCTCTACATTTCCAGTGCAGGTAGAGCCCATCCTTCTTTCCAGGCAGACCCTGGGATAAGAAAGATGCTCATTCCCATGTCGCCTGTCCACCTGAACTGGATTTATGATGCACGCAGGGTGACAGCATCATCTGCACCATTTTCCCATCCCATCCATGCTCTCCCTGTCCCAGCTTCCCCACACCGACTCAGGAGCCATCCCTCCACTCTCCCCCTGCCCTCCCCCTTGAAACTCCCCTAGGAACAATTTTTCTTCCTCTCCCTTCAAATATTTGTCGACCATTATTGCCGCCGGTCACACCCAGGCTGTCATTTGTCCAAGAAAACAGAAGGGGGATGGCCACAGAAGAGGGGCAGATGGACGGAGGCAGGGTGAAATGAGAGCCAGGGGAGCAGTCAGTCCATAATGATAAGGAGAATATAAAACACAGGCTGGGGCTGTCGAATTAATGAGGGGGGCACATGAGAAGGGCTACTTCAAGCTGCAGGAGACGGGCGAGGGAAATGCTATGGAAGCAGGCATGGTGGAGTGCTACAAACCAGAAGCAGTCAGACAAAATCATGTTTTTTTCTTATTTTGGAGGACAATGCAAGAGAGAAGAGCAATCAATCCCTGTTCCAGAGGGCTGGAGAGAAGCAGGGAAGGAATAGGAGTGAGAAGGTGTCAGAGGTGGAGGGATGAGATGGAGAAATGGATAAAAGAGGTGGAGGAAAGTGGGCGATGCAGGAGGAGCTGGAGAGTACCTGGAAGGAGAGAGCAGGAGGCTCGATGCCAACACGTGTGGCACAGGACATGAGAGGGGCTGCTGGATCCTGCCAGGGAGATGCGAGTACTTGAATCAGAGGAAATCCAAAGGAAAACGGGACAGGCTAAAGACGGGAAGGCCAAATCCAGAGATTAAGGCGTTAATTTCAGATCTGAGAGCATGGGTTGGGCTGACTGCTCTGATGCTTCTCTCTGTGACATTGGTCGCTGGGTTCTCAGGGGGTCAGGGAGGAGATGCTCCTGTGGGTACCATGAACATGGGAGAGAGGACAGGAGCCGGGTCGAATTCACAGAGATTGCCCCAGGAAGACCCAGAACTGCCCACGCCTTGCAGGTGGTGATAAATCTGGAAGGGCATTTCAGACAGAGAGCAGGGAAAGGAAGCAGGACACCTACTTTCCAGCCTCCTGAACCTCGCCGTTAATTGCTGATGTCAATCCAAGCTACTTCTGAACTAGGGGTATTTATAAAGCTGCTTTCCTACGTAGCTTTGGCATTTTTCCTTGCTCAAAGAATAGCTACCCAGACACCTACTTCCACAAAAACTTTTTGGAAGAAGATCATCTGGCTGGCTGTCAAATGTGGCTGAAACTGCCCCAAAACCAGAGGTAAGCGTGGATAGACAGCACGGTTGCAACAGGTTTGTTTTGTTAGCACACACAAGCTAAAAGAAAAAAGGAAAAAAAAGAAAAAAAGAAAAAAAAAAGAAAACAAGAAAAAAAGAAACATACACACACACACAAGAGGCAGCAAAGCAAGCCCAGCAGTTATGATTTTTTTTTTGTTTCAAACTCATGACTTTTTATACAATTGCATGGAAACGGGAGGGGAAGGAGAAGGAGGGAGATTAGCCCATATTTTTTAGCATGTGGGGTTGGCAGCACACGTAAGATACCCACTAGTGAACGTGGGAGACGGGGAGGGGGAAGAAGCTAAGCTGATATAGGGATGTTGTGGGAACCCACGTGAAGAATAGCTATTCTTATATGTCAGCTTCATCACCATGGTATCAGAAAGGAAGAACAGAAGGAGAAATGACAGAAAAATGGGGGGGAGTGGAGCAAGACAACTGAAGAAAGAGAAACAGGAAGGGGAAGTAAAAGCCATTTCCCCATGAATGATATCGCTGTTAATCACTGGTGTGTGGTCACCCTGGTACCCTGAATTACAGAGAGAATGAGGCCATTAGTTCCTTTATACAGGCATCCCTCAACATTCAAATCTTAATGCTGAAGTGGGGCGCTATTCAACCAGTCCTTCCCTAAGGCTTCAAATAAATATATATAAGCATAATGTCCATTCTAAGTCCTATTGTTAAAAACAGGACAGCTGCTTCCCTGCTTTATTTATTGGTAGGACCTATACAAAATCAGCTTTGTTGCCATCCTGTGCCAAGTGAATTTATCTGTGGTGAAGACGGACCTTGCTGTAAGGCAACTTCAAAGAGCTGTGACCCCCTTTGCAATTTCTATAACTTGACGGTTTTAACATCTCAGGAGTGCAAATTATAACTTTCTTTCTTCTAAAAAAACTATTTGTTCTTGCCATCCTTTCACCTCGGAGTGTACAAAAATTGCCAAGCAGCTCAGGATAATGGTCTGTGAAGACAGATTCAGCCTTCCGCCATGGCCGCTGAGGATGCTTAGGGCCACCACACAAGAGGTTTTCCCTCTGTCGAGGAACACCTCCGTACTTTCCATGACACTCCTACGGATGTTCCAATCACCAATGTTTATATTTCCTTTCAGAGTCATGCTGAGATTTCCACCTCTCTGCTCTCTCTGGCAATGAGCTCTGCAGGCTAACAAGGCTCCATGGACATCAGCTGGAAGAAAACACCTTTCAGATTTTCTCCCTCACCACTTCTTGGGAAGATCTCTCTCATTCAACTGAAGCAAAAAAGGGGGCATGACTGAATATTTTAATTATGTTCCACCACTCTCCCCAAACCATCACTTGCCCTTTTAAGGGGCTTTTCATCCCAACCTCGTCCAAGTCTCCGATCACCAGCAGTTACTTCTTTCCCACTCCTCTTTCCATCCGGATGCAATTCTCCAGATGCAAGAGCTGTCTTTGCCTCATGAAGTTGCTCAGCACTTCAGCCAGGGCCTTGATAAGATGACCCCATGTTCTGTCTGTAAACCACCGGTCATTTGTAAAGCTACTGGCACCGATGTCGCATTAGGGCCTTGAATAAATAGCTCAGCTCCATCTCTTTGAAACCATTTGACTTCTCACCCAAGCGACTTGGCTCATCCCTCCCCACCTCCTAACACCTTTTGTGCAAATCTCCACTGAAGAAATAAAAGCCGCTGGAAGTGTAAGCTGGCCACGCATGTTGTAACCCTTTGTTATCTTGGGAGCCCCACTCAAATGTACAGAGAGATAATGTTAATGAAGTGATGCGTTTTGTCTGATCTGGGGTTGTCTCTGAAAGATAAATGCCAAAGGCAAAGCAGAAATATTTAATCAAAAATAACCACCTCAACGTGTTGTATATTTTTTTTTCTCCTATACAGGCAAACCTTGGTCCTGTCATGGCAAATTATTTTGCCAGCATTATCTCTGTTATTTCTAAATAATTCCATTTAGTGCTGGTGACGGGTAGGAGGGCTGAGATACAAATCAAATTAATTAGAGCGACCCAACAAAACTTGTGTTTGCACTGAAAGATTCAACATGGCAGCATATCTAGCAGAGAACAAATTGCATTCAAATTAATTTAAGTGAAATAATTTGGGGCATATCAGGTTATTTAGGATCAATTTAATAAGCTAAATAAAGTCAAGGCAGTGGGTGATACCATCAGCCAGTCAAAAGCCAGCTTTGATAGAGGTTTATACAGCTGAATGACAGTTACTTTCGAAGCCATTATTAGAAAAGTTGTTTTTTGGATTGGCTTGGACAATTAAAAGAGCACCTCAATTACAGCCACTGGAAATATTAGTAATGAATAAATTATCCAGTAGGTTTGACCCTCCCTTCCTTCACATCATTTCCAAATAATTAAATTCCCTGCTGCATTTTGAGGCATTGTATTAAATTCACCTGCAGTGGAGGATCAGTGAAAGAGGTGAGCCTTGCTTCATCCATTACTCCAGCCCAAATAGCACTGTTGCATGTTCTGATAGACCAGGCACGAGATTTTGGGGTTTTTCCAGAACAGGGTTATATTTGCAGGCATTTTCCAGGACAGCTGAAGAAATACCATTTCCTTCTGGACACAAGCCCTAGTACCCAAGGGATGTACTGCCAGTACATCTTTATTAGCCTGATTTAAGAGTTGCCTTCATCCTTTCCCTATTACCCTTTACCTAGCAGGGACCAGCAGCTGATGGCCAATATTCGGAGGTACATGTTTCTTACCACTTCAGCCAAATGAGGTTGTGATTGCAAATGGTACATGCCAGGACATAAGACATTATAGAAATTTAAAGGCTGCTCACTGATTTATGGCTCTTTAATCAAGGGCTTTTAACATTTAATTATAAAGTTACAGGACTTGTCTTTATTTCTGAAAAATCTGCCCATGGTTGGGGTAATTGGACAACATGAAGCTCAATATATCCACATGTCCTAGGATTGCAGCCTTCTCTAGAGCAGAGGCAGGGAGGATGGGCAGCAGGAGAAATAAAATACAGCTTTTTCTTATGGTTTTAAGATTCTGAAGTCATTTAAAGTGATAAATTAACTGACTTAATTTTCAAGGAGCTTGAGGAACCATGAAAGGCTCATCAGAAGGTCATACTAAAGATGCAACAGGCACATCTTGCACCATGCAAAGAAATGCACCATGCAGCAGAAAGAAGGGTCAAACAAAAAAAAAATGTGGTGGCCAAGGCTGAGTCTGTCTCACTCCTCATCCCTCCTGCAGCCCTGCATGCTGCTGTCCTGTCAGGTGGGAGAGCTCTCTCCAAATTTCTGCTGGCTTTGGTAAGAGAGAAGATTTGTGTGTGGGTCATTCACCTACAAGGTGATCATTCCTGGCACCCACCTTGGGCAGCACCCTGCTCCAGATGTTCCCCAGCTAACACCCAGCGACTGTCAAAAAATGTCTGAATATTCCCCAAAAGGCTAAAAAGTTTTCACATTTTTCCGCTGAGCAGCAAAGGAGGCTGAGATGTGTCTCTTAAATGTAAACATCACTGGTTAAATGAGATGAATCCTACCCTGTGACTGAAGTAGCAGGAGAAAAATGACCATGTGGGCTTCTTGCTGGGACACCTTGTTCACTGTTCCTGCTCAGTGAACATTTCATGATTTCTAAAGAGCAGAAAAGCACCGAAGGAGAGATGGAGACACACACCAGTGTACCTGCTGCTGGTGGTTCATAAACTCAGGTCTCCCATGGTCACAGGCTTTTACCATTGCCGAAACAGCCCAGGAAGAAATTTCATTTTTTTCTGACAATTTTATTATATGCCTGAAATAAACCATCTGCCAGTTTAATCTCATTCACACGCTGTGTGTGGAGATGGATCAGGAGGGCTTAGCTTTGCCCCGGCAGGCTGGTGACCTTGAAATTGGAGCTTGTCTCTATCTCCACTCTTGCTCCTCTCAAGTCTGGTCTTAGTTTGGGAGCTCTTTGCACCAAGGACTGCCTTTCATTATGTGTGTGGGTGCTGCCTGGCAAAACAGAGTAGTGATTCTGGTTATGGCCTCTCCAGCTCCTCTAGTACAAATAATAATTTCCATTCCATCTATTCTTTGTTTGCTACTGATCTATATTAAACAGTTGGTGATTACTACATTTATGGGTGATTATTGCACTTATGCTGTGTTAAATCTAAATGTTTGTTTATCTTTATGTGGTCTCTGTGTATGTTTGCATGGCTTTTAACTTTATGTATTGCAGAGTTCCTTAATTATAAAATCAATAAATTTTTAAACTTATGACTATCGCATAGATAGAAACCCACACAGCATCCATGTCTGTAGCAACAATGATTCTTATCTTGTGCCTGTGGCATTATAATATCTCAGCTATAGGAATCGGCAGACTTTTTTTTTTTTTTTTTGTGCTAGTAGCAATTAATTCTTTGTTAGCTTGGCTCATTCTCTGTTTCTCATCAAGACCGTCCTCTTGCAAGCTGTTCTTGTCAGGCAGACTCCCACCTCCCTGGAAGCTTGTTGACTTCAGTGAAAGTCACTGGGCGATGGTGCCTGTTGAGCCAAGGCTTGGAGAAGAGGGCCTGGTCCTCAGTTCTGCCCCAGGGGTCCAGCCTGACATTGGTCAAACCACCTGAGATACATCCACACCGCAGAGCAGCACCATTATAGATGTGTTGACTCTTCTGATTGCTGCCTCCCCCTACCCAAAGGGAGGTTACAGGGGAAATAGGATCACAGAACCACAGAATACCACAGAGTTGGAAGGCACAAGGATCATCGAGTCCAAATCCTGGCTCCACGAGGACCACCCAAAACCAAACCCTATGTTTGAGCATTGTCCAAATGCTTCTTGAACTCAGTGCCGTGATCACATCCCTGGGCAGCCTGTCCCAGTGCCTGACCACCTCTGGTGCAGAACCTTTCCCTAACCCCAGCCTGACCCTCCCCTGTCCCAGCTCCATGCCATTCCCTCGGATCCTGTCATTGTCCCCAGACTCTTCTCACAGATCCAGAACGAATGAAGAAGAGGCAACGATGACAGCTGCAACAAGGAAAAGTCCAGTTAAGTGTAAGGAAAAAATTCTTCACAGAGTGGCTGAGCATGGGACAGCTGCCCCAAGGCTGTTGAATTTCTGTCAGTGGAGGTTTTCAGCACTTGACTGGACAAGGGCCTCAGCAACCTGATCTAAATTCAGAACGGTCCCTGCCTTGGACAGAGGATGGGCTGGAAGCCTGGAGAGGTCCTTTCCTACGCTCCTTTGACCCTGCTGGAAGGCCTGAGAGCTCAGGTGGAGCCAGCTGAGGCCTTCCTGCACCAGGCTTCGCCATGTGGCGCAGGCACATCTCCTAGCTCATGTCCCTCCATCTTGGTGCATGTCATCTCCTTGATGATAAAGGCATTAAACAGGATGGGCCCTGGTGTTCTGCTTTTCACCAACTTCCAGGCAGGGTGCAACCCTTTGAGCCCAGACACTCAGCCAGATATTTAACCATCCAGATGACCACTCATCCAGCCTACAATGTCCTAACTAGGCCTCAAGCCCCTACAAACTTCTTGCATCCCCACTGTCCTTGGCAAAGATTTCCACAGCCTTGTTTTCAGGCAGTGTAACTTCACAAATGGCTTCTATGTGTTTATTTGGTTTTTATTTGTTTGTTTTGGTTATGCGGGGGCAGTAACCAAAGCGTGGCATTAAAGCATGTCCTGTGATGACATACCTCAGATTATGCACTCTGAGAAAAGGAGCTGCTCTTTGCTTGTAGTCCATGCAAGTGAAGAGGAAAAGAAGTCCTGCTTGGTCACCAAGGACATTTTTCTCACATGGTGTTCTGCATCCACAGTCTTCTGAAGCAACTGACCAAGAGAGCTTAGGCATAGCCTCATGTCTCACTCTAGTGCAATGTTCAGGGGCAGCAAGTTCATGAGCATATTCTGCACAAATGTGCCAGGACACAACTCCAAATCCACCAAGTTATGTGACTGTGGGAGGTAAAGACTTTGCTGTATACCCTGTCCTGGGAAGAGGGGGTTCTTTATTAGGGCTTTTGGGGCAGCACTTGGGGCCATAGGTAGAAAAAGATCTGTTGCTTGTCTTATGGCTGGCAGTGAATGGTACTACCAGAAAAGTGTTCATCAGACCTGATATGCAAGGTGTTGAGGAAGTGGATCAGAGAAGAGACATCTCTTATGTGCACAAAAGACTGGTTTTACAGAAGAGGAGCATGTCTTGGTGAGACAATGTTATTTTCCCATTGTCATACTTGGAAATAGGCTGAGCTGAACATCAAAACCATCTCTCCATCACTCTGAGGACAAAACACAATACCTCAAGCAGACATCCTCTTAATGTGGGCTCTGCTCTTACTATTGCTTCACCTGGCTCTGCCTCAGTTTCCTCCATATCATTGTAGTAATGTGTGAGTGTGTTACAATCATCAATATTTTATCATCACTACCAAGAGCCCCAAAGTTCCTTCAGACAATTAAAACATATGAATTGATAAATACATCAAGAGATGCCTGCTGCCCAGCACTCACTGCCTCCTGCCGTTGATGAGGAGCTGAAAACCTCCCATGGAGACAGGAGCTGTGGCCGCTCATGTAAACACAAGCTAATCAAAACCGGCATTAAAAAGTGTAGTCAGGTGATGACCCCAATTTCTTTTATTCCAGGCTATATTTCTCGAGCAGTGGCTTGCAGCAGCTCTTACAGTTTCTTTCTTTGACACTTACATCTAATTAGGACCCGTGCTCAGAAGGAGCAGAAGCATCTGTAATTAAACCAAACTACAGCGCCGGGAGCAAGCAGTGGGGAAGAGTTCTCTCATGCTGCTGAATGCAGCAATTTTTGGCATGGCTGGAGGCTGGGACTTCAGTGGGAAAACACCACCAAGGCTCCTGCAGTGGACAAAGAGCTGGCAGGAGTCCTAGAAATGCACGTCAATGGGACATGCACTCCTTTCAAAGGTGTTGCCCATGGGATGGGCCTGGAGTGGGGGTCCCAGCATTGCCTGCAATGGCACGGCTGAGATTACTGTAGGGCACGTGTGGGCATAATAGAGCTGCAGACCTGCACCAAGCTGTGTCGATAGTTTTGCAATGTTGTTTACCATTTTTCAGGGGGAAACTAGAGAAGGAAGGGAAAGCCATGTTTGGACCAAAATTAAACCCATCTGTAAAGGAGATATTTAGTCCAGTATAAATGCACTCCATATCTGCACAGGGAGCTTGCCCATCAGCAGAAGAGAATTAGTCATTTCAAAATCGTATTTGGGAATATGCACATCTAAGATCAGCCTGGACAATTTATTTACTTATTTATATCCCTTCTTTAATCACAACACTTAAACCCATAGGATATGGACACACAATATGTTAAATCTCATGCAGACTTGCCTGAGATCAGGCAGATGATCTGCAGAATTGTTGAAAGAAAGAAAGAAAGAAAGAAGAAGAAAGAAAGAAAGAAAGAAGAAAGAAAGAGGAGGGAGGGAGGAGGGAGGGAGGAGGGAGGGAGGAAGGAAGGAAGGAAGAAGGAAGGAGGAAGGAAGGAAGGAAGGAAGGAAGGAAGGAAGGAAGGAAGGAGGGAAGGAGGGAAGAAAGAAAATCACCTAACATCCAAAATTTACTTGGTGTCAGTACGCAGCCCTCAGTCCATCCAGCACCAACTTGAAGTTACCTTTTCCATGTCAAATCAGAGCAGCAAGGGGTTATAACTGCTGCTCTTGGCTAAGATGAAAACCAGAGGCAGAGAGTCCCAGATCCAATTGCAATTCTAGAGAAAACGTAGGAGCATAATTGATGTCCAAAAGCAGTCTATGGATGTAAGCCCCGCTTTGAGCCGAAGCCAGCAAGTCAGGTGTTGCAGGGTCTCTGTGGCCCTGTGTGGTCAGAAATGTAATATTACATCTCATTGGAAACCTCGATGGTTGTAATTTTGTTACAGCATTAAAACGCACCAGTGGTGGAGGCATCCCAGGGATGGTGTAATTCGAAAAGACACATTCCAGCAATGATGGGTTTTTCCTTTGAAAGAAAAGCTGATCTTAATGGTTTCAATTATTTTTTATCCAGTTGTTGCCCTACTATGATGTGGAGTTTTAAATATGGGCAGGAAATAATTTCAAAGGGACTTCAAATGTATGTTTATGTAATAAAATATGTATAAATGCAGACCACAAGAAATGGACTGCAAAGCACTGCATGGAGCTAATTCCACCAAAAGAGAGGAGCCAGAAGTTCACCCACACACTTTATAAGGCCAGTGCAGTCCCTCCCCAGGACTTGTTTGCTTGTAAATACCACAGCCTGACTATTTTGCTGCAACAAATCCCACATCTTCTACATGGCAACTGATGTAAGGCTAAAGCTTTCCAGCAAGTAGCCTGGGTTTCCCTCATCCAAAGAGGAAATGTGGCCTCCAGAACATGCAACAGGAATACAGGAGCTCTGATATTCCCGGGCACTGGAAGAAGTCAGAATCTGCAGCTTTGCTGGGTGACATTGGGAAAGGCATCTCCAGCTCCAGCCTGCCTTCTTCTGCGAAGGCTGGAAGGAAATGTTTCACATAACTCAACCCACACTGTTTTAAGAAGTCAATCCAGGAAGATACTTGAGGTTTTGATAATTTTCCAAAGGCAAGGCAGGATTTTTTTTTTTTTACTATTATTTTATTTTTTTCTGAATCTGGAAGACATCTTCTGGGACATAACTTCCAAGCTGGCTCTTGGCCAGTTGTGCTTCATGCATTTCAGATGACTTCCCTGCACATTAAGAGTCTGTGGGTGCTTTGCTAAAAGGAGCTCCATTACCTGTAATCCACAGGTCTCAGCTCCTGATATCCCACAGCAGGAGACTCACATCCTACACTTGCAGGCAATGCAGGGCTGGTACCACCACTCGTCCACACAACAAACACTCCTTATCTCCCACTGGAGAGCTCCACTGCTCTGCCACGAGAATACCTCCATCCCCTGAGAGATACTGCTGACATATGGCCAAATCAACAGGTCTTGTGATAAGGTTTCTACCTTGCAGAGGCCTCGTGAACAGACTTAGAGGGTCAGGGGATCCCGCTCTAGCTGCTGGATGATGAACTAACATTTTAAGCCCTGCATTTTGGTCCTGCCTCTGTTTTTTGCCCTTGAATTCTACTGTTTTTCACCTCCCATTGTAGAGCTGTTGCTGCAGCTCTGTGCATACCCAGAACTGACATGCTCCAGCCCAGAGGCAGCTGCATTTTAAAAGACAGTGAAATAATTCACTGTATAACCATATGATTAAATTCTTCCTTACAGTCCTCGGGGCTCAACATCACTAGGTGAAGTCAAGGCTACATTAGAACTGAAATCCATGGCAATTTCCAACAACAGGCAGCTTTTCTGGATACTCATCCCAACTGTTAATAGTCATAATTCCCTTTATAATCCCAGTGAAGATGTCTCTGTACTTATCCAAGAAGGAAAAATGTTGATGGGATGTTTAGTAGTTTTTCTGTGGCCATTCAGTTTGCCTTAAGAAGAGTAGTCATTTTCTTTATGAGTGTCACAGGGATAAATCAACCACGCTGATTCAGAGTAATCATGCTAGATTCTAAGAGACTGGAAGAGCACAGCAAAGATAGATGGTTCTGTGTTTAAAACACTGGATTATGTCAACTGAAGAGCAACTTGACACTTCTTCCAGTGCAGTCCCTTCATAGATCAAATTACAGGTTTTGTCCATTGGACTGTGAACTGCAAGGGAGTGTGGAGGGCAGATATGTTGCACACTTCCCAGCAGGTTGGGATTGTAATTCTGCTTGGCACACCTAAGAGTTACTGCAATGCACTGATAATAATAACAATTTGCCTTCTTCAGCCTTTGGGGATTGAGAAAAACAGCAATGCTCTGGTGGAACTGGAGTTTGACACGTGAATATCACTGGGAACTGATTTCGCCAGGCTCTGGATGAGGATGTTGCCTAGACCTGGAAGCAGGTGAGACAGAGATGAAGATATGGCCCCTTTAGTCTGCATTGGAACTGGTGCCTGGCAGGGAAAAGAAGAAGGAAAGAAAGAGAGAGAAAGAGAGAGAGAAAGAGAGGGAGAAAGAGGAGAAAGAGAGGAGAAAGAGAAGAAAAAGAAAGAAAGAAAAAAGAAAAGAAAAAGAAAAGAAAAGAAAAAGAAAAGAAAAAAAAAAAAGAAAAAGAAAAAAAAGAAAAGAAAAAGAAAAAAAAAGAAAAAGAAAGAAAAGAAAAGAAAAAAGAAAAGAAAAAAGAGAAAAGAAAAAGAAAAGAAAAAGAAAAGAAAGAAAAGAAAAGAAAAGAAAAAAAGAAAAGAAAAGAAAAGAAAAAGAAAAGAAAAGAAAGAAAAGAAAGAAAGAAAAGAGAAAGAAAAGAAAAAAGAAAGAAAGAGAAAGAGAGAAAGACATGCACACACACACACAAAAAAGGAAACTAAAAAAACAAACAAACCAAAAACAAACCAAAACAAAACAAAACAACAAAAAAGAAAACAGAACCCTTTAGACCTGGAAATGGTCTTTCCCTGTATTTTTAAGTACCTGTCTTGTACTACACCAGAGAGTCCCCATGGCAATCAGGTCTTCTCCCAGGATGAGTCTCTCTCAGCTCCCCTTGGGAGGTAAAAATGGTCAGGATGGATCCCCATGATGTTTCTCCTCTTAGGAGATCTATACCCAAGGGAAGTCTGCACCTCCCTTTATCTCATTCTCTTTTCCTCTCTCTGCATGTACTAGCTGCCTGTGCAAAGCTGGTGGTCTAACAAAGCCAATAGGTCACCAATGCATATTGAAGAATGTCACTTAATATGTTAATGATGCTATACAGACACATTCAACACAAATATTATAAATAAAAATAAAAATAAAAAATCTCAGACCACTTTGTTCTGGAATGTGCTTTTCCCAGTCTCTGCAAGGAGGATGCCTTGCTTCGGTACAGCTTACTGCATGCCATCTCCTATTATGCCCACCCATCCCAGTGGTTTGTTACAGACTTTTGACAGTCATGACCTATTCATTATTTCAGCCAGGCCATAGGTTTCTGCTCTGACTGCACCTTTGTGCCTCGGGGCTGGGTCTCCTGAGGCTCACCATGTTAACCATGGTGGTTAACCATCTCAGAGTCCTCTTCGACAGGAGCAACTCCCACCTATGGGTGCATAGGGTGGCAGGCTATGGTTGCATTCCATATAGATTTGCAGATATGCTCTCAGGACTGACCCTGGGAAGAAATGAAAATTTAAAGCTCTGTGGATGAAATAAATACAACAAAATATTGTTTGAAGTAGAGTTCACCAAACTCACTCTTCCTAGGCCCCCCATGAAGTGGAAACAACCAAAACCAGTTTGGTGAGGGTTGATCTCAACAAACTCTTACCTTTCATTTCTGGTCATCTTAAAGAAAAGAAAACGTTGAAAAAGGAAGGCCATTCTCTCTCCTCCTTGCACGCATACATGCCCAGCCACACAAGGTTCCTCACCTTGGCTGTGGAAAGTGATCATCCGTGGACATCCACAGGCCATCTTAATTTGATTTTGAAGTAGGGATTTAAAAAAGGCTGTCATGCCTTTCAGGGCAGGTCTACAGAGGAAAAGGAGATACGGCCTTGGGGAATGCAATGCCTTTAGCTGAGAGAAATTAGAGTCTTGGCCAATGTGAGGAACAGCTGAAATGACCACACATTGCTTTGAGTTCACTACTTTGAACATCCAAGTGTTACTTTGCTTTCTCTATTCTATTTGCTTGTCCATTTTCAGGCTGAAAGTTGTGTGGGTGCTAGAGAACAGGAAAAGGAAAGGTTTGCAGGTGTTTCCTGGATCTCCCTTGGATGTCTATGACAGCATTTAGGGACCATGGCACACTGAGCCACCTCTCCATCCCAAGCTTTTGTCATTTCCCCAATAGAGATGCGGTGTTTGCATCCCAATGGCATTATTTTCTCCAGTGCCTTCTAGCAAACAGGAGAGGAAAAAGACGGAGCAGGATGAAAAAAGCCTTGTGGCATGAAAGGGAGAGAATGATGCCTAGCTGGGTTTCATCAGTCTAATTTTATGTGTCGTCAGTTCGGATGCGTAAATCTGAGCAAGTTGTCTAGACGACTTTTATAGTCAATGGAGAGAAAGAAGAACTTCCCAGGCACAATTCAGCCCAGCTGGGAGAGATGAATTGTGCTCTAGGAGGAACCATCCCGCTTTCCCGACCGTAAAGCAAATCACGGCGATACAGCAGCTCAGACATAACCGCCTACCTCTCAGCAAGCTGCAGTTAGCTGAGAAAAGTCCCACTCAAAATAACCCACAAACAACTGCCAGCTTCCCTAAACAGCTCCCACAGTGTAGCAGAATAAAAGCACCCAGAGGAGAACTGCATATCGGCAGCGCACTCCCCACCAACCTCAAGCCAGCCTGAGCCCCCAACTGTGGTTGTGTTATCTGACCCAGGATAGTTATAGTTATAGGACCTGCTTCAGACCCTGAATTCAGAATCTGGGACCTGCATTTGGGACTGCATTGTGGCAGAGGAGTCCAATGAGCTGCATGTACTTGGGCTTGCGTTTTGCAGCAGCAGAGAAGTTGGGTGGCATAAAAGAGGCTGAAAAGCCTCCCAAGGGGGGTGTGGGCTGTGCCATGCCACCAACAGCATCAGGCTCGTGGGGATGCAAGGATGGGCCATTGAATTACAAAAGGACCAGGCTACTGCTGCGGGTTTTCCCCATGAGCAGCTCCGTCTTTTCCAAGCATGGAGAAATTTGTGAAAATATTTCCCTTACTCCATTGGAGGCTCCACCAGCACATACACACTCACACACTAGACACACAGTCATTCCCCAGGTTTGCTTTTCAGATTGCCTATTGACATTCCCCTTCCCTCCTTCCCTCCCTCTCCTGCTCCTCACTTCCCTTACTCGCATGCCATGGAGACACTGGTTCCACTCCATTCCTTTTAACATTCCCCATCACCAGGAGACGCAGGGCTGTTTTAAGAAGAAAATATATATATACGGGGGAAAAAAATGGGGAAAGGGAGAAAAGGAAAAAAGAGAAAGAGAAAGAAAAGAATGCGTGTCAGCTCAAACCCCACTGCTGTGCCAGCATGCGCACAGGTTGCCTTTTGCTCGGCGCACATCAATGCCTCTTATCCTCCGAAGTTATTTCCCCTGGAGTGAACCTATCAAAGATTTTCAGCCTCTCTGGAGAGAGCAGTACCAGATAACACTGGATTCCCTTGTCAATTCTTGCCTACCAGGCTCTGGAAGCATTTTCTACCTGACACTCTGATCTTGACACACACGCACAGGAGAAGCGTGCGTGTGTATGTGTGTGCATCTGCAGTGGTTTCCTCCTGCTGTGCAAGCAATGCAGCTGCCATTAGACTGCAGGGAGGAAGGGAAAACCCAGTAACACATCTATATAGCACCCTCCTCATCCGTGACTCCTGTGGTGTCGTGCCCTCTTTGTAATTACAGTAATTAGTATTTTTATACTACTAATAATGATTATTATTTAAGATGTGCTAATTCTTTCTAATACAGCTGTCTCTTTTTAAAACCTCGCCCTATATTTTTAAAAGAATCCACTAAAGGATTTCCAAATAAGTGCTCACCTCCAAAACCCTGCTGCTACAACAGTCAGAAATACTCATCCCCTTTCCTCTGCTTGCTGTGGCAATGGGGCTGGAAGGACCAGCCACTCCAACGGGTACCCAGCATATCTCTGATGATTCACATGGCTCTTTTGGGTTGTGATATTTTTTGGTTTTGGGTCGAGGTAAAGGCTTGGTAAAACTGATGGTGTTGATGGCTCACATGGGTGGTTTGAGCCTTCATCAGTGAAGGCACTTAGGCAGTGGCTGGTAAGAGGAGAAGCTCTGTGCAACCCCTAAATCAGCATCCTGAGAAGGCATGTAATTAAGAGGCTTTACCTAGAGGGCCCAGAGCTCATTAGCCTCAGCAATAAAATAAGCAGTTTATGGGTGCTGTAACTCATGCTTGGACAGAAGGGTGGGCACGCCATGGTGCAGTGAGCCAAGAGGCACAGCTGCTTGCCTGCAGCTTTCAGCACCAAGAGTTTTCTAAAGCCCCAGCATAGCTGATGGTTCCATGCAAAATCCTGGGTATCCAAAACATCTGAGTAAATTCTTCCTAAATTGGGCTTGTGTTGTCTATACTCGTTCTTGGCATTATATGGGCAGTGTTTGGGGACAGCCCTGATGTTTCTCAGCCTCCTGCTCTACAATGCCTGTGCCAGTTGATATTTTCTTTGTATTTTTTTTTTGTCTCCCCTGGGCACTATGTGCCAGGATGATGTTAGGACCCAGCTCCAACATGGACCATGAACACCAGCTAAGCTCCTGCACTGAATATGAGGAAAATAGCATGAAATGACTCCAGTGTGTCACCCAACTACCCTCCTCCTTTCATGGCAATGCTGTCTTCAGCACTTGCAAGGATGCTAGATATTACTGCTCTGTAGTTCACACCATCTTAAACATTGCCTTCAATTGCTTACACTGTAAATATGATCTTCCACCTTTCTGCATGAGAAATATCACCCAGGTCTTGCCCTGGAAGAAGCATTTCCCCCGAGGCAGCCGTCCTGGTAGTGTGGGAGGAGGATCCATGAATGCAATTTATGGACAGTGTTAGCAACATTACGTTATAATATTTCCACACAAGTCCAATGAAGTCCTCTAGAAGAAAGAGAGGCTCAGAGCCACCTCATCACCCTTCATCATCACTTGGGTGAACACCCTGTCTTGGAACTTATTCTTAGCATGGCATCAGGATACCACCAACTTGTGCCTTTGAGCATTCACGCTGATTTTGCTCCCAGGACAGTCCATGGCCAGTGGTGCCTGGAGAAGCAGAGGGAAGGCAGAGGAGGAGGTCAACAGAGCCACTGTGCCACGACAGCAAGTGCAAGGTTGCTGCATCCTGCAAGACCACCTGGAGATCCAAGCCTGGCTTCGGGGCTCAGCCACTCACAGCAAAAGCTGCTATTCCAGCATTTCCACAAAGCTGCAAACCCAAACACTGCCGTACCACCTGCCGCAGTCCCATGGGTGTGTGCTCACCACCAGGCTTGTCTGTGGAGGCTGCAGGTGTCCAAAAAACAAGGAGACCACGTAGGCAGAAGGGTCGCCCTGCATGTAGTCCATAGAGGTTCTTCCAGCCATTGGGGCCACAGAGAAAACTAACCATTCCTGAAAATCTCAACACTGAAATAGAGTTCTGTCTGAAACTCAGTGGTCCAATATAGCCCCATAATAACAGATCCAGCCTCGTGGAGGAGAGTTTTAATTGCAAGCTTTTCTCAAGGGCTCACCTGTGCTGTCCTATCCATGTAAATACAGATTGGAGGCCTGGGTTTCTGGCTAGCTCACATCCTTCCTTCTCCAGCAGTTCCAACTTTTATCAATTCCAGGAAAATTCAATAACATTGTAAAGGCAGTAAGTGAAACTGTATTAGGTGGGACTCAACTTCTGAGCAGAGAAGTAGCTCTCCTTAAAGACCAACAACAATCTTTCCTTTTTTCCAGCCTGGGACCTTCATTGAACCTTGAATGGCAAAGCACATGGTTATTCCATTCCACCTCGCAGCTAGCTTGCCGTAATTGATTCTATTTGTCAGCTTACTTTTTTTTTTTTTTTTTTAATAAATACCATGAATGGACTCATGCTGCATGTATGTGTAAACCAGAGTCTGCCCTGCAACAATAGTTCCCTGTTATTCTCTATTTCGTGCTCACAACGGGAGAGACGCATCCAAATAGGACAGAAAAATATTGCTTTATAAAACTGAAGTAGGTGTGCAGCATCTAATCTAGCCATCCATCATCTCTCTGCTCTAATCTGCCTAAAGTCAATGGGGACAGAGAGGGAAGAGGCAGGCAACAATAACAGTATCATGGTAACCGTGAGAGAGATGCCGGAGTGGATTGTCTGCTCCAAGAGCACGAGGAGCGCTACACAACCTCGCATGAAGCTTCCCCGAGCTGTGTGTCCTGGGTAAGCATTAATCAGATACCAAAGGGCACGTGTCACACGAGAGTAACGCTGCTATTATTATTATTTATTTCATGTAGTGCTCTAGCTCTCTAGTCAGGTCACAGCTGTGTGTTTTTTTTTCCTTCAGAGCCTGAAATAGTTTGAGGCAGGCATGGCTAAGAGCATATTCTGCAGCCCCGTATTCAGCTTGGCTCAGGGGTGGCATTTTGTAGGCAGACAGCTCCTGCTGTGTCCTGAGCAGCTTGGGGAGAAGGAAGGCTCTCGTGCTATCAGAGATGCCATGGAGCCAAGGGTCCAGCCCTGATGTGGGAGGTGGGAAGCATCCTTACCCCCCAACAGTGGTCACAACATGCTACCCTTGCTGCCCCTGCCTGCCCCGGGCTGCGGCTTCAGAAGGAATGATGCTGGGTCGAGGTGAACTCAAAAACAAATAAACCATAGGGGGGCTGCTGCAGCGGAGTTTGCACTCCTGGGACATGGAGCACAAAAGGCACAATTTCATCCCCTTGGAGGGCTGTAGGACTCCTCTCCTCCTCTCTAATGCCCACACAACCAGGAAGAAGCAAAAGGAATCTGCAGTAGGAATGAACAGGGTGCAGAGTAATTACCCAACGAATAGGCTCTTCATAAATACTTCCAACAACAACAATAAAAACAGAAAAATCAGTTTGGGGCTGCTCTGCCCCCTCTCTCCTCCCATCCAGGTCACACGACGCAGGCTGCCCTCTTGCAAGGGGTTGCAAAGACAAGAGGAGAGGAGAGACAGAGGAGCAAACACACATGCCCAGGGGCCAGGCTGTGCTGCTGCTTCTCTCTGCGGCTTTGCAGGGAAGTGACAGCAACAAGCAGCAACTGGAGCTCAAGGGCTGCCAACATCATGATGGGGGAATGCAAAGCAGGGGCACAGGAGAAGCTGTTAATGCAGGCTAGATGCTGAAGCAGCCTCAGTGCGTTTGGCAAATCTGTGCCTGACACTGCGCAGAAGTGTGCATTGGGAATTAAAGGCAGCGTTTGGTTGAAGTGTGGCAGAGTGTGACAGCATCCAGTAAAGCCATGCCGTGGAGATCAGAGCATGCTGCCGTCTTGTGCTTGCTAATGGACAGCCTGCAACAGCAAAAGAGAGAAATCCTGGTATATTCCTGCCTCTGCATCAATGAGCCGTTTTAAGGGGTGCTCAGCCTGCAGATGGATGGCAGAGGTGGCTCCCATGCTCTCCTTTCACAACAGCTCTCTCCAGCCAACATGTTTATGTCTCAGGGCTTGGCTCACTGGCAGATCGTCACACTCAGTGGTTCATGGATGGGATGGAGCCCAAAGCCATTCTCTGTGGCTCAGTACCCAGCTTGGCCCCTGCTATTAAACTTAAATAACAAGCAGCTTTAGTGGCTGCAAAAGCTGCCAGGTCGTTGCAGCTTTATTTAGTCGCCTAGAAAGTGCATTTTGGGAAGTGTTTTTTTTTGCAGTCTTCCTTCATACACGCTTGCCCACAGCCTGCTGGTGAGGTTAACCATCCTTGCAGGACTAGGTGTGCAAACCAGTCCTTTCCCCCTCTGCTAGCCAGCAGAGCATCTACTGGAGGTAGTCCTTGTGAGGACTTGAAGGTCAGAGGTGTCTCTTGGTGCTGTTGGAGTCTCTCACAGTGGGTTTGAGAACTGGTCACCAGCTTCAAGTGTGATCTGGAAGCACCAGAAGTCCTGAATGTGTGAAAGGATGCATGGATAGATGCATGGATGGATAATGTCCATGCATGATGTCCCTGCCCACGGCAGGGGATTGGAACTAAGTTGTGTTTAAAGGTCTTTTCCAACCCAAACCCCTCCATGACTCTACACTTCTATGGATAGAGATGTTGCCCAGCAGTCGCTGTAGTCTTAAACTCCAGGACATGTCAATGTCCCAACCAGCAGGGCCCCAGCACAGAAGCATGGGAAGAAGACCTCTGTATATTTAGGGAGCCTTCAGATTTGTTGTTTTTCTCTTTCAGGAATTTGTCCACTGGCTTTTTGAACTTGTGTAAATGTCTGCTGCGAGAAGCCAGCCGCCAGAACAACAACGCGCTGTCTGAAGGATGTCCTTGTGTTTGTTTTCAGCTCGTGCTCTGCAAAATGCTGTCTGCCTGCCAGAGCTGATGCTTCCTTGCTCCTGTATCTGAAGAGGTGGTGAACAAGCATCATTCCTTATGGTCTTACAGCCATCTACTGCATCCACTCTCAGCCATCTCTTCTTGAAAATAGTTACGTCGCATTAACAGGACCTCATTTCTAAAAGCCACAAGCTGAGCAAGATTTGCAAGGAAAGAAGAGAGAAACTCAAACCACATTTGCCATGCCCATGTTCCCAGCTTGCTACAGCCCACCTTTTCCTCCAGCAGTAATTCGCTTTGCAGCCCTTTATGACCCCTTGGAGCTGGATTCACCTCTCCTAACTCTGTAAATTCGAGGCATTTTACTAGCCAACCCTAGATACCTGCTTTAGGGGAGGGGAGAAAACCTTCTGAGACCTCCCATGGGACTTCAGACCTCAGCTCTCACAGAGACACTGGTATCATGGCTGGCTGAATCCCACCCATGGGTTAAGGGTGGTAAACTCAGCCTCCCCACTGCCTGCCTCCGCTGGCCCCTCTGTACAAACACAGGCAGCTTCCCCACTTCGTGGCATTATTTAGAAGCTCAATTAATTAATGGCTGCAAAGTGCTGGAAAGATGCATAGCGCTATAGAAACACTGTTCTCAGGAAGTACTTCCACTATTAAAGTAAATAAAATAAAAAGAAAAAAATAAAAATTAAAAAAAAAAAAAAAAAAGAGAAAATCAAATGACAAATCTGTGGCTGGAAAGGCCAGGATGTCAAAAGAGATGGACGGTGAATAACTGAGAAGGGGATGGGAATTATAATTCATCTTCCACTTGACATTTGTTTCTTTTTTAGCTCCACTTCGGCTTGTAAGCTCAAGAACAAGATGGGAGGAAGGAGGTTTGCTACAGACCTACTCACCTCTCTGATGAAGGGCAAGAAACCCTCCAGAGCACAACTGAGACCCTGCTCTGTCTTCACATTGCTGCTCCTTCATGTTTTTACCATTTTTAAGGTAAAAATCAAGCAGAAAACAAAACAAAAAACACCTGAATAAGACCTTCTTCTTATTATTTTTTTTAAATATCATAAAGGAGTGGAAAGGAGCATTAACTCTATTAGTGATGTTTTGTGAGTCATGTCAGAGAGGTGAAAACCTCCCTCCAATGCATTTTTGGCTGTGCTTTTGCCCCATGGCCCTTTCCCTTGCTGCAAGCCCAACCGGCGTCAGCAACTAGTGCTGAACGCACGCAGTACTTACGACTTCTTTGAGCTTTTTCTGCAGGTAGCTGCGTGCCGTCATCTCTGCTGTTTGCACAGCTGAATGCCTGTAATACCTGAGTAAGGGCTGAGCACAGTGCAAATCCCCCCAGCTATCAGGAAATCCAATTTTATGGACACGGCTAAATTTGTGTGATGTGTTGGTGGATTAATTCATGAAGATCATTGCCTTCTCAGTACTGTAATTCAAGCTCTTTTCTTGCAGGGGAGAGAGGCAGGCACATGGATATTTTCACATCATGGGGCCAGCCAGCAAGTGTCACGGTGAGATGCAGAAGCAGCATGTAAGACTGCGCTTGGCCGAAGGTCAATACGACTATTATCGTGCCTCATGGGATTGGTCAAAGGTTTTAAATGAACAGCCCAGATAGGTTAAAGGTAGGTTAATTCTGATTTCACAGGCATTGATAGGTCAAAAGCATTCCAGCAGCTCCAAAAACTGTATGTATGTGTTGTCCATATAGGGATTTTTTATTTATTTATTTATTCATTCTGGGTAGATGTAGACCAGCTTACATCAATAAATAGCACTGGCTTTGTGGGTCATGATGTTGGGAGGCAACAGTCCACTAAGATTCTGATCCTACCTCATTCCCTTCTGTTCTTTGCATTTGTATGATGCTGTTTTCTTCTGTGCCTTAGGGAAGCTGAAGGTTGTCACTGTTCCTATCTGGTGTCCCTGGCCAACATCACCCCAAATCCCTTCAATCCTGGTCAGGTAGCACCAGTGCTGCACTTATAAGGCCTCCCCAAAACAAATATCACTATTCTTGTGCCTGTGGTGTCCCTTCCACTAAATTGAAAGCCAGGAAAATCTTCATCCTTGTGTAGGGATGTTTAATGATAGCTTCAGTCCCAGACACAGTGAGATCAATGATATTTTCACCCCCCCCCTTTACTTTGATGAGAAAGCTGAGGTCTAGCAGACTGGGATCTGTGGCAGAAGCAGTGTGGGTTTCGCCACAACCAGCATCCCTCCAACCTCTGTTACTGCACCTTCAAGAGGGTTGTGCCATGGGTCCATCAGTGAGAGGGCCCACCGCAGTCAATGATGCCTCCAGCAATGTGAACATTGCCTTCTATCTTCACCTGGAAGACATGAGACCTTCATTCTCTGCAGCTCCTGACCATGCAGTATGTCCTGCACTTCCTTTCATGCAACAGAGAGGACAAGCTCTGTATCTACCGGGGAGCTAAAATCCCCTGTGTCAGTCCAGTATCTGAAGCACAAGGACCACAAGCAGCACATCACAGCAAACACTGCACATAAAATTTGCTGGTGCTAAGGAGAAACACCAGGATTATAGGGCCCCTTGGAAGCTCTGTTTAATGGGAAGCACCATTTGTGCCCTCCAGTGCCCACACAAGTCAGGCTACCTCTGAAAGGCTGACCAAGAGTCTGGTGTTGGGGTGGATCTCAAAGCACACCAGGGAGTGTGGAGGAATAGCATTTGCTCCGTTTGGAGCATGGAGAGAAATATGAGGGCAGCAGAGACATGACACGTCTCAGACTACATGGGATCAGTTCTGGATTTGGGACTAGATCCAGGAAAACGATGGCGCATGTGTGAGTGTGTACGTGCTTACAGGCATGGGAGGGAACTGGTCCCACCCAAGGCACAAGGAGAACCCCCAGTGCCTTCTCCAGAGCCAAGGTTTCATCCAGCAGTTCAACCCAACTGTGACTTGCACAAATATCCTTCATATAATTACTGTATAGCCCTGGAGACCAAACAGTTCTGTCGGTTCTTTCATTTAGCCTGAACCCTTTGTGCCTGCACTGGTCCATGGCATCCAGCACCATCTACAGGGAATCACTGGAGATTTCCAAAGACTGATGGGACCCTGGGAAATGGCAGAGGTGAAAGCTTGGAGAAGGTTTGATCTGAACCCTGCTCCATTTAGAACAAGAAAAGAAATACAAATCAGGTGATGGGAGGAAGGACCTCACATCTCTAAAACACCCCAAACATCTTACACAGTGAAATATCCACAGTTATGGGTCTGTTCTTCCTTCTCCCAGTTTTTGTTCTCTCTGAGCCCATCTTTCTTTCCTTTTAAAATCAAATTTCTCTAACCTTCTGGATGCTATCTGTTCAAAAATGACCTGCCCCATCTATTAAAGTCTGTCTGCTCTCTTTCTTTATATATCTGTGTATGCTCATGTTTCTATCATAGTTTCAGGTGAATGGACAAGACCCACTGAGTGTGTTTTTCTGGGATATTTTTTCAAAAATTGGACCACGAATGATATTAGCAAAGTGTGTGCTATTAAACTGAGTAGTATTTAACACATAAAATGTATTTAGAATGTTAGAGATTGGGGTTGGTTTCTCTTCAAAATGCTTAAAAAGCATTTGAAAGCAAGAAGTGCATTAACAGAAGTACCAGGTTTTGATTCAAGGCAGAAGACTTAGAGCTTCCTGGACCACTGTAATTTTGACCCCTTCTCCAAATCATTCTGTTAGGACACAAGGGCTTTCATTACTTGAGAATAGAACACTGGGCTTTGAGAGCTTTAACTCCGCATTTTCTGGCTCTTGTGGGTTTGAATCATAATTCAGTGTTCCATTAAGATAGTTCTTCTCTTTTATTTTTCTTCCCAATAAATTAATTTGGAGAGGTTTTTGAGAGTGAAAGGGGAAATTAAAAGTGTGGAGAAAATGGAAAGATTGACTTGATTCTTGTATGAAAGCCTTTTTGGGGGTACCGAAGTGAAGGTAAACACACAAAAAAACTGCTTTGTTAGGGATGCATGATGTAACGAGACCTTTTGTACAAATGAGAATCAGATCCAGCTTCCTCATAAAGGCAAGGAAATAAGTCCACCAAAGAAATTTTCTTTATTTTTTTTCATGCAAAAAATCTTTCAAAATGTAAAAACCAATGCTTTGTGTCTTTACTAAAGAGGACTCTTCCACCTTTAAACCCACCCCTCCTCAAACCCTTCCTTCCTTCTCCTTCCACTGAGTAATTTCTGTGTTCTTCTGCTCCTCTCCAGTCATACACCATGTGTTTGTTCCACTCCTCCAGTCCATGAAAACTGTAAGGGTCTATTGGAGAAGCCTCAAGGTTTTGATTTAAAGATCTTTGATAAAGAAAACATGTTTCTACTCTTTTGTAGAACACTGGACAAATATGCAATTATTATTTTTTTTTTCTGGCTTTTAGGGGGTATGTGTTTAGATACAACATCGAGATACAACACCATTGTGCTCGACAGTTCTCATTCATTTGCTGCATATCCACTTTATTAGAGACAGTCAAAGGGTGCATCATCCTGCTGTTGGATGGTACTGTGAGAAAGGAATATGTTGTAGGTTACATATCATGGGGTTTTGTGTACTTGCTTGGGTACCGTGATACTTCCCAGCTTGTCAGAAAGTAAGCTGGTACCAATTTACAATATCACAGCTATTAAAACCAGAGACAGCACATTGTGTAGGGTCTAATGGACTCAATGGGCTGGCTAGATAGAAAAAAAGGAGTGACAAGTGCTGTTGGCTCACGGGACCCCTTCTATTCCTTGCATCCAGGCCCAGGACAGGGATGCTGCACCAAGAAATCTAGTGCAAGGCCAGCTCTGGTATTCCCACACATGCTGTAATAATGTATTTCGTTTGCAATGCAAATGTATCTCAAATATACCCAGCAGGGAAAACAAATCATCAGGAAAGTGGAGGAGAGAACGAGGTGACAAACATGTGACAGGCATTGAGGGAAGTTTGCATGGGTTATCTAGGAGCACATCAGGGTATATGTAATAACCCAGCAAGGAGTAATAATCATGACCTCATCTTTTATTACTATTATTATTATAAGTATTAATTAAATGTAGAGTACTGTCATCAATCCCTTTCCTGCCAGCATGGCCTCAAAGTCTGCTGGAGATCCCAAATCAGAGTCTTCTGTTGTTTACAGCATCCTACAGACCAAACTATTTCACCCCTCTGAAAAACTTTTTGCATTTCAGAGCTGGAGCAAGAATGCCAGCAAGGAAAAAGCAGAGAGAGAGTTAATAGAGTGATCTGATGTGTGAGGTCTGAAAAAAACAAATTCTTCCATGAAATAAATGGGGACAAATGTTGAGTCCGCGGATGGTGTTGACAAAAATGGCAGCCATTGGCCAATGTTCTCGTTCTCATTATTCCTCATTTGTGGAACAAAATCAGACTTTATCTCCAGGGATGTTTTCAGATGTAAGATGACTAGGCATGTTCAGATGATTTTTGCCATCCCTAGTGTTTATGTTTCATATCATTTCATAGGCACACTTCAATCAGATTGGCATCAAAACTCGTGGCCAGACCAGGGGTGTTTTGACTGAAATGAAGATTAAATGTTACTCAAGATGATTTACAGCCATCCAAAACTAGATCTAGAAGGAAGCTGAACCATTTTGTCTGGCACTTTCTCAGCCTCAGGGTAGGAAGTTGTGTGCAGATTTATATTTTCTATTTCTATAGTCTTACAACCGCTCACTAATGAGAACAATTTCTCCACATCCTTGGTGGTACGTAGGACGCCAGTGTCACAGCCCTTCAGCCATAGGGCTTAGATACGAGCACAGTTGGATCTGTGGCTCATCCAGGGTAATGGATGGAGCAGCCAGAAGTCTGAATCAGACCCACAGCTGTGGCTCTACAGAATCACCTCTCAGCTGTGTCCCTGTTTGGCGTTACCCAGGCTTGAACCCAGGTTTGGGCAACATGGTCTGGTGGGAGAAGTCCCTGCACATGGCAGGGGAGGTTGGAATTAAGTGGGTTTAAGGTCCCTTCCAACCCAAACCATTCAATGATTCTACGAATTATACCCTAACACAGCCCAAGCTTTGAAAAACTTCTCTCAAATCAAGTTTTTCAGGCTATCCGTAGTTTTTAGCCATATTTTTTCTTTTCCCACTAACTCTGAGTCACAGTGGGGTTTGTTTCTTCTTTCAGAAAGAAGCATTGCTTTGGATCTGATGGGCTCTACCACATTTATTGTTCTGCTTAGAATTTCCCCAAAATAACAGATTGTGGGTGCTTTTTGCCAGGGTCAGGCTCCAGACAGGGGTCACCAGGGATGCTGGGTATTTTAGAGACAGTGGGAACTGGGTTTGTGCACATTTCTTGGTCCATTAATTCTCCAGAGGTGTTTTGCTTGATCAGATCTAAATGTTTCTTGGGAAAATTCCTTTTTTTCCCATGGTACACAAACTGATAGCTAGATAAGGGGTATAAAACATTATGAATTTCTTATGGATTTGATGTCTCCTAGTGGAAGTGTAAGCTATTTTTCTGCTGCAGAATCAGGTGGGCAGGAAGAGACAGGCTCAAGGGAGTTATGCTGCCAAAGGAGAAGCATCTCCTTCATTTGCTGTAATGTTGCAGCCCCTGCACAAAGCCATGGGGAAGCTCTGGGACTTTTACAGCTACTCCACCAAGATGAGGTGGAGTAGCTGTAAAAGTCCCCAGATATCTCCTCAGCATATATATGGTGAAACCACATCCAAGAAGAGGGTGCCCTCCGTGCACTGCTTCACACTGAATAATTTTAATTAGTTTTTTTATTACTATTATTTTATAGTGTCGGTTCACATCTCACAGCACTTTGCTGCTCCTAACTCCCTGTCCTCTGCTGATGAGAACTGAGGTCGTGCATCTGTCTTTCACTGCTGTCGCATGAAGCAAGTCCTCTATGTTGCATACAGATGAGACTTGGCTCTCGCTTGCATGGCAGCCAGAAGGAAAGCCACAGGAATCACAGTTCCCCAGGTGTAAAAGTATGAAAAAAAAAATAAATAACAGGCTCGCAATTTGCAGAGAACTGGTGGAAGACACTAGTGCTGCTCTGCCAGCATTTGCGATTTTACAGACAGCCTCATGATATTAGTAGTGTCTTAAACTAGTGAAAACACTCAAAAGCAAACAGCCTGTAATTGTCACTATGGAGCATAGCTAGGACAAGTGAGCCCTCGAGGGTGTGAAACCAGAGGGCTGTAGAAGGAGCCCCAGATGTCACTGCTTTTCAAATCCTAAACTGTTTTCTTTTTTCACTTAGGATTGGCAATGGTGAGATTAATGGCTGGATCGTGTCTGTGTTCTCCAAAGTTTCTTGCGATAATGTCTGATCCCTGAAGATTATCCCTACATCTTCTTCAAAATCTTTCTATTTAAACATTGCCTTTACAAAGCCAGCTTTCAACCCAGCATTTGAGAACAATATTAAGCTGTTTTGTCAGAGAAGAGGCACATATCAGAAAGGGGCTCTTTCTGTAGCATGTGTCTCAGGCCTCCCTAGCTTCTGTTTATGCTGCTTTTGAGCATAAGGATAGTTTGCTTTTATCTGTCCAATGGATTTCTGCTTCTGTGATCCTTTCTCCCCTGGGAAAGGTGTCTGTGGCTCTTTCCACCACCACAGAATCACAAAAGACCCCAGCTCCTTTTGTCAAGAAGCCAATGTCGAGAATTTCCTGCTCTCTCACCTGGGGGTAGTGACTGACCTGGAAAGAACATCTCAATTGAGTATACAGTTTCCCCAAATGAAATATCACTTACCCTCTTCTTTGCAGTGCCAGTAATACGAATGGTCTCCAACCACTATAATTGCTTCGCGGTAGATTGAAAAAAAGAAGGAGCAGCTTTGCTGATTTGTGGTTTGGAAGAATGTACAATATATGTGTCTCCAACTGATATTAAAGATGACAGATTGAAATCTGAGCAGCCGAAGATGTGCACTGCAGATGACAAATTGCCCCCCAACTTTGAGAAGAGTTGGATCATGGCTCAAAGTACACGGGGAAGGGCCTGAAATTAAAGCCAGAAGACCAATACGTAGTCTCCACAATTAGCATAAACATCCATCCTACATCTGTAGAGTGCTTTCTATTTCCATATGGACGTAAGTGAATTAGTATGGCAGGGGCTGATAGCCCCATTAGATAGCCTACTTTCCTTTAATGGTTTGATAAAAGGAAGGTGACAAGAAGATAGATAGAGATAATACTCTAGGCTTCTTGCAGTAGAACCATTATCATTAACAGCATTAATTAGCCTATAATACACTGTAGAGAAACATCAGATACAACCAGTCTGAAGGGAAGTAACCTGACAATTGTCAGTAACTTGATAGGTTAGCATTAGCACGTACTGATCATTGTACATCTTTATCTTCCTAACCCAGCCTTTCAAAACGGGAAGAATTCCCAAGACTGCCTTGCAGGCAATATCTGTAGCCAAGTCATTAAAAAGACACATGATTATGGAAGCAAGAACCACAAGTTTGGGAGCAGACACCGGAACCTTTTGCCCTCAAGTCAGCCTTTCCTGTACTAGTCCAGTTTTACCCTTTGGAGACTATTTGCACTTAAGGGCACATTAAAGTGGACTAAATTGCTTCTAAATCTGTCACTCTTTCCCAGCAGAAATGGGTAGTGCCTTTGGAGAGCACCTCAGAGAGCTCTGGTTAGGAGAAGTGCAGAGAATAACTTCAAATTTGCCCATAAGAGGTAACGAGTAAAGAGACGTAGAATTGGAATGTAGCCCTAAATTGGGGAGTTTCAGCCTAAAGTCAGCCTTATCATCCTGTAGTCTAGATGTGTAAGGATGATAAATCCCTACATTCCCCAAAGGGAAATGGAGTGTGCTACTGCTACCCCAAGTGAGCAGCCAGCTAAAACCCCACAGTTCCTACTATTAGGAGAAATTAACAGTGGAATCAGTATTTCTTTGTGGTCATCTTCTCTCTTTTTGCAAGGAATGTATGAAGTCAAAGAATGAGAGAAATATATTTGAGTCCCTTGGATGAAAGCTGAACCAGGAGCACCTAAATCATGCTCAACAGAAGTTTGTCCAAAAAAAAAAAAAAAAAAAAAATCAAAACAGCAACAATAAAAACCCTAATTAAGGAGTTCTTACATCCTCCCTTGCTAACCTATTTCTAACCTGTTTTAGCATTTTGTTGAGAACACAACTTCTGTTCTCCCCTAGTATCCAAACTGAACCTACTTTGCTGAAAATTAAGCTCATTTCTTCTTATTTTTCTCCCTGTAGACCAGAAGAATTGCTCTCATCACTTTTTCAAGTATCTTTTGTCTCCTGGACGACTATTATTCCATCTCCACTTGGCTTTTTTTTTCTTGGCTAAAGAAATACAATTCCTTCAACCTATTTTGCTGATTAAAAAAGTAATCAAACTACTAGAGGGGGTTTCCTTGATCTGAACACAAACCCTCTCTCAGCAAAGAGTCCTGAGAAATTCTTTCATCAAGCTTTTCTGCATGCTGCTTCTTCAGCCTGTGTGATGCTTTTCCCCACTAGCATGAACGTGCTGGAAGGAATATTGAGTTTTAATCTAACTGCTCTTGGTGTCTCAACCTGCTCGGGCTGTGCGAACCTTCCCTGGGTTCTGGGTAGGTCCTCAGGAGTTATGCTGATATCTAAGCTGTTGTATATTGCCTGCCGCTGGTGGTTATCATGGGACTCTAAATCAACCACAGCTTTGAGTCAACTTTCACAGGGAGCTCCCAGAAAAAAGATGGAAAGGATTTTAAACTCAGAACCCAGTTTTATTTGAATAAAATCTCAGATTGATTTCCCAGATAGACAATGGAAAGAGACGGATAGCCCCAGGGGATGTTTCATCCCAGATGTTAACCTGAGGTTGGGATGAAACTCTTTTTCTGGAGAGAAACCCAAGGTTTGTTCAGCCTGGACACCCAACAGGTAGATAGACTACATCTGATGAGATGAGTTACGTGTCTGGGCTTTATTTTTCTTCTGCTTTCTCACAAACAGCCCGAGCCCAAACAGAAGCAAAGGGCTGTTTATTTGTTTGCTTGTTTGATTATTTATTTATTTGGTGACAGCAGCAATTTTATGTTCCTGATACCTTGGGTTGCAGTACTTTTATATCTAAATGGAAGCAGTCAATCTCCTGCACTCTCTGTCTAATCTGAATGAACGGATCTTCCTTCAGGAATAAGGGAATAAAAAAACAAAGTGGATGCTCAGCTGGTCAAAAATCAAATGTGAGGTTATTGTGGAAATACAGCTTTTCCAGAGTAAAGCGAGTGGTGGGGAAAATATATAAAACTACGGAAAAGCAGGGGTGTGACAAACTCCAAAGAGGATCCTGAAAGTGAAGGGATGAGTGTGAAAATGTATTTTGTTGGTTCCTGAAGCGGGTGCTTTGACCAAATAAATCGTTCCAAGTCTCTTCTTGAAATTATTCTGCACCTGGTTTTTGGCAGACTCCAAGCTCCATGGCTCTGTCTGTCCATGCAGTTCCAAGCTCCTGGGCACTACGAGTCCACAACTACAGACAGGTACCCACTGTCACCAATAACAGTCTGTATGGGACCACAAGAAGAATATTCATGCAAATCCTCTAAGAAAGATGAGGGACAGCAGAGACTGGCTCCACAGCCAGAGGAAAGAGCTAAGGCTGCTACCTACGGTAGACACTTCAGGAAGCAGTTGTTCATGGTCCATACCTTACCCAGGGGCAGTTTCCTGACAGAAAAATGCACATCCACACACAGCTGAAAGCAACCTGGGATCTATCCCACATACAATCGGGAATCAGCCACAGAGGCATTTCTAGCTGAGCAAATCCTCCCTGGCTGCCTTCACGGTCAAGGACCAGAAGTAGGCACTCACAGCCTGAAGTTAATTGGTCCGACATTGATGTCTGCTTTGGGATGAGATGGTTCATGTCAGTGGTGTATGGACAGGGGCACAAGCTCAGTCTGGTGGTGAGATGAATCTAACTTTGGACCTCAGCTCTTGCAATGATGGGACATTGGCACCAGAAAATGGTTTGTACCACGGGGCAGAATATTGGTGCTGAGTTAGTAGTTACTTCAGTGAAATGCAAAACAGGAATGCTGCCCTTTTTGCCTGGCCCGGGGCTGGGGCTTGTAGTGGGGGAGGAAGAGGAAAGAAATCTTCCTTGGGGGATGCAAAATACGGAAGATGAAATAGAGCAGACAGCAGAGAGAATGACAGCTGGAGCCTGCTGGATCTATTGCTATTGACTGTAAGCTTGGCTAAGGTGGGAGTTATCAGCTATAGCATCATCCCACCTAAAAGTGGAAGGGAAATATCAATAGTGAAATGTTAAAGGCATAAAAAAGCAGAGCAGAGAGAGGATGTGAAATAATGGCACTGCGATGATTAAGACAGACAGACAGACAGTGATGTTACTGCAATGACTCTCGGCAGTGCTGGGAGTGAAAGTCTACATTTCACTGTGAGAAAACATAAAAGGAGATGAATTTGCTCTTGTGCTGCCTGCAGATCTTGGTAGACTGCAAAACAGATTTCCTGGGTTCTCTGAAGGAATTGCTTAGAGGAAATATCCAAGTCATTATGGTTATTCTCCTTTACTCATAAATGAGACCTGGATATAGTATCTACACCTCCAGTTTTGGAGCAAAGGGGTGGATTCACAACTCTCCATGTACATTATGAGGTATGAAATGGCTCCAGATCAGTGTCTCCCAAGAAAAAAGGGATGTGCTTGGTTCTTGCTGCTTTGAACTTGATGTTTATTTTCCATTGCTTGAGGTGAAAATCTGCCCCGAAACAGCGCACATGCATCAGCATGCGTATGCATATGTGAGCAGGGGTCAGATGGGCATGCAGCATTGTTATAAATAAAAAGAAAGCGTCTGTCTTCTTGCATTGTGCTTGGAACCAGGGATTATTTCCCCAGAGGTCCATGTGTCCCATTTTATTTATGATCTCTAATGGTAGCATCCCAGATGATGGCAGCTCCGCAGATGGGCCCGGCTCCCTGAAGGGGATGGTCCCATGAGTGCAGCTTCTCAGCAGCACCAGCCACCTCTTCCTCCAAAAGCCACACCAAAATTTGGGTATTGCGCTGCCGGTGCCTTCTTCTCATCTCCACAGTGTGGTCCAGGAGAGCTGCTTGTGAGACCACGCTGAAAACCATGGCACTGAAACATCTGGGTAAAAGAGGATCTTTTGGAGACAGTGGGTGTTTTGGTGGTTTGTTTTTCTTTGTGTTTGTTTGTTTGTTTGTTTTTTAGAGGGGAGAGGAGAGTTGTGAGAGTTATTTTCAACTGAGGTCACTTTGCAGCTTTTCAGAATCACCCCCACTCCAAAAATCAAGCTTGTGATGGAACAATATCTAAACCCAAGTCTATTCACCCTTATTCCTTTACTCCCAGATCAGTCCCTGCAGTCCCAAAAAGGCTATAAAAATTAATAGTGGCAGCAAGAAAAAGAAATCTGCCCTGACTTTACAATTCCCCTCCAAAACCTGCCGGCAATGCCTGGAGTGCTGCTGATGAGGGCAGGAAGAGCTCTCAGGAAAGCATCGCTACCATCCCCATCCCACTGAGAAAGCACCTACATCCCCCTAAGCACACCAAGAGAGCTTTGCTTTAGAAAAATCAAAGGAAAGGGAGGGAGAAATGGGGATAAAAAGTTATTTATACCGATGGTCAGAAGCAAAGCCATGGGGAGTGCATTCATACCCAGAAGCACGCAGCCTCCACATCTGAGGCTTTTTCTTGCTTGCCTCCTAAATCATGTCATGAGGCATTGGGGTGACAGCAGGCAGCAGCCACCTCCCTCCTTCCCCCGTAGGCCTGGCTCTGTTTTTTCTTGCCCAGATTTCAAGACTTTCTCAGCCTCTAAAGCCAATCCTTTGCACCCTCAGCCTCTTCTCCCTTTGTCTTTCACTGTGCTGGGAGAGCAACATGAAATCTGGGTTCCTTTTGCATGGAGAGAGAGGGGACCCCTGATTGCAATTACAACTCTCGAACTAATGATGTGCAAAGACTCCAGGTAACAGCAGTCTCCACCCATAGGATGGGGATATCCTGTGTTGTCCTAGCTCTGGGTAGTGTGTGGAAGAGAGGATATCCGTTTTAACAGGGGAATATTTCCTCAGCTGACATAAACCAGCGCACACTTGATGCCTTTCTAAAGGCCAGGATGGATGACGATAGCCCCAGGATGATTTCCCACAAAGCTTCACAGAATCTGAATGAAATGAGCACAATTCATTGCAAGTCCTTAACAAGGCAAGCACACAGCTTGGCACTTAGATTTCCCCAACATCACCGTTATTTTTATGTACAGCCAGCCAGTGCCGTATTTATTTTCCCAGCATCGTCCCCTGCTTGTATTACAGGAGCAGGACTTGACATACAAGGTGTCGGGCAAAAAAAGTTGCCCAGTGCTTCAAAAAGTCAGCAACAGAGTCAGGAATCACAGCCTGGTACTGTGCAAATAAACACATCTGTCCTCTGGCTGTGTGGAAAAGTGCAGGCGTGGGATTTAAGGGGTGGTGGTGAGCTGGGGGTAGGGAGAGAGGCGCAAAAAAGGAGCTGAGAACAGTGCCTGTACAATGAATGTATTTGAGTGGGAGTCAGTTAAAGGCTGGTTTATGGTAACTGCATCACATATTCACATTCATCTTTCCTTAAAACATTTCGAGTTTTCTTTACTCACTACCAAGGCAACTAATTCCTGCAGGAAAACAGGGCGAGCTCACACAGAGCGCTTGTAAACAGCAGCAAGCGCAGCAGCACCGTGCTTTTAGATGCACAGTGGCCAAGTGCCAAGCTGTCCAGTGGATACAGAGAAAACTCCTTGGCATCTAGAAATCCCCCACCACTAACCCTGGGTGCACACAGAGCAATCCACTGAACACACAGCGCCATGTCCACCCGTGCCATGCCCAGTGCATCAGATGTTGACGGAGGGTTGCTGGATGTGCACAGCTTCAGAGAACGGCACTGCGGCTGCTGGCAGGCATTTTGCTTCTTGCATCTGAGCCCAAACTTCTCCTGCCCTCTCCCCCAACTCAGCTGCTTGAGGAAGGAGAGGTGGTCCTGGAAGCAGGAGCACAAGGCATCGCAGCTCCCACCTTTAATGGGATTGATCTGACCTCAGGGCAGCGCAGGTTTCAGAGCAGAGGATTGAACCTTTACATCCCACACTGTGAAGGAGTCCAGGCCATGCTTCTGCAGGTGGCCTGCTGTGACATGGCAGGGAGGGGACAGCTTTGGATGTTATCTTTCCCATTGGGAACACAGACCTCAGGGAGAGAAGGGCCAGAGCTCAGCTGGCCGAGCCTTGGCTTAGTTACAGCATCGATGATGACCCTGTGGCCTTTGTGAAAAAGTATGCTCAGCCCTCGGGCTGGAAAGGTTGGGCACCTCTGGCTGATTTATCCACAGGCACTGACACAGATGAGCAAGGTCCCAGCTCTGGGAAGTTCATGGAAGATGGATAACACAGCACAGATGTTAATGGGCCATAAGGGAAGGCAGCAGAAAAAGTGAGGAAGCTCCTGGTACCTAGCGCTCGCCTTTCAAATCTAATTGCCCCTGAGCTGGCTGATAGAGGGATCTTAACCTGGCACTTCCAACACTGGAAGCACAAATCTCTGTGGTCTGCATGAAAGAGGATGTCACCTGCATGTCTGACCCATCCCTTTTGCTAACAAAGAGGTCTGAACCCTGAGTCTCCAGCCAGACATTCATGACTAACAACAGGCACACACAAGAGCAACTCCACATTAACCTGTTGGCATTGTCTGCCTTTCCATGAGCCTAAGACCGAATTGAGGGTTTCCCCACACAGCATCCACCCCCCCCAAAATCTGAGCAGTTTAAAGCCACCCTTGGCACAGACCCTCAATTGTTGCTGTGCTTCAACCCGTAGATGCTAAGGGTGAGTTTCCATCCCACCAGCCATATCTCAACTGACCATCTGGTCCTTCTTCAAGACAAATAAGCTCGAGTGAGTGCAGCTTGTCTTAAATTGACATGGTAAACAAATCATTCAACTTGAACTCTAGAAATGCTTGTCATTCTCTAATGATGACAATTAGCTGCAAGTATCTGTAACATCCCACCGTAAGACCCTAAAAAAGCTGAAGTAAAGTTGGAGTTATGTCTCATGAAAAGGGAGCCTGAAGCCATTTAGATAGCTCAGAAAATCACACTCTGGAAAAAATATGGATCAGAAACCATGAGATGATGATAAGATGATTGATAAAGATGACAAATACAGATGGTACTGAAAGAGAAGTCCACTACTGATAGCAATATGGAGTCCCTGCCCAAATGGATGGAGAGCACTGAGAAATGCATTACCCTACATGGAAGGACAATATAATGCCTCATTTCTTTGTGTTTTGGCCCTTTTATGGAAAAGGAGCTCTCAAATTAGCAAAAGTAACTAGAGATTTGTGTGTGCTTCTTCTTCTCAGGACCACTTTCAGGTACCTTTAAGGAGAAGAAGCTTCAGGAAACACAGCTTGGTCTTTTGGATGTCAGATTTCTCTGGGGTGCTTCCTACTGGCCACCCAAATATTAAATCCTCCAAATTCCCTATCAGTGAAACTGCAGTCTCTGTGGTCTAGCCTCCACCTGGTTCTTCCATATGTACTATCACCTACAGGGCCTAATCCTTTTCAAGATTTGCCTGCTGTGTCTCAAGTGGAGGTTTTGGGAGGTTTTGGGAGCCCTACATGAAGTGGGCTAGAATTAATTCCCTGGTCTCCAAAGTGAAAGCAGGAAAAAAGTCCAAAGAATGTCTGAGAACATCTCAAAAGAGTTTGCAGAGACAAAGAAGTGTCTCCTGCATCAGGACCATAGATGTTACACCAGGCAGCACTCCTGTCCTTGGTCTGGGTTCCTCCACCATTTCTCTGAAGCTTACAGGCAGCCAGCAGCTTGTAGGTCTTCCTGACAGGTTCTGACCTCTCCTTATGACACTGACTGCAATAGCCATGGGTTAGCTCACTATTCCTATCCCTCTTGGAGTGCTGAGCTCTTTGGGCAAGGCCTGACGGTTGCACATGCACCCAGCACACACCCAGCAGCAGCTGCCTGTGGAGTACCCCAAAGCCGGAGCCATCCCATGTGTGTGCAGCATCAAACCCTTGCTGCTTTGCTGGGGAATCCACCCCAAAACAGGTTATGAACGCTCCCCCCACCCCATTTTCTGTCGATGCTCTCATTTCTCTTTCCTGAGATGCCCAATATTGTGTCATTTTGATTTTGAGATGAACAATGACAGCGAGGAAGATAAGAAGAGAAAGATTCACTTTATTTTCTCTGTTAATAAGATACCTGTTTGCACGCCTGCCTCCCCCTCCCCTACCTCTGAGCTTTCACTGATTCAAGGATCTGTTACTGGGTGCTCGTTGGAAACAGCTCCTCTGTATTTACTGTCTCTGCAGGAGATATTATTGCCTCTCACAGCTTAAATCCATGAATCTTTTTTTTTCTGTTTGTTTGTTTGCTTGTTTGTTTCCAGTTCCAGTCTTCCTTCTTGTCTCCACTTCCTAGTTGGAGACAGCCTGAATATTCAAACTATTTTTGAGATAAACCTTACTAATTATCCTTCCTATTCAAGGAAATTAAGCATGAGTTCAAGATCAGATAGCCTACCCTGGGTGCCTTGCTTTGGTACCACAATGAGGGTTCATTGCCACTCAAGGGCTATTCAGTGTTATCCAGGCCACTGTACCCTATAGAATCAATAGGAGAAAAAAGTGTAACCCCAAATTTAACCACCTGCAATTTGAACCACCAGCCTGAATATGAGACCTGATTTGTCTCCCAGTGACAGCAGTGATTGATTTTGGTTAGACCAGAAGGTCTTCCAGCAGGGAGGTAATGGTCAGCAGCCCTGGACAGTGGACAGAAGACCTGATTGGCCTAATTTGCTTGGGACCATCATTTCCATGGGCACCTATGGGCCTTTGCTGTTTTTCCACACATGTAAAATGGAGATAGGCTTTCTTCTCTCTCTCTGCCAGCTGTGAAGGAAGGGGATCATGACTGCCTTTCCTGGAGAAAGGTAGAGCTGCCTACGTGCTGTCGAGACTTCGCAACGTAGAAGAGCCTGGTGTGAGAAGGAAAGGAAATAAACAGTGATTGAATGCTGATATTATAAGAGCATTATTAAGAGCATTATGCTTTCTTATTCATTTGGTTTTTTTGTTTTCCCTGCCCTGGGCTTGCACCTAGGAAGCACTCCTGGCTTTGCAGGCTTCCTAGGGTCAGTCCTGGAGGCGGGGTTCATGGCCAAGGCTGTTAGGCCAGGCTGCGCCTGCTCTCCTCCTCCTCCTTTGGCATTTGGCTGTTGCTGTGCCAGGAGCTCATCCCAGGTTCAATGAGGACAATGTGAATGTAAAACCAGAGACAGCCTGAGGATGCTGAGGAAGAGGGAGCTGAGGGGAAGGCAGCTGGCGAGCAGCAGGTCCCTGCCACTACCACCGTGCCCCTACGTTGGATTAGCTGCTAGTATCTAAAGAGACTTCTTGCAGTAGTGGATGGAAAAAGGGGAGGCTGCCCAAGCTTATTGCAGGGTCCCAAGGGCAGAGAGCAAAAGGGTCTCACAGCCACAGCAGAGCCAAGCGCACAGAAACGGGAAAACTCGCCAGAGAAATGTTTGCAGAAAATGGGCTGTCATTGTCTCCGCTGACCCCTTCCCTCCGCTGAGCCAACATCGCAGTTTTCATTTCCAGGCAGCAAACTGGAAACGTTTCCTTCTCCATCTACAGATGCCAAAGGTGCCTGAGCCGAGACAGAAGCTTTCGGGGTGGCTCATCACAAAACGCACCGCAGTAAAATGCTCTCAGGGTTGGAGCAGTGCTTTTCTGAGCATCGCGCATGCTTCCTGCCTTCCGCCGCCGCGCCGCGCAGCAGCCTGTCAGGAGTGGGACAGTCAAGCCTTTGCCTGTCAGACTGTGGGATTTCTCTCTCTCTCTCTCTCTCTCTCTCTCTCCCTGTCTCTGTGCCTTTGGTGCAATGCAGTATTTTCTGCTCGAGCTGCTTCGCTCACTGGAGCCCTGTGAGTGCTGGAGAAAATGAGGGGGTTGCTTTGCGGAGCCTCCCCTGCACACAGCCACAGCTCCTGCTTTTGGTGGGGCCACGCTCAGCCCAGCCATCAGGCAGGGGTGTAAAGGGGACATTTTATGACCTCGTTGTGTGACCCGCCCTCTGCAAAGTGAAGGCTGGGAAGGGGGGATCGTTGAAGACATCCAGTGGAGGAACACGATTTCTGGGAAATTTGCATCCAGAGCAGCAGCAGCTTGCAGCCCAGAGCACATCTCAAGATGTTTCTCCTTGTGTTGGCTGATGTAAATTGTTGGATTCGGGAAGACACCAATAGGACACAGCTTGTCACATCTAGGATGAAGAAAAAACAGCACGATAAATTCAGATTTTTGCTGGCCAGTAATAAGGAAAGACCCATGTGCACCAGCTCAGGGCTAGTTCCTTTATGGTGGGTTGACCATTTCCACACTGCAGAGTGCTGGACCCATGGCTCATCCATAACTTTTAGATATAATAATTAAGTTTTGGTGGGTTTTTCTCTCCAGAATGCTTGAAATGTAAAATCTGTCCCCAAAAAGGTGTTTGGGCTTTGTCTCAAAGGCACACGTGGTGATCTTCAAAGTCTTTTCCAACCCAAATGATTCTGTGATTCTATTCTATGGTTCTGTGTACCTTTTTGGCTTTCTAGGCAGAAGCTGCAACCCCAAATGCAAGGGTAGCCTCTGGAAAAAAAAATAAACAGGTTGCTGCTGCAACGACTTCTGGCAGAAACTCATCCCTGCTGCTTTTTGTGTGCACACAGGAATTAGGAAAGTACATGAAATGAGCTGTGGTTTCCTGCCTTTACGTAGAAACCTGTCTCCCAATTTCCAGCCAAACCTACAAAGCTTGGTCCCACAGCAGCAGTACCCTATTACTACTCTGCTCCCGGTCCAAAGACACAGAAAGCAGTTTTTATACCCCATGCAACATTCAGATGCGACCAGCAATGTATTTATTTGGTTGTACAAGACCCAGAGCAGCAAAGAGTGGGTTATCACCAGCTTTGCACGCTGGCTGGAAATGTCCTCACTCACCCTCACTCCTCAGAGCAAAGGAAAGAAAGGGAGGAAGGAGGCAGATGGATGGCACCAAGCTCCTGTTTCTCCCCTCCTCACTCCTTTTCTAATGAGGAGCAAGCAGAGTTTCTCCTTCCCCAGCAGCCATGGAGCTTGTTTGAAGCAATTTGGAAGCAACTGAAAGAAAAGGAGTAAATGAGTGGATATTGCAGTTTATGGGTGGCTGAGTCAACCCCCCAGGCAGCGATTAGAGGCCCACAGTCCCTTTTATGCCCACAAAAAGAAAATGACTTAAATTCATTCCATTTTAGCTCCAAACAGGAGGCGAAGTTGTAGTGGGCTGGATTGTCAGTTATGCCACCTTCTAATATTCATCTGGAGGAAAAACAAAACAGAACAGATTTTTTATTTTATTTTAAATAAAGCGTCAGTCAATTCAAAGCAAATTTCTCTGGCTTCCATCCTCTCCTTCTAGCTGAGATGCACAGAAACGGGGGTGGAGAAAACAGAGAATATACAAGTGCAACTTCCCTGCCCTTTCTCCCACCTCCGTTTGCCCTACAAATAGTTTTCAACAAGGCTGTTTGCCCAGCCGCCTCCTTGTGAGCATTATCCATGCTGGTTCCTTGGCTTCTTCTTCACTTATTTGCAATCAGCTCCAAAGAGTGGACAAGATGAGCATGTCTGCTTCTGCTGCTGATTTTCTGAGTGAGCTTGGATAAGCTACCAGAAAATTATTGTATTTTTCCCCAACAAATTCCCACTCCCTGCATTGCCATTAGCAATGCTGAAATCTGCAGGCAGCTGGACTGGAAAAGTCAGGCCAAAACACTCATTGCTTCACTTGTTTTGCTGGGAGAAAAAAAGAAATATATATACAAAAAATTAAAATCCCAGTCTTGCATCCTTATGGATAACACCAAAGGACCTCTCACTCTTCATCACTGCTGTCCAGTGGTCAATGCAGCCAGGAATTCTTCCCATAGGGAAGGTGAGACCAGGGTGAGGTGCTGGAGAACGAAAGGTGGAAATTTGGAGCTTCTTCCAACATACAGCTGGGCTGCAACCAGGGTGCACACCAGGCAGAAAGGTTCATCTTTGTCTTTGAAGGACACATGGTCTAAGCAGAAAAAAGGAAGAAAATGAAAGAGAATCACCCAAGTCACCTGAAATGTCAGTGGCTGGGGCGCTTATTACCCAGTAGTTTTGCCTCTGTCCTGCAAAGAAGAAAAAAAATCTTTGTATTCTTAAACTCAATTCTCTCATCTGTGTTACTCTTGAGATTTCGGTTTGTTTATTTATTAATAGGGAAAAGATACAGTAAGATTTAAAATGTACTTGTCAACCTACATCTCTTAGAATCATGTTTTCAAGTCTCCTGGGACAATGGCTACCATGGCATCCGAATCTGAATCCGCCACATCGTCTCCTCCTTTGTGAAATGATGGAAAATTGACATTTTTCAAGTCTTTCAGAGAAATTACAAAACAAAAAGAACAGACTGGGAAGACAAAAAAAAATAAGAAAAAAAAAAAGAGCCACACACACTTAGAGCAACAGCTGTTGAAGCCTTGAAGTTTTCATCAGATAGAAGAAAGGAAAAAAATCCTCCTGGATGATCAGGCAGAATTCTCACTGCTGATGGTGAAGCTTAGTTTGGTCCTACCTGCTCTATGTACTAGTGTTTGTGCCTTTTTTTTTTCAGTTTGATTGTGATGGGCTTTTTAGAACATGGATTTTACAAAGGCAAAAATATGGTAGGGGTTTAGATGGGTGGGACCTTCCATGCCAGTAGTATCATGTATTTTTCCAGAGATAAACACGAATTGGCATATACACAGGCCAAGGTGCAATTTGGAGGCCCAGTTCCCTCTCAACTTTATTCAGCTCTTATGTAGCATCTCAGGCAATCTAATTCTTCACTGTAACCTATTCTGGTCTTTACATGTCCAGTGCCTTCCAAGCAGTGATGTGTCCCACTGAGGTGCCCAACAGTTCCCACTTCAACCAGCTTTTGACTTCAGCTGGTGCCTCAAACCAGATGCAGAGAACACAGCAACAACATCTGAATAGGGAAAGACACAAAAGTATTGTATGAGACAGCAGACAGCAACAATGCCAAGAACAGAGTATAAACAATGGGGTAAAATTGTGGGGTTTTGTGTGAAAAGACCTGGCAAAGGAAGCAGTCCACCAGATATCCAAAACTGATACATACTCAAGCCACTTGTGCTAAGCTTGGATGGAAGCAAGGAGAAAGCAGATGCTTGGACTATTATAATAAGCACAGATAGGAGGAGAGACATTAAGACTTGAAGTGGAATGAAGTACAACCCTAAAGATAACAAAAGTTGCAGAACCTTTATAATACTTCATAGAGTTACTCCATTTCTGCTGTTACAAAAGCATGTAGAGCATGACAGAAGCTGAAAACCTATGAGTGGAGAGACAGTCTTTTGGTTTCAACTCTTGTAAGCAGCTCAGAAAGCATAGATGTCAATTGTGGCTCCACTCTAGTTTTTTCTGAACCTGACCACTTGCTTACAGCTAGATTTCCCCCCAAAAAATGAGCTTCTGAGCTAGTTGCAAAACAATTTTATTTGTTTATCTGTCTTTCCTGTAGAAGATGTTGGGGTTTTCTTGGAGAAAAAAAAAAAGCTTACACTTGGAAGCTGTATTTTTCAGTTAAGGAAAACTCTCACTTCCTTTTTGTTGCAAATTATTTGTGATGAAAAAATTGTACTTCCAGAAAAAATCTCTCTATTTTTCTTTTTTTTCCACCCAAAATAACATGGGCAATGGAAATCAAGCAAACAAATCCAAGAACCCCTTGTGAAAAGGCCCTAACAGGCTCCTGATCTGTATGAGGAAGCCAGATTTCCCAGAATGTCCAGCTTGTGGGAACCCCAATTTGTACCACAAAATCTACAGTCATCAGAAGCTACACCTGGATTTTTGCAGGGACTCAACCAAAACTCACTGGAGTCTTTCTATTTTGTCCTCTTCTTGGGACGTAAGGTACTGTGATTAGATTTTGGGTGGCCCGTATAGGGTCTGCATCACTTGGGAATAGCTGAAGAGCTTTATAAAGCAACCCCAATCCTACACGATGGGCCAGGCAAGCTAAATATTGTCACCGTGCTGCTGCAAACACCAGTCCTGCCAACTGCAGAGCATCAGGAGACACTTTCCCACCTCCTCCCTCTTCATGAGAAGTTTGGAGCTCAGCCATGGCCTGGAAGAGGGCCCAGATATTTACGTTCCTGGACCTTGGCTCATGGCAGCCAGTGTTTGGTTTTGAAAACAAATGCTGATTAAACAGAAATCCCCTGCCAAACAAACAAAAAGAATCTTTTCTTCCCCATTTTTGCCCATCCACTTATATGCCTGGGCTGGAACAAAACTACATTTTGCTAGACAAATCCTTCTTCACCAAATTCCAGCAGCGGATGCACTGCTTTGGCACACACCTGCATTGATGTTCCCTGGGAGATCATCTGGTCAATAAGGGAAAAATTCTTCCTCAAATGGTTAAACTGACCCTTGATAAAATTGATTGAGAGAGCGCCACATAATCATTAGTGCCCTCCCTCAGTCTCTGCAGGGTTTGATTTCAGTCCCAAACACCTTTGCTTGCAAAACAACCTTCACTGGTGATAGCCATTTTCATCCACAAATAGCTATCTTAGCCCTTCAAAATGCTTTGCTTTTCCCCAGCTTAGAGCAGTGCTGTTACAACTCTGAAACACTCCAGAAAGTTACCATCCCAACACCAAAATAGTTGTGATTTTACCTCCAAGAGGACACAAGCATTCTTTCCATCCCCAAGGACGTTACCACATAACTGGAGTCTGTGCCTTAACACAGATAGTATTTGCATTGCAAGACACCCCACTGCTTTCAGTTTTGATGTAGACTCTAGTGCATGGTACTGTACATGTCCAAATCATTTATATAGTCAAAAAAGAAGACAATGTTTGGAAACAAAGGTAACAATTGTTTTTGAAGTTGTCAACTGGAAGTTGACGTCACCCTAATACCTGTTGAGTAGCCCCTTTGTGCCTGCAAAGTGTTGGACTGCATGGACCATGTTCTTCCCACCACTTCCTCTTGTGCTTGACTTCAAATAAAGTTTGTGCTGCCACTTTTTCCAGATAATCGGTTGACATGAGACAATATCACCCTATCTGAGAAGAGATCTGCTAGATTTTCAAAGAGGCTTTGCAAAGGAAGCCATTTTCAGGACGGCTCAGCAGGCTGGGTATTGAGATTATATGAAAATCCAGGAGCTCTCAAGGGACAGATATTTTTGAAAATCTGAAAATTTTTGAAAATCTTGTACCATAACTTATTCAAAGTGCTCTAGGGACCTATGGCATACCAAGCCCTCGTGCTACCATCTTCTAAGTCCTGCCAGTGGCTTTGCATCTTGTTGTTCTGATGAGGCTGTTGAGTATTTAATTGTTACATACATCTTGTTCCTTTTTCAGCAATGCATTTAGGAATAAAAGCAAATATTCCATCACAAATTATTTCTCAAAGAAATTATATTCTTTTCCAAACCATATTGCTTTTCCAGCAGTGTCTTCAATGCCAAAACCAACAGCTTAGTGCCTCAAACTTGAAATTTTTGGATGGGAGTACTGCTCAGTTGCCTTTAGGCCCATTTTCCCAAAGTGTGAGACTCCCTGCCTGGAATACATCCCTAACAATGTAACGCTAACTTTTTCAGGAAGACTAGGATAATAGAGGAAAATAATGACTAACTAGAACATCTAGAAAAAAGAAGCAAATCTCTAGGCACCAGAGTAGTATATTGGAACTAATGTTTATTATTTCCCAGCTTTTCTTTCCCAAAATTAGTATTTTCACTGAACTCCTTCCGAAAATGTTTAAAAATAGAGATAAAAACTTCTTCATAAATGTAATGGTAATCCTCTAAAAATAAAAAATAAATCCTACTGTCTTTCATAGTTTCTTTAATGTTAGCTCTTATGAAGCCTACTAACTTGGGATCCCACCTCTGAATGCCAGAAAAGATACTGGATCAATTGAGTGATGCAATTTCTCCTCTTCTTGCTCTGTCATTTCTGCTTTTCTCTGCCAAAACAGTTGAAAAGAGATCCAAACAGCTTTGGACAAGTGACCGTCTGACCCAGACAACAGTGCCTGCATTTTAACTCATCCCACAGCTGTCAAATATTAATATCCTTCAGTTGGCCATTGATCTAGCTTGGATTGACAGTGATCTCGAGGTGAAAGCCTTTGGCATTCCCATACTAGTTGTGGTCAAGCCAAAGGAACTTGCAGAACACAATTACAGAATCCTAGTGGATAGCAAAGTGCTTTAACAAGTATTTTGAGTCCTGAACACCAAGGAGCCTCTAAGTCTATTGAGAATAACTCTGAAGATTGTGTGTTTTGAATCAACTAAGGAAAGGAAAATGTAAGCTTTATACTGACATATATCTTGGGAGGCACTCTGGACTACTCTCCCCAAAGGGTGAGTAAATACCATGTTCACTAGAATTATTTGAAAGTGCATTGGCTTCAGTGAGTACAGAAACAATCTTGTACTGGCCACAAGATGATCTAGTAGGTCTTTCTGTCTCTCGTTTCTAGCCCTTGGTCCCTTGAGCCATCCATTTTATCCAACGCTATTGCTTTAGTTGCTGCTCTGAGGCTGACTTCCTTCTCCAATCTGCAGAACAATAATGTTACCATTAGTTTTCATTCTAACCACTTGGCCTTTCATTACAGAGCAGATGCTTACTATGGTTACCAGGAAAGAAGAGAGCACACTACTAGCTTCATCTGCAGTATACTGTAGATGCTGCTGGTAGACCCATCACACCTTTCACAGTACCTGCAGCCTGCGTTTGGCAGGAGATGGAAAGGCAAACTCACACCCCTTTGCAGAGCCTTCCTCATCCACTGTTCCTCATATCATCCCAGATAATAATATAAAATAAACCAGGCTGCATTAGGCCAGTCTGGATATCCCTCCACCTGCCTACTTGCCTGTTTCCAATAATGGACATGTGCAAATACCTAGAGAGAAAGTATACAAAACCAGGCAATTATAAAATGATTCATTCCCCAATTTATCCATCCAAGGCCTTGTCTTCTTTCCATCGTAACTATGCCTCTTCAATGGAATGGCACACATGGTGGGTAGGTAGCTTCAGTGAAGACATATGTTCAAATATCTTATTCTAACTCTGATTCACATCATCCTAGAAAATCTGGAGGACACTTGAATTCTGAAGCCATTGGCTTAATGAAGTTAAGTGTCTTTTAAATATGTAAAATGTAGTCATACAGAGTGACATTCATTGTTTAGAAATATCAGCTGAATCTAGATTATGCTTTTGGACTGAGGTAACCCAGGAGAGGTTCAAGGGGTGATCTAGAGAAATGTTGCCCTCAAACACTTGAGTCCATATGTCTGGTAACTCTGAGTACCTAGAATTATGCCTATCCTTGCTTCCACTTGAATGAGAACAAGAGTGTTTTGATGCATTTGATTCAAGAACAAGAAAGTTCAAAAGCCTCATTAAAGTCAGATAACAAGAGGGAAAAAAAAGGGTGGCGGGAGAAGGGAAATGAAATCAGTTTGATGATGGGGTTTAGGACAGGTCTTGCTCTTTTAAAAATCCACACACTGAATCATCCCCAGTGATTCAGCAATGAAAACAGCTTGATCTCAAGAGTCACCAAGAAATGGGAAACAATTGAGACAGGCCTTGAACCTTTCATGTTCTTTCAAAAAAATAAAAAAAGGAAATTTCAATATTTTTTTTTTCCTTTTTTGAACTGGGTTGAAGCTAGAAGCCATACCCACACACACCTCAGTGGCAGAGAAGAGTTTCCTGCAAGTACTTCACCACGTGGATGCTCCAAAACCAGCCACAAGCTACCCCCCCACCACTTTGTGCCTGTGTTTTTGGACAAAGAAAAGCAGCTGCCTCAACATGCTAGCCCACAATGTTGCCCCTAGTCAGATGACTATTGATCTGCCGCGCCAGCACTTTTTACGGCAGTTTAAAACACTATCAAGGCAGCATCAAACTGCCTTTTACATCCAAATCCAAATGGCTATGGAATGGAGCCCAGAGTAAAATGCTAAATTGGATCCTATCAAATCAGCATCAGATCACACAGGCTAAGCGGTAATGAATGGCTCCTAACGACGGAGTTCATCATTATAAAGTAATGACAAAAGATACATAACCATTGAGGTCTCCAGCAGTGCAACCAGCCGCCACCCATCACCTACCCCCTCCACTCTGTCTGCCGCCTGCTGATTTTTTCCTATTAGGGTGAAACTCTTTTCTGGGGACTGTTTTTCTCCCTTTAACTGGCAACGGGTTTCAGGGCTCATTCAGGATAAATTATTCAGTCTAAACAGAGATGCAATAAATCTTAAATGGGAAACAATAGATGATTCTCCCTTTAGACACACAAAGCCTACAAAACTAATCTCCTGCTAAGCAATAGTATGTCCCATCACAGCTGCTGATGGCAAAATTTACAAGGGTAGCATTTGTTTCCTTATGTGCATCTATATTTAGATTGCCAGTGGGCCTCCCCTTCCCACAGCAACACAAGGCAACCATCATTGCACGTGTGAATGGGTCACCATGGGAGAAAGAGAGACGGAGGAGTGGTTCATCATCTCCCCCTTTGGAGAAAGACTCAGTGATGCAAACTTTCAGTTATTTCACTTAAGTAAGAACGCTTAAAAGTGGAAGAAAGCATAGAGTGGTTTGAGTAATTGAATTAGGATTAACGGTCCCACGGATTCTTTAGCTGAGGTTTAAACCTCTTACGTAGCTGGTCTTGCATTGCTCTTTCTGGAAAGCATGGCCTCGGCAGGAAGGCAATGCTGCTGAAAGCTGTTTTACCCACCTTGAACACAGAGGACACATTTGGAAGCAGGAGAAGCTTCAGACCTACCTATGGTGCCCAGATCTCTGCCCCATCGCCTGAGCCTGCTCCTCCTTTAGCCTCCACCAGGATTCAAGGCACAGGCTAAGTCTGTAGCATCTGGGGGACGGTGCTGCTCCTTAGAGAAGAGAACCAGCTACAAAACACAGAATACAATATCCACTGCAGATATTGTGCCAGAAACCAGCTGAAACAACACTGTGGCTAGCACAGGCTTCGGCCACCGAATGGAAATAGCTGTCAGTGGATCCTCAGCAAGCGGCATTTCCACTGGCTGAGGACTTGGCCTTCTGTGTTTAAATCTTTCATCGCATTGCACACCCACTCCTTCCTGCCATCTGCCAGGCGCACCGTGCCCCGGGCCAAGTCTGGTGCCGGCTGCTTCTCCCTGCACCAGCCTCCCCAGCCCAGATATGCCCAAGTGCTTCCGCACGCTCCAACTGCTCTTCTCAACCCTGAAAAGAGCCAAGTTGGGAGCTCTGCTGTCATTTCCCCTACCCCCACATCAGCTGTAACAGGAGTGAGCAACTGCTTTGGCTTCTCTTACCTTTCGGGCCCATCTGGAGAACCTCAGACCTCATGCTAAGGGAAATGGAGGAGCGCCAGCAGCACCTCCATGATGTCACACGGGAAGCAATTTATAGCCTGGAAGCAGGAGGTTTATGTGCATTCATGAAATACTCAGGGCTTCCTTGCTTTCCTTTATGGCTGCAAGAGTCCTCTGGGAATGGTATGGACTCCTAATGGATGCTGCATTAGCTAATCCAGTGATTCAATTACTTCTAAACACTCTCTGGTGGCAAGGACTAGTCTTCCTTCTCACTTACTGGAAATAGTTGCTCTTCCAGGGGGAGGGGAGAAGAGCTTCCATTATAAGAAACATTCCCCTTTCTTCCCTTTCCTTTTTTCTTTTTTTTCTTTTTTTTTTTCTCAGTCACTTTCCATAGGCAGCACTCAGGAGATGGATGCAGACAGACCTGAGGTCCACCAGCCCTCCCCTCTGTGGGCCAAATGCAAAGCTCCAGCATCACGAGAGCTGTATGAGGAAGGTTGATCATACCAGCTCAGCACAGGATGCCCTGAAAGTCAACAGTTTCTGGGAGCTGGCACGTAACCAGCCACCACAGGGTGAAGCCAGAGGTGCTCAGTCCTGCTGACACCCAACTCTGCAGGTTTGTCTGTCCAGGACAGCATCCAGATGACATCAGGAGTTGCCCCATCCATTTTCTCCATGGTCATCCTTCAGCTGGACAGCACTTACAGTCACTAAAGGGGGTGACAGAAGTATTTATACCAGGCTGGACAGACTCCTATCCAAGCAATCACTACAACTGTTGCTGTCCAAATTCATATCACAGCTTTCCCTGGATATTTCTTCATTTCCTGCCCTAAGCTCTGCCTTTGTGGGTGGCTACAATTCAGTAGATCATTTCTGAGAGTCATTGTCTTAGGCATAGGCTTCACCTGTGTGTCGTACAGCAAATCCACGCTCTGTTAGCTGGTACTTTGCTGTATGAACAGAGCTTCGTAAGCCTAAGAACAGCATCACTCTTAGTTCTTGAAAGCACAGATGAGATGAAAGACAAAGCGCACTCGGAGGAATGAGAAGCTCGTGCCAGAGAACAGCAGGTTTGAACCTGTAATGAAGGAGGGCAGTAACCAGCCTCTTCTGGTGGATATACACATACAGAACACTGCTCCCCTCTGGAAAGTAATCAGCCAGACCATGGGAGGGTCTGCTGTGAGTCTCAAGTGGGTTTTACATAATAACACACTTCTTAGAAACAGACAGAAAAATGAGGAAAGATTTGCACAGAATGGGAGTGTCGAGTGTACTACTTCCTTTTGATTTTTCAGGGATGAGCAAAAGAAAGCCACTTTTGGCTTTACTTGTACATTAGAATTGCTATATTCCTTTTTTGAACAGGGGAATGCTAAAGCATATACAAAAGACATTGTCTGTGTACCTTAAAAGTAAAATATAAAATCTTACAAGCTTGTACCAAGACCTTCATATGGCCAAGGGCACAAGATACTCAAACCTTGGTTCATAGCCTTAAAGAGCAGAAGAGATATTATACAAAAATATATGTATATGCACACACACAAATGCATATGAAATATTTTCAAACAAGCAACACCCTACTGGGGAGAAGAATCACTGTTTCCGACACGCTGTTGCAGAGCACGGAGTCAAGTGATGTGGAACTGCATTAATTACAATTTTACTCAGTGTTTGTCCCAGGCTTGGGCTCTCAGGGATGAATTGCTATTTGCAAGTGGTTTAACACCCTGCTGCTGCTGCTCCTGAGTTCCCAGCTCGGAGGGGCAGGAGAAGTGCTGTTTGCAAGCAGTTCAGCTCACTGCTGCTATAAAAAAGGGACAGCACTGAGCATTTCCCTGAGTGACTTTCCTGGGAGCAAAGCATGAGCAGGCAATTCAAATCCTAGTTAATCTCCTCCTCCAAACAGCACAGAACAGAAATCCAAGACTCTGCCCTTCAGCGTTGGTTCAGTACTTTCAGAAACCTCGAGCTCAGATATTAGATTCAAGTTTCAAGAAAAAAAAAAAGATGCCCTTTGTGTGAGAACACTCAAGTTCAGTCCAGAGGACTCTTCAATCCATAGGCTGTCTCCAGCAGACGGTTTGGGTGGAGCCACAATGTTTTCCAGTTTAGGTGTGCACAGAAGGTATCATAAATTCAAGAAGAAAGATTCAAAGAGATACAGACTGAAATTCAGATGTAACAAATTTTCTTTGCATTGTAGGATAACTAGTCTGGAGAGAGGAAATCATGAATGAGGAGGGTTGGAGGTATGGAGTCAGCTCAGAAGGTCAGACAAGCAAGGTGTGGAAAGATTTTGATGCTCTAAGCCCAGGAGCTGCAGAGGTCCTGCCACTCATTACCTTGGTAGATCTGGACACAACACTCTGTCTGTAGAGACCATTCAGCCACAAGTACAAGCAAAAAGGTGATGGACATGCCAAAATGCAATTAAGCTGCCTATTGCGGTGAGTGGGTTTAATTTAGGGCCATACCACAGTGTTTTAATTCAAGAAAGAAGTGATTCTGACTTCCCACCTTCTAAGGCTGTAAGGGTCTCCTTTCCTACTGTCAATACGAAGAGGTGGGCAGGCTGTTGGAGCAACCACCTTACTGCACATAAACTGGATATGAAGCCTACATCCCTCCTTTGACTATAGGGAACCAGAATGCAGTGACCCTACACAACATGATCTGAGCTGCCCAGCCCTATAAGAAAGGCACCAGCTGTGGTACGCAGCAGGCTAAGTCCATCTTGAGAATCTCAGTGTAAATATAGCCTTCATTTCATGAAATTCTGTACAAAATAAATTCCTTGTCCTCACCCCACAGCCAAAAAGTACTTTCAACTCTCCAGAGCCAGCCTCAGGCACTTAGGATGAACCGTAGCCATAGTGCGTGACAGGAGGACTAGGGGCATTGCCAAGCACTGCTTGTGCACCCCGTTGGTGGCAATGATGGAGTTAATACAGCTCCAACTACATGTTGAGCAGGCAGCTTGCCAGAGACTTGAAGTCTGGTAAATAAGCAGGCACATCTTGGCTCACTGGGAACAGATTGTTAACGCGGTTCAGCTCGGGGTGAGATGCACTGCTGCGCGGCTGTCATTAGCAGGGAGGATTCAGTGGTCATGACTGCGTGTCACTGTCACAGCCAGAGCTGCACAGGATCGGAGACCTGGTAAGAGGAAATGGGGTTGGCTCTCAACCAGGTTTTGCAGTCCTTGCTCCATCAGCACTCCTGTTCCCCATCTTGGTGTGACCTGCACTTCGGTGGGTGTCTCATGTTCCTTCCCTATGAGCATGCAAGTCTGGTACAGCCCCAATTATTTCTCAAGGGTTGAATGTTGCCTGAATCAGCCTTGAGTCCTTCCCCTTGTGCTGATTCTAATGCTATGACCTCCAGGATTTTTAGTATGAGATCTTCGCTGAGATCCTGCAGATTCCTGGTGAAAAATGGGGCAGAGACCCCACACACCACCAGCTCAGCTGGCACACCATGGTAGAAACAACACGCTGGATGTTGTCAATCGGTTTAGATGTGGAGTTACAGGACACTGACAGAGAACTCAAATCTTGTAGGGAACAAGGAGCACATTGACCATCCCATCTCCAGGCAGCCACCTCACCAAAAAGGCCAAGGCTGCTAGCAGCCACGCAGCTTGAGCACCTCTGTTCCCCCAGGGGACGTCTCTCCAAGATGATGGACAAGATCCATGAGTGAACTGGCTTTTTATGTATCCTTTCTGGGACTAAATCATTGACTGGACTTCAGCTAGTGGAGCCACATCAAATCCCCTTCTAAAACCAGCCAAATAGGAAAACATGACTATCAGGAAACCTGTGCATCACAAGGGCAAATTCTGGAACACGGCCCATTTAGAGAAACAGCCGGCAAATCCGGAGCTTGACCTGTACAGTTGCCTTGAGCCAGAGCTCAGGCACAGAATTACAGACCTATTATCTGGGCTAAAGGAAAAAATCCATCAGAAGTCATCGGCGCAGGGCACGCGGCGCACTTTGGAGCAGTTTCAGCTCTGTCCAGCAGAAAGCCGGTGGGGACTCCATCTGCTCCAGCCAGCTCGTTGGAGTGCCACGCTTGCGATTTACTTGCATGTCCTCAGCTTGGTGATGAGGATCTACACGGGAACTTTCCCTCTGTCCCCTGGTTGCTCTCAGCATGCTGTGAATTCAAAGCTGCGCCCCCAACATCACAGGGTGTTAGGAGAGAATTGGTCGCAGTGTCACGAAATCAGCTGGAAAGTTTGCAGAGCCGCAGCAAGGCAGGCAGGCTCATTTTTCTCAGCTGATAAAAAGCCTGAAGAGTATTTTTATTAAATCCATTGAGGGAAACCCCAGGATCAGTGGCAGAAGGGGAGAAGGTGTTGTTATGGAGAAAAATCCTCTCTTAAACCAGACAGAAATCTCAAAGAGAGGCTCAGCCGAGGCATGGTGAATTATGAAAAATTACCAATGACTTCTAAAAAGGAAATGACCACAGAACTGTAACAAACCAGCTCTAAAAAATACACACTAAAACCCCACTAGGAGATGGAATCCAAACTGTGTAACGATACAGCTTTATCACAGTCCATGCAGCAGTCAGTAAACAAGATTTCCTATAGCTCTAGCAGCAGAGCTTTTGGGGTGGAAGGGTCGGGAATTTTCCTTCTGCCAAGGGAAGCAGAGAAACAACTGCACTGAAGGCTTCCTGGGGCATGATCTGTCTCATGCCACATTGGCTACTTGTTTGGTGTTTAAATAATATAACGAGATGCTGCAGAACAGGGATGAGTCCTTCCACAGGCAGGCAACCATTGCTTGCCAACTGAGCCCAAAACAGACTCCACCAGATATATTTTATATATATATATATATGTATGTATGTATGTATGTATTCAGCAGCCAGCCAGCAAGCAGGTGCTTGTGAGAAGCATCTCCATGCTGTAGTGAACTGCTTTGAAGCCCTGTGCTGCACCTTGAATCCTTGCCCTGAACCCAGCCCATCTCTCTTGTGCACTGATCTAGCCCTCTTCTGCTCCTGGTCTCTGTCCTTGACCAGTCACCTGAAGTGGTTCAGTGTTGCTCACAACTTTCTCAGACCCCTTTCTGAGCATGGTGATTTTGGTGCACGGTACCCCCATGGCATTGTCACCCTCCAGTTAACTCCAACCATGCCACTGCTTGCCCTTTGAGCAACAATATTCATCATTTGGGGATCTCCAGCACTGTCTCCTGTCCAGAGGAGAGCTAGCTTGGCTTCCAATAGCCCACATTGTAACAGAGATAAAGTCTAGGTGGCTTGTTTTCATTACAGTATTTGCATTTGCAACCTTACTTCTAAGTCTTATGCAGAATTTGGAATCAGCATTGCAAAAATAATAATGGTTTATCAATGAAGAAATTAAATGCAAGTTGCCCAAGTGATTTGCCCAAAGGGAGTTTCTGCAAAGGAAGCCACCACCACTATGGAGGATTTCTGCGACAGATGCTCAGTGAAGTTGATTAGACAGAAATGATCTCTCACTCCCAGACCAACCCTGGCCCTCCCTCTCAACTCAGGTGGAGAAAGGGGCTGTAGAGAGAAATCTTTCTCCTTTTAAAATGCTTCCTCCTCCACACTACAAAGTGGTGCTCCCAGTCTTGCAAAGTCTGTGCAAAGTGGAAACAGGAGGCACATCAACCTTTCCCTGGGAAGCAGCCTCCCAAGGAACAAGTGATGCCCTTTGCTGCAAGTGAACTTTAAAGGGGAGGAAGCCTTTGTTTCTCAGATCCTTTAAGGTGCTGATCTATAATAAAGCTTCAAACCTCTGCAAATACACCTTTCCCTGAAGTCAAACCAAGCCTAGAGGCTGGCTTTGCTCCTTCTGGCGATGGACAGCCTTCCTTCCAGCCCTGCTCCGTCACTCCTCCCAGAGGGGCTCTTTCAGAAGGGGACCCACAGTCTGCACATTCAGTACTTGTGCCAGCAAACAGCTACGACCGAGCCAACTAGCAAGAAGGGATGGCTACTGGGTGCCAGTAACTGCTCCAGCTCCCCAGAGGTGGGCAAGCAGAGGGAGAAACATGGTGGGGACATAGGGAAGCCTGTCTTAATCCCAGCTCTGTACCCACCTCATTCATAATTCAGCCAGGCCATTCACTTCTTTTTCCCTGTTGCTCTCACTGTATGTGAACAGGGAAATCACTGATCATTAGCAACAAGATACAGAAGGATTCCCAAGGGCAAACTTTATATTGTATTCATAAAGTCATCTCTCCTCTCAACCAGACTGTATCCCCGTGGTGGGTCTGCCCCACACAGCTTCTTTAAAAATGCAGTTTTCATTTCAACAGTACCAAAAATCAAGACCTTCTTATGCTAGAGACAACAGAGATTAAGTAGATTATCTCTGCTCTGCAGAGCTTAAAATATAAATAGTTGAGACAAGGTGTGAAGGGAAGAAGAGACACAGAGAGGTGAGCTGACTTTCCAAGACCATACTAGAAATTACTTTCAGAGCTGAGGATACCACCACGGTCTCCAGCCAAAGGCAGGAAGCCTACAGCATGGTGGGGTTGTCTCTTCAGTAATAAATTTATACACTTTAAGTGTTAAATATCTATCATTTTGCTTGTAGACTGTCCTGCACCCTGACCATCAGAAATAAATATCTTTAATATTTAGCCTCAAGTGCTATTCTCTCCTAGATATAATTGATTTTACTGCACAACATAGTTTTCTGTCCACTGTTTTTTACACATTTTAAGAGATCTTTAGTCCCTTAGGCTGTGTCCCCACCTGTCATTGTCTTCAAAAACTGCAAGTCTGACCCTCCTGCCACTCTTTCCTGAACTCACCCTGATTTGTCAAAGACATACAGGTTGCTACCACACCAACTTACCAGCACTAGCACGGCAGCCCTTTGGAGACAGTTGCACAAAGGAGAACACCTCTTATCTGAGGGTCACTGCAGATAGCAGTGTTTTCCCCCAGAAGCTGGGCCATCACTTTTCTGGTGGCATAGACACCTTACAGATCACTTGGCAAAGTAACAGAGATGGGGCAAAGCTGGGTCAATTTAAAGCAAGGCACCAGCTTGACAGCTTGTTCTCATCAGATACAATGGGATCAGCTGTGTCTGTCTTTGAGATACAGACCGTCTCTCACTGTGGATTTATAGAGGTTAAAACAATACCTCTGACCTCATTTGGGACCCATAAACACCTGATTCCAGCCCAACACTGCCAACATTTTTAGCCAAAGTTCTACGTCATCGCTTGATAAAAGCTTACAGTTCATACAACCCTCCACGACTGCAACATGCTGTGATGAGAAGACTTCCTTTGGCCAGCGAAAGATGAAGCTTTTATGCAACATTGTCCGTTTATACAGATAGAACCTAAATGCAACCGTGACTGTATTTTTTTTTTCCTTTTTATGTATATATTTTTTGTATTTGGTCTTGTACAAAGGTGGTTTTGAAGCACGTATGCTCTACAGAGCTAGCAAAGAATCCAATCATATGAGGATCTTTGTTTGGGCTGGTACCCTGTAATGCTTTTTACTAATGATTTAGACATGGGAGATCATTGAATTTGCTGGAGATAATGAAATAAAGGCAGTGGTTAAAACTCAGAAGGACATAGCCATTTTGCAGGCTGATCATAATAGAGGAGGTGAGTGGGCACAGAGGTAGGATATGGAATTTAATGTGGCTAAGCGTGAAGTGATGCATGGGGGTAAGAGCAGGCTCCAAGTAAAAGTGCGTTTGAAATGGCACTGAGTCAGTAACACAAAGGAATATGATCTAGACTTACTGACAAAATCAACATTTACTGTCTTTTGCCATTGTACAGTGAAGTAACATAATGTCTCAGGGTCAGATCTCCTCTGGAGGTCAACGGGAGAAGCAGGTGAGGGCAACAGCAGGTTCAGCTAATGACCGTTAGATAGTCAGGGCAAGACTCATTTGCTCCAGCTTTCCCTGATGCCAAGCATCATTCTCAGCTGCTGCTTAAAGCTGTCTGCTCACACCCTCTTTTCTGATCTTTATTACTTTGCCAAAGTTTAATTGGCCCAGCTGATGCTTCCCAAGCTGGGTGTCTGCTGCAGACGGGTTAGTTATTTGTGTTATTATTTGCCAGAGGAGGTAGAAACAGGGAGGAGGGAAGGAAACTCCGGTTTCAATAAGAAATGAGTGTGGCTTTTTCCAAGGCAAAAATGCATCAAACAAAACATTAGGAAAGAATCTTACATTTTTTTGGGGGGGAGAAGCACCACATCTTCCCTGCTTTGGAATATGGATTTGACATGAGAAAGAGAGTCGGAGTCATTCTGATATCTGGGGAATGGCTTTTCCCGTTCCCTGAGGGTTGCATATTTGCTAAGTAAAAAAAATAAAAATAAAAAACAAATAAAAAAAAAACTTTGTTTTTTCATTTACTCTAGAAAGGCTAGTTAGTACTTGGTGGTTACATCCCCTGAGCAATTTGTTTGCACTGACCATATTCCTTCCCCTCAACAATCCAGGGACGTTCCCTCTTATTTAGGGCAAGAACTGGGAGCAAGGAAAAATTTCTCCATAAACTCAGCAGTGGTCCTTTTTGTTTCCCAGGCAATGACTGAAGAAGGAGAGTAAAGACCTGGAAAAGGAGTGGGAGAAGAGCTTTATAAAGCAGAGATGCTGGACAAGAGGATCTGGGTTGAGGATAGATGCACAGATATTTGCTGCGTCCCAAGCCATGCCAAGACATTATTGTGGGACAATGCCAGGGGACTTGGATCAAAACCTCACCAAGAATTATGATAAGAGCCTGGATGACCACATGTTGGTGCTGCCAACCCAAAACCTGGCCTGTCCTAGATCTCCAGCACAGGTGTAGCCTGGTGGTCCCATCTCACACTTTCTCTGTTGTCAGCAAGCATAAAGCAGGTTTCTGTACTCCCTGTATGCTGATCAGCACAGAGCACAGGGTCATCCCATCAGAGTTAGCACAAACAAAGGACCACCATGGGATGAATGTGAGTGACAAATCCTAGTGATAACCAACAAAGAAGGTGAGAAGGAGGAATTGATGGAAATGTAGCCTTTTCCTTAAAAAAACGAGAAAAGAGAAAATGAGGAAGCTATTTACAATGCCAAGACAAAAGAACACTGGAATTTTAAAATTAAAGCTAGGAAATTCCAAAATTGCCAGTGTACATACTTTAACTCAACCTTTTCCGTATATACTCATTATATCATAATCTTAATTACATGGTTGCCTCAGTTTTGCCTACAGAACATGCCTCCCAGGATACAACATGCTTATTGAATCGGGCACTAGGTTTCTCCTTGTCATTCAGTGGACAAACCCATCCCTAATTTTTCTGCACACTATATGAGCCTTGCTCCAAAGACTGTCTTATAAATTACAAATGTTTTTCTCTGCTGATCCTCCATGCCAGAAGTTCTATTAGTGTGAATGAATTTATTTTCAAAACACTCCTGTGAGATGAAGCTCCAGCATGATCCTCACAGTAAATGCCAGGAGGTGAGAAAGAGAGATTAAAAAAAAACATTTATCCATTAGTACTGTTTGATTTGAGCTTGCCGTGACCCATTTTTTTCCAAGAGGTTAGCCTTTTTTAGAGCTTTCATTGTTAGATGTCTTAGGTACCATTCATTTTAGTTGCAGTTTTAACTATTCAACATTTCTACAAAGTAGATTTTTCAGTCTCAATGAATGGCCAACAAAGATTTTACTCTAAAATTACTTCACTTGTGTGCATAACTAAGGGACTTTCCTAGTGGAGTCAGGGCTGCCACAAAACAAAAATGTTTTTTTGAAGGAGGAGAAATGAATAATCAAGGCTTCAATTATAAAAAACTACAGTGATCTTTTGTAATGACTCTGGGATCTTCAACAGATGAGGGGGCAAAAAGGAGCAGAGTTGTGGTTAGGTTGAATTTTGGGATAAGGTTAAGCCAAGTTTTAGTCACTGCTCTGAACCAAGCAGAAGCAAGCTCTCCTAAAATTGTTCCTAGTTTTAGCAAAACAAAGAAATAAGTAAAATATTCACATGGTAAGAGGCAGACTAATGGGATTAACTAAATTTGGATGCTCATTTGAAGATGGCAAACAACCCAAAGGTATGAGGTTGTCCACACCTTTGAGCCTCTGGGTTTTGCCATCTTCAAATGAGCATCCAAACACAGCCCTCTGTCATTTAAAACTCTATCCTATTAAATGCCTTCCTCCTCCATCATGCCTTTCTGTTAGGAAAAGATTTTATAACAACATTTCAAACTAGCTCTACATTTCCCTGTCTAAACCTTAGTAACAGCTTTTCTCTCCTTTGGTATTTCATCCACTTCATCATTTCCACATGGTGCCACAGCAGTGCAGTGGACCCCTGCTGCCAACCACACCCTTCACATCTCTGCAGCAAAGGAGACAGGACTCATTTGAGAAAATGGGGTCTTTCTGAGAGTTTTGCTTCACTTAGTGATTCAAGATATTCAAGATTTGGTAAACCTCTAAGTTTTTGGAGAAAATACAACATTGTAAACAGGAGAATGTACACAACCACAATAACAGAGCTTGGTAGGGGTCTCTGGAGGTCTCTGGTCCAGCTCCCCACTCATAGCCAACTACAAAATCAGATCCAGTGTTGGATTTAGATGAGGTTGCTCAAGCTCATCTTGAGCTGAGGCTCTAGCAGAGAAGTAATCCAAGTATTTCCTTGTAAGGGCTCACCAGCCATGGGCAGGCGCTTGTCGCCACAGGCTCTGCTGTTTCTTCTCAGGAGGTTTCTGAGTTGCAACAGTGCAATAATTTGCCTTGTCCACGTCTCATCTGTAAGGTATGCATCTCTCCATCCATTGCCCTATTTTAAAAATGGCTAAGTTTTATGAACTACTACCAAACCTGCTTTACTTTGCAAGCGGGATAACTGTAAACCACGTTTCCTCCTCTCTCTAAAGAACTTTGCACACTCTCTGTCTAAAACTCAAATGTTAAATTGCATTCATTAGTGTGCTCAATATAATGCGATGCCAGAGAAACAAATACCAAGAGCGTAACCAGCCAGATATGTTAGAAAGGTGATCCAGCAGGCCACGGGAGCATCTCATGAGATACAGCCTACATGATAGCCTCCTGTCCCCTACTATTGTGCAATGAGAGTCTTTATCATAATGCGTGCACCCACGTGGGCACCGGCAACCAACATCTTGCCCTTTCCCAACTTTTGAGAGCTCGTCTTTGTAGCCCTAATGTCCTTTTAATGTAGAATTTTGGATGTAATTATTTATTTACATGACCGTGCAGCCTAGAGGGGCTCACTTACGAGGGTTGTGTGAGATGACTGTGATTATTCAGGCTTTGCAGAAGATGATTAAAGCAGCGTGACTAAAGTGTTTAAAGCGATCTGTCCTAAAAAAGGGCAACGCGTTAAGTGCCCTCTTCCTGCATGCTGCAGCTGCTGTTTGTGTTCACAGACAGATTTGTTAACTACAATGACAAAAGGAAGTTCTTCTTTCTTTTTCTTCTCATCGGCTTGGCAGTAATCGCATTCAGCATGCTCTGGATTTTACTCCTTCCAGTGGCCCGCTCAAATTGTTGACTCATTTCCAGGCAGCTACACCTTCACCAGCCTCTTGACAGCAGCATGGTGGGAGATGGGTCCCCAAAGGCATAATTTGAAGACAATATTTTTTACAGAGCTGTCAAGAAGTTCTTCATTTGGGCTGCTGAGCCTTTATTACTAGTGACGTGCTGTAAGACGGAGAGGACCCAACTTGCATCTCAGATTTCAGGATGAGTTTGCAAGACTGATAGAAGAAAAAAACACAAACCAAAACAAAAAGAGCTCTTCACTTGAGCGTGGAGCTTATCTGAGCTGCAACTTGCCAAGTGAGATAAACGTGGGCCCTCACAATCTGATTATCACAGTCATTTCGTAGGCTTGATACAATCTTTAATCCGCAGGCCACTATGAAATTAAACTGGCTGATCTGTTCAGATAGAGGCAAGGGTTGAATAGCTAGAGGATGAAAAGGAAGGATGTAAAGGGGAAAGATGAAGGAATTTCTTTTCATTGCTTGGTTTGTATAAAGTCAGCCTGAATATTCATTGTGGGTGGCAAAGATTGGTAGGAGTGGTGATGGAAAAAAAATACAGCAATAGGAAGTCTTAATTTGGGGAAAGGAGTCTGATCGTGAATATTTTCCCTAAACCTTACCAGTGTTTGTTCACAAGCATGCCCTGGGCAGTACTTGCTTTTAGCATGCAGATGACATTTTTCCCCTCACAGGAACTTGCTATCTGCTCCAAAATGAGAGAGGAAGAAACAGAGGTGAAATTTAAGAGTATTTGCTGGGACTTAAGAGCATTTCCCAGCTGGACAGCATGGATAAGGTGGACCTCTGAATTGCAAAATGACTCCTGAAGAACAGTAGCTGGTTCCTATCCCTACCTGTAAAGGTCAGGCTCTCAAATACACTTTGTGAAAACTCTGTGGTCCTGCAGCAAAAAAGCATCAGCACAGCCACAAGCCATTATCCCAGAGAAAATGCCCTGAAAGGGGAGAAAAGGATAAAACTACATTTGATCATGTTCTGCAAGGCTTGATATTTGCAATCATGATGCTCACTGGGGACACCTCTTGAAGGGGCCAGTTTTCCAGCAAGCGAGATGTTTCCTTCTAAATAACCCCCACCCCACCACAGTCCCTAGAGCAAAGCTGCCCCAAAATGTTGCATATTCCAGCTTTACCCACCATAAATTGTTTGTGGGTTTGTTTGGTTGGTTTGGTTTGGTTTTTTGATTGACTGGTTTTTTAATGGAGAATGAAAGGAAGGAATTCTTTCCCATCTGTGCAGCCAAAGTCTGAATTTTCTGGAAGTGATGAACTCAGGGGACTTAGTCAGGTTTGCACTGATGTCAGTGAGATCAGAGGTTGGGCTCGGTGACACAGAGCTGGCAGAGTAGTCCTCAAATTGTCCCTAACGCTGTGGGCATATGGTTTGCTTCTGGTTCTGTCTAACTTCCACCACAGTAGCGCCAGCTCTGCAAAAATAGAAACAGCAGGGGACTGACGGAGAGGTGCATTGGGTTGGGAAGGCTTTCATGAAGGGAGATGGGTTTTTGTCATCTCGCCTTTGAAGAGACAGTGCAGCAGTCGGGTATTCAAGCTTGGCTTGTGTCGGTTTTTACAAATGGAGCAATGTGAAGAGTTATAAATGGAGGGAGCTTTTAATCTCTGAGCAAACTACAAATCGAAGGTGAACCTCATTAACTTGGACACTTTGTGTGTTAAAAATGAGAAGCATTTCACCTAATGAGAAGCTCTTAATAAGTGTTGTTTTTTTGCTAAATTATCATATTAACCAGCAGATAATTAACAAGCATTTTCTTAATGTGGTGCTCTACCGATAAAATCTCATTGTCTATAAATCATCAAGCCACTACAAAAAAAAAAAAAAAAAAAAAAAAAAAAAAGAGAGAGAGAGAGAGAAAGAAAGAAAGAAAAAGACCGAAAAAAAAAAAAGGCTTTTTAATCATGCTGGGCATTATGGGCAAAATGTACACGACAATTCTGATTGTTGGGTATCTAGAAGAAAGACAAAGATCTCTAATCTGTTGGGGGGAGGCATGGGGTGCGTTAAGGTAAACCAAGCACTTAGGGCTGGTTTTTAAAACACTTTAGATCACTTATGGGCACTGATATGTCATTACTGAAATGGCTTCCTCAGTGGTACAATGTGGGAGAAGTTTAAGAGTAAATGCCACATCCAAATGATACTTTAGAAGAGATGGCGGGGATTCCTCTAAGAAAAAATAAAATAAAATAAAATCCAGTAAAAGGGAAGTGAGCCAAGATCAAAGCTGGAAGTTACCTTTTGAAACTGGCATGGGATCTTTAATAACCACACACTGTTGGGACCTGGCGCTGCTGGAAAGATCCTGCTCCAGCAGCACCACGATGGCACATTGGCTTTGTGCTTTCTGAGAGCAGAGCTGAAAATGCTGCCTTCACAGGATGACTTGGACAACAAAGCTTGGGGAGTTTCCATAGCACCCAACCCCTACCTGCAGACTCTTTCATCTGTGCCCGATACTGCTCATTATACATCACCCCAAAAGGTCTTGCAGGTGGCACTCCAATAAACCCCAGTGCTGGCGGGACAGGCTGAAATTAGTGGCATGATCATCCCATTTCTACATTAAGATGTTCCAGTGCTCTGTGTTTTGGTTTGGTTTCAACCAATTTCTCCTACACATAGCCATGAAAATACTATCTATGAGCTTTCCATGTTAATTCTAGCCCCCAACTCTACAGCCCTTCCTCAAAATGATAAGCGAAAACCAGCTAAACTGAAAGTTGACCTGCAGTTTCCTGAGTCCCTCCTGTTCCTCCAAGCCCAATAGTCTTTTTAGTAGGACAATGTCTACACAAGAGCATGGCTATTTCTTCTGACTAGGTGAGCCTGGAGGTAGCTCTGAGTTCCTAATGTCCCACACTTCCCCTTTGCTGGGACCTGGCAATCCTCCCAAGCATAACTTGTGACTCATTTCCACCCAAGTGCACCCTTCCAGCTCTTCCCTGCCATTTCCACCATGCTTCTTCACCAGGACAAACCCTGACTCATTTTGCATCTCTTTTACAGTCACTGGTGGTCTACAGAACAACCATGAAGTCACCAGCAGCAATTTCAAAGATGTCCTGGTTGATTCTCAGTTGTATCCCTTGAATGGTTGAATTTCAGCCTGTTCTCATAGTTTTCTAGCTCATGGCTCTGCCTTTTTTATCATCCTTGCCCTCTCTGTCTGCAGGGAAATTGAGGTAAGTGAGGTTTTTGCAGGGCAGAGAGGTGGCAGAGAATGAGATGAGCAGAGTGCAAGGCTCGTCTTGGTTCTCCCTGTCCATGTTTTCCTTATACCTGCAGGCAGTTCTGGCTTAGAGTGACCCAGCAGCAGTTTTCATCTTGGCATCCACCTTCTCCCACTGCTTTCTGCTGGGTTTGTGGGCTGTGGCCTACTGGCCTGGGTCAGAGAGAGTTGTGCATGGATAGGAAATTCAAACCAGTAAGCAAAGGACAAAGCTATGTGAACCAGTTCAGATGCAAAGAGAAGAGGAGAAAAGCAAAACAGAGAGGAAACCTTCAAGCCCAAACTGTTCCAGGGGTCTGGGCAGAGGATATGAATCCTTCATTTCTAGTTCATAACTCATAGCTATCCAGAAGAGTCCAGCTGCCCTCATGAATACTCATGAGTCTGTGGGCATGGAAACAGACCTCAGATCTTTTTGCTCTTGTGGAGAGTTACTGCTTGAACAAAAAGAGACTCCTTTCCTACGGCCCATAGTGTTGAAACTATGGTGCACACATTGCTTAGCAGTCCTCAGCCCATCTGGCATATATACACAAACCTGCACCTCCAAGGACCCCAGAAAATTAATTTACATATCCCAACCCCCATCATGTGGCCATGGTCTTAAGCTACATAACCCAACATGTTCAGAAAGGACCAGGTTATTCTAGCTACAATTTCCATTAGATGAATCTTCCACATGAGATGCATAGAATGGAGAAGCAGAATCTCAATGCAAAAACTCCCAAACAGTTCATTGTGTGTGACATCCTAAGAGGAAAATGCCGGAGGGTCTCCAGGCAGTGAGGAGCCCAGACAGAGACCGGTGAAGCAGAGATTGGCTCCTGCAGGCTGGAGACATGAGAAGCAAGGGGCTGGTTTCACCATAGACTTTTTCAAGGGATGTGTGGGAGCATGGGAGTGCTCCAGCTCTGGTCAAGCCACAGAAGCACAGAATAATTTAGGTTGGAAAAGACCTTCAATATCACCAAGTCCAACAGTCAACCTGACCTACTGAGTCCTATCACTAAACCACATCCCTTGATGGCAAGTCCACATGCCTCTTCAATACCTCCAGGAATGTGGCCTCCACCACTACCCCGAGCAGCCTATTCCAGTGGCTGACCATCTTCTCCCATTCTTCAAGAAATTCTTCCTAATTTCCAATTTAAACCTCTTCTGGTGCAACTTGAGACCATGACCCAGTCCAGCAGTGGGTGGCTCCTGCTCTGCACCTTCCCAGCACCCGTGGGAGGAGGGACAGAGCTGGAGAGACAGGGTGCAGTGAGAATGGATGAAAATGGAAAATTAGGGGGGAAAGAGAACTTGCATGACCACGTGAACTGGGAACGCCTCAGGCCCCAAGCATCAGGCCATGCATTTGTAACACACTTGGCACTCGCTTTTGTACACAGCCACAGGGGGACTTAGAGGTAACTAAAGACCACCAGGAGTTTTCATCCAGAATGCAAACATTGGAAGCTCTTCCATTAGCACTCCCTCCCTGCCAGCTCTTCTCGTTTCCTTCTCTATTTCACCTCTAGGTTACGGCCAGCATCTCGACTGGAATTACCCCGGGCTGTTGCTGAACCAGCTCTGACCTCTGCTGCAAATAGTTTTGGGGCGCGGGGGCTGGCTGGAGAGCCGTGGCTGATGAGTGGGAGCCACACACCCCGGCCCGCTTCTCCCTGCAGCCAGTGGGCTGGGGAAGGGGGGGGGTTGCTTCGGGCTGTTGTAGCAAATTTACTCCGTGATTTATGGGAAAGGAAAATCCATTTCGAATTTAAAGCTGCTATTAGCTCATTTCAGTGTGCATGTGTCTGCATGTATATAAAATATATATAGAATATAAACCCTTATAAAAAAATAAAACATAATAAAAAGAGGGGGGGAAGGGGTGTTTTCTAGCCTTGCAGGCACAAAGCGCTGGAAATGTGCAGCAAGCTTATAATTACCGTAGCATTTCCAGTGCGTTTGGCCACAAAAGCTCTGAATTGAATTGCTTAGCATCCCTCTCTGTCTCCCTGCACCCCTCCTTGCATCACAAAGCTCAGAAGCACCATTTGAAGTTTCAAAACGACCATTTTTGGTGAATGAGTTAATCAGCGACGACTAATCGTCCCTGTGCCCCTTGGTGTAATCCATACACCTCGAGAGAGCGGAGGGAACAAAGCCACGTCCAGCTAATCCCCGCGGGTCATGCCTTGAAGCGTGTCACGGGCCGGGTGGCAGGAGAGGAGGTGGGGAGGATTACGCTGTCGAGAGCAGACCTACGTCTGTACACTTACATCAGCCAGGACCTTGATATGCATAATTCCAGGTAATGAATGCAGAGAGCGAGGCTGTGTGGCAGTGAGATATTTGGCATATTTTGGGTCCTTACACTGGTGGCAGCAGCAATGCAACAACCACGTGGGAAAGCACCCATTGCCCCATGCACCAGAGTCCTGTGCCCTGCAGGTGGGACAACATGGTTGCTCTGTGTCATCCACAAGACTGTCATCTCCTCCTTGGCAAAAAGTCTTATCCATCATTTTATATGCTGGCCAAGAGGTGAAGTCACTTTCCAGCCCATAGGGAACACCAGGTCCTTATGCCAAGAGTTGTAGGACAAGAGAAAAATAAAAGATGCAGCTGAGGCTGTAGCCTTGCTCTCAGAGTATCAGCTGGGAGGGAGAGGAGCACTACAGGGGTCTGGGCTGCTCACGAATTTCATATAGGGAATCACTGTATCAAACAAACAGCAAAACGTGGGATAATCTCAGAAGCTCACAACCCCCTACCCCCTTATTGCTATGGAAGGAGTGCAGGGCAAGATGAGAAGGGGTGTATGTGCACACATGCATGCCTGTGGCTGGCAACAAGCATGTTTCTGACCCAGTGGCTCACCCCGCATCATCTGCAGAGTAAATTTGCAGATAAAAACAGGCTCGGAGCTGCCTGGGTGAACCAAGCACTCAGGATCAGTGAGCATCCCTTCTTGGGATCTAAACTTGCTCTGCTGGTTTAGATCCCAATTAAGGAGGTCCAGAGACCTCAATTAAAAAAGGCAAAGGGCCTCATTCCCCTTTCCCCAACCACTTCAGCCCCAAAATCCACCTCAGGAAAGAGGAGCTGCTCCAATTACACTGTAGCCAAACCAGCCAAAGGTCTTCAGAGAGCCCTGCTCTCTCCAGAAGGAGGAATATCTCTCGCTCTTGCTGACATGCTCACATACATACACGCTTATTCCTGCTCCGTGACTCTCCAAAGGGAGCCATCACTCTCTTCAAAACACTCTCCTGTAGTCAGCAGTGATAGGCAATGTAATAATACCTTTTATTGGGTCAATACATCAGCTGGAAAACAGAAGCTATTCCTTTCTTCAGGTGATGGCCAAAGAGTGACCTATGTGAGCGTGCAGGCCGGTATATTATAGCTGTTAGGCAGGCCTGATAGGCGGGATGGTATATTTACCTCTCTTCGTTTGTCTCTCAGTTGTTTATTGCATTTCCTGTTTTCTGAGCAGCTTTAATAAAACATCTTTCTGAAGGGCTCTCTGCTGAGTAGTAAATATTCTCCCCTATCCACCAACTTAGATAGGGATCAATCAATCAGAGGAGGCCCCTTGGGACGCCAAGGGTGCATCATTCAAGGTTAGGGACCAGACAGGCAGGGGACATCAGAAGGATTGCAATATTTCTGCTAGGAATTAACCCTCCCGTGTCTTGCCAAATGAAAAAAGAAAAGAGGATGGGAGAGTCCCATAGAGACAGGAAAGGTTTCATCTCTCGTGTTCAGCAAGGTTTCTTGAAGCAGCCTGGAGGACAACAGGCGTCCCTGAAATCAGCCGTCTGGGTGGCTTGTTGTAAAGAGCTGTAACACAGCAAAATGCCTTGGGCTCTCCTGCCAGTTGACATCAAGATCTAACTATTGATTGAGGAATACCATGCATGCAAGTCTTTGTGAACCTTCCCACTGGGTCAGGGCCAGGGTGTAGCAGCCTCCACAGAGAAGGCCCGACACGACATTTTTGCTTCATGCTGCTCAGGAACCACACAAAATACCTTTATTAGCTGGCAAGTTGAAGGGTGGCACCAGCTTGGCGGGTGCAGGAGCTACCTAGTGTGAATCCAGCCTGGCTCTGCTCAGCGCTGGACCAGTTGACAAGGTATCTCCCTGGGCATCCTCCTGCAAGGAGAGTTTTGTTAGTTAAAAAACATTGGCAATAAGATTTTATTGCTGCCTTCATTTCCTGGCTTTGCAAGCATCTCTTGTGTTAACTCTTCAGTGCCTTCCAGAAAACAGAGAGGCATCAGAAAGATTCATTTATTGCTGCATTAATAACACATTAAAATTCCAATATTTGCCTTCAGTGCCCTGCAGTGCCAGATGGAAGTGTGGAAGCTCTCGTGTAAGGAAGCTGCAGCCATAAGTAAGGATGACCTTTTAACTGGTCCATTATGAGGTCTGAGCTTGGCCACCATGCTGGGAGAGCTCACTAAGAAGTTAATCCCTTTAGCAGAGTCTGGATCTTTGGACAGGAGGCAAGTGGTGTGGTAGTTGTATAAGCTGCATCTGAGTCATTAAGGGGTTGCTTTTTGCAGGAAGAGTCGTGTTTTAACAACACTAGCTCCCAGCTCCACCAGGCAAGGCCTTGTGAATTATCGTTTAATGAAGCTGCAAATATAGATTTCATCTTATAGCTTCCTATGTATAATAAATGACTGACATCCTAGAACAGCCTTTCTAATGGCAACGAACACGTGGGAGCGGGCAGCACATCCAGACTTGGGAGTGAGCAGAAGCTGAGCACTCTGCAGACAGCTCTTGTCCAGTTGGACGCAGGACAACAGGCTGTGTGCTGGATAATGTATTCATGGGCAGCATTTCGTGATATGGCTCCTTCCACACTGACCAACAACCTGCACAGTCTGCAAGCATAAATCCAACACTTTTCCACCTGTAGCTTTCATAGACGGTGCAGCTGGCTGTTGGGCCAGACAGGCTGTGTTCCTCCATCACTGAGTCCGAAAACAAGCTCAAATGCTTCTGTGCTGGTGCCAAGCCCATGGAGGGCTTGTCCTAAGAGGTGGTCACTGTCTGGTTACAGAAGCCCCTGACCAGACAGCTCCTGCCAAATTCTGTTCTGTAATGTGGAGTTCAAAGCATCATGCAGGATGAGACAACGATGGGCTGTGATGTGGGATTAGGTCTGGGAAGAGGTTGAGGCTGCAGGAATGAAGGTTTCTGGAAGGGTTCCCTGTTCTCCTAACCTGTACAGTGAGGATAGTTATCAGGGGAGGAATAAGAGGTGTCATACATTTTTACACACATGTTTTAAGGGCCTTCAGCAGTTTAAAGGTAGCTAAACCTGTGGAGGCATCAAATGCTAAAGTCTGAGTGCAAAATTTGAAGCTCCAGGGCATTGCCCAGAGGTTGTGGTGTCTCCTCCTTGAAGATCTTTAAGAGTCCCCTGGGTGTGGACCTGGGCAGCCTGCTGTAGGTTGTTCTGCTTGAGCAGGGGGTAGGACCAGAAGACCTCCAGAAATCTCTCCCAGTCTCAACCATCCTGTGCTTCTGTTTTCTCTACAGTGGCTGAAGAGCTCCAAAAGGTGCAGAGGGGCTCAAAAAGCCACGCTGATGTAGGCCATCCTTTGGCACTGGCCTGTAAATCTGGCCTCTACAGACCCTCAAAAAGCCCTCTGTGGAGGTAACACGTCAAGATGGTGAAAAATCAGTGTGAATACCAGCAAGAAGCATTACACCAGTGCATGGGCTAACTAAAGAAATGCCACAGAGAAAGACTCTGAGTTAAACCTCAAGGCCAGCAGAGTATTGCAGTGTGTTGCTGTAGATTTAACCCTACCTCCTTCCTCTATCTGCCCTCCCTGCCTTTCCCTCTGTCAGCTCTACACTGGGCAGCTGATTAATCAAAATCAGAAATGATTATACTAATGACCGGGGACCCTCTAAAACCTCTGGTCAGAAGAACAACCCCATGCCTCTCCTCAGTGACAAAGGCCTCCAGGCACAGAGGAAGGGCAAGGGTAGGCCGCAGTCCTGGAGCTGACAAGGAACCACAGGGTTCCTCCATATGGCTGCAATCTAGCAAAGTCCTGCCAACCTTCTCCTGAAAATAATGAGAATCATGGTGTACACATCTCCAGGGATGGAAGCTCAGGTTGTGGAGGTGCATGCGTCCCCTGGGTGATGGTCATCAGGATGCCTGCATTGCTGAGGTGGTGCAAGGTTACACCAAGAGGCAGCATAAGAATGGAGACTTGAGCTGTTCATCACTTTTCCCAGAAAGTTAGGCAGTGAGACACCCTGCCCCATGAATGGACACCTAACTTAGCCAATTTCCACCCATTCAGCTCTGCACGCTCCCATCTCTCTAAGTTTCTTTTCCCCAAAGCAGCTAATCATCGTGCTGCCATGACCCCCTGCCCCGGGCCTCATCTGTATGGCGAAACCAGCTTTGATGCTCAGTGGCGGCCCAGATTAGTGCCTTGTAAATAGAAGCATCTTTGTGCCCAAGCACTGACCTTTGACTCAGCTCCTGATCTCAGTGGATTTGATGTGTCCGGCTATTTGTCTTGCCACTTGCCGGGAGGAAGAATAGGAGAGGGGAGAAGGCACGCGACCAGGAGCTGCCGGAGCAGGGCTCTATTCTTGGCTCCATTGCAGACTTCCTCCCCGACCCTCGGCAAAATGAGCTACTCTGTCTATTCCTGGGTTGTGTAGGGTCATACCCTGCTGTGATGAATATCCACTGGAAGTGCTCATAGCAGTAGGAGGATCAAAGGGTGGACGATGCAATTTGGCTGGAGCCTGTGTTGCTGCACTGAGCCTAAAATCCAATTCAGGGCTTTCCAGCATCTCAGATCCCTGGGACTGGAAGGAAATGGGAGTAACTGTGCAGTTTTACTGCCATACCTTCATGATCACAGCATAGCTCTCCCCAGCACAGCTTCCTCCTCCTCCTCCTCTTCACAGGGTAAATCCAGATCCCACATCTGTGCCTCCCTCCTCATCCCTGGGGACATCAATCTTATTGCTGTCCCTTGGCTTATTGCTCCTGCACGCCTTCCTGCCACCATCTCTGCCTATCTCCTGTCCACCTCCCACCCTCCAGTGGGTCCCCTTCCCTCCCTGTCCCCTTTTCTCTCCTCTCATCTGTGGATTAAGAAGCAGCAGACTTAGTCAATTTCTAAAGAGCTATCAAGTCCCACAACCTCTCAAACTCTTGCCCTCTCCAGATCTCAACTGTCCCAAAAACCTGGAGTCCTCCCCTTATTCCAGTCCCTGCAGGAGCCCTCTCTTACAGAAAGCCAAGGTATTGCTTTACCATTCCAGTCAGTGTTTCCAGTGCTATTAATTGTGTCTCCTGGAATAGGGACAAGTTAAATAATCCATTAACATGAGGGGTGAGGGTGCGGAATTCAATCTACTTAAAACAAAAAGCTGACATAACCGTGTGATGGGAAACTTGTACAGCTGACCCATGCTGGAGCAGGACTAGATGAGAACATTTCCAGTCCCTAGAGCCATGCCAATCCAGTTTCCCAAATCACAAAATGATCCCATCTTGGGCTGGATTTGTGACAGAGAGTATCAGGAAATACTCTGGTGTGAAACCTCCACTCAGGAGATCTGTGCAGCTCTTCAGGCAACACACAAATAGTATCACCCAGATGACAACTCTAAGTGCACTATCTGTAGAGATGTACTAATGTACTACTGATGTACTACTCTCTGCAAAGTTTTTCACCTTCACAGAGATGGAAAGTTCTTTTTCAACATTTTATCAATGAACAGAGTTTGCAAACCACCTCCTAAATACCTGCAGCCCTATTCAGATGGCAAGAAAGCCAACCTCCATTTCCTCTGGCTGGAGGCTGACACTCCTGTGTTGTCACAGGGACTTCACAATAGCGCATTATTAGTGCATGTGTGATGTTCACCCTGCCAGAATCCTCCTAGGCACTACTGTTGAAGGCATCGGTCACCTCCAGCAGAATGGGGAGGCTGTCACTGCGAGTCATCACCACCCTGAGGTGCTGCAGGGATGGGAAGGATGTGCATACAAACCCTGTTGTACAAGACTGGTAAAGTGCATTTACTTGAATTATGCATGAAAAGGGTGTCACATTTTCTACATCTAAGCTTTGGACAGACAACCACAGGCAAAAACCCATGGATCCAGTCTGTCCTAGTGCTAGAAAGAGCCTTCAAGGCACTGACATTAAAGCAGCAAGACTCTTTGGTGGTGTCTACCAGGATTATTGCCTTCCTGCCTCCAGGAGACACCAGGGCTTGCCCGTTGCTTCACCACCAGCCCCATAATTACCTTCCTTTTGAGACAATCACCCACAATTGCATTTCAGACGACTGCTTTCAGTGGCAAAAGGAACAAGGGAAGACAAAGCTGAGCATGCGCCCAGCCTGAGAGTGGAGGGGGGGGTGTTGTCCCCCAGGCTGGATATAGGCAGTGCTCTGCCTCCACTCTCCAGCCCACAAAGGTCAATGCCCAGATTATTAGAACTCATTTAAAGGTCCAGATACAAGATTAATTTGACCGACAAAGGACTAATTGGTTTCAGGACTAATTAAGTACATATACTCGGCTTTGCTTAATCAGTGAAATTTCCAATGGCATTAAAATGTCTAAGAATACAAATCCCCAGAGATTTAAAGCAAATAGTTAAAATCAACTTAGATCCAATTATCATATAAATCACTAATGACCTGGGTAAATTGGAAGCTCTTTGGCTCAGCCTCTAGGGAAGAATAAACCTGATAAAAATGAACATGCTACCTGGATTAATACACAGGCTCTGGGGACTTCACTGCAAATATTACGGTAGGGCTTTTCCAATGGCATTGTTATTCATGCCACTATTTCAAAACAAGGAGTTTTCACAGAAAGGTTTCAATGAAACTTTCAGCAACAACTTTCCTATCTTCATGTTCAGCCTCCAAAGCTATATTCACCCAAGAATAGCCAATTTTCCATGGCTGGGCACATTCCTGTTGAATACTTTAACTAGACGGCAATTAGTTATTTCCGGTCCCATCTTCTTGCTCTCTGCCTTTCATCTCGGTCATGGTCACAGTCTAATATTTCATTTATAAAAAGAAAAAAGAAGAAAAAGAAAAAAGAAGGAAAAAAGGAAAAAAAAGTAGATGATTAACGGCTTTGGTTTTGGTCTAATGAAAAAGATCTTGCAAATGTTTGCTGCATGCCCCAAGATACTCAGATCTAGTTTGCTAAATTAATTATGAAATGCAAATGGTGGTGGACAAGGAATGCCAGGTATCTCCCGTGAGAAGCTTAATTTGTCAAATGAACTACTGGAGTTTAGATTTCCAAATCTGAGGAAGCAGCACAAAAACATTACTGTAACTAAAACCATGGGATGGGTAAAAGACATAAGATACTTATAAGATTGGATAAGATTCAGGAAAAAACTGTAATAGTAGTATTTTTCTACCCACACTCATTTTTAGGTGTAGGATACAGGTGGTTCCCAGACGACCTAATCTCCAGTATCTCCCAAGCTGTCTCATCTCAGTCCATTTATTTTGCCAGCCTAAAATCCAGACTTCTCCATTCATGGGAATCCCAGGCCTCAGTTTGGGAATGGATGTACATGAGAAGAAAAACAGATGAAATCTGATACAGTTTTTATATATCCAGTGATTACAAATCCTAGCATTTACGTCTGCCAAACTGCAATACACATTAGGAAGTGCTGCCAATAAATGAGCATTCAAACCCTTCCTTTCCTGACTCCAGTGTTTAGCCAGGAAACGCTCACAGTCAGAATCTCTCCTATTTCATAGTGCTTTAACATTTTCCTAGATTGTCTGCTTTCCTGTGTGATTTCCTAATGACCCACCAAAGAGTTAATCTGAGTGTAATGAAGCATAAATGGGATAAAGAATTGACAGTAAATACCTTGCCCACTGTGGAATAAAGCAATTAAAGAAACGTCCTTGGACCTTTGGCCATGTCTTATGGAACAACAGGAAGAACAATATTAAAGTACACCAACCTACATGAAATTAAAGCTGTGGTCCCCCCCTACCCCAAGTGATGGTTACTAAAGCAGCAGCCACTGGAGACTTGTGTTTGTACACATGCTTTGGCTGTGCCCTTGTATTCCAAGCAAATTGCTCTGGTAGCGAAACACAGTCGCAGTGGTCTGAAGCGGTTTGGATTATGTTGCATCTGTCAAACGGTGGTGAGAGGCACATTAAAGTCAATGGCCAACTGGAGTGCTGTGGGTTGCAAGGCAGAGGAGCTGTATCAACAAACACTCCCAAAAGCCATATCATAGAATCACAGACTGGTTTTGGGTTGGCAGGGCCCATCTAATCCCAGCCCCTGCCACGGGCAGGGATACCTCCCACCAGCCCAGGCTGCCCCCAGCCCCATCCAGCCTGGTCTTGGGCACTGCCAGGGATGGGGCAGCCACAGCTCCTCTGGGCAGCCTGTTCCACATCCTCACCACCCTCATAGGAAAGAACTTCCAAACATCATCTTGACTAAGGGACCTGGTTTCTAAAGGAAGGCACACATTTAAGCTATGTGGGGTAGTTTCTGGTTGACCACAAAACACTTGTGAGACCCAGACGAAAGGCATGAAAGGAGTCCATAACCTCCTCCCTGCCTCCCCTCTTCATCTTTGCCCTTCCTACTACTTCTTTGTGTTATTTTGCTTTGATATGTGCCCGGGAAATCTCTGTGCACTTAGAAAACTTCAGTACCCAGCCGAGTAATAAATATCTTGGTCATTTCCTGGCATAGAGCACTTCAGTACTCAAGATGCATGCTGGTACCTCTCACTTGTTTGTTCTCTTTTAAAGAAAAAAGGCTGAGAAAAGGTTTAATAAATAGACATAGTAGAAAACAAAGGAAAACTGCATTCCCCTTTACTCACTGTCTTACTTCCCAGAAATCCAGAATAACTCCAAAACGTGGACTAAGCGTCAGCAGCTTGTTGTCCTTCCTTTTCTCCCATGTCATTAGGAAGAGCATTAGAGGTCAGAGCAAAGTCCTTGTGACGATAAAACAGCTCACAAAGACATAAGCCCATGGGCAAGCACAGCCCTGAGATAGCCAGTAGCACAAACCCTTTAAATGCCCAGCAAAGATGAAGCATTGACAGTTTGGGGTTGCAAGAGTCATCGGAGTGGACTTAAAGGTGCATGGGAGAGGAGGAGGAGAGGCTGAGCTGCAGGGCAGTGAGGGAAATGAACTCTGGCCTCCATGCTGTTTTTGCTGCTTTTCCTTTCCTACCTGGGTAAAGTAAACCCAGGAAAATTTTTAATTGAAAGTCCCTGAGCAAAACAATCCCAGGCTGGCTGCTGAGCAGATCCCTTCTTTGCAGTGGGAGCAAAGGGATGGTATGGAACAAAAATCTGCCGAGAGGGTTTGCAGAGGCTCTGTGCTGGCAGCAGAAGGCCACCAGAGTGTGGACCCCCAGGCTGGCACTATGTCAGGTCCCTGCAAAGCCAAAGGCAGCCTTTTGCAAGGCAAAAGCAAGCCCTGGTCTGCAGGCAGAGCCACGAGAGACTCACGGCCGCTGTCACGGCAGTGTGAATGCAGTTCATAATGCAGCATATTGACACAATAATGGGAAATTCGTCCAGCCTGGAGAAGAGAAGGCTCAGGGGTGACCTTATTGCTCTCTATAGATGCCTTAAAGGATGCTGTAGCGAGGTGGGGGTTGGTCTATTCTCCCACATGCCTGGTGACAGGACAAGGGGGACTGGGCTAAAGTTGCGCCAGGAGAGGTTTAGGTTGGATATTAGGAGGAACTTCTTTACCGAAAGGGTTGTTAGGCATTGGAATGGGCTGCCCAGGGAAGTGGTTGAGTCACCATCCCTGGAGGTCTTTAAAAGACATTTAGATGTTGAGCTTAGTGATATGGTTTAGTGGAGGACTTGTTAGTGTTAGGTCAGAGGTTGGACTCGGTGGTCTTGGAGGTCTCTTCCAACCTAGACGATTCTGTGATTCTGTGCAATACTGCAACAGCAGTGCTCGCCCATCCATCACTGGGCAGCACTCGCTCACAGCCCACGCAGGGGAAGAGACACCTGAAATGTCCTCATGGCCAGGAGGATCAACATTGGCTAAAACTGGGCTGGGAAGATGCACGGTCAAGGGTTATGGTGATCAGATCCCCTTCCAGACCTCGAGAGGATGAGCTTGCTCTGAAAATAAGAGATCTGCTCTGATCTTGCATCTCCTTATCAGAATCCCGGACCAGCTGATGAGGATGGACCCGATCAGGTCCTCACCAAGGGCTTGATGGAGGTGCACCACCACCAAGGTGAGTTACGGGCAGTGCTCCAGGATTCTGCGATTTTACAGAGCCAAGCACTGACCCCTCCAGCTGTGGCATTCTCACAGACAAGACGATGGCTATCATTGCTTTGAAAGACTGAAAAAATAGCATCTGGGTTGCAATGCATGGACCGAAAGGATGATTTCCTCCTGCTCCCTGTGGTTACAATGAGACCCCAACACAGGAGAGTTGATTACCCCAACATTTACTCATTGCAATGATTACTGATTTCAAATTGTAGCAGAATATGAGCTGCATGCGCTTAACTTTTCTACTTTCTTATTCTGCACCATGGCTGTCACCTAACAAAAATATCGTCTCATTTCGTATTCATTTGTGGCCATCAGCTCACTGCCCAAGGCCTCGTGCAGGCACCACGCGCTGAGCTCAGCCACCCAGACATTTGTCACGTTGGAGAGCTCAGGACAGTTTGAGCCCAGGCTAAGCTGGTCCGTGTCTGCTCAGTTTGGCCCTGGGTCTGAATTTCAAAGATAAATATCTTTATATTTTTTTTGTGACCACCAAGTCAGCTTCGTGCTGTCAGAGACACACAAGTTTTACACTTCAGGGTGGAAAATCACATCCTCCCCCACGTGACATGTTACTTTTGGCCTGGAAAATTTGCTTTTCTCTGGGGAATCAAGTATTCATCTCTAGTCGATTCCTGAGATAAAAATAGGTCAGATCTTGTTTCCCCCTAAGGTTCGGGGGGAAATTGCTCCTTATGCTGGAAAAACCCTCCATCGTATCCCAGGAAGCTGAACTGGGGGCTTCTCTGGGGGTCGAGCATCCACCTGCATGCTTCGTGGCGCTGCCAGCTTACCCGGCTGCTTATCCAAAATTGTATCACTTCAATACACTGGAGTTTGCTCTGCAGGATTCAATCCAACCAGCAAAACCCAAAATGTCCAGGGTGGAGGCCATGGCCAGGGCATTTCATTGCCCATGCACTTGCTGGAGCTTCACCGGAGTCATCAGGACACCAAGCCAGCCCCACCTCCTCCATGTAAATGTTGGCAAAGGAGGATTTGCCTGTTGCTGAGCTACGTGGGGCTGGTCGAAGCAATGTCAAACATGGGGCTGTGCAAGCTCAGGTCCTGTGTCCATGGTTGTCTGTCAGCCGATCAGCCCCAGGACGTGCTGCTCGCATCATGGATGAGGTTGCAAACACCAACAGCTGCATCATGCTGCTGGGCATAAAAGCCAGAGTTACCCCAGGGATGGGCAGCATGAGAAAGCAAGCGAGGATGCTGGAAGATGTGTCTTTTAAGGGGGCGAGGTCTTTAAAGAGCTTATCATCCTGCTGTAAAAACAGCATGAAATGCTGTTATGTAAGTCCAAACCCGTCTAAAGCTTCAGACCTATCCCTTGAAATTAAAAAAAAAAAAAAAAAAAAAAAAAAAAAAAGGAAAGGAAAGATTTTAATCTGGAAAACCCCTCAACCATCAAATTAATTCACTTTAAAACAAACAAACAAAAGAGAATTTCAAGCAAAGCAAATAGAAAACACACCCTGAATGGAGGCAGCATGTACCATGGCAGAGCTGAGACCCTTCACCTCCCACCCCTCACCGGTGCCTCCCCAAATGTCATAGTTTGGAGCCCCCCCCAACATCAGGACAGACCCATGGGTGTTTTGCCTGCAACTTCCTCGCAGTGGGGGGCCATTTCCTGACTTTTTCTTTTCCCACCACTGGTACTTAATGAATAAAGCTTAATCAATACTCGGAATAAAGCTTCCTAGGCAGTAGGAGGGAAAGAGGCAGCTCAAAATTATCATAATGGGAGGATTGATTCTCCCTCCAGTAACTCAGCTCTGAGAGCCTTGGTCTTCAGCTCACAAATCTGACATGAACACATGTCCTGCCAGCTCATGGCCCCGATCCTGCAGACACCATCCAGTTATAGGCAGAGCACGAACCAAGGCAGACAGCCCCAAAACCTTGCCATCTGCAGCCTGAGCAAGTCCTCCATCATGCTGGTGCCCCACATAATCTTCCCTTGAAGCTGGCATTGTTAATGTTAAATAAACCCACACCATCTCTTGGTAGGTGCTTCCAAAACCAGGGCTTGGAAGACCGAGGAATAGATTTCATACTGGCCTCACTGGGGAAGGTTTATCGTAGGGCCTCCAAGCAGGGGATCTGGGGGTATTTCTCACTGGAGATCATTTTCATCGCACAGGGATTTACAGCAAGTGTCTTCCATCTCCAGACCAACACTGCTACATCAGCACGGATCACACAGAGCCTCAGTGCATCACAGCAGGGGAAGGAGAATTGGGCTCCTGCCTCTTCTGCCACAGCCACCAACCCTGGGAGCAATTAGTGCCACTGTGCAAACTGCTCTCGGTTGGATCCAGAATGAGTAACACCAGCAAGAGGTCTGCTGGCTGCGGTACACAGAGGAGTGGTGGCATTTCAATGACACTTACTGTGTTTGAAGAAGTCTGGTGTTGGGTGGAGGAAAGTTGTCTGAGCACACACACACGTACACCACTCTGCCTGCAGTCAGCTTTGTTTCTCAGCTCAGTGTTTCAGTACAGCATCGCTGGCCTGGGGTGGGGATAAGGTTTCTTCCAGACTGAGCTGGGAGCAGCTGGGGGTGCTTTAGGGACTGCCCAGGGGACCTTGTCCAAAGGCATTCCTCTACTGGACACTTCTTGTATTGCTGGTGCAGCAACTGGTGGAGCTGTAGGGAAACATGTCAGGGCTGAATATGAATCGCATTTCTGTGCAGTGATGCAGAAGGTGACAGTGTCCTGAGCCCACACAAGGACCGTGTTGGGTACTGATCTCCTAAGCTGGGCACAGGCTCTGCAGAGCACGTGGCGATGGACGCCATGCACCTTCTTCCAAAGAAGGGGAATTTGACAACATTTTTGGTTTATGGAACAATGGGGTATTTTTTTAGGTTGAAATATCCACGTAACCCAGAAAGCTGCTGGGACAGCAAGTGATACGACATTCAATGAGTGCCATGTGCTCCAGGTTCTCCCTGTCCAGAAGAGAAAGAAAAGAAACCAAAATCTAGCTTGTGGAAGAAAATCACTGCCTTCACGAAAGACCAGGCATCAGCAAAGAAGATAAGGAAGGGCTCATTTGCCCCAGCAAATTCTCACCCCAGCATCTCATCCTTCCAGGCCAGTTATTAGGGGTACCATTAGAATGAGCATCAATGATCAACATGCCTTTACTGCATTTATTATAGTGGGGAAGGGGATAACCAGAGATCGCAAGCTGCAGCAACACTCTAGAACTGAAGAGGGAAGAGATGAACCTCCCTGTGTTCAGGCTGCAAAGGGCTGATCCAAGGGGAGCTCACCCCAGGGAACTCACCCACCACCCTCCATGGGAGACAAGCAGCCCCAAATCCCCAGGTAAGCAGAGGGTTTCCTTTAACATCATGTTTTTTGTCCCTGTTTTGCAAGCCTGCAGTGAAGTGTTCCCAGCAACAGATTTAGACCCACCACCGTCTGGCAGAAGCCCGGCCACAAGCCCACAAAGGAGCAGCCAAGTTGAAATGAAGACAAAGCTCTCGGAGGTTTTGATGGATGACAGGCAGCGCTGCCTCCAGTCTGAGCCTCTCATACAATATACAAACGAAGACACAAATCAATGCAAAGCATTTGAACTCCAGAAAGAAAGAAAAAATCAACACATCTATCACACTCAGACACCCGTCTGTTTGAGTCCGAATGCTGGCAGCACTTTTTATCAATGGTAGCAGCTGGATTAATACAGGCTGGGCTGTACACACATCAGGACACGAGATCCCTTCCCTAAAAGACAAAAATACCCCCCAGCTTCATCACTGGGCAGCTCTCCATCTGGGACACATGAATTTTTCCAATGCACCTTAAATGAAAGGATTTATTCCAAATTTACAAAAGGGAAAGTGGGGGGGGGGGGGGGGGGGGGGGGGGGGGGGGTAATCAGCCTCCATGGCTAAGGTTTGAGGATGAAGACAAAGTCCACGTTACACTATTGAAGAAATAAGATGAGCACTTGACAGGGAAAAAATAAAATAAATAAATAATTAAAAAAAAAATGGAAACAGTGCTACAGGATAGATAAAACAGGAGAAGGCTATACCAACATCTGCCAGGCACAAGCTCTGCTCTTAGAGATTATATGGGGTCTTGTCCCAGCACGCTCCCTGGGATCCAGCTGTGGCAAACTGGTCTTGCTGGAGAAGGAAATGGGTCCTTGGGACTGTGATCAGTCAGGCACCCCCAGTCTCCAAATATTCTCTTACAGATGGGGATGGAGAGCAGGTAACCATATATCCTCGCTTTCTTTCCAGCTCTGATGGGGTAGGAAGGAGGTGCTCAGGGACTTTCTGTCCCTCTCTCTTGTGTCACCACCTTATTAAGGAGGTGGACTGCACTGAAGCCCATGTGGTACTATAGGTTTATTAGGTTTTTTTAATATTGTTTCTCTTTTGAGTCATTCTATTCTGTGAGTAACAAATTATTATTTATTTTTTTTTTGGTGAGCATACAAATTAGGCATTAACCTGGATTCAGCAAGGTCGGCTGCTCATTTTTGCCAGATTCTGGGCAATTCTGCAATACTGAAGGAGGCAGTTGTCTTCTCCCCAGCCTAAACATCTGAAATGCAAGGGTGTTTTACAGCCTGCTAGTACATCCAAGCTTATCCATCCCCTTCTAATTGAAAATTCACAAATCATCCATCCTAAGAAGCAGCTGTTGCACCAGTTTAGCAAGTTTATTAAGACCTTGGCTATCAGAGAGTTCTAAGCATTTCTAAAAGCCTAAATTAAAGGAAGGAATTTCTAAAAAATAAACAGATTTAAGGAGGAGGTACTTAACTGTGAAAAAAAAAAAAAATCAAGTGGAAGAGCACTTGTTTCAGGCTCCCAGTGGATACTCTTAAATCGCTCTTGGCATGATTTCAACCATCTTCACCTGGAATAATGCAGAAGTAGGCATTCAGATTTTGGTGATGCTGGAGAGAAGAGCACCTGGGCCAGCTTCACACTCCCTGCTTAGCTGCTCTGAATCTCGGCCAGAACCACTAAAGCAGAGATCCACTAAAATCGGTAGGAAGCAAGCTCCTGAGCATCCCTGAGGCTCTCCAGATGAGGAGACCGAGAGGAGCTCAGAATCAAACTCAGATCTAAAATGACAAAGTCATTTCTAATCCTGCAGTTCCTTCAGAACATTCCCCAAGCTCACGAAGCCCAGAAATGGTTTGGTAATAGCAAATAATTCGCCATTAATGGGCAAAATTAGAGCCTGAGCAGAGGCCAAATATCTGTTTGATAATAGCTGATTAAGAAGGAGGTGGGCACAAACGCACCTCCAAACTTCCCCAGAGCCCCCTGTGCTGCCCTCCTCACCCCAAAACCTGAGTTCTGATCCTCTGATGTCTATGACCCCAGGATGCCTCTAACCTGCACCTTCATTATGGGACACCCCAGTGCCAGGTTTTAAATATATATCCTAAAACCTTCAATCCCTCTCACCCTAGAATAAATATTGGCCTTTTTCATAAGAGCACACCTGAGGATTCACCGCTGGGGAGAGCCCAGGGGCTGAGAGCAGATGTGTCCTTAGGTCAATGCAAACCCTATTGTCATTCACCACTGCGACCCGCCGCTGCCCTGACAGGAGCAGATATACGAACCTACATCTGTTATAGTAAACTAGACGAGGTCAGGGCACGGAATCATACTCCAGCACACAATTACGCATACTTTTAAGCTGCTGGCGGGCTATCTGTCACAGCTCAGACTGCAGCTAGCGGCCTCCCAGACTGGCTAGACCCTGTAGGTCTACGTTGGCCAAGGACTGTGTTTGGTCACCCCATTTTGGAGAGCAAGAAAATTTAGGCATGTGAACACAATGATGCTGTGTCTCAGGGCTGGTGAGTGACCTCTGTCTCATGTCATGTATAATAATGACACAGCCAGACAGCCTGGGGCAGAGACTGATCTCTTCTGCAACCTGTCCTTTGAAAATGCCACCTTGCTGTAGGTCTCCTTGCACCAAGTGTGGAAGTCATCCAACTGCGTTTGCAATAAATAGAGAAGGGAGAAGAGGAAGTCAAAGGAGAAATGCTGCCTTCTGCATGGAAAACAGACCCCCAGGCTGTGCACCATGGACTGACAAGTGCATGGTCCCTGAGTGCCATCCTACTGCTCTGAGCAGAGGTCGGATGGTGGCTGCACACCTCCTGGCTGATGGCAAAGCCTTGCTCACCCTCAGGACCGTTTGGCAAGAGCTAGAACAAATCCTGCTCGCCTGTCCCCCCTTGCACACCAAGCCAAGCCAAAACCTTCCCATCTTTAGTGCCTGATGCATTTGTACAGTCCATTTAGTCTCTTAGCAATATTGGGAAGAAAATAGTGGTCCCTTCGTGGCTTGGGGTTGCAGAGATCATTGCTGCTGGGATGGCTCAGGTGGGATGTGGACCACCGTATCTGCGGGTGGCCACCAACCTCCATGCCACCAAATGTCCTGCTGGACTGAAGGTCTTGGCTGCTCCAACACACAGCCATGTACCCACCTCTGAGAGTTATCTTCATTAAATCTTTGCCCGCAAACTCAGAAATCCCCTATGAGCCGTGTTTTCCTTCAGGACATGCACAACGTACACAGACGAGAGGGCGCACTGGGGAGAAGACGGATGGAGGGAAAGCAAGAAGTCCCATGGGCATTTTGCCCACAGCTGTGGGGTGGAGGACATGGCTCTGTCCACCAGCAGGGCTGAGAGTGGCTCAGGGGGCCAAGCCAGCACATGGCAAGGAAAGCAGCAATTGTGCCCAGGGGGGATTGGGGCACAGGGATTGCCAGGGAAGCAGGGTGACCGAGGACCAGGGGACATCTCTGGGGTGGGAGAGCTGTCCGGCAGCCCCCAGAGGGGTGGATGGGGTGATTGGGAGGGTGCAGAAGGGGCTGAGGCCATATCCTGACTCTCTTATCTCCTCCTGCCATCCGAGCTGGCTGGACTGGGGAGAAGAGCACGCTGAGAGATGGTGGATGTGCGGCTTGTCACCATGGAAACCCCTTCCCCAGCATCCCTGCACCCACCGGGGCACACTCACATCATGGGGGGCTGTAGGGCCCCAGGGGAGGAGCAGTAGAGACAGGGTGCCCCTGGCACTCAAGGCTTCCCATAAGGGACAGGCTCAGGCTCTGCACACCTCGGCCACAGGGAATTGCAGCCCCAGCCCTGAGTTACCCCTGGCACTTAGCAGGAAGGCTGTGGAGCCTCCTGAGAGCCTGCGAGGCCATCCTGGGAGGCAGGAGGTGGCAGGGCACCAGGTAAGGATGCTTCCAAATGATGAAAATTCATAATAAACCTCCCTTTGGTCATTTAGTCTGGAGTTACCCAGCAGGGGGTACTTGCTCCTGGAGAGAGGTGACCAGGAGTTCTGCTGGTCACAGGTGACAGTAAAGCAAGCAGTACCCCTAAAATATCACTAAAACATCCATATAAAATGTCCTGCTTAGCACGGCATCATGTAAATCCATGTCAGTTTTCTTCATGCATCTTCCCATCATAGTGCCCATCTGAGGGCCATCGGTCCCTTCTGCCCACCCCATGCTCATGCCACCACCAGCCTGGTCATAGGAAAGACCCAAAACCCCAAGGTCAGTCAGAGGCAGCATCCCAAATCCCCCTTTTCTGTCTCCCAGGAAGGTGGTGCAGGAAGGATGGATGCAGGGTTTAGATCCCACGTTCACATTCTCCCCTCCACCACTTCACCCTACTAATAAAAGTCCTTGCAGGATGAGGTCTGCAGGGAAAGGATTCCTGAGGCAACCCCATCGGCTTTTGGAGGTGCTTCAGAAATGCCTGGAGATGGCAAAACCCACCTTAAACCATGCACATGGGTTTAGAGTAGTACCCAGGAGTCCCCAAGGGAACCTGAACCCAGACTTGAGCAGGATTTGTGCTTTGTAGGTGTTTGGCAGTCTCCTCAACGTTTCATTTTTTGTGTTTGTTTTGTTCTGCACAGTATTTATTGTGTGTTTGCTGCTGTGTTTTACCAAACTGCAAGAAATATGTAAACAGCAAATGATCAAAGCAATATATCTTTTATATCTAAAAGCAGGCAAGCCAGATGGAGTTAATTAATGAAGATGTTTAGCAAGACTAGAATTTAGCTCATATGCAAACAGGTTGTTCCCAGAAGCATCAATCTAATCCAATAAACAGTTTGTGGGGGTGTAAGAAGCACTGCTTTGTTCCTTCCTTTCCATCACAAAGAGCCGAGCAAAACTTTTGTTGTTGCTATTTAATCCTGGTGAGAGGGCTTGTAGTTAACAGCAACAAAAGGCTGGAAACGTCCCTGTCTGCTTGCCTTGCTCCTGTTGCTGAAGGCACAAGAGCAGTCGAGTGTCTAAAGCAAATTCAATGCTCATCCTCTTTCCTCAGACTGCCAACAAGGGAGCTAATTATGGCCAATAGTAACGATGTGGACATCATCGCAGACCAGCCTGCACCCAGCCAAGACTCCAGCTCTCGATCAGATGATAATTCAGGATGTTATGTCGGATTTTATCTTTATTCTACAAGATATTACTAGACATAAACCGTTATAATGCCCCAAGTGACAGCCCGCTCAATCACGCCGCGCTGTGATCCACCCTATAACTCAGATTTACGGGCCAGCTTTATGCCACAGATGATCGATCAATTACCTGGCTCAGGTTGCAGCAGAGCCGGCGATGCCAACCCCTGCTCAGCCAGCAGGAAAAGTGGAGCCGGACGCCTTATGTGGGTGTAAGTGGTCCTGCACCTGGTGTATGCCATTCCCAGGGGATCTAAATGGAGACATTATTATTATGGAGGTTTTATTAATAGTCCAACATCATTTCTACATTTGAAACCAAGAGCAGAGGAGAACGACTCGACTCCAGCTTCCTCTGGCCATGCTTCGGCACCTCAGTGCCTGTCCTAGCAGCCACGTTTTGGGGTTGGCTCTCATGGGGTGCTGAGGTTTGGCTCAAAGAGATGTGAATTGCCACACGTGGCAGCCAGAGATGGGATCAACTCCTCATGGCTCCTGTTGGCCATCTCTGAAGTCATACAACCCTTTGGCTCACACGGCTTTTACCTCCCCTTCTCATCATGCTGCCCACAAAACTTTGTTGAGGTCTGCGCCTTGTGTGGGACGGAGAGATGGGATTTGTTTTTGCCCAGGCCTGGCCAAACAAACACAGGCAATGCTGCACCTCAGAGCCCAGAAAGGTACCTTGGGCCAGTATCTCCCCCAACCAAATATCCCCAACCCAATGGGCCACCGAGTGATGAGCTGGTGGAGGCCCAGTCGCAGCCTCCTGGCAGAGGTGGGAGAAGGTTGTCTGGGGGTGGCAATACAAGGCTGTGACTACAAAACCCGTAAAAAGCCACCAAATTCTCTCTTTCTCCTTCCTCTTTTTCCACAAAACGTGGTCGGCCCAGCCAAAAATATGAGATGGAGACAAGAGAGGTCACTGCCCAGCCACTGCCCATTCAAGCTCTGTCAACCCATGGTTGTTGCTTCAAGAGCCATTGAACCCAGCCCTTGTGCTGCCGTTAACAGAGGGCTCAAAGAACTCCCTTACCCAGGAGAAGGCCTCTTATTTGGTGTTTCTCCTTGTAATGACTATTACAAACCTGCTTGTTTTGAGGGCAGATTGCCCTGAAAGCCGCAGGTACCATCACCCATCAGCTACTCTGCTCACACCAGACTACTGAGACTGCGGAGACACAGACACAAATACAGAGACACCCCAGGAAAGGAAAACATCCGGATAACTTTGTTTTATGGATGTGACACCCCCCTCTTAACACTGATATCTGGGAGCCCTGGGGTCAATTCTGCTTCTTCCTCCAACTCCCCCTCCACCCCATCACACTCTTCCAAGAACTCTGAGCACACCTTTGCTTTCAGGCAGCAAGTCATTCATCTCCATGTCTCTGCAGACACAGGAAAAAAAAAAAAAATATATATATATATAGGCAAGGAAGAAGAGAAACAGATTTTAAACTTTCTCCACACACAGAAAAATAGGTAAATAAATAAAAAAGCCTTTTCTGCTTAGTGAGGACCTGGTTTGTTTTTCCCCTGTGGGATGGAAAGCAGAAAACAAGAGAGAGGCAGAGTTTAAGGAGCGCTGTGTGCACGTGTGTGCGCCCACGTTGAACAACAGCGTTAACTCCAGGACCAAGCAGCCTTCCTCAGCTTTTAGGTAACGTGAAGCCTCCAACCCAAAATGGGTCTGAAGCCTGAAGATTTGCCCTTGTTATCCTCACACCCACCGTGGCTAAGAAAGGTCAAAATTGTTTTAGAAACCACTTATGTCTCATCTGTGCTGCAGAGCAGACATCTCCCCGGCTTCCTCGAGCTGCAGCAAGCTTTCAAACCAAATGGATCAATAATAGCTTTTAGAAATTATCATCAAGAAATGAAAGGCTTGGCATTGCACATCCACTTAGGTAGCTTTAACTACAGCAAATTAACATGAAACTGAAGTCAGTCCCAAATGAAGGCACATCTCTGAGACACTGGAGCCTGAAATGGCCTTTATGATGTAAATTTATATTAAGTACCAGCAATCTCTGTGCTTCCTTCTTTAGCATTTCACTTTCAGTTGGCTCCTTTCCGAGCCTATTTTAGCGGGAGATTTCTTAGACACGGGGACAAAGCTGCTGTCAGTCACTTTTCTATTTACACTTTCCGAGGACATTGATGGTCAGCTGAAACTACAGACTAGGCTTGTTTAACAGCTGTGAGTGTGCTCAGGGTTTGGGTTGGAAATCTCTCTGCTCCCACTGCCTGGGCTGGGGACCGTGGTCCCTGTTATGAGTGGCCCAGGTGGGGTCTGATGGACCTCTGCTCTCCTGACCAGCTGCTTTGTATGGACTTGAAAAACCAAAAGATCCATCAGAGAAATGCTGTGGGGACAGAGAAAGCACAAGGACTGCAGCTCTAAGCTCCCAGCCTTACTACATCCCTTTTGCTGCTATCCCCATGTTGAGCCTTTCTTCCCCGCATCTCCAGCCGCTCCTTGCAATAGTCAGGCAGAGGAAACCCTGCCTGAAGGTGCCCAGCAATATAAGCAATATAAGCAGGATTTGGATCGGTCCTAACCATGGTGCAGGATCAGCCAAGTATCACGCAGACCTTAATTTCTGCTGGAGCAAGGTGCTGGCAGCAGAGGTCCCGGGGTAACCCTGCCTTGGCAGAGGGAGTGCAGCACTTTATTTGCCAGCCTGGGCAAATGGAATGGTCTGGGAATGGTCCAGCACAGGACCTCTTACCTAGAAGACTGCTGCAGTCCCTTCTGGCCCTCCCGGGATTGTGTTACTGCTTCTTCTGAAATGGCTTTTGACAACTGTAGTGGGATGGGATTCCCCTAACCTGCATAAGAGATCGTCCAGGCTCCCCTCAAGATCAATAGAAAGAGGGAGAACAGTCACAGGAAGTTTGTACCTATCCGAAATGGGTGCCCACAGCAGGCGGGCTGGATAAAACCTCCTCTGGATAAAACCTCCTCTTCCATCAAGAAGAGAGAGACACAAACTTCCATGGACTGGAAGCTGGTAGATGCTGGACTCCCAGATAATCAACACTGCCAAAATGAGCTCAGTTGCAGGTCTCCTCTAATTTGACTAGTGGAGGACAAGAAAGGGAAAAAAAAAAAAAAAAAAAAAAGAGAGAGAGAGAGAGAGAAATGTTTTGTGGGTAAGAACCATGTCCCTTTCCCTTTGGTGAAGAGGAGAGCTGTAGGGGTTGCCTCTGTGTCCCTAGGAGGATCCTGCCCAGCTCCTACTGTAAGTTGCAAGATGGGAAAACATCATGGTTTACAGTGTTTGTTGTTGTTGTTATTGTTCTTGTTGTTTTTTTAAGCTGTGGAGCAAAAATAATGGTCAAGGTCAGGGAACCAATTCTGGGATGTGATCTCCTCCTCCTTTCCATACCCCTCTTCCCAAGCAGGCATCACTCTCTGCAGCACGTTCCCTGCACCAAACTTTGGCGGATGCCTCCAGGAGCATCAGAAATCCTTCACCCTAAAGGGTCCTGGGTGACCAGGACACAGGGCTGGGAAAGCCCTCAGACAGGGCAGCTGAGACCAGTGGCACTGGTAATTACGTACTTAACTAATAAGCCTCAATCTAAACGTGTTACTGTTGCCCCTTAGCAATGGCCCCAAAGGCAGTGCACAGAAATGGGATTGTCCCCAAAGGCTAGGAACAAAGAACTCGTTCCCCTCCAAAACTGCTCCTCTGTGTTTCCTGCAGTAACATCAAGGCCATTTTGGTCCTTGCCGCAGAATCACAAACACTGCAGGGACATGGGATATCTTGGCATCAGGGGAGGCATCGGGAAACCAGACAGTGGGTTCCCACATCACCACGTTCCTATTGCTTTTCCTAGGACAGGAACATAAAAGAAAAGGATCTGGGCTTGTTCCTTTCCCCTCCACTGAGTCTCAGCAAGGAGAAGGGCATGAAATGAAAGCAGGTTACACAGAATTTTGCTGGCAATATTTCATGCTGCCCCCTACTCTGTTCTTTCCTACCGAGTATTCCCGGCCTGAATATTGAGTAACCAAAGCTTCAAAACACACGTGGAGGTGATGGATTGCTGCTGAATGCAGGCTGAAGTTTTAAGCCAACAATTACTTTTCTCTGAAGACTTCTTCCCCACCAGGAACCGGGGAACAAAATACCTTTGAATTGTTTTTATGAACAATGCTGTCTTCTGCACGGTAACTGGGATCTTTAAAGGAAGCTGGGTTATGAATAGCTCTCATTACTGGGGGGAAAAATGCCTGGTACCATGTTGGCATTTTCTGTTCGTGCGCCTCCTGTATGCGTAGGGGATTAATCACCCCTTTTAAGGAGGATCAGAGCTGAAATTATTAACCTCCAAGCACAAACCCAATTTAAAAAATGAAGGAGCTCGCTTTGAGGCTGCCTGGGAGCCCAGAGCCCTCTCCTTCCCCCTCCTCTCCTGCGAGCGGGAGGAAATGAGCCTTCCCCAGAGAGAGCCGAGATGGACTTGGGCAAAACGAATGTCTGGGTAATCCCGTAAATCAGCGGCAAGTAACTCCTGTCTGGGGGAAGGGATCGCTTAAAGACCGGAGGCAGAGGCAAATAGTGGGCACTGGGGGAAGAGCACGGAGGGGCTGAAGATACCCCGAGAGGCACCGTGTCAGGACGTCGTGATGGGCATTTTTGCTGTTTAAGATGTCGGGCATCAAGGCTCGGCAAGTTGTACATCATTCTCCAAAAAAAAAGAAAAACTAAGAGAAATATCTACCGTATTAAACATTTAATAAATGGTTGGCTCTGCTTGACAGACATGAATTTCCCATAGACATTTTTTGGGTCTTTTCTGGGCGGGAAGCTTGCGTGCCCTCGACACCTCATAATCTTCAGCAAGCCTTGTACAGGCTGAGGTCTGGGAAAAAAAATGGGTAGCACGTGGTGCCACAGGGCATCAGGGACGGCAGTGAGAACTGATTTTTTTCCTATTTTTATATTTTTAAACCCTGTGGGAGAAAGTAACTATTCGGGTGCTGCTGTTTCACACCTGCCAAGCCTGTGGGCACAGGGTGCATGGTCCCCATCTCCTGCCCAGGACACCACGGGTTGGAAAGCACGGTGTCCTGGGGAGGAGATGGGGACCACACATCTCATGTCCACAGGCCACATCCAACACAGTCCCTTAGTTCTGTTTGTCTGAAGCAAAACTCAATAAAGGAAGGAGAGTAACGCACACAGAGCCCACTCTTGGTGGATAGATTAAAAACTGCATGCCCACACTTTCTCTGCCCCCGTGTCTACAGAGCATTTCCCAGCCTAACGTAGTTATTTTGGCCAGGCAGGGGAAATAAAGGCGTGGAAAGGCTGAATGATACACCCAGCAATACTCAAAATAGAAACCACAGACCCTGACATGGAGCTCTTGGCATCCCGTGCATGGCCCAAAAATAATGCTCGGGTTGGTTCAGCCCATGGCCTCCTGGGGAAGCAAGGTGAGTGAGAACATCCTCTGGCCTCCTTGCCTTGACGCCCACCACCTCACCTTGTGCACTAGGTCCCATCGGACCCAGAGGAGCCTCAAACCTAGCTAAAAGCATGAGGAAGAGGACATGCAAGACCACTAGCTGACACCAGGTAGGAGGAAACACGGCCCAGCAAGAGGCACTGCCTCTCTGGGGAGCCCTGAGTCACCGCGGGCTGATACTCGCAGCTTTATTGTGATATTTGGTTTCTTGGTAACAGCAGACCAAGCTGCAGCAGCAGCAGCAATCAGCTTCGTTCTAAACCCCCAAAAGTGCCACGACGTCAGATTAAAAAGCTTCCATTTAAAGGGGAAAAAAAAAAAAAATTACAAGGCGAGACTCGATAGTGATTCATAACGCTGCTGCTCTCCAGGCTCCCTAATGGGTGCACTCTCCATTGAAGGAAAAGGCGCCGTGCAGGGAGTGAATGATTTCGCTAGACTCCGTGCCACGAAGGCAGCGCGCCCGGGTCGATAGGCAGATCCCAGAACACTCTCTGCTTACCGTAACGTTAGCAGCAGCCGCACATTACCCATTCGGAGAGCCTAGAGTGGGTTCTCAACCACTTCTTGTTTTACTGGAGGCTATTTAATATTCTCTCGCTGTTGACGCCCTGCCTCTCCCCCGCCTCCTCTCTTCTGCTGCTTTCCCCCAAACCTGCAAGAACAAATAATGCACGCACACTTGCTGCAGCGCTCCTTCGCTGCTCCTCCAGGATGGCAAACTGGGACCAAGGAGCAGGAGCTGGGAGATTTCCCTCCTGCACCATGCTAAAGGATGAAGGATATTGCCCACCGAGCCGGTGTGTTACCACCTATCTGCTCCAGCCACAGCTCCCGTGCCCCATGCCCAGCATTTCTGCGGCACTTTGCACAGAAGGGATCAGTGTGTAAGGTGCAAAACCACAAAATGCATCCACGCTCTGCTCCTTCTGCCTTTTCTGTGCTCCTGGAGCCGTATGCGGATCCCGTGTTTTTCAGGCAAACGCAGAGATTTTCATTTGTTTGCTTGATTCCAGGAACCTTAAGCAAAACAGCCGATATGAGGAGATCTGGAGACCCTTCCCACCCTGGAGCACTCCCTCGTTATCAGCCAGACCCCACTCCCCGGCTCCTCACCCCCTTTACAAAGCATCAGGCCCTGCTATTTAAAGGAGGCTACGGTGGAATATAGATGTCTTGTTTGCTTGTTTTTAAGAAGAGACATTAGAAGACATTCAAGCTGACTTTGACCTTTTCAAAACAGCCCAAGTGTTAATAATATTAAAACTGAGAGGGGAAAAAAAATCCTCCCCGTTTGACACGAGAAACGGGGGGGGGGGGGGGAGATCCAGTAAATTTTCACAGGCAGCCTGGCAAAAAAGGTTCCTGTCCATTAAGGGGTCTTCAGCAGTTCATCTCCTTGACCCCCCCCCCCCACACACTTTTCTCCCACTGATCCCTCTGCAGAGCTAAATCCCTCTGCTGCAACCACCCAAACAAACCTCTGAACAGCTTTGCAAGGAGAAAAGGACCTGGTTTTTAGGGAATGTGAGAACAACTCCTCGAGATCAGGTTTTACGGAATAGCGGAGAAGTGGGCTCCAGCATTTCCCAAGTCCCTTCCAGCTCTGCTATTTTTATGCAACCAACAGATTAGCACGAAGTTGAGCCTGCTGAGCTTGGAGGGTTTTTGGGAATTCGATCCCCAAAACGAGCCCACCTCCCAAATGAGCACTGGCAGGCAGAGCTGGGCAGGGGGTAACGGGGACAGCTGCTCTGCCCCCGGCCGACGTCAGGACCTGCCAAGGAAGGAGGGATGGTCTTCCTGTGTAGGGTGCTCAGAAAATTAACAAGGTTTCAGGTGACAGCTGAACAGAAAAGACAGCTCCAGCCACTGACTTGCAAACTAAGCCGGTAGAAGTGCCTCCAGTAAGGCAGCCTACAGGCATTAGGGACATGCAGGATCTTATACGAGGGGTAGAACAATCCTCATTTCCCAGGAACAGCAATAAACTTCAAAATGGTTACCCCAAAGGTGTCCCCAGCAGCTCGGCAGTGTGCGAAATCCCTGCAGTAAATGTCCCATCACTCCTGCAGTTAACCTCTGCTGCCTTGGGTCCTCTCCTGACCATAGCCCAAAGACTTGTGGATTTCATTGCAAGGTGCCCCAAAAGCATTTAGGGTTATTTTTCCTCCAGACCATCCCATTCTCACATCAGACAGAGCTGGGCTGCCCCCGGGGCTACTGCAGCGCAGCCATCCAAGGTGCTCCCTGCAGCAGAGGGGCTGAGCACGCTCCTCTTCCCAGCAGCTACTGGTTTGAGAGAGAATCAAACTAATTACCTTAGCAATTACCCAACTAATTACCTCTCTAATTACCCAGCGTCTTTGTTCGCAGGGAGCTGACGTTCCTGCAGAGGAGCTCTGGCGCAGCGCCTCGAGGTCCGGGTCCCCCCCACCCCACGCTCAGGACCTCTCCCTGTCCTCAGGGAGGGACGGATTCTGACCCGGCTCCTGTAGGCAGGTTTGCACTGCAGCACCTTCACTGTGCGTGAGTTTCCCTGGTGGGAATGCCCTCAGCACCGTGCTGTGGGCTCAGCACCCCCTTGGACCCCCTGGGGTCTCAAGAGCCCAGGTCTGGTTGTGAGTCAGGGCTCTGCCGAACTGCAGTGTGGCAGGGGGTGCTTAGCCCTAAAACCAGCCCCCGGCTCTTCTAAGGAAGATTCGTTGTTCTTACAGCACAAGCACGAATGGTTTCCTTGATGCTGACACGGGGATGGCTTCGAAGGAGGCGACACGGGAGCCTGAGTGTAACCAGCTGGCACGGGACAAATGTCTTTCGCTCCCTGGGTCCTGCAAACGAGATTTGGCTCATGGGGCAAATGAATTCGGCTCCCTCCTTCGTGTCCTGCCACGCGGGATGCGAGGCTTGCCCTGCTCCGTCTCTTGGCGGCACCTCCTGGAAAGCTGAGCTGGGTTAGGGATCTCGAGGTGCTAATAGAACAGCAAGTTGCATAAGGGAAACACAAGAAATAATCATTTTGCCTTGCCCAACCCTGAGCAGCATTCGCAGGTGGAGGGAAGACCTTGCAGAGAAGAATATCGACTAGAATTTCTGATTTTTCTTTTTTTTGGAAAGGAAAACAAAAAGGGTAGGAGAGCGAAGGGCCTCCTTTCAGCAATTCAGACAATGTAGGAGGTATAAATATCACTCAGACTGAACCAAGGGGTAGGAGAACTAACTCCCAGAAGCTGTTCTGTGAATGATCATTAGCGTATGTGACAAAATGCCAGCCGGAGACTGAATTGTGCCAGCCGGCAAACTTCGCAGTGGTAAATAGTTTCCTTGAGCACCACGGGCTGACAGTGTGACAAAGACTCAGGGCTTCAGCTGGGGCTCTCAGCACCAGGAGCTGTCGGTTTTATAGATCTGACAGGAAAGACGCCAGGTGGATAGGGCAGATTTCCAAATTTCATGCGCAGGTTATGTTTGTGTGCATGACAAGGAGAAAAAAAAATAAATCAATAAAGCTGAAACCTGATCCCTAAAGGGTCTCTCATCCAGTAGGCTTCAGCTTGAGAGATGCCATGAAATCCATCAGATGGAGCCCACCTGAGACTCCTTCCCCTCTTTAGGCTCTCTCCAAAAGAGCAGATCTAAAACTGAACAGAGCAGTGGCAGTTGGAGCTGTAAAATTTATCCCACCCCTTAGTAATTTGCCTATTAAAGCTACTTCCAAATATCCGTTTAAAATTGTAATGTGGGAATAGCTTAAGAGGCTAAAACCAAAACCAAAAACCCCCAAACAACCAACTTTGCAAGGTTCTGTGATCTGCCTCAGACACACAACTCCCAAGGAAGGGAAGGAGTATCTGAAGGAGTTGAACACTGCTAAATTACATGGGAATTGGACAGCAGTGATTATTTTGATACTGTTGAAAGATGTGTGATTTGCTCCACAGAAACTGAGCAAGGAACAATGAAAAGCTTTGTTTTAGCTATTACAATACTGCTTGTCCATTTAAAACCCTGGCTAAAATTTCCCTTTGGGGAGAACTGATCAGAGATTATAAGTGACCGACAGGATTATCTGAAGTTTTTCCCCACCATGGGCAGAGAGCATCAGCCCTCCATCTGTCCTCCCCACACAATGCCATTCCTATTAGCCCTTCTGAGATCAGGTTCCATTAGGTTGAGCTGAAAATCTGTTTGGCAGTGGGCAATCTTAGAGAGATCTGGTGATTTCTGAGGAGGAGGGAGACCTCCCCACAGGCTTCCATTCTGTAAAAATAAATAGATAAATAATTAAATTGGTAACTTTCATGGTTTTCAATCTTGAAGTGTAGCTACCAGGTAAGTCTTGGCTGTAGGAACAGTGTCCAGACCAGACCAGACCCACCCAAGTTTTCCTCCTTCCCTCCAGTACCAGAAGCAGTAGGCTACACGCTCCTCTTGCTTATGAACCTTGTTTTCTTTTTCATATTGTTAATCCAAACGGTGGGAAGTGTCTCTATCCCAGACAGACCTACTATTTCCTCGAACAGAAGTGTCCAACACCACCTCTCAGCTCTGGTTTCAATGAAGCGTGTCCTGCTTGAGCTCTACACCAGCAAGTGGGGAGAAGGGAGGAAGGAAGCAGCCGAAGACTGATGAAGGGATAAGGATGCAGAAGAGGTGGCTTACTGAAGCTCACTCCAGAAACATTCAGAACCGCTGCTCTACTTTAAAGGCAAAAGTTGTCCACCAAGTGAACCGTTTTAAAGTCTACGCTCCATTTGTGGCAATCAGCATCCTCCAAGCTCAAGCAAAACACGGTAGAGATGACACGACTGATGATACAGAAGATGTTTAAAGAACACATCATCTCAAATGAAGCCTGAAACACAGTTGGAAGAAAGCAAGCAAGACTGACTCCCATTGCTCAAGGCTGTCAGGATGGGAAACCAATAAACATTTGGCAATAACAGAGACCTCCTTCCCGACATAGCTCTTCTCCTGATTTTACAGAATCATCTGGCCTTAAAAACGTCTGCTTTTCCTCTATGCTGGAGTTTGCTGCCAATTCGAAGTCTGGCAAGGACGGATCTGCCAGCTTCTTGGCTCTCTGTTACAAAAGAGAACATTATAAAGGAGAATTTGAGAGTTAGCTGATTTGTAAACACTACAGCAAGTCACCATGTAAACATGTCGCTTATGTCCCTATTATTTCTCTCAAGCAGTTTACCTGGCACCTGACACTGAATGCCAGGATTTCCCTTACCTTGTGCTATTACTGCTCCTTTGCATGTAAAAAGCCTAGCTCATTTTTTTTATTATTTTTATTTTTTGTAGCATTAAAAACAAAACCAAAAAACCTTAATTAAAGAGTACTCACAAAGCATCTCAATAATTACGACAGGAGAGATGTTGGCAGTATTTTGAATACAAATGAGACCTGCAGGTGCACTCGCAGTTGTACAGTGTGATGCGGTTCAAACGTAGCCCATTAGGGAAACAGAACAGGTAAACAGACAGCAGAAGGCTCTAGACCCATTGCTCATTTGACACTAGGACTACCGTGTAAAAGCCTTCTCTAAGACTGTTTGTAAGACGAATTCTGCAGTGGTTATCTGAACAGAAACAGTTAAATGAAATTAACCCCCACATTATCGGCATACGGATTACATGATTTAACCCAAATGATGTTACTTGCATGAAGCTGGTTTGCAGTTTGGGGCACTACGTGCCCTTTCATTCCCAAATACTTTCTGAGAAAGAAAACTCTGGCGGTGCATGAATCACAACATGCTATCACATGGGATCCTTTTAGGTTGCTGCGTTGGAAAACAGTTATATGTAAGTACTGTTCCTGAAACCAAGGTTGGTTATGCGTAAAAGTCTATGCTGTAAAGCTTCAGCAATAACATCTGCTGGAAAAACGTGACAGCACAGCAGAGGGAACACCATCAGCCTCCAAGAAGTGGAAAGAGAGACAGACTGAGACATTAATCTTGTTCATAAAATACATTTATTGTTGGTACAGAGTGAGGCATATTCGTCAGTACTTGATAGGAGTGAGGAGCACAACAGCATCATTCCATGTAAATAAAGGCCATGTTACATCTCAAGTGTTGGATCATTACCATTCCAGCAGAAGGCCTGAAGAGAGACTTCATTTAATTACATAATTTGTGAAATAAGTTAAAGGAAAATTTACGTCATCATCCATTGTAAGAAACACTTCATGTAAGCAATGAACGCAGACTGTGCAGTGAGGAGCAGCAGCTGGCTTGCTCACAAAGTACTGCCACATCCCGGCACAGCAAGTGTTACATACCCGTGCCTTTGACAGTGAGAAATTTTTGAGGAGATTCAATGAAATAGCAGCATTTGAAGGATATTTCCCCTTTCTAAGGTCAGTGAGAGGTTCTTTTCTTTTCCTTCCTTCAATCACCAATAAGTGGATTTTACTAAGACTGAACAGTATCCTCGAATGTAAGATTTCTGATGTAATAAGATATAGGTCTTGGCTTTTCAAATGGTCACACTGATTGAGCCGTGATGGCTGCTGTTCTTGAAATGGCTCTTCCAGTTCTTCTCTTTATTGGTCTGCCCTGTAAATGGGCTGTCATATCATTCCTGGGAAAAAATGCTCTTCTGCTGAAATTAGAGTTGATGGTCTTGTGCTTGATTTGGACAATGCCTTTATCCTCCTCTCCCAAGCATGCTCTGCTAAGAAAATGGTTGGGGGAGGGAAAGAGAGAGGGAAAAAACATATTTCAATAAATCAAAGTTATTCCAGAGACACACTGAAGTTTGGATACAATTCCTTCGTAGGATTTGCAGTATTTTCAATTAAAATACAGAAAAGGAAACACTGTCAACACACACATCACCACAGAGGCAGAATGAAGCTATCTGAAGACTCAACAAGCCAGACATCTGCAGGGCTGAAGAGCTGCAGGAACAATTCCTATTCATCCATCTTAAAGCTACCATAGCTCTAGTCATGCTATGGCTATTAAGGAAATTAAAACATCTGACCTTACAATAAGATAAATCCTGTTCCCAGCAGTTACATACTCGAGGAAATATATCCTGAAGTCATACAGCAATAAGTATCTCCCCTACCTACCTTCTTCCTATATTCCAAGTCATCATCGAAATCTTGATAGTCTGAACATGTCGCACTGAACCTGCGCTTCATTATTCACCTCCTGTGTGCAGTCAGGCCACCAAGAGCTAAAAGTATAGATCTGTCAAGTCCTCCAAGAATTATTTCTACTGCCACACCAGAAAGCTCTGCCATAGAGGTCTTGACTCTATTCAGAGTCTACCAGAAAAATGCAGACTTGCAAGGACAATATGTAGGGCTCTACCAAGAACTTCCTACTGCCATGATCCATAAATAAAGGGGCCGCAGAAACAAGCACATGCATGTGTACTACTTATCTAGATCAGTAAAACGAACAGAAAACAGGCTCTAGCGTGCAGGAGACCACCTACATTCACTGATGGACTACGATGTTGACCAAGGCAATGTATTGTTCTTGCCTTCAAAATCCAGAAAATGGGAAAGTTGGTAATTATGAGTCTCCTTGTAAAAAAATAACAGGAAGGGATTTGACAATTTTTTGAGCTTATGTCAGGAGCAGGCCCAGATGTGAACCTTGAAGTTTTGCAGGAGACCTACGAAGAGCTGATTCAAATACGTGGTCAGTACATGGCCACACCAGGCATAAGCTCTTGCAGGTCTGGACTGTACTGTCAGACACAGAGTTAGGGCTCAGGAAAATTAAAAATAAAGGGAACAGAAACCTGTTGTCATGTATGTCTTTAACCAAATTCTCCTAGTCTTTCTAAAAATTATCTGGTGAACCACTCAACTTGATCAAGCAGTGTTCCTGCCAGGAGGATGAAGATGCGTACCAAGGAGCAGGACAGTGAGCACATGAAAAGATGGAAAATGTCCTCATGACCACAAATGTTCTATAGAACTTATGGAAGAGAAGTACATGCTGATGAAATAAAAAGGATCCGTTTTACACTCCCTAGTTGCTTTTATAAAAAAAGATAAGGGAAACTTTTACTGGTAAACAAAATCTCCGATCTCAGTTGACAGTCTCCCTGCAGAGATTTCGGTAAAACTGGTGCAGCCTATTTCAACGGGAAGTCTCCTTTTGCAGTTGTACTACAGAAACTTGCTCAAAGCCATTGCTGGACTGAATATTAACTTTGCGTAAATTTAACACTGCATAAATTAACACGGGAAATTCCCAAAAGATCTGAGCAAAATTCTGTTACTTTTCTTTCACTTAATGTCCTAAGGAAAGCAATTGCAGGTATTTGTTCATCACATGCAGATTTCTGCCTGCAAAATTTCATCTGCAGAAAAGTGGGAGGGCACCAGGGCTTTGTTTTTGTCTACATTTTTTTTAACGTTCTTTACTGACTCTTGTAATTTATTATCACTTAGACATTTACTCCATGTATTTAGCATTTTTTCCTTGTGTTTCCTCCATGATACCAATGTAGGCGTGAAGGGAACCTGATCCGACCCTTCCAGAATGAACTTTCTTCAGTCAAGGTGGTGTTAAATAGTGTTAAAAGACAATGTCTTTTTATTGTATTTCAGCCCACAGTGTTTCCAGCTACACTAATTTTACATATTTTTCCATTAGACTGTGAGATGGCACCTACTAAAATACTGGAGAATGAGGCTAAACAAGATGGGTTTTCGCCAACTAGGATGCATGACTGAGGACCACTCTATCCTCCAATTCAAAATAATGGGCACAAAGAGGCTGGAGAGGCTGAAGGACAGCATTTAGGAGCCAGGCTGTCAGACACCAGCAGCTGTCAGCACCGTTCTTTGAAGTACTTTCAAACCTAACCTGCAGAGACTTGCATCCCGGTGAAATTCAGTGGTCTAACAGGGAACTATTGCATAGACTTCATTACGCTATACTATAGCTGTGTTTCCATACAGGAATTAGGACTCCCTGTAGACCAGAAAAAAAAATTGGGTATTTCAACAGCCACCTTGTCCACATCAATGCGTGGTACATTATGACCAGCAATAAAAATGTCAGTGGATGGCATTGCTGGAGATACTTCAGCACTGGGAACACAAATCCATGGCACAGACAATCCTAATATCTTCCCTTTAATGGCTCCATTAAGTAGTTTTCCTCTCTGTTTCCATTATAATAAAATACAAACATTAATAATAGAGCTTAATTTATCTCACGAGCTTCCCCCTGACTTTGGGAAAAGATTTAAACTGAAGATACAACAATGTGTCAAACTCCTCTGAATTAACAGCTCTCTGGGCCTTTCTAACAAGGGGAGAAAAGGACAGATAGAGACATGAGATTACAGACAGGATGAGAAATAAGGAGCATACAGAAGAGAGGGTGAGATAATTATAAGCAAGATAGGAAAGAAAGAGGAGTCAATAAATTCAATTTATGAAAAGCACAGAGTGTGCTCAGCCTGAGCACAAGTGCCCAGACTCACCGCCAGGAAATCGGATTAGTTAACTTATTTGGTTTTCAATATCTTGGTCTATTCCCTCTAGCAAATTTTCTTTGTTTGTTTCTTGTAGCCGGTGTCAGTTAACTTTTTCATTTCTGAATCTACTATTTATCCCACTCTTCTGTCTTCCAAGCAAGCACATGCAGTAGGTAATTTTGCAGTATTTTATAGCAGTGTTTAGCAATTATTTCAAAGCTACTGTTTGTCTGGACTTCCAGGCAATCAGCGAGTAAAAAATAATTACAATTACAGCTGCAACACATGGAGGATGAGCTCTAGAGGACTGATGTTCATTATGAAAAACAATCGTTCCTGCTTGCAAATATTTCCATCATAAAAGGCTTCTCTTTCTCTGTTATCATAAGAGAGAAACCTCTCTGAATTCTCATCTTGAAGCATGTGTGAAAGAGAATAAGAAGCATTTAGGAAACACTTTTAACTACTTGACAGGCTTGGTTGAAGATCTTCGACAAAAAAGGTGTTTAAAAAGGGTTCAGAAACCTAATGCTCATATTTATGCAATTTCCTTTTCCTGCACCTTCTGAACATGAATTAATTCATCCTCATCATAGCCTTCTGAAGAAATTACTATCAGATACTAACTTTAGTTATAGCTTAAATATGAATAATTAGGATAAATTTTGTAGTTACTGTTAAAAATAATATAGAATTATAAATACAGTAAATTAGCATTTCAGATGATGCAAGCCACAGTGATGTTGACTACATAACGATCTAATATTATTCACTAGCCTTTTTTTTTTTTTCTAAAATTTCTCAACATCCCTGGTCTAGTAACTTCAAAATGGATTTTGGAATACAAAAACCATACTAAGGGATATCTTAGAAAAAAAAATACGTACACCAATTCTTGCTCATTATAGTAGGAAGGGAATGGAATTAACTAAAATAATAGCAATCCAATTCAAAGAAAAAAAATCCAGTTCAAAAAGCCACAGAAAACTTACAGTTTAGGGAAGAAGGGGGACAAGCAAAACTTGTCCTGTGCCCAAGGAAGGCACCTGGACAAAACTTACTGCACTTCTCATGCTTGGGTGTCTGAGCATGAAGCATTTTAAGAGAGCCTCAGGCTATGCCATCAGGAAAAATTTTCATGAGCAGGGATCCTGGTAGGCTGTAGGGTTTTAAAGGAAATGAAGGAGCACAGGAGCATTAAAAGTGGGCAGCAGAAACACTGAAGGGTGTAATGAAGGAGGTAATTTTGAAAGGAAGAGGTTGATCTCATTTACTTTTATATTCCATCACATGTACCCTCTTCAGTCAAAGTTTTCAGTGATGATAACAACATTAAATATCACAAAGAGATTTCAGAGCTGCCCCACAGACTGTCCTGGTCCTGCAAGTGGCTCGTTCAGTGAACAAGGACGCTACAGCTGCTGGCTGCGTCTGTCCTCCAGCCAGGCTGCCTATTCAAAAAGGAGCACGCTAACCGTATAAACAACAAATTATAATAATAGCACCCCACAAACGTGTTGAGTGCTGTGGCCTGCAGAAACCGCTGTAGCACTGCCATGCAACTGTTGCCTCCCACAAAATTTACACAGAGCTAAACCACAAGCAGCACTGATTCCAGGAAGATCTTCAGCAGTGCCAGAGCAGGAGTGCACCAGCAAAACTGCACAAAGGTCACAGGGAAGGATTATGGTCAAAGTCTTACTGCTTTTCTGTACAGGCAGGACTAACTCTAGAGATGATTGCCACTACCGAGTACTAAACGTGCTTGCTCAGTCTCTGCTAACACATTACAGCATGCGTTTTCACATGCTCAGAGATTAACTCAGACTTTAGCAGAAACAAAGACCAACAGACTTATTTAAGCACCTTTATATACACTGCATATATGGCCTGCAAGCACATTTCCAACTGGCTAAGAACACAGTTGAGGTCAACTTATACATCACTGTATTTGAAAGATTTAAGATGATGAAAAAGAATCACATTTAGAACTTGTAGCGTCTTTTAACTGAAACATTTATGCAGTACTGTCATTTCCCTTAAGCTGCACTAATAAAGAATAAAAGTTTATAATCTAAAGTAACAACCCATGCCGTAGCAAATTGGATGGCAGTGCGAAAAGACGAGGTAAATGACGGTATTAGACTGTGAGTACGCAAAAGAAATGAAGACTTCCAACTGGTGAGCAATCTAGTTTTGAGACATCCATTCACATGTTACTGAAAGTTGCCATATTTATGACAAATAGTACCACTTAGTTAAATCCCCTTGTCTTACTGCTAAAACTGCAGATACCAGGAAACATCTGCCAACCCGTGATAAGTTCTACATTAACCAACAGTTTCCCAAGGGAAGAGATGGAAACCCTATCATTTAAGTAAATTGAAAGTGGACTCCATGGAGCTTGTGAGACCACACATACAGGGAACAGTAATGCTTTCACATGTAAGAGGGACTAATTGGATAATCCAACAGTCTTCCTCTCTTTATTCCATGAATATTTCAGTTGCAATATTTCTACACCCACCTGTTTGGCATGATTGACACAATGCAGGTACTGGCTAGCCAGTGCAGAGCAGCTGAGGGTCTCCTGAGCATGCTGCTGGTAACACTGCAGAATTTTACCCTGCAGATCAGCGCAGACTGGATGAGACTCGTATCGCCTGGGGAAAGAAGAAAGAACATTTTGATTTCCTTCTCAAAAACGTCTCAGGAAAGATGCAACTTTAAATAATGGATGTGAAGGAAAACACTTTAAAGTTAAAAAGGAAGGCTGCAGTCACAAAAACAGTCACAGAACTGCAGGACGCATTAAGCTTCATTGCTGTATAGTCCTAGGACCATACAGTCTTGCTACTTATTAAATATTGCTACTGCATAAGGCAGAAAGCACCCATTGGGCTGACCTAGAGAATGCAAAAAACTTGCTAGCATGAGCAAATTACACAATCTGCTTTTGCTGATCTGATGATAGCCTCTATTTTTGGCGCATCCTCCTTCCCTTCTTCTACCCATCACCTCAATTGTAACCCTGACGCCAGATGTGCAAGTTATTTAAGAATTTTGTCTATTTTCTGTACTGTATGGATATTATGTACTGTATGTATACTGTATGTATACTGTACTGTCATCTTTTTGGCCGATGCAATACACAAAGGAATGGAAACTCCTCTAGTCTGTTCTGCAAAATAACCCCCCTTTTGGACAAAAATCTTGTCATTTGCATTTATCTATATAATGTTATCTACACTGATAGTGGCACAGAATTTAAATGGGAACACAATACTTTCCTGATTCAAAAGCGAGTGGATGGCAAAGTGTTAGAGAGATGAAAGGTCCACTGTAATTTCAAGTTAATTGGACATTTGCTTTATAAACATCTTTTAAGGTATACAAGATCTAGTTACTGTTATACCCCTTTCACAGCAAAAATAAACCATTTTAGTAGTAGAAAAAGAGCCATGAAACTTTATAAAAAAAACATTTAAGGTTCATATAATTTTAAAACTACCATTTGCTTTATGTGTGTGAACTGTATACTTAATACACCTTCCCATTTACCCTCCTGGGAAAGCCCAACAATGGCTGTTCTAACATCCACGGCAGCCCACATTATTTTTAGTTCAATAAGGTCGTAAAAAGAACGAGACTCATCAGCCACAGCATCCTCAGATGAATCCTCTGTTCCTTCCTATTTTGCTGATTGGCCAAGACAGATCTCTGTTTTACTACAGTGAGAAGGCGAAACATGAAGCACAATGCGGTTCCTTGGGGGAGCTGACTTCTGGGCAATCACTCAAGATGTAGTACCAAAAAAGAACTGTTAAGTCGCCTTGATTTTACAATATATACCTATAGAAAACAGCCCTCTTACTCTTTTCATTCATTACCGTACATCTGTGAAATACCTAAAGCAGAATTTAAATGCAGTCCCTGGTGCTTACCCACTTTATGATCTGAAAGTTCAAACTTCTGTAGACTCTTACGGATGAGGATTTTCCCTTAATCCCCCCTCTGCTGATAACAGCAAGCGTTTCAAGAGCGTGTTAGGCATTAAAATGTACGGCCATAAAATGCTGTACACCAACTGACTATGGCAAGGGCTGGGGCTGGACGGGATGGGATAAAAGTAAAGGCTGAAGCATCGCATCCGCTCTTTGTAGCTGTATGACTCAGCTCTGATGATTTAGGTCCAACTAAACCAGCACTCGTTTCAAACGCCTGAGACCCTGGTCTGGATTGATAATCCAATACAATAGCCCACGAGTTAACAAAACCCCCACACAGCAAACCTGGCTGTGCCTTTATTCACAGGTGTTTTTAAAGTGACTTCGTTGAGTGTGTCTTAAAGGCGAAGAGAGAAGGAAACGGGCTTCTGTACACCAGCTACATAAATTCTGTAAATGTAATTTCTTTAAATAAGCCATCTGGGGGGGTCGCTAACCCGCAGCAAGGATCTTTGTGGGTTGCTTGTTTCCCTGAGTTGTGCCACTAGCCATTCAAAGATCACATATTATTCCTTATCTGAATGCTTCAATGGACACTTCACCTTGCCGACAACACCGGAGCTCAGGCAGACACGTCGTCTCCTGCCTCACCACGAGTTCTTCTCATCCTACGACTTCTCAATGGTGAATTTTCCAAACGTGCTCTCAGCCCACCACCACAACCCAGCCCCGGCGCTGGTCAATGCGAACGGGGCCATTTCCTTGAAGTCAACCAAGTCCATTTTCTTGGATTAATCTCTTCAAGGAGAGCACGGGCTCCGTATTGATCTGCTGTGCTTGTTATGCTCCCCTAATGCACTATTTGCACTTTGGGGAAAACACTAAATGAGATTACTATCTACCATTAGATGGCCATAAAGCATGCGGGGCAGGATCTCCCGCTCAGGAAAGGACGTTGCAGTGCACATTATGGTAAACCCAGCAGAGGGTTTGCGATTGATTTCTGGTTGGTGATGGATGACAGGACTCTCAGACGGACAGTCAGAGGCAGCCACCGGCAAGGAAACTCCTCAAAAGGGAAATGAAACGTCTCCCTAAAAGATAACTTCGCTAATGTTCCTGTAAATAACGGTAATTTTACAGACACATTTAAAGGTCTGGTGGGGCTTGACTGAAGAAGAAGCTTGTAAGAAAAGGGAAACAGTGCAAAAACAGTCGTTAGGAGGAATCTGCAGGGGAAACATGAAGATTTTAAAGGCTGAATGGATAAACCAACCTGGTCTGGTCAGAGCTGACCCTATTCAAGCACGAGGTTCCTTCCCTGTGTCCCGAGAGCTTTATTTTGAGATACGTGGCAGGGAAAGCATCCAACGCCCCCCCCCCCCCCCCCCCCTTTTATTTTTTTAATTACTTGGGAATTTCATGACTAAACTGAAGAAAGCAATGGGAAAAATATACACTGTAGTAGTCAACAAGGACTGACAGGAAACCCTGACCGAACCCCATCTCTATTCAGCGCGACTCAATAACTACTTTACTGAATCAACACAAGCGAAATTTAAAATGCCTTTCTTCCCAAAAGTCGATATGAGCAGCAGCCCGATCTGCGCCGCGCACCACCCGGCATGCTTTTATTAACGTGTTTTTATTAAGTTTACAATTACTTGATCTGCTTTCGCTTTCCCAGCTGCTTCTCGAGCACCTTGCATGCCAGCAAATATTTCTGCGTGCCGGAATAAACCTCGGAGGGAGCCGTGCGCCCACCTTTTCCATCAAGCTGATGCACCGCAATCTCATAAAGGTAATGGGATGAAGACACAAAAGAAAATAAGAGAGAGCTTTATAAAGAAATATTCTATGCGAAAGCACGAAGAGAAAATTTAATGAGAGGAACTTTGTACTCATCTAGCCTGTCTGAAAGAGCATAGCTTATTGTATTCCTGGGGGCTCCGAGAAAGGAGCCCCTTCACGGCATTCAAACAAAATGTCTACTAAAGAGGAAATCTGAAATCACCATGGTAAGTTTTGTGATAAAACTGACACTCTGACTGAAGGAATCTGAATCGCTGATGAGTTTCCAACTGTGCAGGTATCTGGCATAATCCCACCAGATCAGGACTTCAGGCAATTGTCATAAAATATAGAGAAAAAAAAAAAAAGCAACAAAAAACCAGCATGGATTACAAAAACCTGTGCCATTAGATGGCCAGAAGTATCCAGGGCTCAATTTTATTCCTCATTAAAATGCTGACACTTATCAGAAGCATCTGTTCTTCTCCGTGTAACCCTTGGCATCTACAGCTACCTTGTGCTCCGTGAAAGAGGCAGAGATGATGCTCTGGGTCCGAGGCCAGACAGCACAGCCCAGCCTGCAACCCTAAATGTAAATTAATCCCCTCCAAACCAGCAGCTCAGCATGTTTGCGTGTCTGAGCTACAAAAAGGGGACTGTCCCCAGCACGTGCTGCTCCCCCAGCCATACCAGGTGCCGCCCAGGGAAGTGTCAGTTTCAAAATCAATCCCCAAAAAGGAGCACATTACCCCTTAGACCCATTGCGCCAGTGTGGTGAAGCATTGGAGCCGAGGTCCTGAGCTGCTTTACTTGCTCCTGCTGCTGTAGGAGCCACGCCATGATCAGACCCTACCTGCACTTCGTAGCACGCAAAGCAAGGAAAAAAAAAGATGTGTCTTTCCTCAACCTGCTTATAATGCCCAGAAAGATAAGAAGCAAAAAATTGATGCAGAAAGATGGTGAAAAAAAGGAAACTGAGGCAGTGCCCTCGCGATAGGCAACAGCCTAACTGTTCTCATGTGCTTTATGAGCAACCAAGAGGAATCTTAAAGAGACTTGGGAGAAGTTAATCAACTGCCTTTGCCTACGTCTATTGAAATTTTCTTGTAAGAATGAGAAACAGTGAAAGCAGATGCTTGTTTGGTAAAAGGGGTGAGTGAGAGGTGGAAGGTACTGTTAGCAGTGCTTCAGAGAGAAGGCAAAGGGGTACTGGAAGCGACAGCAAAGCAGAAATGGGCCATAAAGGGCTTCAAAAGGAAGATGTGCAACTTGCACATGATGCAGCTAAGGGAAGCCAGTGGCAGGACGAAAGATGACGGGAATGTTGGGGAGGCAAATGATCTATGGCACCGCTCTCAACAGACGCCGTCAAGGCAAGATTTCCCTTCTCTTGGCTAGGGGGAATAAAACGTATGTTGCAATAACTGATACCACGAGCTGCGAGGGATTTAGCTGAGCAGATGGACAAGGAAGGCCATGTTTTAGATGTTTTGCATAAAGAGTCAGCAAGAGCAAAAGGTAAGCCTAGCTGAGAAGACCTAGGGAGAAGGTCGGGTCAGAGACGAGGTGGAAGCGACAAGTCTCGAACAGCAGCAAGACAGTGGGTATTTTCCACCAAGACACAAAAAGGTGGTGCTGAGGGGGTTATTCTTTTTTAAGATTACCTCATCCAAAAAGAGCCACTTCCACAGAATCACTGCTCGCTGAATTCACAGGACTTGTTTACAGTATAGAAAATAGTTGCAAAACAGAGAACAGGGGGAAAAAAACACAAAAGGGCATATGGTAATGAAGATCCTTACTGCTGCACCAGTATTTTTAGCTTTTAAATTAATTTACTCTTTATATTAAATTATTTTTAAAAATTGTCTTCGCACATTAAGTAGGTGATGACTTGTAAGTGCATTACGAAACATGTAAAGCACAAACCAAACGTGTAAAGCACAAACCAAATGGTTCTGTTCTTCTAAAGATCACTTGGAAGTAATACCACGATCTGATTTCGGAGTATCTACAACTGACGTTGTGAAGCAGTCCATAATCAAACTGTGCCTACACAGAGCCCTCAAAATTACCATGTGGGAAGTGCTGCCAGCAAAAGATCAAGTACTGCAGAGTTGATTCTTGCTTTTATTTACACTTGACTATATAGTGTGACTTTTCCAAAAGCTGTAAAAGAAAAGAATTTTCCTAACAAATCTCTGGTGGAAGAGAGCCGCAGTTGTTCCTGTTTTGTTACAAGCGAGAACGCTAAAAGTGCACAGTAATGCTAAAAAAATGACTTCTGCCCAAGTCTGAGCACAACCCCTTCTGCCTGTTGACACACGCATCTCTTGTGCTACGAGGGATCAGCTCCAGTGTTAATATTGCCCATGGTATTTTTAGAGTCCACAATCCCAGCCCTGACAAAAACTTCGGCAAATGTTTGTCATTCTCTCATTTATTTCATCTCTCTCAGAAGCAAATTAAAATCTGTTCCCAGCGTCCTGACCTCTGAAATTTAGGGATGGAGATGAGAAGAGGCGGAAAGACACATCCCAGCATATTCATGCACACGCACTGCTTGGAGGCAGACGTTTAATTATGTCTAGAGTGCGCTAAGTCAAGTTCAATATGTTGACAAAAACCTGGTTTAACACAGAAGCCTGGCAGATAGCACTATTGACCTTTTTAGGTCCTTATTTTTTTTTTTTTTTCCCCCCAATGAGTGTTTCCCACCTGGTGAACCACCTGGTATGTTGGTAGGAGAGCGGTTCAGCTTTTAGCATAAGCAAAGTGGAAACCATTCCTCATAATGCAACAACACATTCATTGCATTCAGGGAGGAAAGAGCATCTCTAAGATTAACAGAGAGAATTTACGATCCCAAATCTGGCAAAGCACATAAATACAAGCGTAACTGCACGAAGTGAGTAATTCCACATTTGCATGTGCAAAGTTATGCACATTCTTAAACCCTCTGTTGGGCTGGGACTTACACCAGGATGAAATTGGGATGTGGATCAGAAAGATTTCCTGGTTGGGAATCCTAATTAGACTGGTGAACTAATTGCTGAGGTCCTCAGCCTCTGAGGACGTTACATGAACTAGACTAGATCTCTTCAGCCTAGAGAAAGACAATTTCAAGTAAACATGTGGCAGATGTATGATATCATCAATGGCATAAGGAGCAATTATTCAGAGAGACAGCCAATGAAGTCTTCTAGCAGTAGGTTTACAACCAAAACCATAATTCAAGCCTTTTCTAGACAACACCTAATGAAAAGCTGGAACTCACTGCTAGAGGATACCGGGGGTATCATAAGCACAGCTGGGTTCAAAAGCCAATTACAAGGTACTGTAAGAGAAGTCCATCAAAGGATTATGAGCAAAACCACAGTGTTTGGCTCAGGAAAGCCCCACTTCACTGCCTGTTTGAAGGTAAAATGGCATCCCTGTCTAATTCCCCTATTTTTACGGTTTCCCTCAAGTACCCACTCCTCGCTGTTGCCTGACAAGCTAGGAGGACTTCTGATCTGACCCGCTGGGGCTGTTGATGCTCTGAACACCTTGAAGGGCAAGTCATCAATGGAATGAGACTGCTGTCCACCCTGACAGGCACAAGTAGGTTCAATACTTTTATTTAAATTGATATTTAATGAATGTTATTATCCCAAATCACTGCTTGTTTATAAAATTCCCCTCCCTGGAAAAAAAAAAAAAAAAAAAAAAACTTAAAATACAAAGTACACCAACATATTATTATACAAATGTACCTTCCACACAGCTGGTCCTCGCAGCTGCAAAGGGAACCGCATGCTGGAATTACCCAAATTTAGGATGCACATTTTTAACCCTGCAGCTTAAAGAACAGTTTTTTACTGAATACTAGGACGTAGGCTTTAAATATTAAAATAAACAGCCATATGGATGACAATGATGCAAATTTTACACTTATAAAATGGGCATGCATGCCTTTATGGTGTAGAAAATACAGTAACTACTATGTTAGAAATATACAAGAAAATAAGAGAAAGTTCTGAAAGGTGCAGTTTTATCCACATGGAATATACTGCATCTATGTAATGTACATATATGATATATATATTATAGAAAGAATTTCTTGGTCTTGCACTGATCCAAACCAGTTCCTACTTTGGCAAGTTAAGAGAGGAAGAACAATCACCTTGGATGTATGTAAGCCTGTCCGACCACTAGGCAGAAAGGGAAACAAACTAATCCAACCACAGGAGTCAAATAAATATGCTCAGCCTGAACTGAACAAAACCCCACACATCCACGCACGCATGATCAGCATATCAGCGCTTGATTTCAAACCTCATAATGTAAATTCGGATCACAAATTATTTTTAGTTTGCATGTAGCATCACTTGAACTCTGTCTCATTACTCCTCCCAAAACATTATTTAATGAGGATGAGCTAGATTCCACTCGCTCAGCTGTTTACAAGCAGGCAAGTCAAAGACCACCACGGCCAATGACACCAGGTGGTACCATGTCTTAATATCATGAGTCCTAGGTGTTTTTTTTGGCATGATCCAGGTTTAGACAGTGCATCTTCCAGAAGGAGCTGCAGCAACAAGCAAGGGAACTACTGCTCTCTTCCAATCTAGCTAGAGCTCACGTCAAGGCAGATATAGTCTGGGAAATTTCATTGATGCTTTCGCTGATATTTCTGATAGGTGTGTGATGCCAGTGGTCTGCAACCACCGCTGGTCCAGGACTACTTGGGTACATTAATCAGCATTAAAACTATGTAAAATACAATAAAGTATTTATAATTTCTAAAGAAAAAGATCATTCTGCAACAGTATGAAATCTATTTCTATAGGAAAGCGGCAAAACAACACCATGGTAATTTTATCCACTTTAATGGGTATTTAATCCATTTAATTTTATTCATGTCCCTGTGTTAAATTTTCCACAGTAAGGGTATGTCACTGCTTGAGTAAAGCACACGCACACACAAAGGGAACACAGACAGACCCGAGCAAAGACCAACCACCCAAATGAGCAGCACAAACCAAAACCACAACCACGGCGTGGATTTATTACTGCTGCATATTTCCCAAGAGCTACACAATTCACTTCAGGCTTTGTAAACTCACGAGTATCATCATCATCCCAAACTCGTGACAATAAAATCTTCACAGCACCTCACTCTAAAAAAGAGCTTTCCCTTTATAGAGGTGCCATAGAGTGTGCTCTAATAAGGAGACATTTTTCTTATCTGTAGCAAAGGTCAACTGCTGCACACAATATGAAGCACCACACGACACTACCTTGTGGCAAATTATTATCCAAATATTACTCTCTCGAGCAATATATGTTTCACTGTTTTGTTTGACTGTAAGAGGCCCAAAAGCCTGCTCCCGACCACAAAAAATAAGAGATTTTACGAGCAGAAGTAGCGTGCAGGAAAAGCAATCAACAGTTAAACACTTCAAGCATCACTGCTCCCATGGGTGATGATTACTGGAGGGAACTGAAGGTTGCAATCTTAAAAGTTAAGAGAGAGTAAAATAAATGCCAATTTTTCATTTGAGCATGAAGTTTTTCAATAAAAAGAGGCTCGGACTCACTTTGATAAGCTACAAAGACTATGTGCACTTCCCCAAGCCTTGCACCAGGCTGTGGCAAGCCACTCTTTAAAAAATATAATCAGCTGGGCTGCAATAACAATAACGTGTTAAGAAACACACACACAGAGGAATAATCACCCTGCAAACATGTTGCTAGTAAGTGGGTACTGGACCTTGTTATAATATATCTTAGTTTAAATGTGTTTGTACAACGTGCTGTAGAAATAAAGGAAAACATAATGACCTCAACACCCTTCTTAGCATCCCAGTAGGGAAAATGCACCTCTCACCATGAAGAAATCACAAATGGCACTTAGAGAGAGGAGTTGTAAAGCACGGCATTCATGATTCACTTTGTTGTTTTTCACTGCCTGCTGGTGGACAGGTCCCTGAGACTGTTTCAGGACACGACGGTACCTGGAAAGCAGTTTAACACCTGAAGGGTGTTCCAAAAATCATCATCGCCAACTCAGAAAGAGCTTACAAAGGTCTCTCCTTATGCATTCACTGTGTGCTGGCAGCATTAACGAGACACCAAATCACTGGATGGAGCTTCGGTCTGATCCCAGGAAGTCATTTTGATGCCTCGTGTTTTACAACCTCATCACGTACCATTTGTAAGTTCCCATTTTTCGCCAACATCTCAAATAGTTGCTGGGTGGTGGAGTGCTTTTTTAAGTATCTCAGGTTGGACAAACTTCAGATCAACCAGGAAAGTTTTCCCCAGTTAGGTCGTGCCCCTTGAGTTTAACTGGTTCTCACTGAGGTTTTGCTGCTAATTGCTGCTAACTGAAGAATTCGACTCACTGCTGTTGCAGCACATCTCGTTACAGAGGCTACGAGAAACAAACCAATTCTTCTTGCCACCCAGAGCTGGAAACTGGCGATCTCTGCCATTAGCAGATGGGTTTGGGTCTTGATTTTAAGGGGTCTGACTACAACATGGTCTGAAACAACCCATTCAAGAGAAGAGTAATAATTTTGAGCAAAACACCTCAGTGATGGAAACTGTAACAAAACCAGCATTTTTTTCTCAACACCTTTCCTCTTCCTCCGAGCACCATTTGTGGAATGCCAAAGCAGGTTGACTCTGGATCATTTCCTTCATTTTGGGGATTGAAGATGGCACGAACACAGAAGGGCTCCTCTGGGGGCGCTGCCTATCTAAAACGGCAGGATTTATGCTTATCCCACTCAGCAGGAAAGGTGGGTCCACCTTAAAACTACCAGGGTAGCAAGTGAAAGCACCCTAGCAAAAGTACAGAGAGCTCAGAGAAACAATAATGAACATAATTGTAGTTAGTTATTGTTTGGTCTACTTACGGCCCTATTTTATAATGCTACTGCCAGCAGAGCTATTTTATGTGAAGTCTTTTTCATGTAGCAACCTTTTCATAAATCAAAGGAAAAGCAATACTAGGCAGTTTTTCCTGCAGCCTGTTTGACAATAAAAGTTAACACTGAACCCTGGCTGTTATCAATCTTCATAAATGTGTCCATGATACGGCAAGCCTGTTCCATATTACGCTGAGTTTGTTACTAATGCATGCAGAGGAGCAACCCAGTGGCTTAATGGATCTCCTAAATGGCCTGAAACTGGGACCCACGCTAAGTGGCCAGGAAAGTTTTAGAGAAATAACTGTTTTTCTCATTTCTTTCATTATTCAATAAAATGTCTGTTACAATGGCTTTATCCTTCCTAGCTCAAGAAAGGTAATATTGTACTATAATATGGATTTACACGGACAAAATAAAGACCTCAGGAGAATGCCTATCGTTGAATCATATCACGTTAAGAAACCATGGTAAGAAGTGCAAATGAGCAGTATTTCAGTACATCCTTTTAGCAGAGATCTATGCGACCAAGGAAGATTTATACACAAGCACTGAACACAAAGTTCAACAGAATCACACAAACTTACTCTCAGTAGTACACACATCCCATTAAGGGCAGTAAGGGATAATGTCTGATCTGTAATAAGATGTATTTGAATATTACCTGAAAAAACTCAGTTTACAACGCATACCCAGAACAAGAGGCTGATGGTGGAGTTTGACCTTCACACATCCATCATGTGCGGATCCAAAGAGCAGCAACAACTTTATCTGCCTAAACACGAGGTTTACCAGGTATTGAGTAACTTGAGGACTACTTCTGTCCCACACAGCATCACATTATGCGACCGGTGAGAAGGACCAACAGGTCTCCAGGTTTAAAATAAAGACAACTTGGGACAGAGCCATTACATAGATTAGCTTTATCCTTAATCAATTCTCTTGAAGAGCCACCAAAACCCCTTTTGTAGACAACACATAATATCTCTACCTAAAGGAGCCAAAATACTTAGTAGAAAAGAGCTGGTGAACTAGATTCATTTGACACTGAAATTATCCATAAAGGACTTGTTTCTAAATTCCACGCTGACTGTGCTTATGGCATCTTTTTATTGAGAAGGTTATGGCAATTTTTTTTGCCAAAGTACTGCATCTAGTCACGGCAGAGGGAAAAGAATGTATGTGATGGAACAAAAGGGGCTGCATTTCATCAGCCCATGCAAGAGCAAGATTTCACTAACAGTAAAGCAGTGTAGACAGAGCAGCAGTCTATTACGCACGGATCTATAAAGCCTGTCTCGCAAAACCTTTCGATCCTGATCTTCTGGTGCTTCCCGTAATGCATATGGCACAGTGCAGCATTGGCTATGGAACACTATCCGTCTTCACACATCCTTGACAGGGGACTCTATCTTTATAACGTTTATAGCCACGGACAAGGCACTCGAGTGGTCTCCTTAAAGATCCACATATTAGTTTTATCTATTTTCCCCAGTCCTTTTCCCCAAGGCTTAAATGTGTACTTTAAATGTTTCAGGACTCTACTTTGATTTTATATTGCAGGCAGATTAATGGAGATGCAGAAGACAGTGCAAGAGAGTGCATTTTTACAATTTTTTTTAAAATATTGACAAGTTTTCCAATTTGAGTTATGGATCCTCCAAAGAGGCACGCAGCACTGGAATTGACAAACCCCTCTAACGCTTAACTGTTCATAAATAGTAACAGGGCAAAACCTCTCCTACCGAACAGCTGTGTGCCTTCTCCTGTTCTTTTAGGGTTAGAAAGTGGTGTGCTCTTCATGCTTCTAAGTGTGCACTATGGAACAAAAATATCAGGTCATACCCACACAAGCCAAATGTTTTAAAATCCCTAAGTAAAACAAAAATATTTAGGAAATCCCCTCTTCAGAAATGCCAGCAAAAGAGTTACGATTTGCTTAAAAATGAAGCTCACGCTCAAGAAAGTGAGAAAATGCAGTCAGCAGTTGTAAAAACATTCCAAAAACTGGTTAGGATATTTCATGACCAATATACACACTTTCTCCTGTGGATGCCAGGACTCATAATTTAAAGATGCAGTGATAACCACTGAAAGAATCAAAAAGCATGTTCAGAAAATAACTTAGTGGTTTGCAATGAGGAGTACTGAGAATAACAGAACAAAATTTAAAGAAAATGCAGGCTGAACATCAGCACAAAAATTTCCTGTATAGAATATACATCAAATAACAGAATAGTATTTCAAGGGAAACAAATAAAACTTGAATTTTCTGATAAGGACATAGACCATCTTGTTGGACCTGAGTGCTTCCATCTAACAACGGTAGCTCCACGGCCAACACAGCTACACTCTGATCAATTAACCGACTTACACAGTTGCATTTAAAAAGATGCACATCGGGAAAACTTGCTGGAAATTTCAAACTAAGAAGAGTAGGAATTTTTTTTTGAAGGTTCACATCTCCTAGGAAAAAAATAAAATTGACCGTATTCACAAAAGGCCGCTACTGTCTAAAATTTGGTTATTTAAATGTCAAAATTCCTCTGATTGAAGGAGAATAATTGTTAAACTATATGAGTTTGGAGGTGTGAAGAAGTAGTAATGCCTATGAGGACAGAACTGATGCTGTTCCCCTTTCACAGCTGTACAAAAATGTACACATCGATGCTGTGGTCAACTCCTAGGGGATCAAAAATCAAAAAAGAATCAAAATTTTTCAAAACCACAATTATTTTATGCTGCATGTGCTACTAAGAGGATCAACAAAGAAAGCCAAAATGTCACTGTTTGATGCCAGTTAAGATGGAAAAAAAGAAATCTGGGGACTGTTCTGCCCTCTTACCTATAAATGAGACACGAATCAATTAGGTCACTGAAAAAAATATACTGTCTTAGGAAGAACAGCCTATAAAGTTTATGTGAAAAATGACAATCACTGCCCTCTTAATTGTAGACTCAGATTTGGTACGTACTACCCCTCTGACCTCAGTTCAGTCCCCTAACTGTAAGGGATAACTGAATGCACTTCTGTCACACATACACAGGTGCTTTCATTATTTTTATTGCAGCTGAACCTAAATGGACTAATCAAAGTGAAATCTACATTAGGAAGCAATTTGCTAGGCATTCTAATACATAAAAAAGCACAAATCCTCCACAAATGTATAAGGCTTCTCTGTGACCCAACCTCCATGCAGCACACCTGTTGCCAGCTGCCTGCTGCAGTTTTGTTCTATTCCCCAACAAATTCAGGTTAACCAAGTGCGACCTGGCACAATTTTATTTATTTATTTGTGGGAGCCTGCCAGCGGCAAAGGAATGAACCTCCTCCTCCATCAGACTAGCAGAGTGACACGGCGATCCAGTGCCACCCCCAGGTGCCACCCATCCAGCTGCCAGATGCTGACAGCTGCAGCTCCGTGTTCTATGCACCAAAGACACAGGAGGACCAGCCTTAAACAAACGCGATCTGCTTCTGGTACCAGCAGCATGTCTCTGCTGCTCTGACGTCTTGAGAATGAGGGCTTTATTCAAAAAATGTAAATGAGGCAGCAGGATTCCCCGGCTGCTGGGTGAGTGGTGGAAGATACGAAGCTTGTTGAATGCTCCAGGCCTGGCTGTCACATTATGCTGAAGCCCTGACTACCAACTCAGGTCAAAATCTGCATGGTACTCTCCACCAAGATTCATCTCATTTCGGACTGCCCTAAGTAAATAGAAAGATAAAAAGCAATACTGGAAGATAAACTGCAATTAAAAGTGTAGCTCTGCTCAGAGAACGAGCTATTGCAGCATACCTGCTCTCTGCATGTCTAATGTCTTTATCAACTTCCCATAAAGGAAAAATAAATAACATATTTTTATTCCATTTAGTCTTTCAGAGCTACAGGGTAAGGTAGGTGGAATATGCTTGCCAGATACCAAAGAAACTGTATGATTTTCAAGTCCAGGTAATCATTTTTACTCCTGGCAATAAAAGGGGGAAGTTTTACTTTTGAACTTAACCTCATGTGAACTAGAAGCCAATAGGACAGCTTAACTGCTTTATAAGGCATCTTAATTCTATTTTTATAAACCTTATTTTCTGAGTATGACCACACTTTGCAACAAGGCACATGATTTGATATTATTTCCCCAAATGTTTAATGTATACTTTGGCTTTACAACCGTGATTTCACTTCGATGGAGTCTAAGCAGAATGACTGCAGTCAATTTTTTTTTCCCCTGATTTAGCCCAACACTACTGGAAGGGAGGGAAAAAAAAAAAAGGAAGAACTGGTTAATTACAAGTAGCAGCAAATGAGCTGTAATGGAGGTGTTATGAATGTAAATCAGTGACGCCTGATGCAGCAACAGCAGCATCTGTGCATGCAGCTTACAAAGTAATGAGATCGTGCTGATGTACTGGCATCCTGCTTTGATCACTTCATCTTGTTCAAGAGCTCTGCTGGGAAAACAAAGGTCAGTGGCACTGACCTCCCTCCCCGCAGCTTGCACACGCACAAATATTAGCAGCTGATCAAGGATTGCTGTCTTTCCACCCCGTGATTTTGGAACGGATGGTTACGTAGTTGGGGGCCTTCACCAAACAGAAAGCACAAGCTCCTGCCATGTGAAGTGTCGTGTTCGAACATGTAGAGGTAATTGGCCATTCATTCTTTACCCTGTAACCAGAAACAGGTGTATGCTTCTTAGAAAAAAAGCATTACCATCAACTCTGCAAAACCTGTTCCCTTCTAGAAAAGGAGGCTTGCTGCTGTGTGATCGGAAGTGGGGGCTGTGAGATTTGTAGGCTTTGGTTCTACAGATGGCTTGGACTCATAAAAAAGTCCTTAAAAAAAGGTATTGGTAAATCTCAGCAACACAAGATTACAACGCACAGAACAAATTAATAATAAAAAGAAGAAACTGTGGGTTTTAACCTTCCTCAGTTTGACACTGTAACTGGGAAATCATTTACTTGTGTGTACACCAAATCCCAACAAAGGATGCTTAATGTATTAAAACAAGAGGCTTTAGTCCTTGAAAGGGAGCGGGGAGCCAGATGTACCGCAGCAGAGCGCTACGTGCCAAGTGCGCCGCGAGCACTCGGTCCTCCCTGGTTACGAGTGGCTCAGGAAACTGCAGCCAGCAGCAAGAACTGCCCTTAATGAGTGCATCCATCAATTTTCAGGGGACTCGGTTGATTACCGGCACGCAAAACTAGGGAACACGCCAATTTAACTGTTGGCCACTGATGCATGAAGGAAGAGTTTCACTCGCTCGCTTTTCAGGAGGAAGTCTATAAAATGACTTAACGCATCTGTGTAAGCAAATACAGAAAATCCGTGGTGTGCTGAGGCAGGAGCACGTGCTTCTCCTTCTAACATCGACCAGACGCACCTGAAGAGGAAAGGGACATTCAGACAACTAGGAGTGTTTGACTACATCTGTTAGAAAGCTTATCCTATTATAACTACTTTCCAGCAAGTCTTTTGTTATTTCAAGTACTAATTCATATCAGATAAAAAATTCCTAGTCATGACTTTGGGCTTTACTGAAATGAATTTTACGATTGCTTTCCCTATTCCAGACCATAAAGTATCTAACTGTGTGAAAAATTGGTGATAGCCTGAGGAAAGACTTAATGAATGTACCCAGGATTCCTAAAAAAGATACGAGCAAATAGGGAAAGAATTGGCTTGGCTCTCTTAACTAATGTCCTACCTAAATTTTGAATAATGGATTAAAAAAAAAAAGTTAATATAACTCTCAATATATTAACATATTCAATGCTTCAAAACTATCTCCTGCCCAAAGAAGCACATTTAAAGTTCACATTTGAATTTGAATATCTCGATGAAACACGTCCCCATGCAAACAGACTCACGGTCCTGGGCTTACCAGGAAAACACACAGATATTACGCCAGAATCCCCCGCTCCCACTTCGCTCAGGATGAATCTGCATCTAGCTCAAAAGTGCACAATTAATATTTCATCCAGCTCTGTTGAGTACTCTCATTTCTAATGGACTCAATCGATCGAAGGAAGAAAGTTAAATATCTGTGTTGCTGTAGGGAAAACTAAAGTTGTCATTTATGAAGTGATCATCATTTCATAGGTAAATGCACTGAAGGGTCTACAGGATTTTGATATTCTAAAGCTGTTCAAAGGAAATCCTCATCTATATGTTCACAGGTTGGGGAAAAACGGAGACAGAGATAATACTGACCACCAAAGTCCCTTCATCAAGCCAAGATGCTGAAGCAACAGGCAATTCTAACCAAAAGGCAGAAATACATCACTGAGTTGTAAATATAGTATTACATTAAAATATAATAACTGTTGCTTCCTCACTCCAATTCAAAGGCATACCTAGGTGTGCATGGTGTGAAGTGTTTGTCCAGACAAGGAGCACTGTGTTTGTCCAAGAAGCAAAACCACAGGTACAAAGAAGTGGTAGAAAGTCAAGCACTTTGCTCAAATGAGCTCTGCTGTGGCAGGGCTGAGACGAGTCTATTAGGACCGAGTACGGGCTGAAAGGGGTGAGCAAAGAAAATAAATTCTGTTTTGTTCCCTTTGCATTCGAAAGGAACAGAATTTGGGATGTACAAGATAAATAACAGAGGCAGAAAAGATCTGTAGCCTCTTTATCAGCTCCTCTTCCCACCTGAAGCAGCTCTGCACCTTCTGAATCCAGACTGCTTCCCAGCTAAGAGGGGTGACAGTGCCACATCCACCCCACAAAACACCATTTACACTTCTCTTGAGCAGTGCAAGGCCGTTAAGCTATCAGACAACAGCACTTGTTATTTATTTAAGCAACTCACTGCCATGGACCATGCTCTGTATGGTGTGACCACCACTGCTGGGGCAGCTACACAGCGAGGAAGCCTTGGGGCACTACAGGGTGCAAGAGTACAAAGAAAGATTATTCAAGTACCTCTGCCACTAAGAAAAGCTGTGTGGTTTAAGCTGAGTTGATGGTATTTAACGCTGTGCACTCCTTCTAGCAGAACTCACAAACATAGCAGTTCTACGCTCACCTGGGGGACATTTGGGTAACTCGGGACCGTTGTCCCCAGTTGCAACACGTGGCATTGTTTTCAGAACAGCATCGTGCCAAGTTGTGCTTCTCTCACTGACTCGCTGACTAAGATTTGAGCGAGTCCAACTGTGGGGTTTGGGGCTTATTCTTGTTTGTTCTATGTGAAAAGAGGACATGACTTACTGCCAGAGTTACGCTGTAAGGATAACTACATTACGTATAACTAGCAAATTAAATAATCAGTTACATACAAACACAAAAAATAATACAACATTTGCAATTCTCTTGTCATTTTTTCAAATGTTAAGAACAAAGAATTTAAGACTACTACCAACAACGGTATCACCCACAGTATTAAAAAAAACTGTTTCAAGACAAAGCACTGCAAAGGATGCTATGTTTGAAAGAGTAAAGATGAATTTCAGATGTTTCTACTTAGAGTCCACTGTCTTTGGCTGAGCAAAGGGAGCGCAACTAGAAGGAGGCAAGCCTGCAGGCTCTGTCCAAGGGCTTCTAAATAGATTTCTATTTTCTGTTACTGAAAAATATTATGTGGTATTTCATAAATAATTTATAATCCGTTCTTTTAACTTCAGTTTTTAAAAGCAGCTGATGCTAATTAAGGTGGCAGAAGGAGCTGCTGGAAAACTGAAAGTTTCTCACCATCAGATCTGCAGAAGTGGAGAGAACAGAGCAAACTATTGACATGGGTATGTATTCAACATGGATTTCTACACTACTGTCATGTGAGTATCACATGGCAGTTACTGAAGACGTCTGCATTAAGGAGCTATCAATATTCCTAATTTACAGAAAGCACAAAAAAGTCCCTGGAAATCACCTTATGCCTCGAAACAAACCCACAGTTCCCTGGGCTCTGTCCAGTGGTGTCATTATAAAACTTATTTTCTCTCTAAACTGCCTATTTTTAATGTTCAGAGAACAGGCATCACTGCTTTGTGAGGCAACTACACCAAAGTGCCAGGTACTCACTTAACATGGCTTCATCACATTCTCGGCTACATTTTCCAGTTCAAAAAATATTAGCTAAAACACAACTTAAAGGAAATTTTCTTAATGTTTCTATAATATTTACTGATAACCATAAAACATAATTATTGTGGTTTATGTTTTACCTTCAACAAGCGTTAATAAACCAAGCTCCATGACACAGAAGTCAGTAACTAAAGGAAGGCATGGCATTGAGGTTTTGCCTTATACTCTTGTTCACTATGTCCCAAAGCAACCCTCCACTGAACTATTTTCAAGGCTCCAACAGCCTGTTGCCGTGCTAACGCTAAAGCCTCACCTCCATCAATGATCATATTATCAGAGCAATTGAAATGATCTGGGAGCACGTGAAATAAATCGATTCGGTCTGGGAAACTGTTTTTAATAAAAGTCTCAGAAGACGGTACCAGTGTGAAGCAGCCCGAGCAAGCCCCGCACCTCGCTGCGTTTAATCAAACGAACCCTGCAGCTCCCCAGAGGCATCCCTTCCGACGGCAGGGCTCCCGACCAGCTGTCTCGGAGCCAGGGAATAAAGCCATCAGAACCTGAAACTCAGAATGAACACTCAATTGTCTCGCGGTCCAAAGGATCCTCCGTGATTAAAGCTGTTTGCAGGGGATAAATTCACCCAGGAGGCTACCAACATGCCAACACGTCTCAACGCTGTGAAGTACCTGATCCAGAATTCGGCTTCGTTGGAGGTGTAGGAGTTTAGAAGTGACACCGAAGTGACACAGCAGGATGAGGCTCGGGGCTGTGGCACCTCGGGTCCTGCTCAGCTCAGCGTTTTTGCCCCAAAAAGAGCAGCAAGAAGCTGCTGCCTGCTGGCTCCGCATGAGCGGGAGAGGAAGGGCTAAACGTTTTGAAACAGCACCAGTGCACAGCTGTAAGTGTTACCCACTGCAAGGAATCAGAACCCACAGGAGATAAAGCAGAAATGTTTATTTTAGGCAGGATTTGCCCTATCTGCTTACTCTGTTCCTAAATGAATAATCAAGCCGCTACTTGGCTCCAAACACCGCGGGGGAATAAAATGTCACCACTGCAGCTGCCAAATTTCCCGATACCAGCCCTTCAAATTAAGGGAAAAAAAAAAACAATATAAATGTACAATTTGATTACTTAAAGCCCAAATCTTCGCCCAAAGCCTGGCTCTTCCTGTAATAACGCATTCTTTTCTTCTTGTGTCAACTTCTGATTATAACAGAGACATCTTCATAATATAATAATTCTGGTTATAATGTAACTGCGGGTAACATAACTCCTACATTAGAAAAGGCAGCATGCTCTAGTAATGTTGTTTTAATGTAATTTGTGTACTGCAGGAACTGACTGAACCTGGTCATTTAGAATTTGATCAATGCGAATTAGTGTCTTAAAGAGATGAACCATTTGATAATTCAGAATTTGATCAATGTGAATCAGGACCTCATGGAGATAAAAACATTTATCATGAACATTTGGAATAGCGGTCTAATCCAGGCAGCACTGAAGAAGGTAATAAGCAGGCATCAATAAGGACTGCAGACAAAGTACAGAAGAGCTGTCAGTTCTCGGATACGAGCCTATATGGGGTACTTGGTTCTTCCCTTTCAAAGGGGTGAATTATCCCTAAAGGCTGATGAAGCCACAGCTGATGTAATTTCAAGGACTAAATGGAGGAAGGAAAGGAAAACCCAGGAAATATTTAAGTAATTAGCCACTACTCTTTGCTCTTGAAAGAGATATGGTTTAAAAAGTTTAGGAAATACAAGTTATCTCAATAAAACTTATCAACTCATTCTAGACATGTTTAAAATTAAGTGAGACTGTTTTATAATAATCCCACAATTAGATCTATTAATCTCTCACTTAGAACCTGAAATCACACTGACACGCAGCACATTGCTTTATGCATTAACAAAATTTAGCAGTTCAACCTTATTTAATTCTTCTTTTACAGCCAATTAAACAAGCTCTTTAAACACCATTGCTTGAAACTCTGTCCTCAATCCTCACATGCAATTAAACTGAACATGAGAAGTGCCTGGCGACACCAAAAGAGCATCATCTTCAGGTTTCACTAAATCATTCATAATTTATCCATCAAGCTGCATACAAAAGGCAGTGCTAAAATAACGGCTGCTGAATTTAAACCTTCAGTAAAAAGACAGGCCATTTCAAAGGATTTGATATCGGGAAGAATTTAAAATGATACAGTAAGATTGATATTTCATGTGCTGTATCAAAGCTATTCCAATTTATGTGCATACTTCAGATACATTTTTCCTCCCGATAATGTTTTCCTTTTGTTTTTAACACAATGGACCAAAACTGGATCTACTAATCAAAAACCTCCAAATAATTTTCATGAAAAAATGGCTTGAAGTGCAAAGGAAGCACTGCAACTTCAGTAATGGCACAGCAGTGAAGACTAGTCAAACAGTTAATTTCTATTTATAATTTCAGTCTCTAGAAAATTAAGAAGCAACCACTTTCATCAACTGTTAGGAATCTCTGATTCCCTGGCCAAATCCCTCTTTATTAAATAGTCTTTGGTTTATGCAGACAGAATAAAAGATCCTTCAAAACGGTGTTCTTAAAATTTGTAGATACTGCCTGATGCTGAGTACTGGCCCCTTAGCCAGCTGTTTGTGCAAAAAAAAAGAACACCAAAGCATGAATTTTGGAAATTGTTTATATACTAGGGAAAAACAAACAAATATACAAAAAAAAAAAACATTCCCCACCTCTGGCCACAATAACCACCTAGGCTATCAAATACTACTTCAAATCACAATAAAGTCTCATTTTGAAATAAGCAAAGTCAGATTAGGCAATAATTAGATTTCAAAACAGGAAAGTAACCTAATGTAACAAAGGAAGGAGAAATACTCGATGGGAATCTTACACTGGTGAGAATAATGACAATGAATGACAACATACCGGGCTTCCCATCAGTAATGTGAAGCCCTCCAAATTATTCTTAAATCACTCCGTGAGTCAATGGTCATTCTGTCCCCCTTGTTTAAGGGACAGATGAGTTCAGTGCTCAGTGATATAAACTCTGCGTTGTCTGTTAACCAGCACAGAAGATTTTATATAAACACTAGAGAGTATTAACAACCCCTGATATTGAAAGATAAAATGTTTTTATCTTACAATTAAGAAGTTGGTATCATTATCAGCAGCTCCAAAAAGCCTTTCCTCCTCTTGCCCACCAAAAACCAAAACAAAACCCAAAACTCTTTTGTTTCCTTTTAAACCCCTCCACAAACCTAAAAATGGTCACAGAATAATTGACTTTACACAGCATTTCTTGGTTACCACTGCGACTCTAAGGTTGTAAAAGTTCTCTTTGTATCCTTACTAACATGATAAATGGAACCTTCTGCCTAATGGATGAACCAGCAGAAAGGGAAGAGTCCAAGGTTAAGGGTCAGAGTCAGTTTGATCCATCAGTTACTGTATCTTCATTTAACCATCCTCAGGACTAATAAAAATTATTTAATCTGACCTTCACTGGTAGGGGCAAAGCGAAGTTGCTAATTTAAATCCTTTCACATCATGCAAGCACAGGATGAATACTATTGTAATGCAAAGCTGGAACTACATTTTTGTTGTTCCACTTGAGAAAAAATGTTAAGGAGTGTATTTTTAGAATATTCCATGCATCTTATCAAATATAAATTAATTAGTATATTACTAACTGTGCATCTAATTTCTATGCAGCTTATGGTTACTATGCACTGCCTCCAAATTCTTGAAAATTCTCTCATATGAATAGCCAGGGCTTTTTCCCACACAGACTGATAGGATCTACGATAGCAGAAAGGGGAGTTACTATGCATTTGAATATGGATAAAAATTCATTTATTTGCCAGCTTCAGAAACAGTGGTAGAAAAGACTTACTTGAACCGGGCTGACACTTCGTCGGCAGCTTTTTGGTATTGCTCTGTGGTTACTTTGTAGAACTGGGCGCTCTGGAAAGTTAAAAAAATAATAATAATAAAATAAAAAACTTAATAATACAAATTTCATCTACTGTCAATTATATATATGTCAATACCTGGTAAGTAACATAAATTTACATATTTTATACATTTCAGTTGCTCAAAACCAAACAAACAAAAAAACCACCAAAGACACAACAACATCAAAAGAACAAAAACCCTCATATCAGATATTCTACAAAGTTGCACAGACATTTTGGTAAGCGTGTCGTTTTTGCCAAATGTGTCCCGTTTGCTCTGAAAGGTTATGTAAAATGGCATAAAATGGTTATGGTTAATGGTTTGCTCTGAATGGTTATGTAAAATGGCATAAAAAGAGATGTTTTCCTTGCTCAAGAAGGAAACTGCAGAGAGACCTGGGGTAAGAATCCCGCATTTAGCCCTAGGTGATATTGGAGCCCGTGAAAATTCTCCACGAAGAAAATAAACCAAAATACTGAAGGCGTACTTCTTTGCATGTGCGTATTTGTGTTACTTACACATATGTCCCCAGCTCGTCTGCAGGTGACATTCATGTCAGGCTTCAAAGTGGCACAGTAAATTAACTATTGCTTGATTTTCTTTTTTGCTCTTTGCCTTGATAATGCCTCTTGCAGGGATTTCTTTTAATATTCCATACTTCTAAATTGCTTCAATCAGTTATTAATATTATTTTCTTTTCCTGGCAGCTTTGGAGCATATTTTCATCTCCCCTAAACCAGGGAAAGCTTTCTCTCAGTTCCACCAAATCATTAATTTCCACAATGCAGGTCAGACAAGATTGAGTCAGCAAGCAATAAAACTTTTCTATACATAAAAATGGCAAAGTTTCTCAGTGGGACATACAATATTCAAAGACAAATCACTATAATGTTGTGATGCTTCATGTCTAGATAATATATACCTGGTATTTTTAAAGAGATTTTTATAGCCGTAGCACAGTCGGACTTAAGAAGTAATAACTAAGGCACCTGGCTTCACAGTTGGAGGAATAATGAAAAGTTAAAGCAGTTCAAAAGTTCTCTAAAACATTTTTTTTCCGTGAATAGTCAGGTCAATAGGAAAAACAATCTCGTGGAGATGAACGAAGGTTTTGCTGGCACTTGCAACAACTCCTCCTTAGCTTTATAACTCTCAAGTCATCTGGCATCCCAGGAAGTCACGTTAACATGGCAACAAAACTCTTACAATTATACACGGCGTGGTTGCATACAAAGCCTTTTGAATCCCTTTTTTAACAACCTACCTGTTGTAGGTTAATGCTGTGGTTTGAGGTTATTCATGCCACAACATGATTTTGCTTCTTTAGAGCATTTAGCATACATGGCTTGAACAATGCAGTCCATGAGAAGTGTCATTCCAATTTTATTTTGGGTAAAATAAGCACTTACACTTACTTAAGACCTTGAGAAAGCAATATGCCTAAAACGTTGCCAAAAAACAAACAAAGAAACCCTATAACTGGAAAGGTCACTCTTCTGTAAGAGTGAAAGGTGACTGTCTCCTTGGTCAGTGGGTTAGCAAACACGTCCCAAACAACATTTCTCTGTGCCAAATTATGTTATGAGAAACGCAGGTAAGAAAGGACACTACAGCACAAACATTTGATGGAAACTCCAAAACGGGCAGCGGTATCCAGAAGAATAAAAGGAAAATTTTTATCCTTTCCATTTGAGGCGATCATCTTCCAAGGTCCTTCCTCGTGAATTATGAACGTGAAAAGTACAGGAATCACCAAAAAGAACATCACCTCCAAACGCGGGTAAAATTGCATTGCAAGCCTAATATTTTACCACAAATTATAATGAATTGTGTAACATCTCCTGGGGTCAAAGGGCATGCACGGATCACAAAGAGCACAGTGGTCTACTGCACTCTTGCTTCTGAGATTCAGACCTAATAATTCATTTGTACTGAAATCAAGGTTTCCACACATGTGACTTGGGGTCATTTATTTTTCCATAAATCATGGTTGGCCAGTAAGAAAATGAAAATGAAATCCTCCTCACACCAGTGACCCCCTTGTGTTTAGCAATCTTAGCTGCCCAATGACAGTCACATCCAGGTTGCTTGGACGTAGATGAAATCAATAGGTATGTGATTAGACAGCAGACTGACTATGGGGCAAGCGCAGACAGGTCACCGTTTGAGATGATGAATAGCTCTCTATCACCCTCCAGTCCCCTACACTGCTAACATTTACTATAACCTTATTTGGGCTGCGATTTATCTTTCTTTTGCCTGATCAATAAAGATGAACACAACAGTTGTAGGGATCGATTGCAATTTTTTATCATTTTCAAGCATGAAGGAGCATTTTTGACACAAAAACAATACTCTGAGTGTACTTGTTCTACCTTTTAATTGCAGCTCAAGTGATCAACAGAGCTGCTATATATGCCCAGAAGTTTTAATCCTACAGTAGACTCAAGCTATCAAGAAATCATTCATTATTTTAGATAAAGTGTGCCATGTTTCTCAGATCAGATCTTCCTTTGAAACTCACTCAGGCTCTCTTTAGGAGATATACCCACTATAATCCAGAGATGAAGTATCATCTCAGAAGTCCTCCCTAATCCTCAAGATAAGAATGCAGTGGGCATTTCTCTAGATAGAGATGGAAGGGTGCTGTAACACAGCACTGCTGATATAAGTTCCTCAGTCTCCAGATGAGTAAGTATCTGTATTTGTGTTGTGTATGTAGTCTGCATATTCACGTACTGTTCAACTCAAAGTGGAGGATAAAAGCTACAGTCCAATTTGCAGATTGGCAGCAGCGGCAGACTATCAGCAAGTAGCTCTGGATCAGACCCATGATCTTCACAGGTTCCAGCAGATATAAATAATAAAGTAAGTAATAAACATAACTTCTATAGATATCTGGAATCTATCTATCTATCTGTCTATCTATCCATCCATCCATCCATCCCTAGCATCCTCTTAACTAAGCCACTAAAATGGCAGCAACTGAGCTCCTTCCTATCTTTGATTTGGGTCCTTTGGGCACATGCATTAGAAAACAATCTTACACAGCAGCTTCCTCTCATTTATACTCTTCTATCACTACTTAACAAAAACATGGCTTTCTGCAGACCTCTGTTACGGTCTCCTTTGTTGCAAGGAGTATGAAAGTGCAGGAAGCATGTTATGAAAGATGCAACGAACTTCCAAAAGGGAACAGAAGTGTCAGGGTTATGGCAATTAATCATCTTCCCAGATTATGTAGAAGATGCTATTTCTGTATCTGTTATGGAGTTCTTACATAATGTGGGCATGTTGCTTGACTTTAATATCAAAACAAAGTGGCAAATTTGGTTCTTGATGACTAAACTTCAGCTTGTTCAAAGTATCTAGTCTAAACTCATCCCGGAGGTTTGCTCCAGAATCACAGAGGTTGCTGGCTACCAGATCTCACGCATCGCCCAGAGAACTGAGAATGGCTTGAATTATGCTCACTGCACAAAGCGGGCCTCAGTCAGTAGCTCAAAATAGTCACTTAACTTTAAGGCTGCTGAAGCTGGTGGAAATTAACCCATTTGTGTGCACACTCCTCGTTTGCTGTCTGCTTGGCCGAAGAAACACTGCTCACCTTGCATACAGAAATCAATGTGCCACGCAAACCGAGTTCCCCACCAGGACTCTGACAAGTACTAGCAGCGTTTACACACAGAAAAGAGCAGAACAGGCACGTGATGGTGCTGGGTGATCCTCCAGCACATGCAGCGACTCAAATCCAGTGTTACACCAAGCCTGCCAGCAGGGCTGAGCTGTGTCATGCTGGATTTGAAGAGCTTAACACCGCCACAACTGAAAAAGAAGAGTCCTATTCCCAACACTGGAAAAAGTTTGTGCTAGAAAAAGTTAAGGCTGCCAAGACATCGTGCCTTACCCACCTCTTACACAAGCAAACAGGACCTGTGACAATTTTGGGTTTAGTCACCACGCGTTTTCCACATGTAAAAAGCTTTAGCCTTCATTACCTCGCACAGGAATCAGGTAATTTCATTTCTCTGGTATTACAGAAATGGTAACACAGAAAGGCCCCTTTCAATTTTGCAGTTTGAATGCTGGGAAATAAATAATGGATGCCTTGCACGCTGAGCAATGAGTATATTGAATAAGTCGGATCGTATGGGAGAACCTTGACAATTACATGAGCACACATAGCTGTACATCAGAGACCCAAGACAACTGAAGAAGCCCACTGCCTTTATGCTGACATTTTCCAACTTGCAAGTATTTGAGCTTAGCACATGGTTACTCTTAGCAGGGAAAGCTAAAAAAAATAAAAAAATAAAAAAATTTAAGAACCAGCTGGGAGAGAGAAAAAAATCCATCAAACTCCATAAATGCCATGACTTAAAATCATAATGACACTGAGGTTGCATCCCCTGGAAAATTATGATGTGCAAGATCCTAGTACAGTCCTTTTCTACCTGAACTAAGCAGTAGGGTAGCATCGACTTCTGTTGGCCAAGCTCTCTGTAAGAGAGCTTGACATTCTGATATTCCCAATAGCTGCCAACCTCTCTGCTTGGTTGCCTCAATCCAGAGGTTTATTCTGCCACCTGTGTCCTTTTAACTGCATTTTCTACCCTGCATCTCCGAAAGAGAAGCCTCCCCTGTTAAGTGACAGCCACCTTCTCACAGCCTCTTTAGTTTTTGTACCCAGACTCCCTCTTTCAGGCCATGCCTCCGATGTCCATGGCTCATGTCTCTTGTACCTTTAGGCTCACAATGCTGGCATGATACGTTGTACTGGGGCTGTTCTTCTAACAGCCAAGGGGTTTTGGACCAGCCAACATGGATTTTGACAGCACACGGTGACATTCCTCAAGGTGCGAGTCATCCCCAGCCTTTGCTAGCACGTGGGTATTAGCACCAGGCAAACACTGTAGGCAACGCTATTTTATCCCTGCTTATCCACCTGGATCTGTACGGCTGAAGGTTCTTGCTAGATAAACAAACTCTAAGCCGGAGGAGGGAGAACACTTTTAATAAACATGAATTGATATTTTTAGAGGAATATCAGTTGTTCTGCTGAACGGGAGCAGGACTTTAGGCACATTTCCCCAGGAACGGCAGGAAACAAAATGCAGAAATCATCCAACATCTGCCCAATTTTAGCTTCTTGGTTCAAAATTCTTTACCTATAGCTCCAAAATTACCTAATCAGCACTTTTACAAATATTGTGACTTTGTGTTGTTACTGTACAAGCACTAAGCAATTCAGAGGAGTTGAAAAGCCTGCAAAAACTTGTAGAAGTGGCTAATTTAACATATGCCTGTAATCTAATTGCTTGAATAGGACCAGCACGTGTGAAGTTACTCAGATGTTTACAGCTCAAAGACTAATACAGGATTCAACCAAATTAAAGTGAGTAATAAGCAGTGTTTGCTATGCCTCTCCTTCCGTACCCTTCTTTGCAAAGAAAGGTCGGGATTTGTTGTTCCTGTGGTAGAGGTGCCTTTTAAAAGCTACCTCCAAAGAGGGAAGTGTAGGCTGGCATTCTGAAAGAGAAGCTAAGGAAAAGAGACCTGAAATTTTAATTTTAAATCTACCCAATTTCCTGATAAATACACGGCCTTTGCAAGGATATGCCACGTTGTAATTCAGGTAGAGAAAAGTATGATCTATGGGAAGAAGCATTTTCATCATGTTTGACCCCAAAATAAACTTTCCTGAACAAATGTAGGAGCAGACACTTCTTAAAGAACATATTGTGGAGGAATAGGAGAGAATTATTATTTAGCTAGACAGCTCTGATTTCAAAAGTCTGTGTAAGGAAATAAAGTCCGACAGAACCGGGGAAGGTCAGCTGTTTTGTCTGCATGTGGGACCTCAAAGCAGAAGTGCATGTTTTACCCTCAGCTGAAAATCTTCAGATTTCAAGGCCGATAAAGTTCTGAAAGATCTCGTGTCATCCAAGCTGATAAAAGGTTGTCAAAAGAACCAAGAGAACTTGAGAGTCCTCATTTAATTTCACTAAAGATACCTCACCTATAGGCACTATTTTATAACAAACGTGCTGGAACTGTTGTTACTGCAGACATGCCATGACTTCTTTTTGCCATTGAAATTTTCCTTTTAAGCCCTTTGGCTCTCAAAGCCCTGAAGAGATTCAGTATGAACATAACATTCATGCAATCTATTTAAGTTTTTTTTTTTTTTTAATTTAATTTAATAGTTATGTAGTTACCAGTTTATTTGACAAAGAAAAAGACGTGTGACTTCCACACAAAGGAGACAAATCTGGCCTTTGCTTCAAGTTAGTGCTGTGAAAGACAAAAATGAGCACAGCTTGACTTCAGAGCAGCTCAGCACCTGCTCCACCCACCAAAGGAATGAAGAGCTTGGGCTGTTTGGCACCTTTGAGAATCAGGGGAGAATTTTTAATTTAAAGACTTCTTTTTCCTTGTCATCCTCCCCCACTGAAGGACTCAAAGCATCGGCAGGCAGATTATCATGTTCCCTGAATGGCAAATTGGAAAGTTTTCTTTGCCTCTTTTTCATCCATCGCTGCTGAAGCTGAGCTTTCTCTTATCCCTTAATTGAACTTCTGGCTGTTTCATCTCAGTGTCTTTTACAAACTCATTTGTGGATAATATGAAACATTTTGTTTTATTCATTCTGTTGACATGCAGCCTGGCACCTGTATGGATTTAAATGAGAAGATTTCCAAAGGCAGGAAGAAGGAATCGCTCTGAAGCCTACAGAGATGCTTCACGGATTTCAGCCCAGCCTCAGGACCGCCACAGTCCCCATTTTGTTGAGGTTCTGCAAAGCACGGACAAGCAGCCAGGTGCAGCATCTTCTGCCCAAAGAGATGTATCCCAGGGGGTGTGCAAAGGAAACCCACGGAGAATGAGTAAAAAAAGGAGAAAACGTTTTGAGTAGCAGGAGGGACTGATTGTGTAAGGTGCATGAACATGCCCCACTGTCATGCAAACCATAACGTAAAGTAGACTCCCTGGATTATAAAGAAAAAGGCAAAATTAACTGCTACAAGAAACACCCTTGCCCCTGAAATACCCTTGAAGCTGCCACTAAAAGCAACGAATGTGCAAAAAGAAGAATTAGGGAAGCAAGAATGACAAAAAGACAAAAAGACAATCTATTGTAGTGCTAAACAGGGTGCATATATCTAAGCTCCAAATTATATTAAATTACTGCTTTATAAATATATGACCACTTTTATTGCATCTTTATTTGAATTAAAAACCTCTATTTATCTCTGAATTGATTTTAATAAGCCATGGAAAGCCAAGCATATAACATCATACAGATTACCAAACAATACTACATCTTATTTCTACCTCAAATGCTATTAAAATGATACACGGATGAAGTAATTTCTTCTGAAATGTCATCAGATCAGGCCATACGAGACATTCAGCTTTTACGGAAACCCACCCAAATTGAGCACCTTTCCCTAAGGGAATGCTCCTGCCCCAAACAAAAACGAGTCTCCAATTCTGAGCTCCAGCATGAAGATAAATTCCAGAGCTGCAAACCTTCCACAGAAGCACCCAATAGCTCCCTTGGTGGGAGGCTACAACCACGTTATGATGTTCAGGACAACTCAGAGATGCTCACAGAAACAAAAGACACACGGACAGATCAGGGGACAAGCTTTCATAGCAGGCAAGAACTTTAACTTCAAGAAAGGGGAGAAGTAGCTGCCAGGCAGGGAGGGAGAAGACAAACTGAAAGAGAAGCCCCATGACTCTGAAAAGCTAAGGTAAGGTCTGGGGTCTTGGACTAAGCCTACAGAGGACATCCAGACAGTGAGGCCAAGACCTATTTTCAGGAGTTTGGTGGATTTTGCCTAGAAATACATACTTCCTGTGCTGGCTGAAATTCAAGTGCAAATTCCCTCTCCTCTGCCCCTTACCCCCAAGCCTTTACCTGTGGTCATTTTCCTCTTACGTCCTGCAAGAAATTGGCTCTGGACCAGAAACTGGCTCCTCCAATGGAACAGGTGTCTGAGTTATTGAAGAGGACTTTGGACACCAAAGCCATCAAATAACTGTTTCAACAGAGGGATTAAAAGGCTAACAGGTACCCAAAATAGTACTGAAGAGTACTGCGACCTACTCAAACAAAGGAAAAACACATACTGCTTCTTGGCAAACATTCTGCCAGCAGACAATTCGCTTCCCGACGTGATTTGTTTGATTTCTTTACACATGTGCTTGTCAAAGAGTATACAGTCGGTGTGCAGCAAGTGGGGTACAGCACTTAACTCAGTCATCAGCAGAAAATGGGGAAAATAGCTTATTCTTTGACCTTTTCTTTTGAATTTCCACTCCTGTTTTTCAGGCACCACTAATACCTTTAACTGCAACTATTAACGTCTCTAAAGTTTCTCCCAAGATACGCTGCACTTCATGTTTCTGCCCTAGTAGAGCATTGATCTCTAATTTGTTAACACTCAGAGCTGCCAAAGAAAATGAAAACCTTTGTGAAAAGGACAAATCTATTCAAAATTCTTACAGCTATTCAGCCAAGCATCTAATCTGCATGTAATTGTAGTACGGTCTTTAATACAACTGTTCTCAATCTTAGAGATGCATGTGTAAATGCACAACTATATTTACATCTCCTGCTGATGACAAGATGCCTAATCTAAATCATTCTTATTTACAACTTTTCTTCTCAGCCTCACCCCTTTTCCCTATTACACATTATAAACTGCATTCTCCCTAAGGGTACTCGTTGGGTGTTATTTCTCCACATCCTAAAGCAGACTTGTCCCCAGCCTCTGTCCCCAAAATCAAAGAATCACAGAGTGGTTGGGGTTGGAAGGGACCTCTGGAGGTCATCTGCTCCAAGCCCCCTGCTCCAGCAGGGCCACCCAGAGCAGGGTGCCCAGGACCATGTCCAGGTGGCTTTTGGAGGTCTCCAAGGTGGGAAACTCCACAACATGTGTCTCATCACCCACACAGCACAGAATTGCTTCCTGGTGTTTGGATGGAACCTCCTGGGCTCCGGTTTGTGCCCAGTGCCTCTTGGCCTGGCTCTGGGCTCACACTGCCTAATGCAGCCAAAAACACCATTAGCCTTCTTAGCACCATGGGCATGTTGCTGTCCCATGTTCAACTTGGTGCCCACCAAGTTCTTTCCTGCAGAGCTGCTTCCCACCTGGGCTCCCCCAGCACGTCCTGGGGCTGGGGCTGCTCCTCCCCAGGGGCAGGACTTGGCACTTCTCCTTGGTGAGCTCCATGGTACCCTTGCCAGCCCACGTCTCCAGCCTGCCATGGTCCTTTTGGATGGCAGCATGGCTCTCGTGGCTCAGTCCAGCTCTGCAGACAGTTTCCATCATCAGTATGGACACACGGAGCTGCACAAAGTCACCTTGTTTAAAGCTTCTATTATACTCATGCATGGTTGTAGCGTATCTGCTGCATGGGTAACTCTCACAAAGTCCACTCAAGTGGTCAAAAGAACAACAGAAAATTCCTTCTGTGAATTACGGGTGAGGATTGGGCTGGCTCATCAGGCTCTACGTGGAGGCCAGTTACATGCAGAGTTCCCCAGGGGTCTATACCACATCCCTCCCTGTTTAACACCTTTACCAAGGACCCAAAAACACTCACTAGTTTTGCAGGTGACCCAAACTGGGTGCATGTGCCCTGTGAGGAGAAGCTAATGGAGCATGACTCATTTAGCCTGGGGGACAGCAAGTTTTGGGGGGACCTGGCAGCCTTAGAAGCCCTAAAAGAAGAGTATCAACAAGATGGAAAGGGGCTCTTTACTGATGTTCTCAGTGGGAGAACAAGAGAAAATGTCTGTAAATCGAAACAATGGGGGTTCTGAGTGAGTATAAGGAAAAATATTTCCTTCCAAGTATAACTTAGGAGGGGACAGGGATGTGAGAGGCTGTGGTATCTCCAGCCTGTGCGGCTGACAAAGATCCAACTGCACGTAGCCCTGAACAACCTCATCTGTCTTCAGCGTTGATCCTGCTCGGAGCAGAAGGTTGTACTTCCCAAGGCCCCTTCCAAACCAAGTAATTCTATGAATATGTATACCTACTCTCAGCAATATATCTGGTATCAGAATGGAAATCTATTTTGGCTTGTAGATGTGCAATCTGCTCTGCAGCTGTACGTGAAATTCATCTTGTGGCAGAAGCCCAACATAAAGAATCAAGGATTGGCTACATCTTCTTTCAAATGAATGGAAAGTAGCTGGGTTTAGCTTTGTTTATTAGATCTACCACTATCACTACTCAGTTGCCTAAGGGCATAATGAGTGCAAAATTACCATTTTTTGAAAAGCACAATGCAGCCACAAATAACACTTATGCACCAACCGTCAGAAGATCAAGAATAAAGTTCTTGAAAGAAATTCTAAAATATTCTGTCTCTCTCAATCCAACAGCCTCGGCAACAATGTCACCTCACATGCTTGTCCTATATCACAGATATTAAAAGTTTTGTGTTTCTTTTGCTGAACTGATGGCAAGTTGTGCTAACTTTCCTCAGCACAGCTAACACAGACACTGCATTAAGACTGAGGAACAAGTTTGACCGACAGAATCACAGAATCCTAGAATCATTAAGGTTGGAAAAGACCTTCAAGATCATCTGGTCCAACCATCACCCTCCTACCGATGTCACCCAATAAACCACGATAGTACCAAAGCCTTCCTATTATGGAAAATACTTGCTGGCGTAACTGGAGAAAATCAGCTTATTACCCAGAACCAGTTCAATATCTGCATTTGGTCGGACCAAAAAACTTGTGGGGATATTGATGGCTCAAGTGTTGTATGTGCTGGTACCTCTCTGTTCACATCACTGTCAGGTGAAAAGATGTTGATGACACCAGGATCAGCAGGTCAGTAAAGAGGAGGTGAATATGCAGACACCATCTGAATGTGCCGAGCATATGGTGAATATGCAGAGACCACTGTGCAAAGCTCATGACCCATGTCAAACCACCTACAAGATATCAAGGCAGAAAGTCTGTTGATCACAAAGCAAAACTGTACAAAACTGCGTATAAGTAACAGCTTTTGGTGATTATGAAGTGACTGAAGTACATCAAGGGCAGCTTCTTGCAGCTGCTTTGAATACCGTGTGTAAGCAGTGTGAAAACATCAGAACTGGTACAATACAAATGCTGAAGATATAAAAAAATGGCTTGGTAAAAAATGTTGTATGTATTTGTCTGATGACCGATGACGATGATTGTTTAAATGAATTTTAGTATCAGAATCCAAGTAAACTATGTTTTCTACTCAGTCTAGATTGAGAGCTATGCTGATAATTGGTGAAGCAAGAAATGAAACGAGCTATGAGCATGTTTAAATCAAGCTAATGTGAGAATTTTTCAATGCTCTTACAACAGCGTATCCCAGCAGACCCATTCTGTTTGGAAACAGTCTTCTGAAAGAAACTCAGCCAAAACTAAGGCAGGTGGCCTTCTCACTCAAAAAACTGCTAAATAAAGGATCAGGACCTATGAAAAAGAAACTGATTAAGTGTTTCAGCATATCACAGTGTAATAATTAGCACCAAATATGCTGTTTCGGAAGTTAAAAATGTGGTTCTGTTGCTCTCAGTAAGGCAACACGCTGCAAAATACTTACCACTAATAGATATGTTAGGGCAAGTAATTCAGATGCAGACCCCTAAAATATTCACAATTCATAGCTATGTTTTGTGATCTCTGAGGATGATTCCCACTATTTAATGGGCTTCTTTTTCCTGTATTCTTTGCAGGTTCTGTATATTCGTAGCATCCATTTCAGTTCTCCCTCCCGCAGTGCTCAGCGTATTTTTCAAGCCAAGCCTTGCAACCTTCCTGCAGGTATTTAGCGTATGTTCTCTCTTACATAAGAGTATTCTTCCAATGGTCCCTTTATAGTTTCTTTCCCTTCAAAGAAAGGAAATTCTCTCTGTATTTCTCTGGACATGCACAGCCCTTCGCAGACTTCCTCAGTAGTCTGTACAGATTTTTAGATGCCTCTTGATAATGCAACCTGTGTTATTACACAGGGGACTATGTAATAGTCCCAAACAGCCCCCATTTCTTTTAGCAAATGAACTCAAAACTTGTCTCTGCAGGTCACTGCTGTTGTTACAGAGGAAGTCTGCTCATCCCCCTGGATGGGGGGCTGATGCCGTGGGCAATGGACCACAGCACTTGTCTCTGAGGCTGGGATTCGTCATGCCCAAACTCAGCTGCTTGTAGATAGACGGTTACACTACGCTTCCTCAATAATCAACAGCAAGACACAGGAACAGTGTCAGGGCAAGTCATCCCCTCGCCAAGAGAGGATGGATTGATCAACTTTCAGTGGCAGCTATCTCTCAGCAGCAACTGCTGAGTGGCCCCAGGTATTTAATATAGACTAGAGGTTCCCATTTTAAGCTAAGCCAGGGAAAATGCATCACAGCCACACATCTCACCAAGGAGGACATACAAAGACACCATGATTTTTACCAACTTCTCTGGGGCAAAGAGTCTGTTACACATGCGCTATGCCAACATAATCACAAAATAATACATAACAATTGAGAGAAGAGTTACACACAGTGGCTGCAAAATACCAGAAACCTAACCACACTGTTTATAATTCTTCATTCCTTACAGTAACAGGTCTAGCTAGTCAAATTGTACCTCTGTATTAATTAACTCAATTAACTCATCAATTTTCCTGATAAAGACATTTGCAAGTTTTGATTCTTGTAGCTTATTCTAAATAAGACATCATATTAATATAATGTATACTGCATTCAGAATGCACTTCTGATATACTTAATTATATACTTCATTTTGTTCTCGTCTCTTCCCCTCCACAATACCAAACAACACTACTCAACAAAGCCCCTCGTATTTTTTATTTACCCAGCTATTTTAAATTTACTATAGAAAAAGCATCCTTTTTGTTATTATGCCTTGTAGGACCTACATCACTGTAGGCTTACCAAATACTACAGTAACTCTTTACAGTGCTGAATGTATTACTGTAATTATTTAACCATTCTCCAGAAGTAACAAGTGGCAAGTTAAATTCCCTGAATCAGCAAGCTTCATGTTATCACGCCAACTCACAGAGTAATTTAGGATGAATCTTCAGAGGTCATCTCATCCAGAGCAGGCCCAACTAGGCCAGATGGCTCAGCACATTGTCCTGAATATCTCCAAGGATGACCCCATTTTATTACATCTGTATCTTACGGATCATGCCACCAGGAACTGCATTTATGCTACCTGCACACTGAAGCTTTCTTCTTTCTCTCTTTTTTTAAATTACTTCTTAAAGCCTGACCAAGGGAAGTAAAATACTGCATTAAAAATATTGCTGTTAAATTCAAGGCTACCTGAAAGGCAGGTTCCATGTTCCTGAAAACTTGTTTAAGTTGCAAGTAGTCAAATAAAAAGTATCATCTGCCCCCACAAATATTGTCCATAAATCCTTGTTCTGTTAACCATCAGTAGAACTCCCACTTCAAAAATATTCCGCACATAGTATGATACAAACATGTGTAGCATTTTACACTTGATTTTCCAGTATAAAAATCTTAGAAGGACTCATTTTTTTTTGTTGTTTTTTAAATAACTTCTTTCAACTTGACAAGTATCTGAAATCTCTTGTCAATTCATGGCAACAATTCAATGACAAAAAATTGACTGAAGTTTTCTGAATTGAAATAGTGTCATTTTCTGCTGTTGAAAACACATTTTTTTTTACAAAGCTTCCCCACTTATTCTAACAAAAGGAAGTCCAAGCTGCACTATGATGCAGTAATTCAACTTGCCTGTACACAGCAATGTTTTGTTTTGCTCAGCTGAAAGCCTGCTGGACAGGCACAAGTGTCTCAGGTTCTCAAGTCTGCAACACTCTGCACATTATCTTAGACATCTACAATTAAAGAAAGCTTCCAAAAATTAAGTGACGGTAGTAGCAGTAAATTCATAACAAGGAAAGAGATCATGAAAGCTGTTTGAAATGTGCAATGAACAAAACATGGTTTGCATTCATTTCAAAGTGTATTTTATGCTTGCATCACATCATTTGGCAGGGTTAAATAAATAAATAAAATAAAATCAGTGTACCTATTTCTGTTATTAAAAGGGGCAAGACAGCAAAAAATATGAATTGTTTTTCCTATAAACACACCAAATTGAACAGCTTCAGCTACAGAAGCAGAAAACTATCTCATGGTGTCATCGGTAAGGACAGATGGACACGCGCTAGACACGGCATCCCCTGCAACAGGGGTGCCTGGAGTCCTGCTTTAAGAATGTGGCTCTCCTCTTCTTCCAAAACACCCTTTCTTTTTCCCTTATGCTCTATTGAACAATATATAGATTCTAAAAAAGATCACTTTGGCATGTTGTGTTCACTTCCAATGTTACCTGCTGAATGCAAAGCTTGCACGACCGAAACGCAGTGGGATGTAGGAGTAAGAAAAACAGAGAAAATCTCTGCGTTACTGTTATAATCACCAAAGTTATGCGCACATCCATCACCTAACTCTACTGTAAATCCCACTAAGTAGGAGCTGCAGAAAAATAACCTGAGTTATCATTCACTACAATCTAGAACAGCCCTTGATTCATACTTCTGTGACTTGCACGATGCTGCCTCAAGGCACTGAGCAGTAACACATGAGCAACACCCTAACCACCTGGTACGAAGAATAAAAATTTTCTGTCTTAAAAACAAAATCTGTTCCAAAATGCAGCTATGAAGCAGGCTTTAAAAGCCAGCTAGACAAGTTAAACAAGAAATGAGCAAACGGCAACTTAAAATCATGCCCACAAATTTCTAGATATTGTACTGATTAAAATGGTTAACTCAAAACCTTACTATGTTAACTTGCTTACTTTTGTCGACAATAAATATACAGTATCTCATCTTATAGAATTTATCAGAATTAATTCTAATACTTTGAGGATTATATTGTTCTTCCACTACTTGAAGAAACTGAGGCAAAGGAAAAACAGTGACTTTTCCAAGGTGTGAAACAGAAACAGGATTATCAAACAGATTTTCTGTACATTTACCTGCTATTCAAAGGTACAATTGACATTTATTTAAAAAACCTAGCGGTATTTGCTGTAGCATGGGTTCAACATGCAAGTATTTGCACCTGTAGAAAGCAGTAATTACAGCCTGGATCACGCTAACCACTGCCAACCACTAGGATGCTTTTACTTTGGAGAACTATAGGCCAGTGAGGATTAACTACTGAAACCAGTGGCAAGCTTGGCACACAGACATCTGAGCTGGCATGTAGCAACAATTATCTGCAATGCTTTTAAAAATGGATATGGCCTCAGCGGCAAAAAAAAAAAAAAAAAAAAATTGTATTATTGCCACAGTTTATTAGGAACGAGGAATATCTTTGGGCTTTATGTTTAATAAACACAGAGACAAACGAGCAACGAAATTCGTTGCAGGAAGAATGTCTAACTGGAGTACAGTGGTACCAGATATGGAAAACACTGAAATGTTACCAAGGTAAGGCATTTTAAAAAAGTGGTAAGTCTTCCCTGAGAATTAGACATATGTTTGAACTCCTCCGCTAGGGTTCATTTGAATTTGCTTCATAATTACTCCAGCTATGTTTTTGTGTTTTAGTGTGCATAAATACATATTCCTACGTGATTACGGCCCACGGTAATGCAAACAGTTAAACTCTCTGACAAGGGGAGAAATAAAGATTTCAAAAGTGGCAGGAGAGTATCTGCTCATTTCAAATACATGATTATCTTCCCAGATTTCAAAAGGAAAGGCCTTTATGGGCGCAGAAATATGCATGTGAATAGAAACACGCTGAAAAGTCTCAGCTCTCAGGTATAATGCTTTGCAGTTAGAGAGGCGTAAGACGGGAGAACTTTCGATTCCCTCTGACACGCTGAAAGAGCGCTGAGCGTGCCACCAGCCTTGGGCTATCCCTTCCCCTCTCCAAACCAAAGGCTCTCCACCACTTTTGCCAAGCTGCCTGCCCGTCCTGATTCAAGACGATGAGAGCCACAAGCAGGCAGCCCAACTGGACCCACTGCACAGGTTATCAGCCACGGGACCCACAAACAGGCCAAAAACCAGCTCTGTAAAACAGAACAGAGGAAGAAAGAGGAAGCCTTCACCTCTGAAATATCAGTGTAAAGATCACACATATTTTTGCAGGAAGGCTCTCACAAATACAGAGCTACAGAGCTGCGATGCCAGCTGTCTGTTCCTTCTCTTTTGAAGGAATGGGGAGCTGGGGATTTTAAAGGAATCTGGGTAATGCACAAGACAAATTGGTTTTGCTCTCTTCAAAGCAAAACCTTCAACTGAAAAGAAGTTGTCACCAGACTTGTCACCGAGTCCATTATTGTGATTTTCTCCCCTTCTCTCCAATTTTTTTCCTACAGCCCTCCTCCTCGTCTTGAATTTGAGCTCCTTCTCCCACCTTTAGAGCTCGCAGGTTGGTTGCAGGGAGCTTCGCGGGTTAATGCAATGCAGAAAAAACTGTGCTTAACCTTTCACTCCTGCAACAGAGCCTGGCCAAAGCTGAGATCCACGTCACAAAATCCGATGCATTTACCTTCCCCTCTCTGTTTGCTGTGGGATTAAATCCTGGCCATGCCCTAAGAGTTTGGTTCAGCTCCTCCTGTGGCTGGACTCTCCCTGATGCTAAGAATATTGCCACGCGTGCTCCTGGATAGGACTTGATCCCTTGCACACAAGAAGCTCCGATGAGGACGACGATAATACCTGCAGCAGGGGCAGAACGCCAGCCAAAACCCAATTTTCTCAGATGTGGTGTAACTGTGTCCTTTCCCCCAAGGTTTCCTGAAGAACAGCACGCTCAGTGCTTATTTACCATAAAGAATTAGGAACGAGAATTAAATTCGCTGTCCCTTTTCCCTACATGCACTTACAGACAAATGGCGAACCATCCAAACTTCGCATGAGAAAGGATGTGTCTGAATCACAGCTCACTGTTCAGCGAACCTAAAAGAGCCTCCCGAAATCCATCAGCTGCCAGATGTAAATGGCCCTTCCCTTGCGCTCCACCTTGGTGCCTCTGTGCTGAGCCGAGCCCTCGCTCCAACCGAAGGCCAAGTTATTAAGAAATTGTTTGTTGCCTTAGATTGGATTGATCATTCATTTCCCAAATTCCTTTTCCCATCATTTACTCATTATACGCCTCCTCCTGATGTAAGAGGACATTTATTAGCTCCTGCATTTATTGTGCTGGCAAATGGAAACATTCTGCAGCATTTCCTGGGGATTCTCTCATTTATCTATCAGTTACGGGACTGAAGTATTTTTAGGGGCAGAAAAATTAAAATATCACTCAGAGTGACAGCAGTGAAAATGAAGTCAGTGTGTGCTTGGGAAGGCTATTTCAGCCTTCAGCTTTACCAGACGATTTACAAAAAACGCAGGGCAACATTTCATATAAACGTTATTGCTTTGTAATGAGAAAAATTACTAACTACTGCTTAGGCAGAAAAGTGAATGTTTTAAAAAAGAAAGGCTGCTCAGAGAATGTTTTAATGCATATAAGTCACTGATACTCCTCTAAATAGGTGTATTTAAATAGAGTACTTCTTGTTTTCAAAGGCACAAAAGAGAGGGAACAGAAAACAAGTGAAAACAGGGACTGATCTGTATCCTGCTTCTTCACATCCCTGCTCAGCTTGCCCAAAAGCAAAATCACTGGGCCATTCGAAACCAGTATGTAATATATTAGAAAGCTAAATACTTTCAAGGGAATACGTATCTGTTAGATTCCCAGGTAAGACAAAGAGACTAAAGAATTGCTCAATTATTCATAGTATAACCAGTAAAACCTTTAAAAGAAATCCTAAAATTCAGTATTTTGCCTGTCACATGATTCCATTTACAGTTGCGGTATTTTCTAAATGTTACCCTGACAAAGAAATCCAAGTTGTTTTAAACCCATTGTTAACTTAGTACAGCTTTTGTACCAAATCTTCATCTTCTGGAAGGAAAGAGGGTGGGAGGAGGGAACAGACCTGGGAAAAATGAAAGCCGCTTATTCATTAACCACACATATGTTAAAACATTTTGCCATACCCTACGAAATGCGATAAACACTGCCTTTTGACATTCAAATGACAAATTTATTTGGTTTGTTCCCTTTTGCCTATTTAAACATTCTCTCTCGTGACACTTTTCTTTCCTCCTCAGGAAGGGGAAGGGGAAAAGCACAGCTGAAACTATCAAGAAAAACAGATGCAGACACAATCACTAAGGGTGACTTAGGCAATGCTGGCGTGTTTACGCTTAAACTGTATGCATCCACTGATTTGTATTCATTAAAGAGAGCGGGGCTGGATGAACAAACCTCTTAGGCTGACGAGGACTCAGCATGTGCTCGTGGGGGACAGCCATCCCGGGGAGAGATGCGCTCGCTCTCCACCGCACTGCGGTCAGGTCCCGCTCGCTGCCTTTTCCAGCCCTTACATCAGACACAGCCAGCGAAAAGGAAGGGAAAAGGTGTTCTCCAGTTCTCCTGATGCAATGCTTTCACACGTGGGAATGAAGAGAGAGACCAAAGGAGCTGCCCAACATGCTGCTTTGGTTTCTTTGGTATTGCCCTGCATGCTCCCACTGTCTCATATTTTATCCTCATCTGCGTTTTTTATTCATAGGATGAACACACGCGTATGTGTTCAGACTCAGCAAGCACCAAGATTCAAGCAGCTTTAACACAAACTGAAACAATCGCAGAGAAAAACATTGATTAGCAATGACCAGTTATCATGGGAGCACGAATAAATCCCTATCGTTAAAACACGGTAGGAGGCCAGTAAATGCTGAGATCCAGAGCGATGATAATGGTATAACAGAGGAAGAGTTAACAAACATGTGTGATTCAAGCACTGAGGATGTAAAAGCTGCAGGACCAGAGCGGGGTTTATAAAGAAATCATCTTTACAAAGCTACACAACAGTCAGGTAAACATAGGGCACTACATAAATAGCCATTTCATGAAAAACGGTATTTCACTGTTTCTTAGGTCAGTAAATCCCATATTAATTATGAAAACCTCTAAGAGTTTGAACTTTAGAGGTTTTGAGCATCCACATTTCCAATAAAAGTCCCTGCTCAACCATTCAGAAAGCTCTACCCAACCTCTCCAAGCACACACCTGTGAAACACACACAGAGTTTGGTTTTACCTTGGATCTGAAAACTGGAATTTCACTTGGGAAGAAACACCACCCTCCCTACCTCAGGAAATGTCAGTGCAGAAACTCTGTAGGAAAGGACACTGGGGTAGCCTGTAGGCTAAGAGAGAGACTTCAGCATGATTTTAAAACAGCACTGTAGGCCCCAAAGCACAATGAAATAAAGCAGAAAGAGTGGAAGCTTGAGGTTGCCTATAAAAATAAACAGCATCAGATGAAAGGACGGTAACTCTTATGAGGTTAGCTCTAGCTGAGACTAGAGGTGCAATATCAAAGTCAGCTCTGACCAGCGATGCGAGAAAAATGTTCTAAACCAAAAACTACTCAGGAGAAAGTTGCAAGAACAATGATGGCTTAGAGAAATACACTAATGGAAATAAAATAAAGAAAAAAGCACAACTGCATTACAAGGAGCAGTGCGCATTTGAAAAAAGTCTTGAAAGCTCACACAGAGTCTCAGCAGCATCGATGTATTGAAGTTATGATTTTACATCCAGCATACTGTAATCCCTAGGTCTTCCACACATTTTTACAAAATGTGTAAGCATGGAACTATCCACCTTTTGCTCCAAACTGAAAGTCTGGAGTACCACAGAAAAGGGAAAAGGGAAAAAAAGGGAAAAGGGAAGAGGGAAAAAAAGGGAAAAGCGAAGAGGGAAAAAAAGGTAAGAGGAAAAAAAGGGGAAAGGGGAAAAGGGAAAAGGGAAAAGGGAAAAGGGAAAAGGGAAAAGGGAAAAGGGAAAAGGGAAAAGGGAAAAGGGAAAAGGGAAAAGGGAAAAGGGAAAAGGGAAAAGGGAAAAGGGAAAAGGGAAAAGGGAAACCATCCCCAAACATGGTTTTGCACATGTGGAATAAGCAAAAAAGGATTGCAAACAAACTATATGGAATTGCTGGCTACATGTTAACGGTTATCAAGCATCTTACTGCACAGGGAGAAAAGCCTGGTATATTACTTATCACACTTGGTTTTCTGTCTCCATTTATCTAAAGACACACATGCAGAATGGAAAAATAATCTATAAACAAACATTTAGAGAAACATTAATACCTACTATTCAGCGTGGAACAACTCGTTAGTTTGTTATTAAGCAGCATTTCAGCATTGCTATTGATTGGAGATGTGATAGGGAAAGATGAGACTGAAAGGGGCATTTTTTAATAGGAAAATGTCTCTGAACAAACATTTTCAGTGGTTTTAGGGAAAAAAAAGGATGGGTATGTATTTAATAACTAATATACATATTAGCTGCTTATTCAAAAACAGTAAATAAAAGGTAATGAGCAGAAAAAAAAATCAAGGCTTAAAAACAATTATTTGGAATAATGATTGTGGCTCAGCAAGATACGGAGGTAGTGCATTAATGCAGAGCTCCAGTCACAAGGCTACAGCTCCGTCTGTCTTTGTCAATCAGGTTGAGGTTTCAGATATTGTAATTGGTAGCAAGTTTCCTAATCTCAACCTGCCAGGCAAGAAGCGCTCCACAAAAGCTCCATCCCCAAAATATAATGAAATTTGAAGAGAGAAATTTTCTAATATTGGCAACATGAAGCAAGATCACAGGTTGGGTTGACAGCTTTATTATGCTAAACTGACAAAAACATTATGCTTTGGTCAATACTAAGAAGGGGGGGGATTCATGAGCAGTATGGAAATACAAAGCATCGGGAAACTATCACGAACTCCTACTTTTATCTCATTGGTGCAGCACATGAGCTCAGGCATAGGAAAGTCTCCTGGCCCAAGCACAAAATGAGAAATTAATGTACCTTGATTCTACTCTCAGGTCTCCTGCTGCACTGATTCGGGCAAAACTGCAAGAACTCTCTGTTGCAGTTGAATATCCATTTAAAAAAAAAAAAAAAAAAAGACACCAAAATCCCAAAATCATTATTAATGAATTATATTATCTCTGCAGGGTTATGGTATGATATACTGTACTATTCATCCAGTGGAAGCCATAATATATTTTATTGATCTACCTGAAAAGTGTTTGGAAGTAAGTGTTTGACCTTTTACTTTTCCTCTTATTCTTGAAGTCGGTTGAGGAGACTGAACTCAAGTACAGCTGGTAGATTAACATGATGCGTAGGTGGTTTTGTTACACAGACAGAACCATCTACTCAGACAAATACCAATGAAAGCTTTTCCCCATATCTGCAGTTCTAAAAGAGAGCCCCAGCTTGTCAGGTCTGGATAATTTTTGTTAGGTAAGTGTCCTTACGGCTCTTTGAGGGGGAAAAAGAAACTAAACTGAGGTTAAAATTCAATTTTGTTAAGCAATACAGCATTGGTAATGCCCACTTTGATTTTAAAGACGTCTGTTAACTGCCTTGCAACAAGTTTTTTCAGAAATACTGGTTTGGTTTGGTCAAAGCCAACACAGGCATTACTGGAAGCATCAGTTTAAATCCAGCAGAGGCAAGAAAAAGACCAGGCATTTTCAGCCATACCACATTTACCAAAATCACTTCTCTAGACAGAGAACTATGAAGCATCTCCACAGGGGCAAACTGTGGAGAAACTCTGCAAGCTGGGGAAGTCCTAGGAGATTCCTTTATGGAACATGCTCTCAAAAAAAAAAAAGTGGCATCCTATATCAAAGCTTCTACCAAGAGGTTATTTTACTCATCTGTGGTAAAAAGGATGTCAATTACAATGCGAACATAAACAATAGTGGTTATTCATATGCATTATGTTTAGAACAGAAGTCTGTTGGGCCAGTACTTTGCATTGCAATGGACAATTTGGAAAAGCCTACTGGTATTCCGGGTGTCCAACAAAGAAAGCAGGCATTGCATTTAATCAACAAGTACAACTTAGCAAGTCTGTCAGCAATGTGCTAGAGGTAATTCCATTTCTTCATGGGAACAATGACAAAAGGTTTACTGAGCTTTCTCTGTGCCTCCCCTAAGAGCTCAGTACCAAGTATCATCAGCCCAAACCTTTTTCTGCTTTGCGAGATGCAGCCTGAAGTCTTCAAACACTGTACCTACATCACTGCTATTTGATTTTGAAAGACATGAAAGAATGCAGTACAAATGTGTGGAGTGTAAACATGTTTGCTCTGCTGAATACAAACTTCTAAACACAAGAGGTGAGAGCAGAATCAACTTCTGGTTATGAAATTTTTGCCGATACAGTCATGCAAGATCCGAGAAAATAAACAGACTGATAACTTAAAACAAATAGAAACAAAAATGTTTAAACTGCTGAAATACATTGTAGGAAATTAAAATGTTTGGAGCTATTCTACCGCTTTATAACAGTCCCCCTCTGTTATCTACATCTTGCAAACCACAGTTTACAAAAAAACACAGTAAACAGATTCTGATTATTTAGTTGTTGAGACTTTGAAAAGGTAAACAAGATTCTGAAGCATCTGAACAAATGTGAAACTCGCATTGTTTGCACCACAGCACTTATGTTCATTATAAATACATACAAAAAGCCAATACTTGGCTGTGAAGCTGAACTGTATGTTATCTCCTTTTCTGAGCACTGGGTCTATCACTGCAAAGCACACTGGTCCATTTTAAGCCTTGAATAGAAAAAAAGGAAGAGATCATTAAATTATAATTTTCCCTGCACAATTGGTATAAGCATTTCCTACCAACAGGATTAGCATGAACACAAGATCCCAGAATAAAGCCGCTCAGCAGTGAGGATGGCAGTTTAGTGTCTAGTAAATTTGATTTCTCTGAAAATCCTGACACATCATAATAGCAAAATCCTATTTACTGTAGCAAGCAGGATGGATAATACTATTTAACACCTGGTATAGTATGTGCCATCAGCTCACAGCTTCGTGCTCTGTGTGCTCGTCTTACCTTAAGGTTAATGCTCCTTGACAGCCTACATGGTAAGTAGAATCCCCAAATTAAGTGCCGAACCTACGATTTGCAAATTCTTCCTCAAAATTTAAGTCATGAAAAAAATGGATGCAGATAAGAGGATCACATTTGCAGAACTTATGTCTATATTCTCAGGCTCTGATCTGGCAGTGAGCCTTGCATAATGCAGGAGGCTCCCTCCACAACGGCCACTGAAGTCAGCACGGGGATGCACAGAAATTACAGAATTGGCAAAGAAGGAACTATTGGGAGCAATGACCTGTTGACTACTAAACCTGGGGAGTACCTAACATAATGCTGAAGCCTCCAAATGCTAACAGAATAGAATTCTTATTTCCTTGCACAGTATGCATATTCACATGCATACTAACCAATATTCACTGAAAGTATTTCTAGGAAACTTGCAAGCATAGAAGCTTAGCCTGAGTGAGAAATATCCTTCCTAATATTGGGATACGCGTCTTGCTCATTCACATAGATAAACTAAGTAGGTGTGTCATACAGCAGCCTATTAAAATTAATTTCCTTCTGCTCCTATGACTAGAGGCATGATTCTCCTAATGACGCATAATAGTATTATGAAGCAGTGTAACATGCAAATAGTTGGGTTTTGCTGAAGAAAGCTTGAATTAGAGAGTTGCATCACTCTCGAGAAGCTGCACACCGTGTTGTGAATGCCTGCAAAATGCCAGAACCATAGGCAGAATGCATTTCCCATGCATTAAAAACACTCTAAAGCAAAAGCAACCGGGTGAAGGAATGACAGGGTGTCAGCTGCTCTGCAGACAAAATTAATGCAACAGTTGATGTGGGCTGGAACCTACATATCACAGTGACACTAGGGATCCAGAGGTAGTTATAAAGTCTACGGCCACTGGGGCTTGGAATTCACATGTAAAAGAGTGACATAGTGGAAGGATGATGGACGTGGAGAAGCTGAACAGAAAAATGATGAACACAACAGGACAGAAATGTGTGTGTGTGTGTGTGTGTGTGCACGTGCACTTGAGACAATGTTAGAGAAAGGCCACAGCATTGCTGTGCAGCTCAGTACCTTGAAGAAGCTGAGACGTTAGTTCTCCCTTTTCTTGATCCACTATTTTAAAAGGAAAATCTAATGGCTTAAAATACCACTAAAGCGAGCTTATTATAGTAAATAATTGAAATAATATAAAACACACATACGAAACAATTTGAACACTGCTATCTGACCCTCTGTTTATTTGCTTTAGTCAAGAAGCACCATTAGCCTATAAACAGACAACAAAGACCACAGACAAATTTTTCTCAAAGCTTAACGTGTGAACTCTTAAATAACAGCTTTGCACCCTAGTCAGATATACAGTATGAGAAGGTTGTTCCTTAACTCCTTTGTGAAACTATCTCATTTTGTTTTGCTGCCATGGAGCACCTAATAACTCACAGCTTATGTGCCATTTTTGACCTAGAAACACCAGCAGCTGTTAGGGGAATCGCTGGGTTTTGGGAAACTATAAAAAGGTTTTTAGCACATAAACCAAATTTATGAACAGATACTGCCCTGGAGAATAGAATTGTTTATGTTTTAGTATCACAGCCGTCACTTGTGCACAGTTACTTTGTCCTGTATTAATCCCCTGAAAAGGTTGAGCATCTTCACTCAGTCACTGAAATATTTTATAATTGACAGACTTCATCTGGCACTGAATATGTATAATAATTTTCTCCATAAGGAGCACGCTGTGCTGACACTAGTCTGTTCTGTTGTCGTCTTCCTTTATTATCAATGTCTGCATTGTTTTTTCAGCAGCATTGAAGAACACAAATATGAAGCTTCTAACTGAAAAAAGCTAGGTAATCAAAAAGCCAATTAATCATACAGATGAGCTCTGACATTCAGTGATGCAACAGACAGAAATACCACATATGCGTAACTGCAGTATTTTTAAAGTGTGCTTATTTGATGTAAGAATGATCTGAGAATGTAATCAGCATTCTTTGTCACAGGTGACAGACCAATATTGCACATTTCCTCGTACTGACATTACTCCTCTGAGCTCCACTTGCTCTGCTCCCACCTTACCTCCATTCTCATCTCCTCTCTGTTGAACCACATACTCTGACTTTGCGTACATTTCACTGAAATATGACAAGTTTAGGAACAAATATCCACCTGTTATTGCGCTCTGTAATTTCAAAAATATTAGGCTTTTCCAGGCCTTCTTTTTTTCTTAAAGCTCTATTTCCATCCCAATGCTCAAAAAATCACCAATACTGAAACTTCCAAACAACCTAAATAATAGCTGCAGGCACCAGCCTCAGTGAAGCCAGGATTGCAAACTGTACGACCTCTCTGCTTTTGTAGGTTTTCATTCTGTAATCTCTGCATCTCTGAAAAGTTCAAAGCCAGATGTGGAGCACAGAGTTCAGCTCCTCTCAGAGCTTGAACAACTTTCTTGTGTAGAAGAGATATGCACATGTACTTTGAAAACAAACCTGATGACAACTTCGCAAAGCCACAGTTCCTTGCCTGACAAATCAAATGTCAGAAGGAAAAGACTAGCCTTAATTACCACGGGAACTCAACTCTGAAGATGGAGCAAACATCGTCCATAGAATAAGACAGTCAATTCAGAACTGCCCGCTGTAGTCCTGGAGACTTGAAGTCCAAGAAGAGAAAGCAAGAGCTGGCAAAGATCAATTATTTCACATCACCCAGGGGACAATATTTCAGCAGGACTCAGACACAGGTACCTACAGTTCATTACCTCATTTGTATGCAGCAATGATATATTCACATGCATGTTAAAATAAAATTGTGACCACTGGACGTGGTCACTTAACAGTAGTAAGTGAAGGCACTGTACCGGCGACCTACTGTAATATTAAAAATAGCTAAGAATAAAAGCCTTATTTGCTGCATATCACATTGAAAAGGTAAAACAAAAGCTTTCCAGCAAAGAGTCATAGTTTATTACATGTCCTTTGCCATCAGTCACTCCAGCACTACTTTAACAATAAAATGGAAGAGCAATAACAAAGTGTACAGGTACAACCATGCCATGAAGACTCAGCTTGGGTGAGTTACTGCAGATGCTTTTGCCTCTAATACCAGCCCTTCAGTAAAGAATAAGGAAGGTATTTTGTGGGGTTTTTGTCTGAAGGATCTTCATTTTAACTGCACAAATAACATACAGTTTTAGAATCATTAAAATAATTTAACCTCCTCCTTTCAAACTATTTTTCATTGCCAAGAACATGACCTCATTAAAGTGATATTCAAAAAGGTTGATCAAAATAATGAGATGGTATCTGGTATGCCCCCATTTAAAATATTAATTAAGATCAATTATACACACTGATAATTCATGCAACATGCTCTTCTTTCTAATCCAGGAAAATAAGGGGTTTTCTTCTCTCTCTCCTGTTAAGCTGCATAAATGAATATATATCACATTAATACTGTTTTCAAAACTAACAAAAAAAATTGAACAATAAATAAGCTCAGGCAGAAGGAAAGAGAAGGAGGCAAATGTATTCAGGCTGAAGGTTACAACAAACCTGGGATCTAGAACATGATGACAATAACAATTAGTTTGAAAATAACATCCTATAAAATAGCACCCTATAAAGAATGAGAATGTTAACAGCAGTATGTTAAAGCACTTCTTATTAAATTCATTGTAAGCACTTCGCACAGCTTACCAAACTGTTTTATATAGTTTAGTCTCAAGCCTACTGCAAAAAAAAAGAAGATGCAGAAAAGCTTTTTAAACATGTCGTAAACAACTTGCAGTTAATGTCAAACTTCTCATGTGCAGGTAGGTTTGGAGGAACCACTAACTCTGCCCAACAAAGGCAACTGTGGGCCACAGCAAAAGCAGAAATTCAGTATGTATCTTCACAGTTCACGTGCAATTTTAAGATTGCTTGGTGATACTCATTCCCTTGCACCGGATCTTCATCTGTACTGTTGTAAAAGTAATCTGGTTAGGTTTATTTCCCTGTATATAACTATTGTGACAGATGAAATCTCATTGCAAATGTGAGAACTTAGTAAAGAAAACAACATTCTCAACATGAAAGCCTCCATCTTGGCAATATTAAGCCAGAAATAGCAGCAGTTAATACCAAAAACAAAACAAACGAACAAAAAAACAACCTCTGGCCAGTTTTATCTTTATCTCCTTAGAAAAGTCATCTTGTTTAACAATAAACATAACCAGAAAGTCAGTAGCAGAAATGAACGGAAACCTCTTCATTAAAAGGGAAGGAAGGCTTACCCTTTCTTCCAGTCGAGCCAGCTGCTCTTTGTAGTAGGCATCATGCTTCTTCAGTTCTCTGTCTTTCTCTTCCAGCTGCTTGGCCTAAAAAAAGAAATAGAGAGATAAAACTGGATCAAGAAAGAGCATCACTCACAAAGCAAAACATCTACTATAAATTGTACCAGCAAGGAATATACAGTGATTGAAAACTGCAGTCTATTAGTTTTTGCCAAACACTACATTAATAAGATGATGATTGCTGCATTGAAAATGTAAAGAGATTGTCTATTGTACTGTTTTTTCCTTCCCTCCTCAACAGCTGTGCCATGGTTTGTTCAAATGTACTTGGACACGTCACAAAGACAGAACCAAGCGTACCATGCTGGGATGAAATTTTTATTAACTTTGCAGATCACTTCTGAACTTAGGGAAATGTACTCCAGCTACCGCACAGAGTACACGCAGAGTTTGATTATTTAACTTTCTTTGTAAATTAATTGTTACTAGGTGGACATTCTGACACAAGAATAGCCAAACTTGCATCTGTACATTTGTAGGCTGTGATAAGAAGATATTTTATTATTTTTTTAAGTATTCGGGGATACATTTAGCATGTGCTTAATGCTGAACATGCGAATGTTTGGAAGAACCAAATACTTATATATTTGCAAAAGCAAATCTAAAAAGTGTATCTAAAACTCTGCTGTCCTCTGTACTTAACAATTACTCTTCTGGGAACCCCTACATTGGCTGAAGTACCCAACTAGAGTAAGCTGGAATCCTTTACTGTGTGGTTACTCATGTGTCCAGTAACTTAAAATAATACAGAAGCATTGTGAATGTCTGTGTTTTCAATACCATTATGACTCGAGTATTCATGTAAGACACACTGTTTTCAGCACTATTGAGCAAGTCAACTTTTTTTTTGGCTTTTCATCTGTAGTATGCTCAAATATGTAGTATTATAGGGACCCATTATGAATTACAGAATACATTAAAACTACACACATACAGACCAAATACATATACACCTCAAGTATGAGTGCAAACACATTCCAGATAAATAATGTTTAATAATAAAGCATGTTCAGTGAATAAAAATTAACTATCAGTGGTCATTACCACAATTGCCTACTCAAAATTAGTCATTTATCTCCAACATACTTTCACCCAGGTACTGATACTACAGAGTTAACTGCAAATAGTTCCCCATTCTAGCAGCATCATGAAAAATGTGAAGTGTAAACTCTCACTACTAATGATGATACTTCCAGTCATGCTCACAGAAGCATGTCAGAAAACTTACTTATGCTACACATTGTGCTATGCTTGCTGTCTAGATACAGGGCTTCCCTTTGTCAAGATTTGTTTCTGCAGACAGATAAAGAATAAAATAAAAACTTTGGGGTTTGGGTTAGTCCTAACTTAAAAACTTACCTTTTTTTGTATCTCCTGAAGCATGCAAAAAAAAAAATCAAAATGTTCAAGTTAAATTTATTATATAATGGTGAAGAGAAGGAATGCAGAAAAATACATGCCTGTCAGGCATATCTGGAATGTAGAACAAGGCTAAAAACTATACATAAGATGTCTTTCATATGCAACTTCACAGAAAATGTCCCTGCTCATCAGAAAAGCACACAACCAAGTTGTAATGCTACTTGGATGAGTCAAACCTTGCTATTCCTCCACCATCCTTTCTTCAGTATAACACCGTGGAGCACATGCTGCAGCCCTGACCACCATCATTTAAATCCTTTATTCACTACAGAAAACTGATTACAGGTTTTTCCAAAGCTGATTACACTAAATATTCTACAATCTACCACGCTTCGTATTGATCATGGTTCTGCTTTTCCCAGATAATCCCTGTATCACCTCTCAAACCTGCATCTTGTCCTGGTTCAGACAAGGAAACAACTGAAAATTCATTGCAGGTTGCGCATCCCCAAACCACCCCCCTTTCAGATATTTAATCCTATGCTTCGATGCATCATCATGGTTACCCATATGCAGTCTTTTTATGCATAAACACCTCATGATCCCTCAAATATCTGCAAATTCGAGAACATGCCTTTTGTTCAAGCGCAGTTAAATAGGCCAGCGACAAAGAAATTGTAAAATTAATGTTCCATTCCTCTCCCAAGAACTTAGTAAAGTTTTACATCTTAGAATTCAGAAGTGTTTCACACGATTCTATCGATGACCTGAAACCAAGCAATAAAATTGATTTTGGAAAACCAGTAAGATACAATAAAAAAACGTGCAAGAGTGCTGTGATTTGATTCACGTGCCACATTTCTGACGATTCACAACAGCAGAAATGTTCAGGGTTTAAAAACACAACAGGTCAAGGGTACACTGTAACAACCAAGGAAATGAAAAGTCCCTGTGTCAGAAACCTGTCCTCTCCTCCAGGTCCAGCTGATCAATCAGAATCAATTCTCTCATCTCACAGAAAGAAAACAATAGCAGGAGATTAACGGATCCTTCCTCTCGCAGATAAAGATGAGGAGTGAAAGAATGAGAGGCAATCTTCGCAACTGCTGCAGACCATTTTATGAAGCAGACAAATCCCACTAGGTTCAATCAAAAAATCCAAACATCTTGTACAGCAATGATAAAAACATTGATTATGTTTAACACTCTGCCATCAGAGCAGAGCTAAAGACTGCACCATGCTACAGCTGCATTTCTGATTTATAGAAGAGCTTGCAGCTCTTCTGCATAGTTTTTGCATCTTTTATAAGAGCAAAATTATGTTTTATCCTTGTTATGTGGCTACTATTTTCAACCCAATTCCCAATATTCTGCATGTTAGTCCTTGCAGTGCTGAAGGATTTAAGACCCACTCATCGTAAAAGTTTATATCAGACTGGCTCCATCCATATTAACCATGGTTTAATGTCCTAATACTGTCATTGTTCCTATTGGTTTCCATATTTAATAGTGACCAGGTCACATGCACATCTAGTCTATTAAAAAACAAACACATGCCAACATGTGATTTTTTAATTTTACTTTTTATTAAAACTCTTCGCAGGCAAGTTAGGGCTAGCTTAGATCTTAGCTCTGAAAGTGTTTGAAAACTCTCAAGAAATTTCAACTGGACGAAGAAAAGCTCTCAGTGACTGACGTCTAGGAAAATGACATTCCTAGAAAAACACCCCCAAAAGCCTTAATAGGACATCACAAGTTGCCCAAAGTGTTTCATAAAACAGAAATATAGAGCACGGAAGCCGTGAAAGCTGAAGAAAAAGAACTAATGAAAAGTTTCCAGATCACAGTATATTGGTCAGGACCTCTCTGTAACTGAGGAACTCAAACAGAACACATTCATATAAAAATTACTTTAAAAACTCTGGAGTGTTGATTTTGACTAAATTACCATGAGACACGCTTGATAGTAAAGTATGCTTCAGGTCTCACACCATAGACAAGCATGTTTAAACTGGATCATTTAAGATACTGCATCTCCAAGTCATATACCTGCATTATCCTATTACATGGGTCAGCAGAAATAAAGGAAGGTAGAGAATGATGAAAAATGGATTAAACAGAATTAAAGCGCCATGAAACATTCCTATTTAAACAAAAATTTGAGTACATATAGGTAAAAACTAAAATTCTCTTAGAAAATACTGCTTTTCAGGTTCACATCTACTGATCTGTAATTTTCTCCTGTATAGATACAATAGATGTCTTAATTCTGAGACAGGTTTAAATTGGCAAAACTTTCCAGAGGACCTCCATGTGCCTCTGCGACCAAAGTCCTTTCACCTACATCGATCCTACTGATCAAAAACCATTCAAAATAGAGAACTGGATTTTTTTTTTTTTAAATTTTATTTGCATCTGATCACTAAGTTTATATATGTGGAAGACAGAATGAGCAGGGGAATGCAAATAATGTTTGTTCCCAAAACATGTATCTGAATGCGAGTTTTTGCCCTGGCAAGTTTCTGATTTTTCTTTTTCCCCCAAGATAAAGAGCAATCAAAACAGCTGGATTTTACTGCACTAAAGGACATGGGGGCCAAGCAGCAGAATATATTCACAGTGCTTTTTTTGCCCTGAACCTATCAGAGCTTTTATATCACTGACAAAATAGAAATACTAGATTGTAGGAACACAAAAAAATACATTAAGCCAAAGGTTTAGTTCCTTTTGTGAAAGGAACTAAAGGAACTTTTTAGTTCCTTACTTCCTTTCCTTTTGTGAAAGTAACCGGAAGATTTGGTAGGCCAGTAAGAAACTCAGTATAGAAGTGTCTTCCATATAGCTAACACCCCTGGCATTTGTACAATAATGCAGACAGAGCAAAAAACCATAAATATTTATTTACGCGCACATTTATACTGGAGACAATATAAATATGCCAACAGAAGAGAATTCACTGCAGAAGTAAAAACTTGTAAGGTAATGTTATATTTATGGGGCCGCAGCAACATGATCCCAGTGAATATCAATTAGCCGTAACAAAATAATTAACAGTAGCCATGTATTCAATTAGCTGAATGCTGCACTTTAGTTGTAAATGAGATATTGTAACAGGTTCGTTGCTTCTTCACAAAGAGGCTTTAATAAACAAAGCATTTACTTGGGTGTTATTTAGAAAAGAAATCTACAAGGTCACCTTTGAGAAGCAGCCCACCTTCCCAAGATAATCCAAAATTAAAACCAAAAAAAACCAGATCACTAACATTAATTCTTTACTTTCATTTTAGAATTACTAGAAACTTGGACCAAGACTTAAAGGCCAAGCTGGATTTTCATTTTCAGAAGTAGCGCCTGGATCTGGCACAGCACCGGGATGAGTTTCTATCATCAGAGAAAAGAATGCCTACAGAAAACTCCTGCACGTCGCCTCGTACACAGCCGCAGGGAAATTCAGTCTACGCTCATCAGAGTGCTCACATGACAAAGCCAGACCCTTCTCATGCTGGTTATAAATACATGAAGAGAAATACAAAGACAGAGCCAGGCTCTGTTCAGTGGTGTCCAGCGCCAGGATAAGAGGCACTGGGCACAACCTGGAGCACAGGAGGTTCCCTCTGAACATCGGGAAGCACTTCTGTGCTGGGAGGGTGCTGGAGCACTGGGACACTTGGCTATATGTACAGACCAGACAAGAGGCTGGAGAGCAGCCTCACAGAAAGGGATCTAGGGGTTCCGGCTGACAGCAAGTTGGACATGAGTCAACAGAATGCCCTGGCACCCTGAGGTGCCTCAAGCACGGCATGGTCAGCTGGACAAGGGGAGGGATTGTCCCACTCTGCTCCGCACTGTTGTGGCCTCACCTCGAGCACTGTGTGTAGTTTTGGGTGCCACAACATAAGAAGGACATAAAAGTATTAGGGGGTGCCCAAAGGAGGGCTACAGAGATGGGGAAGGGTCTGTAGGGCAAGATACATGAGGAGCGTTTGAGGGCCCTTGGTTTGTTCAGCCCAGAGCAGAGCAGGCTGAGGGGAGGCCTCATGGCGGCCTGCAGCTCCCTCCCGAGGGGAGCGGAGGGGCAGGCTCTGAGCTCTGCTCTCTGGGGACAGCGGCAGGACCCGAGGGAACAGCATGGAGCTGGGACAGGGGAGGGTCAGGCTGGGTGTCAGGGACAGGTTCCGCACCCACAGGTGGTTGGGTGCTGGGACAGGCTCCCCAGGGACCCACAGCACAGGGTCACAGCACCGAGCCTGACAGAGTTCAAGAAGCATTTGGACAGCACTCTCAGACACAGGGTTTGGTTTTTGGGTGGTCCTGTGTGGAGCCAGGAGTGGGACCCTTGTGGGTCCCTTCCAACTGAGGATAATCTAAGAGGTTGCCCAGAGAGGTTGTGGTGCCTCCTCCTTAGTGAACTCCAAAAGCCACCTGGACGTGGTCCTGGGCACCCTGCTCTGGGTGGCCCTGCATGAGCAGGGGGGTTGGACCAGATGATCTCCAAAAGTCCTTGCCAACCTCAACTACTGTGATTCTGAGGATACAAAACATACAAATTTGTTCTGTCCTTCGTAGCACAAACAGACAGCCAGTTGAAAACAAATGATTAACAGTTATTTTAAAAAAGAATAAAGGAACCCACGTAGCTGTATGCAGCAAGGTTGGAGCTGTGTACAGTTTATTATTGCTTTTCTTTAAAAACCTTCAGCAGATAAAGCAATACCAGGTAGTTTAGGAGGGAGTTTATAGGCTGATTTCAAAATTAGCTCTTGAAGCACTCAGCAGTCCCAGGGTTACAGCTGCCCCTCAGTGAGGGCTCCAAGCTCCAAATTCATTAACATCCATCGAGTTTACAGAAGAACACCCCTGAGATCGCTTCAGTTTGCATTTTTCAGTTAGAGAATAATAATCTGCTTCAAAATAAGAGTTCAACGCTAAATTTATAAGGCATCATCAGCAATCTGAAAGGGGTGGAGTGATCTGCCTAGTCTTGCCAAGCTGCTTCATGGTGATTTCCCCACCACCACAATAAAAAAGGCAGAGGAAGGGGTAAGTGGATGACCAAGGGACCAGGTTTTCTACGTGACTTTCAAGGCTGCAAGTGGCTTTGGGTCCAAGGGCTGAAAGAGCACTCTGACTGTCAGAGCGAGTTTACAAGACTATGGGGATTTGCCCTATGAAATGCTAACTAAAAAAACGAGGGCTTTTTTGCCACTGAGTAATGGGAAAGGTCACAGAAAATATCTATAGACCTTCAGGCAGGCCTGTGTAGTTTGAAGAAAAGGTTAATGGATTAACAGGCAAAGAAAGCAGCGGTAGAGGTCTGGCCTTCAGCAGCTCCAGAAGAGGAAGATCTGGCAGAAGAACTGCTGACAGGGCAGGGAGGATATGATGCACCAGAACTGCAGGAGAGCAGATCTCAAATGCCATTCCGAAAATCATCTTTCACATTTATGTAGCAAAAGACTTTCTGTTTGTTTTACAATTAAAGTTTGTTGGATGACTGTACCTGTGCATTAAAACAGGGTGTGAATTCTCATGAATTCTCGTTGACACTAGTGTCACTCATGTGCAAACTGTGACTGTCATGTTGTAAAACAGCTATTCTGCTGGTGAAACAAGTATTCTGCTTCTGATGTCCACCAGGCTGTTCTGCACAGAAACACTTTTGCAGTGGACTACATTCAACTATCATGAATAATCCCATGCATTCATATTTGCACACTGATTAACATGAAAAGGATTAGTTACTTGTATTCATTATTATGGTCAGCAAAACTACCATCTTCATTCACTGCATATAGCGTCCCAATAAATACGATTAATTTTCCGCATTTAATGTATGTTGGATTACAACAGCTTTGAATTTGTCTTCTATTTCAACCTATATATATATTTATAATATAAATAATAATTTATAATATAAATAGTAATACATATACACACACAGACAAGTATGTATACACACCATCCTGAATGGGCACTAGAAGTAAATTATCGATATTATTATGAGTATATACTTCTTCCTTACCCCCCAAAAGAACTTATTTTGAAGATATCACTATTCATAAAATCATTCCTAACCACAAAAAAAAATGATCCAAACATCACTTACAAAAAAGCTATGCTAATTTCCACTTGTAAAGGTGGAAAATAGCTATGAATTAGAAACAGCAGCAACAATAATGCATCATAAAACATATTCTTTGACAACTGTAATTAAAACAAGCTTTTGTAATTACCAGTAAATGTGCTACAGTACAGTTTCTAAAAATAATGAAGTCCTAAAAGAACGAGTAGTAGAAAAGATCACTCTGAGAGGAGGCTAATGAAGAAAATTAAAAAATTGAATTTATGAACAAGTTAGGATCTATTCTACACAGGACACGACATTAAGCTTCATTTACTACATCTAGTTATAAACCAATGGAGTTTAAAAAAACACGAGTATGATTCAGGGAGAATAGACAAATACAGCTTAGGTACTCAATGGGATCAGAGGATAGCCCCCGTTGGAAGGCCACCTACCACATGCTCCTGATCAGAGCAGGATCAACTAAGAGACCAGACTGGGCTCCTTGGGGCTGCACCCAGTTGGGTTTTGAAAACCCCAAAGCATGGAGACTGCACAGCCCAACCTATACCGTGCCTTCATCCACAAGGTCTCTGTACAGGCGAGTTCACAGAGGAGATGAAGCAACAGCATAGATAGGGTTTGAGTCAGCGATCACTTGAGAGACTTCAGGTTTCTCCCCGCCTCAATTATGTTATGATTCTGTCCCCAAAACGACAGACAGAATAGTCATATTGTACAACACTACCATGAAGTGAACAACATGAGGACTAAAGAAAACCTGCACTCATCACCAGACTCTTTTCCTCACTAGATAAACCATCTGGTTTGTTCAGCGTGAAATCAACATGGTTTGAAGATTTTACTTCCTCGAAAATGAAAATTAAAATACATTAACGACTATTACATTCATTAGCAATATGCAGAAAAGCCTCATGTTTCCATCCAATCATAGTTCAAAGAAACAACAGACACCAAGCAAATCTGTATTGCATATATGCATGCCAGCGGGAATAAAAGAAAAGCATGACTTATTTCCAAAACTGTATACGTTCTTTTCATTTAACTAATACAGTCCAAAAAGATCAAATATATCAAAGACTATCTGTACTGCTGCCAGGTATTTGTAGTAATTCAAATAATGTCTATAACCTTTTCTGACAGCTTCTGATGTTTCAGTCATGTGTCAAACATTTACAGTTTCCACTAATCTTAAAGAAGCAGTCATCGACTGTTCCATATGTGCCAAACTGGATTTCTCTACATAAAAATGGAGCAAGAGAACTGTTATTCTGTAAAATTCAGAAGGAACAACTGTCAGTAAACTGATTTAGGACTATGTTCTACTTCCAGCTGTGCTATCATATCACTATTCTAGTCGTTCCTAACTTTTGTGTGTTTTAATTTATTTTTATTTTTATTTTTACTGTGTTCTAAATTGATCTAACAATAATTTTACAGAAGTACTTTGAAATTCCTAGTTGAAATGAACAACAGAAAGACAAAGAAAAGGTAAAAAGAAGCACTGAAAATTTGATGTACTGTAAAACAATACACCACATAAGACAAAGGAAAGCACAAGGAACCTCAGCCCTTTCAGAAGATATTCTCATGCTTGACCACAGTCCAAAACCAAGTTAATAACATATTTGCATCTCAGTTACCTAATAGCTACTATTTAGTCTAGAGGTAATTTTGACATCTTTTAAGCTATCTAGGAAGTTTTATTCTTGCTTCAGGAATCCAACGTCTTTTGCTAACACTTTCATATTACATTATTATATTTTTTGAAGCTTTGTAAACTGAAGATTCAGTAGACTGAAGGCAAACAGTGAAATAATTCTCATAGGCACTGCACTAATATAAGCAATGAAAACTCAACATCTCATTGAAGCCCACTTCAAAGTCAATCTCATCTGAAATCCCACAAAAACTTACTCTCTACCTCTATATTTGAGGTCCAGAAGCATCAGGGACCACACATTCTCCGGCATTATTTTCCATCTGCAAATATCCTACTTCTTGTATCAAATAATCAAAACTATATCTAAGTTGATGTGATTTCCTTCAAACAGGAGATGCATCATTGAAACTGACTGCTTGGTTTGTTATCCTGGTAGCCAGTTTCCATTAAAAGCAAACAGTGATGATGCCCAAAAAGGTAAACACATTTTTGAATACAAAATAAGAGTACATTTATTTCTCCTCAGCTATTCAAGTTATTGATTTCTGCTTAAGACACAAAAGCACTTGTAACTAGTAACTACTTCAGGTGTTTCTCAATTTGAAAAATACAATATAAGCAGCACCTTCATTTTTTGATATTCAAGTAGCTACCATTTAAAAATATTTTTATGACAACAGATTATCTGTATCTTTTGGAAATTAGATCCGGTTACATTGAACTTTTCTCTTTAGTAATAAACAAACCATCAGAATTCATTGTCTCTCTTTCAAATAATTCAGCCATACTGTCTGCCATTACCTTGAAACAGAGACTTTCTTAATCAGCTTGATAGAAAAAAGAGCTGCAATCTGTAGATAATTTAAAATAGAAGTTGCAACTCAACAACAAGCTGATCTTTTAAATGGTGCACATGAACTAATTGATCTGTAACAGGGAAATATTTAGGTATTTATTGTCAGCATTGCCAAAGGAACATCAGTTTGGTCAGTTATATAGCTATAGCTGTAGCTTTCACAGAAGACCTTTTCCCATCAAGACACATAGAAAACTAACATGGTAAAGAAAATATTTATAGCTAGTAGGTATGTCATATATACCAAGGCTATACAAAATGTTATCCCTCTGAATACATCATTGCTTTTTAGTTCTTTTGTTTCATCCCCTGTAACACTTCAAAAACTCAACGTAAGCAAATTATAGTACTGTTCCATCACTCTTTTCATCATCTCTCTGAAGTATTCTCTTAAGGTTGAAAATCCTATGTGATAAGAAAAGTTACCTGTTTAAAACATTAAATATAAACTAACATTCCGCACAGCTAGAAAGCAAAATCTTGGGAAACAGGTGGAAAAAAGGCAAAAAGCATATTTATACACAGCAAGAGTGAATGTTTATTTTTCCTTTAATTAGCAAATGACAATCCTGGTCTTTAAGAATTTTCTTTAAAGTTTTAGCAAATTATTCTGAAACAAGACCACAAGAGAATCATTGCCCTGAGTAGAATACTTCTGAAACAAGCAGGGATTGATTTATACATTGATTATTGGTGAGCATCTTCCTTTTGTAAAATCCTATAACACGTGCCATCGAATTTCTATGTCCAACTTCCATTCACTGCACTTTTATTTCTCATCTCATTTGATTGCTAAGTCTCTAGGGCAGATCCTGGAACTCACTACATACCTGTGCAATGTTTAACATAATTAGACTTCAAACTCTGCTGGTGGTATTATTCTATCAGAAATAAAAAATATTCTAAGCACAGAAAAATTATAGCATGTTTTTTAAATTATAGAAAAAGCACAATTAATACAAGACAGTAAGGAAGACAAACACTTGATTTTTGTAAAGAGCATGCTGGAAAAACAAGTTAAAAGAATTTAGGTTTGTTTGTTTTGTTTTGGTTTGGTTTGGTTTTTAAAGCTTTGCCCAGTTCTAAGTATGCCAGTAATATGGGACAGAGCAACTAAAAAAACTTATGCACACCAATAACTAATTGGAGGCAGTAAATATATTTAAAAGATGGTCTGATTTGTATTCCTTATCTTATTTTGACTTCCTTGTCATGTCAATTTGTTGACAGAACATTTAGAGAGAGAGAAACATACCATGGCAGAGACTGGCTGTTATAAAAACATGGTGCTACATTTTACTGTATCTTTTTTTTTGGCAGTAAGAAAGCATAAAACCGTTGACTAATGGGTTATTCAAAAATAATTCAGCAATATCTTACAGGAAAAAAATGAAAACCAAATAACCATAAAATCCAAGGAAACTCTTAAGGGCTCAGTGAAAAATCGGGTATAAAAATGACCAGAAAGACCAAACCCAAGATGATGTGGTCAGTGTCCCACGTTTCAGGCAGTTTATAATTCAGATGACTTCAGTCATCTAGAAAAAACGCTACATGGAGACAACCAGAGCTGGAGACCATTTTGTGTTATTAGAGACCAGAGAAGACCGTGTAGAACAAAACCAAAGCTATTTCAGTTACAAGGAACAGGCAGCGTGAAGAAAGGGGAGATCCAATGAGGACGAACAGAAAACGATACAGCTTGGAAGCAAAAGCCTGTTCCAGCCACGTGAAGCATTTTTAATCTGATTGTAAACCCCAAGAGAAAGGCTTTATATTCCTGCAGGCAAGCCAATAAAAACTTGTCCAGTGCGTAACAATAGCAGAGCTAGGGCAGAAAGAGATTTATGAACGAAGGAGGAAAGAAGACAGCACCACACTGCGATCGCATTATTTGATGTAGGCTAAAAGCAGATCTTCCCAGAGCTCTGGTCACTATACCCAAAAGCTTCAGAGGAGTAAGAAACTGGAGATGTCTAAATACCAAAACCACCAGAAGTGCCTCTTGTGCATAGAAGGGTACATGATAGAGGTATACAAAATAATTAGTTGTTCAGAGAAGGTAAGTCAGGCTCTCTCATTTACTCCTTCTCAGTATACCAGACTGAGGAGATACTCAGTGAACAGTGAAATTGAAAAGCAACAAATTTGGAACCAATTAAATGCATAATTAACCTGCAGAACTCATTGCCACAAGTTATCAGTGAAGCCAATCGCTTAGCAAAATCCAGAAAAAGTTGAGATGTTTGTATTAACCCTGAGAACATCCACAGTTATACCTATGAGGTAGTTGAGACTGGATTCCTTCGAGGGCTCTAAACCTCATCATTTTGAGAACAATTAAAAATATTGAAGTCTGTCAAGCATGAATTATAAGAGATTAGGAGGAAACTCCCTGTCCTTTTCATACTCCCTGGATGCTACAAAGTTCCTCCAGACAACTATGCCTTTCCCTGTTGTGTATGACAAACAACATTATTTGAGTCCAAAAGTTTGGCCATTTCAGTCAGCTGCTGTCAGTCTGTAGTTACAAAACCAAAAAGAAAAAAAGCCTGAAATACACATTGCCAAGTCCTTTTTTTCTTTTAGGATAACAACCTATCTAGGGATTAAGCAGATCCATCCATAAAGCTCCAGGAAGTCTTCTTGCAGAGCTGCCTCTCATCTGTGCGTTAGTAAGGGCTAAGATGCTACAAGGAGCCAACCTGAAATGAAACTCAAGGTATAAAGCAACACGAAATATCTCATCAGCAGGAAACAAATAGCTAACAAGTAAATTTAAATACTGCTGAAACCAGAATGCCAAACTGGTTCACAAGGCTTTTGCAGAAAGAAAGACTGCAGAGTTTCTCAGCTCAGCAAATTTCCTACCATTAGCCTTACTGTTCTTAAGACAGAGAAATGCACACAGCAAAAAGCACAATTTTCCAGACTGGAGAAGAGCAAAAGCGCTGAGAAGCACAATGAAGGACAGAGAGTCCATGCTCTGAGTTCACAGAAGCAAACCAACACTGAAGTCTCCTCTAGCTTCCTCCTCCTCATCTCTGCTCTCCCCCTTTCCCTCTTCACCTCCCCAAACACACAATGGAAAAGGCAAAACTGTCACAGCCATAGTTTCCACTCTTCTTCGACCCCTCTGCCTAAACAACTATCTGTGGCGAGTATAAATTAGGCCTGTAATTTCAATAGAAATAGTAATGAGTCAATCACTTGAAAATCAAATATTATCACTGTAAGGGCTGGGTAGGAATGGATGAGAATGTCTCATTATGATCCACCACTAGAGAAGCTATTAATTACGATGTTGGTTTTTCTTATCGTTTACTGCTGTAACACAAATAGAGCAGCTCAACCTTAGACATCGATTAGGATTCTGCTGCGTTCAGCACTGCACAAATGCAATATGGACAATTAGTGGAAGGAAGAACACCTGCAAGATTTAATGTAATATATATTCAAGAGATAAGAGGGTAGAAAAATATACTGCAGACAATAATTAACATCCAATAAGCCATTCCTTGAGGTATTTCAGGAATTCTTCCATTCCTGAGAACACGAGTGCTAGAAGGCATAATAACAATTAAGCTAAACTTGTGCTCCCTTTTATTATAATTTCCAAAGCTGTAAATGTTTTTAGTGATCAGAACTATCCTGACATTTACTACTTTTTGTTTGCTTGTAGTTTTAAGCAGAAGAGAATTAGGACTCCAATGCAAACAGCTTCTGGCTCAAGGGCACCCCGAATAAATGACGTCCAACATAGCGCCCTGCACGTCAAGCAACGTGACCCTAAAATGGAGCAAGCGTGGTCCTGGGGTGCGGGTGTGTGAGTTGCACCCTGAGCTTGACTGCCTGTGCAACCTCAGGAAGAGTTTCTTTCCTCCTGGGTATCGGTGATGCTTGCAAGAACTCCAGGGCTGTCTGTACAGTGCTCAGAGAATCTACAATCCATACATTTTGATAAAGGAATACTATTATTTTAACATGACCGTTTTATGTTGTGGGTGAGCAAGTCTGCGAGTGAAAGCAAGCACTTAAAAGTGCTTTACAGAAAAGTGATTTCATCCCAGTCAATAGACTGCTTCAGGAAAATATAAGCTGTCAAGTACTTTTATAATAACGGACAAAAAACCTCCTGCATTTTGGGAGTTGCTAAAACATGTCAATTTTACGCAATCTTTTGTGTACTGCCCAACATTTAGAGTGCTAGAAAGCAAAGCTCTTCTCTGAATTTGTGAAGTGTTTTTTTTACCACATACTTAAACCTTATTTGTCATGCAATACAGACTGTTCTAGGCCACAGAGAGAATTAGTGCTTAATTTTCTAAACGTGGAGAGACATACCAACTACTCGCAGAAGTAACGTCTCTGGTATTTGCATGAAATTGAGAATAGCAAGGAATTGTTTAAATTAGATTAATTCAGCAATGGTAGAAAAGTAGCAACTTTTCTCTGTCCTTAGAAGAGGAGGAAAAAAAGATTCTGCAGAACAAAACATGACTGATCATAAACAGGCAAAGATTAATAAAATGTTAATTCATCCCTCATAACAAAGAGTACATGACACCCAGTTTCAGGTTACTAAATAGGGTATGGCCCTGCAATGAAACAAAAAGAAAACTTATTTTATCCACTCTTTTCCACCCTCTCATTGTCTTATGAATTGCATGGGAGATCAGGTTTCAGAGACAAATAACATAAGAGATAAATACAATTGACTTTCTCTACACTCTTCTTGGAATATTTTTGGAATTCTTCCCCATTCATGAGTGCAAGCATCTACGGCCACACTAAAGAGATTCTCCTTTTTTAATTTTGGATCTAGAAGAACACACTTAATATAGGTTAAGAGACATTTATTTTCAAAAAGAAATTATTAAAAAAGAAAAATATTGCATCAAAAAAAAAGAAGAAATAATCATTATAACCGCTAGTGTTTGCAAGATATCAGATCACAGCACAGCTATCCAAGCCATACCTGGTGTTCTACTTTTATTTAACACTGATACACATGCAAGGAGATGGAGAGGCTAAAGAACTGAACTTCCAACAGAAATCACATCTTTCTCACAACAGACCTCATCATGTGGCAATCTCTGAACATTCAAAAAATATGTAAAAATTATTCACATGGGAGAAAAATACTCACAGGCACCCTTTGGTACATGTATCACCACATAGTATGACCCTGGTACATTTTAAAGTCTTAAGGAGAAGAGGTCAAATTGGTTTTTGAGACAACACAGCAAAGTACTGACCACTGCACCAAATGGTATGGTTATGTTTAACCTATTACTGAATCTGTGCCTCCAAAAGGTGCTACAGCAACGCAAGACTGCTTTTAAATGGGACATAACACCTCCCATAAGAAAAATGTCTGAAGGGCTCCTGTAAACAGTGGGTTCCCCCATTACCCTAACCGACCATCAGCTTTGTTAACTGCAACCTACCTTTCAAAATGCAGTAGGCAGTCTCGGGCAATGACTATTTTTCACTTCTTTCTTTTATGCTACTGAGCATTATTAGCCGTCTGCCACGTTCTACGTTCGCAGCCCAATTTATAGGTGGAGGAAGCAATAGATTTACATGCCGAAGTTAAAATGTATTCGGGCACTGAAACCCTGACAAGGTAACCGTGGAAGAAGCACAAACATTATTACCAGCGGTGACATACAGCCCCAGCCCAGCTCAGACACACTCCAGAGGAGAGGTGGAACAGATGAGCGTGAATCTCCATTACGCAGAGTACCAGCACGGATGCATAAATTCTGCTCCTATAAACTAAAATTAAAGACAGTCTTATTTGCTTTTATGCAATCTTCATCTGTAACATACAGCAAGCAGTATTTTTTTTTTTAATGGTGGGGAAATGGCCTCATATCTCCTCTTACTTAAGCGGAGTCAGTAAAAAAAGGCCTAAGCAGTTTTCCTAGGAATTTAAGCTGTAAGGTTTTACTACTGTAATAAAAAATAAGCTAATTTTAAGACAAACCTGAGCTTTTTTTCAGTTCTGTAACAAAAACACCTAAACACACACAGTCCATGGCCCATGCAAGCAGAGCCACTTCATCAACCAAGACTAAAAAAACAAAAATATAAATAAAATAAAGAGAGCCATTGTCAGATTGGAATCCACCTATTCAAATCAAACCAAACAGGTAAACTCTGGATATTTTTTAATTTTATTTTCTACTTAGGCTGCTGGCCCATGCCAGCTTCAGCGGATCCGATGCCCTTGTGGTCACACATTGCCTCCTCCTCCACCGGGAACCAGCCTGGCCAGCCACCGAGTGTCACTTCCTGACCCACGGGCTTGGTACCCAATATAGGGCCAAGAAAAAGTCCTTGCAAGTGACTGTTCACTCAAAATTCCTGGGGTTTCCACTGCAATTGGGTCCTACCCTTTATGAACTGCACAGACACCAAAGGCCTTCTTACTCTAACAACTAGAGAAATATTCTAGAGAAGATGTTTTTACTCCAAAATAAATATTCTACTAGCAAACAAGTAGGGAACGTTGGAAGTAGTTAACATTCAGAATGCCCGAATTAAAACAGAGCTAATATTGTAGCTGTGGCTAAGCGACATAAGAAATGCACGCAGGGATCTGGACTTCTTAATCACCTCAAATGCTACAGCTGGAAAGCAAATATACCTGCTTTGGGCATATAGGCTTTTTTTTTTTTTTTTTTTTTTACCCACGTGAAGAATATTACTTCACATGTATATATATATGTATATATATATATATATATATAAAAATATATAGCCACTCAAATATGTAAGTATACACTTCTACGTATACTCCGTGAAAAACCTTTCTTATTCCATACCTTGATCTCAAAAATTACAATAGACAGTGAAGATCTTACATGTTTGTCCTACCTGTGTGTTTGCAAACACGAATGGATTAAGAGGAAAATATGAGGCTTCTACAAAATACTACATGAAAACACTAATTGGCACTTTCTTAAAACAAACAAACAAACAAAAAACAGCTCCTTTTTGAAGCCTGAAACTGTTTCCACTTTTATCCATGCATAAGGCTTCCAAGTGATACCAGAATTGAATCTGAATCAAAAAACAGAAAGAGCAGGAATGGTATATATAAATAACAGGGGATGAAATTTTCAAAAGGATCAGCATTTTTGCGAAAACATTTATCTACACATCTATGAGCAAATTTAGTGGGACCAAGACTAGGCCCAGATACTTCTTCAGGGATTTTTTGTTTGTTTTTAATATAACATGGAATCAAAGACATTGAATATTTGACTAATATTCTTTGTTCAGCTCCCAAAAAAAATTTCAAAGCCTTAACACCAGCATTCCCAAACTGCTAAAGAAGTGCCAACGGTATCCTTTTTAAATGTCTTTTTTGCACAACAAAAGAAAACAAAATAAGAAGCCACACAGACAAAGATCTCCCCTAGTAGTTAGAGGTTCAAAAGGATAATGCAGGTGAAAATAGTACAAACTAACAGAGCAGTGAGCACAAGCACAGGTACAGCCGGGCTCTTTAGAGCTCTATAAGAGCAATGGCTTTTATCATCATATTCCCTCCACATAAGTTAGATTTTCTGTCTAAAATTTATGGGAGGAATAATTCTGACAAATATTTTATTCCTCTGTCTGCTCGTAGACATTTACGGGCTTAACAAGCAAAAAGCCAGTCACATCTGAGGCTGAGGACCGGGGAAGATGCCGGTAAAATCGCAGTCGCAGCTCATCTGCTCCGGGCGACCTGAGCCACACACTCTCTGATGTTATTTGCAAACCAAGACTGTGATAAATGAAGAAGACGCAGAGAAGACAGAAAAACTGAAGTATTTATTATGGGCAAAATGGGAAAAACAGAGGGTACTTGCAGGAAAACATGGAGGATCGGTATAACGCTCTCCCCCAAGGCGCTAAGTTTCCTGGTCTGGCTGGGAAGGTGGGTGAGGAGGTAGAAGGCAGAGTCCTCTAAATGCAGGTTGGAAGAAGAACCAAGACCAGTGTCCAGCTACTGCTGACCACCACTACCAGGGGAAACTCCTGCCAAAGACAAGCACGAGTATTTCCTCTCCATTCCCACAGGCACGAACATGAAGCACTCCAGACCAGCAGACCAGGGCTAGAAGTATCATGCAAGAAGGCACTCTGATGAGAGAAGCTTCTTCGTATCTGACTTAGCTTGGCTAAAAACTCATTTTTTAACACGGACTGGTTTGGGTTGGAAGGGACCTCAAAGCCCATCTCATTCCACCCCCTGCCATGGCAGGGACACCTCCCAGCAGCCCAGGCTGCCCCCAGCCCCATCCAGCCTGGCCTTGGGCACTGCCTGGGACGGGGCAGCCACAGCTCCTCTGGGCAGCCTGGGCCAGGGCCTCAGCGCCCTCAGAGTAAAGAATTCCTTCTTTAAATCTAATCTAAATCAACCCTTTTTTAGTTTAAAGCCATTCCCCCTTGTCCTATCACCACGTCCCCTGACAAAGAGTCCCTCCCCAGCTTTCCTGCAGCCCCCTTTAGGTACCAGAAGGCAAGACCAGCAGAAAAAGCAGGAAGCCATTTTCTAAAGTTAAACTAACTGTAAATAGTAACACAGCTTGTGAACCTGACAAGGTAAGGAGGAAGGCCTGCAGACCTCCTGCACCTGCAGCTGACCCCCTCCCAGAGAGCACACAGGAGACAAGCAGCAGCGGACACAAGCCATGGCCCTACAAACGAGATTTATGACGTGCCGTCAGAGAAAAGCACCCACAAGGAGCAAATCAAACAGTGACGATGACAGTGCCAGCAGCAAAGCTTTAGGTGAGGGTCTGCGGGAGGCTGACAGCAGCGGATGAGACGAGGCACTACAAAGGACGTCGGTAACAAAACCCTGCACTTCGGTTTGGGAAGCCAGTTTACCAGAGCATGTTTCTGAATTGCACTGGCATGCTTCCTGGAGCTTCATTACTTGGAGTATTCTTAATTTATTTTTTATTTTTTCTATGTTCTTGATGGATTTTCTTAAATTAAGATGCACCCACAGCAGGAAGGAGTGAAAGATACAATCTTACTGCTATTTTCCTCATGATGGTTGAAGTAAAATTATTCCTAATATTTTCAGGGCTAGGAAAAAAATACATGAAATGTTCACAAATTCATAATTACATTTGTAAGCAATTCAAAGACTGCCTTAATATTAAAAAAAAACCTTGGGATGAAAAGGAATAAAAACATCTGAGAGACTAAGTTAAATGCAATAGGTTAATAATTTCTATTATCTTATCACTAAGGTTTATACATTCATAAAACCATAATGGCAAGAAAAATTAGAGTTAAAAGAGAAATATGTCTACACCCTTACCACTGCTCTAAACATTAGATTTTGAAAAAATGAGGATCTGCTTATTAATAGTATCATATCAGAAACACAGTGAAGCTGTCTCCCCATTTATTTTTAAACTATTCCTACTACTAGAGCTCATGGATTAAGGCAAACACCCTTCGCAATAACATAACATGGCAGCGAATCAATAAAACTCAGCATCATAAAACCCAATTCCACTCTGCCCTACTACTTTTTCCCCAAAAAAAATTATGTATAAACCTACAGGAAAAATAATCTACATGCTGCCATTGCCTACATTTGGGAACAGACGACCCTAAGGCTGCTTTAGGTGTGATGAAGTTGTGCAGGTATCATCCTTTCTGAAATCACCAGTGATGGACCTAACCTTCCCTAAACGATTCACGAAGAAAGAAAATTGTGACAAAGAACTGAGTTTCAAACACTCTTGATGTAATAGTTTTGAGTGATTCTTGTTAGCGTAGCTTTTTCCCCCTTTTAAACATTTTTTAAGAACTATAGAGTGTATTTTTATTTATAAATAAGAAAAAAAAAATGCAACACACTCAGCATGCAATAATAACCAACCATCCAAGTGCCACATGTCTTGAGAGAGATCTAAGACAGGAACAAATTAACTTAATCCTATTACTTTAAGGTCCAGGATTGAAAAGAGCTGCTGAACACTTGTGGTGAACCTGTGTCACTTTGATCTTCATTGTAACAGAAAAAGCAAAATGACATGCTGAAATGAAAATCATTTATAATAGATGAAAGCAAGGCTGAGCGCTCCATGGATTAAATGTGTTTAGGAGAGTCAGTGGGTGAAAAATAAATAAAAATTACTATTTTCTCAAGCCCTCTTTTCCCATCTCACATCCTTTTCTCAAACTCAAGTTCAGCTCCAGCTTCCCAAAATTACCTTTAATTACTACATATATGAAAACCACAATGAAAAGAAGAAAGCACATTAAAATATTGGTCGTACCTAATATGTCATTCCATACTGACTCAATTGCATGTGATTAAACAACTAAATCAAACTAGAAACAGAACCATGAATTTTTATGTTGTAAAATTAAAAACGGGAAGAATAAGAGTTTCATCTTTCTACCCCTCTATTACTGCTGCAGCTTGAATTTAAATTCATTTCTCCATATTTCAATCTCGATTTCTAGATGTTTTAATGGAGCATTTCACTGGCTGCTACAAAAGGATGCTACGAATGCAAAGCAAATACTCACTCTTATACACAAGCAAGATCACATGACACACATTAAAATGAAATTATATTGATAATTCGACCTTAGGGTACCTTACAGACTTTGTGTTTTTACTCAGTTGTGTGTGCTTCAAGTAATATCTCAGTGATGATTATGTTACGATCTCCATCATGAGTCAATGAAAACATCATAATTCAAAATATGGTATTTTTTTCAGAACTAAGTTTTTGTCTGTTTTAATCTTCTTAAAAATATTGCTGCTAATGATGAATTTGGAGGAAAGAAAGCAACCTGCTCTGGCCGAGCCAGCCTTCGGCAGGGTGGCTGGACCACATCGCCTCCAGGGGCCCCATCCAGCCTCAGCTGCTCTGCGATCGCACAGAAATATTCCTGCTTTTCTTTCTGAATAACTACTAGCTGCTAAAAAGTTGGCAGTCCTACCAGTGACATTTTTATCCGTTTCTGGCAGATTGGAAGTTGTCAGGACTGCGCTGTATATGCCGCTTCGTTAACTGCAGACCCTTTGGTCAGCCTTGGCTACAGTGACTGGCAGCTGCCAAAGCACCAGTTCCTGCAGAAAAGCAATTTATCAGATGCTGCTCCTACAGAAAAGAATTTTAAAAAGAAATTTAAAACTCTCATATGCTACAGTCAAACCACAGATAATTTTACTCCTAATATCTGCATGTGTAAACAAAGACCTGTTTAAACTACGTGGCAACAATCTTGGCAGAATTCTCCGGTCGCCAATTTGCTGCAGTAACGTTGTTGTAACCCTCCAAACCTCAAGTTCATGGCTCATTTACAGAGAAACAAAGTAATGGGCACTCTGAGGCTATCTGCTTCAGTAGCCATCCCTCGAAAAGTATCCCTCTTGAAAAATTGTTCACTCCGAGCAGGAGCTGAGGCACTTAAATCACCGGTTGTTTCTCCACCCACACCCCAACGCAATGAAAGCATTCGGCTCGAGCCCTACAGGTATTACGGAACAACCCAGAATCACAAGAGCAACCCAAGCACATGAGAAATGACCTGTGCTCGGGTCTGGTAAAAATGAAAGCTTCAGCAGCAGCTCCAGATTTCCTTGCTTTTATAAGACTATCCAGTTTTGACTATGAATAATTGTGGAAACTTCTATTTTGTCTGGAACTCGTCGCTATTTCCAAGTTCTGGTGGCAGAAAACCCCACATCTGAGTTCGTACTTGCAAGTAGAAGTTAAGAAAATCAGTTTAATTAAATAAAAATATCTTAGTCAACAAATTACATCTGACCTCAGAACATTAGCATTTACTCCGAAGTTATCAGCATGGTAGTTTTCTAACATATTTTCTTCCTTTACGGCATTACCAAAATTCACTTTTACATATCATGAGCCTGACCAACTACAGGGAGGATAAAAAACACATTATTTGAAACCTAACTATTAAATTATGCCACAACATAGGTGTTTTTTTTCTGCATCTGTAACTCTACAAAATTCTCATGTGAATGTTGCAGGCAGGACACCACAATTTCAGTGGTTTCCCTGCGAAACATCGCACACATTTCACGGGTATGTGTTGTGTGGGCTTTTTAATTACCGTTTGTGGATATAATTCTGCTATCCACTAAAGACCACATCAGCTCTAAAAAGGAGAAATGTCTCTATCATGCCGGCTTCTGTTAACTGAACTCCCTGGTGGCTTGGAGGTTCTGGGAGAAGTTTGGGGCACCACCTGCATGCAGGAACTAACAAGCAGCTTTAGCAATAAAATTTAATTAAGAGTTTTTACTGAATGTGACAATGATGCCTAAATCTCAGCAGGCATGAGTAGCTTTCTCTACAGCAGAAGTTTGCCGCTTAAGAAACCCTCTGAGCACTCCCAGTTTCACAAGTTACTGCTAAAATCTAAACTTCCCTTCTCTCTTCCTCCCCACCCTAATATTCAAAGCTCAACATCGATGGAAATTTCTAAGTTCAGCCCACGGAAGTTTTGACTTCAAGATAACATGGAGATTCCTCGTGGTTATTTGATTCTTCTCCAAATGAAAAGAAGTATTGATGAAATCTGCCGAGCTCTCAACTACATTTGCTATTTCCGTACAGAAAAGCGTTGCAGAACCCAGTGTAAAGCAACACAGGCTGTAACAAGTCCAATATGTACAGAAAATAGTAATTTCTCTCTTTTTATTCCAAAATACTGAAGTTAGTGTTTGATGATTATCTACCCTGTGGACAACTGTTATATGGATTATACCCAAATGATAATGGAAGGTCATGTAAACGGAAATTAAATACAAGAGACGTGATGATGGAAGGAAGGCTTCGTTTGCTGAAGCTTAGTCTCTGAAAATTACTTGCTATCTGAGCTATCATCTGCACTCACCAGTTTAAGGTTACAGTCTGTTTCTCAAAGAAATCTTTAATATCAAATACAGCCCTTAATGTTAATTTAGTTGAGCTAACAAACAAGAACTGAAAACAGCTGAAAAAAAACTTTTTAAAATGAATTCTCATTACACATAATACTGAAAAAAATAAAAAATATGATAAAAGTTCTGTGTACATAACATTGTCCCCAACCACTGAGTCAATAAGCCTGAAAAAAGCCAGCTACAAGCACTTCTGCTCATCTCTGCAAAGCACTACAAGAGACACAGCGTGAGAAACAAGAGCTCCAGACTCAGAAAGTAAACATGCATGGATGTGGAGTTCTTCACGGGCACATGAAAAGAGGCAGTAGAAAATAAAATACCTTTGCTGGCGAAAAGTGATTCTACAGAGCTATTAGTATAGGACTGCGATTACTGAGTTAATGCCTTACACGTGCCTTAGTGCCAGACGAAATTACTTTTACTGTTAAAAACTACCCTTTTCTTTTGAAGCACAAGCTGTCATTAGTCTAAGTCGCTTTTACTCTATTTTTATTGCACCCAACTTGAACTTCCAAATGAAAAATATGTATTTTAAACAACAATTAATGGCTAAAATACCTCTATTTGTAAATCTTTATTATAATTAAATATACAGGTTTGGGTATTTTGTATATTATCACACCATCCACAGCCTTAAAATAATTCCCCTCCCTCCTCACAAGCAGAAAAAGAAATAAAAAATAGCAAAAGGACAAAACATTCTCCATTTGTTTTCTGTTATATTTTTTTCTCTAAGTAAAACCTGTCAGTTTATATCTCCTCGATCCCTTCTCATTGCCATTTCTGACAAAAGATATTAGTGCTGAATTCTGAAAATTAAAGCAGTAAGGTTGCTGCACTGCAGGGAATTGCCACATGGGGGATTCCAAACTGACAGGAGCTGCATAGAAAAGTCAGAAAAAAAAATAAAAAGAGATGATGATACAGAAAAGGTAGAAAATACAGCCTTTACTCTTTAAAATGACAGCTCAAACTACATGCATTTATAAAGATGCCCTGTGTATTTCTCACTTTCTCCTCTATAAAATAAGACTGTCCTTTCTTTCCCCTGAACCTAGATCTGTATTTACATATTGCTTCTAGAAGGGTAAAATGATAAAGCGTTAATCTAATCTATTTTCAGTATTTTGAGACTTCTATTTTACAGAGATGTCGACTGGCAAAAAAAATACATACATGTAAGTACACCCCTGCACATACATTTACATGCATGTTAGCATACATTACAAATCCCTATCTCACATTTAGTATTTCTGGCATTATCCAAGAACTCACATCTGCCACACCTAGCAGTTAAGTCTGAGGTCTAAATTATGAGTGACCTCATGTTTTAAGCAAATTAAAATTTCTTTCACTGACTACTGCTAGGGATTGTCTAGTGCTGGGGGATAACTTTTTTGTTTCTACATAATTGCCATTAGCATTAGGAATTTGGTTATTAATTTGTGCTTTTTGTTGTCCCAATTCCTTTAACTTCCACTACTATTTTAGCAGAGCTCAGCATGCAGGTGTCAGCTTCTCAGAGAGAAAAAGACAAACCATTCAATAAACAAAATGGCAATGTTCAAAACCATTTATTGAACATGGTAAGTGATAGAGGACACTGATAAAACCATCATTTTTTAAATCTTTATATATTGTATTGGGTTTACGTGGCAAGGCTTTGGTAGCAGTGGGGCTACAAGGGTGGCCTCTGTGAGCAGAGCCCAGCAGCTGCCCCATGGCAGATCAGAGCCAGATCCAGCTGCTCCAAAAGGACCCGCTGCTGGCCAGAGCCAAGTCAATAAGCAATGTTGTTTGCACCTCTGTGAGAGCAGATTTAAGGAGAAAAAAAAAATGCTGTGTTACAGCAGCTGGGTGAGTGAGGAGTGAGCACCAGCCCTGCAGCCCCAAGGTGAGCGCAGCAGGAGGGCAGGAGGTGCTCCAGGCACGCAGCAGCAGTTCCCCTGCGGCCTGTGGAGAGGCCCCTGGTGGAGCAGGCTGTCCCCCTGCAGCCCATGGGTCCCACACGGAGCAGATCTCCACGCTGCAGCCCGTGGAGGAGCCCCCGGTGGAGCAGGTGGATGTGGCCTGGAGGAGGCTGCGGCCCATGGAGAGCCCCCGCAGGAGCAGGCCCCGGGCCGGAGCTGCAGCCTGTGGAGAGGAGCCCACGCAGGAGCAGGGGGGCTGGGGGGAGCTGTTCTCCCTATGCCGAGTTTGTTTTGTCCATCATGATAATTGTGGATAATTGTACCCTTGATCCCTTTTCATTGCATTTTCTCCCCTTTTTCCTTTGAGGAAAGGGAGTAAGAGAGTGGTTGTGGTGGAGCTCAGCTGCCCAGCAGGGTAAAACCACACGTATCAGTGGCATTTTACTATTTTACCAGTTATAAAGATACATTGAACTTTCTGAAGGCCACAATTTTATAAAGTATGTGCTTCTATAAATGTTATTCTAAAAAGCATTTTAGATCCAAGCCTGAGAATATAACAAATTATCTGTAGTAACAACCTAGCACTTGCGTAAGAACTACCTCCTGTTTTTAGAAACCATTTTCACCCAGCATAATCCTCTCAGCAAAGAGGAATCTGTTTTCTCAGTGTACTCAGGCATCGCATCAATGATGGCGAAGTGAGAAGCTCAGACACAGACACCCATACACTAAGGCACATCACGTTAAACTGCTTTCGTAGGTTCCAAAAACAAGATTCCTACTGAGCGAGTAGGTGTTGTGAGAAAAGAAGCTCATTTCCCACTATGTAAGGAGTCATGAAAACAACCTGCTGAAGGTTTCAAGAGCACAAAAATCTTTGAGCTACAGAGCTTTAGTTTTCAAATTAGAGTTACCAGTAAAATTGTTTCACTGTAGAGATACACACCATGTCTTCAATGCTTTTTAAATAGGCTCTACCTTTGCTTCGTTAGGTGGAATTTCCAAGAAAAACTGCCTTGGCACCACACGACTGCAGTTCTCCTGCAGCATTTGCTGCCTCCCGCTGCCGTCCCTGGACCATCCCCATTATGTGCTGCAGCACCTCGGGGGGAAGGAGAGGAAGCAGAGAAAGGTGCCACTGCTGACATCTTAAGTGAGGTCACTTCTGTCACTGGCAGGTAGGCATCATGATGTCGTTGAGTGCATCACAAAGCCCAAGACTACTCCAGGCAGTGACAGGTCCCAGCAGGGCTGCGAGGGAAGCAGCCAGCGGCAATCGCTTCTGCTGCTTACTGAAGAACCTGGTGTCCCCAGGACAAACAAAAGAGGGAAAAGCCACTGATACAGGAGAAAAAGGAGAGAATGTGGAAAAAAGAGAAAATATGGAAAAAAGAACCAAATCAGTCTATCCAAAAAAAAATATTATCGCCTTCTACAACATGCTTGTGTAACAGTACTAAAGCCGATCCATGTTCTTTTATTTATTCCATGGACTAAAAAAACATGCATCTTTTTGGGCTTCTGTACTGTGTTACCCATCATATATCAGCCCTGAACACTACATTTGAACACTCAAAGTCAGAGCAGAGCATTTTTGAGGGACACTTCATTTTGTGATTCTTCTGCTGCAACCTCAGCTCGCTGCCAGAAGCGGCTCCACTTTCTGTTTCATCCACCATTAATGCACTGCTCCGGCTGTTTCCAGTAACTTAAAGTTAAGAACTCTGTGGCTACACAATGACTGTGTTCAGTACGGTGCTTCTGCACAAAGTTGGTCTGAAATAAATAAATAAATGCAGTTATCTACTGCTAACCCAGATCAAATATGGCACAAAAGTATGGCATTTGTTAAAAAGCAGTAGGCTTGCAATTACTACTTCTAAATAAAGTTAAGGCCCTAGCTAGACAGCATTAAAACTCCATGCAAACTCGCAGACCATAATGTCCTGTCCAATATTTGCCTTGCCTGTCTGAACTCATGTTGCTGATTCATTTTAGGCTGAGCTTAAATTCATCTTACTCTTTCTGTCTGTCTAGCACATAAGTCAGCTTAGTATCATTGAATTTCAACAATACAAGTATTATATTATTCACATTTAAAGGAAACTTCCCATAGTGGGTCTACACACAGTAAATGGCTACTGTATGTTCTATCATACAAAAAATATTTCTATGAATAGTGCGAGATAATATAGTTAATTATATATTTAACTTGTAAAAGCCCTTAGAGAGCCCCCAAGATAGAATTCATTCTATGCAAGCTCTCTTTATTAATAAAAGTACTTAGAGCAATTACTTTGAACTTCTGCAGACAGTGCCTTATTTCAAACTCTTTTAATCAATCCTCACCAAATCTCTTGGCAACAGCGTGCAGGAAGTATACAGAGGCAAGGGAGTTGTGGCGTTTCAGTCAAGCTACCAATTCTTTATGTTTATTATTCAACCCCACCATGGTTTTTAATTAATGAAACAAAATAAAACCAAATGTGGCTTGCCAGCCTCAAAGTTCTCATTTATTAAAAAAGTGATTACATCCAGTAATTTGGAGGTAATATTAAAAAGCCTCATAGAATTTTCCAGGCTGTACTACTAACAACGTAACTAATCATTCAAAGAGATTTAAATTAATTTGGGTCAAATGAAACTCAACATCATCTTCCAGGTTGCAGCTGCTCCCACTGAAAAGGTTACTGATCCCACTGACGTGCCTGCAGAGTTGTGCAAGTGAATCTGGTGGTGGGGGAATTAGTTCAGCTCAAGACACTCATTTAAACTATTTCAGCAAATAGATTTTGCCCAAAGCAAATTAGGGAAGAGTTCAGGTGAACTGCTACTAGGCCAGTTGGTGAGGGACACTCACCTCTAGCAAGGGGAAATGATGAGGAGCTGCCGAAGCCTCTAACTTCCTCTTTTAATACTACTGGATCTAGAAGACGATGCTTGCCAAAGAGACCAGAGTCTTTGTAGGCAGAAAATGATACGGATGAGATGAACACACAGCTCCCATTTCAACTTCAGCCCTGTGACGTTCTAGCTGCCAACTGAAATGATGTGTAATGGTATATGATTTATATTCCACAGGGTTATTAAAATATTTGACACAAGGAGAAATTACACGTCTTAAAAGCATGAAGTCATTTCTTCAAAAGAAGTTTAATTCTTGCATATCATAAAAAAGCTTAATTTTTACGTGTACTAATTTTATCATCTACTGAGATATAGTGAAACTTGCCACAGAAGTATGGGTTACTGAGAATTCTGTATCACATCTTTAGACCAAAATACATGCTTGAAGATAAAGTACACTACTGTTTCTTTCAAACTGACAATTTATGTTAGACTAAACACAGGCTGGTGGCCTTTATCAAGGAAATTGGAATTGCTCAGGCATAGCTGCAGTTACTGATGTTACTTGTTTGGGAGCTTTGTGATTTAGCGAAGTCACTAGCAATTGTTTAGCAGGTAATTAAACTATAAAGCTGAGACCTGTGATTTTCAGTCTTTTGAAAGCACTAATCAGCAGAATTCCCAGCCCCATTTAAATGATTTCCATTTAAGATCACTGGTAACATTTGCATTATCATTCATTCCCTTCATATGCCTGTATTAATGGCTTTACCCAAATTGCACTCTACTGTTGGCTATTTTACTCAACCGTCACTATAAAGGTCCCCCTTCTCAGCAGATCCGGACCCATTTCTTAATCGTGATACCACTTTTAGAATTTCTGTTTATTCACTCTGCTCCAGACTTTGATTAGCACACAAAAATATTTAAAGTCAAATAAAACTTGAAAGACCGGACAACTATTTTCTTCACATTTTTTAAACCAAAGACAGCATTATATAAATTTCATGATTCCCCTAAGTGCCGTTAAAATTACAAGCAATTTAGACCATGATTCACTTTCATGCAGTCTCTGACTGCATGCAATTTTTTTCCCCCATCTCAATTATATCTTAATATTATGGGGGCTGAAATGCATTAAATAAATCATATTTCATAGTAAAGCAATAATACTTACATGCATTTTAGAAGAAATTGTCCTGCATTATAAATGTATTTATAATGTCATTACCTTATTTTCCACATTGACTGAAATATTAGGCAGCAGCGACTGCTCCAAGCTACGGATGGAAGCTTTTAGCAAACCTTATGTTTATTCTGCTGCTGGTAATTAGCTGTTTTAGTTAATATAATACAACATTTACAAACAGCAATTTATCCAATATATAAACTCGCTCCTGTAATTAGCGAAGCATTGTTATTGATTAAGATTTAATATGGAGGTTGCTGTTTCTGCAATGTACTATATAAAGAGAACGATCACTAATTTGTCAGAGGACAGTTTCTAGTCAAAGTAATCTACTGGCAGAGTACCATGAATTTAATTCTCCATAAACTATTTTCTGCAATAGTTTATCCAATCCGCAAAGTTTAAAATGCTTTAAAGGAACAGGAAATAAAAGCAAAAAAAAAAAAAAAAGAAACAATTACATACCTATTCTTTCTCAAAGAGACAAAACCACTTGATTTGTCTTTTAATGTTAAATCAGGTTAAGGTGATACTTTTAAGACCAAGAGCAATTAATCCCCATTCAGAAATATTTTGAAGAGCACAGACAATCTGTGCCATTATTTCAAATTCGAGAACACTAGAACAGCATCAGTTGTTCTATCAGTAGTACCCATGAAGTTTCAGGCACTGTATTTGTGTAGGTGTATAAACAACAATATAAATTAATTGTCAGAAAGAATATTCTTTCCAAAGAGATTTCAGTTATTACATTCAAGAGCTTCGGGAAGGAGATTTGAGGGCACTGCATATCATGCAAAAATGAGGAAAAAGTTGAGACTATTTCATTACAAAGTATAAGGAGGACTTCATACTATTGAAATGTGAACCCGAACAGTAATTTCTACTAACGACACTCTCTGGATTCATGCTTACATCCAGGAGTGACACTGAAAGCCAAGCACAAGTCCCTTCTCCTGAATCACTCACCTGAATAGATTGTTACCTGCTAGGAATATCACATTTTATACTTTCATTATCAAAAGGAAATGAGGCAATGCTAAGTGAAATACAATTTCAGCTATTTAGATTTTCAGAACATCAAGCTCATTCCACTAAAATAGACAAGTTGCCTGTTCAGAAGCACCAAATATCATACACAAGATGAACGTAACTTTATGAATGTGGAGCTTTTATGAATATAGAGTTAAGTGTCTATAATTCTGAAAAATTCGGTCAAACCTGATTTTAAAATTCCACATTAGAAAATGCTGTAGTCTAAAAGATTTTTATCTCCAAGATCTAACAGCAATTTCTATTTTTTCAATGCTAATTTGATTTTTTTATTTAATTAAAAAGCAGGAAGCTTTCACTGACAAATAACATCAAAAAACACAAATTAGTTCAAAAAACTAAGGTTGTCTGCAATGAAACATGAAAAATATATGAGAAAAAGTATGCATTATCTATAAGTTTAGTACAAACCAGAAAAATTACTAATATTGCAGTCTGGGAATTCAGGCAACCTCATTAGGTTGCATGAAGTGCTAACACGCTTCTGGAAATGACAGAAATAACCAATATAAACATATTATTGTAAGCAACATGAAAAGAAAACTACATATAATTTTGATCCATCCTAGGTACCTGTGGAATTCAGACCGAAGGACTCATTTCTAAATGTATTCTTATTTAATGCACTCACATACATATAATGGCCAGGAGAATACAGAAAGCACATGGTTGCTGTTACAGAGAAAGTTGGGAAAACTATTATATTCATTAAAATGCTCCTAAAATGACTAGTTTATCATCTTTGCTGCAGAACAGAGCAAGCCGAGCATAAATTATTTATGATGTGTAACAGTTTAATGGAGTATAAAATGTTTTTTTTCTCCTCACTAGTAGTACAAGTTCTGATTTTTTTTTGTTGTTGTTGTCAGCTCCACACTGAGCAACATACTCTACCCATTTACAATTTTGACAGACACAACAATTTTAAAAATTCTTCTACATAAACTCTAACTTAGAGGAAATACTTATCCCACCTATTTATTATTACCTTAAAGTGTTATCATAGTACCCTACGGGGAACGCACTGTTGAGCTGCACGGACTTCAAGTAAATCACAGGACTGTTCTCAGTTCCTCCAGAACTTTAGGGAAATCCTGGCATCAAAACCTGCATAGGGCCTGACTTTGTAACATCAAAATCATCGTTGTGGGAAGATGGGAAGATACACTAAGATCAATTTTCATTTCCCTCTGTGACCCCAGTCACTCACTCTGCAAGCTTGTGGAGCATGCTCAAGTCTCCAGGAATGCGTGAATGAGTAGGAATTTGTGCTCATTCATGGGCAAAACCCAAAGGGATTTAAACACCAAATAGTTAAAACCTTAAAAAGCTACAACTGCAGAATATACAGTGCATCACAAAGGAAAAGGGAAGCCAATAAAAAACAGTGGCTCCCACCAATTCTTCACAAACGATTGTGAAGAACAGAAGAATTCCGTGTGCATTAGGCAAAGTTTTCCAAAACAATTTAAGGACAAGGAAGAGGTCATAACAAAACACATGCCATGGGAATAATTTTCATTATGACTCATTTTCTAATTTATTATCAGTGTATTTAGCATGACATGGGTGCAGGCACCATTACGATATTTATATATTTCTTGTCCAAATCACCTTCCTTACTTAAGGAATTTACACAAGAAGACATCCACACTTAATGTTGAGCCCCAGAAGGTCATGTGCAGTGGAAGAGACACTTCTACAAGGTAATCCTCATCATCATAAAGCTGACATCTGAATAGATCAGAATCAAATACTCACAGAACCTATTTCTCCTCAATTATGAAGAGATCCTAGGGTGCCAAGTTCTGGCACACCTGATTAGACCTGTAACTAGCTGAAAATGTAGGCAGAGAAAACGAACCTCTGCTTGCAAATGACCTGTGCAGTAATACCTTGGATGACAGCCGACGGTAAGACGACTACACACTGGAAAATCTAAACACTCAGCATCTAAGGTAGCACAGCTTGGCGATGCCCCTATTTCAGTTGGGTCATCCTCTGCTTCATTAACCATCACACACACAAAAATAAACCCGAACTCACCATAAAACTTGTTTTGTGAATAATTGTGAATAACCTCCCTGTATTCTTCTTCCAACTTACAGATCAGACTTACACTGAAAGCTATCAGGAAAAAAAGTTTTCTCCTTACTGTTCCACCACCTGTACAAAAGCCTTGTGTCATCCCCTCCACAAAGGAAGATTGCTTTCCATCCATTTCCCACTCCATACAGCCTCAAGCTGCAGACTGTCAGAAGCAAGAGAAAGAAAAGATTTAAAGATGTTACACTTCATCTCCAACTTTTCTGAGGGCCTAAGCCAAATTCATTTCATCCGTTTAAAGAGAGAGAAAACTGTCCGCTAACAATAAATGAAATTTCTTTTTGTTCTGCTGAGAAGTTTCAGCATTCACGGAGCTTCCAAAGGAATCTGATATCTGCCAGGGGAACAGCGCCGATCACACCAATTTCAAGGCACATCCTTCTTCCACCTCCAATAAAACCAAATTAAACTTCGCCATGTCCATAAGCCTCTGGGATAAAAAGAAAAAAAAAAAAAGAGAAAACAACCCACAGCCCCAGTTCAGTACATTTTTGTCAGAGCCTGGCAACAGGGTTCTGTACGATTTCAGCGCCGTATGCAGGCTCCATCCCCGAGAGCCCCCACGGGCCACTTCGTGCAGCCTGGCTACCTGCACAGCCTCACTGAACACGTGCCCTCCCGGGACTGCAGGGGTTACTGGAGATTTCTCCTGCAATTATTCCTTCCAGCAGCTCCAAGGCACTGCAGCGTCAGGCAAGAGAAGCGAAGAGGGCTACTCGCTCCCAGGCATCACAGAGGAGAAGCGGTAGTTTGTCCTGAAGGTAAGAACTGAAGGACTCGGAGGTTCTTGCGGAGGGAAAGTAGAAAGGGAGAGAGAAGGAAGTGAAAGAAGATGACAAAGTAGAATGAAAAGAAGAACTGAAGAACTGGAGCGGCTAAGGGCAAGAAGCAGAAGACTTGAGAAAGAAATGGCGTATTGGGAAAGGATTAGACAGAAAAAGATGTCTGAGAAAAATTGAACAGAAAAAGAATTTGATCAAAAAATACGCACAGCCAAAAGAAAAAAGAAAATGGAAGAAATAAAAACCTGAATACGAACCTACACAAGATATGGATTAACCCAGAATTCCCAATCGTCAAGACTACTTGTTGGTTTTTGCAGCCAAGATAAAATCAATGTAGTTCACATGCAATAATACAGTTATATCACTCTCCCCAGTACACAAGTCTCAGGTGAATTTAAACATCTCTCCTGTCTTGGGACTTTGGAAAGATGAAGATGAGAAGGAAGACCTTATTATTATTATCTTTTAAATAATAAACAGAGAAAATTACAGTTTCATAAGCTACATCAAGACATGAGTAACACAGCAAAATCAGGATTTCAGAAGCTATCTTATGTCGTGTTCCTTGTCTGTTGAACATCAGTTCCAAGTGCTGGGCTTACACAATCTTTACATCCAAGATATTTACTACCTTTCTGGGGCACCAGGCAGTCAGTACTCTCTGAGTTAGTACTTATACACTGCTTTTTCCATTATATTCCACATGCAAGGGCTACTACAGGCCTCTAAAAAGAAACACACCAACCCAAATGACATACGGAATTAACAGAGAATTTATAGTGCTTTCAGGTAAGTTACCGCTTCATATCACATCCCTAGAAAGAGACATCAGAGTGAAGAAATCAAGATCAACATGTACAAGTTCATAGGGTCTGGGGACCTCACTGAAAGTTGCTTGGAGCCTAATTTTTAACAATACTCGTGTCTTTTTTTCTTTCCTTTTTTATTGTTACTTAAAAAGCACATGAAAAAATAAAACACTAAGAGAGCAAAACATTTCTTAACTTCAATGGCACTAATTTTGCCATCTTAATAGTCCCTAGCAGACCGACAGATTTGCTTGTTGGGGCAGCCAGAATCGCTGTCATAAATGTAAAAAAATAAAATACTGCAAGAAACACTGCAAAATTCATAGAGCCAATTAAAAGTTATCAAGTGGCTGAGCACACTACAATGAGCAACTTTTCAAACAGGGTAATAATGACAAGACAGAATCGCATTGCATCTGCCCTAGCAACAATTTAGCCGCTGTCCGCAATAGGCACTGAAATTTGTTCAAAATCTGCTTTGTGTGATAGTACATGAAATGAAATGTTGATCAGAATCAGCGCTATCTGATAGTCTGTATTGCCACAGATTCCTGTACCTGCAGGATGCTTCGTGCTCATCTTCGACAGCGTATCTCGGTACTCTCGAGGCTATGTGGAGCTGCTCTCCTGCCATATGAGGACTGACCATCAAAAAAAAAAAAAATCAACAAAATTGGGAAGTCAAACACACGGCAGACTTTGAAAGATCTGTCAAGGGTTGCGACCTCCCTCTCACTTCGAGGCAAATTCACACCCCTGCCACAACAGCTCTCAGTAATTACGCAGTCCCCCTCCCTTCCTGCTACAACTAATTAATGGCATTTATACTTGATGGGTCTTGACCACCAGCTTTTTAATGGTTTACTGCAGGAAAACAAGGCTTCTAGACAGGACAGCTTAATTTTCCCTTGAGCCTCCAAAATTAGCAGGAATATGGGAGTAAAACTGGCAGCACTGGAAAACAGCAAGTAAAATAGAAAATCTGTTTAAGGAAAACGAAGGTTTGCCTTGATGCCCCCCACCCCCTTCTGTTCATTAAGGTCAAATCTGTCCATATTCAAATTTTAAATGAATTTTCAGGCATTGCAAACCACAAGGGAAAATGACAGGCACTACGTTTCTGCTGTACAACAGCTCACTTGCAGGTAATATGTTCAAAGAAAGATTTTCTCAAGTTCAGTATCTTCTTCCAACACCATTACTTTCAAAAAAAAAAAACAACAACATGTTTTGGGATTTTTTCTTCCCCATCAGGCAGATAAAAATGCAAAGGCAAATGAAAGTATTACAAGAGTTACTACAATGTAAAACAAAGATCCGACTGACCTACTTATCCGATGGCTTTTTGAGGTCCCCAGTTACTACGGTAGGCATGGCACCCACTCATCCTTCCTCCCAACATCCCTCCTGCTTGCCTTCAAAACCATTAAAAGAAAATTTGATAGATACTATGCACAAGTATTTCTTCTTTTACACCAAATTAGCGTGAATACCAAGCCATCGCTGTGACGTCCGCCATCACGACTTCATTTTGAAAATCTGGCAGCCCTTCAGTTTTGCCTTACACACTAGAAATGACTTGGTGTTACTACAGAACTACCCTTTCCCTTTGAAAAGACTGCAGATCAGTCTTCCTGCAGATGTAAATGCAAGAACCACCCCACAACACAGTGCAGAAGGCTCCTGGTTGGGCTATTCACAGGCTTAAAGGCAGAGACCTGATCAGAAGCGGGTACTGAGAGTCACAGAATCATAGAAACACAAGGTTGGAAAGGACCTACAAGATCATCTCGTCCAACCATCCAAATACAGTCAACCTGTATTCACCTTCAAAATTGCTTTAAACAATTTTCAGTTCACTCTCACACCCTCTACATGTACGCGCTCCAACAGCAGGCTCAGCCAAAACCATCCACCTACACCTCGAACTCCTTTTTCAATGTCATGGCTTTTTTCCTTTATGTATGCTGAATGCCCTAGTAGAAATTATTTTGAAATGCAACCATTAAAGGTATGCTAATGACTATAAATTGTGACAGCTGCTGAGGAAACAAGCCTGTTGGCTCAGGCGCAGCACCATTAACTATCTATCATAAAGTACTCTGGACTTGCTCGTTTATTACTCCTGCGTAGCCCAAGGGGGGAAAAGGGGAAACAGCACGAGTTTCTTTCTCCGAGGCAAAATCATAAGCCACTTACTTATCCTAATGTCACGATCCCCACTGTTTATCTGCATGATAATTAGGAAAATGAGAAGTAATGAAATTTTGTTATTTATTTATTTACAGACGTGATTTGAATTCAACCATGTAAGAAAAAGACAATGCAGCATCTTACGACGCGAGCAGACAGGTGGATGGATCTTCCAAGCTCACAACTAAGTTAGAAGCATCAGCCATATGAATCAAAAAGTAGTGTGACAAGCACGTAGTATCACCTCTTGCCGCGGCTTCCCAAAAATGAGCGTTGACACACTTTTACTATAACGCTCTTAAGAAATTGCTTAAACAGCAGACTTTACAACTAAAAATAGTTTTTGCTTTCCAAACTCATATAGCAGGGACTTCCTGAACAGAGGATGGCTTGGCTTCAACTCGCTACATCACTTGCACAAAGCAATGTTTGATTTTAGTCGGGAGCAGCACAGCCACCTGTACGTCACATTCTCCAAATACGCAGCTTTTGAGCAAAAGAGGCCGAAACACACCCATACGAAGACCACGCTCCATACATTTCTTGGAAGGAGGCTAGATTCCCAGCTACAAACCCCACTGCACTTTGCTGGACAGCAGTGACACACTATGCTATTGGGAGCAGGGAAATTAAACAGTCCCCAGTCTTCAGAGGACAGTACTATCAAGAGAATAATTTTTATTACCAAAATAAAATGGTGCATTAACATTCCCAATTCATCAACCCATACACTTAAAACTCTTCCCTCCTTTAAAAAAAGGAGGCAGACTATTTCTCTCCATGCACACGCTAGCGCACCTGTTGCAGAATATCTCATACAAGTAATACCTGGATATGACAAAAATTATTTGAATATCTTTATAAAAAAAATCAAATTTAACTGTGACCTGTCATTTTCTTTCCTCACCCACTCTCTGACAGATCCTTTTAAATTGGATTTGCATACACTTACTTTAGGTACATTTGCACCTATTGCTTCAATACCTAAATATCCCAACATATTTTAGATATCCAGTGAAAAGACTTGGAAACTTAAAATTACATCAAAAAGTGAGAATATTTGGAATTTGTCAATTCTCTCCTTTCTTCCCCAAATACCGTTCCCTATCACCATGTGTTTTCTAGAACTTTTGTTATCATCAGGTCTACCAGGATAAGTCCTAGCTCACATTAGTTGCCTTAAATCACCCAGCATATTCTGGGGGCATTGTGTAAGGGAATCTGTGGCAATGATTATGATAATGCCAATAGCAATTGTATTATATGGCACTTTTTGATCACATTTTATTGATTCTATGATTTATTCTAACTTTTGATAAAATTACAAGTGTTATTTTGACGAGATGTGAAGTCTTTTATTCCTGAAGAAGAGTAGTCATCATCTATTGCAGCCTTCTTTCTAACCAAATGTGGGAACCTAAACCATAAACTCATGGACAAGGAGAAGCAACAGAACTTTTCAATCTTAAAAACTGGATTTGAACTCCAAAATATAAAATAAGTACGGCATTCAACAGCATTTCACAGTCGTCATTTAGTTCTGCTCTGGAGACACTGAAGTTTCACTACTTCAATAACTCATAGCAGAAATAAAAGTCATCCAATTTTGTACTAATAAATAAAGAATATGTCAAAGTGCACAAAGAGCAGAGAAAATATTAAAGAGCAAAACCAATAAAAACATCCCAGGCATCACTTCTGTTTGCGTTTTGGTTTAAGCAGAATATGACATCTCTGTTGAAAATGCTGATATGTAGACAGTTCTCCTGCTCACTTTGGCCTTTCCAAACATCCAAGCTTGTTTGTTTGTTTGAAGATATTTAACAGAGCTTTCCGAAAATATATCTTCTCTCTCTCCCTGATACAGCACCAGACTTAAACTTTCAGAAATGTCTGAGGAATGATACTTTGATAATACTGTCTTTTTGGTACTAAGGCTGGAAGGTCACCTCCATGCCTTATAGCACTCGAGGCAGAGGAAACCGCAGCTGGGTCCATTGCCTAATTAAGGGTACTACAAAATGAGCATTCAGTGGGGAGAGGGAAAAAAAAAAGAAAAAGAAAACCCTTTTCTCCTTATAGTAAAGAAAGTAATTTTCAAAATGGGAAATAGATGTAACATAAAGCAGTAACAGGTCTCCTGAATACAAAAAGAGCTCCAAGAGTAGACCACAGATGAAAGTGGACATCTACCACTGGAGTTCCCCAAGGAAGCCAGCTCCTTCAAAATAGGAGGACACAAATGTAGTTCACTATTTACCTACCAGTCTCTCACCCTTATTTACTCTCAATTTTGAAACCCAGTCTCGGGCATAGTTGTGAATATAAATATTAGTATGACGTAGTCTCTTAATCTCCTTAAATATCACAAAATCCAAGATTTTGTAAGAAGCACACATCTCACATATTTCTAACCAAGCTCTACCACAAAACTCAGTATCCAGATTTTCAACTGTTCTCAGTAAAAGGGGAGCCATACAAAATTGATGGGAGCTACATTAAATAAAACTACCCAATTAAGCCATAAAGAATATTATATGTAGCAGTTTCTCATTTTACTGCTATTCACAACAACCCCTTGGCTTTTTGTAGCTTCATTCTTTAAAAGGAATGGCTCTTGTCTCAGAGCCTGCTTTCCACAGGATATGCAGAGTCCTGATTACAGCAAACACTACACCAGCACACAGACCAAACACCATGGAACAGCAACGTAAAGACCGCTGATCAGTCTCATGAACGTTTTTAAGATAGGTGGCTGGATACCTTCAATCTATACTCTTTCAATGGTTCGGTCCCCTTCTCTTCTTCTTTTCCCCAACAACATATCCATGTTATGCAGTGAAGAGTCCCAGGAAGACTTAAAGGTAGTGGTCATTAGTAAAAACAAATTACTCTTAATTCCCCCCACCTCCTAAACTTTCTTCTCTTAAGTCCTCTAATTCAACCAAAGGGAGTTAGACAACCTAAGTATTAGAAAGGAGAGACATGAGGACTATCTGCCCAGTCAAAATTAACCTAGCCTGAGAGTAAATAAATATTAAATAGAAGTCAGAATGAGAGTCCAGAAAAATTGTTTTGAAGAAATGGGGAGACTGTGTGCTACGTTTTTAAGACTTCTGTCAAAGGAGCACATTTTAATCCACTGCATGCATTTGTACCACATCGTGTACAACAACAAGTCTTGACGACTCTTTGATTCGGCTTTTGTTGTGCCATACAACCAGCAGGGCGTACATGCTCTAAAGGCCCAGAAGAAATCAAATGGAGTCTGGATAGGAATACTTATACACAAGCATTGTGCCAAAAGCTTCAAGAGAAGGTTATTTAAAGCATCCTTTTCACAGTATCTTGAGGGCAGAAATGGGTCTTCTCTCTGGAAGAAGCAAACGTATATGTAAAAAGAATGAATATGCTTACTTTTTGTCCATGCATGACAAGGAATGATGATATTCATTTGAAAAGATAGCATAGCAATTTTGTTAGCCATTCAATAAAAAGGGAGTAGCAAGAACAAATTGGTTAATGAATGAGGGAGGAGAGAGGAGAGTATTATGCAGTGAATCTATAAAAATGAACTCAATTTGAATTCAACCAAAAGAACAAATTGATGGAGCAGCAGGCTTTGTAAAGCACTAGATCTTCATCTGGATGCTGAGATAACACAGTGATTAATTTTGCTTCTGTCAAATATCTTGGGGTTTGCTATATAAGAATTAAAAAACCAGCATGCTTTTAAATGCTGTTTGACTAACAAAACACATTCCTCTAACCACTCAAAAAGAAACTTTTAAAGAGAATAAGTATTCATTTTATGTACCTTACATTTTCTATTTTTACTGCATTTTTCTTCTTATATGCCTCACTTTGAGAAAAAACAATTGATCATTAGCTATAAAAATAAAAAATTACAGGTCTACGACATGTCATCAAGTCAAAAACAGGAGGAAGGAGAAAATTATTTGTATTGTTCCATTAAAACAACTATTTTAAATGTCAGAATGGATGTTATAAAGGAACAGAAGAGAGATACAGGTGAGCAATTTCTTATTCTAGTTTGCAGGCACTTAATGGCAGTTTCAGAGATGAAATAAAACATTGCTTAACTGTTGATGTGACAGAGGTCATACTGGGATTACAACCTAGAGCAAGAACAGTACTATCACCCACAGGCTATTTTAAATTATTTTTTACTGTTTAACTAAATCAAGGGGGAAAAGATTGTTCTCTCATTAATAAAATAATTTTAGACATGCAAATGGGTCTTTACCATTTCCTCCAGGCACATACATCTGTCCAGCTAAGAAAATCACTCATGGTTTGCAAATACTTGGCAGGAAGTCCCATTTCCTGCATCACTGGAAACAAACACTATTGATCTGTATTTGCACAGCAACACCTTCTTGTTCGTACAGCAGTTTCACATCACCTGTTTGACATCCCAAAACAGTTAGAAAGCCAGATTCCAAACACCTTACTGCTGCAGTAGAAATGCCAGAAAGAGAGGGAGAATAAATGTGTGCCAAGAGAGATGTAAGCCATATTCACAACGTTATGTTTATTCAAATGAAGGTAAGCACATACAGTGCAACGGAGTTTAATATTTTTAAAATGCAAATGACTTTTTCAATGTATCCCACTTCCTTCTGCAAAAAAGCCACCAAGCCCCTCTCCCCCAAAACAAAGCCAAACAAAACCCAATGGACCTCACCCTCAACATTCACAAGTAACTTCTTCCTCCTTGTTTTAATTTTACCCTGTCCTCTACAGCAGGAAAGAACAAAGCGGAACAGATGACTTTTGCCCACAGAGTACTAATGCGAAAAGACCATTTACTGCAACAAAACAATGATTTCTAAATGGCAAGGAGAACAGCACTTGGCAACAAAGAACCACGTACATAAACCCGAAAGAAACCTTATGAGTAAACCTGCAAAGATACCTGCTTTCAAGGAGTACAGATACTTCTACATTATAAAAACTGAAGAACAAAAGAACTACAAAAGAACTACTGCTAGATTTAATTTTGTACCATGTTGTTTCCAAACCTTACGTCTAATTTTCAAATGTGAGCCTTTAATATTTTCACAATGATAAATTGTAAGTTAGAGTCACCAATCATACTGTATTTTTCAGAAACAGCTTGGTCCTCTCTACAGTAAGCAATCATGTTTTGCCTCAGGCTATGTAGTTTACCTCAAATTATTTCAGAATCATCTAAAAAGATTCATTTTTCTATTAAAATGATGAATGAGCTAAATGAGGTATGTAATAAATACTGCAGGTTTGTAAACAGACTTCTTTTCTCTTGAGAACTAATGCCTTAACTCGTTTAGTAATTTTTCCCCCTGGTATTTTCTAGTGAAGTCATCCTTAAAATATGGTTAGCACAGGACTGTTTGGAAAGAGCAGGAAGGGTCAGTATATAATCTGCTTATGGAAAACAGAGGACCTCCTCTTGACAAAGCTAATGAATTGAGGACAGGAAAAATAAATGCAACACTAAAGGAAAGGTCAGTGCATAGCACATGTACCTGGTGATTTGGACCAGCCACCCAAGGGTGATAGGGAAAACATCTAAACAGTTGAGACACAGAAGAGTGAAACACTCTATTTTAACAATATGTATTCAATTATGACAATAGGTCAAATTCACTCCTAACATAACTCAACATGTTTCAGCTCTAATATATCAAGGAATGTATTTTGTCTATTGATCTCAGTGCTCAGAAAAGTAAAAGAAGAATTATACATCTCAAATTTCCAATAACCTGATTACCACATTCACCTAAGGTGCAAAAACTGCTTTTTAATATAAGGATACTTCTGCTAAATTGATTTTTTGATCACAGAATTTATTAATAGACTTTCTTGTATAGAAAATGATTTACAAAACAAAAAAATACCTCTGCAACAACAGACTTCATTCTCTAACAGGTACTTTTCAATGAAAGCCTGGAACAATACATGGGGAAGTGTATGTAATTATATTAGTATGGATACAGATTTCTAATGATAGCAATAATCAAATTTTAATGTTATGGTTACAGCAAATGAACAGAACGATATTTCTGTGCCTCTTCAAAGGGAAATGAGACTTTAATGTCATTGGCAGCTCAATAAAACCATTTTCTAACATATAGGGTCTTAATGACAGCTCGTTTCAGTCCAGACAGTGAAGTAAACATGTTAACAGTAAACTCCAGGTCATTATAAGGAGATGGAAATACAACAGGTCCTCTGCACTTTGGATAACTATTGATTTTTCACTCCGTGTTCTCTGTGTCTCACCCCAACTCTCATAATGACTCAAGTGATGGAACATCAATAAGCTATTTATGGCAAAGCTCCCACATTTAAAGCCACTCAGCAAGACTCTGCCCGGCTCAACCACCCACAACTTTCAGGTGTGCAGCAAAGATCTCCAATCATAAATAGTGTAAAGGAGGATTGGTCTGCTGCCTGGACGAGTAAAACTTAATACCAGTACTCTTGGAGCACTCAGAAGAATGTGACCCTTGGCTGCATCAATCCTTGCCAGAGAGGATCACGCCGGTACCAAAATTCTTTATGGTCAGACTGAAATAAAAGCCTTAAGTCATTATAAAGTCCTCCTTCAAGAAGGATGGGCCAGAAAAATATCACACGGTAAGTATACATGTTAAGGGTATGGAAGAAAGAAGTATTTTTTGATGTGCTACACTGCTACAGACAGTTCTCAAGCACACCTTCAAGCACACGGTGCACTTGAGGGTCTGGAAATTCTACTCTAAATTTTAATTTCTACCTTGGTCAGTACAAACATCAGAAATACTGTTTTGTATACCTCTGGATCTCCCCCAGAATCATTTTTAAAGAAGCTGACATCCCATCAGCCACTTTCCAGTCCGCTTGTACTGAGGGAGCTCTCTGTAAGAGCTTACACAGCACATAAGCAGTTCAGCTATCATTAGCTCATCTATCATCACCGAGTTTCTTTCAAAGCCTTTATGACTATCACCCAAGCCTGAAGAGCTGTTATTGGTAAAACTGTCAACTTCCCTTAACATTTTCTACTGAATCTTCAGATCTGAGACCTCATCTGAGGAGATCTCTGCAAAGAAAAGTTCCAGCATGGGAACTTTTCGATGTTCCTCCACTTTCAAGAGACACATGAAAGAATTAATTCATGGTATTTTGCTGCTGTGGTTTCATCTCTTCTGATCACTACAAGTATTGCCCAGTCATCTCTTGGCCCTACAGTCTTTGGTAGGATTTCTGTTCCACGGAGGCTGTGGGATTGCGCACACACACACGTGCATGTTAATTTTTAAACCTTTTCTTAAGCGTTCTTTAAAATCTTACCTGTCATACTTGGGTTTGGGGGGTTGCTTTTTAACACTTAGCTTAGCAAATGTCATGATCTTCCTCATTCTGCTCGCTTAAAAATTGTTTCAGATTGCTTAAGGGTGCACTCCCTTGCCTTACCTTGCTGTTCAAGCTCTGCTGACTTCCTTTAGATTTCTTTCTCTTGACAAGTGGAATACTTTTGCTTAAAGAGACAAATGACATTTCTCTCTACTTCTTGTCACCTGCAAAGCTTTTACTGTCTTAGCTGTCCATTTTAGCTTCATTTGTATCAATTTTCTTCATTTGTATGAAAAGTTAGTATTAACTTTTGGTGTGCTGACACTTAAAAGTTTCCTCTGTCCAAACCTATAAGCAGCAGCTGGTATTAAAATGGTTTTAGAATGGGAAATATTCCTTCAATCTAACAATGTCATGTCTGTTTATTAAAACTGAATTAGCAGCCCTTATAAAAAAATATTCTTCCTTTATAACCATAATATATATTCCTGTGCACTGTTTAAACAATTTAGTGGCAAAGGAATTAACTCTGTAGATAATGCTATTGACATTTCCGAAACACTACTTTTTTCTCCAATACTTTTTCTCTGACAGACGCAGTCAAATCCGGGCTACATAAAATATCAACCTACTCCAGCAGTTAACCAGCACACGGGATTATTCACCCTACCTGACAAATGGTGCACACAGATACATCCCCATGTTACAAATTTTATAAATTCAAGCCTGATACATTGAAAAAAATATATACTATTGTTTATAAATTATGGTAGAAACAAAAAAAAATGCAGTAACAAAGGCAAAAGAACATAGGGATCTTCATGAAAGAATCTCAAGACAATTTCATAGATTGAAAATTCACGGTCTTGGCAGGCAGCTCCCTAAAACGCCAGGCTGTGGTGTTTCTACCTTGAAAGGCAGCCAGTCACTCTACAATTCCATGCAAGAGGACATCCTGTAAGATTTTAAGGCATTTGCTTCATTTCATTAGCAACATTTGTATGTTCTTTTTTCCAAGCACACCTCCATATGCATTAACAGCACATACCTTGAAACAAGCAGATAAGGCCCAAAATTAGTTAACAGCAATTCCTGATTGCTTCACTTAGACAGTTCTAGCTTAAATATTCTGGAATACGTGAGAATTATCAATAAAATTGATTTAAAGGCTAAATATACCAGTTTCATAGTCATAATATGAAATCTATTGATATTGATATGAATATGATATTGATATCGATAGGAAATCGAGCATTTGGCTGATGAGAAAGGCATCACACATTCTCAAAAGCATAGTGCTAGCCCCAGTAGTAAATGAAAGATGGAAAAACCCTGGTAACTCATGCAAATAATATTCTCCAGTATAAATCTTCAGTACTTCATTAGGCTGAGGCCACAAAATCCTCATCCGTACTGCATGACATTAACAAGCCAAGGGTTTAAGGCATAAGACTAAGACTGTATCTTGGTCATAACTGCTCTCCGTTTTCCTTTGTTCCTATATTTAAACATGAGAAAATAGTAACTATTTGTCTGCCACATAGTTATTCTTCAACAACACCACCAGTAGAAGTCTGAAAAACCATTGAGAAATGTCTGCAGAAGACACTTAGACTCAGGTATACCTAAATGATTTTATTGAGCACTGGAACAAGTTGCCCAGAGAGGCTGTTGACTCTCCATCCCTGGAGATACCCAAAAGCCATCTGGATGCAATCCTGAGTGATACGCTCTGGGTGGCCCTGCTGGAGCAGGGGGTTGGACCAGATGATCTCCAGAGGTCCCTTCCAATCTCAATCATTCTGCAATTCTGTGACAATGCAGGCAATCGATTTGTATTTACATAGCATAGATAAAGCTACTGAAGGGACTGCTTTGCTGTGTTACCAACCAGTAAGTCTTAGAAAGGTTTGAGTTCATTTCAGATACAGAGGGTCAAACATATTTATATAGATGTTGTCATAAATAACCCCATTTATTTTAAAAGGAATGCTCACATAAGTGACTTGAAACTCTTTTCTTGGGAAGATCAGTTTGTTTACCATTTACACTCCGCTAATTTCTAAAAAAAAAAAAGAAATAAATAAAAAATTTCTAAGAAGTGATATTCATACCTCAGAGAATGATTCTTCTTACAAAGACGACTCAATACACCAAGCAACTGTTATATAGGAAGCTATAAATCTGCCAGACATTTGAAATGGGCTGAAATATATATTGTCAATTTTAAAAAGAAAACAGCCAGCTGCATTTTACAACTTCCTTGTCACCAAGTCTTTATACATCAGCTCTAATGAAATAGGAGTCTTTGATACAGATTTTTTCACTAAGCTGGTTCCAAGATTTGAGACAATCAAAAGTTAGGCAATTCTTTTTGTTTTCTAGAACAAAAGAGACTTCAAAGTTATAGTTTTTCAATCCCTATTGTTAGCCAGCCTTCTAGCCAGGAATATTGTGGATTCCCTTCCAATGTGAAGTAATTAATTTCTAGAAGAGCATCTCATATGTTGTAACTTCTTAACATACAATAACCTAATAGATACATTAACATACAATAACCTAATATTAACATACAATAACCTAATATTAACATACAATAACCTAATAGACCTAGACAATCATATTACTCTTCATCTGAAAACAGAAGAAGGCTTTAATATTACCCCTCAAAACAAGGAGATGTATTATACTTGCAACCTTCAGAAACGTTTGGTTCTTTTTACTCATCTGTTCTTAAGATAGGGAAATTTGCGAACAATAAAATAAAATGATAGAATTTAGTAGTAAGGAAAAGAAAAAAAAATCACAAGATGAGATACGCTTTCTTCTTCTACTAATAGTCTGAAACGAGCCTGAAGTTATGATTGTTTAAAAATCCAAGACTTCTACGTAAGTTTTCTACATAACTTTTTGAACTTACAAAGCGTTGTGCCTTCTGACGCTCCTCTTCTGTCGCAGCTCTCTCTCGAAGAATGGCTCGAGTCAAATGCTCATTTGAAGAAATCCTTTCTCGTTCCAGAATTTTGCCAAACTCATCACGTACATATGCTTGTTCTTGCTTCAACCTACAGGAGGGGGAGGGAAATTTAGATTGAAAGGTTATTTTCCAATTGCATTTTAAAAGGATATAAGCACAGTCACTTCAAAAGTAGTCACTGAAGTTACTACAGGAGTCTTAAGACAGCTGAATATGAATTCAGTAAAAATTTCAGAAGTTCATTTCAGATTAGTGTTAAAAACAGAATATGTAAATTCAACACATCTTAGTATCACTATTTATTAAATCATATAAAATACAACTCATTTAAAAGTTTATGAAAATTTCTCTCTTAAGTACCAAGGATATGCACAGAGCTCTGTTTGTAGGAGGGTATTGGTCTTGTTTGTTTTAAGGAATTTTTTTTTCAAGGAAACTCCTTCTCCCCGCCCCACCACCTAACTTCCAGGTAAAATCTCCATTCTTTTCTGCAACGTGATAATGTTTTTTGATCTCAGGCCACACCATAAACCCAAACACTGCATCTATTTACCAAGATGCAAAAAGACCCAACAACCATAATAAACCTTCCCCAGAAATTTGAGAGGATGAGATGGAAAGAGCTACTGAACTTGTTGCAACAGAGTTAACACAGCTAAAGCAGAAAATTCTCACCATTTGCATGTCACAAAACCACAAATTTATTAGAAATCACAGAATTGTAGGGGTTGGAAGGGACCTCAGGAGATCATTGGGTCCAACCCCCCTGCCAAAGCAGGTTCCCTAGAGCAGGTAAATCCTTACTAGATCACTCTATGTAAGCACACCATATCCAATTTTCATGAAAATGTATAGACATAACTTGGTTAGCTAATAAAACATTTCTACTGAGCACATGTTGTGACATCGAGCACAGCGTCAGCATTAGGGAACTCGGAATAGTAATGGCACTATCACACAGGTTTTCAAATACACTTTCAAAAGAGTGGAAGAAAGGAAGCTTAAGGATTCTCGGTGCATTTATACATTGTCAAGGGAGCTTCAGAGAACAAATCATAATGAGTAGGGTCACTTTGTAAAAGGTACTAGCATTACAGTACATTAGATTCTTCCCCAGGGAAAATATTTGAGTGGGGTGGGGAGGAAAAAGACAATTACAAGATGTATTACTTCTGTGCTCAGACACAACCCTCTGAAATGCAGCAACCAACTGGGAGTCTTTATAAAAAGTTTATTAAGCAGCATCTTCAATTACTCCAGCAAAAAGTCAGATTATGCAGCCATGGACCAAATTCCATTAAGTGATTTCCCAAGGTCCCCCAAATTATTCCAGCAGCATTGGTATATCAAATCATTCACACAATCAATGCTGCAGTCAAAACATTCTGGTTGTCTTTTCCATTGGAGAAATAATGTTTTGTCTAAAAAGAAAAAAGTGTCAAAATAGAAGTCTCGGCAGCTTTTTCTTGTGAGAGACAACAGAGAAAGCACTCTGTGTTTCCAGAGACTGCAGTAAGCTCCTTCCTCATCCTTTATGGATTTTACTTCCCACGGATGCTTTCCCCCTAAAAATCCATCTCTTCTTTATGTATATTGTACCTAGCAGAGTAATTAAAGTATATGAAATCAGATAATATCTGAAAAAGCTGCTGGAGGCTTCCACATTACAAACTCTCCAAAATTAAAGTGCTTAGATGGTTACATCTAATTCTTAGAAATTATTCCTGTTTTTTCAGGAGCTCATTGAGTCTTGCCCTTACGAACCTCAGCGAGGTCTCCTCTCAACCTCCCTTGCAAAAAGAAGAAAGTCAGCTTTCCTAACACTCAAAAATAACAGGTTCCCCATGTCAAGATAAACCCTTTGATGGCTTAACCTGACTGCTGTTACATTCAGCTTCCCTGCTAAGTACACTACAGAGGGACGGGCTGTTCTTTTCTGCTTTTGCCCAAACTCCGCACGCCCTTTGCTGCACACTTGCTCCACGATGGTGACCCAGAATCTCGCCTATGTACACATGTCATCTGATTCCCCACCTTACCGTGAGCTGTTAAGGAGCTTTTCATCAGAAACGGACATCCCACAGAATTAACAGACAATGACACAGCTGTGGGTACGTCCACACGAGAGACAGGAGGGATGGATATGTAACGCTGGTTTCATGCGAGCAGAGAACTCACTGCAAGACTTACTGCTTTGACCTGAGCTAGCCAATTTAAAATCGGTTCAGGTATCTCATCCTGTATCATAGCCATTTCCATCTTGAAAATAGTCTTGGGCATGAATAGCTGGAATGGCTGGGGACAGGACACCCAAAGTTGGCTCCCAGAAAAATGCCTGCCAAAGCTGTACAACCCACCTGATCTCACAAGTTGCTGGTTTCCAAGCCCACAGCATACTAGAAACTCAAAAAACGGATTCCGTGCCATCCTTTGCTGTCAATCATGTCTCACCATCATTAATAGACCAACCTGCCATGGAACCTACTGCAATAAGGTAAGTGGTGGGAGTATAGGGAGAGACCCTGACTTCCAACTCCTACCTCCAGCAGTAATGCATTATAGGATTTCAACAGATTACTATCCCCCTTGCCTCCTTTTCCACCACTAGGCATGTAAAGTGAAGACATTATTACTAAACAGATAAGTGATGTGTTCTTTGCAAGTACCTGAAGATTAAAAGAACATTAAACATCGCCTACCTCATTAATACCAATAACGAGGATATGAAATATCTACACCAAAAAGTGAAGATCTTTTCTGTGGTGGTTGTTAACAGTTCACACAAATGCAGTTTTGTTATTTACAGACCACCCTTTTTCCTTAGAAATGCAATTTCTTCATGTCTTTAAAAATGCACTCGTAATGCTGTAAAAGTTTAACATGATCAGGGTAAATATCCAAGCAAAAAACTCTAAGTATTTCTTGGGTAATCGGGTAGTTTCCAGTTTTACAGCTAAGTCACAGAAATGCTTTGCATAAGCTGATCAACTTCATCAAAAAATAAAATATAATAATAAAAAAAACTTATTACTGCCCCTATTGCACCTAAAAGACTGTTGCAGATTCCAGAGACTAGGAACATTTTTGCAATTTCCCAGCTGACTTTACGGTTGCCCCATTTAAACACATTCATTTTGGGGCCAACAAGGTTTTACCAAAGATCTTTTTAAGACAACAGTTTGGCTTGCTGTTCCCTGAAAATAAAGTCCACGTTTTAGCCTTATATAAGAAATGTAGCTTCCTTGATCAGCCCTGCAGCTGGTCCAGAACATCATGCTATATTTCCAGAGGAGACCTCAGCACGGCTCTTACACTGGCAAGGATATTTCTCTCTCCATCTCCTACTGTACAAAAGCAGAAATGTGTTAGACAAATTATTTGCTTCGTAAATTGCACAGTCACTTTGGTGATTAACTAATACTTTGCAGGCTTTTTACTCTCTGCTATTTCTAGTTAGCAGATTTACAATGCCAACGTCTTTGTTAGTTTGTTAGCAGATCTACCTTGCACTTTCATAACACTTATTAGTTAGTAGTTGTCAGTCATTTATTTCCCAACATGATCCTTTAATCTTTCTTTTGTAATATTATCGCTAAATGTAGTACCATAAACATATCTGAGAAATAAAAATATTAACATCAGTTCCTAGACTGCTTTCTGAGAAATCCCATTACAAACCACCTTCTAGCCTAATAATCTCTATCTGTCATTGTCCACAAGCCTCCACCTTCTCCAGTTTAACTAGTAATTTTCTAAAACTGACAATTAAGGCATTGAAGAGATTATGCCTACTTTTTAATCTGTTGTTTAAAAGCTATGTTGTAGCTATGCTGTTACAGGGGGGGAAAAAATAAAAATCAAATGATGTATCATTAATTTTTCGCTTAAGTAAAGACGACTTTGTCTCACTTTCCATTCCTTTCTCAATCAATAACAGGTCTTCTCTTCCACCTTTGTGATATCTTTGCCACTAATTTTACTTCAACAGTTCCAGAGCTGTCTGGATTACCTCCTGGTCTCCCCAAAACACCTTTCTTTGCAAATGGGGAGAAAAAAAAAAAAAAACACAATCTATTTAGTTTAAGACATACCAGAGTAAAGAAACTTCCACTTGATAATTAGCAGTTCTCATTATGACCCCCTCTGCATATTTAGGAGGAGTTCTATCTAGTTTTTAAGATCAAGACACTCAAGTTATCTCAGAGAAAGAAAGAAGCACAGCAAATATTTTGCCATTATTTTTTCCTAGTTGGGGTGGCACTCTACTATAAAAGAAATACATAGTATTTCATGGTGAAATTTTATACAGTTTAGGCCAAAAAGGTACTAATTTTATGTTCTTCAAAAACATCCAAGGCTGACTTGCACGTAACTGCACCTTAAAGCAAAAACATTAAGTCCTTCCTATTTACTCAAATCCTCATTCATGTGATCTGAAATGTATCTCACTGTACCTACAGAATAAAATATAACTAGTTAACTTCCTGAAGCACCCACTAGACTTTTTCCACTTAGAGCAACTTTTATCCACAAAAATGTCCTATATGCCCATCACAACTGATTTAAATTCACCAGAGTTTTAAAAGAAGAAGTAGGATTTTGAAGTAATTTTCATTTATTTGAGTTACATAATTGGGTGGCTCATAGGAGCTTAATGAAACAAACACAAGGCAGCTATCTTCTGATCTCAAACATTTGCTTGCATCAACTTACAGTAGTTTCCTTCCTTGACATTACAAATTCATTTTGCTGGCATTCAGCAAGTACTGCTGCTGAGTGAAGGCAAACATCAGCTAAATCTACAATAATAAATTATATTATTACCTAGCCAAAAGTAAAAATAAATAAATAAATAAATAAATCCATATCTGCAATTTATAAGCAATTAAATAGCACAACTTGTCAGTACAGTCCACTATTCCAAGAATTCCACATAAATAGACCACTTAAAATGACATTTTTAATTACAACAAAATTAAAGGCTCAATATAATGGTTCTCACATTTAAGCGGAAAGCTCTAGTTAACAGACAAAAGACATTATGCATTACACTGATCATTTACACAGAAAGTACTTTAAAAAAAGCTGCTGAAACAGCAGAGGTTGCTTGCTATACATTTTTCTGCGAAGTTGATAGTTTGAACAAAATACTCTAATTATGAAATACTGTTTCAAGTGTACAGCTATCTAGTTACAGTAACTGATTTAATCAAATAAAGGACGCAATGCTAGCTCTTTTCCATAGGGCTTCGGAAAGTATGTAGAGTATTAACAAGAACCTCTAAATACTAAGGTTTGGATTAACACTTCGCAGTATTTCATGTTCTGAACTATTTCCTTGCATACGATTATATACACAGAAACCAGAAGTTCCTGCCTTAATACGGCAGACAGACCTTTGTAATCATCTTGTCCACACTCCCTGCTCAAGTAGGGTCAGACAGAGCAGGATGCCCAGGAACACTCCAGTTGGGTTTCGGTTATCTCCACAGATGGAGACTTCACATTGTTTTTGGGTAACCTGCTCCACAGTTTGACCACTGGCCCTGTATTTTCCTGTGTTTAGATGGAATTTCATGCTTTTCAGTTTGTTTCCATTGCCTTTTGGCATGGTCCTCAGATCTCCTTGCTCATCCTTCTTGAAAATCGGAGTGCCATTTGCTTTCCTACCTTCTTCAGGAACCTCTTCTGACCACCACGACCTTTCAAAAATAACTGGCCTCGCAATGATGTAAGTCAGCTCCCTCACACCCGTGGGTGCAACTTGCCAGCCCCCATGAACTTATCTATGTCCAGTATTTCTTTCCAGTAAGTGTCCTAACCTGATCCTCCTTCTCACGTAAGTCGTCAGTGCTCCCTTCCCACTGGTCTCAGGGTGCTGGGATTCCTGGAAGCTGGCTTTCAGAAGGATGAAGGCAGCACAGAGTATCTCAGCCTATTCTCTGTCCTTTGTCACCGGGACTCTGCCCCACTTAGCTGTGAGTGGGTACACATTTCCCCTAGCCTTCCTTTTGCTGGTGATTTTCACACTGCATTTTGGTATCCATCAGAGAGACTTTTCCATCTGTCCAGAGATCTGCTGATAGATAAAGTATTTAATTACGTAACCCCATGAACTAAAGCTTTTGTCAGAAGAAAAGGAGCTGTACTGGCTAAAATTGGGCACACCTTTGTACCAATGGACAGCGCTGCTAACATCCTGCTTATCCCAAAGCAGAAAATAAAAATTCTCTGCTCTGCCTGAGGCTCTTATTGCTTTTAAAGACTGGACTTAGGAGCTTAGCTAGATGAGAAAAAATGATTGAATTTCCTTTGCAAATGAATACTGTGGCAGCTACGAAGCTTACCCATCTGAATGAAACACTTGATTTGAGATCCCTTTAGAGTAAATTCCTAAATTCAAGTAATTCCCATCTCATTGGAGACAATACCGCTCATAGCCACTCTGAGCAGGACACCGCTGCATCAAAATTACTGAACACAAGAAGCAGACCTGAATAGGTGAAGTTTGGGTTTTCCTCAAAAAACAGACAGGAGGATGATTGAGCATTCCTGACACAAGGGAAAAAACACACATGAAAAGAAAAGAAATGGAAGAAACTGCAGGAGGCTAGGTAAGTTGTGATATAACATTCACCAAAGATTTATGGATTTATGGAACAAACAGAAGCATAATAAGAATTTGGATATTTTTAGTTATCATATTTAGGTCTTACCATAATTTTTGACTGCTTTATTCCTGAGGTCTTTTTAATCAAAACATTGTTTACAGGACACTCCATCTAAATCAGATTCTGTTCAAGCCCAACATTAAACCTATCACATTATTCTCAAGGAGCGATCTTGCACCCACCAGGCAACAGATAAATAAGATATCTGACAGCTGCTCACCTACATGCAAGCCAATTTGTTCTTACATTTAGATTTTGTGGGGCTGGGCGGGAGGGATTGAGGGAAAAAAACAAAAGTTGCGCATGGCCAAAACATCCGTCCTAACCCTCTCCTTTGAGTAGATCTTCAGACCAAAGCCAAAGTGGAAATACTTGGTTTTAGCAGAATAATCTTCTGGCTTCTGCGTTCCTCTTTTTTTATTAATCTTTAGTGTTTTCTATAAAAGCAGTGATTGTAATATTCCAGGTGGCTGGCATTTATTATGTGGCTTTTGAACTAATTATGAACACGCTACATGCAAGTAACAAAACCCACATGTGAATACACCAGACTTGTCAGAGCACAGTAAGACAGCCTGAAACGCTTACCTCACTCCTCCAGAAGGAAAATCTCTTTCTAGAGGTTCTGACTTGTCCAGAACTTAAGGAAGAACCACTGGAATATCATGGCAGTGATGCTGTCCCACTCTGTCACCAGAACAGGCCGCAGGTGGGACCACCCAGCTAGCACCCAACCACACCATCAGTTATCGGTGACCATCACAGCTACCACGGGACATAAAATGTCAAATGCTTTGTGCATCTCGGCCATTTACTGAAGTTGACAGTAGAGGGAAAGCAAATTTGCCTAAATTGAGGCATATTAAGAAATAAATAGAATAAATGTATATTTAAAATCTTATGTAGAAACCAGCTATTTTAGTTCTCATACTTTTAAACTTCCTGTACGTATCATAGAATGGTTTGGATAGAAAGGGACCTTAAAGATCAGCTTAGCTATTTGTGCTCAGATGGAACTAGGGTTAAATGCAACTATTTCGTGGGTGTATACTGGCAAAAAAAATACAGAATTGAGTAATGACTTAAAATGAGTAACTGGCAGCTATCATACAGAGTCCAAAAAAAAAAAAAAAAAAAGATGAGGTCAAAATTCCCAACCAGCTCCACTCTCCAGTCACTGTGAAGCAGAATCAGGAATTTAAGAAACAAACAACAAAGCCCAAAGCCTCTCTAACGGGACCAGTGGTACATTTCCTGTAATCTCTTTTTAAGAAACAGAAACTCTGAGAAGAAATAAAACTTCCGTCCTTTTATCCTTTTCAGATCCATTTTTAAAATGGGTTCAGGAAAATAAAATTGTTCATTATACCATCTGAATTTACGACATGGTACTGTAATCTTGCACAGCATGAACCACGTTAGCCACACTAATAAGATGAATAATTTAAGCCTCAATCCAGAAGAATTTGCTCAATTGTTTACTTCGAAATATCCATTTCTGTCATTCTTGAAAAACACCTGCAGACATTAAACATTATCACTAATGAAAAAGCACCTTTTAATTCATGGACAACAACAACACTGAGAAAATGCTAAAGAGCAAAACAAGAAAAGAAAAACACCAACAGCTTTGTGAGTCTTGAGCTTCGATGGCCACTACGTGCTTTAATCCAAACTAATCTACAATGCACGGGAAATCCAAAACCGGCAAACAATACAATATTAAAAGCAAATACAGCGATGTATCATTTTCAGCCCTTCTTATTTCCAGATATTGAAAATTTATTACGCTATCAAAGATTAAATATTTTCTTTTTGTTACTTTTCAGGGAAATGATTACTTGCCAGTTGTTATATCTTTATTACAGCTCCAAGTTACACAATCTGATGGATTTGTGGTGATCCAAGATAAACTCACTCAAGTCCAAAGCATGACCCGTGTCATTTTTCATTACCTCCAGCCAACCAAAATCAAAATATTTCCTGTTTCAAAGTCCACTACTGGGAAAATCAGAGTCATCCCCTCCTTTTCTCTACAGAATGTAGAAAAATCTAAAGAGGTATTGGTCTTAAAAGCTGGAAACAATCCTGACGTACGAAGTCCATGTAAAAAGATATAAAACTCCAACACTTCATCATTGAAAAAGTATATCTGTATAATTCCTTACACTGAGAATTCAGAAAGCTTACACTGACTAAAAATAAGAGTACAATGTATTTACAGTGGAAACCGTTCATCTTTTTTTTTTTTTGCCTAGTTTGACGCAACCAAGAATGTTAATGCATTCTGACAGACTTGCATAACATCCAAAAATGTTTTGAACAATGCTGTTTAGGCCACGATGCAGTATTAATGAATGAATAATGTTTCCCAGTACTGACTTTCAATATTTAATGAATGCATACTGAATGTGCTATACGAATGTTGTTGAAAATCACTGTTGCTGACAAGGGATTTGAAAAGATGCTCGAGAAATCAGGAAAACCTTTAACCTAAACTTAAACTGGGAAGTGTGAAATGGATATTTCTCTTACTCAAATTCATCAGGCTGCAAATTCAGATACATTACTTATCCAATGCTTATCTGCTTCTACAAAACATGGTTAAGGCCAGAGATATGAAAAATAAATTACCTGAATCACAGAATCACTGGCAATGCTTCTTTCTCTAGCAAAGTCTCAGAATGACAATACAAAAAAGTTCTGCTGAATTGAAGAGATTTCCCAGCATTATTTGCAAGTTTAAAAAACTCATCTCTATTTCAGTTTATGCAAAAGTTAACAGAAAACATCGTTCCTCTGCACCACACATCCATGTTATATAAAGCAAACCTTTTACCTTCAATTTTTGCATTATCTACTGTCCACTTGTAACAGATAGGCAAAATGTAGTGTTTTTTTCTCTATTTGACTGTGTTCTTTTGGTGACATTACAAGTGACTTGTATTATAAATTATGCACTGCCCTGTTGTGGGAAGGGAGGAGAACCGAAACCATTACTAAAAAACATCCATAGGAGAACAGAAACCTCTTCTAAATTTAAGATTGGAATACATCTTCCCCAAAATTATGTTCCACCCAAGTGGTTTTTGAGACCTCTCCATACTAAACAGATTTTATTAAATAGGAGACAATTAGGACCGGTAAAATAGAAATGAAGCACGGCAAAGTGAAAATGCTAAAGCTTTAAAAAAACACAGCATTATAAAAATCAAAGAAAGCAAACATGCAGGTCATCAAATCCCAATCTGCAATCACTTGATGGCTGCTTAGTCCAAAACTATCCAAGTGGGAACACGTGGATCAGAATTGCTATACTCTCTATAGACCACAATATTCACAATCAAAATTCTTATCACAAATTCGCTGCAAATCATCAAAAGCTCTAATGGTGACGGTGTGTGGAGGGAGATAGGAGAGATCCAAGGTGCCAGCAGTGCTCCCCTTCCCTGTCCCACCAAACAATTTTGAGTAAGGCACTTTGTGCTACACACCAGCAGGGTGCAAAATTTGAGCCCTTTGCATCTAACCCGACATATTCCAGACCTGGTGTCTGGCTTCCCCCTGGACTACACAAGCAAAGGGTATCCGGGCACTTGCCAGTACCACTGAAACCATACCAGCTGACTGGCCATAGAAGCCAGGCAACTTCCAATAGCTCAGAGCCAAGTTAAAATGCAGAAACAGAATGAAGAAGAGAAAATGAGAGAGGCCACGTTACACACTCAGGATATGGACTAGGAGGTCTTTTTGTCCTCCGAAGAGAGCTGGCAGCCGCTCTGGATCTTGGGAATTAATATAACAAAAACAAATGTGATCATCATCTGTTTCACGCATCTTTTTCTTTTTGGAGATTTTAGCATGGTCTTGTAGTAATTACTGTTACTTTCCTGTGCTTGTACTTCATATTATTATATTTAACAAGAACTCCACTACTCTAGTCTATAGGCATTTCTTCCTCACAATGACCTGTCCCTCCTTAATGCTGGCAATACACAAACATGAGATTTGTGGATCACTCATTGGAAAATATATTGAAAATACATTTTCAAAAAATATATAGAAAATATACTGAAAGTAGGAAAGTGGCGGTAATTACAAAACTGATCCCTAAGCAACACAAACTTTCAATACAATGCCAATTCCTCCCTCAAATACATTCCATTACAATCTCATCTTTGGTCAGTCCCAAATCATTTTACAGTTCTGGCATTAGTTTGGGGGATTTTTGTGTCTGGTATTAATATGCAAGACAGCAAGATACTAAGGGTTTTGCTTTACAGTAGGAAGTCTGGTTTGCTGTCCTTCTTTAGCCTGTTATACAACCCAAGAGAACACACCAACCTACTCTGCCCAATTTATCTTGGTAAAAGCAAAACTATGTTCCACCCTACCTGCTTAACCATTTCTCTGTTCTCTCGATCATCCTCTGCTTCAAATGCTGTACTTCTAAAATCACCCGTAACAATGAGGTTCAAGCAATAACATTCAGCTGAACATTTCATTCATTTCATTTTCCCTGCCCTCCAGCCCCAGCATAACATCTGTCAATTGAAAATCTTTGCTAATGGCCATGTTATTTTACGTGCCAGTGCTTGATCAAGAGATCAAAGACACTAATTTCAAGACTTGTAATTATATACAGCTCTTCAATTTATCAACAAGACTTCCACAGACAGCTTCTTAATACCTAGTGCAAAATGGACACTAACTCCTGTCGGTGTGCTGATACCTTACTGAAGTTGGCTGGGTTAACTTTCTTTCTGGGGTGCTTGGTGTTTTGTCGGTTGTCTTCCTTTTCTAGGGTAGGATAGAGGTGGTTGAGCAGAAGAAGAGTAAGCAGGAACAAGGGAAGGCTGTTTAAACAGGGGGGTTGTAATTATACTTCATATGGCCACTGTTTTTTAAAATATGTGCATATAAATCAGTATTATGTAAAGACAGAATAGATGAACAAATTTCTACCTTTATGCCAGAGGCATGCAGACAACCTAAACCAGAATAGTAAAACTGTTTTACATAATTTGTGTAAGTATTTAGTTGAGACTTTTCTTGATATTCTCATAACTCCAGTTGAAATTACTTTCCAATTTAATATCACTCCTCTTGGGATCTGCAAAGCCCTCATGAAATTATGACAACATTAATTCTCCATTAAAGTGAAGGGGTAGTTACCTTTTTTTTTTTTTTTTTTTTTTAAGTGTTTCTCTGCTATGTCTACTTATTTGCTACTTTTCAAAATGAAAGAGCTCAGCAGTTTGAAAGCAAAGATTTGTTTTAAATTGCCATGGGGGAATAGTTTCCCTCCTCCCTCCTTGAATCTAAAACTATAAAACTATGAAGCAGTGTTATTTTTGTTGATGCTCTCTCCAAATAAACTCACTGGCTTCAAGTCATTTTCCAATCTCCCTGAGAAATAAACTTATCAAGATGAAGCTTCGTATACCATTGTCAGCTGAGATGCCAAGTTTTAAAATCAAAGTGAAAAATAATCCCTTGAAAATGGGGGGTTTATAAAGGTAGGAGTGAATTATAGCACTGCTTTCTCCAATTTCTACTTCCTGTCTCCAAGATTCATCCCTGCATATACTGAGCACCAGACGTAACAGTATAAAGGGAGCGAGACCAATAACAGAATCTTGGAGAGTAACCTGACCATTGCCAAATATTGTTTTTTCTTCCCAGAAAACAACAAAGAAAACAATACGGGCTCCTCTGACAGTCTGGTATCTCCAAACCTTCATCCTCCTAAGCAGCATGCCTGCAAACATCTTTGTTTCCTAAGCATTTTGCAGGTAAGATATTGTGTTACGCTTTTAAGATTATGAAAAACAAAAGGTGCAATGCGATCCCATTCAGGTGACTTCACCCCCATTATAAAATTCTCTCTTCAACAGTTGGCTGTTGGAAGAGGGATCAGTTACAATACCTCACCTGACCGTAGTAGTGTTTTACAGGAAAATCTGTGCCAGAACTTCAAACATCTTCACATTTAATTTTAGTTACTTCCCTCACATGCAAAGGATCTTGACCCAGCCTGACCTTGCCCATTCCTTTTTTTCCTCTGGCATAGCAGTGTTATCCCATAACCCTCCAGACCTCAGTAACATTACAGCCATCGAAGAATAAATTCACATCTTAATCTTTTGCTGGGTGTCAGACAGGACGTGGGATACTTCTGCTGTGAGAGGGGTGAAGGGCATGGCCAGGAAGGGAGAATAGGAGAAACTGAACCTGTGGAAGCAATGCCAAAATTTGTCCCTTTTTCCTTGAATGCTTCCCAGCCCTGAGGCTGAACTGCCCCTTTGGACAGTCAAAGCAAATATTTTTTTGGTTCAGTTTGTTGTTTTGTTTTGTTTTGTAAACAGCCACACACATCAAACTTGTATATTTTGTTCTGGTAAGTGAACAGCCCTCACCACATCGCTGTGTTATCAGATGTCCCGCTCCATAAAAGCTTACTCGATAATTCTATCCAACTGCTATTTTAAGTCCTCTCTCTAGTGTGCAACGAACTATACACCTTCAAATGTGGAACGTGAGTCGCACATACGTGCATGTCGCATTCAGAGACGGAAGGCCCCTTCTAGCTGTCACATTAGTCTCCCTTTCCAGTTTATATGCAATTTAGGGCTTCTCTTCCAAAGTCCTGTTTGTAACTATAAATGACCAAGTTTTGTCCTCTCAAATCAGTAGCCAGTTTTTTTTTCCTAATACACTGAATATTATATTAGAAAACGGCTAAGCATCCATGGAAGACAAGTCACACTGTATGAAGGTGTACGAACAAAGAACAATTTTCCATAGGCTACATAAATGTGGCAGTGCTGACAGCCGAGCTTTACTTCACACGTAGACCTTCTTATACTAGTGTGCAATTTAATTTTATTTTTTCCTCCAGGAATGACAACAGTAATGAAGAAACTTTGGTCTACAAATAATTTCTCTCAACAGTATTTTCAGACAGTTCTTGAACCTCTGCAGTACTTCATGGAGACCCTGTCAGAGAAAGGCCTACCACAGGAGGCAAGCCTCCAGCACGGCCCTGTTGTGACGACGCCTGTGTTCCTAAACCCAATTACCAACTTTAGCCTCTTTTTAAAAACAGTATGGTCACTCATGTCAGACGATATAAAATTCTTATCCCTGACCTAGCAGAAGTTGAAACAATTGTATTCACTTTTGCAGTTTCATGTAAGTATTTCCAGCTTTCTATCCTACTGTCAGCAGTAGGGATATGACAATTTTCCTGACTGTTTTCACACTTTCACACTATCAAGAGGCCCCTGTGGCAGAATACTAGATTATAACTATTTTCTGACTAACAAAGTAGCTTTTTGTCCCCTGTGGGAAGAATACTGGGAGAAAAAGCCACTCTCCCAATTTGACATAGCTAATTACCTCAGAAAATAGAATCGTTTAGGAAGAAAAAAAAACCTACTTCAAAAATTTTTCATCACATTTAATGCACTATCCATATGAACTGAAAATAAATTAATGTGTTCTTCATAAATTAAAATCTCAGTAAAATATAAAATGAATATTCTAAATAAACCATTTTATTTTCCTTTATGTTCTGCAGACCTGTGCCAGTAAACTATAATAAGCATGTTATTAAAACAGAAATCAATAGTAAGCTTTAAAATACACAGTACCACAAAAAGGTCGAGCCCCAGTATTGATTTTAATATAACATTTTGGTGAGTAGTTTCCCAAAGGGTTCTCCTCTAATATTGTTCTTCATCCTTCTTTCACTTTGCATTTGCACTGGAGGATTTGTTGTTCTTTTCTGCAAAAGCTGTCCACTCCATGAAGTTTACTAAGAGCCTGTCATATATGCAACGCACTGCTGAGACATGACAAAACAAGGTCGGGGGGGAAGCACTCAGACACATCAGAGTATCAATTAAACCGTAAGTGAATCGCAGTTACAGAGACCCTCCCCAAGCACAGAAAGAAAAAAAAAAGAAACTAATGGCTGCAATCTGATAACCTACCACTGAGAGCCACCTTTGTGCACCACTGTGTACATATTTTTAAAAGCTGATTTAGAGTTTAGAAAGATTTTCTTTAAACAGATGAGGATGTTTAGAAATACAGAGGCTGCAATAAGTTATCTGGCTAATGACAGATAAAATACCACACCATATGGAGCCCAGCTAGCCAAGTAGAACAGACTCCAACAATTCATTACCAGGGAATGTTTGAAAATCTATGATCTGTTTTATTCAAAAAAAAAAAAAAGAAACAAAAAACATTTTTCAAGTGGCTTTCAAGACAAAAGCTTTCCAAAGAAGTCATAGGAGATGAGATAGTCAAAGCATAGCAAAACTTTAAAAAAGCCATTACCAACTAATTGCTTTTTTGACCTCACCTAAAGTAAGCAGAAGCCATTCCAGGGAAGTGAGAACAGGGATTGCAATAAGCACTCACTAGAAAGCCCAGGAAGCTGGGCAAAGACTGAATAAGACTACAAAACAGAATACAGGCTTGTAGCTATAGTACGAGGTAGTTAGGAGATACTGAAACACTCTCCATACTGCAGACAGAGAACTGTTGGTCTCCAACCACCACTTCCCATCTGCTGACAGCTACCACCCACCCAATTCCCTCCACAAGGGATCAGGGGACCGTTTCTTGCTCTGTTTCAGATGAAGTCCCATGGAGAAGCTCAAGTATGTGCTTCAGATCTTTAGGTCAACCCCGTTGGACCTTAGCTGAAGAACTTCCACCTTCATCCCTGCTGAGCAGCTGGCTTTGGTGGAGGCTACACCAGAAACGTTTGTCTGTAGAACTCCCCTGGCCATGACCCTTATTTAAATAGAACTGAGCTTTCAGGGTTGAGACCATCTAAACAGAGATTTTAAAAGGTATTTCATATACTACTGTAACTTCTACAAACATCGGATCCTTTTAAATAAGATTCTGAGCAACGTTTACATAATGCTCAGTGCTGGTTCCTTTAAATTTCTATCTTCGTCGTGTCTTATAAACAATTTTAGAGCTGACCTAGAAACAGTTACTGAAGGGCCACTGACCAAACAAAAGCCTACTTTAAGCCCTTCCCTACCTGAAAATTCCTACTTACAGCAGGTACTGTTACTCTATGAAACAAATGCTGGAATCATGGGAGATTAATGTAGGACAATTCAAGCACAACTAAACATAGGGAAGGGCTCTTGGGACACTCGTACATCAGCAAACTGCACAGGAACATACACTTAGCATGATAACAAAATTATATGCAGATATATATCGAAGACCTGAACAAAATAAACTTTCTGCAATACTAAACGGACTGTCAAGCACCAGCATTTTGCAAAAACACCTCGATCTACATATAACTATATTTACCATGTGCAAAATTATATAGAAAGAGTGGAAGCCCGGAAACACTTCTCAAGCAAAAGCTACTGAAAGCTCGCAAATATAATCAGCCCACGCTAAATGAGTTGCAAAATAAATAAGGCTGAATTCTCCTTGATTTTCAGGGGGGAAAAATGCTAAGTATTCATTTATGAAAAGTTTCTGTGGGAAATCACATACTTCATTTGCCTCTTATTTAAGTATTTTTATGTACATCTCAATGGAGGCATCTAGTAGTCTAACAAGGTTGACAGTAGCTAAAATTTTTATCATTATGTTGATGATAGTAAAAGTGAACAACATTTTTTCAAGGTATCTTTTCTTCCGCCTTTCGTAATGCAAACTCTTTATAAAAAAATTATCAGGCACCATCAGCATGGCATCATACATTCTGATAAATGAGTAGTTCTAGTTCTATATTCAAGAACAAAGTATGTGGCAGATAAACTTCAATTTGCACATTAAAGATCAGAGGAGAAAAAGTCAGCTACCTCCCCCACGCTTGTTCTCCAGAGCCACAACATTTACAGTTTTTACTCATATTTTACTCATACAAATTGACCTCTTGGGAAATTAGGAAACATACTACATATTTGCTGAGCTTGTCCAGATTAAGCAGAGAAAAGGCAAAAAGCAACCTATTATTACTATAATATTACTATGTATACTACATATGTTACTATATATTACTATAATATATACCATCTATAATATCTATATTATAGTAATATATCTAATTTAGATTCAGATACTTAGGTTAACAGGGAAAGTCCAACAGTTGCAGTACCACATTCTAGCAGTAAGGCAAACAGAGCAAGCCACAAAGGCTGAGGCACAACAACAGTGAAAACTGGAGATCTCATGATTGATAAAGTTTGATTGATAAAGATTGATAAAATAAATGCCTTTATCCTAACACTTTTTTTTTTGTATTGCAAATGTGCATTTTGTGATCCCTAGGGCTCACTTACTACTGTCACGTTGTCCCCTATCTACCGGCCCAGTAAGTTGTGCAAACCCCTCTGCAGATCTCGATGGAGCAGGTGCATCTGCTGACCAGAAGCAGCTTCTTGTAGCTGAAGTCCATGAGCCACGGCACCATCTCGTTCAGTCTCAAGCACTGGAAGAGGCTTCCTAGTGAAGTGGTTGATGCCCCGTGCCTGTCAGCACTCAAGAGGCATTTGGACAATGCCCTCAATAACATTCTTTAACTTTCTGTCAGCCCTGCTGAAGTGGTCAGGCCATTGGACTCAATGATCTTTGTAGATCCCTTCCAACTGAACTCTGCTATTCTACTCTAAATGCTCTTAATTACTTCTCTTTTGACACGGCAAAGCTATTTAAGACTCTCTCATTAACAAAATGATTCAAATAAAGCACAACAGCTGTGACAAGACATAGCATAATGATCCATGTCTGTAAGACTACACCCCAGGAAGAAATCCAAACAGCTAAAGGATTCGGAAGTTTCGTTGTCATATTTTGTATGATTTCGTGTCATGGCAAATAACTAGTTTCACAAATTTGGCATCTCTTTCTATTATGACACTTGAGAAAAGAAGTTAAGAACTTAGTGGAAAAGAAACTATGTCAACAATTATCTTTTCTTACCTGTCACGAATGTCAAACTCAGGTTCTTGTGCCTATTCTCTCATTTTTAGGAATCTTTTCTTCCAGAGCTGTGTAACAGAGGTTGTGGCATGTATTTCACAGGGGCCAAAAGCCTGCTTTTTCATTTGGTCTGAAGGATCCATACACAACAGAGGTAGCAACAAAAATCACACCCAAAAAGCCTTTTTAAAGTGCCAAAAGTAATTGCCCAGTAAGCCACACACACATCATTAAGGTACCGACTTGGACTCTGGACTCTGATTTCAGGAATAAGAAACCTTATAAAGAGCAGAGTTTCTCTGTAACACTACAGGGATAGGACATAGTATTGGTAGGTATTGACATAAAATGGAAAACAGACTGAGAATATATTTTCTCTAGGAGGAAAAGGCACATTACTCTTCCCTCTTCTGTTCAGAATGTAAGTTCTCTATCATTTCCAACTATAATAATAATATTACTCTACTTTTGTTCTAATACTCAAAGTATTACAACCTGTAAACTACCTTGAATATTATCATAAGATTGAAGCTCTGACACATTAACTGGCCACATCTACTAATGCAGTCACTGCAAATTCTGTTGCATTTGAATAATTATCAATTTAACTTTTTGAAATGAAAAGACTCAAGATAAAACTTCTTTAATGTTCAAAAACTGAAGTGAGAAACAATAGCTAGGCTGTGTAAAAGAACGAATAAATTAGCATCAACTTTGACTCTTCAGCAGGGTTTGCAGTTAATATGGTTTTATTGTGAAATTCAGGACTGAGCAGTGAAATTCAGGACTGAATGGTCCTAACTGCCCAGAGAGCACAAGAACCTACTAGTCCAACCAAAGATCCCAATACCCCTTCTCCAACACCACCCAGCAGATCATTCCTTCACATACAACTCTGCTCATTTCTGAGAAGATAAACATTGTTTTCACTTAAGAAGATGGAAAGAAAAGAGACTTCTATGGACAGTGACTGTACTCATCCAGTCTATCAGAATAAGTGGATGTATTCCCTGGGGAAATTCTGCCAAAAGGCAGATTTATTAAAGCACTTCCAGGAATGTTCGTCCATTAGCAGGACTGTATAAACAGTAAGTGAGATGAGGTGGTGTCCTGGCTCAGTAAAGTTAGATATACGGAAGTTCTGCCATTGGTAGTGCTCAAATTTCCACCAACAGACCAAAAGCCCCACACATTACCTTGATGGTGGTTATTAACCTTTATGTTATGTTTCCACTGCTGCTAATTTGAACTTCCAAATTGAGGGAAGAAAATCCTGGAAAGATTCATCATTATTTGTGGGGAAATTTAAGTTCCTAAGGTGCCTCCTGGTTTTCATCCGATTCTCACAGAGCCAAAGGTTTCATCAAGCTCCATATCCCTAGCAAAGAAGCATACAGGTTTATAACCATATTCAATCACACAAAAGAGATTAAAAAGACGAAGCAGCATTCTCAAATACCTGAAAGATCAGTGGGCATGCCATTTAGGCACATAGTCTAAAGTTGGGTCTAAATTATTATTATTCAAAGTCCCCTTGAACAAGAACTGTGGAATTGATGTATTATGAATGTATTTTAATGCCACCAATAATGCAAGCTGAACAGTCAGCCTTCGGTTCTAATCCCAGAAATAAGGACAGATCTTAACTTTAAAAAGTAGAGCTGAAGTACTCTTACTATATATGTATGTGTGAATAAATAAATTATAAAGAAAGTTAAAGTTACAAAATTCTCCCTTAAACGAGAAGAACACACTTTGCAATCAGATCAAAACGTGGTCATACTCTGCATACAAACAGTATTGAAATTAGCCATTAGGCAGTTGCAATCAGACGACAAACAGTTGCAAGTTTCAGATATTTACGCTTAAATGTCTTTACACTTAAAGATAAGAAAAAATGTTTTCAAGAAAGGAATGAAAACAAACATTCAAAATGCACCATCTTTGGTAAAAAAAAATCATAAATGGATGCAGAACCACAGAAGCTTTAATTATGGATCTCAGTGTCACATATCATCAGTAAGGGATTTAAAAGACAGTCTACAAAGAAAAGCAGTAGGTCAGCAAATTGCATTTTTAACAGATCAGAAGTGCAAGGTCTAGTCTTCAACTACAAGTAGAGCACTCTGACTTGGTTTTCCCCAGATAAAAGTTACAAATCTCTTGTCAAGGTTCAGGGGTCAGACTTCATTATCCTCATTTCCCTATCAAAGGGCCTGAAATACAAACCCACAGAGCTTGTGAATTACAGTTCTACGAGATGCTATCAACACAGATATGGGACACCGCCACTCCCCAGTCCAGCCAGCCTTAAACAACACCGGTGCATTTGTACACTGCATCCTCCATATAGGTTATGGAACCTACGTTTACTTCCTTTTTTCATGTGTAACTATTGACATATAAATGTTATCAACTGTTCTCTGTTAATAGCTTTATTCTGATACATGTTTTAAGCACAGTATAGCTGAGAACTTGGATTTTGTTCTGTTTTCCAACACTGCATCAATATGCTTGCATGCTTTCAACAAGTAACTACAATTTAAAGTAGTCTTTTTACCTTGTCTTGTTTATATACCTAGAGTACTCTGCATTGGGCAGACACGCAAGATACAAAACATCCCACCTGAACAACATGCACCTAGCTCTTAAGTGTTTGCTTCAAAACTGAAGTCCAGTAATGATGACAAATTAGACTGACTCTAAAAGTACATGAGCGTCCACAAGACTGAGACATGAAGGTGTACAGAAAATTGCAGGCCTAAAAGCATGGATCCTGACTTTAAGAGGAACATTGCACAGACATTCCTCATGCGCCTGAATTACGGAGAGACTGCTTTCTGAACTGGAAGAAAACAGGAGGGGTAGGTATATTTCTGATCCTGAAAAACATAAATCTGTTCTTAAAGTGGTCGACAGAGCAGCACTCGCTTCCTTCTCAGAACAACACGGTCTGCAGGAGCTGCAATGCTTCTCAAATGCTTTTAAAACACAAACCTCAAACAGAATTCAACCTTTAAAACACCAAGTAATAGGTAAGTAAACACCTGCGTCTTTTAAAACTGTTTTATCCAACATAAAAAGAGCCTCTACGTTTCAGCTAAAGCGTATTTTTAATTATGTATACTGTGTAGAAAGTAAAGTTATTTCTAAAAATCAAAACTAGAAATGATTTAAAAGCTGCTAACAAGACTTTTTGTCATTTTATTGTTGGCATTTTTATTTTAAATTTATTTTGATAGTTTGTATTTCAAAAGCACAGATTCTTCAAACTAATTTTAGGACAACAGGAAGATTTTACACGATCCTTTTCATATGTAACATCTTCCTTAGCCAACAAAGTCACAACAAAATAGAAGATCAGGTATATGACAAGTCAACCTGCTTCCTTCCTTTTGTAGACCAACGCACATCCAATGAAAACCAAATTATGGAATTATTAATTTAAATTAATTTAGTGTCAAGTGACAAAACAGTGAAGTTACAAAACAAATAATTCCACACTGTAAACGTGTTTAGATGAAATCTGAGCAGTTGACATTCAGTTCGGATACAACACAAGTTTCCCTGTCAAAGCCCAGTTCAAAAGAGGAGAGATTTCACTATTCCATTGATTTCCTTTATTGCTGATTTTAAAAAAGCCTGACTCATTTTCTGGGACATTTATATAGTCCTATTTATTATATACTCCATCAACCTAACACAATTAAATAATAATATAATGATGTGTAGGAAACAACTGATCTATATGCAGACAGTTTAAGCAGCACTAATTACATTCTAATTTTTAAAATCCATCATAATGAGCCTTTCTTCCCATTCTCAGAGGGCAGGCCAATGCGTAGGTTAATATTTATATCCTACGTGTTACACTACCTTTATAGGAAAAGTGCTAAAAGAAAGTATGAATTATCACACCAGTCCACCAAGTTCACTGTCCAGCCAAAGGATGTCAAATTCAAACAGGAACTTTGTAATTGCCAATGTTAACACAGTACCACGTTTAACGTCACAGAGAATATTTTTAAAATGCTGCATCCAAGCTCTGCAGCTGCATTCTGCACGACTCTTTCGCAATAACTACGCTCTGAAAAAACACACATAAAAAAAGTATTGATATACAAGAATGATACCAAAAAGGTTTTCTGCTAATAAACTGTTTTATTACCGCACTTTGCATCTTCAAAGCACTAAGCAATATTGAGTATTAAAGCAGTTGAAAACACTGCAGCACAGAGAAATATCTAAAATGCACAGATATAACAGGAATTACTATTTCTACTGCTGTTAAAATTTACCTTTTGATATAACAGAGGGGTTGTAAGTGACCCACCTCTACAACGCTCCTGAGCTATTTCTATCTCTACATAGCAAAGTGACTTTTTGGACTCAAGAGAAATCAATGAAAATTGAGCTTAAAAGACTAGGGAAGAAAAAAGTCCAGATCATAAGGCCAAAAGGGATTCAGATCAGCATTTTATATCAGCTTTTACAGGGAATTTCAGTTATTTTAACATATATTTTTAAAATATGTTGATTTTAACATATATTTACTATCAAAATTAGCAATATAGCCTACAGGTCTTCTCAACCATTTTGTCCTGAGGCACAGAATTCAACTGCTTATAATAAACGGATAAAGAGCAGTCATAAAAGCTTTAAGTACATGTTTGCTTTAAATACTGTTATTAACAAACAAACCTTCTCTTTTGAGCTTCCGAGTCTCTCCTGGCTCGTTCTAACGCCAATTCTTCAGCTATTCTTTTCTTTAGTTCTTCATCATTAACTACAATTAAAAGAAAATTAAATGAAGTGTTAACAGAACACAATATATTCCTACTTACAGAAACAACAGCAGAATACAGTGCACCATTTTATTTTCTTTTTCTCCTATAAAGCAGTTAGAGCATTTTCTTGTGGTTTAACCACCTTTCAAATTTTAATATACAACACTAGAAAGCTTTATTAAGCCTTATTAAACAACATTTCAATTAACAGTACCTTCTGAAAATTTAAAAAAAAAACATTCAGCACCATACGGTAAATGTTAAATTAAATACATTTTTCTTAAGAAATATGCTGCTATAAAGTAAAATCTGGGGTAACTAAAAAATCTTAGACCTAAAGAGTAAAATCAAACCGATGGCTTTTATTCATACGGAACCAGGGAAACATCTTCCCATGTAATGAATCAAGTATTTTCACATGCATATTCCACCCAACAGAGCATTTACAACACCCTAGATATTGATATTTTAGTTCCTATTGTTGGAAAAAGCTTTTACCTAAATTTCTCCTAATTTCGTCTAAGCTGGCAGACACGGAAAATACATTTTCTTCATTTAGACTCCATCAGATGAATTAGTTAGAAGGCTGGTTAAGAACTGACTTAAGCAGGTAAGCAACTTCTTCAAGTCTATGAATAAACTTTCCCACGCAAAGGTAGAAAGGAGATCCACCAAGTTTTAGAAGCTTGAAAGATACCTAAGACTACCAAAAGCCTTCCATGAGGATTTTGTTTACGAACACGTAACTCTTCGATATTTAAGCTCTCAGTCATGCAAGTTTCACTGGACTTCCAGATGAAACCACACCAAAAGGTTGTGGCAGCCAAGACAAACAAAAAAAAAAAACCACAAATGCACACTTCGGAAATGGTTTCCTACATTTTATCTCCATCCAAACGCGACCTGACACATACCTAGCAGAAATAAAACAGACAAAATCCCAGTTACTCACTAATAAAGAACTATATCATCCATTTTGGGAAACTGTGTTTGATTGGTAAAAGTTACACAAACTTTAGTAGAACAGCTGCTAACTTTGCATAAAATGTCAACTTGTAGCATTAAATAAGAGTGACTTCTCCTGTAGTTGTTTTGTTCTGCTCCTATACAGTAGAGCTGTAGAACAAGATTAGAAATCAAATTGTATCCAGGTTTCTTACCAATATAAACCTTAATCTTAAATCTCCGGAATACCAGGTCACCTACACCTCTAACTCTGCCATCCTCTTGTATTCCAGTACAGGCACAAGGATAACTTCATTATTTCTGCAAAGCATCTGGCTCCAATCCCACTCATGGAACCACAGAGCTACAGGACAGGCAATCTCACACCAAAATGCCCATCATTTCGGTAGGGTATAGATGTTAAACTCACAAAAGTAATACAACCCTTTCATCTGCCCTCAGAAGCAGGAACAAAACCACTTGTTTTGGTACGGAAAAAACAGCAACTGCATTTTAAGACAGCGTAAAACGAGCAGCGAGACAGCAAGCAGTTAGCAAAGCACTCCGCTTACAGGTTGCATTTGTATTGTTTGGGCACCGAGGTGGCATTCAGTTGTCAGCAGCCAGAAAGTGGGGCCAAGGAGAATGAGACTGCCTCTCCTCTTCCATTGCAAGCTAATACTTAAAGCTCTTGCCCAGAAGTGGAACATCGGGATTTTAACCTCCTGGGATGGGCAGGTTGAGCCCCTGTGCCATAAATGCTCCAGTGCCCCCATCACCAAGCTGGTGCCTCATTTCACAGAGACAACTTCGCTGTTGGGTTTTGGGGGGGGACAACTTTTCATCTAAAGAAGTGCTTTAGAAGGTGCCTAATGACCACACCACAAAGCGGGGCAGTCTCCCACTCCTGTATCCCCTCTGTGGGGCCAGCTAATCATTTCGCATTCGGCAGCGATCCGATTTCATAAAACAAGGAGATGCACAAAAAAAAGCCAATGACAAACAGCCACGTATCTCAGTGACCTGGTCCCCAGGAGCTGGCTTTATCTGCAAACATTACCCACCCAGCATCACTAGCCCCTTCCCTTTAAATAGAGCCCGGCGTGCAATTCTTCCCATCTAAAGTAGACTTTTATAACAGCGAGCTTTATGAATGAATGAAGCGGCTCCATCGGCTGTAAGGGAATCTTGGGCAACTAATTCAGTTAGAGGCATCTCAAGGAAAGCAGGACGAATCGACAGCCACCCTGCCAGACGCAGCACATGCTCGGAGGAGGGAGCTGCACTGGGAAAGGGTGAGGGGACACTTGTGAGCGGCAAGTGAGAAGCCAGTCTGCAATCAGACTTGCATGCGTGAAAATCCAGAGGTAAACACGGATCTTCTAACAGACTGCTACCACAAACCCCGGAGGAAAAAAGCAAGTACTCATTTATTGGGATTCTCTTCTTACTGCCATCACTCTTCCACCATTTTCGGATCCGAGGCTACACGAGGATATGCCCACACCCTCCGTTTGCACAGACACTGAGCTGTTGTATCACACCTGTATGTTCCCAAACAAGGATCAGATAGCCACAGTCAACTCCCTTGTCAAAGGGAGACAAAAAGTTTAGCAAAATACCAGGCAAGCACAAGGATCCCGGCTTTGTGCGGCAGCACACATTAATCTCCCCCACACCTCAGTAAGCATCATAAGCCAAAATGAAAGCAGTTAAGGTTCTGCATTTGTACACTTAGAAACGATTAAGCTGTCGTAAAAGCAAGGAATTTATTTCACATCACAGCTACCTTATTCACAGAACAAATCTGAAAAGCCATGATCAAGTGTTTCTTACTGCCATTCTGTTCAACCCAGATACCTCAATATTTCATGTCCTTTTAATACTGCACCTGAGAACAGACGAAATGTTGCGTAAGGATATTGTTCACCAGCAGCTCTACCTTGAGTTTTATTATTCTGCCGTGCAAAAACAAATACAAGAAGTTTAACAGAGCAGAGAATGGTCTTTTAAGTCATAATAAGAAGAGATTCAGGCATCAGCCAATAAAGACGTTTGACCTTAACAATCGATTAGGTTAGGCATCGATCAGGCAGATACTAATAGGGAATACAAGTGGAGCTATAGATCATTCAATAGAATTATTGTAGGATATAATTAGGTAGCTCCCAGATGGGAAGTTTATGATGTTTCAGTAAAAAATTGCAGTTCTATAAGTAGGAGGGGTTTGTTCTGGGGGAAGAAGCATTTAAAATGAGGAAAGTTAATTTATTAGAAAGAGGATCGGAAAAAATGGAACTGTTCTAGGTAAAACTCAATAGCATTTCCCTGTGATGACAAACTCTGCTCAGACAACAGGGCGTTAAAAACAGCGGACAATTAAACTACTAGAGAGTATCAGAACCTGGTGGGTGGATGACTGCAGAAATAAGCGCGATCGGGAAACAATAAGCACACGGCAGCTGCCAAACATTACTTAGCCGTTCCCACAACCCCTCTAAGGATTTTAAAAGTTCTTCAGGATCCTGTAAATCAGCGTCAAGCTCATTTGAAGTGCATCTCAGAGCAGAGAAACTTGGAAGATTTTCAGACAACTGCACTGAGGAAGGCCACACTTGCACCCCAGTGCTTTCTTAGAGCATAAAATGCAGCTCTACCTTTCCCCAAGTCTGAATGTGTTAATGCACAGTTCACATCACAAGACAATTTAGATAGATGGTCAGTAATGGCAACTGCACTCCAAAAGCCACAGCGCTGTAGCCAGAAATAACTCCGTCCTCTTAGCATCTGCACGCTGATAGGTGTCTGCTAAGCAGCATTCTCTGCAGGAGAATGGAAATCGAGGGCCACCGGCTGCATTGCCAATGGGCTCATTACCCCGCTCACACCTAGCTCCGGCTCTAGCAGCAGGTCACACGCTGCTTAAAGGACCGACCAAACTGTTCCTTTAATGCCACCACAGACAGAGAATACCTGTTTAAAAAAATAAAATAAAAAAATACCCAAAGCTCTTGTCTGGAGCTTGACAGACCAAGCCCTGAGTGTCAGCGGACAAGGACACTTTGCCACTTGGATGGCCGGCAGGAGGAGGAACGTGACCTTTCCTCCGCATCCACCTACTTTTCTGGAAAGGTTTGAAAGATACAAGATATGGATATTTATGTCTAATGTTACAGCACAAATGCACAAGGCATTTTCTACCCTTCTTGTAGAAAATGTAACTTTAATACAGGTACAGGTAAGTTAACCAGTTTTTATTTAAACCACTTCCATTTACTCCAAGGACATACATGTATATTTGGGTAAGTAACACCCCCCCACACACATTCAGCTTCTTTAACATTTTAAACAAAGCTTTAAGAAATCTGAAGAAACCACAAATTACATCCAATACCTATCTAATGGCCAAAATCTCTAGGCAAGCCCAATGGGAAGTGGAGGCAACTTCCAACACAAAAGCTGTGGCACAGTTGCTCACATTTTCTATCAGATCGTTCCAGTTGACTTCGTACCTTCAGATGGGTACGGAGACAACAGGAGGGAAAGGGTGTGAGGGCACATTGCGCTGGAACAGCGTTTTAGTTTGAAAAGAGCACAGATCAGATCAGCAGTTACACAAGTGTGACAGCATCCTCCACACTGCTGTATTTCAATGCCTTTCCAGGCAAGGAAGACACTCAGATTTTTTGTATTTTTTTTTTTTTTTTAAAGGCCACAAAACCTATCTAAATGGTTTGGGAAACCATTCATATACAGAAACTGTTTTTTGTAATCCACACCATAAATACTAACGCAATTGCTTAAAAAAAAAAAATTTAAAAGAGCATGCAAAGCCATTTAATTAACCCTCAGTATTGATCCTTCAGAATCAGATGAAAAAGAAAGCATACAGCTGATATGTTTTCCAGGGTCCAAAAGACTTTGAATAATCACGGGAGGAAGCAATGAGGACCGAGGAATTAGGGGTACGGGAGAGCTTCAGCAGTCACCAACAGCCGTGGAGGTTTCAGAGATGCAACCCGTGCTTCATTGTGGAACACACAAAAGCCAAACACCAGCAGGATGGATGCAAAGCCAAGACCTTTGTGACAGCAACAATTCTTGAGAAGAAAACAACAACCACATCTCCTGTATCTACTGCAGGTTGGCACATAAGGATACATGCAATTCAGCTACTTTGATCGTATTTTCTCCAATTTTCTTTGCCCTTGCTGTCCACGCTAGTCGCAAGATGTAAATCCTGAACTTGTTGTCACTCTGAAGCAGCTGCTTTATCGAAAAAACATTCAGCAAATTACTAAAATGATGGCAACGGAGCACCCAAAGCTAAAAACAACATACGTTAGGTAAAGCAGACACCTGCAGCCTCAAAAGGTTTAGCGTGAGAAATGAGAAATAAGGTATGGACAAATTAATGAAATAGCCTCGAGCCTGCAGAGCTGGAAGCCCGCTCATTAGTCTTGGGATTGCCAAATATCATTAATGGAAACAGCATTTACTAGGAGGCACCTTAACCAATCCCTCTTGAAAGGGCAGGTGCATTAAGTTATTAACGAAGAGACACTTAGGTTCGATATAATCAAACGTCTTTTAGGCAGTACTTAGCTAAACAATATTCAGAGAATGAATTTACATAAAGAGGAGAGTAAGCAGATCTGCTGTTGTTTCATTCAGCCCTGCTAAAAACAAAAAGTTAGGCAGAGAACAGGACGTCCTTCGGAGAGCAAGCTCTCAAAGCCCAGAACGGAATCATACAGGTGTCCTCCAGGTCATTCGAGTGGCCTCCTTACAGAGAGGAATATTTGCTTTTACAAAAAATACATCCATACAGCAAAGCTGACAGGGCAGCGTTTAGAAGATTTTATTTGGATTATTTGAAATGCACCACGGGCACCGCTTTCCTCAGCCATTCTATGATTCTTGAAGCCAAAAGCAAGTAAAATCAAGGGGGGGGAAGACTAAAGAGCACCACAGGCTACAAAATGCACGAAGTGGAGTGGGAGGACATGCATGTACCAACCACTGCCACAGACAGCAAGACTTTTTTCCCCTAGAAAAAATATTCCCCAATTACTACAGAGCTTCTTGCATTTACCTCTAGCATCTGGTATTGACAACAGAGAGAGCATCGGGCCCTGCAAGCCATCGATCTGACCCAACGGGGCAATTCCCTCGGTAGCAACACCAACCCTTGGGGCCACGCACCTCGGGGCTCCCTCCAGCCCCATCGTCTGCCTCGGGAACCAGCAGGACAACCGCAGCTTTGCGGACATTGAAGTTAATGAAGATGTCACAAGGAAAATCCCTAACTGCACACTAACAGCGAGAAGTATTGAATCAGGAAGCAGAGCAGTAGCAACCTGGTAGGCTCACAGAGTCAAGATATGGGGTTATAAATATGTCATGAGTCCTTCACAATTAAAAAAATATTTTCCCACTCACGCTCCCATCAAATTCATAACGTGCAAGTATTACACTATGCACAACCCCTCAAATTATTCTTTCCACTTAATAAACACGCCAGTTTGGGCCATATCTAAATTCCAAACATAAACCTTCGATATCAACAGCAGGGATTTAAGTTGAACGGCAAAGATGAAATATTTAATCTGTGACTCCACTTCGAAAGGGGAGCCATAAGCAGGCACTCGAGGAGCATACAACAACTTTTGCTGGACCAGACAAAAAAAAGAAGAGTACATACTGGATTTCTTGTGCAATTAAACAATAAGAAAATATCGCTTCCTTTACCGGTACTCTCAAAGTTGTCTCAGGGGCTTTGACCCAGGTTGCAGAGCCCCGGTGAACTGGTGTGAGGCAGCTCCACCTCCACGCACTGCCCGTGTGTGCCCAGAAGCATCAGCCCATCAGAGCTGTCCATTTCTTACAAGTGTGAAATTGGGGCCAAATTATCCACTCCCACTTGGTTTGGGTGTCAGTGATGCTGTCAAGGAACTCTTATCTCGGCCTCCTAAAAACGTAAGTTGTTAAGAAAGCCATACGGATATTCATTGTACACTAAAGAAAATAGAAAGACTGCTGGTTTTAAAACCAGCCTGTAGGATTTCCATGCTGATTAAAGCAGCAGCAAATCTATTTAGTGTGCTTAAATTTGGTGGTACAACAATGGCAATGTTTAAAGAAAAAAAAGTATGTTTAATTATTATTATTTTTGCAAGAGCCTGGATTTGCCGGTGGCAGCACACGAGAGGAAACAAGGCAGTGCTGTAAACAGTTAGTGCATTAGTATTCCCATCATACGACGCTTTCTTAAAAAATTAATGGTTTTCCAACACTGCTATATCCAGTCTTTAACCCCATAATTGTACAAATTAGCCTTACACAGGGAGGGGGGGACGACACATAACTATCCCTTCGTTCCACCAGGGCTAGAAAACCTGCAGAAATAAATTATTCGCCTTAAAGAACAGGATGTCTGTTTCCTCCCCAACAAAGGAACGCCTGCGAGGCCCTTGGGAAGCCACTGGTGTGTGCCCAGGTGAACTGCCAGGAACAAGAACCGAGGTGGGAAGGGTGCAGGAGCCATCGCTTCGGTGGGCGACCTTAATAAAACATTTAGGAAACGCGTAATATCAGCCACGGAGCAGCGTACGGTCACCACTTGACCTGATTTTTCTTTTATTTATGATTTTTTTTTCCAACAGCATCCTTACGCATAAATTCTCAGCCTCACACGATTTTAACTAGGAGCACAGAGAGCGACTCCTCCACTTCAGTTCAGATTTACAGCCGCTTCCAGCAGTCACGGATTCGGTATGAACACACAGCGCGCCTCCAAGGACAGGATTCGGTATTAACCGGTAAATATTGGTAATGCGCAGCGATACTTAAGCAAGCTCATCGGATAATTAAATACAAAAACAATGCAATTAAGTGTGCATAATTTAAAATTATTTAATATTTTACTTTCCGAAGGCGCTCTTGCATATATTACAGTATCTATTTTACAATGTAAATGTGGATATCAATCAATTTATACTAATTTAAGTTAGCAATAAGCTGGTACACGAGCTAGAAATAAGAAAGCAAAGTTAGTTATATTATATTTGGAACATCATCTTCTCAGTATCCCACTACTGCTGTAACTTCAGCAGAGAATCCCAACACTGAATTAATACGGACCTATAAAGGGGGTCTGGAAAAACAGGAGGGAGGGGGATTACCAGGCTTTGCCTCACATTTCTTTGAATTGGGCCCTACCTGCCTGTGCTTAACAGCTTTAATTAACAATAACTCATTCCTGAGATTCATTCTGTAATGGGGAAAAAAAGACGAAAATTTCCATTACTTCCAACAGGTTGAGGGTTGCTTTCTAATAAGCCAAGTGAAAAATCAAATCAAAAATGGATGTATCAAGACCACAGAAAGCCAGAAATTTAAAATCACAAAATCCTGAGGCAAAAATTAGATCTTTCAACCGACACACAAAGGAGAAATTGAGCACAGGAAAGCGGGCTACCGTGCGGCAGCGCGCAGCCTGCGCACGCAGCACCCTTCTGCCCACTGCCGGCGGGGCAGCAGGAGCAAGAGCTCTTCCACCACGAGATGCGTGTCTGGTTCTCCACCTGGGGTTTCACATCGCACAGAAAACTCCTTGAATTCTCCCCAAACTCAGCTCGGACTGAGTGGCAATGATCGTGATGGCTGAACAGACGGATGTGCTTATAGCACAGTTAAAACTGCGGTGCTGCAGCTCTTCGATCAGACTTCATGGTATTTCAAATATATATATATATATATATATATAGGAATATCTGTGTGTGTATATGTATATGTATGTGCTATATGTATATACATATATGTGCTACAAGAATTTCAATGCAGTATAGTGAACCCCCAAAAAATCTGTCAGCGGATGTTGTTTGTGCTTACAGTTTTCCTAAACAAACTTTGAATTATTTGCAAAAACACATATCCTTTTGACGTAACAAATTCCTTGTCTTGAAGATATTCTGATCCTCTTCAGTAAAATTCAATGCTGTCTGAATATAACTCTAATATTACAAAACTTGCACAACTGAACCCACAATTTCTGTTTTCATACAAAGAATAAACTAGAAAATTATGGCTTAAGTGGTACAGAATCCGCACAATGTCAAACGAACTTATATTTTAAAAAAAAGCTCACTTCATAGAAGTAATAAGATGCAATCAAGTCCGTGATATAGAAGCTGTGATAGGCGGCCTCACCTGAATTCTCACTTGGGCAGGCTGGGGAAAACAAAACACCTGCTATTAAAAAAATTATTTCACTGTGCATACTTCAGTAAGCGACTTCTACCTGTACCTGGGACAGAGCACTACCAGTTATTTCTGTGTAACAGTCAAAAAGGTTTCTAAACTAAAACAATTCTTTAGTTTTATATTTAGAAGCCACCACTAATTGCAAAGGATTAGTTAGACTATTGCACAGGGCAGCTCTCCGTACTAGGACTCTCTGTATCGACAAGGCTACACAAACAGCGAATTTTGATGCTCAGTCCATCTACTGCCATCACCTTTAGGAAGGCTCTCCAGCTGTGACTGCACGCTATCCGTGGCACTGCAAAGTCAATTTTCCCCAATTCCAGCTCTGGATTGCCCTAGCTCCCAACAAGATTCACAAAGCCGCTCATCATTCAGACAAAAAGCCCGCTGTTGAGAATATTTCACGTTCCTCTCCGCTGGTGGAACAGCAGTTCCCCGCAGCTCCAGGTATGGGATTTTATTGTCAAATGTCCACGTGCCAGCTGTTTGTGGGGCAGGGGAGCCCCTGTTTTTATATCTATGTGGACGAAAGCGCTGGGAATGGGCACTGCTGCCAAAACAAGGTTAAGTGATGGCTTTTAGTGAGTGAACAGGATGAGTTAGCATGGATACGTAAGGGGATAAAGAAAGCCTAATGTTATTTTCTGTTGTTGTGCATCCCATATACACAGCACAAGTGACTATATATATTAATAAGAAACCGAATTTTTCTTCTTCAAATAAATGCCTGCAAGATATAAATTTAGATTCATTCAGCTTTCCAACCTAAACTTGACACGTTCCCTGTATTTTTGTGTTCCATTCATACTCGTGCATTGATAACTTTCAATGATCTTAACACGCCCTGTAACATAGTCTGGCTTTTTGTAACAGCCACAAAGAGATTCCAAACCAAACCAATCTGAACAAGCAATCAGGAGAAAGAGGACGAGGCAAACAAACAAAACGAAAGATAGCCACAGACCGATATTTGCTGGCGGATACAACTCCATGACGACGATGCTTCACCAGCCTTCTGACCTCCAACCGCTTTGCTATTGCTTACGCTATTTCCAAACCTGGCTGCACAATCACAGCTCCAAATGCCAAAGGAAATTCCCTATGGTTTGCAAAATTTAAAACCCACAGCATTTTCCTTTCCATGAGCAACGAAATTAATGATGCCATGGCTTCTTGTGGATTTAGGTTCTACTCCTCTTATATACACAATAACCCTGCCTTCTCTAACGTCACCATACTGTTTGAACCAAGAAGATGAATTCTGTGGCTCGTCCAAAGCTTCACACACGCTGACTGCCCATCAGCACGCCTGTATTGACTCATCAGATGCAGTGTTATTGAAGAGTTTGGCCTCCTCTCCTGTATTAGGTCATAATTCACAGATTCCCCCAGACTTCCGAGGGGCCACATGGTAAGCAGTGCCATAAAACTGGTTCCAAGTGACCCTCCTGTACTTAAACGATCACACTGATACGAGCATCCATCACTAACTTGCAGCTACTGTTACCTAAAGCTACCACCAGACGTCAAATTTAACAAGTCACCTTTGAATTTTGGTACAGAGCAGAGCAAGCAACTGCTTGCTTGTCCCACCCCAGTGCTGGTTTTGAAAAATGGCAGCTTCCTGCACCCAGTTTGTTCCTTCAGCTTCTGAATTTCAAATGTGTGCGACAGCCGAGCATCAGAGAGCACACCAAGAGCAGCACCAGACTCTGTGGCCTTCCAAAAAGGAGGATCCTCCCCCTTCATCTTTACCCACACTCTCCCAACCCCAATTAAAAAAAGCAATAAACAAACAAATTTGTTTATTCAGCTCACTGATGCCGAGGCTTTTCTGCAGCCTTGCAACTCCCCAGGATTTCCCTGGCTCTGCCTTTCATTATGAATCAGCAAGCCTCCGTTCCGCGTCATCTCTGAGCCTCATCTCCAAGCACATCCCTAGCATCGAAACATCTTTCCTTTCTTGCCAGTGATGCTCTGAATTTTTCTAGCCAGGGTTCCACAGCGGTGAACCCAGCAGAGTTACCCTTCCCAGCCACTGAGACTAGTCCTTTTGAAGGGAAGGGGCAAGAGAAGAAGTCCAGCAAGATGCAGGATGAAAGATCACAGTATCATAGAATCAGTTAGGTTGGAAAAGGCCTCTAAGATCATCTGGTAGCCTTTAACCTGGCACTGCCATGCCCACCATTAATCCACGTCACTATGCTCTACATCTACACATTTTTAAAGACCTCTAAAAAAAAAGAAAAAAAAAAAAGAAAAAAAGATGAATAAAGGAAAAAGAAATTTCAAAGCACTGATAAGGTGGAAGGAAAGGGATATGGGATTCAGGGGGAAATCTATAATTAAACTAGTGAAAGAAAAAGACTATTTGTGAGGTATGGCTGCTTGCTGATAAGAGAGATCTTCATTGTAGCAGCTGTACCACAGATCAACATCGCTCATTAAGAAGCATCTGTCCTGAACGTGTCCTCTTGAGGAAATTTCTAGAAGCACAACAAAAGGCTTAATGGTCAAATAAAGGAAGTCACAATATGCTGCTTGTGGGAAAGAGAAGTAGTTATCTTCATTTTGCAAATCTGTTCAGCAGCGTGAAGACAATCTATGATATATAATATATGTCCTGATCAGGACATCTTATCAGGAAACACTCTGACAGTACCACTTGTCACCCATTTGTAAATGCTCAGAAAACATGCACAGAAGTTAATCACCCTCAAGAAGTTTACCTGTCAAGTTTGGATAAAACTGGTTCACAACCTTGAAAGTTATTGTGGGAAAGAGAGAGGATAAAAACAAGTTACATAAGCGGCCATAATGCAATCACACTGCAGAAAAAGTAGGTCTTTACCCTGTAAAGGTTAATGAAAGGAGAGGGGAAAAAAAAAAAAGGAAAAGCGTTTCACCCAGAGATATCATTCATCAATACATCTGCTGACCCAGTTAACCTAATTTCTCAGTGGTTGGAGCTGCGTGCAAAAATAAATCAAGATGCCAAACTTCTGCTTTGTGCAATTAAAGCAATCTAGCATTTATCACTAAACTTTAAAGAGTAGGAAAATTTTCCAGAAGCTGACTACTCAGAAAAAAAAAAAAAGTGGAACCATCTCCACATCGAGTCATGATTTTATTTATCAATGACATGGGCGCTGAAACTGTGCACAAAGTCTGAAAGCAATCACTTCACTTAAAATTAGGTACAAAGAGAAGCCTGCAGTGATAAATAAGTGGATCTTTAACAGCTGTTGTCGCGCTCTCAAACCTAATCTCCAGTTGATTCATTCAAGTTACAACAGGCTGATACAAGGATGTTTTGTATCAGCGTAAAGAAAACAGTAATTCCAGAATTTGTTTATTCAGCTCAGATGCAAACTACAGCACTCGGTCTCATCACTAGTGTGAGGAGGCTAGAATCTGATGAAGATCACTAGGATTTAGAAAGAATCTAAATCCAAATCCGAAGCACAAGGACCTTTAATCAGCGTTTGTAACCAGGTCCTACAGATCAGAATCACTGATTCACAAAAGGAAGCGTGGAAGTACCAAGCGTCTTAAGTATCTTCTTAGGTCTCAAGGGTAACGTTTCCAGTTTCCTACATCCCACACGGCAGCATGTTTAGTCTGAAGAATAGTCTGAAACATAAGTTTTAATAACAAAAAAGTGACAGAACACTTATTTCATGTAATATCAATGAGAGGGCATGAGAAGCCAGATTAGAAATAGCTAATGTTTCAAGTATATGCACTGCAAAGGTATGGAGGACGCCCAGGTTGTGCACAGGAGCAAGGACTTGTTTCTGTTGAGTTCCCTTCCAGTTTCCTCCCAAGCACTGTAGTGTGTCTTCCTCCAGCTTCAGCAAATCTGGCTTTATATTTAACCGTCAGACAGCTATGGTATTGTTAATTCTGAGATGTGGGAGCTGAGGTATTCTCAGCCCAGTATTTTGCACCACATCACTGCTTCTAATAAGAAATGAAAATTAAAGACAAAGCCATGACATTTATAACTATTTTGATTATTCAGAAACGATCGCAAAGGAAAAAATGCTGAAATGTGTAAAATTCTTGCAGTCATAATCTACTCATTATGAAAAATGTCAGTGTTAATGAGATACAGCAACAAGAAAAAACTTTTCTAAATGACCGGTCTCTAAATTGATGTACCGCCTCCACCGCTGATAGCTTTTTAATGGAGGAAGTTGTTAGCTGGAAGAAAAACCAAGACCCTACAGAAGGGTGCAGTGAACAGCAGCAGTGCCAAAAAAAAAAAAAAAGCAGATGGGGTCCCATTCTAGATCGAGCTGCCTTTATTGGTCACCAAGCACTGGTTAGCCCAGCATGAAAGAGCAAACTCACGGGCTAGCTGCTCCTCAGATCCCAGAAAGACAGGGCAGGAATCTAATAAAAGTTGGAGGGGAGGACAAATAAATAAAAGGCTGTTCTGCCAGGCGAAAGGTCAGAAACAAAAAACCTAAGGACAAAGAGTAGCTGGTCAGCAGATGCTTCCCCTTAATCCAGGAACACGAGGCTCACTTTTTCTTTGAGTAAATCGCTCTCTCCCCTCCTGTGCAAATGCCAGTGAAGATTAAAAGGAGCCGGTGTTCAGCCCCCTCCTCAACAGCTTGGCATAAAACCAGGTTGGTCCTCAGTCGAAACTTAACTGACCACGAGACACGACGGCAACATCCAGTGCTGCTGCTTCAAAAATCAGTTTCCTTAAGTTTCTGATTAGCATTAAAGCCACTCTTAAATAATAATCACTGCCTTTGTAATTCTAATGATTCCTGCAGATATTACTTTTTCTGCTTAAATTTCAGAATATCCAGTCCCATCTCTGCCTGTTGAGCAATGCCACTTGGCAACATCAGGGATAAGTGAGTCCTTTCCCTTCAGTTAAGCTGTTCCCTTCTCACCAGAAAGAAAAAGAAAAATAGGAAGAAAAAGCCAATCATCTTGGATGAAACACAGTATCTCACCCCTAGTCTAAACGACTAGCTTAGACTAGATGCTTATTTTTTAGATGATTTACAGTAGGGGAAATTAAACGTTGTTATGAAGCTAAAATTGAGAATCCAATAAACTGGCTTCAAGAAGCACTGTCAGGTGTTACAACAAATACACAGCTGTTGCAACAGACACACAAAAAACCTCGAGGGCGAAGAGAAGAATGTCCTGCCTCCGGTTTTAAATTTAGACTTCAAACAACAGGTAGTAATACCTGAAAGCTGCCATTTCCAGGCTGGTGTTCCTCAAACTTTACTAGTAGATCTGCACATGAGATCATTTAAAATGGAGGAATTTGGTATACATGCAAACACGCAAAAGTCTCAGGAAAAAATAAAATTGTAGCAGGAGCTGAAAGTGCATAATGGTTCCCCGAGGTAGGAGGGAACATAAAGAAAAAAGACTGAATGGTTACCTCCTGTTTAACTAAAAAAACAAGCGGTGGAAACCTTTCGAGAAGCAGCACTTTACAATATACTTAACCTGTCTGATCTGACAAGTGATGAAGAGGTTTAGTAACACTCAGTTGCAGCCTGAAGATGAAGGAATAAAACAAAGCTTTTCTTTTCATCTTAATGTGATAAACCATGCCTCTAAAGCATTCTTTAATATCACACTGAAGATTCCCTAACCTGTATATAAAGCATGATGGAAAGCGAAGTAGCATTATCTATTAAACCCACGAAGTTTTATTACTTCAGCAGGGTAACAAGACCTCCGAGTAACATTACACCTAACAAGCGGTGTTTTTAAGTAATGCTAAGAAAAAAAAATGCACTTAGAACCCCCTCCCACTTCGTGTGATTGGAAATGGTCTCTTACCAGTTCACTGGAGGCTTGGTTTAGAACCATTTGGAGATGTCCTTCCCTCGTAACAGTCCCCACTCATTTCATTTTAGCGACAGTTGTAGTCAGTGGAGAGAGAACTTGGATAAGAACACATTTTACTCTCAAACTGGAGAGGATGTTCTATGGCAGGATGACAATTCCCTCGCACAGTGCTATCAAGACAAATACTGGTACAGGCAAACAATTCCCATTTACTTATCAGCTTTACTTCATTAAAACCATCAATATTTTTGATTGTATTCTTTAAGACAGCAGAACTATTCAAGCTGCTTCAAATGACTTTCATTCTAACCGTCCTTTAAATTACATACCCCTTTATCTCAGTCAGCTATCTCGACTTTTCAACCTATAATCCCAGGAAGGTCTCCGAAGGAGAAAGACCTGGGTTTTGTTCCGGTGTCTTGACACAGCACGGACTAGAGAAGTCAAAGGCTGAAATTTCACAGGAAATATCCAATTGTACAGAGCACATCCACTGCCGGCAATCTCCAGCACATTTAACTCTCAGTATGAACCAAGAACTTCAGCGTACATCAACTGTGATTTCTGCCTCTTCCCAAATTTGCCCTGTAACCATACGATGGATTCTAGCTGCATTTTCCATAAGCTTATCCCAAGGCTGAGCTCCAACCGTCTATGCTCAGAGGCCTAAAACTTTGCCAGGATTTAACTGTAAAACCATTCAGTGCTCAGAGCTAGTAAAAGGCGATGGCAACAACTCCATGCATAAATGCAAAAGCATTTAGTCCTTAAAATTCATTATTACGTGCATTTGGCGAAGAGCTCCATGAAATGCCTACAATCTCTTTTTCCCAGGTTATTTTTTTCCTATATTTTCAGGAACAATTTCACTGGCTTTCTTAATTCAGCTTGTTGCAGTACTAGAAATTAATACAAGAATCCCACGCCACAACTAATAGTTGTCTTTAAGCCTGATTTTCTCCTACCTACTAGAAGATTGTATTTTAGCACGCACAAATCTTGTGCTTCCACATCAAAAAGCAGGCAGTTCTAACTTAGAAGCCATTTCTAAGCAAATTCTTTGGCTATGCTTGTTATACTAGCTATGACAAAAATTGCTTTGTGTGCGCACCGCACAACTACTCAAAGATTTTTAGAGCAAACATCTGCACTCAGTAAACCCTAACAGAGCACACGCAGCCTAAAGCAGAATAGCATGAAATTTAATTTTGACAAATCCACTTGAGACCAGAAAAGCACACAGTATGCGGTACATAAGAATTACCTGTTTCAAAGAATATATGGAAACAAAAATGACACTTCTAAATGAGTGCCATTGAAAGCTAAATTCTGCCTATCCGCTAAGAGATGCACACACACAAAACCACTTGTGAAAGGAAAAACTATAAAAGAAGCTGGCCATCATCAAATGAATCTAACTCAGCCTAAGACCTAGTTAATTATGCTTCCAAGTGGGACAGGATTTGAGGGACTGCTCTTTCCTTAAATTTCATGTGGCATATCAAAAGTTCTCTATCGGTTTCAAAATGAGATCCCCTAATTACATCAATCAGATGTCCACCTGAAACGTGACAATATCCATGGGATATATTTGCTTTCTCACTCCGACCTGCATGTAGGAGACAAGAAGGAAAAAAAAAAAACTCAATTCCACAAGCTCTCAAAAATTCAATTCTTCCATTTGCGGAACCCCTGAAAGCTTCAGAATTCGTTTCTTTAGCTCCCTTTACAACTCTGAGCAACAACAAATAAAGCAATAGCAGGAGCAGAAGGAGAAAGGGGGGCTGGGAATCAATTACTTCAATTCCAGCCATAAATGCCTCCCACACACCGGCCACTTTTTCCATACAAACTTAAACATGATTGTTACATTACAGGGAGAGAAACAAAGAAACAGGGAGAGAAAGAGATGCGGAGAGACATCTCCATTTGGCCCATCCTTCTACTGCAAGCACAAACTGAATCCAAATCTGCACCGTGACAAACTCTGGGCTAATGCTAACACAAATGCCATTTCTCGGGGCACATTTAAGAGCACACATTTCATGCAGTCTACTTCAATACTGAGAGATGAGTAAGTTTTTTTTAGGGGCTTACTTGGGTTTTGTTTGGTTGTTTTTAAATTGTTATTATTACTTTACCACTAAAGGTTATTTTTTAATTTAAAAAAATGAATCTTCCCTTGAACAGTATTATTTCAGTTTTAGGGAAAAAATACAAATCTAGTCTATGAAAACTTGAAGATTTTTCTTTTCATTAAAATAATTTGTGTTGCTTTTCATTGAAACATAATCCAAACCATTTTTTGCACTATCATGCAATGGACTAAGCGTACTTCTGAGATAACACCATCAAAGTTAATACCTGAAAATATAAGGACTGTTGTACTGAATATAGCAATTATAATGTTTGTGCCACTCAATAGTGACATCTGAAGAATTTCTATGTAATATTTCCATATCCTAACCTGTGCTACAAATCACCCGTCCTGCTTTTCCCTAAACTGACGGTGTATTTCCCAGAGGTGTGCTCATGCTTGTTTCCTCCCACTTGCACTTAAGCCACGAATGGTGAAGTTGCTTAAGCAGCTGATTTAGGAAAGAAACCCAAGTTTGACAAGATCTGCAAAGCTGTTCCAAAAGCCAGCTGTCACCAAGAAGGAAGAGTGACGCTGGTGGTCCTTCGTGTGCTCCTGCTCCTCCCGCAGACACTTCTCAGAGCACACGAGGTTCAATTCAGGGAGCTAAACTGGCACAAAACTCTTCTTGTAGGCATTTCCTGATGGCTTAGGTCCCTGCACACCACCTTATAGGATGAGACATGATCAGACGTGAGACCATTAGATGAGGTTAGCTGTAAGACCGTACCTTCAAATATCTGGAATTTGCTTGCGAAGTTCCAACAACTTCTGCCGTTAGTTCTTGCTCTACCTTTGGGCACTTGAGAAGTCTGCTGCTCCCCGGGTTTATCAGCACGCACAACGCAATTACAGCGGGCAGCCCAAAGGCGCAGCCGCGATGAAATCTCAAAGATGGTATTTCAGTGAAGAATCAAAGCATGTTTGAACTGGACAAACACAGGGAGTATAGTACACAAGAGTACTTTGAGCACAGACAGCTTTTTGCATTCCCACCTTAAAAAATTCTGTTACCAAGACCAACATTTGTAAGGCTCTAGGTGTACAATTGTGTAACTTTTCTGCATTCAACAACCCAAGTCTTTTAAACAACTACATTAGGACTTTTCCCCTACTCTCTAACACTCCACCACACCTCCCCAACCCTCCCCCAACTACGTGCCACCTTTCTGATGAGGTTCATACTGTACTTTCAGGATGCAGAGTGAGCTAAGCCCTCCCACAGCTCTCCTGTCCAATTTCCACGGGCAAAAAGGAAACCAGAAGTGCCAGCTGCATTAGTTGCTAGTTTTTCCTTCTAATTTTAGCCCAATTTTAAAAGGACGTACCCAGCCATCTGAAAGCATTCACAGAACACCTTGCATGTCACACAGACAGTGAGAACTTTAATTTATGCAAAACTTACTTCATCTCCCATGCATAATTCCAGATTCCCTATACTCCTGCAATCCAGTGACATGAATGTCAGGCTCGAGTAAAGATTTGCTGTTAGAGTGACAGCACTAAAAGTTAGGCATCTTTAGCAGTCGAGTGAGTTACAAGACGTTTCACCTTTTGATAATAAAATACTTCCATCAATAGTGAACCTTTAACCCAAAGAATATCAATATACATCACTGAAAATAAAGTTATCTCCAAGAAACTCGGTGACAACTAAGTGGCAATATAGCAAGCCACATGAGAGCAGGAGTGAGCGCTGCAGCACCACATGTAAGAACACCCAAGACAGCCTGCTCAGATTTAGATCATGTGTCAAAAAACACATGCCCTGAGCAAACTATAGCCTGGGTATCAGAAGCAAAGATGTTCTGATGAAGCTACCCTCCCTCTACGTGTCAATATTTTACACCGTATAGCCACTTACCTCATCAAGGGCAGCAGGATGTACCTTAATAAAACTGCTGAATGTTGTTTGCAATATTATCTTGCCACGATGGGAAGTTTAGAGGCTTCCACGATTTTCAGACTGAAAGCCAAGTCTTAAGTATTCCTCCCAAACCTCTCTAAACCCCTTCAAAAAGCTTCTTTTGTAGAAGTCAGAAACTAAACCAAACCTACAAACACAGCAGTTTTTAGGAGATCCAAACCGGGGCCTTCCAGGCTACCAGCTGTCCACAGACCAGCTCAGTTTGTTGGCTGGGGATTCCTACTTGACTGATTTCACAGAGGCTTCCAGTGCCAGTTAAGTTTAAGAACTTCTACTAAACAGTACCCAGACCTGTACCTAGAATAAGGGAAAATAAACATTATCAAACAGAGAGACCATGCTCTCCTGGTTGCTGCTGCAGGAGGAAAGGTTGCAAATTCATGCTACTGGCTAAAAGGAACAGCCTGAGATGTACAGGTGTCTCACAGCAAGACAAAAAACAGGCAATCAGCCCAGGCACCAAAATGTCTTGCTAAAGCTTTGTTACTGTTTTCTTGTTTGTTTGTTTTTCCTTTTCTAAAAATAAGAGGAATTTTACAAAATAGCGTCACAGAAATGTCACTTTACTTCATCTTTCAATTTATATATAGAAAAAGTGTTGTTGCAACAAAAAAGCGGATGAAAATAATACATTAAAGGGCACAGATCTAACAGGATTTATTGCAGAGGGTTCTTGCTTAACTAGCATAAATTTAGCAAAACCCTGTAAACTTCCAGATACTCATAAAAAGTGCAAATCCAAATCAATTCAAAGTCACAAGAAATAAAGCAGAGCCTCCCACAACATTTATCATGAGGTTCTCCAGTTCTAGTTTTATTCATGCGGCATCTGACTCTCCAGAAGTACTAGTACCAGCAGTAGGAGTAATGAGAATATATACGTGCTGTAATTCTTCAAATAGTGAGGAAAAAAATATTCCTAAAAGCTGGACAAAGAACAAGGGCAATGATCCAAGTAAAAAAGTCCTCAGATACGATGCCCTGGGCTGCACATTGCCCAGGTGATCATAATGGCTCCCACTTGCATTTTAAAGAATAAAATGCTTGGTTGCATTTAGGGTGTGAAAATAAGTTTGCTATCTCCAAATCTTAGGACTGCAGAGTCATTCGGATTGGAAGAGGGCTCAGGAGGTGATTTTGCCAAATGCTCTGCTCAAAGCAGGGTCAGCCTAGAGATCAGAGCAGGCTGCTCAGAGGTTTATCAACTGGCACTTCGAAGACCTCCAGGGATGGACAGAGCGCACTGCACTGGTGCTTCCAGCGCACTAACATCTAGCAACGCTTTACTCATCTCATCATGACACGGTTATTCCTCGTTTCCAGCCTGAATCTCTCCTGCTTTCGTGTCTGCTGTCTCATCTTCACACAATGCACCACCAGGTGCCTGTTGCCAGCTTCTCAGTAAGCCCCTCGCTGGTATGGGGATGCTGCTATTAGGTGTCATGTAGGAGTGGGTGACACAGGTCCTCTACTGATTTGTTTTCTTGAGGACGGTACAGTAACAATAATAAATAACACAGTTTAAAAAAAAAAATCCTCTGTATCCCCAGTGTAATCTGCTTCTGCAAAGGAAGAAAGAATGTCTGGCTGAGATGCAGAAGCTTGATAACTTAAGCATTTGTTCTCCCCCCCGCCTCCACGACAGACTATTAGCCTTCCTGACATGCACTAAGCTAAAATGAATTAAACCATTCCCTTTGTCTGCTACAGCTGAAGCTTTAGGTAGAATATACCCTCAAAAAAAAAAAAAAAAAAAGCTCTCATCTAACCAAATTACTTTTCCTCAATATTGCTTTACGAATTACAGACATGCTTTAAAGATTTTACACTTGTTAAATATTTTAGTGCGTTTAATATTACTCGAAAGTCATAAAATGATCCAAGCAAGCTAGGATGTTTTAAGATGCAGTATTTAGATGCCAGATTTCGTTCTAAGTGTATATAATTTCATTTTCCCACCCCAAACTGAAGTCAATAAATACATCATGTATCAGCAAGCAACAAGACACACACTTTCACGTGTAATCTAATCCATTATTCCTCAAACAAAAGCTATCAAAGACTTAAGGAAAGGATTGTTTTTAATAGCTTTAACTTTTCTCCCTCTAGACTTTTTTTTTTATGTAGACAAGCGTTATTTGTCTAGAATGTACAAAGATATAAATGCAGGCCGATAAACTGTCAAGTTCTGAAGTTGGCCAACTGGTGGTCCAGAAGCCAGAACCAGCCTCCAAACACCACCACCCTCGGAAAACTCTCTTCAGAAGCAGCGAGAGATCCACTCTGTCCCAAAAACAACTCACCGTCCCCAGATTCACACGCGGGAGGGGAGGAGCCACCTGGAAACAGGTCTCTTATTATCAGTGCAAGAGGCTTAATGAAAAAGAAACAACACCAAGCACACCTGCATCACAGCAGAACGAGTCTCCCCCACAGCCATCAGCAGAGAAGTTGAACGTTTAGTCATCAGAGCACTAGCTTTGACGCGAGTGCCGCTCCTGCAACGCCACCTTATCAGCCAAATTCAGACTCCTGACAAGCTAAGGTGTAGCTACAAAATAAACCAGCAGGTTGGCTGCTCTCACAGCAAAGAAATTCACTAGTTTGCAACTCTTCATCAAAAAACATCCAGCAGAGAACTGGATGGCAGTGGTAGCGTGTACTTAGGTATAATTTAATCTTCTTAAATACAAATCATTGAGCAACGGGCGTATAACCCTGATTATCCTGTGTAAACACAAGCACTTCACCTAAATTACTAGTTCTTAGAGCAAAAATATGTGTAACCTTTCCCGAGCTTGCAAAGGGTCGAGCGATTCACTAGGCCCATATGTGCAAACTGTGAATTAGTAAAGAATTTGAGATATCGCAGCCTTCGTCTCCGGTGACCGCATCCCCAAAACCCCAGTTGATGTTCACCAGGCAATTTCCATAACCCAGGTTTAAGGATGAAAAAGCAATGAGCACCACCATAAAAGCTGATAGAATGCACAAGTACGGTTTCATATAAATCCTTTACCTAGAATAATTTAAATTCTTTACCTAGAATAATTTCTTCTACCTAGAATAATTTCTTCACCACACCAAAACGCACGTACATTGTCAGATGGACACTACTTAAACAACAAGCAAAGATGGACAATCTGGCAGTTTGTGTGCCAGCCCTACTCTATCCACATTTTACTTAAGCAAGCACCAAATTCTAGGCAGTTTTATCGGGCAAACTAAGTTTACAAGCCAGTTTGACTCCATTTTAGCACGGGTGTTTTCCTTGTCTTCGCTGTGTCACAGTCTTCCCTTTCATAAAGGGGAGAGCCAAACCTCTGAAGCAGCAGCACTTGGGAGCTGGAATATTTGTGAAACATTCTGGGGTGGATTCACCTGGCCCCCTTAGACACTGGCATCTGAACTCTTCACCCTGGCTCTCCTGGAGCCCAATTTGTCACTTCCTCAAGTACAATTCCCAGGTAAGCTGCACGAATCGTCCCCCCAGAACATCTTTTTCTTCCCATGGACTGCACAGGGAACCCAGCTCAGACACAGCCACCTACACCATAAACATCTTCAGCCATGCAGCAGGAAACCACCCTTCTATGCTTCAGATAAAAAAAAGATGTTCTGCTCGTTCAGATCCTGCTACAAGGCCCACTGTTGCCACAGTTCGCATCAGGAGGCTGGATTTTAGCGTGGGTTTTTGTTTGTTTGTTTGTTTTAAACAGCAATGCAGAAGGCCCCTTGGGAATATCGTTACCGTGAATATTTCTGAAGCACCGATAAGAAAAGAAGCCTTCCTCGAACCTTTCAGGTTTCACCCAGTCCACAGCCATAAATCACGAGCTCCGAGCCCTGCCATTCGTTTTCACTCCTTCGGTAGCTGCGTCACGTTCACTCTGCTGAACTATTTTAAATTAGCCCAGCGCCTGCCTGGCACGGAGCCCACTCGATGCATTCGAACGGACCTCAAGAACGAAAACACAAAGAGGCAAGAAAGCCATCGTTTTGAGCCGGCGAGCTGTGTGAACTGCACGCAACTTGTTTCCGCTATTCCATAATGGGGAAATAGCGCATCATTCTTTTACCTTCGGGTTAACCATATTTCAGCTGGAGCTTACTGTGCTAAACTTCAGCGTCGATTAAATACGCGAGAATTTTCACTTCAGGACTCAATGCACTACTTCCATATTTGTTTTTTTCTAATTTTAGAAAAGAAAGGCCTTTAGATAATAAGTTATAGATGATAACTCAAAAAATCGAGTCTAATAAGCAGTTGTGCTGCGCGTTTTATTGTCAGAAGAAAAGGAAGAGTAATATAACTCATCTGAAACTGCTTCCTTCTTCAAAAAGGGATCAGCAAAAGTTAACGTTAAAAAAATCCTCTCAGTGAAATGGCGACGGGTTTGTCACAAGGCTCTGAAAGGTAAATTAAATTTCCTTCCCCTCGCCAAAACACAGAAAATACAGACATACCTGCACTGGATGATCGGTGCTGTCTTCCACTGGGTGAAGAAGGTTCCTTCATACGATCAATGACACTGTCAGAGAGCTGAAAAATACAACCCCCAGCCCAAACTGAGTCAGACCGCACCTTTCCTTCAACTCCGTTACCCCTCTCCCCCCACAAAAATGAAGTAAAACTTAAAAATAAAAACAGAAGAGAGCATAAAGCCACAAAATGAGATATGGCAGCAGCTAAAATGTTATCAGCAACACGCAATAAACTATTTCAACCATCCTTCCTCTTCTTTGTAGGGTGAGCACTTATCTCTGAGAGCAAAGAATGAGACTGAACAAGGTCATTTTGGCTCTCGTACCACAAGAAACTGCTATGACCAAACAGAGGATACAGGGAACGGTAAAGGAAACAGCATCCCCTTGACACGCTGCTTGTAAGAAATCAGCTTTTTTGCCCTCCTCTGTTATCTGGGTACCAGAGGACCAGCACGCTGTGCAGTTGCAGAGGAGCTTCATCCCGATACAGGTCACGGCACGGAGGCCATCCACTAAGCTTGTCCTAACGCTGACACACGCACACCCTAAAGCTCTGGCGCTGATTATGGGGACTCGAACTGGGAATTCGAGTCATGCCCGTATCAGATCTACCGTTGCCCACAATAAAAAATAAGAGAAGTTAAAAGAATAACATGAGACTTCTTGTTTTCCAACTTTGAACCTGCTTTTGGTTTCTTCAAACATCAACTCTATAAAAATATGCTTTTCACTGCCCATGAAAATTAATTTTCATTAGAGAATTCTTTACTAAAACTACAGCATGATGTCTCTCGCTGGTAGAAATGCGCCTTAGAAAAATTTTGCTAACATTTGCGGGCTAACATACAACTTCTAGTGTAAAATTCCTCCAGTGTAAGGTTCCTTACCTCCATCCTAAAACTCCGAACTTAACATGACACAGCTTTATGTATGTAAACGGACCCATTTACAGATGCCCTACTGATTAACATCAGTTATTTAAATGAAGCTAAATCTTCCTAGGACCTGTGACATCATTCAGGTTACACTCCCACTATTTCAAGAGCTAGGATACCTTACAGAAATCTCAATAGCACTTCCTAGTACTCAAGCAACTGGAGCCAGCAATGAAGTAGCAAATATTGTGCAGGAATCACAGAACACAAGGTGTCAAAGAGGACTCACTCTGCTGTGCACACTATGTTACTGTCACCTATTTGCCCAAGACCCTTTGATGACCAGAACAGGGAAACATTAGCGTGCTGAAAAAAGCAGGAGTTACTGCCGTCCTCTGCTGTTCACCGCTTCTCCCTGTGAGCAGCAACAAAGGGCAGCTGCTTATCGTTCCTGCTGGGAACTGCGCCGTGCCACTGATAAATTTCTATGCCACAAGGTTTTGTGGTGCGGTGTCAGGAGCTTTCTGGTACGTTACAGGTAACAGCGTGCCCTACGTAGGGACAGAACAGGAATGCTTCTGTAGGTGCACAATCACAGAATGGCTTGGGATGGAAGGGACCTCAAAGACCATCTAGTTCCAACCCACTGCCACAGGCTGGGACACCACAGAATACACTGTGTGTAAGAGAACACGGGGACAGGAGGAGCTGTGATACGCAGAGACCAGGGGAGATGAAAGCAAGTCCTAGGAGGTGCGGCTGAGGGAACTGGGGATGTTTGGTCTGGAGAAGAGGAGGCTCAGGGGAGACTTCATTGCTCTCTGCAGCTACCTGAAAGGAAGGCGTGGGGAGGTGGGGGTCGGCCTCTTCTCACAGGTAACCAGTGATAGGACTAGAGGAAATGGCCTCAAGTTGCGCCAGGGGAGGTTCAGGTTGGAAATGAGGAGACATTTCTTCTCAGCAAGAGCAGTCAGGCATTGGGACGGGTTGCCCAGGGAGGTGGTGGAGTCACCATCCCCAGGGGTGTTCAAGGAGAGGTTGGACGTGGTGCTTAGGGACATGGTTTAGTGGGTGACATTGGTAGGGGGATGGTTGGACCAGATGATCTTGGAGGCCTTTTCCAACCTTAATGACTGTAGGACTCCAAGCAGCTCCTCCAGCCCTCCCACCACCCTCACGCTCCCTGCCTGCAGGAAACCAGAGAGGGGCCAGAGCAGCCAGCCAGCCAGGGCAGGCCTCTCACTGCCCGGCGGGGGAAGCAGAGCCGTTCCCTGAGCGCCCTAAGTGACAAAACCCCTAATTAACGGGGCGGGGGGGGAGGGGAGCGACCGCCAAGGGGCAGTGACGAGAGAAGGACCGGGCAGGGCAGGGCAGGGCCGGGCCGGGCCGGGCCGGGTCGCAGCGGCCCCTCAGAGGGTCCCCGTGCCCAGGGAGCCCCGCTCTCACCCGCACGCCCTTCACCACCGTGATGTTCTCGTTCTCATCCGCCTCGAAGGTGACCCGCCGGGTGCTGCCGCCGCCGCCCATCTTCGCCCGGCTGCCACCAGGCCGCGGCCCAAGGGACGGCCCCAAGGAGACTGCCCGTGCCCGCTGCCAGCCGGCCCCGCAACAAGGCCGCCCCTCGTTGGCCCGCCGCTCGCCTCGCCCCGCCCTCCGAGCTTTGAAGCCTGCACGCCATTGGCTGCGCGGTGGTAGCCATGGAAACCAGGGAAAGAGCGGGCGAGGTACCCGGAAAGAGTGAGGAAACTTTTGCGGTTTAAACTTCCCGAGGGGGGCAGACTACAATTCCCAAGACGCTTAGCGCCAAGAGCGGCTGGCGGGGGGCGGGGCGTCCGCGCAGTACCTGCTGGGTAGTGTAGTCCTCTGCAGTCCCGCGCTGGAGGAGCCGTCCTTTAGCTATGGGGCCGGGCTGAGTGTGTGGAGAAATGCCGCTGGGGCCCTCCCGGTGCCTTCTGGACCCCTCACAGCCTCTCCCGGGGGCGTGGAGGAGCGTGGTTGTGCTCCTGCCCTCGCAAAGCCAGGCCCCTGTAATGGCGCATCAGTGGGCCCCTGTGGGGTTGGTGCCTCAGGGCTGAGCTGGGGATGTGGGGCTGAGCTGACACCCCCGCCCCTTTTCCACTTTATAACGCCATAAAATTACCCTTCACATTGCACCTGTGGTCGAGTAGTCTCTTTTCCAAGAGCTGAATAATGTCAATAACACAGAATACATTTTCTTTTCAGCCCACAAGATAAACTGCATTGGGATGTAACTGTTCAGATAAAATCTGCTCTGTAGGTTGGGGGAGTCCGATGTCTTACCTTTACCAATTGTCAGAGTTGCAGAGGTATGCGCTGGGCAGAGGTCCGAAAAGAGGTATTCTCTAGTGGGTGACATTAGAAAAAGAAACGCATTCTGGATCCCAGTGGTGTCAGAGACATCTCTGAGTCCCTAGGTATGAGACAAGAAATACCATTACGCAGCTGATATATATGAATATACATTGTTTTTCCTTTCATACCGTCTGGCCTCTTCACTTATTTTACCCACTTACCACATCTTGTTATTAGCCCAGATATAATGCACAGTGAACCCCGTCTTCTTCTGCGACTTCTTGACACTGGTCAGAAATATACAAATAATAATAACTAGATTATTTGGAAAACTCTATTTTGTTTTTTTGTTTGTTTGTTTTTGTTTTTTTTTTTTTTCCCATTCCAAATCCTTCCTCTGCTTAGCTCAAGGAAGGCTATCCTGTCTGTACCGAAGTGACCTGAACCCTTCCCCTCCCTTGCAAGACATCTGTCCCAACGCGTTGACTGCTGCTCACAATGGATTATTGCAGCTCATGTCAACTGACTCGTTTCATTTCTCTGAATAGATGTAAACATCAGGTCGGTTGCATCAACAGCGCTGCTCACGTGTCCTTGATATATTTTCAAGCAATTTTTATTTGGATGTAAAGTGTCTGTCAGACGACATTTGAGCAGTATCTGCCTTCCTTGGGGCTTAAGATATTTGCTGAAGCATTGGCTGATAGCCACTTCACTACATAATAAAAATTGCTTGAAAATATATCAGGGACATATGAGCTGTTCTCTTGAGGTACGTGACGTAATGCTTATGCCTGTTTTTATAGATGTTAAACCAGTTTCTATGAGGGGCAGTATTATAAATCCAACACCCTGGTAACTCTCTACTTTTAAGGGAATAAATGGACCACGCATCTATCTGTCTTGACACTGTGAGCACCAGCAAGCTGAGGATATTCAATTTTTTCCTTCTGCACCAGGAATGTTTTTAGAGGGTCAAATTGTATTTATTCAGTTAGCTACACAACTGTTGTGGAAGTGCTCTTCTCCAAATCAGAATTGAGCTCTTCTAATACATTTGTCCTCTCCTCTGTTTGGAGAATTCTAAGAAAATGCTCTTGTCTTGCTGAGCAGATAGATTTCTATTTAGGAATTAAGACTTTAACAACAGCTATTTTCTACTATGGGTTTCTCTGATTGTTTTGTACGACTTGGAATTACAGAACACTATACCATATGTATAGATTGGGGCTGGGGGGGGGGTGGGGAGAGAACGTTCTTAAAGAACAAATGGGTTGAATTACATCTCAAAATTTCTTTGGGTCATTTTAATGTGTCTATAAGGTTCACTCACTGTAGAAAAAGCCAGACTGAGGTACCCCAGAATTTATGGCTCCCCTATAATAGGTGGAAATGAAAGACTTTGCTGCAGGCCAGAGCTATCTATATGTCAGAAGCTTTTCTGGTGGACTGTCAAACATATTTGAGAGCTCTTTCAAGGACATTTCTGGATGAAAAAAGTATTACAAAATAATGTTAGAAAAACATACAACACATTTGCACACCAAAAACCGTTCGTTAACAACTGGCTAATAAACTCACGTTTATTTTGCAACTCTCACAAGTAATTTGTAAATAGAAAAAGAAGTTTTTCTGTGTATAACTTTAAAAGTTTATATGTTCTCATAAATAACATGCTTATTTTAAGAGTAGTGTCTATCAGTGTGGTATACAGATTTAGCTGTTATGTGGCATAGAAAAAAATAGTTTAAACTAATGCGTGCAGGCAGCAGTTATAATCAAAACATCAAAAAAGAGCTCAGAACAGAATAATTTATGCTACTACTCAGCAGTGTTAATCCATCTACAGGAGCTCTGTGCAGCCAAGTCAGGCTTCTTTTGATATGTGTGTTACCTCAAATGCCTGCATCCTAATCTTCAGTCATAGTAAAACTTTTCTGAGGTACATATGACAAAGTGGCATGCCCAAGGTCATTCAGTAAGTCAGTGCCAAAGAAGCAGAACATTGGTCTTCTGTATCAGTTCTCTTCAGTGGTTACTAGAGAATACATTTCTACCAAGAAAGAAAGATAATGCAAGAGCAAAATAGCAAATAAAAATATAGCAATCAATACAAACCCATTAACTGCTGCTGATTCTTGTTTGATCTGAACCCATTTATGAATTGTGTAAGCCAAAAATCCATCTCAAACTGGTAAACTTCAAATATTTCATCGTATATCTGAAAAACAAGTAGTGTCTTATTAGGTTAAAAACATTCATTTCTTATGGTGCTGTGTGCTTTTCCACATACCCCAGACATTTTTATGGCCAGATTATAAACAGTTGATCCTTCATTAAAAAACAATGCTGTTGTTCGGTCTTGATTTGTCCTTGCCTGGACATACTCCTTTGTGGTAGAGGTATTTCTTGTACCACTTGATACTCAAGTGTTAACTATAATGTGAAGCCACAGAGTAGTGAAGGACAGCATTGCCAGACATTCACAAACAAATAAATCCTAATGAGCCCAGGAACAAGTCGCTATTAAATTTCAGACTCTTGTCTCAAGACTTATAAAATGCCATGAAAACACTTGATAGGGGAGGTGACATATAAAGGCTCATTGCACACCTGCTGTGAGCTTTTATTCTGCCGAGGATCATCCTGCTCGGTCACTGCCACGGTGAGCATGTTGTACCGTATGACTTTACGTGGTTATCCCTTGATGGTAATCTATTGCTTAGAAATGTTCAGCATGGAAGGATTTTGATAGTACCTAGGTTACTCCTATCAGCAATGACCGTAATAGCAAAAGTCTGCAAGCTCTCCAAATCAAAATTACTCTTTCCTGTTGGATGTAACAATCCACGGTGCCTTCTGCCATAAGATGAGATTTCATCAGTAAATAATGGATCTTCCTTGCATTCCTGGTGTGCCAAATCCTGCTTCCGTTGATACTATTGGCACAGCTTTCAGTACCTGTTATAGCTGCAGGGCAAATTAAGCTAAGCCATCCCATTCTTCTAAGTGAGCTTTGCAAACACATTGAAAAGCCCTGGTTATATAAAGGGCAGAACACGTTCCCTTTCAGTTCCATTTCAGTCCTTGCAGAGGCTGAAGGTTCGTGGCTCATCTCAGAATCGATGCTTCAATCATTGTTTCACTTCTCACAGTCAGTGTGTTGTTCTCATTAGTTTAAGACAAGCGCGTGCTTGAATTTTGCCACATGCTCAGTAGCACCCTATCAGCAGCAGTTACCAGTTGATATCACAGGGAGAATTGTATCTGCATGGTTTGAATCATCAAGGTTAACAACCCAATCAATGAATAATGATTAATTATTATTCTTTTTCTGAGCAAAAAGTTGACTTCAATTCATCATATTCATTGCAGGAGCGAGGCTGGGTTTGGTTATGTCTGAGACAGCCCCAGGTTATGAGTGCCATCTGCAGATCACCACCACTTCCTCGAGATCAGTTCTGGAGTGCCTGGGATATTTTATTATTCTTTATTTCCCTATTGGCTGCTACACACTGCGAATTGGTTTAGGACTACGTATAAATCACCCCAGAGATCTCTGCACTTCCACGGAGGTAGCCTGGATTCCTTGCAGCACTATCCACAGGAAGCTGTGGCAAAGCTGATTTAGTTAACGCACATCATGCAGTTCAGGACCCTCAGATTTGCCCGTGGGCTTCAAAGCTTAATATATTAATATTATGTCATATTAATATGGGATTATTTATGTCGATATACTTTTATCTGACTGGTGTGGTTCACATCAGTTGCAAGTGAGCAGCAGAATTAGTAGCCAGCCTGACTTGTCATTTCCAAGACCAGATTTGATTCATGGCCTCATTTCCTGTTTTTCCTCCCGCTGCTCACAGTCTTTTTTTTTTTTTTCCTTCTCCATGGTCCATTTATTAAATGTAGAGTTAGAAACACAATTAGAATTTACTCAAGTCTATAATGTCTGAATACTAAATCTTCAGAACAATAAAAATTCTTGCCCAAACCTGTCTTATCTGGGTTGCCTGTTCAGCTGATGAACTCAGCCTTCCTCACTGACTGAATGAATAAAAAGAAGCACAAGATTCGATCAATTCCAAGCAATGATGATGTGAATAATTCCGAAATTCCCAAGCACTGCAAAAAGGCCCGCAAACACAAAGGCAGAGCAACGGTATTCATTTGGCATTCTGTGTACCCTGAGGTATGAAGCTGAAAAGCAGAAGTGTCATGCATGGTGCTAAGCACCGATACAGCCAAAGAAATTGGTAAGAGGGGAAGCTGTCTCCTGCAGACCATAGGAAGGGTTCTTCTTGAGTATGTCACAGCAACACTGGATCCAATTCTGCCTCGAAAACATTTGTGCAAGACTGTTGTTGAATATTGGCAAGAATTCAGGCTTGGTTTTCAAAGGTGCCAGGTTTATATATGGTGTCCCACATCCATCCCTGGCCTCTGCCACCTTAGGAGTCACTGAGTAGAAGTTTACCTAAGCACAAGAGCAGGTACAGACATAAGGGGTAAGTAAAGAATATTTCCCTTTCTTCCCTCATCCTCTAGCACGCCACGGATTTACTTCTACAGGGAATCCAACACTCACAAAACATATATATATATATCATTTGCAGAACTAGTTATTAGAACATTTGTTTTGGGGGAACATCTGCAATTCAGGCACAGCCGAGTATATTGCACGGGGAGCTCAGCTCACCCTGACAATACGTTTCTTAGGCAATGGTTTGCTTTCAGGCTGCTCTGCGCATTCAAGCTTCCCTCTGTGCCTGGGCAGATGAGTCACAGGAAAGCATTTCTATTCTAGGTTATATTTTTGAGTTTTGTAGGGTGTGTAAATATCTTTCCCATTTACCGAGCATCTGAAAACATTTCCAAGTGTCCGGTATACCCGGAACAAATAGGTTTCTCAAATTATTTCAGAGGCAGAAAGCCTGCAGTCCCTCTTCTAGAGTGGTTCATCCATATATTTATAACAACAACCTACTGCTGCTTTTAGCCAACAAAATTCCTTATCTAGCCAAGCACGAGGTGTCTGTGGTGCAGCCCGGAAGAATGGTGGTGTTCAAGCCCTGCAGGTCAGTGCATGGTCACAAAAAGCACAGGTCATGGCCCGAACACAGCTCACTTCTCCCTCTAGAGGCTGGTCCTCTGCTCTTAGACTCCAATGAGCTTTACAACGTAGGCACCCAAAACCTGAACTACCTTTCAAGAAGACTCGGCATCAATTACAGAGGCAACCCAGGGCAATTGTATTCCTAAAGAAGGAATACGTGCCTAACATTAAGTGGTCTAACTGCCTCCCTAACTAAGCCAAGCAAATGTCTGCCCTACAGAAATCAGGCTCGATTCCTGCAGACAGCTCGTGTCTTTGTGGCAGTACCCTCAGAAAGTCTGCATTAGTGATGCTGGCCGTGAGGACACCCAGGAGGAAAAACCTGACCACCTGGCTGTGGAATGACCTGCTCAGGATGTTGTTACACTGAAATTTGAGTTATGGCCTGTAGGAGATGAGCTAAGAATTTATTGCTGTTAGACCAGGTAATATTGGAGCAGTCTAGTAGTCCAAACTAATTGATATTTTTTTTAAAAGCCTCATCATCAATAATGCAATTTGAATTGTTATTACAAAAAGCCCTTCTTGGTCACTCCGCCTTCTCTCTGGCGTGACGCTCACCCTGCCTGCGTCCCTCTGCATCCCAGGGCTGACAGGCTCGGGCTCCCTCAAGCACAATCAGGGAGAAGGCTGCAAGTCATCACCCTGAGGTCTTCCTTGGGAGAGTGTGATGCTCACAGCGAGGATCTTCCTCCTCACCCTTGGGCCCCCCCAGGGCTATCTCCATCTCCTCTGCCTTCTCTGCCCCCTTCCTGGTCCCCAGTGCCCGTGGCAGAGCTGCCCAGTGCCCACCCGGGCACACAGAGGGTTGCTGTCCCTTGGCCATGGGACGCTTGTGTCACAGGGACACCCAGCTGAGCCCCCAGCAAGCCCAGAGCCATCCTGAGACCCTGTGGTGTTGGGTCAGTGCAAAGCCTGTGGCCTTCTCCTACTGATGGCACAAATCTTACTTAACAGGCTACAGTACCGATGTGACAGGGTCTGCAGGATGAAAATCAGACTAGCGAAAATACTTGGAAGATAGAAAAACGTGTTTGGACAGAGCTGTCTTCAACTCTGGCACAGCACAGGGCAGGACCTCACCTCGCTTCAATTTCTGAAAGCTTATAGAAAACAAAGAAGCAAAATTCAGTTTTATCTGGTTTTACTAAATTAAGATGCAATACAGAACAGAGAAGAAAGCTTTTTGTTTCTATCCTGTGTATTATTTTTTTTCCTGAACTTGTCTCTTTAATACACAGGAAGGTCTAATGGACTGCAAAAATGAATTGCTTTGTAGAGGAAATTCATACCAGAAGGTCAGACAGATTGTATCGGATGCCACAGAGATCCATGGATCCAGGTGATCATTGAAGACAGGGAGTTGCCTGTCAGAGGTGGTCTGCTGCGCCAGCTTCATTGCACTTGCCTTCGTAAATACGCGAGCGGCCGGGACTGCAGCACATTGCTGGGTTCCAGCTGCTTCGCTACAAAAGCAGAAGGATTTAGTATTTAACATCAATGTCAGTAGAACCGTTTCATGACCTTCAACAGGCCTCTGCCCCCTATGGAGTTATTCATCAGAAAACTTGGCTGGGCTGTAGCATCATCTTGGCCACATTGAAGTGCCTCCCGCAGAGAGCATCAAGGGCTCAGGGACTTAGCATTGATAGTCTCTCTGGCCTCGCTCCTCTGGGGCCTGAGTCACAAGGGCTGGGAGCTGCATTTTCACAAGCAGTTTTTTGATCATTAGCTATCCTTTCTGCTCTGCCTGAAGAGAGATTTGAAGTAATCTCTGTTAATATTTGACGCTTCTTCCATCATATTATTAGACGCCTCCTTCCCTCCCTCAACTCCTTTTGGTTAAAATGTACAATTGCTCTCAGGAAAACTGATATCTGATACTTTTGCATATTATTTGTGCTTCCTTAGCACCTAGGAAGACCAGCCACGGAGCAGGCCTGCACGGTGGTCAGAGTTGCAAGCAGCAGCAACAAGCTGGAGGGATAAGCGCTCCGTGAGGACCTCGAGGCTGCTTCCCTGGAGAGCTCCAAGGCTACATCCCAAGTGACATGGAAACCCTCAGCCTCAGCCCAGAGGTGATTCAGACAGCATAAAAAAGACACAAGAGAGGAAGAAGAGAGAGGAAGGATGAGAACAGAAGGCACTTTTCTGTGCAGTCATGGAGCTGGGATCTCCATGAGGGATCACATAGAGAAAAATTCAAAGGTCATACAGGATGGGACAGTCATTTACTACTTCCCAGCAAGGTAGCAAAGGAAGTCAGAAAAAAATTGAGGGTGCTTGTGTATATATACTAACATCTTCCACCCTTCTGTAACGAAAGTTTCACTATGCTCTGTCTCTTTACATATTAGTACCGTGGGGACATCCTTCTACTTCCATCCTGCTATTGACCTGTATCCCATCCCCAGTCCTTCCAGCAGACATTGGAGAAGTCATCATGTGTTGGGACATCATCTCCACTGCTACTAAAAGGGACTTCGTTTCTTTACTACAGCTTGCTCAGCACGTCCACCGTAGTCTGAAATAGCATTCTCATGCACAAAGTAAAAAACAGAAATGGTGTAGGATGTGTGCAGAACTCTTCTGAGAGGGAAGGTCGTCATTAGTAGCTTGATTTGCAGAAGAAAAAGCAACACTTAGCAACCCTGGATATTCACTTCACTGAAACTCTTCCTATAGTCATTTCCGCAGGGAAATTCATGCCAAATGAACTAGCCTCAATATTATGGTTATTTTTTGGGAGAAAAGTAAACCTTTGGTTAAATCCAATGGCCCAAGCTGCATTGGAGGAAAAAGGATCAACATCACTTTGCTAGAAACTGCCTGTAGCAAGAATTATTTCATTCTTCAAGAGATCTTAATTTCTTGTATACAAAAAGAAAATGGAGTAGCAGCCAGATTGTTTCTTTACACAATTTTCTTGAAGAATTTCCCCCAGGGAGATCATAGTTCTTTAATTGAAAAGTACCTGTATTTCTTTTATCTCATTATAGTAGCTTTAAACAAGACATAGTCTCAGGGAATCAATGGGGAAAAGTCCTCTATTTGCCATCCAGGGTATACTATTCACACTGTTTGCTTTTCCAGTAGTAAATTTTCAAAGAGGCTGTCAGCTAAGTTACTGAAGTGCCATAATAATTAAACAGGAGATTAAACAATTCAGGAGTAGAGCAACTAATGTAAGGAGATGAATTTACCTCTGCATATAGCGTGAGTGACACCAGTAATGGCATTCTGCCCCCAAAATTAGAAGTATTCTAGAAGTAGGTGTGGGACTCTGATAAGAGTCCAAGAAAAAATTCAATGCTTAAAACAAAGCTTGACAGTGAATCTACCTGACAAAAAGAATACTGATGGGTTATTTGATTAGGTGGTTTTTAAGCAGTTTCAGAAAGAGAAAGTATTGGAGCTTCTCAATCTAGTAGAAGAAGGTGTAACAGAAGATGGGTGTTAAAAGAAGAGACATTCAATTTGCAAAACAGATCAGCAAGGCACTGGGACAAACCCAAAGGAACGGGTAAATCCTCTGTCTCTTGCCTGAGCTTCTACAGCAATGTCTTCTTCAGACAGGCAGAAGTTATTGGTAAGTGACTGAAACTGAGCAGCAGGAGGTCAAAGTAGGTGATCCAACAATTTCCCTTGGCATTAAAAAATATACAACTGTAACTGCTAGGACTTCATAGTCATCAACTAATTTCCCTTGGCATTAAAGAACTCTGCCTGTAACTGTTAGGGCTTTGTAGTCATCAACTAATCTGCCTATTTTGGGCATGTGGGAGATCAACACAAGGAACAAACTCTCGTGCTGCTTTGGAAAGTCAGGTACCTACTCAGACCTGAGTGGGAGTATCCTATGAAGCACCAGAGTGTAATTCAGGGAACGGTACTGTGTTATTGCCTGTGTTAAGCACCTCAGCCAGTCAATGCTGAACGTGTGACATCCAGAAATGCAAGCTGGCTGAGCCTCACATGACTCAAAGCAACCTGTCACACCAATTCCTGTCAAGTATAATTCCTTCCCCCAGAGGCCAGAGCATTCAGTACGAGCGGTTACCAGTAGAGTTTGTCTGGTCCGTTGCTGAGTTTGACTCAGTCTAGCAGAGGGCACAGTGGACACATGTTGGCCCTTCTGCTCATACACCCCAGTGGCCAGAATTTTGTGCAGACACTTCTCTAGCTTCTCCAGAGGGTCATTCTGTTCAGTTTGTTGGTTTCCTTTCTGGAAGAAAGCGTGCAGTCAGCTACTTGCATTTGCAACTGAGACAGCCACAGCAAAATCCAGAGAGTTGTGTTATTTGCCAGGATGGACAGGAATGGTTGAGTCCTCTGTGAAATAGCAGATTGATTAATTATACATGACCCAAGCTGATTATTTACTCAGTAAGAGACTAACGTGGGATCTTTTGTCTTGTTTTGAGTCTTGCTGGCTAATCTGTTTGATTAGGCAGCTTGTAAATAATAGGTTAATAAAATTTGGGAACATTAAACCCGAGTGGTGAGTAAAGGGCAGCCAATGCTCACATAAAAAAACAGTGAAAGAGCAAGATTTCTTTTGAAATCAATTGAAATAGGAAATAGGTAACAAAGAGAGAAACAAAGATGATTATCTAAAATGTAGGTTGTATTTTGAAAAATCCTTAATTATCTTACAAATGCATCCACATGGCATATTGAGCCTGAAAATCCTTTTGCCCAGCTCCATCATGTGCTCCACAAGGTCTCCTACCCTAAAAAAGGGGACAAGAACTGGAGGTCCCCTGCCTTACAGTGAGGACGACTGGCAAGGACCCAAACCTTCAGGCTCGTGAGCCTGCATTCAGGCCGTAGTCTGAGTATTGCCCTCCTTCTACCATAAGCGAGGACCTTTGGGCTGAAATGAAGTAGTACGAACTATAATGAATCTTCTGTCAATGCCTATCTCTTCTAGGAAAAATGAATACAGATTTTTCATTCAAACACAATTGCATGAAAGAGAATGCCGTTACATAGTCAAGCACTCAAAAGTTCAGAGACGTCGGCAAGCTCTCAGAACATCCCCTGTGCATATGCATGATGGTAGGATGTTAATTACATGATCCCATACTGTTTCTTTCCACGGGACACCTACCTTCAGTGCACAGGATAATGGTGCTCCTTTAATGAGCAGCTATGTGATATTCTGCTTTCACATTGTGGTTCTGTGTGTGGCCCTGTGCTTTCTTTTCTGCACACTATTCAATCCAGCTCTCAAGGCAGTGATTAATGCTCTCAAGGACTTCTCCATGGCAACAATCAATCTGTCATTCCCTAATTTTCAAGTGCTTTACTTTGCAACATTAACGGTGTTTTCTGTTAAAATGGTATGTGTTATGCCCCATATTTTTAATGCTAGGTTTTAGTCCTGGCTGGAAAGCTCACATTTATATATCTCTTGATTTCAGAGATTGCTGAGGTAGTAGTAGCAGGATACTTTCCACTCCATATGATGTGGTTGCCTCTGATAATTGGGAGCCACATTCAGTGATGCAGAAGGGACATTTCTGTCCTATATTTCTATTTAGGTTTAGTAAATAAATGATTGCATATGACAAAGATTGACAGGAGTTTGGGGGAGAAGAAGAAGCCAGGGCATCCATACGAATGAGGACGCCAAGAAGCAGTTGTCCTTTCAACCGTAAAGCCTATGCCCAGCAGCATGTCCTCAATAAGAGTCCTGGAGGTGCTCCAGAGTCACCCAGTATGCAAATTTGCTTTCTATTTTCATTCCTTAGAGGTAACCATCAACAGATGGTGTTTTGAAACACTCATAATTTGGGCTAATAGAGTCACTGTTGCCAACTGTCCTGTCCTCCAAGCAGTGATTAGATTTATTATTATCAATAAATAGTACATAATAATGATACAAACAGTCCAAACCCTGAAGTCTTTGGTCCTAAGCACCTCCCACACTCTTCAGTACTTTGTGCTCGTAGCTTTGGATGACTAAGTGTTTTACTGCACAGAGCCAAGTCGTCCCTTCTCATCTGTGTTACCAGTCACTATGTTTTTCATACAGATCCTCATGGCATCCTCCACATAAGCTCTCACCAATGGGAATTCCATATGGTGGTTAGAGCAGAATTTGCTCATGGAGGACTCAGCCACAGAAACTTTAATCAATACTGCCATTAAATTTGCAGAGCAGAGGAGCCAAAAACTTTTGCCTGCTTTATGCATTCACATCCAGATGGCCCCTTCCAATTCTACAGAATTCAAGTGTTCATTTGAAGGGAAAAGTGAAATTTCATCCTTTACAGTTATTGCGATAACCTTCTGTACATGGCTGGAAGGCGAGCCAATGACTTCTACCTGAGCAAATGTGTGCAGTAGAAGGCCAATCCCTGACAATAAATGAATTTTTTGTACTACTGACTGTTTGGAAACAGTACACAATATGGTGAGAAAACAGCAGAAGGTGGGAGAAAATCCAATCTAGGGCCAGTCATCAAAAAAGAGAAGAGTATAACCCTGGAAGTCACTATTCTATAAAAGTAGCTCCTAGTCTTGGTGGAATTAAGGGGAATACTGCAAGAAAAAATGCACTCATTGTTACTCTGCAGGTACAGGGAACAGCCAAGTGAAGGGGAAATACATGAGACTGGAGTGACAGGTGCAATACTAGAGTATAATTAAGCAAATTGTATTTCAGGACTAGAGTATTATATTATTCCAAGTGGAGAGACTGAGCTAAAGAAAGGTACAAATCACTTGCAAGGCTGTGAAGCTCCTAAGAGGCCACGAAGTTCCCTACAGTCAGCAACATGATGCAACCAGGATACATTGTCCCTCTCCCAAGGAAAGCAGTGTAATTTAAATTCTATCATATTTAGCATATGCAACATTTTTTAGGCAACTGTTTAAATAAAGACCTGCCTGCTTTTACGTTCCTGGATTGCTCTTAGTGACCAAGTGAGGCATACTGCCATTTCCTATAGTCCTGCTTCTACTTATATCCAGTCTTTAATCACACAGACCAATTTCACTGGCAGTTTTAACAGAGGAAGGGCTGATGATTTTAAAACTTGGCCCAAAACTTCAGAGCAGAAGTGGCAGTAAACATTAGTCACTGTAGCAAACTAATTTGTTTTCCATATGGCATTTTCAATGGAGTGTGGAAGATTCACAAGTGAAATAATAATTACAAATGAGGAATACTTTAAAAAAATGTTTTTCTCCCTGTGCATCACTTAAAAGGATTTTTAATTAAGTCAGTAGTTGATTATGTTGGATGTGAGAGTGGCAGCCAAATTATAGTTTGTGGGGCTTTATTCTCAGGGAAAGGTTGCTGTTAGGGGCAGTGAAATTCCTGCATCTATTCAGCCCTGAGTGCTGCTGAGACGTAAGAGAGGTGAGAGAGGTGTTTAATTCCCTTTGGAAAATCAGGTGGTGAATATTTTCTTAATAATGGTGCTGTTTGTAGTAGAAAACTTTACTCAGCAAGATGAGGGCTGATATTACTGATTAAGCCAAGTCAAAGACAGATGCTTTAAGATACCCTCGGAGTTATACCTGGCTAAGCTCAAAGCCAACTCAGTGCTGGAAATAATGCTGCAGGGCAAAACAGAATTAGCTTCATGAGATCTCAGCCCAAAGGTAACAAAAACCCAGAATAGCCTATTCAACTTCCAAGATGTTGTTATGGGGGAAAAAATAGAGGAACGTATAACGGAGATGGAACCAAGAATTTGTTAGTCAATTAATATTTTCAAAGCCAAATATTGCAAAATTCCCAATTAATGTTTTAAAAGCTTCATCTGTGATGCAATTTGAATTGTTATTATAAAAAGCCCTTCTTGGTCACTCCGCCTTCTCTCTGGCGTGACGCTCACCCTGCCTGCGTCCCTCTGCATCCCAGGGCTGACAGGCTCGGGCTCCCTCAAGCACAATCAGGGAGAAGGCTGCAAGTCATCACCCTGAGGTCTTTCTTGGGAGAGTGTGATGCTCACGGCGAGGATCTTCCTCCTCACCCTTGGGCCCCCAGGGCTATCTCCATCTCCTCTGCCTTCTCTGCCCCCTTCCTGGTCCCCAGTGCCCATGACAGAGCTGCCCAGTGCCCACCCGGGCACACAGAGGGTTGCTGTCCCTTGGCCATGGGACGCTTGTGTCACAGGGACACCCAGCTGAGCCCCCAGCAAGCCCAGAGCCATCCTGAGACCCTGTGGTGTTGGGTCAGTGCAAAGCCTATGACCTTCTGCTGATGGCAAAAATAGCATTTACTGGGTTGTAGTTTCAACCCAGACTCTAGATCTCTAAGAGAATTGGATCTGGAGACTCAGTAATAAAATATAAAACGTAAAGTCTGAGGAAGGTCTAAGATCTGTTTCAGATATCAGATGCTTTTCATAGAATCACAGAATGGTTTGGGTCAGAAGAGACCTCAAAGCCCACCCAATTCCACACCCCCTGCCATGGCAGGGACACCTCCCTCAGCCCAGGCTGCCCCCAGCCCCATCCAGCCTGGCCTTGGGCACCCCCAGGGATGGGGCAGCCACAGCTCCTCTGGGCAGCATGGGCCAGGGCCTCACCACCCTCTGAGGGAAGAATTTCTTCCCAATATCTAATCTAAATCTATCCTCTTTTAGTTTAAGACCATTCCCCCTTGCCCTATCATTATCTACCCAAGCAAAGAGTCCTTCTCCATCTTTTGTATAAGCCCGCTTTAGGTACTGAAAGGCCACAATGAGGTCTCCCCGGAGCCTTCTCTTCTCCAGGCTGAGCACCCCCAGCTCCCTCAGCCTGGCCCCACAGCAGAGGGGCTCCAGCCCTTTGATCATTCTCCAGCACCCCCAGGGCCTTCTCCTCAGGTATTCTCTCCATCCGTTCACCGCCCAGCCTGGATTTGTGCTTGGGATTGCCCCAACCCAGGTTCAGGACCTTGCACTTGGCCTTGTTGAACCCCACGAGGTTCGCACAGGCCCACCTCTCAGGCCTGCCCAGGTCCCTCTGGATGCCATCCCTTCCCACACACCTTGGTGTCATCGGCAAACTTGCTGAGGGTGCACTCGATCCCAATGTCTGTGTCACCGACAAATATGTTAAACAGCGCCGGTCCCAGTACTGCCCCCTGAGGAACACCACTGGTCACTGATCTCCACCTGGACATTGAGCCATTGACTGCAACTCTTTGAGTGTGACCATCCAGCCAATTCCTTACCCACCAAGTGGTCCCTCCAACAAATCCATGTCTGTCCATTTTAGAGACAAGGATATCCTGGGGGATATCACTGAATTCACAACTGCTCAAATATGATGGAGAGTGGCTTAGCATCTACATCCACCAGTTTGTGCCTAGTCTTATAAGGACATTTTTTTCTGCTGTGAGTTAGGCAGCAACTTTCTACATGTAAATGGGAAGAAATAGGAGACATTTGCTCATACTCACTTGTAACCAAGGTATTTTACAATTTATACTCAGCCATCCATCTTCTGTCTCACAAATCAGCCTAAGGACAGTCGTCCTTTTTGATTTTCCCTGCCACAGGGAACTTGCAGAAGTGTAAGGTATTACATCCACAGATGCGTGGAAAGATTTAGACCTCATGACTTATATCTTGGTTAGTAATACAAACTCTGACTGTGCTTTTTATTTTTTTAATGCAACTCAGATCCTGTCTGTTCAGATCTCTATAGAAATTTAGACTACTTTTTTATCTCATAATGGTTGTCTAGAATATGCACAGAGCAGCCATATCAGAGCCCTGTTCTGAATGCAGAAATTCCTGACTGGAGCAGAGTGGGGCTGAATTAATGAAATGACCCTCGCTGAAAGACAGCTAAGGCCTGAAGCATCAGATCCCATGGGGGAAATGCCCACTTCTATCACATCTCCTGTTCATGGACCTCCAAACATTTTAAGGGTAAGATTTTTCAAAAAAAGCCTGCAGGAAATATAATTCTTCCTTCTCTCACTGAAGTCCTTTTGAGACATGCACACGTCAGACACATACTGGGACTATTTTTTTGGCCAAGATTATCACAGGATAGGCCATAGGCCACATTTTGCTGCAGTTGAGCATGGGGGAACATTATCTTCTTGCAGATTTGGCCACTGAGTATAAGAGGATGGTCAAGTCTCTTCCCCCAAGATTTCCCCCTTTGGTTTATATATTCGATCCACTGCCAGGATAGTATCAATTTAGACTACTTTCATCTGTATGCATTTTTTGACATGGAGGGACCCAAGAAGGACACCAGGAAGATATGACACTGCTTCACCCTTGAAATGTTCTCTCTCACTCCGTTGCTGTTGCTGTAAAGGGCTTTTGGAGGTGCTGGTTTGGGATTGGAACAGGAACATCAGACCTGTAGCTGACCTCCCAGAAGTTCACCTCACAATTTGTGATTCAAAACTCAATCACCAAGAGCCAGAGACTGTAACTAAAACATTTTTTATCACCATTGCTCACAGCCAGGTCCATACCTTTCCATAATGACCTGGCTCTGAGGATGAAGGTGAAAGTTGCCTTGTCTCAGTCAGTTTGCTGAAAAACACCACAAAGTGGTTCATTTTCATGCTTCGCAGTCTCCATATTGTGATTTCAGAGGTTTATTCCTAGGATGCTGCTTATATTCTTTTATTTCTTCCTTGGCATTGTTGGTACTGACCAGGCTATGAGTTAACATCCCCAGCACCTGGTATATGTAAATTCAACCATTCTGGGGTTGCCCCTCAGTGTGCTGCCAGGTCCAGAACAGATCTGCTGCACTGGGATCTTTCTCTCCAGAAAGTGAAGTTGCCTGGTTTAAAAATGCTTAAAACAGTCATCGTCACCAAAACAGAACTTAACTGCTGTGTCTCACAGCAATTTCAAGGGAAAAAGCTGAACAAGATTATGGGGCTTCCTACACAAGCCTAGCCAATAAAACTAAGACAGAAATGACTCCTAATGGTTTTGTCTGGCTTCTGGAGTCATGCAGCACAGACAGAGCTTGCCCCTTGGCAGAGGCTCTGTGCTGATACAGAAGACGGATGGGTTGTCTTTGCTCAGCTAATGAAAAAGATGTGGAGAAATGGATTGAGCACTGTATCTCCATGCTCCACCACAAAGACAACAGTGGAAATAAATGCCTGCTCTGAGAAACTCATCTAACCTGTCTTAGACATCTGTTTGTAAGATGTGATACGTTGTCCTCTGGATGGGCCCATGGCCTTCCACTGTTTATAAGGGGAACCCTAGCTTAGATGTAGACATCTGACGGTTGAGTACCTAAGTCAGGGCAGATAAATCCCACCACAGACCTCTCATGAGCTTTGGCCACCTTGTATTGTATTGCATCAAAGCAGAACACAGCAATGCACAGGGCATTGGACAGGGTGTGAGATACTGGGGCAGCTTTTCTCTTTTCACCTCTTTTCCACCTCTTTTCCCTGTCTGCCCATTTGTATTTTGAGATGCTCTGTCCATTCCTTGTGTCTGTAGGGTATCTAGCATGCTGAAGCCTTGATCTCCTATAGCAGTTTTTAATGCTTGGGGAATAAAAATAGCAATAACGGGCTGAGCTGGTGACACATCGTACCAGATCACAGAAGGGGTATTGAACTTTCTCTTGATATAAGTAATTACTTGTAGTATAAGGCGTTGGAGACATAAGTACAGGGTGTCCATCTTTGGCATATAACTCTGATAAACATGCACAGAGTTTCCTGTTTTGTTGGTGCAATTCAGTTCATGGTCCAAGAATCTACGTCAAAACAACTCAATATTAAAGTGATAAATTAGAACTATTAAATATTTAATGATGGGAGGAAAAAAAGCTGCTAAAAACATAAAATATCTACAGGGTAATCTCAATTGTATCAGATAGAAATATTAAGTTAGCAGAGATGATTCTAAGTTTTAATATCTTATTTGAGGCTATTCCATTTTTGAGAACATGCAGTGCTATTGCCATATAAATTTATGAACAAACTCCTGAGGCCACATTTGTTTTCTGTCTGTTGTTTTTCCTTGACTTTCATGACACTTTGGGATTGTCAGTGCTGGAGGAGGAGCGATATTAATTTTTATCTCCTGGTGCTGAATCCTCACTATCTCACACCTGTTTTTTTGGTTGATGGAATTCCAGGACTTCACAAAGCTTGTTCCAAAACTCAAGGCATAGACCTCTAATGTGGCTATCAGAGGTATTATCAGTAAATCGTTTCAATCTGCCATTTCCCAGTTCTCCCTCACCAGGATTATGCCACACATGACAGATTTGGTACAGAAAATGCCTGAAGTGCAGCCTGCTGCAGGGAGAAGGACGAGAGACGATTAGCCCTCATCAGACTACATGGCTGTGAGCAGAGTAAAAGCCTTGCCCTCAGGACCCCTGGAGAAACAGACATAAAAAAATTAATTTGTATGTCAAGATCCTTACTTAAAACACAAAAAAACACCCATGTGATTTAAAAGATGTCATAAAAGGATTCAATTGTATCATTGTGCATGTGATGTCCTTAAAGAACCTTGCCAGTATTGTTAAGGCTCTCTACATCCTTGAATGTTAATTGAGGGAGATAATACAGATGGCATTATGGAAACGGTGAGGTTTTACCAGGATTTTGGTTTGAAACGGTCCCTGACAGCTGCTGAAGACTACCAAAATACTGCCTTGGACACAACATTTTTCACAATGTTTGTTTTCAGATCGGGGGTTGAGAAAAGATGGCATTGTATTCCTTCTAGGTGTATGCGGAAGGACCCACCTATGAAACACCATCACCGTAGAGCCAACCAAGCAGCTCTTTAACTCTTTGCATCAACAGCTCCCAGTAATGATAGCACGGGAAGGGAAGGAGATCGGGTCACGTAAGAAACTGCAGGGGGGGATTTGAAATAGAGATTACCGGAGCTGGAATTTGGCCAGGTCGCTGGGGTTAACCCCCTTGCTGTTGCGAAATGCCATGGGATCTTTAATGGCTCTAAGTGTTGAGGAGCTTGTCTTTCACATCTCATCTGATGGCAGGAGAGTGGGGAATTAGTTTACTCTCTGTAACACTGGGCTTCTGTACTGCAAGTGTCACAAAGGATATTTCTTTGCAGGCAGATGTCGGCTGCCAGTGGGAAGCTGAGAAATGCCAGTTTTAATTAAAAGCTTTATTTTCAAATACAATTCAGAGATTATAAGCAGTAAGAGGGACTTCTCCGCTGGGAGGCTTCAATGTGCGGCCCTGAGCAAAACAGCAGTAATTGAAAGACAAGGCCTAATTCTCCTTCTCCCAGCTGGGTCTAACCACGAGGCAGGGACATCAATCCAGCCCTTGAAGGAGGGCTGGGAGCATCTCGGATTTGTCATTGCCTCTATTGTTGGAGGGAAGGAAGCCAAAGCAAGGCTTTTAGATCTTCCTATCCTTTTTCTTTAAAGTTGGCTTATGAAGAGAAAACAAAACAGAGGGGCAAAGCTGTTAGAGAGGGCTGAAGGGCACCTATGTGACACATCTTCATTGCCTGCACAAATTCCCATTATAAAATCGTGTTTTCGCGTCATTTAGGTGCACATTAGCACAATCTCAAGCACTCGCACCCATTCTAATACACCCCAGTATGGTTCTGGGCCACAGGAAAGCTTTTATGGATTCAGCTCGCTATGGTAACCTCACACATTTTCCACCTCGTACAAAGGCATAGCTAAAAATGGGACAACACCAGACACAAGTACTGTATGCTGCCTTTACTTTGATGGCTAGTCTCCAGGGCTTTTATTGGCCACTTGTAAACAATTCACTGATTTTAAACAAAAAACAGCTGAAATAACAATTGCACCTGCTCTACAAAATCAGCCTCACCATGTCCGCCCTTTGTCTTTACAAAAAGGTTGTGGTGCCTGCACTTCCAATCTCTTGATGGGTCTGTTTCATTACTCCTCATGCTTAACGGAATTAGAAATGATCAGTGGAGAATCAGTTATCCCTTTGGATTTAATGCAATTCCTGCTTCCAGTAATCTACATTCGATCCTTTTGTAGAGGGGCAGATTTACCAGCAGTGCCCAGAGTGAGTTTTATTTGCAGTTTTGTGTCATCTCACGCAATGCCCACTCACACACCAGTAAGTTTGGGTTCCCTCCACGTGAGTCCCCATCCCCGTTCTTCAAGAGTGACGCTCCCGTTTGTTGTGCCCACCGAGTGGAAACGGAGCTTTTGCCATCCTCTTAACGGGAACAACTGCATGGTAGCCACTCCTACAGTCTTGCAGAATGACTGAATCGCTGAATCATTCTGGCTGGAAGGAAACTCAGGAGGCCCAGCCTCCTGCCCAAGGCAAGGTCACCCTTCAGATCAGACCAGGTTGACCACTTGCCTCTGGAAGACTTCCAAGGATGGAGATTGCACAGCTACACAGGGAAACCTCTTCCAGTACTTGACTGGTCTCCCTGTGACAAAATTCTTCTGGTCTCCCTTATTCCTTCTTTCTAGTCTACCCTGTTCCTGCTTACATTTCAACTGCCTCTTGTCCTCCTACAATATATCACAAGGAAGAGCCTGGTTAAGGCATGACTTGTGTTTGGTAAATCCATGCTAACCCTTCCCAATTAATTTATTCTCCTTCCTGTGCCCAGAACTATGCTCCAAGACAAATCACTCCATGATTTTCCCAGGGACCACAGTGAGTCTGACCAGCCTCTACTTCCCCAGACCATCCTTTTGGCCTCGTATTTTGTGTCAGCCTAATCTTGGAGGAAAATCAGGTCACATTATCTATTGAGTTCCATTGAAAAATAAGAACTGGTCTCAATAGTAACAAAAGCAGGACAATGACACAGTTTTTATTGGACAGATAAAGAAATAGGGATTTACCTTAAAGACATCGTGTTTCAGCCAACACAGCAGGGACACCAAGAATTAAAAGCATGAACTGCAACCACTTTTGTAAGAATTAAGGATCCTTAGATGAGGCAGTAACAGGGTCAGATGTGCCACGGACTTCATACCTGCACACACATGTCCCTAGGTTGTGCTTCCACCACATTGCACATGAGGTGCTCGCAACCCTTTTCCCATGGAGCATCAAACCCAGATCTTGCTTTATAATGGTGTGAATTCAGAAAAAAAAAAAAAAAAAAAAAAAAAAGAATTAGGGCAGATCCGCAAGGTTTACCTTAATAACACATAACACCAAAGTGTTATGTGCTTTTCCTTTCCTTTTCTCCTCCTTCCTGCACATTTTTCCTTGCCTCTTCCAAGCCCCACTGCTGTTGTACTATATCAGGTTCTGTACATATATTTAAATGTAATAAGATAGATTACAAGAATTGATTTTCCCCAGGGTCGGGTCGATAAGACTGTATAAGCAGGGAATATACAATGGTTCAAAAAGAGCTTGCTGTAGTAGATTAATTAATGATATGCAGTATAGAAACATCCAAGTAACCATAGCTCTTCTCAGCTCACCTGAGCTATTAGCTGAATCTCTTGCGGGATTGAACAGCTCGCTGCCAACCTAACAATATACAAATTTCTCTCGGAGACATCACAGCAGTGCCAGAGCTTTTGAAGATGCAGAGGTTACTTTGCCCTTACTCTTTCAAGGAGAAATCACAGTGTGAAGTAAATAAACTTTTGAACAGCACAGCACTGACCTGCCTAATCTGTATTGCAATCTAATAGGGAAAATAAAAACCTGCTGTAAATTCTTATGCACTTTTTATTTCCCATAGATATTCAGCTTTTGGAAACAGCAGAAAAAATGGACACTGCTTTTTGGCAGTTTGGGAAGAAAAATATACTGGACCATCTGTATGGACTAATATATTTTTATGAGTTGGGCTTGATGATTTTAGAGGTCTTTTCCAACCTAAATCATTCTATTAAAGTGGTCTGATGCTTAGAGGAGGGTTAGGAGATATAAGTCCAGCTCTAGAAAATACATGATTTACTGCTGGAATCTCTTGGAGGGAGGAGAGAAAGGTGGAGTGCATGCTGCGCCTCCGTCCCTTGCTCAACCTCCTCTTCATGTGCTCAAAACCAATGGGGCTGCATAGCGCTAGGGCTGGGTGCCTTCATGGGTTAGTGGATCTGGCCCAGATCTTATGGTCCTAGCTCCAATGAAACAGCCCAAACAAAGGTCCTGCTCAGTATTCAAGAACGTTTAGAATGGCTTGATTCTGTCAGAAAAAATCATAAAACATGGGTGTTTTTTTCAAAATGGTGTTTTTCTGAAAATAGAAGACAATGAAATGAAATGAAATGAAAAATAAAATAAAATAAAATAAAATAAAATAAAATAAAATAAAATAAAGATAATAAAATAAAGATAATAAAATAAAGATAATAAAATAAAGATAATAAAATAAAATAATAAAATAAAATGTCTTGGTGCAATCAACCTTACCAATGAACCAAGACATATAGTTTCCCAGTTCTAGTGTGGCAGCAACTTTCAGCTCTTTTAGTCCTGCTTTTAAAGACACGGTGGAAGATTTTGAAGCTTCTTATGTCAAAGCCAAATCACTTGAAGGGTTTCTGCAAGATCTAATAAATATCACCTATCAGAGAGCCTAGTCCAACAGTGAACTGCTCTGGGGAGAAAGGTGTGCGGATGTAATTGCCAAAAGAGCTACAGCAAAGGGCAAGATCTGATATAAGATGCAAATGAAGAGAGAAGCGATCGGGAGAGGTGGGTTTGAACACGGTAATAGGGTGGCACTGCCCATGGTTGGGGGGGGGAGCAAACTGAGCCAACCACACAAATCCTGGTGAAGTCTCCCACCTTTCGGGGTCTCACTTGACTCCTGCAAGCTTGGCTCCCAGTTCTGTCTCTTTCAAATTGTCTTTTGTTAAACCAACTCTCAAAATGCCGCCTTTGATGGAGAAATGAAGAAATCAACAGCATCTAACCTTTCCTGTTTGAATCTTAACCAGCATTTTCCCAAAGGTTTTCATCATATTTGGGGGGCCAGTTCTGTATTCTCACCCCTGCTGTAGCTTTTTCCTGTTTTTTTGCTGTTTTTTCCCCCCAATAAAACATTTGTTTCTAAAGCTTTTGAAGTTGTCCGTAAGAGGAAAAGGTGTGGAGCTCTTATACAGACCAAAGCCTTCTTGTTGAAGTTACCTTACCAACAAAAATGATTTACAAGTCTTGCCTAACCCAACTCTGACGCATTGTGCAGTCAGGATTGTTTCTGGATTCAGGAAATTTAATTCAGGATTATTTCTGATTTCAGGAAGGACAGCGTGCAGCAGCATGGATTGGGGCAGGCTGGACGTGAATGAAGCACAGAGCTCTAACACTGGGTTTCCACACCAGCTCTGATTCAGCAAGCTCGTTCACTGAGCAGTAAGATTTCCCTAACAGGTTGCTTGACCTTTTCATTACCACTATTTATGGGCCAGCAATGTGCAGCATCTTTTCAACTCTTAAATGAGCACTGCTGGGTGAAAGGTTGATATTTTAAGGGAACTTTCTTCTGCTTAAAGTTTATTATCACCAAATGTAATGCTGTCGACATCTGACATTTATAGAGGACGTTTAACCTCTAATAATCTCCGAATATCTTGCAAATGAATGAGCCAGATGCTCAGCTGCTAAAAGTTTTCAGACCTTTACTGACATCACCGGAGCCATCCTAATTCACACCAAGTGACTGATGAGGCAAGGTATGTGGCAAAGCGAGGTGACAGCCTCAGTCAGAATAAGTGATTCAGCTGGAGGAAACAAAGTTTGGGACAATAAGCTCCTTCTTTATGACTTTGCATGATCTCCAGGAGAGCCGTGGACCCCCAGATCTTGCTTGTTTCTTCCAAATTTGTCAGGTTGCTGAATAAATTCATCACCATTTCCTCTCCCCTCACCTCCTTCGTACCCTTAGTCACAGGAGCTCAATGCACCTAAGATAAATATCTCTGAAGTTTCTGCCTGCAGGAGGTTTGTGCTCTAGGGATGGAAGCTGGTCTGGGATCAAAGTGTTTCTTCATGTATGGTGACAGGTTCAAACAAACAGGTAAATATTCCCAGAGCCTGGGAATATTTAATATTAATATTTTGGATATAAACATACAGCGATTTTCTCTGTCTCCAGACCGTGTAATTCATAAAACATCAGAATCCCTTTTCTGGTATTGATGTGAAAACAACTCTAACCCTATATGACAGAGGTTGGGAATGCTTTGGGAAGACCACTGGCTGCTCTGGGCTGGCAGTTTGCAATTACATTTGCTACCTAAGAGAAAGTAAAACCAACGCCATGCCTGGGAAAAAGTAGAGAGGAAAAGGACTATCACCCACCACCGTGCAGCATGAATCCTGTCTGTAAATGAGGTCCCAGCTTCCTTCCAGCTCCTGGTTTTCACGCTTTGCCTGCTAGAGAACAGGAAAGCCACCTGCAAGCTGAGATCATGTCCTCTTCACCTTGGGACTGTCTGGCTCACCTCACTTTTCGGATGAAGCTGTTGAACCTGGTGTGTTTGTGGTATATCCTGATCTCATCTGTCTCTCTGTCGAGCCTTGGCACTGGTCTCGGTTGTGTTGGCACACAGAGCCCTGGTGCTGCACTTCTCTCCGATGCCTTTCTTGGCCAGGGCTGTCTGGTTGTTTCATTCTTATTCTCCCCTTTGCACCCACCTGAAACAGCTCTGTTGGCTGAAAACCATCCGTAAGGAGTTCCTTACTCAGACATAATCCAAACACCCTCAGACACACGCACTCAGACATACTCAGGCATACTGCAAAGCACAAAAGCCCTACAGAGACGAGCTGTCGTGCACTGTCTCAATGTCTCAGATGCCATCTCATGAGGTTGGCCGCAGTCTTGAGCTGAGATGAAATCCTGATGAAATCTGACTCGTCCGCACAGGGAACCAGCTTTCTTGAAGCATTCCCATTTTAAAATGCCTTCTGACACGTCCCTAGCCCCTGCTCTGGGGTTCCCTGAACAAAAAGCCGTTCAAAATCAATAGCCTCTTCGATAGGAATCCATTTGTCGTACTTGAGTAGAGCCAAGTGGGGGAATAATTTTGCTGTCACTACTTTCCAGATGTAGATTATTGCCAATAGAGTAAAATACAGCATCTTGGAGATATGTGCAAGCTTGCTATCAGCAGTGCAGATCGAGGACCAGAAACAGTCTGGCTTTTAGGGCTGCTCTCACAGGTAGGTGTTAGGCTCTCTGTTGTGAGTCCTTCCCTAAGCCATGGAGACATACTCCAAATTTTAAAGCATCAGGCTCCTAAAAGCATTTCAAGTCTTGCAAGTAAGTTGAAGCCAATATTCAAAAAGGAACAAAGAAATAAGAAGGATGGGGAGAGGCTCTGCTGTTTTCCCATCTCTTGGTTATTTTTTCATTCCTGTCCCCATTTATGTACTCGGGGCTCACATCCTCCCTCCAAGCGATGGCATCATGCCATGGGTTCACCTTCAGGTGAGGCTCTGTCATTGCCACAAGCCGGCTGCGGCATCACAACGATTTCAGGTTGTGTCTCCTGCCTTGTCAGTGGGACCTACATTCCCCAGAGCTGGATGCACGACCTTGCCGTGGCTCCACCAGCAGCAAGCTCAAGCAAGCCCACCTCAGCAGGTCGCTCCAGCTCGGGCAGGATCAACTTCTCCAACTTCTGAGGCATCTGCAAATGTGACCAGGAGTGGATTTGCTTTTTCCACCAGAATTTCAACAGAGACTGAGCAGTGACAGGTCCAGAAAGTTGGCTCTGAGATGCCGCTGGAAACATCTCCCTGGAGCAGCAGCCACCCAGGTACAAACACTTGTTTTGCTCTGCCAGGTAGTTGTGTTTTGATCCTGCTGGGTTTTTGCTTTCTGCCCTTTTCCAGTCAGACCCACACAGACTGAAATGCACATTAAACTTCGGCAAACGAGTGGCCAATCTTGCTGCAGAAGTGCCAGAAGTGCTGCCACCAGCAGTGCCTTCTGCCAGAGGACAGCCGCTGGAATGTCTTCCCCAGCAGAGCCCTGGTGCCCACCTCAAAATATTGATCACAATCCATCTCAGCCTTTCTATAATTTTATCCCAGGCTAAAATCAGGCTAAGCATGAGTTTTCAATGCCACCGCGCTTATCCTGTAGTATATTGGTGCAGCACAAACTTTTACCTGTCCTCTAGAACTTTCCCAATGCTATGAGATCTATGAAAAATCAACATTTAATGGTTTAGAGAGCTTTTCAGCTATTTTTTAATAATCTGGGAGCTAGGTACATGGCCTGTCAATGTAAGTATGTCTAACTTTTATAGTTGCTGTTTAATATGCCTCCTAGTTGCTCTTAAAAATCAAAAGTATTTCCTCATTACACTAAGATATGGATATAAAATCTGACTTCTCTCTATTAAAAATGAATATTTATGAAACTTTTCATTTTTTCTGAGTCACAATCACCAATTTTATTAGCCTTATTTGGTATCGCACATATCCTAAAGGTTTCTTATATCTTTACATTAGCATTGTTATTAAGACATCTTTCTGTCCTTACTTCCCCCAGCCATAGATTTATTGTTGATATCCTCAAATTCTCTTTCCAGTTGCCAATACCTCCTAGCTGGCAATATATGCTATCGGCCGTTAACTTAAACTCTCCGATTGTGCTATTTCCCTAACTCCCAATATAAACAAGGCCTTGCCACAATTTAGCATGCAGGATTTTGTGTAGCTCCTTGCTCTTGCTTTGTCCTGTTTTTCTGCTTGCACTGTGCCAGTGAATGCTCTCCCCATGGCATGTGTGAAAACACAGCAGAGCATCATAGCGTTGCTGAAGGTATCCCCAGCGTGCCATGAACTTCAGCCTTTCCCGTTATCGGAAAGGATAAGGTGGAGCTAGGAAAGGTTTGGGGAAAGGTGACAAGCAATAGCAGCTCCCATGGCAAGAATGATTATATGGGCTACATGGTCTCTGTGGATGGGGAAATGGGGAGAAAAACAAGGGGAGGGGAGAGATGTAATAGAGATCTGTAAAAAGATGAAGGACATGGAGAATTTGAACAGGAGCCTGCTGTTCACTGACTCTTTTAAGCCAAGACCTAGGGGACATCAGTGAAACAAGGAGGTGGCTCATGCAGGGCAGAGGAAAATGCATCACACCAGGCACAGACTGCAGGGCTCATTGCTGCAGGGGCCGTGTGCTGCAATTTTTCAGGAGCTCAAGAAAGTGTGAGTAGACAAAACCCTTTAAAAGTTGTTGAACACCAAAATGCCAATTACAAACTAACAGAATTCATTACCTGCAAGGAGGATTCACTAACTGCCAAGGAAGTCTGTTCTGGTGCTCACTCGCCGAAGCAGGATATTGAAGAAGAAGCACTTTTAGTCTGAGTGATATTTGAGGGATATTTGTTCTTACATACTTAAGATCTTTTCTATGCACTTGCAAAATGCAGGTCCTTTCATAAGTAGGAAGAGATCAAATCCCATACTTTTGTTGTTTTTTTCAGTGAAACAACCCAATTTTCCCCATTTTATCTGAGTCTCTTTCCAACAGAGACCTTGCAATTGAAATACATTTCATATTAAAGCCAGAGTCACAGCTGACAACATAAATTGGAGTAACAGAACCACTGGGATGCCTTCCGGATGGGGATCGTCACAGCACATTTGATGCAGACCTCAGGTTCTTGACGTAACGTGCTGCTCCATCTAGGAAACGCTCCATTTTTCTTTTCCTCCCGAAGGTGATTTTACTTCGTGTTTTCATTCTGGGTTTAGAGAGCCAGTGGTGGTAGCATGACATGAAATTTAGCAGCTGTGCATACATTCTAGGGTTGTCCACTTTGCTCTGGCTAAATTAATTATTCCCCACTTGCAACTGCAAATGGAAAAATAATTATATATATACATATAAATAAGTATATACAGTTACTAAGAGAAAAGCTCCATTTCATTTTATTTATTTTATTTCCTTGTTGGACTAAGTGCACTGACATACTGCCACAAGTTCCCAGCATGTAACATTAGGGTAACACAGTCTGGTAGGCTGGATCACATCAGCTCAGGCCATGATGGTATCCAACGTGACATGTTATGACACAGAGCACTTCATTACACACTGGAGTGTTTAACTTTGCACACAGATACATCTCTATTAAGACCGGAGCACTCTTACAGTGGTTGTGCTATCAACAGGCACTCCTAATCCACATCTCCACTGTAAACCAGGTGAGTTGGGAAGCTAATTTCTGTATTTTTTCTGCCAGGAGAAGTTTCTCTAGCACATAGCTCAAAGCACCTAACTAGCTCCTGGTCAGCACTGCCCTTGGGGAAGCCAGTCTTCCTCCACTGCCTGTAGGGACAGGCAGACAAGTTGGCCAATGTAAATAATTGCCCATCTCCCTGAACTCTTTGGTATTTGGATAAATGTAGCAGAACAGTATTAGCAAGTATGTTACCTATACAGTGTTGTCCTGGCTCAGTATCAGTGCAACAAACAGGAATGTTGTCAGTCTTCCCCCTCCTTCTCTTCATTTCTTTTAATTTATTGTACCACCAGGGTATCTTAACATCTTGGTTGCTACTGGAGATTTAGGCTATGTCCATGTACAGCACACCTGCTGTTTTGCTGAGTATATCAAGCATGTCCATGAAGACTCCATTTGTTGTGCTGGCCTGATGGCAACAGGATCCCACTGACACTTCTGATGCACTCTGGCTGCTCTTGGCCTGCCTCCGAGCAGGACGTCTCTGACGGCTAGACATGGTAGGAATCACAGAATTACAGAATCACAGAATTGTAGGGGTTGGAAGGGACCTCAAGAGATCATCAGGTCCAACCCCCCTGCCAAAGCAGGTGCCCTAGAGCAGGTTGCCCAGGTAGGCGTCTGGACGGGCCTTGAATATCTCCAGAGAAGGAGACCCCACAACCTCCCTGGGCAGCCTGTCCCAGTGCTCCGTCACCCTCACTGGGAAGAAATTCTTTCCCATGCTGGGGCGGAACTTCCTGTCCTCCACTTTGTGGCCATTACCCCTTGTCCTGTCCCCACAAACCACTGAAAAGAGGTTGGCCAAATCCTAATCCAAGGAAAGTTGGGCAAAAAAAGGCACTGGCACCTCCTCATCAAAACATGATGTTCTTGCTCCGACAGACACTTCAGAATTGCAGACTGAGATGGTTGCAAGGCAGATTGCCTAGGTTATACGATTATTACCTAAATTACCTACTCTTGGAAGCATCAAATACAGCGCTGGGAACAACGTGGCCAAGGGGGAATTAAGTGTGAAACACCTCCTACACTGCGAGCTACCTGACTCCAACTGGATGGAGTGCGAGTGGGAGCTATTGCTTTCTGCTAGTTGACATTTGAAATTATCACTACTATTTGTCACTCTTTTAGTCATAAAACAAGTTACTGAGCGTTTTACAGAAAAGAGATGTACCTTGCCGGAAACAGATGCACTCGGGACACTTGCAATGAAATCAGCAATCCATTACACGATAGCTTTTCCCTGGCTGAGACTACCAAGCAGAACCCGTGCTGTAAAATTAAGCACGTCGTACCTGCTCTGTAGCATCTGACCTCCTCAAAAGTCATGAAAAGCCAGTCAAGCATTTCAACCTGGGAAGAAGAGGACAAGGCTCAGGAAGCTCCCGATGGCTCAGTCGCTCTGCATCTGTTGCATATCTCAGCCTACGTTGCTCCAAGTGCCTTTTCACCACTGCTGCGATAGCAAATTTTTATGGATTGATGAAGCAAAGATAGGCGGTGGCATATTGATTTAGGAAAGGTGGGGAGGTAATTTAGCTGTCAGGCCAGATGAGGGAGGAGTGGGATTTTGTGGCATTAAGTGAAATAGGGGAGAAAAGGGAAGTCAAACGTGATCTTCAGCCTAACCAGCCGGAATGCAAGAAAAAGAATGGTATTGTTAAGTGTATTAGTTAACAGAGGTAATGGAAAGGGTTTAGAGAAAAGTGACTCCTCTGGGAGTCGTTTCAATCTGAAACGTACAGTTTCTGAAGTGCCCCGGTGGAAATTCAGATAAAGTTGTAAACAACAGCAAGTGAGTGGAAGACAAAAATGAACGGCGGAATAAACACAGTTCTGACTATGAGCTGAGGTCTGCCAAAGCAGATAAATAATGCAAATAGTTGGTGATCCCCAACAGAAATAATGCTCAGCCTGGGACCTCAGAAAGGTGAAGGTGCAAGTCAGAAGCTTTGGACAGGGGAACAGAAGAGAAATGCCAGCAAGCCACTGAGGTACAGGACAGTTTCAATCCTGCCTGAGACCAAAACTGCCAGTTGATAGGAAAAAATAAATAAATAAATAAATAATAAAACAAAACAAAAACGTCTGGAGAAAGAGTCCAAAATACGAGAACAATGGGGAAGGGAATAGCTTCAGAGAGAGAAGTACTCAGCACCCACGGAGGTGCCTCCAAGTCACAGAAGCCAAAATAAAGCAGGAGCTCAAAGGGTTCGTGATAGGAGATGAAAATGAAGCAAAGTTTTGGACACTCATTCAGGTGGAAATCATTCCAAAGCAGTTTCCATGGAGACAGGGGATGTTGGATGGGAGTGGGTAAACGGGGAGGGAAAAATGAGCGCAGGAGAGGATAGGAGGAAGTTAGGAGGGATGGAGCAATAGCTGGAAAGGCAGATGAATCTAGGAGAGTGATCTTCATGGAGGCCGGGGTGTTTCTGAAAGTAAATTAAAGTAGGTGAGGCAGAAGGAAACGTTTGTAGAGCCAGGGAAGTTGGAGCTGATTTTGAGACCTGAAAGTGGGGAAGTGTGAAAAGTTAATTAAGTTCAGACCAACACGAGAGCTGCACAGCTTCAGAAAGAGCATGCTGCATTTGTGCACATCCTGGCCGAAGTTTTAGGGAGAGCCACATTTGTGCATAGATGAATTTTTCAACCAAACTCTTTTCTGGTTTATTCCCATCTGATGTCCATTCTGTCATAAGCTGACCATTGCTGGCAGCTGTGGGGCTTCCCGAGTCCCTCAGTGCCCAAACTGCAGTCCCGATTTTGTTTAGCAGGCCTGGATTATCGTATGTTTTTCCTGGACAGAAAAATTAGCTCTCCTCTTCTGTGTGCAGCAAAAAAATGGGCAGCAGTGGTTCAGTAGAATGGTGGCCAAGGAGAAGCAATCTCCCCAGGGCCTTGAGAAGAGAGGGAAGGACTTAATGCAGGATGGAGAGCATAAATCGTCGAGGGCTTCCTCGAAGCCAGCAGGCAGGGAGCTTTCCAGGGAGGGGAAAAGCCAACCGAGTGGCCACCACCTCGTTCATTCCCCTGCAACTCACAGGACCAGATCGCTGGAGATGTGAGCCCTGACTACAACTGCTCCATGTGGACAACAGCAAGGTCTCTACCGTCCCCAGCCAGGATTTCCCTGATCTGTCCCAGCTAGGACTCCATGCAGCAGACAGCACGGACAATATTCATTCCACCCTGCCCCTTACCAAAAACGAACACGCTGACAGTAATTTAAAGGCAGAGAAGTGCCCCTTGGTGGCTTCCAGCTCTGGGGCATGGCCAGGATGAAGATGCTACAGGAACAGCGTGCCACCCGTAAATCCCATTACACGCTCTGCGATTAGCCCCAAGTGCCAACAGCGTGCCACGCGGCTTGTGCTGCCATGACCAAAGCAAGGTGCTAAATTGCTCTGATTTAGCTGAAATCGCTAGTATATCTGACTAAAAAATACATGATTATAACTGCTCCTTTGTGTGTCTTTCCATGTTCATTTGAAAGAAGTATGGCAGATCATAAAACACAGCAACATCCCCCAAGCCCAGAGGGTTTAATGAAGAATTAAGGAGATTGTAACTGCATAGCTGAAATAATAGGGAGGAAATTGAATTATTCCACCCATATTAAATGCATATATTCGTGAGCATTTCTGCCAAAATTACTTTGCTAACCCGTGGTGTGAAATACAGTCTGTTTTCACATGGGTGCATTAAACAAAGATGCCTACTACAGTACAACAGCTTTGAAGAGAATGGAAAGGCATCAGGATGAAAAAGCGCTCCCGACGTATGGTTATATCAGCTCTAAATTGTCTCACAGCTGTTTCTAGCTCCATTAGATGGAAGACTGGGTAATTTATAGAAGTCATTTTTAACAATTTGATTGTTGGTATATATCTGCTGAATTGATTGGCTGGGGAGACAGATCTTTATTTTTATAATAGCAATAACATCCTTTGCAGATTACTGCTCAATTTATCCCTGATGTTAACGGTGCTAGCTATCAACTATCCATTTATATTATGCTGTTATTTCTTAATTATCAGTCTGCTCGTAGAGGAGAGGAGAGTCCAGAATGCGTGAGATTGGCTGGGCTGGACAAGAAACCCCAGAACCTGGGGGTCCGGCTCATTCCCTTTTGATATGTTCACAGCTCTGGCCGAGATCAATGGGAATTAAACATTCAGGCTCTCAGGCTTGGGCTTTTTTTTCTTCCTTTTTTTAGAAGTTTACTAATCTTCTGTGAGCTAGAGTGATATTTCCCACCGAAGTCAACGGGAGTTTGGTTACAGACAAGAGCGATGTACATAACACACCTAAGGATGGTGGAGGCAATCATCTTGAAAAAGCATTAGATTCCTACTCAAATCAGAAGTCTTTGATAGTCTTTGATAGGCACATGGGGGATTGGTAGATGACCAGAGCAGCGGGATGTGTAATCCCTGATGGTGTCTTTGAGGGCAGCCAGCGGTGGTTGGCTCCCAAGAGGCTCAGCTGTGCCCCATTGCATCTCCTGGGAAGAGTTTGCTCCCAACCCCTCAGAGCCAGGATGTGGTTTGTACCTCAAAGCTTAAATATATACGTTCTTTTCTGATCCCTTTTGGGAATGTGCATTTATTTCCACTGCATATTTTAAATTAGCACAAGGGTGTCAAATTAGAAGTGCTGGAGTGCAGATTAACTATGAAATCTTCGATAACATACTTCTTTCCTCAGCATTGAATTTGTTGCTTCTCAGTTATGTCTCTTTGCTTTCATGTGGTGGGAGAAGATGGGACGTGTCACTCTGCTTTCCATAGACTATTTGGTTTTCTGCAGATTTCTCTCATCATTAAATAGATTTACTATATAATTCTGAGGTACTCAGAATAGTAGAGATTTACTATATAATAATAATTCTGCTTTTTCAGTCACTTCAGAAGAGACACCACTCTAGCCAAATAGATAAAAGCTCAAGACTTCCCCAAACACCAAGCTAAGTGCCTGTGTTTTGTGCTGTTCAAACTGCAGTCCTCACTAGCTGAAATTCCTCTCTCAGGCGCTAGTTTTGAAAGCCAAATCCCAGGAATGGTGCTCTGTTTTTTCCTGACCTCGGTGAGTGTCTCGTTAAAGCAACAGGTTGGCGAGAGGTCGTTCAGTCTTTATGCTGGCAACCAAGGGGCTCTCTGAAATAATCCACTTTTATAGGAATGAAAGGATGGAGGAAAGCAGACCCTCTCCGTGGGGTGGCTGCAGGTAGATAGCAGACACTGAAAATTAATGGAAAGAGAACAATTTGTTCTCGTTTGGGGCTTTGGAAATTGAGAAGCAAGAAGGAAAAGCTGCTGGACGAGCGGCCACTCATTCTCCACTTGCTCGAGGGATGAGTTAATATTAGCATTGTAGTGAGCACTTACAAATTCCGGAGTCATTTACCTTCTGTGCTATTTCTGGCGAGGTCTTATCCATCCCTTTTCATGTCGCACCCAAGTTTCTTCTGCTCAGACAACCAGTGACACCACTAATTTATGTCATACGCTCTTCATTCTCTTTCATCTTTTCCTCAAGGGGGGAGCTGTTAAATGTTGGGAAGTATTTGGTTTTCAGACATTTTTATTAACCCTTGGATTGTTTGAGGATAGTCGGGAGCAGGACTGGAGACTTGCTTTTTTTTTATAAGCGTGGATTTTGTTTCTATTAAAAAGAATAGTGTCCACAAAGTTTAAATGTCACCAAGCGCAGCAGGTTTATAGTGACATCAAAGGCTTGAATATACACACGGGCAAGCTCCCCTGGAGTTTATCAGTGCAAATCAAAACAGTCTCCACTCAGCTGGTAATCCGTGGCTTGTAAGTGATACTCAAATCCAATTTATTAAAAACACATTAGTTTTTCAAGCACACCAGATTCCTGATTAATTTCCAGCACCGTGGGTTATTTAATGCTGTAGGTTTCATTGTCATTTTTGATTTTCCACAGAGTGCCTGATTGATAGAAGCTATTGTGAGCCTGTTCTTTGAGCACATTGTTCTTGTCAAATAACAATACAAATCTTATTGATGAAAAGTCAGTGTGTCTTTTATATATGGCAAAATCATCATGCAAGCTCTGGGACCATGTGCTGAGCATATGCACAAATGAATGAAGGATGGTAAATTACGCCAGGAAAGTTTGATACTGTAGAGGAGTTACCATGCCAGTTGAATAGCTGAATTCAGCTGGTGTAACGTACCCCAGCAATCTATGACTCAGATGTTAATCAGTGCTAGATGCTCTTTTTATTTTTATGCTGCTGCTGAATGTTACAAAATCAAGTGTCTTGTACCAAGAGTGCAAATCAATTTTAAATTAAATTAGCCTTTTGTTTGGAGGGCACTTGGGATTTGTTTGGGTTTTGATAGCTGCCCCTAGCAATGGCTCTATAAGTCGCGGGTGGCAGGGGTGAAAATAAACCCACCCCCCTGGTCTTCTGCTTCATCCCTTTGCTCCCCGTAGGATTTCATCTCACACAAAACACTCCCTGGGCAACCAGGGGACCCAAACTCTTCCCATGTGCTCTCCCCTCTGCACTGAGGTGCCGCAAGTGAAGGGAGAACAAATTGCATCTTCTGTGAGCAGTAAGACCCTCAAGCATGAAAACCAGAACTGGCAGTGGCTCTGTGCTTCTGTCAAAGTCCCCTCGCCACTCCTGGGCTGTGACACTGATTTAGCTTGTCCAGCTGCTGATATAAAGGTCAGGCGAGTTGGAAGTGGAGCTGTAGTCTAGAGGAAGAGGTTTCTCCCATACAGAGTAGCAATGCTTTTCACAGCAGGGCAAGTGACCTATAGATATCAATGTGCACCTTCGCGGGTGTCTCAGCTAATGATGTCCTATGAGCTACAGAAGTATTTTCCTTTTCTCCTCTGTTAAGGATAAATACAGATGTATTGTAAAAGTAGGTTGTAAACTGTATGTCTGTAAAAATGGAGGGAGCATCGGTTTTAACCACCGACACTACCAGGTTAGTCCTAGAACAGGTACAGGGTCTATTGACCTGTTCCTCAGCCAGGTCTCTCACACCGGTTAAAAATCTGTAAAAGGATTATTTCTGTTTTCAAACCAAATTCCAGAAGCTCTGATCAAGCATCTGTTCTCGTCAAGAGCAATGCGTTCATGGAAACAGCCATGAAAACACAATTCAGTTTTCCATCCCCAATCTTGCAGGAGCACCTTTCTCCTCCTGGCTTTGCTTGTGCAACTTTTGTGGATGTTTCTGCTAAGCAAAAGTCTAGAGTCCTTAAAAGATATCCAGTCCTAGCCTTTTATATGAGCCTCCTCTTCATCATTCTTACCTTTTTACCAACCTAGCGCTCTGGCAAGCAAACTGTCCTTTCCTGAGGCAATGCCAAAAAGACTGCACCGTGCAGAAGGAGCTGCTGGGAGCACTTAGCACCAGGAGATCCTCTGCACTACCGAGCAGTGTCAGCTTTGTGCACAGGGAACTGCAGCCAAGAGCCCCAAGATAATTTCCAGAAGCAACTGTATGGAGATCACTGGAGAAAAGGTGATTTAGCTGAGGACAAGGAAACTGAGAGATCTACTAACATTGTTTTCCAAAAATGAACAGAAAGAGAGAGAGAAGAGGACATCTTTACTTAAATGTGATGTTTTAGACGTGAGAAATTTATTAGAGGTTTTAGTACACGTGCCATGTTCTCTCTCTGTTTATCTGCCTCAGCCTGAAGTTTACTCATGTCAGAGACCACCTTGCTTGCTGAGTTGGGAAAGAAGAGACGGAACCTGTCATAGCCAAATAGACATCAACAGCCTCATGGGATGATGTTACCAAAGTTATTTTATCAGCTAATTAAAGAACAAAACAATTTGTAGACAGATGCTAATCCATGTATTTAACACACCTATTCACCTTTCATCTTCAAAGAACCTAAAAGCCCTTCTCACTCTAATTCCACATGATCAAATATAGGATGGGCAACACATTAGAAAGCGGAGGATAGGAATTAAATTCCTTCTATAAGAGCCTGGAAGGCTGTAGAAACCACGAGATTAACTTTCTCTGCTTCTTTCCACACTTCTGGCAGGGCATCTCTCAAGCATCCTTTGTAGGACCAGCAACTTCATAAGACCAAGGCCTTTACATTGAGGGAGTTAAACTGACTCCCACCAACACTGATCAGATCCGTTTTCAGTTGCACTCACTCTGTGTTGCTCTTCTTTCCGATGTTCAGAACCAATAAATAAATATTTACTGCTCTGTCTACACCCTTGGAGTGCTGTGAGCAGAGACGTCTATCAGTGGGCACTGCAGGTGTGGGAATTTCCAACACCTTTTCCCACTTACCTTTCTTCATTCATCATCGTGATCAGAATTGTTTTTCGACGGCAAACCATTTTACCTTGATGAAGCATTTCCTTAGCCTGTGTGTGCTGGGGGCAGGTTTGAAGCAGGAGGGGAAATGTTATCTTCCAACTGAATCCTCATCCTTACGCCACTGCACTTCTGCTTCATGGGAACTTTTAAATATTTGGTCTCATTTCTATGAGTGAATCTATCTCAGCTTGACTTTTGGTAGTTTTTACTTTCTGACCCCCAAGATGAAGCTTTCTTGGCCCATCAAGCTACCCATAGAGGTGACAAAAAAAATCTATTACTTCCACTGTTGTCAGCCAGGGCAGGCATGCATTTTTTGGAGCTGAAAAGCAGGGTTTGCTTCCTTGCTGCTTGGGTATGCGAGGGATTTACTGCATCTATTTGCCAAACATGGATTTGTTAGGAGGATGTCTGACTCAGAATAAGAAAAATGGCTGTAACAACACACTACCTGTGGAAGAAAATGGCTTAAACTTCATCAGCTACAAGTCAGCATCCTTGACTCGGGACTTAGCTCCTGCATGCAGATTCTGAACTTTCCCTTATGAATCACCCCCTTTCCACAGTCGCTTTAAGCTTTGACATGAAGTTGTATAAATCTCCTGCTAAAGTCCGTGATTTTCCCAGTGCTGGTAAAGGAAGAACATTAATTACATGAAATTGTCTCTGCTCCACTGAGGCACAGCATTTGCCTACAGCATAGCTGATTTTCTGGTATGAAAGCAATTCCAGCAGATGCCTTCCTTTCCTCTTTACTGCTACCTGTGCTTCTTAAAAAATCCCCCCTGCATTCCCTAGCATACAATCCCCTAACTTTTAGATTAATCAAGATATAAATTACACTCCTGAGAGAGAAAAATCTCCATGTCTTGGAAAAAAACCCAACCCTCGCCAGTGTGCTGCAGTCCAGTGCCTAGGCTTCGACAGGCATGCAATGAACTAAGACCCAACAGATTGCCTCCTTTTAAACTGAGACACAGCAATGCATCAAACATGCAAATCTGCTCTGTTGCTGCAGCTCCTTTCTAGGATATTTGCCCAAGGGAGCTCAGCAGCTGCCTGCCAGAGCCTTTGATAGTTTTAGCACAGAAAATCTATTATTCATCCCCACACACGCACACTGAACCAAGGATTAATTTAGCTTCAAAGTTGTGCAAGGATATTCCAGTACTGTTCTAAAAAACAGAGGAATCGCCAGCTGAAAGAAGAGGGAATGGGCAGGGGCAGCTTTTGAGAGAGGCAAAGCTTGTTGTCTGCTAGTGCTGTGCCACTTCCCACTGGATTGACATCTTCCCAAAAAGCTGTTGATGCAAGCATGCTGACTGCCCTTCGTTACTGGAGATGTTCCCTCCTTCCAACCCTCTCTGTATATGTCTCCTCTTGAGATCACCAAGCCTTTTGCATGTTTTCTCACCAAATGCACCTTCAGGAGTGCCTTAGTCCCTTATAAATGCATCTTCACACCAGCACAACTGCAGTGCTGTCCATCCGGATGCAGGTTTGGGAGCAGGGCTTGTATCTACAATTCTGAGCACTCCATGGCCAGTCTCCGTGAGTATAGAATCATAGAATCATAGAATATCCCGAGTTGGAAGGGACCCATAAGGATCATCGAGTCCAACTCCTGGCACCACACAGGTCTACACAAAATTTTAGACCATGTGACTAAGTGCACAGTCCAAACACTTCTTAAACTCCGACAGGCTTGGCGCCGTGACTACATCCCTGGGGAGCCTGTTCCAGTGGGCGACAACCCTCTCAGTGAAGAACCTCTTCCTGATGTCTAGCCTAAATCTCCCCTGCCTCAGCTCGACACCATTCCCTCAGGTCCTATCACTGGTGACTAAAGAGAATAGATCGGTGTCTTCCACTCCACTCCCCCTTGTGAGGAAGCTCTAGGCTGCGATGAGGCCTCCCCTCAGCCTCCTCTTTTCCAGGCTGAACAGGCCTGGTGACCTCAGCCGCTCCTATGTCTTCCCCTCAAAGTATCTCAATGTTTAACCCATCTTTTCATACTGGTTCCTTTCATTATTACCTCCATTTTACAAACAGACACCAGTGAAACAAGAAATCCAAGAGTCACAGAACGGTTGAAGTTGAAAGGGACCTCGGGAGGTCATCAGACCCAACACCAGTGTCTGAAGTAGTGAGGGGTCATTGGAAGTCTTTGGCTGAGCAGATACCTACATCCCTACATCCTCAGTCACATTGACATGAGGGCCTCTACAGAGTTGCATAACACTTCATTTTATAAGGGACTTCTTCACAAAGAATTGTGAGATCAAACAGAGGTCATTCCCATTCACCCTGTCCTGTGTCTCCCCCAGGGATGTCCCTGCTTTCTTTGTCCCTGCCCCAAAACTCTAGCTCTCCATCCTTTTTCTTTTTGCAGAACCTTTATTTGGCCTGCCCCATCACACAGCTTCTCATATGCCCCTTGCTGTCTTATTCTATTTGAGTGGTGGGAGATGTGGCACATAGAGGTGGGAAAAAGTGAGCTGGGACACGAGAAAAGAAGGTTGTGTGAGAGAGGGACACTTGTAGAGCTACCTGAAAGGGCTTTTTTGTGGAGCTGGGGAGATGAAAGAGAAGGGTGGTGGAGCAGAACTCCCTCCTGGCAAGAATTATTTTCCAGCTGAGCCACGGGAGTTGTTTGGCTAACAGAGATGAAACGGCCGATACCCCATCATGCTGATGTCCCCAAATACATCTCTCAAATAAACAATGTTCACAGCATGTGTAGGCCTCAGGAAGGCACTTTGAGTACACAGCACTTGAGGAGACCATGAGAATCTCATAGCACAAATGAGAATAATAAATTAAAAAAGGCCGTGTGGGGTCCTCTACCCTGGGGTCCTTCCTAAACAGGACAGATGAGGCTGGCATCTCCCTGTAAAAGCTTTTTGACATTCTGATGCATCCTTTTTAATTTATCAATAAACCCTATTTATCTGATCATCTGAATTTCCCTGAAATCCTGATTTCCCCACAGCATCTTGCTAAGAGAGCAAAACTAGAAGAAAAAAAAAAAAAAGAACGCACCATTTAATGAGTTCATTTGCTGGCGTTCAACTCACAGATTTGCTATTAATGTTAAATTAGCTGGTGAAATTAGCTAATTATCTAAAACATGTACAATACTTTCCATTTGGGACAATTGGCAAAGAAGGGCTACTCAGCTAAACTGGTGAAGAACTATTTTTTGGACCAAATGGGCTAGAAATAGTGGAAATGTTCAGATCAATCAGTGTCCTCCATCTAGCATCCAAAGAATGAAAAGTCCAATGCTGCGTGGTTCTGAGGGAGCTGGATTCATATGCCATATACCTCTATATTTTTAATGCACATGGCTACAGGTCGTGTATATGTCTGCATCTACCTTGTACACGTAAGTAAATGGCAGAGTCCCTGTTAGTCCAGCACCATGGTGCATGTGGGACATCTGGATTCTCCTGACTGCCACCATTCGGTGGCCCAAACCTGTGAAAGTCCTCGTGGTGTTTTTATGTTTCTGCTGCCCCTGGCGTCGGTGTTTTCTATTTATACTGCCAGTTGCTCAGGGCTGGGCATGCAACTCTGTTTAGGGAACATCAGCACAGCATGGTACGATGATACGAAGATGCTGAAATGGTCCCTTGGGAAGCTAGAGACCAGCACAAGAAGAGCACCAGTTCATCAGGAACAACTGGTAAACCTAATTAGCTCTGCAGAGAAAGGTCATTTAGAGCCAAGGTATTCTTACCTGCCTTCACTGTGGCATTTAGGTACCTATATCTTACTCAACAGCATGGAAATCTGCAACTTACCCAAGTGCTGGGCTATTTATACAAACACCAGTGTATGCTGGGAACCCACAAATCTGATGTCTTGCAGATTTCGAGTGGCTCACTTGAAGCTCACGACTTCAAAAAATGTGGACTGGCATGAATATGATGTATACAGGAGAAATAGGTCTCCTAACACTAAAACAACTGCCTCTGAAGAGGGCAAAAAGTGCTCACAGACTAGCAAAATGGTGCTTTTAGCTTAGGCAAGCGTAGCCAAACACAAGTCAATGTAATTCCTGGAGTTAACATGCTGTAATGACTCACTGTATCCCTCTGTGTCTTTTGCATTCAGGGATGATACAGAACTTTGTTTGACTGGCATTTGTTGACATTTTAGCATAAATTTACACTTTCTCAAGTCTGTGAAAGGGAGCAAATCTCATTAAAAAACGATATTGATACACCGTTGTGCCACCTTGCTTAGGATGCAAATTCAGTTTCTCCTTGTTGCCGTACCCTGTTGAGCAAACATATGTCATGGCCTTTGAATATGAAACTGGCAGATGTCTAATTGACCTGAATAAATTTCCAGCATATACCAGAATGGGTCAATAGAAGGTCTTAGAATCAGCCCCCCCCTCCCCCCCCGCCGTTCCACCCCCCCAATTCTAATCAAAACTGAGATGAACGAGTGAATGCAGAGATGAGTTACGCGATGCAGACAATGCAGGGAAGCTTTGCATCTAGAACCACAGGCAATTAATTCAAACATGGTTTTCTCTTCCTGGAGCTCCAGAAAACTTTGCTTGGTTGTGTGGCAGGGAAGTGGCTGAAACAGAGCCATGTGAGTGAGCAGAGCCAAGAAGTCGTCAAGGTGGACCCCATCCCAGCAAAGGAAATGAAAGATTTTTCTCTTGGGAGGGGATGGTCCTATCAAAGAAGAAGGTACCAGAGGTAGACTTGTCATGAAATGAAGTTCTATCAAAGACTTTATCCAGAAAGCCACTAAACCCTGCAGGACAGAAGACTTCTGCTAGTAATGAGCCATCTGCCCTTGGGGGAGAGCCAGAACCAGACATAGCCCAAATGTGGTCGTCAGACTTTGGCTTCTTCTTGCAACCTCCCAGCACGAATGCATCCTCCCAGCCCAGAAGACCTCTGAATCCAGATGTAGCTGGGATGTACATTCAAACATATATAAAACCAGCTCGGTCTTGTCAAACCTGAATACCAGACACAGAAAAATTAGTGATGCAGTCATGTGAAGGAGGAACTGGATCCTGTGTGTGAGTAGAGATGGGTGAAGGCAACACACGTATTTTGGGTTGCATCCTTGGGAATGAGGCAAGGGAGCATCGCTCAGTGTTTGCCCATTGTATTTATTTATCCTATAATCCTTAGATCCAGCCCTGGGAGGCTGGTGGGATGCACAGCCCCAGCTCTTGGCAGGCTGAGCCTTGTCGTAAAACCGCGAGTGCAATAGTTCGCTGTCTGCAAGGGTTCACCAAAGGTGGATGTCTTGATTACCAGTCATCAGCTCTTCCACAAAACGCTCATAGCATAAGACAGGGACATAAAAAACGAGCTTGAGAGCGTGGGCCTGGGGTTTTCACCAGCGTTTCACCACCTCCTGCTACCCAGTTCAGCCAAGGCCGATGTTCCTTCTTGGTACAGCAATACCCAGCCGTGTCAGCACTGCAGCACTGTACAAACTCTGAACATGTTTTCTGCTTGCCTTGAAAAACTTATAGTCTCCTCAGTAGCTTAAGAGACAACTCTGGACTTTCTGAAGGTCTTTGCGTGTGAGAATCAACTTGTACATGGTGCTGCAGAGACTCAGAGAGAAAGAAAGAAAGAAGAGAGTAAATATTCAGTTTATGACACAGATAACGGGCAGAAGATAAATGAGGCCGGTGTACAGTGGGCTATGGGAATTCAAAGCATGGCGTGTGCTAGACAAGGAGGTACTGCAAAAGGCAATGCTCTTGTTAACACATCCCTGACACCATGGGGCTGAATTTTGCTACAGTTGGTGAGGTCTACAAAGAAAGAGCACCAGAGCTCAGCAAATTCCACATAGCTTTCATGCATGAATCTCACAAAAATAGGAGTTTCCACTCAGTAATTTTAGTTACCAGGAGTGTTTGTTGTTGGTGGTGGTTTTTTATTTTTATTTATTTTTGTTTGTTTATTATGAAACCAGTAAGACCTGAAGAAGTAGTTAGCATTTTATCACTTTTTGTGCAGCCAACATTTGTGGACCAGGGCCCACTCATACAAAACCTTAACCACCATGTAAATACAGGGTGCCAGACTGGTCATAACTAAGACACCATTCAACTTCTGAAGCATTTATTTTTTGGGTACAGCACAGCATTCCAGCAAGAGTGAAGTCCAGTTCCCAAGAACTGAGTAGGTAATTCAGACAAAAGTAAGGGAGGCTGGAGAAAGAAATGCTTGGGCGGTATAGGTTCCTGCTTCAGAGCCCGTAAGGCATCAGCACCCAAGAAATGTGGGGTGGATCCTGAGGATGTCCCTTGCAGCTGAACTCAGAGTATTCTCTGTAAATTCAGAGCTTCTGCCAAATTTCATCAGGTTGAAGTGGAGCTAAATTTACCATTTCGTCAGAGTTTTTCTTTCAGATGTGGGGTCCTGTTATTTAAGCAACCCAACACACCGCAAGGTGAAATGTCCTCCGAGCCTGCTGGGAAAATCTGCATCAACTTTTGACCACAAAATTTTGGAGCTGCCATGTGAGGTGAGTATGCCTCTGGGAGATTTAACCACATCCTTTTTGCCACGGCTTCCAAAGCAGAAAGAAAAATTGGCTGACTGACAAAAATCTGCCAGGTTTGATCAGGGAGCCACGAGCTGAGAGAAGGCAAAGTACATAAATGGGGGTGTTTTCTGTTTCCTGTATTATTGCTGCATTAGATGTGTCAATCCAACACAGGAACTCAGAAAGCAGAGAGACAGTACATTCAGATTTAGCAAAGCCCATTACAGCTACAAAGGCTCAGGAGAGATGTCCCAGCAAGCCAGTGATGTAATAACTACAAGAAAATGTATTTTCAAAAAGATAGGCCCTTAGCTAAACTGTATGCACCAGGGGATCTCTCTGCAGAAAGCCTCAGTTATTACTTTCTTAAAATCCTTATTACATTTCCAGCTCTATAAAAACTGAGTAATTACTGTCTTCAATTACCTCTCGGCGCCAACTCGATTAATGTTCTTTATGCCAATCGCTTTTTGAACTGTTGGAGAGAAAAGATGATCTGGGTCAACTCTATAAATGGTCCTTTCAACGTCTTGTTGGCTGAGGAGTCGGGACTTGTGTTTTCAGAGAAATGTCATCCCTTGATTGCTCTGAGAAGGTGTAATGGATGGATGGAGGGAGCTGGACATCCAGTACGGGGCTCCAAAACTGTGATGATGCCAGTGGGTCAGCCATACAAGGTGGTTTGTTCTCTCTTCCCTGCAAATGCCCTTGCTCTAAACCCCTGAGATCTAGGTTAGAGAGATGGCACTAAGTGGGAGGATCAATGGTTGTCTGCATTGGCTTTAATAATTAAAGCTATTGAGCCATTATGTCTTGGATCAACAAACAAGGGTAACAGGTCAGTCTTCCCAGCCTTGTAAATTGATTATTTTTCAACAGACAATATTAGGGTCACGGAGCTTGACTGACCTGCCTCCCAGGTCTTGGTATAAACAACAGCTGATTGGGACCATCTGGTCACGACTGGGCTCTGGCCATTTGTTATTCTCTGCAGGAAAATACCTCTCCAGCAGAAGAGAGCGGAGTGTCAGCACTGAGCTTTCATCCCCCTTGAGAAGGTCCCTGCTCCACGGAATGGAGCAGTGTGTAGGATTTGTGGCTTGTGGAGTTGTTCCCAACCTCTTAGGACTCAGGATCTGATATTTCTTTATAATCTTAAATGCCGTCTTCTGGATACCCTTCATTTTGGGAATTGTGTGTTGCAAATAGCGGGGCAAAATGCTCTAAAACTTTATCAACCTTTGGTCTCCTGCTTCAGCGCCCAATGCTGACTTACTGAAAAAAACAGGAATTTTTTGAATGGCCTGGAAAGGGGTAGGATGAAGGTGGAAGAGGACAATGGCCACTCCACCAGCACCAGGCATGCTCCTAAATGACTCAATCTATCCTAAAAAAAACACTGCAATGTGGCCACCTGTCCCGCGGAGCACCTTTCCCAGCCCCATTGGTATTTGGCCGGTTGCTGGGAGGAAAGCTGAGACAAACACCTAAAAAAGCAAAGGATGAAGTCTCCTGGAGGGCTGCTGGCTCCTTCCCTCAGCACTGTAGCAGTAATCCATGAACCACTTCCAGGATCCAGCTTAGGTCTTCTCCTCAAACTGCAGTCTTCCTTTTCCTTGTAAAATCAGCCAAGCAATTATCCTGCCTTCCCGATCCAGGCTCTTTCTTTGGGGGCACATCTCTTCTCCAAGGGTTTCCACGCTGCTGGCTCCAGAGTCCCATGTGGATCTGTCTGTCCTCCACACACAAAGGCCTCCAGCTAAGGATCCCACTGCTTTATGCTAGCTGATTTTTTGGGGTCATCTGAGTCAAGAATTGAAAATAAATAAATAAATAATAAATAAAATAAAATAAAATAAAATAATAAAAAAGTAAGTAAAATAAAATAAAATAAACCAAGAAGCTGCTCAGCTCCTGTAACGCCAATCACCAGTAGCACTAATTGCAGGGGTTCTGCATGTGCTAACCACTGCAATTTTTGCTGTGCAATTTTTGCTGTGTCTCAGGCAGGGTTTGCAGCTGGCACTGCAGCACTCACATTGTGGATGCTGCCCTATTCTCTGTCCCCAGGATAGCTTTTAAAGCTCTTACAGGCATGCCTACATGGTCTGCAGCCACTCTCTGATTGCAGCATCGATGTTTCCATTATAACACAGGCCTTCGAGACACATTCCAAAAAACTGTCCCCTCCTCCTGCCCGTTTCCGCGTGGCAGCAGAAGGTAAGCCTAAGAAGTGCTTTGCAGTCACCGAGGATTAAAGTTGCTTTGTAATGGCAAATCCAGATATAAATTGCCAAAGGTCTTTGCATAAAGGATTTTCAAGCAGAGACAATCTGAAATTTGCTCCTTGGGGTACAGTAAAACAATCCCCAGCAGAATATTATTCAGCGCTTGGGTTTCGTCGCGTTATAATTTCACCTGTCTGTATTTTGATAGTCGTTTCCTGGTGTTTAACTCAAAGCTCCCTGGTGCACTGGCAATGCTTTCATTCCTTCGTCAGCCTCCCAGTGCAACTTTCCGAAATCAAAGCTTTCCTCACCCCTCCTTCTCGGCCTGAATTTCCTCTCTTTCTCTTTGATACCTGCATGAGTTTGGAGCATGGGAATTTTACATGCCAGGTCTTGACTTTCTTGTTCATTCATTTTGCTTGTTTTGACAGAGGACCCTTGCAAAAGTGTATTCTGCTGTCTTTCTGCCCTCCCAGGTAGCACAGGCAGGGCGGCATCTTCACTACCAGGGATGTCAGCCTGGCATATTTTGCTGCAGAGAGAAAACAAAGTATATTTTTTCAAAAAATTGCAAAGTCAAATAGAAAAGAGCTGTTGTAAAGGAAAGGCTTGGGTACATAACAAGCATGTTTGTGTTCTTTCCCAGCTGATCTTTAATAGTGCAGGTGGCATTAGTCCCTTCCCCAACCCCAGCATCAGAGCTGCTGCCACGTGCGCAGACCAGGCGTGCACTTCTCAGTCACCCAGTCCCGAGGAGTTCAGTTAAGTTCCTAGCCCGAGCATTCAATCAGCTCCTTGGGTGGGTTTTACAATTCAAAGAACATCAGCCTGGGAGTGAAGAGAGCAACCTTCCCCCTCCTGAGCCCTTACAGACTTCAGTCTGGAGTTGGATGTTCCCCAGGAGAGGAAGGGTTTGAAGCACTGCTCCAGGCAAGGCAGGGATGAGCGCTCTGACCCGTGCTACCACAGAAGACCACTTCTCTCTGACAGCGATTCAAGCAGGCAGCAGGCAACGTATATGGTCATCTATATATGCATTGGATGGGTAAAGGGTAACTCAACATGAGATTTTTTTAAGCAAGAGACAGAAAATTCCTTCATTCTGGGTGACAGCAAGGGCGGTGAGGAGCTCTGCTGGGATAAAAATGCTTCTGGGTTGCAAAATGAAAACTTCATGTATCAAGGGATAGTTACTGGTGGAGATTAAGCTCTGTACCTGCAAGGATTTTGAAGATGAGATTTTTCCTGCATCCCCAAAGCCCATCCTTGTGCCTGAAGTCACACAGGGAGAACATACAGAGGAGAGAGCAGGATCTGTATCACCAGAGGCTGCAGGTGTGTGCCAGCCTCCCTGCCCCACTTACCCTGCTGCTGGCCTGGTGATCCTGGAGACCCCAGAGAGTTTTCTGCATTCACTGCTCTTTCCCAGCACAGGGGGAGCTGAGCACCTGGGAGTGGCATGGAAGCACAGGGAAAGAATAAAACCAAACAAAGGAAAATCCTCTGGATTTGGTTTTCATTCTGCAGCATGTTGATTTATATTTCGAGCTGGGTATAAAATGGTCATAGATATTCTTGCCCCTTCTTGCCTCCACGACAGCAAAGGAATGTTGTCTTTGTAAGTATTGAAGGCAGAAATATACCGAGGAATATATCTACCCCTGTGGTTTTTCCTGCCATTACATCCCGGAGATTTCTGGACTCACTGAACTAAAACCACTTCAGACAAATGGTTTCTTACTGAAAAGGCAGCAGCAGTTTTCCAAAGGTTCCAAAATTTACTGAGCTTGTAATGACTGCAGCCAGTCGCTGAGACTGTGATTGAGCGATCAAGATGTTCATAACCCAAGGCTACGCACTTACTGCTTTTTTCCCTTGGAAAAATGAAAGTCAGTATGTGTTATACCATACCTTCTCCCATTCCTTTTTACCTCGGTGAGAAAAGCACGCCAACAAAGGCTGTTCAGTGTCCTGGTCTTTTCAAGTTTTTGCTCATCGTAAGCCTGAATCCATGTTCTGCCTCTGATTTGTGTCACCCCCTGCACGCCCATGTGCATGGTTGGGAAGGGACTCCCAGACCAGATTTGCCATGGGGACATCTTGCTTGGAATAAGGGGAACTGCAGAAGAGTGCAAACCTAGCCCAAATGCTTCTTCTCATCATTGTGGCTCTCAGCAAGACATGCAGGTCCTGGACCTGTGGATAAAACACAGAGAGATGCATAGCCAGATCTGTCAAGTCACGTGCATTGCTTGTGAGATGCAAAGAGTTTGCCTCCTGCACTCTGTTCGTCCAAAGCCAGGTCTATATCTCATGCAGTTGTAGCATAACCCCCATTTTCTGTGAATATCTGGGACACCAGAAGGGGTTGTTGCATGCCGGGGAAGTGACATATAGAATGTGAGCACCATTGGGTGAACCCAACGTTTCGTTTGCAATATCCTTCACATCCCACGGCCTCAGATTACACGGTGCAAGTAGGCACAGGGGCAGAAGGCGGCTGAGAGGTCTGGAGACCTTCTGGCAAAGTCAGATAACCCCCAGCAGGTCGTTGTGAGTGGTGGGGCAGTGCCCGGTGTGAGTTACGCAAGAAGTTGGACAAGGTCATCCTAGTGTTCGCCACTCACCTTAAGAGCAAAACCAATGTAAACCCCATAATTTACGTTTCAACCTCCACTGAGGTGTACTTTATTACCCCAGTTAATTATACTACATAAATCTATACCACTATACCAAGGTGGCCTCTGCCCTGATGAGTTTATAATTTAAAAGATGAGACACGTGAGTTTGAGAAGGAAAAGGAGATAGCACAGAAGCGTGCAGCCAATGATCTGTAAATCTGAATTGTGTCACCATCATTCTAAAAATATCGGTGGTGTTTAGTGGATGGGATTAGTAAAATATAAAGATGAAGGAAGAGAGGACACAACAGAAAGGCAGGAGATGAGTTGGGGAGGAATAGGGAATGGAGGGTAGTGTGATAGGGTGACAAAAGAGCAAGAGAAGCAGCTGAATGGTCTTCAGCAGCTGAATGGGAGTCTTCAGCACTTGTTGTGACAGATATCTATTAGTTGTGCTGACCTAATTTTTCACCAGATCCCTGGAGCTGGCTACTCCTTGAAATGTTTTTCTTTTCCAAAGCCATAAAAATAGGAAGAAAAGTTATCACATGGGTGGTTGGCCTTGCCTTTCCTTAAGGGAAATTGTCAAAACAACACCATTCCCACCGATACCATGTTTAAAGAAGGGATGATGAAGTGTTTTTATTTTTTATTTTTTATTTTTTTGCTTTACATTTCATTTTATAGATGTACAATAGATTACACTCCATTTTTGAGCTGAGCATTTAATATTGCATTGCCAGTCTTTAAATGGGGATTGCAAAACCTTCCGGCATCGTTCAGAAATCACATAGTTACACCACCATCTCTAGGAACTTTTCTGGTGTACCGACAGCTTAAATTCCTGTTGCTTAAATCAAGCAACATCATAAAGCAAATCTCCAAGAGACCCATCATTCTTATTTTGCAAAGACCACCCGAACCACATTTCTGTAAGGTTATGGGCTGGCTCTACTCTACTGACATCTCTTAATCCGTTGTCAGGTCTTCTGGTGACTGCAAGAGCATTCAATAAACACTGCAAACTGCAGCGATCTTCCGTCCTAACCCGTCTGTCTCAAGCCCTGCACCAGTGGTGATGGAGCTGTGGGGTTCATCTGCAAGTATCTGTCTTGCTGATTTTGTCCTTCTTGCTGACAATAACAGCAAAAATTAAAGACATCCATCTTCAGCCTTATTCAGTGCCCGCATAACACGGCTGTACAATAAAGTTGATTTAAGTCTGTTCCCGTAGATTTGGTGCTTCATTTAGCTCTTTATCACAGTGCTTTCAAAGCTGCAGTGGCTGTAGCTCACAGAGCATCCTCACTCCCTGACTACCCACCACCACCTCACGACAACGCGTATTCTGGAGGTATCGCTACTGCCATCTCGCAGACAGGTTACTAATGAACAGTTTTCAGTCTGAATTTTGGAGCTGCTGGATGGATATGGCCTAAGATTTTAGTTCTGTCCAGCCTGAGATTCGGGTTGGTGACCGCTTCTGGGCTCCCCTTGGCCATGAAAGTGGAGTAATTCAGAGGTGTGGGGTGGTAATGTTCTGGGCACGGGGAAAGTCAGCCCTTCTCCATCACCAAAGCAGTGGCGCTGAGCCTGGGCACATCACCCTGTCCCAGGCCAGGAGCAGCAGGAGGGAAGGCATCATGGGTCAGGGTGGCAAAACCGACAGAAGCTGACCGGCCCCATCGAAGGAAGCACGGAGTGTATGTGGCCAAAAAACACAGCAGCACAGCTGGAGCAGGCTGCTGCTCGAGTATGGTGGTATTACACAGCAGAAAGCCTGCAGGTTTTTTCTCTTAAGGGAGCTCTCCAAAGCAAGCTCTTTTCCTCACTGATATTTTGTCTCAGGATAAGGTCAAACACTGGGGACACTCAGATTTTGACCATGCACAGCACTGTTTAAAGCCCTTGCAGCGGCACCGACTCTCTGAAATATCCTTCAACTTGGCCACCCTTCAACTGCGTTTTACTGCAGACTGAGCCTAGATCGTTCTGATTTCTTCTCCTCCTTGGCAGCAAAACTTTAAGACTGTAAGGTAAATGGGGCTTGTTGTTGTTTGCTTGATTTTAGTACCACTGGGTCAGAGTTTCTTCTGTAAAACGGGGATTATGATGTTTGCCAGTGATATATTTACTTTGTCAAAAGTGCTATAGAAGTACAACAACTGTCATATTATCCTTCTCTTATATCACTTCATAGTAAATTAAATTTGAGGCCAAAAGGACTATTCAGCTGCTGAAAGTTATGCCCCATTTTCTGCAAGGGAAGCCTCAAAATTGGATGTCTGATGTCTCATTTTGGAAGGATTGATACCAGTGCTGCTTTTTTTTGAAAATACAAGTGTGTTGCTGGTATTGGGAGTTTTACTTACTTCAGTTCAAATTTTTGTTGTTTCTCTTGCCTGCAGCTGCTAGTTACACAAAGCAGAAAATATCCAAAGCTGTATTCAGTAGGATGAAATACTTCTGTGAGCAGTGGAATTTATGAAATCTTATCTCCAATGGGTTTGTATGCTTGTCTGGCTACAGTTTAATAAGGTGGAGAGCTGATCTAAGTTTTTTTCTTGGGTTGAGGGATTTGTTACCTCTCCATCCCACATGAATTTGCTGGAATAGACAAGCCAAGCCTGCAGTTCCACCTCAGTGTAAGGAGGAATTTGGGACTTTCATTTCTGTCTGGGCATGTATTTTCAGAAACTTCCTGGCTCACGTGTCACCTGAGGCAAGAGTTGACACTCAACAGATCCAAAAGTCATTATGTGGGGACTGATGGTCAGACAGACATGGTGAACTTACGGAGCTGGGTCAAAATGAGTGGTAGGGTAGGCTCATGGGTAGGCTTTAAGAACTCCTTAAAGAGGAGATGGGGGAAAAAAAAAAAAAAAAAAAAAAGCGAAATTAAGCATGAGAGAGTCGGGACGTGTTGCTTTTCATATTTTTTACACACTCAGGTTTTCCATTTCCTAATGAAGGCTTAACGATTTGAGTTTCAACCAGCCATCACGCAGCCTGCTGTCATTCACAGTTTAAGGAGAGGGAGGCTGAAGATTTCGAATCTGGAAGATAGCTGAGGACCACAGGATGCCAGACATCAAATGGGGGGGTTTGTCTTAGCAGTAAGAGGGAAGGCACCACCAGTAAGTCATGTCTAGGCTTCCTAAGCCAAGGTTTGGAGCATTTACAATACCCAGTAATGGTGGAAAACCTGATTTCATTCTACATTTATTGTCACTGCCAGAAAATTGTCTATTTGAATAAAGTTCTCATGGAGAAATATAGATGTGCTTTGCTGAGAAGGCCATGGAGCATGTTCAAGTTTTTGGAAGGTGAATGCCAGTACTGGGGCTCAAGCTTCACAGGAATTTTTAAGTGTGATAAGGCATAACTAGGTAAGAAAGCTGATCTACCACCTTGCAATGTACTGTTTCTCAGGGAATGATATCAATTAACAAAGCAAGCCACAAAAATAATAATAAAAAAGATTATTCCATAGGATCAATTACAGGGTTTCTGTCCCCACCTCATTCTGGCCAGGTCTGAAACTGAAACAGGGCACCAACTGCATGAGCAAACTGTCAAATTGTCTGGTTCGGTCTTGTCCCTTTGTATTATTACAGGCTGTACAATTGCAAAACCAGCATTCCCTTAGTAAAGATAAATCAAATAAAGAGGAAAAAATAAACCCCAATAATCTGTTTTTTAAGTTTACAGAAGGAGAACAGCTCATCTTCTTCTTTCACAGTGTGTTACCTGCATATGAAGAGAAATACCTCACACTTCTGCTCTGATTTCTTCCAGGGACTGCATTACCATAGGTTCTGTGGCTTTGACGCTGGAAAAGCAGCAGTACTTTTCCACTTAGCTTAATCTTAGTTACTATTTTTTCCTGCAGCAGCAGTACACAGTGCAAATTGGGAAATGTCAGGAGGCAAAAAACAATAAGGAGGCATTTGAATCATATCTCTGCCTTGATTCCCAGCATTAAGCCAGGCGATGGCTTCTCCTGCCCTATGGGTTGCTTACTTCTTATTCACAAGCCGAGACAGAAGAGATTGATGGCAGCTACGTGCTGGGAAGAGACACTGATTGTTGTCATACAGAAAAAAAAAATAAAATAACCCAAAACACCTTTAGCTCAGACTTACATAATGGTAAATAGGAATAACAAGGTCGTTCAGACAAATGACTAACTGTAGAGCCAAATCCTGTTGTTTCAGCGCACTTTTTTTTTTTTTTTTTTTTTGAGTTCTTACTCAGGCAGATTTGTAAAGACTGCTAAAGCTTCAGAAGAAAAAACAGAATTAAATCTCTTGCAAGAAGCAGGGGTTTGGGGCCTAATTCTTTGACCGTGGACCAATTTCAGTGTAATGCAGCTGATGTCAGGGTGACAAACTCTGCAAGAAGAGGTAATATATTTTATTAAACTGACTGATGTACGTCAACTGAATTATGCTTGCTTTATACAAGCACAATTGCTCTTACAGACTTAGATGGAAACTCTGGCCTTCACTCTGCGCCCATTTACACTGATGCAAGTCAAAGGTAATTTCATTATAACTAATATAAACACATTACAGACAAGGCAATTACACCTGTAAGATATCGGTGTGAGCTGAACCCTTCTCTGACATTTCTAGTAATGTTTGAAATGAAATAACGATGTAAATGTGGTATTTTTAAAAATGTTAAACCTGCGGATGAGGAGCCTGTGTGTACAATGATGCTGAGCACTGGTAAATCTGTTAGACTTAGGAATTCATAAGTGACTCCTAGAAAATACCAGTGGATAAATTATGAAAAGGATTGCAGGTAAAACTGTCTTGGGAAAGGGGTAAAGCAATCCCCTAAAGTGACATATGTGTTGTGGGTAAAAGAGTTTTTGCCAGTGGAGATTTTAATGACTTCCTGAAGGAAATAAACCATACTTGCAAAAGAATTTGTCTGTCTTTGCCTATTTAGGTTTCCTTTTGGCATAGCTCTCTGCTACTGCAGTGGTCCCTAGGGGCGACTGGCCCAGTGGATGAGAAACGGCAGAGTGTGTGCTCGCCTCCGCACCTAGCCTTTTCGTTTTTATTCCTTACAATGGGAGGATAGGGAGGAGGAGTGAAGCCATCTGTGCTTCCCAGTTCTTTGTGGTTCAGGGGAATTCTTTACTGAGCCCCTCTGCATTATGACACTGATTAGTTTATCATCTAGAAGTTTTGGCCACCTTGGACTTCATTTTATCTGAGCAGTCAAGGAACCACTCATTTTACCAGATATATCTCATAGTACTAAAATGCTCTGTGAAAAAAACGTGAAAAGAAAATGTATATTTCTGTCCCCCTACCTCCAATCCATTGGTTTTCGGGTTGAGATCTTTCTCAGAAGCTGTGTATAGAGAAAATGCCGTTCTTGTAACCCCTCATCCTCATTGTATCATATATTATTAACGAAGAGAGATCTTGGTGTTCATGTGCTGCATCAGGCGTATTGCGTCGATTTTTTTTTCCTCTTGTTTAAAGAAAACATAAATTTGCACCCATACCTCTGCTTCAGTCAGTAGTGAATGGCTTGTAAAAGGAACAAGGCTGTGGTTTGGCAATTAGAGATGAGGGCTGAAAGTCAGTAAGGTTACAGTTCTGGGGGAGATTTGTTGTTGTTTGTCCTGATGAAGTTCCTCCTAAATGAGGTGATTATTGTAGCTGTCAGGAATGAAAAGGCAGGACACATTGATTTCATCCCCACTGCAATCTCCAGGACGTGCCGGTACAGAGCAGTCAATACAAATTGCCAATTAACAAAAAAACAATATTGGCAAGTCGGCAGTTTGTGAAAAAACTCCCTCCAGCCAGTGCATAAAACTCACGCCATTCAAATCACCATCCTCGAGCAAAGGCATTAGCAAACCTCCCCAGAAAATCAACGAAGATAAGCTTTTTGGCATAGCTGGACTGCAAATTGTAGAGCTAAGAGCCTGTCTGCACAGGGGAAATGGAGCAGAACTGCTATAAAGGAACACACGTCACGTGCACTACCTATCGAGATAAAAATCACTTTACTTTGGAATAATTTTTCTGCTCTGAAAACACACCAGTTATTCAGGAATAAAGTACCTTTTATTTCAGAATTAAAGTGCCTGTGCTTGAACTTATTCTGCCATTTTGCTAATTAAAATAGATACAACCATTGATAAGATAAAGATTCTTCCACAATAGCTACTGTGGAAGAATAGCCCCTTGTAAATAAGCCCGAGGAATACCATGCTTCCAATTACCTTATATTTCAAATACAGTTTGCATAAATTGATACCGTTAACGTATCTGCAGACTTCAGCATTTTTCCTGCAATTAAAATAATTAATGTGCAGCTTTGGGCTGAAGAAACAGCTCCAGAATAGCAACCAGGAGTAGCGTGTTTGACATGATGGAGTGAGCCTGGTTTAGAAAACATTTAGTGACTATTAGTACCTGGATATCTGTTACTGCATTTGCTAAGGAATTCCTGCCCCTGTAATGATAACCCAGGGTCCTGAGTGGTGCTTTTAACATGGACTCTCAAAGCACTTCATTGGGGAGATATCTTTAGCCTTCATTTCCAAATGGGGAAAGGCAGGCAGCAGTTGTAAGATAACTTTTTTGACATCACACACAAAAACAACCTTTTTTTTTTTTTCTAACTCCTGAACACAGCAGCATACACCTTAATGTTTTTAAAGAGGGATGGTGCTGTGGCAAGACAGGGAGCTTATGGATAGTGAAAGAAGCAGACCTGACAAGGAGGTTGGCCTTCAATAAATGTTGAAGATCTGGAAACTTCTGTAAATGTCAAAGTTGTGCCAATTCCCTGCTGTTTTGTAAACTGACACTGGTTTGTCAGCTCCAGCTGCACAAAAGGGTGAAAATGCAGAAGGCAACGTAGGTCTGGTTTCCTTTCAGAGAAGGCTTCCCATCAGCGCAAAGTACAAGATTGCCTGGGCTATTTCAGCTCACCACACCTCACTGCCTGCCTGGAGAAAACAGGGAAAAGCCGTTTTTAAAAAACACCGTGACTTAAAGAAATTAAATTACATGATGCTTTGGTAACCCCATGAGAATGTCATTGCAATCAGCCTGTGCGAGGCTGTAATGCACAGCCAGTATTTGTAGTGCGAGCTGGTTCATAGAACCCTAGAACCATTAGGGTTGGAAAAGCCCTCCAAGATCATCTGGTCCAACCATCACCCTATCACCAATGTCACCCTCTAAATCATGTCCCTAAGCACCACGTCCAACCTTTCCTTGAACACCCCCAGGGACGGTGACTCCACCACCTCCCTGGGCAACCCGTCCCAATGCCTGACTGCTCTTTCTGAGAAGAAATGTCTCCTCATTTCCAACCTGAACCTCCCCTGGCTCAACTTGAGGCCATTCCCTCTAGTCCTATCACTGGTTACCTGTGAGAAGAGGCCGACCCCCACCTCCCCACACCTTCCTTTCAGGTAGCTGCAGAGAGCAATGAAGTCTCCCCTGAGCCTCCTCTTCTCCAGACCAAACATCCCCAGTTCCCTCAGCCGCTCCTCACAGGATTTGTGCTCCAGGCCCTTCACCAGCTTCATTGCCCTTCTTTGGACACGCTCCAGGGCCTCCATGTCCTTCTGGTAGTGAGGGGCTCAAACTGAACACAGCACTCGAGGTGCTGAACTGGTGTACTCACCAGAGCAGAGTACAGGGGGACGATCACCTCCCTGGTCCCGCTGGCTGCACTATTCCTGATACAATCCGGGATGCCCTTGGCCTTCTTGGCCACCTGGGCACACTGCTGGCTCATGGTAAAGTGAACATCGACCAGCACCCCCAGGTCCTTTTCCTTTGCACAGCTTTCTAGCCACTCTGCCCCAAGCCTGTATTGCTGCATGGGGTTGTTGTGGCCAAAGTAGGATGCTGTACCCTCAGCAGCCAACACATTTTTTTCATTTTCAATCCTACGTAGTAGTGTAGCCACCTCATTTGGCTCATAGTGCGCATGGCTGAGGCTGAGGCCGCCTCACGCCGCCATGTCAGGGCATTGGGAGCACTGCCGGGCTCCTGTCAGCGGGGCAAGGGTGGATGTGGCCCTTTATGACCCCGTTTTATGTAATTTTCAGGAAAAATAAAAAGACTTTTGGGTGTTGTGCTTTTTGTGGATACATCTGTCAACCGTTTTGATGATCTCCTGACCGGTTAATGGATTTTAACAGCGTTTCAAAGCCCCCGTGCTGCCTGCCCACAGTTCGGGGCAATTTCTGAGAGGTGTCATTTATTTTGCAAGCCTTCAGAGCTGTTTCAACAAAAAAAACGTTAAAAAGAGGAATATCGTTGCATTCAGGAGGGAATTAGGGCGGAAATGAAGTTTTAATGAGAACAACGGGGAACGAGTAGACGAGGACGAGGTCAGGGAGGCACTGGCCCGCCCCGCCCATGCCACCTGAGGGTGAACCAGGCCGGAGCCACGCCCACAAAAACTACAACTCCCAGAACACCCCGCGGCTCTCCCCGCACGACGCATAGCAGCTTTAATCGCCCTCCCCGCTTTCTATTGGCTCACAGTCCCGCGTCCTCCCGCCCCGCTCTCCTCTCATTGGCTGCGCCGCGCTAGCAGGGGTGGTTGCCCGCTGCTTGAGGGGGGAGCAAGATGGCGGCGGGCGAGTCGGCGGGGCGCTACCGGAGCGCGATGAGCAGGAGCAAGGACCCCTCGGGGCTGCTCATCTCCGTCATCAGGTAGGGGCGGCCCGGCCCGCCCGCCCGGCTCCCGGGGCCGCGTGTGGGGCCTGAGGTGCCGCTGCTGACGGAGGGGATTGTCCCCTTCTGCTCCTGAGACCCCACCTGGGGCCTGCGTTCAGCTCCGGGCCCCAGCACCAGGACGGGGACGTGGCAGAGCGAGGCCGGAGGAGGCCACGGGGATGCTGAGGGGATGGAGCCGCTCTGCTGTGGGGCCAGGCTGAGGGAGCTGGGGGTGCTCAGCCTGGAGAAGAGAAGGCTCCGGGGAGAGCTCCCAGCAGGCTGCCAGGGCCTGAAGGGGCTGCAGGAGAGCTGGGGAGGGACTCTGTGTCGGGGGGTGTGGGGATAGGACAAGGGGGAATGGCTTTAAACTAAAAGGGGAGATTTAGATTGGATATAAGGAAGAAATTCTTCCCTCTGAGGGTGGTGAGGCCCTGGCCCAGGCTGCCCAGAGGAGCTGTGGCTGCCCCATCCCTGGCAGTGCCCAAGGCCAGGCTGGATGGGGCTTTGGGTACCCTCATCTGGTGGAAAGTTCCAACCCCCATGGCAAGGGATTGGACCTGAATCACCTTTCAGGCCCCATCCAACCCAAACCATGCTATCGTTCACCTCCCATTGCCACCTTGCTCTACAGCATCCTGGGGTCGCTGGAGCAAGACTACAGCAAGCCCCAGCTTTGTGTCCTACTGGGAGGGTCAGGGCAATATTTCCCTACTGCTGTAGAGTCTGTAGTTGACCCTCATCCACAAACACAGAGCAGCACTCGGTAAAATAGGGCTGGTTGGAGAAGTCAAAGGACTAGGAAGTCCTTTGTGGAGACACCGTCCTGTTTTAGGATGCGATAGTGGAAAAAACACCACCCCAACAAGTCTCACTGCCTTGCAGGGGCTGCAAAGAAGGCAGTTGTGTCTAGTCCTGTGTTGGCTATTGATTTCTGTCTGCCCTTATTCCTCTTCTCCTATGCTGGAGGATGGTTCTGTGATATACTGGGATCCAAGCACGGACCTGGCAGTATGTTAGTTTCCCTCTGTTCCTTTTTCAGCTGCATATAAATCATTTTTGGGCTGCTTACAACCAGTGAGTTGGCGGCTGATTTCCCACTGAAGCTTTTAAACGGTGGTCTTACACGCTTCAAATTGGGTGTAAGCAGCAAGCAATCGTACTGATCTGTTACTGTGCATTGTAATGAGCTTTCAAACTTCACTTCTTTACCAGAAACTGCTAGAAACTGTAGTTTTTCTACTACTTTGGAGAAGTTAGAGTGGTAATAATTCTGTACCCAGCACATTTTATGATCTAATTTAAAAGTATTGTGTGAACCATGGTGTTTAGGCCAAAATCCCCGTTTCATTATTTCTCAAAACCGGTCTTTCAGATCTTGCAGAACCTGAGGTAGATGGCAGGGGAAAAAAGCGGGAGGTTCACACGACTGCTTTGCCTTCCCAGGGTCACCGCCGCAGCCTTGGAAGCGCGTGGTAATAGGTAACAAAGCATCGCGCTGGAAAATGAATGAAAGGAGCTGCCTGGCACAGCCAGGCCTGTCTCTAGCTCGTTAGTTTTGTAAGAAAACCGGTTAGGAAAAACAGATTTGTTTAGGCTGGAGCTGCGTGTACACGCGAGGCCAACTTTTCTGCAGGTGGATGTGCGCGCTGTTACGACACGGTGTAAACGCGGGATACGCCGGTCGTAGCAGTGTGCTTTGGTAACTTCTGATTTTTTTTGCATAACAAGTGTTGAATACCCAAGTATGTGGCTATTAAAATTTTATATTCAGGCCTACGTACTCTCATGGGTGCGCTTGTTTATGAGTTTCCCAAGGAATGCTTGCATAATAAAAATGTGAATAGTTGTGAGAACTGGCAGAAGTCGGGCTTCTTACCTGGATGCTGAGCTCTTAGTGTGCACTTGCACGTTGCGTTTGGCCAAGGGTAGATAGCGTGGATTTGAAGTGCTGTGTGCTTGTTATTTCTTTGTCAACCTCAAGTTTGAATAGTCGGGGGAGATAAATGTGGTAAGCTGTAGATAGATTACTGTATTTTCTGTAAATTAAGGTTATTTGTGGGTAGTGGAAGAACGAATAATGTAAATGCCTTGTTGCAGCATTTCCTCCAGTAGTCGTCCTTTTTTTTTCGTCGTGTTTTCTATAATTCCCGACGGAAACTGAAGAGTTACAAGGGCTGCCTTTTCACCTAGGTCTCGATTTTAATAAATCTTAACTTGTTATTTCATTTATGATCTAAGATGAGGGTGAGCTTACGTTACTGTGTTCACCAAAACAGAAATCACGTTTGTCTAGTAATCTTTGGCTCGCAGGCACCGGTAGCTGAGGTAGCTCACGTCCGGCGTTCGGGTGCAACCTTGAGGTTATCGACTTCGTGAAATTAAAATTGTTCAACAGACCAGGGTGATAACTAAACCTCCAAAATTGAATTAGAACTTGCTTTGGGTATCGTGCTGGGCCAGAGCACGCAAGCCTGGAAGTAGAACTGATTGCAGAGGCAGGAGGAAGCGTTGTGGGAATGTTCCCCTTGCTTAGGGTTAGCCAAGTACAAAAAGCAGGCGGCACGGAAAGGAATTCAAGCCACTTTCTTCTGTTTGTTGTTTTTTTTGTAGTAACTTGGGTGAGGATGAACCCGCTGAGCAACAGGTGACGGTTTTTTTTTGCTGTCTTGTATGCTCGTAAAATACCGTTGCAAACAAACTTAAACCTTTCCCTTTCTTACCACTTCATTCAGCTTCAGCAGGATGTTACGGATTTTGACAGCCCGCCGTTGGTTTGAAATGTAGCGAAGTTTTCTTTCCTTGATAGCTTTATTTCCAAACACGTTGCACGGATTCTCCCGCCAGCCCTCAGAGCTTTACGCTTGCGTTTCCCTGCTTGTTTACAAGGCTGCTTTTATTTCTCCTCGTGGCTGTGCGGAAGGCCCATGGAAGGAAGCTGTGCGTGAAGAGCAGCAAAACTTTGCCTGCGTTCTTCTGCTGCAAACAAGCAAAACCAGAGGGGCTTCTTCAAGCGTCGCCATCTTCTACTTTGATTGTAGCAGAGCTGGCTGTGTTTTTCGGGAAGAAACACCGCTTAGGTCAGCAATATCGAGTCTGTGTTTGTCTGGAAAATGCTTTGAAACGTGCAGGTAGGTGTTCTATAAATAGAAATGATTTTATTAATGAAGGGATGTATTTTTACCTTTACTCAAGCTAAGGAGCTCTCTACTGCAAGAGATTGATGAATTTACTTTCCTCTGGTGCCAGATTTAGGGACCCTGGGCTTCCTAGGGGCAGAACCAGTCTCCTTTTCAGCGGGAGTATTTAGGACCAGATCCTTGACAAAGCTCTACTGTGTTACGGCAGCACTGAAATCAAGTGAGAAGTGCTCTTTTTTTTGCAGGCTCTGGTCTGAAATGAGAGCTGCTGCTTCGGGAAAGTCAACTGCGTCCGAGTCCGTGTAGCAGAGGGTGTCTCGTGGCAGCGCTGGGGGTTGCTCTGTCGCACCAAGCGGCCGTGCGGTTTTCAAAAGGAGCCTGAGGAAGTTTCTGACGTCCCCCGAGCCTACAGTAACGGTCCCTAAACCGTGTCTCTGTGCAGTGTGGGAGCTCGGGGTCGTTCCTGGTCTCTGCGATGCTGCTTTTCAGCTGCTCTGAGCGCGGATACGTGTGGGATGGAGGAGGGTGCCGCAGGAAGAACCGTCCCGCTGCCAGGCCCTTGTCTCTCCCTGTGAAGCGTCAGCTTTTCCTGTTGTGCCGGGAACGCGTTTGTTCTCCGGGAGCTGTTTCCTGGAGGATTCCTGTACTGACCGAGTGCACCTTGGTTCTCCAGTTACTACCAAGAACGGAGAGAGCGATTTGGGACGGCTTGCGGCCAGAAAACCTGTCTTGCAGCCCACGGGTGGGATGTTTTATAGGGGGGTGGTGGTGCCATATCTGCCCTCCTGCAGGGCTGCTGTCAGGAGGGAGCGATGTCCGGCGCTGCCCCAGGAGGGGGCCGAGCTGTTCCCAAAGACCACGAGCTGCCGGGAGGGCTGAGTGGCGAGGTGGGGGACTCGGCCCCTCAGCAGGGCTGCCGTGGGGTTACGCTGGGTGCTTGGGCGTGGTTTGCCTCTTCGTAGAGTCACAGAACGGCTTGGGTTGGAAGGGACCTTAAAGACCACCCAGCTCCCCTGCTGTGGGCGGGGATGCCACCCAAACTCGTGTTTTGGGGGAGAAACTCGCGTTTCTCCGAAAGGAGAAGCGGGTTTTGCAGTGTGGCTGTGTTCTTAACAGTAAGTCTTTGAGAAGCAGAGAGCGTTTGGGAAGCCTAATAAATGTTTGACAAGCATGCTAATAAAATCCCCACCTCTGCTGCGGCTTGGGCAGCCTTGGTCTTCTCCCTGTGCCCTTAAAAGAGAATATTTTCAATTTGCTCTTGTCCTCGTGTGGCTGCAAACTGCCCGACAGGTGCTAGGGTAAGATGCAGCTCCTGGATTTGTGGCTTCAAGGGAGCACGGTGGGTCTGGGGGCTTTGCAGGTCCCATCCCTCTGCTCCTCCTGGGTGTAAAGCACAGCGCTGGCGCCTCGGCGTACCCTCTGCCAAACAGCACCGGTTCCTTCGAGTGTGAGTTGTTGCTTCGGATTCCTGAAGAAAAAGCTCCTTCGTAAGACCAAAAGGGAGACCAGGAGCTTTCGGTGCGGTGCTCATCACGTGGGCTTTCACGCTGCCTTTTGAAAAAGCAGTGCAAAGAATGGAGGAAATTCCGTTCGTCTGCTCGAGGACAACCGAGGGGAAATGTGTATTAATCTCTCCGAGGACAAACGCGTGTATGTATATTGATTTTTCTTAACCTTTTGTTTTGTTCGGAGCTGCTTGAAGCAGCTTTTGTAGTCTTGAAACAAGCAACCTGGCATTTAGCGAACGCTAGGTTTTTTTCTGAAAGATCTTGTCAGGCTTTTAATTGGTGAATGTCTGCCTCTTATTTATTGCTAGGCGTTTCTCCTTCCAATTGCTCTTTTTTTTAAAGCTGGCCTTTAATAGCTGCTTTAATTGGGAGAAAACAAACTTTCGCAGTGACTCCGTAAGACCTCATTGAAATCTTTTAGCGAAGCGTTCACGCAGGCAAACACGCGTGACAGATGTCAAGGAGAAGTAAAAGTGAGGCAAGACGTAGCGCGTTTCCTACCTTCATGTCTGCAGGAGTTGAAATTGCAGGCGAAACCCTTGAACATATTTTATTTTTTCACAGGCGAAATTCTTCTTTTCCCTTTTAGTGGTTTCTGGCCGTTATTTTCATTACATTTACAGTGAGCTTCGTTAAATGGCTTCCTCCTAATGACCTGGCGTTTGATCTCCTCGTTCCGTCGAAGGCAATAGAAGCGATATCCCAGTTTGTGATGTAGAGTGGGAAAGATGGATGTACAGCTGATGCCCTCGCTCGTACGGCTGGGAAATAGCTGCTACGAGAAATAAAGCCAAGTTATTCCGATCTGTGTGGACGGTAACGGTCTCTTAAAACCGCTTTTATTGCTAATAGTGTTTTCCAACGTTATGAAAGCGGTAGTTCTACAAGATAAGTAGCTCAGAAACGCACTGGGAACAAATTGCGTGTGGCAGAATGTGGTCCTAAACGATAAATTTTCCTGGAGTGGTCTTGGGACGCTTGCGTGCAGTGTGCGCGTGGGAAATGTGGGGCTGGGCGCAGCTGCTTGGTTATGTTTAATACGTTTTGGTTATGTTTAACAGCAGGTTGGGGTGCCCAGCGTATGCAGGTGTGGCCGTGCCATGGGAAGCTCAAGGTGCGTGGCCTTGCAGGCTGTGTTTTAGCTTTAGGGACCGCCCCGTGCAGAGCTGGGGCTGAGCCTGCCCATAAAAAACAGGGAAGCAGGAATGGGTGGTTTCGTTAATAAACGGTTGCGAGTCCTGTGGCTTCTCCTCTTTCGAAGACATCGCCTCCGACAACCCTTCCTTCCAGGGCGGTACTGAAACCTCCAAGTTAAAGATGAAATTTCCGAAGCCATCCATTTGCTGATGGGTGCGGGGCTGCCCTTCCGCTGCCGGGTGGTCGCAAGGACAGATTCGTGGCACGGGGAGGCTAGCAGCTCGGAAACACTCACCTCTTCGTCCTCCAGGTCGAGACAGCGTTGTACAGCTTGTACTCCTGCAGATTTGACCACGCTGGTGCTTAGGACTTGTTTTTTCTCCCGGGAGCTGGTGATTCACCTGACAGCGGTGCTGAATTTTGGGGTCGTAGGGCAGTTGCAGTAAAAGGTAGGAAATTAGTACCTGCGCTCCCAGCGGAGCAGTAGCTGCGTCACTCAGCTCATCCCTGGCAGCGTAACTGGATTTTGTGGCTGCCTGCGTCACCTCTCCAAGGTGGGAAATGGTGCGCAGGTGGTGCTGGTAGGGTTTTGCCTGGGTGGGAAACATTTTTGTATTAAGGTACCGCTGCTGGAGACGTGAAAGTGTGTGACTTCTCTTCGAGTTGTCATCCCAAGTGTCTGCGGTCTTTTTTCCCCCTTTGCCTTTTTTTTTTTTTCGTTCTCCAGAAATCAGCTGATCACTAACTATACCCGCATTGTTTGCACTGGCCTGGGGAAATTTGATTAAAGGCTGGTTAATTTAGCAAAATAAAGAAAGTCCTGATGATATTTATTTAGGGGGCTGCAGCCGCTCAGCCTTTGCGCCGCAGCTCTGGCGCGTAAACACGCAAGTCCTCGCTGATAAAAGATGATCAATTTCTGTCGAAAATGCTCTAACCAACTGTGTAAGCAGCATGAAAGATTAATAGGATGTAAGTAGAGGAGGAATATGTTTTATAATGCTCTGTTTGCTTTCTGTGTTTACCAGCCTTTTGAAGAGGCTCAGCTCTGCGTTGCCTCGCAGCGAAGGAGCGAGCTCCTTCTCTGTTTGCACGACAGGGATCTGTGTGTGGAGGCTGGAAACCCACCCAGCACTGCGCTTGGACTGTGCTGGCCTCTGGGTCTCACTTTTAATTTTTTTCTAAGGGAAAGATCCGTTATAATTTTGTAGCCAATTTACAACAATAGCCCATTTTCCATACCTGTTGACCTGCACGGTACGATTTTTGGCTACCTTCTTTCCAGCACCTCATTTGTGTCTTGAAGGGAATTTTTTTTTAAATCTTCTGAACGCTTTGATTCCCTTCTTCAAATCCAGAATTTCTTAGGAGCAGTCAACTTACCTGTGAAAACGACGGGAAAGCGTTTAGCGTGTTGCTACAGAGTTGAATTCTTAAATACCTTTTGGATTTTTTTTCTCCTTCCCAGAGCATGCCAGGCTGGTTCTTGTTTCGTAGTGAAACAACTTTTTGCAGCGCCTCTGCAGGGGTTTCGCAACAAACACGTCTTATCAGGTTGTGTGTTTTGAGGTTAAATAGTGCTGGAAGCTGTAGATCGCCCCACTTGGGACTCGTCTTTTAAGACAACAGTTTTCAATTATAAAATTCAAATAAGTGCTTCTGGTTTAATGAGCGTCTGGAAATGTGCAGAGCGGCGCAGGCAGCGGGCTGCTGGACGGTCGTGCTCGTCCCGGGGTGCCATACAACCTGTTTTCGTCGTGCCCTGTAGAAATACAGCCACGTGGGGGGTGTCGCGGGGCGGCCCGCGGGCTGTGGCACGGCAGGCAGGAGGGGAACGCCCTGCTGGGCTCTTTCCCCATGCAGGATTTTTGTTTTTCTGTTCTGTACGCCCATAAAAACAAGGGGGAACGGATTTTCAGAACGGACCGGATTTTGTTGTGTTTCCTCACGTGTTTTATTCTGATTCGCTCAGAGTTTACAGGGAGTTTCATGGTGGCATCTTCAAAAGGCATGTTTGGTCTTCAGTGTTGCTTGGCATCGTCAGGAGATTATCCTGGAAATAATCCCTTGAAATTCAAGGAATGGTCCTTGAAATTATCACCATCAGACCCCTCTGCCGTGTTCTGCTCCCTACTACAGCTAGCTGTGTTCTGGGCGAGGAGGAGGTAGGAACAAATTAGTGCATTCTACCCTCAAGTCCTTCTTGCAGGGCACTTGTGTGCGTCTTCCACACGTCTGCGAAGCCAGTGCTTGATCCTCCCAACAACCTGCACTGCGAGCCTGCTGCTGCCTCAATCCCCTGATAATTTACAGCTTGACATTGCCTGAGAAGGGTCTAGTTACCACTGCATCTGCTGGACAGCTCTCATCTTGGGGTTTTTTTCCCCCTTTCCAGCTCATCCTGACCTCTTATCTCTTACTCACCTGCTGTTGTTCGCTGTCTGTCGGATTTCCTCCCGCAAAGAGCCCGGGCTGTCGGTCTGTGGGGCTGCTCGGTGCCTCGGTGGGGCTGGCCTGCAGGTGTTAGTGAATGTAACTGTCTGGTAACGAGCCCAGTGGCTTAAACCACAGTAATAAAGCAAATGCTGTAATTGGTTTGTGGCCACGGTCATCAGCAAGAGACGCCTTGTGAGAAGTAACTAGATTCTAATGGGCTTCTTTCTACTCTCCTTTTTTTTTTTTCCTTTTAATAGTGAAGTCTCCTTGGCACGCTGCAGCCATTTCCTGCAGAGAGGAGACTGGTCTTCCTAGACATCCACAGCGCTCTGCTGAAATGATTATTTGTTGCTTCTAGCAACTGCTTCCCTCGTTTAACTCCAGAAGTGCTTTGTTGGTCAAAAATCGTGTTGGTGAAGGCCGTGTTTCGATTTTTTTTTCTTTTGTCCCAGCATGTTATCGAGGCTTATTGTGTTCTGATTTGTGTTTTTAGGTCCTTGGTATGGTGTAAAAAGAAAAAAATAAATAAATCCCTTGCTCTATATTTCCTTCCTGAAGGGTGTTTCGATGATCTCAGCGCCGTACGATTCATTTCATCGTCCAGAATGATGCAGGTGTCTATGGTTAAACATATTCAGGAGGGTTTGTGTATTACTGGTACGTGGCACCTACCGCTCTTTATCTGCAAATTTCTAAGATGTGCAGAGAGAATTATTGTCCCAAGTAACTTACCCAAGCTGTCAAACACTGAAAGCCTCGCCCAGTTCCTTTGGAAGGGATGGCCCACGCTGCATCCCTTCAACTCGGGATTTTGCCCAGGGCTGCAGCACGCACCTCAGAGGCTTCTTGTGTTGAACAGTTCCTGGCTTTGTTTTCGCTGGAGAAGAAGGTGACGAAGCGAAGGGCCCAGGTACGCTGGGCACGCTTCTGAGCGGAGCCTTTCGCCAGGACAAGCTCTGAGCCGAGCCGGGTTGCGTGCAGATGATACCCCAAGCTCTCTGTGTCATCGTGGCTTCAAAAGTGTTTGAAGGCGAGGAAGTGGAAGGCTTACCAAGGCATGAGATCCAGCACGGAGCCGTACAGAAACAGGTGGCAGAAAATTTACTGGGGGTTGCTGTTAAAGTTGGAGCTTTGTTTGCTCCCCCCCCGGGTGATGCGGCACTCCGTTCAATTACGCTTCGCTAAAATGTTCATTTTCTCGATCAGGTGAGAAGTATTTAAATTTGTTCTGCTCGCCTTTCTCGGCGGTGTTTCCCACCGTCTTTAATGAGTGTTTTCGTGTGAATAAGCAGCGCTGAGTGAAGGCAAGTGAATTGCACTTTTAAAGAAACTTGATCCAGACGTGATGGGAGATTGCTCCCAGATCTCCAGACCGTACCTGTGCATCGCGCGGTACTCTTTCCATCTTTTAATCCAAACGTTTGCGTGTGTCTCATCCGATTTCGGGGGGCACAGGAAGAGGGGGCTCTACAGGGATGCCCAGATACTGAAAACCTGCAGCAGCGGTCAGCAGCTGCAGGGACCGAGCTGTTCTCTCCTCTTAAATAAACCTCGGAGCTCCCCACAAGAGCTGCCCGGCGTGTTGCAGGTGCCAGCTTTTCATTAATGCTCTGCAGCGCGTGCTTGCACACCCAGCATCTGTCCTTCCGCTTTCATTTAATAAAAAAGAAAGCCAACTAGAGAAGCGTAATGCCCCCATACAGTTACTACAATGATCTTCCTGTGGAACAAATTCCCCAGCCAAGAAATTGATGCTTAAGACTCAGTTTCCTGTCCGTAGCTTAGCAGTAATCATACTTAACAGGGCTGGCTTTAGGGTGGGTAAAATAGGCAGGCAGTTCGTCCACCCAGCCTAGCTGGAGGCATCAGAGAAAGCAAGTTTGCAGGAATGAAGCAGTTGTTATTCATTAGCATTAACAGTTTGCTCCTAAAATTGACGCTTAATCTAATTCTGCCAGTGTTTTACTGGGCAGGTAGGAAGCTGGCAGTGGGCTGGCAAAAGAAATTCCCCCCCCCCCCAGAAAGCAGAGCAAAGCTCCTGGTAATGCAGAGCTTGTAGGGGAACAGGAGACTGGTCAGTGTAAACAGAAATTCTTGTGGAGTCCCAGATCTGATTGCTGCTGGAGCTGTAACTTTGAGATTGCTGCCTGGGCCTGCGAATGAGTGGTCTGAAAGGTTAACGTGAACTTCTGTTTGCAGCGGTGCAAAATAGGGGGATGGCTAAATACGGGATTTAAGGAAAAAAAACGCTCTAGCAGAGGAAGCTGCAGCAAGGGTGGGTGGATCACCCCCTGAATTTGGGCTCAGAAGATGAAGAGCTTGTGCCGAAGCAAGGGGCTTGGGCGTTTGGAGGTGAGGAATTTGGGGATATCTCTCACTGACCTGTTTTAGTGGTCTCTGTAGAGTAAAATAGGGGGTAACAGAGCACAGATGATTGCCTCACGCTTCAGAATGAGGCTCGCTCACTCACATGTGGGGATGTAAGCTGAAAGTAAATCTTCGTTGTCAAGCAGGAATATGAAGTTCAGTGCTGTTGGAGTGCACTAACTGGTCGTGTATCCCGTCGAAAGGAAGGCGAGCAGCGATCTGAAGTATTTCAGTACTTGCTGTACATGTTTCCGCGTCCATTTCATTCACATCGAGGCTTATTTTGGAGTAGTTCGGCGCAGAGAAGCCGTGCACGGTGGGGGAACACGGGTGTTTCACAAAATAAACACTCGTTTGTGTGCAGTGTGCTCGCTGGGGTGCTGGGAGCCGTGGTGTGCACCCCTGCTTTGGGGCTGGAGCTCAAAAATGAGGTATTTGCAGCTCAGAAATAAGGGAGGTGAATTGTTTCATAGTTCTGTAGCTCATCGTCTCCGTAGTGTTTCTGTCCTCCTGTAGGTACCTGTTGGGCCCCGCGACGTGTAGGACAGCCCCGTTTGTTTGCTGCTGCTGCTGCTGGAGAGCTTAGCAAACCTCGTGCTCTTTCATTTCACAGCAACACAAGGGATTTATTAGCTTGGGAAGAAACTGGCTTATTTTCTGGGCTTTTACATCGTAAAGCTGCGTCGAGTTTCTCGCAGGGTTTGAATGTTGGGAAGTTTGCAAGCCCCTTCTTCTTCTCCTTCCTCCTCAAATTGACGCATCGCGCTGTAGGAGACTTACAGAAGAGGTGAGATAGCGTGGAAGTTGTGCAGCCCACGCACCTGCACGGCTCGGGTATGTCTTTAAAAAGCACGAAGAAATAGCCAGCACGAAGTCTGCAGCGTGAGAATAACTTGTTGTGCTTTGGGTGGAGGCGTCTGGTGCTAGTGTGTGCCGCTGGGGCCGGGCTAATTACGTTGCTCTTAAAGGAGGTCTCTTTTATCCCTGCTTAATATGGTGTGTTTTCGAAGCATGGTATATACTTAACCACTGTAAATAAGATTATAGACTGTAGTATTTTCTGCATCGCAAGAATGAGTGTCTTTCTCAAAGCTCTTTAGTGTTTTAGTAGCAAAAGGATTTCATTTTCTAGCTCGGGGTGAAAAAGCAGAAACTTTGAAGTTGCTGGAGGAAAAAAACAGTTCTAATGAACCAAGTGGGCTTTGCAACTGCTGGTAAGCACCACGCGGAGTGGTTCTGGGGAGCGTACCTAGGTCAGAAACCCTGCCTGCCAGCCTTCTGGACTGCCGTCCAGCTTTTGATGACTGCAGTCTGTTGCATTGCTGGAAGCAACAGGTAAAAGGTGGGTTCAAACGTACTGCGGGTCCTCGTGGTCCCAGCGTGTCGGAGACACTTGTTCCTTCATCCGCGGTGCCGAGGAAGGAGCAGGGCTCTTCTGGAGCTGCGGGGTTCCTGCGTTCAGCTTTCCGGAACGGTCCAGTCTCTCGTACAAACGGTGGAGCTGGCAATCGCATCTGATCAGTGCGAATGCGTTTTCTTCTGTATTTACCGTTGGAAAGGAGATGTTCCCGTCTGATGCGGAGCTGCTGCAGCAAGCAGCGTAAAGCTTCAGGCGTCTCGCCGAGTGGCGGTGTGTCAGGACTCCTCTGGAAGCCTTTCCACCTGCTCTGGTTATTTGAGTTGGATGCTGGAAAGCAGAGATGAAAAATGCTTGTGATATGAAGATCAAATTCCGCTGAAATGAATAGTCCCAATGGATTTTTTTTATTAATCTAATTCCAGTGTAAATTCAGTGACCTCGGGGGAAGTAGCAAGGTTCGCTTCTTTCTTGTAGGAAACGTGTTGTACATCCCATGATAAAACGTCTTTGGGATTGTGTCTGATCTTCTCCTCTATCCTCTCTTCCGTAGGTGGAAGCGACTCCAGTGAATTAAGCATTTTGCATTTGTGTAATCTGTATTTTAACTATGTAAAATCAAAAGTCAATGAGATTTGGCTCAATGAATTTCTGTTTTACCGTAGCATAAAAATGGCTCTTAGCAGACGAACATCCAGTTGGAATTATTCTAATCCTGTTGAGCTCTTGCTAATGAGACAGGCATATGCAGCCATCCAGCTGCCAAGTACAAATTGCAGGTATTTTACAGGAGAGGCGGATTCTCATTTAGAAAAATGGAAATGAAAAAACAAGTGATGAGGGAACCCTTCTGGAGATCCTCGCCGAGTTCATAACCTGTACGTACTCGGTATCTAGGCTGGCGTTTCTTCTGTTCGTGACATGGTTTGAAAGCTTTTGCTTTTCAAGGAGTTCTGAAAAGCTAATGTATATTTATCACTGTTTCATAATCCCGTCCTGTTTTGTAATTCCCCCTTCAAAGTTCTTTCTGCAGAGTTCCCTTCCCAAACAATTTTGATCCTTTCTATTTGGCAAACAGCGTGTTGACTTTTCTTCTTCCTTACCACACATTTTAATCGAACTGAAACAAGCAAAGATGCCCTCGGCTTACTTTTTTTGCAGCGTTAGCAGGAACCTGTATAATCTCAACAATATTAAGTATTCCTCGCTTTGCTCTTTGCTGTGCAGAGCAAGAAAAAGAAATGGCTCCCGTACCAAGGGGCTCAGGAAATTCAGGTGCACAGAGTAATTTCTCAGATTCAAAGTGACACGGTGCCTTTCTGTAGTTAGAGGTGCTGCTAGGCTTCAAGGATTCAACGTTGTGGCTTTTAAGGAGAAAAATGCACGGTAATGAATTACTGGAGTAGAGAGAAGGGGGTGTGAGGTAGTTTTGGTTGAAGTAGGTAAAACGAAGGCTCAGCAGATTGATGTAGGAACTTGAGAAGAACATGAGCAGAAAGGTCTTGCTGGTGGCTGTAGGCGGTTGAAAGCAGTCGTGCTCCTCGAAAAAATGCTGCGGAAATTTGTATCTTGCAGCCACGGTGGACAAAAACGTAAGTTGTTACCTGGGAAAAGTGTAATACGATTTAAAAAAAAAAAAAACAAGAGGAAGCATTTTCAGTTTTATGGCACGCTTGTTTCTGACATTGTGGCTCAAACCAGCTTTATTTCAGCTTATTTATATATTGCTGTTCGTATCCTAAAAAATGTGTCCTTCGCTTTTCCCTGCGTGCTCTTTGATGGTTCTTGAGTACACGATCACGGGGTGGATCACACGTGTGCTGCTTTTCTGTTCCCCAGCCGTTAATCTAGATGCTTGTAATGACAGGAAATAACCAAGTCCTAAAACCAAAACCTTAACGTTTCTGAAACTTCACGGACTTTCAGTACTGTAAATGAAAAAGCAGTCTCTGGTGCTCTTCTCCTTTTAGCTTTGGGTTATGGTTTGTATTTTATTCTATTTATGAAAAAATCATCTGCAGGTATCGAGGGCAAGCTCACGTGAGCGCAGAGAACCGTTAGGTTTAATTTACGTGCTTAGTGTGGAGTTATGTATCCCTTCAGGCATAATAAGTGGTCCCTTTCATAAACCAGAAAGAAGGAAAGGGCCCCGGATGCAGGTAAATTTTCTGGTCAAAGTGATGAGGAGGGTATTTTTGGTGGTGCTTCCTTCCACAATATTTTCCCAAAGCAGGTAATCAAAGGAGACAGGAGGTTCCCAGTACAGGTGTTAATTCTGGGCAGATTTCCCAGGTGCTGCGGTCCGACGGAGCCAGCTGGAAATCCTGGAACGTGGCAGCTGATGGAGCCTGAATCTTCCATCGAGTTCCACTCCGGCAGCACCCTCGCAGGTTAGGATCACAGCCTGGAGAAGCGCGTGACAGCCTGTTAATAGGGTCGTGTCCTTGGTGAGTGCATCCCTGGGGTGTGCACACACAGCAGGGCTTCACCAACATCTGTAACTCTTCCCTTCTCCCCCCTCCTGCTCTGTGATAGCACTTTGGTTTAACCTGGGACTTGGCAAGAGTGGATCGCTGTTGTCTTGTCTTTGTGCAGATTTGGGTGCTGAGATACCCTGGTAAGGTGGAGGGTGCCCTGCCCTGGCACCCAGCGTGCGCGCACAGGAGTCAGGAAACATCACCTCCAGCACCTCCAAAACATCTCCCAGCTTTAGGCAGTCTAAATTACGGGAGCTTTCCAGAGGATAAGAACAAGTTAAGTGCTCTGTTGAGGCAGATTAAGGGTTTGTGTCCTGTAGTGGCAACGCAAAAGGTTAGTGAGGAGATGTGGGTCACCCACGTGGCCACCCCGTGCTGTCCAGTGCCCCTCCTGTTTCCCTGGTGCCCAAATGTAGGGCTAGGGGTGTGGGAGGATGTGTTCCAGCTAGTTTCCTTCAGTATCTGTTTTTTGCCCTGTTGTCTGTAAGCAACGCTTAGATCCTCCTTTGAAACCTGCTGACGCTGTGAGACTCGTGCAGCAGGATTCAGGAGTTCACTACTTGTGGCGTAAACACGCCTGCTTTATGGCTTTTTAAACTGATTTCCTGAGAGTTTCACCAAGCTAGTAGTACATGACTTAGTAAAAAGTTGTTCTGCATTTACATTATTCACCTCCTTTCTGATTCCTGCAAGCATCAGATGCACGTCTCCTGTCAGCCTTTCCTTTTCCAAACTGAACCCTTGACCTCAGCAGAGAGCAACGGCGGCGCCTTTGCTGTTTAGTTGTGTTTCCGAGACCGGCTGAAGAGAGAAGAGGCCCGAGCTGCACACATCTCGCAGGCTGTGGGCACAGTAAGGTTTTATGCAGCAGCAGAGCGAGTCCTTTGTGTTCTCATCTCGTTGGATTCTGGGCTGCTGCTGTGCTCATGTTTTCAGAAAACTGTAAGTGCAAAAAAGACTTTGGCGACTGGATTCCCAATGTGTGCTGGTGAGATTCCAGAAGTCAGGGTGGACAAACTGGGGCTTTGGGATCTCCGTCTTCCCATTACCCTTCGTTTTAGTAAGGATTACTGATATTTTCATGCCACTACTGGCTGTGTGGTGGCTTAAATGCTGAGGTCTTTGGAGCCTAGTCTGCATGCGAGAAGGTGAGTTGTGCTCAGCCAGATGGGCTCTTTTTTTTTTTTTATACTCGCCTTCTCCTTTTTTCAACACGTTCTGTGGTTTCTAAGGTAGGGTCCAGCTGTGACCTCACGTTTTCTTGCTGGCTTCAGAAATGTCTTGGTTTTGGCTGTGCAGATGTCTAGTGCTTTTAGCAAAAAGTAGTCATTCTGTAAAGAGCAATTTCAAGTCAATTGCAAGGACGAAAACAAGCGGGCAGCACTGTCTGAATCTGCTTGAAAGCATGGATACGACTGGAAGTTGTTAGGAATTAAACATTAAAAGGAGCCTTAAAAAAGACTTGTGATGTCCTTGGTTATTACAGGGATGTAGCCGTAACCTTGTGGAATGGTCTTTAGCTCCTGTAACTACTGCTTCTGCAGGTGGATTACTAAAGCCTGAGTAGCTCTGGTGAGTCAAGAATTTTGAAGTTTAATTAAAACCAGAAACTTTGCTAGTCGATGATGCAGGCAAATTTGGTTCAGCTTGCACGGTGTCTGCAGTGATCCACGATTCTCCGGCGATCCATAGTGCAGGTGAGAGAGGATCGATGTTTTCATTAACCACGGGGACAGGCGATATCCTTCAGCATCCGACTCAAACCATACATCAGCTCCTAAGAAGGCGATACCTTTGTGTCTGGGGTGACCATGCCGAAGAAGAGTCTTTTAGCAAAAATCAGCAGTTTTTCACAAAGAAAGGGTGTTCATCCGTAAAAGCTCTTAATGCAGTGAGATTTACTGCCAGATACATTCTTTCACTCCCTTTCTTTTCACCTATTATAGCATGAACCCAGACTTCACTGCAGCTCCCAAGTACCGTGTGTTTAATTCTGCATTCTGTGTGTGCTGAGCTTTGTTTTCTGCCACGTCCTCTTACCTTACTTTGTCTGAAGTGTTTGCGTGACCTCTGCCAGCAGCCTTGGAGCATCTCACTAGTGCTTAGCGCATGTAACCGCAGCTCACATGTTTGAGGAGCCCGTGCTGTGCATTCCCCAGGTAAGAAAGAGAAACCAGGCCCCGAGGATCTGCCTGGGCAGCCCGGTGGCTGCAGGGCAGCTGTTTCCATTTGGACGTGGAGCTGGGGATGCTCTGAGCACCATGGTATCCGTGGTAGGGCAGAGGCTGTAATCCAGTTTTCTTAATCCCAGGTTGATTTTCCAACCACCCCACCATCGTTCTTTCTTTCCAGGTCCGTTTTGCACGATGCTAAATCGCTTTGCATACAGTACGGACTAATTGCAGTGACTTTTGAGACAATGCGATTTAATGCACAACCGGGATCGGAAGGAGCAGAATCTTGATGCAGTAACACTGGAAAGCGTTCCCATTTCTACAGCGACCACGAAGCATGGAACTTGAAATCCTACAAAGAGTATCTGTAGTGTCTGTTCGGCCCTTCTGCCACTGCCAGCTGAAAGGGAAAAGGTGTGAGAATTGGGTAAAATAAAACACAGCACCTGGGTGCGTTGTCGTCTTTTGGGGTTTTGTTGTACATTGTGGCTGAAATTCCCCTGAGCTCCTCGGTACTCGGGTAGGACAGGCATCCTCGTGGTCCTGTCCTGTCGTGCCCCGCTCCATCTGGCGGCGCAGATTTGCTTGCTCACTTCAGTTTTTTAGCTGCTCTTTCTGGGATGATGATCTCCTGTGAAATGCCTTTTTTTTCTCCCTTTTTAAAGATGGAGCCCTCGCGTGGGTGGCACAGCCTGTTGTTTTTCTTTGTAGGCAAGAATTGGTCGCGAACTGGAGGTTTTGGCTGTGTCTCTGCTGCCTTTGAGGGAGAGGGAACATTTCTTGTGTGCTGGTGTGAAGTTCCTTGTTTGCATTCATTTGGGAAGAGCTTTTTGCACTTGAGCTCCTACTACTTCTGAGATTGGAGAATTCAGAAAAATCTCTCAAATGTTAACCCTTCATGTGTCCCACACGTCACTGGAGCCACTTGTAGATACCCCATAAAGCAAATTTGACCTTCTCCACTCAAACTGCTTAAAAAGTCCTAAAAAAAAAAAAATCAAGCAGTTCTCTATTTCTCCTGGCATGTGTCTTTGTTCCCACTGGCCACAGGATTGGGAACGGTGGCTATTTTACTGTTTTACTCTTTTAATGCTCTTTAGTGTAGCACGTGTATCATCTGAAGATGGAGCCTCTGCTCGGCTGAGGGCTGAACTTTTGTAATTGAAAAGGAATAATGCTCTCTGGGCCTTCATGCTCTGCTGGGTTTGTTTTTTAAGGGCATCTCACTTTCAGCAAGTCAACGTTCGGGACTTCTTGGAAAGCTGTGCTTGTTTCGCGTTGTTCAAGCATGTGAGCCAAAAGAGTTTGTATTTTTTTTGTTTGTTTCCCGTATTTTGACCTCATAAGTTCTTTAAAGTGGTTCAGAAGTTTTCAGGAGAGCTACAGAATCCATCACCCAGGTTCTTAAGGCTGTGATATACCGGAGTTCAGGTCGTAACTACTGCAACTGATCCTAAATGACTTTTCTCTTTTTCACCATGAAATATCCAGTTTTCTCTTGCTGTATTGCTGATTTAAGACAAAAGCTTTTGTGGACCGTACCTACCTGTCCCAGGGATAAAGGAAGAGGAAAATTCAGGATGCCTTTTTTGCACAACCTGGCTTTTTTTAGTGCTATGTATGAAATAAGAAGGTGTTTTTCTGCTTGCTGCTGTCTCCTAGCCCTTTCCAGTAGTGCCACCGAGTTACTGCAGGTGCGGGCTGCTGGATCTGGTGGCAGGAGGGGTCTCAAGTGGGGGTGAGTGAGGTGAAAGGAGTGAGAAAGAGAAAACTGCACTCATCTTTGTGCAAATCTGAGAAATTTGGAGTGATACCAAGAAACTTGCCCTCCCCACGCCCAGTTTGATTTCAACATTTTCAATTTTCAAATTGCAAAATTTCGATTGAATTGAAATTTTCAACAGCTTCATGGGAATCTCGAAGTGTACGGCTTTAAAATGAATAAAAATATTCTTGCTGGATGAGGTTAAAATCAAGAGGTGTGTGTGGTGGAAATAAGGGCACGTGGCACGTCTTCCCTGGAGTGGTGCCATGTGTGAAAGCAGAGTGGCCATTGGAAGGCGTGGGTCGGCTTTCGATGGGTTTCTGTCTGTTCTGGTGGTATTCCTGGTGGGCTTTGGCAAGTAAGTAGTAGCTGGAGCGTTCCTTACTGATAGCTGCGATGGTCTCCAAGTCAAAAATAGAATTTCTTCTTTGTAGTGCTCTGTAAGTAATAAATTGGGATATATTTCAGATGTTATACTGTGCCAATCCAGTAGTGCACTGTAAAAGAAAAAAAAAGTTCCCAAGAATCTGAAAACTGGGGAAATAATAAAACGCAATGCTTCTTTTTCCTTGAAGTGCATCGTTCTCTTTACCAGAAGAGTTTACCAGAAATAAGCTTCACTTACTGATGTGTCAGACTAGTAAGACGTGTCAGACTAGTGACAGGTAATTTCAAATTATCCCTGTTTTTGTCATCTTTTTGCCCTTAGGACTCTGTCTACGAGTGATGACGTTGAGGACCGAGAGACCGAGAAGGGCCGCCTGGAAGAAGCCTACGAGAAATGCGACCGGGACTTGGACGAGCTCATTGTCCAGCACTACACCGAGCTCACCACTGCCATCCGCACGTACCAGAGCATCACGGAGCGCATCACCAACTCGCGCAACAAGATCAAGCAGGTGAAGACCGATGTTACGTGTGTTGCTCTGTTTTCATCTGCTTGGTAACCTGTACAAACGTGTGCAACTCCTCTTTTTCCTGCATACTGCTTTTTTTTATTGTTAGTGCAATGTGAGCTTACATTTTAACCTTTTATTTCTCTCCCTTCTTCCAGCTACTTGTCATCATCCTGAGCAGAACTAAAAATTAAACTGAGAAAGCTCTGCTAGCTATGAATTGTGGCGTGGCTGGGAGCACAGCATCCAGTCCTAATACAGTGGTCCCAGCCTATCTTACTGGTAGTTTGTTTTCCATAGGATCTCTTCTTGCTCTCTGAGAGCACAAGTAATTAAAGAGCAGAATGGGAGGTGGATATGAAGAGCAAAAGTTTGCAGTGCCCTCTGTTCATTTACTGTCTGGGCAAGCTGCTATCGGTTTTTGAAGTCTAAAGGCTCCTAAGCTAACACCTTTCCATCGAATCTGTTCATGTTTTTTTATACGTTGGCCTCCAACAACCTCCTAAATAGCCTGGGTGATTCATCACCTTGCTTCTTGCTCAGAGAATATGAATTTTGGCGCTATTTCCAAACTCAGTTCTGTTGTGCGAACGTACATGAACTCTGTGCCCCCGTGTATTTCTGTATTTTGAGTGCTCACACTTCAGTAGTGTGCCAGTAAATAACTCTGGCACTCTTTGTTGTGGACTTGTTCCATCTGCTCTCCCCCTGCAGCTCTGATTACTGCAGCAGTAGATTAGTTTTTTGGTCTCCTGCCCTGCCTTTTACTTCCTGTGTGGTTTGCTTTACCTAAACTTTGCAAACTAGGTACCAGAATTGTTCTTTTTTTTTTTTTCTTTTTTCCCCTGACTCTGGGGAGGTCTCAGCTTAAAACCTTTCACCGCATTGCTTTAGGAGCAGTAGGCTGTGACCCTTCTGGGGCTACGTACTGACCCTTCTGGCTTTTAAAATTCATTTAGCATTTTCAAAGAGAATGACACCGTCCTGATGTTTTCCAAGGGTAAGAGTTCACCCTAGGATTTATGTACAAAGCTCAGCACTTTGAAAGCACAGATCAATTGCGCTAAATTTGAAATAAACTATAGCTGGTGGCCTGTTTTCACACAGTACACTAAGCTTTGCAGAGGTCAAAACAAACATGGGGGGGTGACCTTTTGGTCCAGCGTAGAAGAATGACTGTAAAGGTGAAGAACCTTTTGATATTTAAGTTTCCTTATTAGTTTTGGTCAACATGTATTGAAGTAGCTTTGACCTAATCTCATGGGAGGCCCCAGATCTGGTTTGTCATCAATCTGTGTTACACTATCGGTCTTTTGATCTTCCATTTTTGTGGGAGGTGGGTGATTGCACAGGCGTTTACTCGCATTAGGACCCGTGGAAATGACAGATAGTCCAGATCCTGCTATATATCTACCTTCTGTAGTTAATTCTTTTATGGGTACCTGTTGGGAAAGGCTTGCTTTTTGTCTTGGTTTTGAATCTAGCTTTAGAAGTGTTATCGTTGTAAAACTGAGTTATAAAGCAGAAACAATCGGGTCTGCCAGAAGGAGTTTGGTTCTTAAAGACTAGTTCGTTCCTTCCCCTTCTCTCAAATGTAGATAGAGTTCATCATCTTTCTTGCAAGGACAGGAGTAGCAATGTCTCGTGAGGTTCCTTCTAGCCCTGCAATTGTTTTCCTGACCCAGTTTTGCTCTGTGTAGCAGCAGTCCGCTGATGATGGTGTGCTAGGCCGGTGAAACGTTTTAAATTAAGGTATTGAACAGGGAGGGATTATGCCTGAAATGAACTCTCTGTGCATTTTAGTTTGCCTATGCTTTTGCAGCGAGTTAGGACGCATTACATTAGCTTTTTTGTTGGTTGAGAGTTTTTCTGTGTTACACTCTGAAATGTCTTCCTGAAAAGAATAATGTTATTGTATTGAGATCTTAGTCTTCTCTAACTCCAGACGGAGGCTGTCCTGTGTAGCTGATTACCAGATGTTTGTATTTTGCTCTACGTGTTTGGAATGTGCTCATCTAAATGCTAACTGCCTTGAGATGGACAAGGTAGGAGAACATGCAACTGAAGTAGGACTCCTGGAGCGCTTTGAAGGCTGAATTTTTGAAAAATAAATTGAAAGGCCTACTTCTCGTAGTCTCTCTTCATGTGTAATTCAGTGAGAGTTCAGCCTGAGAAAAGGTTGGACCCTGAGTATTCATAACTTCTCACAAAAACAAGAGGAGTGTGAAAGCTATGTGCGAAGCTGTGTTGTTAATTGCTTCCACATTTTAATACGTGGTTATTGATTTGCATTATGCAAGCGAAGTTAGGTTATGCTGACCTTATCGGGGGATATTGGGAGAACCTGAAAACAGGATGTAGGCAGCGGATATGACTGGGGAGGGAGGATAAGAAAAACTCCTGATGCTTTTTATTAGGCGTGCTAATGTGAGAGTAGTAAGAGACTTTGCCACTTAGAGAAGCAGCTGACAGGTGATGGCACGAGGCTCCAAAGCAAACTGGATGGCAAACAGCAAGGTGCTTTTCATTGTTACGTAGTAGAAATGCTGAGCTGAACTACGTCCTAACAGCTATTTGTTCCACTGAAACTGTATTTTGTAAAACCAAACTTGATATTGCTGAAGGTATTAGAGAAGTGGTTGTACTGTTGGATAATCAGGCTTCGAGAAACGGACGTGTGACTCGGAGAAAGGAGAAGACATGCCAGAAGATTCACTAGACAGATGGAAAATGTTTACAGCAGAAAAATTAGTAGTGGCTTATTTGCTTTCACTACGAATTGGAGTCTTGCTGTATGCCAAAATACTGAATTGATTTTTGGAAAACCCACAAATCGGTCTTTGGTCACGGTTAATAGGATCCTGTGTTTTTTCATGTTATCAAACTTCCTTTAAATTTTCACTAGTGATAGGAAACTTGTACTAGAAACATTTAACTTTGAAAACAGTTCCTGTTTCTTGTAGCTAAAGGAATAGCCAGTAATTTTAAAGAACTTGTTTCTTGTTATTGTCTTATGGTATTTTTGGAATTCCTAATAGAGTAAATGTGAGAAAGGGCTGATTAGTGTTACAAGCGCAAGTTACAGGGGCAGATTTAATTAATCTTTTGACATGTTGCCTGTAGGTGAAGGAGAATCTGTTATCGTGCAAGATGCTGCTGCACTGCAAGAGGGATGAGTTGCGCAAGTTGTGGATTGAAGGGATCGAACACAAACATGTCCTGAATTTGCTGGATGAGATTGAGAACATCAAGCAAGTACCCCAGAAGCTGGAACAGTGCATGGCCAGCAAGCACTACCTCAACGCAACAGACATGCTGGTAAGATGCAGCACCTTATTCTGGGAAAGTACCCACAAGAAACATAACTGGTCAGCCGTCAGATCATCTACGGGCGGATCTGCCATCTTTGTTTTCTTTATTATTCGTTATTTCTCCCTACCGAGTTCCTTGTTTTGTCACTTGCTGCTTTCTTGTACTGAAATTTCTGGTTTTGTTTTCATCCTCCTTGACTGGACGTCAAGTCACAGTCTCTGATCGTGTTCGATTATCTCCTCTTTTCGTGCTTTCAGAGCTGTCTGTACCTGTTGACTTCTCTTGATACTGATGCTTTCTATAACCAGCTGTTTCTTTACCCATTTGATCTGCACATAGGATTTCCTACTGCTTTTGGAACCTGGTGTTTCTCTGTAAGCTTTCTCTCTCAGCTCTTTACTGAGCTTTCTAAACGTTCTTAGGTCTCCTCCTGAGCTGATCTGTATGCTAACATGATTGCCACTGGCTGTCCTTTCTTTGAAAGTGAATTTCCCAACTGTCTGCCTTTATCATCTCCTTTCTTTATATCTTATCAGTTTTTTCAAAACCATGTTTGGTATGGAAGAGCTGTCCTGTTTCCCTCCTGTTTCTGGGAGTACATCTCCCAGAATACACTCACAGCTTTGGTCATTACTCAGGCTGTCTTTCACCATTGAGGTATTGTTACCTCTTACTGTCTTCCTCTAGGTCTTTTACCAGTACTTTTGATCCTTATTCCTCATCCAGCTTGTTTTCACTTGTATTTTTCCCTTCATTTCCATCTCTTTTACAAGCATACCTTTCAATTCCAGTCTTATGTTGGAGGCACAAGTTTCCTGAACTTCTGCAATAATAAATGTCTGTCTTACTCTTGTTCCTAAGCTTAACATGTTTCTTAACCAGGCTCCAGTCCTTTCTTTCCTGAAACTGTCTTCTACCAGTAACTAAAAATTTTACAAGGGGAGTGATGCTCAGTCCTGACGTGGGGTACTGTGTCCAGTTCTGGCTCCCCACTATAGGGGAGAGAGAGACTTACTGGAGCAAGTCCCGTGAAGGGCCGTAAAGATGGTTAAGGGGCAGGAGCATCTCTCCTCCGAGTAGAGGCTGAGAGTGCAGGGACTGCTTAGCCTGGAGAAGAGAAACCTCAGGAAGATCTTATCAATGTTTATAAATATCTGCTGGGGGGGGTGCAGAGGAAACAGAGCCAGACTCTTCTTGGTGTTGCCCAGTGATGGGATAGGAGGCAATGGGCACAAGCTGAAATACAGTAAATTGTGTCTGAACATAAGAAAACACTTCTTTTCCTTGCAAGGATGGTTGAACAGTGGAACAGGCTGCACAGAGAGGTTGTGAAGTCTCCATCCATGGAAAATTTTTGAGACCAGGGTGGACACAGTCCTGGGCACCCTGCTGTAGCTGACCCTGCATGAGGAGTGGGGTTGGACTAGATGAGTGGAAGCCCTTGCCAGCCTCAACACTTCTGTGATTCAGAAGTGAGGGCAAAAGGGATATGTCTGTTCATTTTCCTTTTTTTTTTTTTTTAAGAGAATGCCTTTAAAAAAAGTCCTTTCATCACCTTCTTTTTTATTGTCTTAGTCAATTTACTGTTGTTTGTATTTCTCACAACTTCAGTCTCAGCTGTGCCTCTTCACTTTTTCTTCACTCTTATTCCTAGAGCCTGAAACATAACTTTAATTTCCTTCTTTCCATTTTCTCTCATTTTACTTTAAATACGACTTTCTAAAACTTATTCTGTTCCTTCTGAAGTGTATTCAGCAGTTGGTTGTCAGTCTCCTTGTCCCTTCCTCTGATGGCATGTATAAGCTTATCTAGATTTTTGTTGTTGCTGTCATATTTTTTTTGCCTGATTTCACTTTACTTTCACTGACTTCACTGATCTTCACCTTACTGTCCTTTTCTGTTGCACACGTCCTGTTTTCATGATGCATCTGGTGCAATCATCCTTCTGTACTGTGGTCACAGTCTTCCCTTTTGTCCTTTTCAAAGCCATCTTCCAGGGACACGCTCAATCTTATTCTCCTTAGATTCTCACTTTCCTTCAAATACGAACTACCGTCATATATCTTTCATATGTTCCGTAAGCCATCTGGAATGGGCAACATATCCATTTCTGTTCTATAATATCAAGTGGAATTTTATGATACTTTACAAAGTGTGCCATAAAATGCATTAAATTCCTCAAAATGGATCAGCGATGGAAGGACTGAGGCAGCATATCTGGGTGCAGTCAGGTTCTGCCAAAAGTTTCATCGGGTTTCTGGGGCAGGAGATTAGAGTGAGATGTTAGTCTGATAGTTTTAATTACGAGATGAAGGAGAAGTGAGTTAAGGGTGTTCAGTTTAGGGGGAAAAATAGTACTCCTTGTTAACATTGGTATTGATTGAAATGTTAGTGTGTTATCAGTTTGTTTTTTTTCTCTTTTTACTGATGGAGTTAACTTTAATCAGCATAAAAAGACAGGTTGCTTGTTGTGATTTTTTTATGTAAAAACTGTTTTCAGAGGTAAGTTCCAGAAAAATAATTAAATTTCTATCTGGAATATAAGATAGGAAGTGTAAAAAGAGAAATAACATGATTTAGGAATATACTTAATCTCTTATATATTATATTTCAGAAATGTTTTGAAATATACATTTATGATAGGTTATCAGTTTGCAATATATTGTGCATTTTTTTTGCTGGTTATATACATATATACACATGTACATCCATACACACAAATGTTGTGTGTAGGTAAGCCTGCCCAAGGCCATGATATACAGCCAATATTAGGCCTCCCTAAGTACAAACTTCTGTAGTGTGCCACACTTTTTTCTCCACAATGGGGTATCTGTTCTAAGAAATCAGATTATAGTGATGCAAAAAGCTGCTGTTTAGATATTTTTTTAAGTCAAGGAACGCAGAGAAAACTGAAGTGGAGATTGAACACACTCTTTCAACTGTTCATTTACCCTTGCAATTTTCATTTGAAGGCAAGTGCACCTGTAATAAAGCAATAGTAATCTACCTGTCTTTGGAGCCTTTTCACGTACAGAAATTGCTGTGGGCTCATTGGTTTTTGCCATCTCCTGCTAACAGCACCTCTGCAAGACTGTGGTGCTGTAATCGCTCACTGGCTGCAGGATGACTCCTTTCTCCTGTTTTATGATAGGAATATTCTGTAAAATAATAAACTGTCGGGTATGCAGTGTTTATAGATCTTTGTCCTTTTGTTTCGCTCCTCAAGGTATACAGATGCTCCTGGCTTATAAAAAGCCCAAAGTGATCTGACAATGAGCTTGTATCCCTCACATTGAAATTGGAGCACTGATTAATATTGTTGCCTGTAGCCTTGTGATATGTACAGTCTAAATTAGACCTTCGCAGCCGTTGTGCCGGGTTGATGCAAGCACGCTAATAGCATAATTTCTGGTTGCTGCATCGCATTTCTGCAGTCTGTTCTTTGTATTCCACTCACATTAATTGAAGTAATTTTGCCACTGAAGCATGTTTCAAACCTCTGCATTTAAATTGAAATTTTAATTCCCTTATTGTTTGGAAAAGACGGCTGAAGATGGCTTGTTACAGGTTTCATTATCACTCAAAACTCTCCAGCTGCTGGTTCTAATGTGCAATGACTGAGCAGTGCCGGGAAGAATTATTAATGTAAGAATGGCAGCTTTTCCCAGTAGCATGAACAAAATGCAAAGGTGTTTTGTGACAGCTTACATTTATATGAAGTTAAAAATTTTAAGTGGCTGTTTTTTGTTTCTCATTCTGTATCCGTCTAGGGTAGTGCAAAGATGTGTAATCTGCAATTACAGAACAGCAAACCCTACTGGCCCTACGCACAGGACTATGTACTATAAAGATGAAAGAACACAGAATGTGAATACACGATGATATTAGAAGTTCATTTGCACTACCCTAGTGACTGTTTTGTGACACACATCATTGCTAGAAGTGAAATCCACTTTAACGGGGCAATTGAGTGCACGTGCACACATGTACGTGCATTTTCTGTTAAACAAAACACGATCAGGTGCTGAGAAGAATTCTGACACAACAAGAGCTTCATAAGAAGGTGACGTGCAGTCTTGAAGAAGGAGAAGAGCAGAGCCGGTGGTAGAGGCAAGTTGGGGCTGGGTTATAGCTTGGCACTTGGCACTTGGCCTGGAAGCATGAGCTTGGTTGCTGGAAGGCAGGAATCTGAATTACTCTGCTCTGAGGCCGGACAAGAAGGTCTACACAACTCTATAGTCAAGCCAAAACAGGAGGCAGAAGGCACAGCAGGATGGACAGGGGGCACAGCCAGAAGGATTCTTGCTTGGTGAAGCAGTTCTGGGTCCAGTTTCCCTCACCACTAGGTTCTGCATTGAAGAGCAATGTGTTCTGACGAGGGGCTTCGTAATTAACTCAGGTAGCATGTAGGTCTGTGGTGTTGATCTAATAGTTCTGGCTCTGCTGTTGACCCATGCGGCACCCATCGGGAGGAATTAATATTTTCCATTTGTTTAAATAATCTAAGAGATGAAAAGCTAAAAACATTTGAAGGAAGAAATGTTGTTGAATCAAGTAATTAAAGGTCATATCATAATACAATTAAATGAAAATTGCTTGGGCTACTTTCTTTGCATTTCCTGGCTTTTAAGTGTCTAGCTTTGCAATTTTAATGAGCTAATATCACTTTGTCAAAGTATATAGAGTTTTTTAAAAAAACTTAAGTCTGTTAGACCATGAAACGCTTGCTCTGAACTTGATTTCTTATTGTAAGAGCACAGTTTCTTCGAGGACGGGATTGTATTAGGTAAAACACGGTGAAGCTGCAGAAATACATCCATAGGATAAGAGTGAGGATTACTGCCATACCCAGTTGAAAGTTCTTATTTTTTTATTAAAAGGATGACAAAGCAAAGAAGAGCATCATGTGAAAAGAAGCAAGTATGAAGCCCACTGACTAGTGTTCATTTCAGTTTAAAATCCCACTTTAGTTATGTTGCAGAGCTAGGAGCTGATGTGTGTTTTACTCATGAGCACATCCTTTTCCTTTAGTCGAGGCATTTTTGTCCAAAGTAATAAAAAGTTAGAGAGTAATTTGCTTCTCAAGAAGTAGGCCAGGGAACACTCCAGCGACTCCTTTTCTTTCTTTTTTCCCTGTTAACAGGCTTCTATTTCAGCTTCCTTCTGCGAGGGAAAGAGTAGTATGTCTCCTGTTCTACTTTCTGTAGTAATAGCATCAGGCTTTGCTCAGAGCTGGCCGCGTTCTTACTGCAAATTTGCATTGTTGCCAGTTTGTTCAGTTTCCAGAGTGGAGTGAGTGGCCATTATTGTTGCTGCGTTCAATTAACTTCACTCCAGCTGTACGGGAGAGGAGATGGGGCTGCAGGTAAATTAGGTCGCTTTCAGTTGTGCTCATGGAGCATGCGTAGAGCATGCAGAGTTCGCCACTTGCATCCTTACCATGTGTTGTGTGCAGCTCTGTAGGCTGCTTTGTTAAGATCTGTAGGGTTAATATATGTAATTTTTTCTTGAGTTTATTTGTTGTGACATCTAACCCTTATATAAGGGTTATTCCAGTCAAATCTAACCCTTATATAGGGGTTATTCCAGTCTAAACTAGAGATGCTGACCAGCCCCGATGTCTGCGTACCAAAGCATTTTACACAAAATTGGATATTTTCTCTTTCTGACTGCAGGGCTTTACAACACAACTGGGTCACTCTAGTGTGTGAGAGCAAGGTCAGAACGAGAAGAGATTTTAATACAAAGAAATGCTGTGCGAAAATGATCGTAAAGCTACTGAGGCAGTTGGAAGGGCGAGGTGGCGTAGGAAAAGGAAATGGATACTTGGAGAACAGTGAATGAGGACAAGGAATTTAGCTTGCTATGGAAAGGGGAGTCAAACAAGGAGCTTAAAACCTTGAACATCTCAGGGGCAAAGAAGGGATGCTGGGGTGTGCACGTACACAAGCGCATATTTGGCCTTTTCTTGCCCATCTCGTAGTGGATGTGTCCTTCTTGATAACAGTTGCCCCTACTGTTCGTATTAATCCTCTACAATGGCATTTGGAGTGATTGACATATTCCCAGAAAACGCTGGGTGTTCGTAACCCTGTTGAGGAAAATTTGATTTTTGTTATTTAAATGTGGCTGCTGCCTGTGGCTCTCCGTAGCGTGGGATGAAGAGAGGCTTTCAATTACAAGTACGGTGTAGTGAGCCCTCTTCTGAGGCTGTAAGTAGTTTGGAATAATGACATTAAAAACATGCAACTGAGTTCTTGGTATGCATTTTATTTACTGTTTGCCTTTCTTTCAGCTGGAACAATGAAAATCAGTAAAAGCAGTCTTTCATTTTGTTCCTGCATTTCTTATTGCAGTGCTGGGATCCAAGCACTGCTGTGGAAGAGTTTTGTTTCCACTGAAGTCACTAATTACAAAATATAAGAGACTTTGGGATTCTATGGAAATTTTTTTATTACAAAACTTAAATTTTGACCCTGCTTCAAATTCTTTCTGTTGAATTGCAAACATAGCAATATTTTTCATTACTTCTTGCCTTGAAGTCTTTCCACAGCTAACATTGTGTCTTGTTGTTGTAGACTTGATTGATTGCAAAGAAGCCTTTCAGAAAACAGAATTGAGAAGATGGCACCTCAAGGGTTGTATCTGATTTTAGATTTGACGTGTGTGTAAGCATTTATGCTTAAAGGAACTAATTTGTACTAGTTTTCAATGATTGGCAAACCTTATGAGTTCTGCTAACTGTATGGTCGAGGTACAGAAGAGAAAGAAAGCAGGTTTGTTTTTTTTAAGCTGCTCTATGGACGGGATATGTTCTAGTGATTCACGCATAAACATGGAAGCAGTGAGCTTTTTTCTCTCCTTCTTGCTGATTCATTTCAAATGCTGTACCTTTACTCAGATGACAGAGTTTATTAGCATTAGTTGTTTGCCCCGAAGGAGCATTGTAAAGCTTAAGTAATTAAGTTTGGAAGAGTACTTGTAAGTTCCTTATATGAGAAGCATTGGTGCTATTTATTGCTAGCACATTTTTCACCTCTATTTTTTCTTTTCTTCTAATTTGAAAAAAAAAAAAAAACATGCACTTTGCTAGGCTACGGTTGAAGGCATTATAAAATGGAAGTTTTCTTTCCCTTTGAAACACCTTATCATTTTTCACTTACTACGCTTATCAATAACTTTATCTCATTCTTTTCATCCTATAATTTCCATTATCCGAGGCAGTCTGTTGCATTAAACTGTTAGTGCCTAATAGTGCTTCATTTGCATTGACACGTGCTTGACCTCAGCCCCTCCGCTCTTAGTTAATGCACCAACAAGCATCGATACGTCTCTGGAGTATTATCCTGTGGCTGTTAGCTCAACTAATAACAACCATTCATTTAAGCTGATGAAAGTTTATTAAATAAAAAACACACGCCGTAATGAAGGTGGAATAGAGGTGTCGAGCATCGTTTTGTGGTGAGGTTCAGCCACACTGCCCTTAATGAAACAGGAGAAGTATTTGTAAAATGATGGTCTGTGCTTTTGGGAATGGATGTTTCTGCACGTTAAGCTTAATCTTTCCTGATCACAGATGCAGTGATGAGAAGTTCTTTGCTCAAGGCAATTGTCCCTGCCATGTAATGATGCATCCTTTCTTTGGAGTGATCTCTTAACAGCTGGAGAGTTTTGTGTTCTCATTTACACTGGCTGCCTTTTTAACTCATGAACCTAGGCGTCTTACATACCTTCAGGTTAATATTTCTTTTGCCTTTGATATTGTTGGTAATTTTTATTATTGACATAGTTTATGGAGTTCATTCCCTGAGCCATTTATGTTCTTATTGCTTTAGCTTTGAATATATCTGATGTTTTTCCAGTAGTCATTGGTTTTTCCATTAATTCTTTAAACTCTGGATTGTGCAAATATAATTCTGCCCACAGTGAAACATTGCAACAAACACCAACAGAAATTGTTGGAAGACCTACTGGGTTATGGAACAATATAAAATATAATCTAGATAAATTTGCATTTTTAATGCAACTTTAAAGCCAGTGAATGGTGGGAGAAGAGGAACAATAAATTTAGTTTTCAGTAAAGCATTTGGAACGCTTGGGGTGAATTTAGCCTGGAAGTCTTCCAATGAAGGAAACTGATTTATGGTGGGTGAAGTTGGTTACCACGTAACCTTCAAAATGGCATGAAAGATGAAACATCCTCGTGCAGACCCAGAGGAAAACTTATGCTGAACAGCTCGTAAATGAAGATCTATAGACAACGTGCCTGTTTGAGAAGGCAGTGGTTGTATAAGACTACAGTTTAATGTTACCTTCTGTGACGTCTTTATGAATTCTGTGAAGAGCTAATTGAAAGGAGTTAAAGATTCCTTTAACAACAGAGAGATGGGACAGGGAGTGTGAAGGATTGGAAATGTCATCTTGAAGACAGCAAGAGATCAATTTGCAGGTTTGCATTAAAAAAAAGTCTTGGCGTTTTACTTCAGTGCATTAGGCCCCCATTGGCTAGGCATCATTCGTATAGGCAGAAGACGTTTGGGATGGATGGTCCTGAAAAAACACACTTCTCTGAATGGCAATTAAGGCTGAATGAGGACGTATTAAATCAGAGACAAAATATGGAAGTGAAAAGTAGAAGGAAGAGCCTTTTAAGATTATTTTTACTGCTTTCACAGTACCTGTAACAGTATCTCCAGTCTGTGCCAGTGTTCTAGTGGGGGATACAGATGGCAGAACAAGGTTGGACCAGAGGTGAGCTTAGGCCAGTAGTGGGTCTGATGTGTGCTGAGCAGGAGAGGGAGGACACGGTAAAGTGATAGCAGTCCTTTCCCAAAGCGGTTGGCAGTAGGCAGCCGGCCATTGAAAAGCTGCTGTCTTTTGTGTTGAGTAGCACTCAGCAGATCTCTGCCTTGAATTTATCTGTTGTTTTTTTGAACCAGTTTAAGCCTTTGGCCTCGGCGGTGTCCTGTGCCGATGAGGTATGGAGCTGAGCTGTGCGAGCCTCTTGTAGATGCTATCAAATCTTTGATTTGCTAATTTCAGCTGAGTGCTCAGGAGCTGCTGAGGATTCGAGGCACACAGCTATCGCAGGCACCCCGGCGATACGTGCCTCATCTCCAGCGAGTTGTCTCTCTAACGGAAGACGTCTCGGGCAATCCTGCGATGCAGATAGGTACTTTGACTTTCCTGTTTCGGGGAAGTCATTTAACCATACCACTGTTGAGATTGCTCGGGTTTTGTGTTAAAGTCCAAGTGAGCAGTTGGATAATCCTCTCGTGGTTTTTAGCCAGCCTGTTCCTTGAGCACTGCCTTTGGTTTCAGCACTTTATTACTAGAAAGACATTGATGAATTACAGCAAGTAGAGGAGGAAGTAGAATGATTGATGGGTGACAGGACTGGGGAAAAATTGAAAGAATTAAATTTAATGTAGGTGGACTAAAGGACAGCAAGCGAGGGATGTAATTCTATAAATATTTTAAGTTTGTAAAGGAAAGTAGTAAGTTAGGTTGGGTCACCACCGTTTGCATAAACACTTAAGAAAAGTAAAGGATGATTGCACTTTGTATTAACATGTTTGTAACAGGTTTGCTTTAATGCTTTCATAGGAGCAGTCGTCTTACAAGCAAAAGATAGAAAGGCAAATTTTGCAAAATATAATTAAGGCAATATTAGAGTCACAGGGAAATGGCTTTGCCATATAATTGACCTCTTCCCAACTTGTATCTGATAATACAGACTTTTTTTTCTTTAAAGGAAGTAAGACTAGATGGGATGGTTGGTTTAGAATGCGGAATTGTGTACTTCAGCTTGTTGGAACTTGATTCTGTGGAATACACTTCTACTCTGTTAAGGCATTGAATAAGTGTTATTCCTCTGCCATCAGGTATACTTTCTTACTGTTTGGCGTTCTGTTGCATGCTGGCTGCTTGCTGCCTCTTCTTGTGGAGGTGATTGCATTTCAGTCATGTTAGATGAATGTACAGGTGGAATTTTAATAAAAGGTGCTACATTTCAGAGGAAACAAACCCCGTAAACAAAAAGTAGTCCTCTTACCCCGCTTATATGTCTATATTTTTCTTGTCCTTCCCCCACCAAAGGAGCTTACAGTGACTTATTACTAGCTGTTTTCTTGCAACCTGAGCATTGTATTTCGTGTGTAGCTCAGAAGCCATCAATCTTCTCCTCCTTTCTTCATCAGTGTTCAGCAAATCCCTTCACCTCAAGAAGGGAATTGACCTCAGCCATTTCCAAAATACTGCTGAAGGGGTTACTTTCTTAGTTCTCCATCTCTTACAACTCTTCATATGCTTTTTGCTTGTTAATTCTTCCAAGATTGCTTAAAGATGAGTAAAATTGCTAGCAATTTCTTCCATCGTCTTAATATCCAGTGTGTTAATCAACAGTCGGTACTGTTCATCATGAGTGTTTTACAGCTGTTCATTAGTCTTCACATCCTGTGTACCTTTTCCCCTTTTCCTGTTTTTAAGGGGAAAGAGGCAGTGACAGTCAGGAACAACTCTCTGATCTGTGCTTTTCACGTTTCCCGTGCTTTTTTTTTTTTTAATCTAAAGGCTCCCTGCTTTGGGACCGTCTGGGTGTTCCTGTAATTCCAGGGTCATCTTAGCTGGATGATGCTGCCTTGTCCTGATACCACACTTTCTGCTGCCCACTGACCTGTGGCAACTTGATAGCGAACAATTGCCAGTCCTTGGATTTCTTAAATGCAGCTTTTGGGTGCAGGTTTTCCATGTGTTCCATTATTTGGATGTGCCATCCTTAAGGACAGTAACTTATTAGCTTCATCCTAATTCACCTTGCTACCAAAATACAGAACAAGTTTACGGCTGAAATACAGGTTTACTTGATAAGGCTTACGTCAAGCTTCTAATTAAAAAATAAAAATGCAATTTTAGAGCAGGCTTAATCAGTTACTCATTATGTGTTTCCAACTCTGTAGGTACAAAATACTCAACAAGCTCCTGCTTTCTGGATGTCAGCACTTTTCCTCCATCATCCCTGGAAAACAGGAGTTTTGCAGGCAAAACAATCTCAACTTGGGGAATTCTTAGTTAATTTATTGCCAGTTAACACACACTCATGATCACTTGGTCATGATTTGGATGTTTGAGGTGGGGGCAGAGAAAGAGGGGACAATAAAAAAAAAAAAAAACCATTTAGATATATTTTTTTCACTCTTCTCGAGGTACAACTTAAGTCAAGCACCTTTACTCCCTTCCATTCTCTCAACTTCTTTTCTCTGTGGCGTATGCTCAGTCTGCGTCAGTTCCTCCAGTGAGGCGATGGGTGGCACAGAAATCTGGTGTCATCCGTAAGGGTTTATCTCTCTGCACTTTTTCCCTTGTAGGTTTTTTCTTTGCTGCTCTGCTTCTTACTGGTTTCCTCTGCAGCGCTTGGGTTCTTCAGGTTTTGCACTGCTCTGGTTTTCCTGAGGACGCCTGCTTTGGCGTGGGTTGCCCGCATGCCACAGATCCTCAGAGCAGTCCCCACTTTGCAGTGGAGAGCCTCCTCCATGGACCTGTATCCAGCTGCTAGCAGTTGCTCCAACCTACTTAAGAAACAGCAGCAGAGCCACGTGCCACCCCAAACCGTAATGAACTACTGCAACATTCCTTGGGACACGTAAGTCAGTTCCTTTAGACAGGCACACTTAGTGTTAGGAAGTTGGAGGATCATTTCTCCATGTGCTTCTCAGTTTATCCTGTTAAATTCTTTGAAGAGAGACCATCACTCTTAGGTACTTTACCTTTTTGCCCAGTGCAAAATTCAGCGACTAGAGCGTGAGTACCTTGCTGTTTCTTAAAGACTGCGGCAAACTTCCCAGGTTAGATCCTTATCTCCTGCAAGTCAGGTGTAATTGAATTCAGTGAACTGCTTGTTTAGATCCGGCTATACGCGTTTCAACTGTTTTTTAGTCATTTTCCTTTCCTGTACCTTTTCAAAAGCAAGTTCCTTGTAAAAGCAGTAGATCAATTCTCTCCCTTTTAAATGTCAGCATTGTCTTTATTCATCCAGTGAGGCAGCTGAAACCTTACAGGCTGCTGCTGTTTGTTTGCTGTTTTATTCAGAGGGTTCAGCTTTTTCCCATTTGTCGTACTGTGTTTGTGTATGACTTGACTTTTTTTTTTTCCTTCAAATTGTGACCTACCACATTGTTTTCTTTTAACCTTTCTCAGTTGTTTGTTCTTCATGTTTTTGTATCTGTCATCTGAACTGAGAGCAGGCTGGTGTCCCGGATGGAAAGCATTCGGGTTCCTGGTTTGTACAAACATTATTCTGCTTTGCCACCATGAAGGAGCACCTACCCGAGGGCTTTCATTTTATATCTACTTGTAGACTTCCAAGATTGTGGAGGTCTAGAATTACCAAAAAAAAAAAAAAAAAAAATCCTCTTTTCACCCTTGTTTTACCATACTTTTTGGAAAACTGAAATACTGCTGAAAAACCTCTTAAGGGATCATGCAGTTTTAACTGGGAGCATATTTCCTAACTTTGGCCAAAGTTATCCAGACTTTTAACAAATATCTTGCTGGTACTTAGGTTACGTGTTGTAAAATGCTAAATCAAAACCTTCCAAATTGGATGTTATGATAGGCAAATGTTTAACTACATCTTCTTTTTAAGGCAATTAAACTCTGCTATAAACTGATTGTGACCTTTAAACAAGCTGCATAATGGTTCTGGTGCCGTAGTTATTTTCTATAAATGTACAATTTTTAGCTCATACAGATCAGAGCTCTTTTTTCAGGCTTGTTTCATTGATCCTTATTTTCTAAAGGGTCACTGTATATCACTGTACTTTAGAGATGAGTAGATTTTAACATCAGAGTTGAATATCAGATTATCTAACCCAAAGTTTATTGTAGTGCAGGCTGATTTTTTTTTTCTTTCACTTAATACAGTAATTTTGTGTTTAGCATGACCCCATATGGTATGGAATACCCCTTTGGCCAGCTGGGGTCAGCTGTCCTGGGCCTGTCCCCTCCCAGCTCCTGCTGCACCCCCAGCCTGCTCGCTAGCAGGACTGAGCGAGAAGCTGAAAAGTCCTTGGCTTGGTGTAAGCACTGCTCTGCAACAATTAAAACATCAGCGTGTTATCAGCGCTCTTCTCATCCTAATCCAAAACATAGCACCCTGCCAGCTACTAGGAGGAAAATTAACTCTGTCCTAACTGAAACCAGGACAAGAAGTCATCTCTTGCAGGATAGTAGAATGAAACACAAGTTTGCCAGTGTGGTGGTTTGTTTTTTGTTTGGAACAGTTGCATTTTCACATCTGCCTGCAGCGTTTTTTAAGTTTTGTGCGTTCTTTTTAGCCACCTTTTACATCATTTTAGTTGCTTATGGTACTGCTCTGTTAGGTTATCCAGCATACAAATTAGCAAAATGTTCTAATCTTGTGGTTTTGTATTCAGGGATGTAATCTAGGGTGGTGGTCTATAGCTTGCTTTTGCCAGGATTTATGTAACCTCTAAGCAGGTAAAACTACACAAGAGAAATTTTTTTTTTAATGTAACATCTGTACTAGTTGTCACCTAAACCAGTTGGAGACCTTGCCTTGACTTCCATGAACATGGGCTGAGCCTGTAGCTACTTTCCAGACCCAAATTGTTCTGAACATAAAAAAGCTTTTGTCTTGAGCTCTGTCTTGATAATTGGTGGTAAAAGGAAATGAAGTATTGGAAAAGAAACCAGCGTTTACGTGAGGCTTTCCTGGAGTGGGGCTGCATTGAATCAAAAGACTCCAAGTGTGCATAACATTGAAACTTGCCCGTGCTACTTCCCAGTGCAGGTCAGTCATTGGGAAAGCGGCATTTATCAGGGACGTAACTTCCAGCTTGTCTGACCCCAAATGCGGAGTGTCAGAAAGGACAACGAAAAAAAGTCCAAGAGCAAACCCTGCAAAAAACCAAACCTGCTTTTTCCAGGAGAAGAAAGTTCAGTACGTAACAATGTGGGGTTTTGTTTAGGTGCAATAAATGATTGACTGTTCTGATTGTTTCTCAGGAGGCATATTTGGGAGCTGTATGTTGGTTTTAATGATTAGTTTTGAGAACAACTTCTAGTAACTTGGAAGGTAAAAATAGAGCCTAATGTTTCGAGGGGAAAGCTTTAAATTTTGTTGCATGTGGTTTTGATGATACTTTTACTGGATGTCTGGAAACCTTTTTAATGCCATTTTCCTCTGTGCTTTCAGTTCTTTCCTCACTGCATTTTCATCTTAGCTTCTCAGTTTGACAAATGTTGTTCCTGATTTTGCTCCTGCTTTGGTGAAATTGCTGACAGCTTTCAGGGCAGCGATGACTGCCTGCGACTTCCCTGAAGTGACTGGGGCTTAAAGCACCTTTGGGATTGGGAAATTTGGGATACATTCCCACCTGCCAAAGGAAGAAGATAAAATTAGCACTTAGGTTTACTTCTACCGAAGGTTTCCAAGCTGTGTCTGCACTTCTTGTTGACCCTTCTGTCTTTGTATGTCAAGCTCTTTGGGGAGAAGTGAATTTGTTTTTTGCTTCATCTGTGGTATAGTTTTGTGGCCAAATTTAAATAACTGTTCAAAAATAGATTCTGAGAAGAAAGAGGATGGGTAGTCCTTTGGGTGAAGTGACGGGAACCCTGTACGTGCTGCTGAAGTTGTAGGGTAGGTGGGCTTATGAGACATCCTCTGCCATCCTCTGGTCAACAGACAAATTCTTTCTTAAGGCTAGGAATACAATGACAAAATGTGAGCTTTCAGGAGGTATTTAACAAAATCACAGCAAACTGCACACCTGTGGACTGCCAAAATGCCAGCGTTTGGTTATTCCGTGACTTTTGTTGAGTGATGTCGCGTCACCTGGACGCGTGCGGCAGGGCAGGGCTGCAGGAGCGGCGAGGCAGGGCACAGCAGGCTCTGTCCTAAGGCTGGCAGCAGATGCACACGTGCTCATCATCCATGCCGAGAAGGGAATTTCATAATTAGAGACTTGGTAACATTTTTCAGGAGGAAAGAAAAAGTGCAGGTTCCTCTTAGGAACCACTCCTAATTTCAAAAGCCTGAGTGCCCCAAAGCTATTTCAGGGTCATTCTTGACTCGCAGGCAAGCAAAGTAATGCTGCGTTGATGTATGTTCTTTCGGTATAGTTAATATTTACTGGTATTAAGGGACCAGACCTTAGCTTGGCTGTCTGCTTGCTGTATCCCTCCTTGCTTTTCATTTTTAATGTTGAGCTGACAGGTTCGCTATAAGCTTAAATCCTGAAGTGCAAGCAAATGTCTTATTTCACCAATAACATCTTAAATTATTAGGGAATTATTCTTTTCTTTTTTAATTTAAAATCTCTGCACTCCTCTGTGTGTAAGAGGTGATGCACAGTCGAACAAGCTATGCTATTACTGTTATTTTAAGTTCCTTACAACATCAGCCCCGAGGTTTTGGATGCTGCAGAGGGATGCTGTATCTTTTTAAGTAACTGTGAAAGAGTTCCGTTAAATATTTAGAAGAACAAATAAACCGGGAGAGATGCAAATTGATAATGTTGCTTTAATGCACTAACTTGCCACTCCTGGTGCCTTTTGTCCGTGTTTGTTCCTAGGATACAAATGAAGATGAGCTAGGCTTCTTGTTCTGGTGCCCACGGGCGGTCAGCTGGTCACTGCGTCAGCAGAGGAGCATTGCTCGTGGCCTGTGTGCATCATTGCATGCGTGCATCCTCACCCCTGGCAGTGCCCAAGGCCAGGCTGGATGGGGCTTTGAGCAACCTGGTCTTTTAAAAGCTGTCCCTGGCCATGGCAGGGGTTGGAACTGGCTGGGGTTTAAGCTCCCTTCCAACCCAAACTGTTCTGTGATTCTGTCAGCCCTGTCTGGTAGTCTGTTGCTCGTGTAAAATTATTTTCCGTAGCCTGAGGCTTGGTAAACAAGCATTTAAACAACAACAAAAAAAACCCACCAAAACTCCTTAGAGTTGAAAAGTACCTTTGAACTAGCAATAGCTTTCATTAACGGGTTGGCTATCTTTATTTAAATTGTGTAGTTAAGTGACTTGGTACTTACGTGGGCTAGAAGCTGAGGCTTCCTAAGTTTTTTAGCCATGCTATTACTTCAGGCAAATAAAATGTAAGCCATTTTCTCCCCATCTGTAGAAATGGGAATAATACTTTGATGGCGTTCATATAATGAAAAGAATAAAGATAACCAAACATCATTGTCCATGTCTTTTCTGAACACTTTTCCACTTGATAATCTTCGTAGTTTGTTACCCCATTCTTTGGTTTTATTTACCAAACAGCATTTAAAGTATTTTGTTTTATATATAGGTTCAACATGTTTGAAGAATGCTCATTAGATTTCAGTTGCTTGGATATTGAACCCTTTTTATGTGTTGAATTTTCTTTTAGGAGGAGAAGTGAAGAAATACTACTTAAGCTTTTGCTCCTTCAGAAGAGTTTGTAGATAGAATTGTCATGGCATTCAGACACTCCCCTAAGCAAAGGGAAAAGTCTGGAGAGGTGAATGAAGAGACCTTTAAAAGTTGTCATCTATGTTTTCCTTCCAGGTGTCAGCAGTGGACTCCTTGGAGGGTCCCCTTCTTCAGGTGGAGGGGTTGAGTGATCTGAGGCTGGAGCTCCACAGCAAGAAGATGAACATGCACCTAGTCCTGATAGATGAGTTACACCGTCATCTTTACATCAAGTCAACTAACAGGGTGGGACAGCGCAACAAGGAGAAGGGGAGAATCAGGTTGGTTTGGTGTGATGCTAACTAAGGGCAAGAGATCTGGGAGGGAAGAGGATGACCTTCTCCCTATCACAAGCAGAAACTTTCTTGGGAAGAGTAACATGGATTGAAACTTTCATTTTTGGAAGCAACTTTCTTGTGCTTATGGCTGTGAAGAGCATAAAACCTCCAAATATTTTGATGCCCTTTTGAGCCTGCGAGCAGTCTGTTCTCCTTTCTTTTTTTTTTTTTTTTTTTTTTTTTGCTTAGTGATTGTTGTTTTTTGCTGCTTCCTACGGAATTATGATGAGGTCAATTCTCCAGCATTCTTTTCCAGCTCTGAGGCATATACCTTTGCCACAAATGCCGTGATCATGAGGCTCAGGTCAGACAAAGGGAAGATCACAGGGGAGAACTGTTCATCTTTTCTAGCAAACTGCCAGGGTTTAGAAAACTTCCAGATAACCATAAGGTTACTAGCCAGAGGCACAATATTGAAGTGCCTGGGCAGTGTCTTGCCTCTGTAGCATTTCAAAGGTGTTTTAAAGATTTTGAAATTCTGCACCTGATTGGTGCTTCTGATCAGTGGATTGGGCTCAAGTATAGGCACCTGGCCACCTGGCTATTTTTACCTAATTTTGTGAATTCTGACTTAGATGGCAGTAGAGTTTTTGGGAGTGGAGAAAGAAAGACACTGTCTAGAAATGAGAAAGTGTCGGAAAGTGACTTTCGTAGAGTAGGGGAGAGAATAAATAGTGGTGGGAAGCAAAAGGGGAGTCAGCATGTGATAAAGATGCAGGGAAAAAGATAAATGAGCATTTTCTTATGAGAAAGAATAAAAACATGCTTCTCAAAAATAAGAGGATAGAGAGTAAGTTTCATTAAATGAATTTATGAAATAAAGGATTGTTTGAAGTTGAAGTTTCTAGGAGAGAGAGTTAGCAAGTCCTCAGTCTCTTCCTTACTCATCTTGTTAATTAAAAACAGACAAAAAAAGCTTTGGTGTTCCCAGACTATGCAACTACTAATTAACTGCAGTTTTGTACGACTGCTACAGGGACCACTTATCTTTATCGTGCTTTGTCTTTTTCCCCATTCCCTGTTATGCATCATTGATATGATATATTAATATGAACACTTGGATCAAGGACAATCTTGTTGCTTCGTTTTAGTGTGCTGCCATAGACTGGCTGTCAACCAGGATGCAATTATGTTGATAGTTATTTCTCGTGTTGGTTTTAAGTGTCTTAGATCTAACAATGCTGAGCTGGAATGCATAGCTAATCCATTGAAGTGTAGTATTGGAGGTGTGGAGAGAGTGGAGGTGGTTCTTAGGCAGGGTAGTAAATTTAGCCCCTGTCTTTGCAGGTTTCTGCAAGTATTTTGATCTCTTAGGGAACATACAAACTCGTTATAGGTGCCTTCTCTGCTTCAAATGATTTCTTGCTTTTGTTCCCCTGCCACATCCAGCTTTATGCCTTTCATTATGTGCGCAGCTGAGGCAGCACGACACATTCTTGGCAAATAATACTCTGTGAATTTATTATGGAAATGACGAAGTCTTTCTACTTTCAGGGGAAGAGTTTTCAGAGGAAGAAGGTTCATTTGGAGAGGGGTGCATGTAGGTGTGCAGAACAGGAATTTGAAGGGGAGGAGAAAGAGTGGAGGTTTCTAGAGGGTGCTAGGAAAGCTTGAAGGAGTAAGTAGTTGACGAGCCATGGAAATGGGAGCATCTCTTCTCCATATGTGGTTTTCTAGGAAGATCTTAACAACAATTCCATGTCAGTTTATTATTATGCTAGCAGGAGTTAGTTGTGCTGGAAGCAAATGTGTTGGGAAACAGTATCGAGGTATGGCAAGCTCCAGTGGGTGTGTGCCCTGATTACATTGCTGCCACCAGTCAGACGTGTCTGCAGTGCGGTTAAAATCAGAGCAGTATCCCAAATTTGGGGATACCAAATTTTGTCTTGGATACTACAGTGTTCCCTCATCATTGCTTTTTGGCTTTTCCCTTGTTCACTCAAATGTATATATGCACACCCACTTGTATCCATCTATGGACTCATGCTTTAATTTAGGTTTTGTAAACATCTTGTATCAGAACTGTTATGTATATCTCTGCTGCTTTTGCTTGCACAACTAAGAAATAAACGGATTATTTGCCAAGAACCAAGATTGTAAATGACAGTAAACCGTTTGCTTTAATTCTCTCCCCTCATCCAGTTCACTTGTGAAAGATGCCTCTTCTGTACCTCTTATGGACGTTACCAACTTGTCTACACCTCGCAAGTTCCTTGAAACATCCCAGTTCAGTACTCCTGGAAGCTCCAGCAGTGAGTATTTGTCAGGTGCATTCCTAACAGGATTATTTTGTAGCTCTTCAGCTGATTTTTGCAAGAGTAGCAGGCATATTATCCCCTCTTCTTGGACTGGCGCTGGTGGGGGTCTTGAGACAAAAAGATACGAAGTGATCTGCAGAATACTTGGAAATGAGTGAGTGATGCATCTGGGAGCAGAATTTGGTCATATCTGCAGTTTCCTCTTGGCAAGTCATCCTTCCTCATCAGCTGTAATTAATTACACTATTTTCTGTGCTTGTCCTGGTGTTGATCATGTTCTTGGTATCCTGGACAGAAGAAGGATTTGCAGTCAGTTGAGTTGCCATAGAGGTCTTCCCTATGTTGGTTTAATGTAGGCAGACAGGTATACATAGATGTCTCAGAAATATTTTGCTGTGTTGGAGCCAAAAGCTCAAAGCTTTTCCTCCTTGTAGCTTTGAGTAAAAGTCTACCTAGACACAAGATTAATCTGGTGGTCATCTTTGTATGCCTGTTACTGCAACGGATACTAAGCAAAATACTCAGTTTTATTGGTGCTTTTGGATGAAGCTTTGAAAGTACTGCACAGATGGGGAATTAATCCTTGTATTGTTTCAGTGGATTAATAAGTGGGGTTGTCCTTGTTTAACAAAGGAATAAAATAAAGAATACAGAAATGACCTAGATCTCTCCTGCCTACACCCCTTTCAGTCTTCCTCAAATGGAGAGTATCTCTTCTCATCTTTAACTCTTTTGTCCTTCTTCTTGTTGTCTTGATTCTGCTGTTTCTTGACATGCTTGCCTCCTAGCTTTTGTTTGATTGTTCTTCTCTTTTGTTCGTGTTTGTTGTTACATGATACCCTGCTTCTGCAGGGTTGGCTAGTCTCTGTCTGAGGCTGTGTTTCTACATGGTGGAGGTTTGCGAGGAGTCACTTGTGATGTTCCAGTACAGATTTTCCAAGCTGGAAACTGAAGCTTGGTCAAGGAACCCTGGAATAGAAACCACATGAAAATTCTGGACAGAAACATCAGAATTCCTGCACTTTTCCTGTGTGATCAGTAAGAAGTTCAGTTTCTTGACAAAGATCACATGATTTGGGGAGTTTGAGGAAATAAACCAGAAAAGATGAATCCCATTCCTACCACTGTAAATGTTAACCCACTTCTGTAGTGAGTTCTGCACCTACAATTTGAATCCTCCTAGTTTAAAAAAAAAAAGTCTGGAGTTACAGAGCTGTTGGAAGGCTCTTGTCATGCCTTGTGATGGGGAATAGACAGCAGGAAAGGAGCCTGCTGAGAATGGAAATCCTATCTTTCATTGTCTTCAGTGTCTTCCTTGGTTGTTTCTTATTGCTAATATAATAACAACCTTAAATATGCTTTGAAAATAAAGGTTTTGTTTTATTTGTGTAGTTTTTCACTTTTGCACCTTTGAAGATTTCCATAGCCTAGCCTGCCCTCATCTTCTCTGCTGAGATTTTTAAAGGACTCGTTATTATCCAGAGCTGGCTCTAGGAGGCAAGAAAAAACTGAATCAAGCAGACAAAAATAAGGACAAAATTGTTAATAAGGATGAGAAGAGAAAGAAGGATTGTTTTCAAAGAAAAAGGGGGGAGAAAATACAATAAAAGGGGCTCAAGGGTTGAGATAAGGACAGGGAGATCACTCAACAATTATCGTGATGGGCAAAACAAACTCAGCACAGGGAGATTAATGTAATTTATTGCCTATCACTAGAAGACTAAACTGTGAGAAACTAAAAGCAAACCAAAAACACCTTCCCCCTTCCACTTTCTTCTACGTCCTCCCCTCAAGTGGTGCAGGGGAACTGGCCATGGGGGCTGTGGTCAGTCCCTGACACTTTGTCCCTGACACTCCTTCACGGTCCCTCTCTGCCCCTGCTCCAGGTGGGGTCCCTCCCATACTGATCCTGCGGGGGCTTCAAGAACTGCTCCCACACGGCTCCGTACCACGGGGTCCAACCCCCAGGAGCAAACTGCTCCAGCACGGGTCCCCCATGGGCGGCAGCTCCCCCCCAGCCCCCCTGCTCCTGCGTGGGCTCCTCTCCACGGGCTGCAGCTCCGGCCCGGGGGCTCTCCATGGGCCGCAGCCTCCTCCAGGCCACATCCACCTGCTCCACCGGGGGCTCCTCCACGGGCTGCAGCGTGGAGATCTGCTCCGTGTGGGACCCATGGGCTGCAGGGGGACAGCCTGCTCCACCAGGGGCCTCTCCACAGGCCGCAGGGGAACTGCTGCTGCGTGCCTGGAGCACCTCCTGCCCTCCTGCTGCACTCATCTTGGGACTGCAGGGCTGGGTCTCGCTCTACTCTCGCAGTCGCTATAGTGCAGCAGTTGTTTTTTTTTTTCCCGTTCCTTAAATCTGCTTCTCCCAGAGGCCCAACCAGCGTCACTCATGACCTAGCTCCGGCCAGTGATGGGTCCCTTGGAGCTGGCTCTGATCTGCCATGGGGCAGCTGCTGGGCTCTGCTCACAGAGGCCACCCCTGCAGCCCTCCTGCTACCAAACCTTGCCACGTAAACCCGATACAACATCTCAGATAAGTTCTCATTTTATTTGCTTCATGCAGTGCTGATGGCATTCACCATCGCTTGTTCCAAGATCACCTGATAAACAGTTATTTCATGCTGTGTTTGAATTAAGGTGCCACGGCACAAGCAACAGGTAGGAATACAACAGTAGTCTCTAAGAGCTAGGTTGTTTGTGAGCATGAAATGACATCACTTCTTTGACTCCAAACGCCTGATAATAAAGGCCCCGTGGCTTCATCCTCAACTCCCCTGAATTGGCATAGGTCAATTGAGGATCTGCCATGAAACTTCTGGTTTGTGCAGATCTGTTCTCGCTGTTCATGCTCATTTGCACCAGAAAATCTTTCACCTGGTATCTTCTTTCACATTCTATTACTCAGTGATGTGCTGGCCAAGTGTCCCTCAGAATGGGAAAGATGAAGGATATAATAGAAACCATTTGATCAGCTAAGTATGCATATGGTTTTGCTTCAAGTGCACAATGTACTTATGTATATTTTTTCCGGATAATTTTATTTAGAAGTAGCCTTTTCCTGGGCTGCAGAAGTATCAGATTTAAAACTTATGTGTATGCATAACAAAAGCTGTTTCTGCCTTTAGTCATTTAAGTTCTTTAGCTTTTTATTGATGAAACAAAGTGGCCATGCATATTAATGCATGTCACTATAAAGCACTGACTCATTCAACCCATCTCAGCAAAGAAGATGCCAAGATTTTGAGTCCTTTCTGCATTCTCTTCCCAAAGGAGATGTTACTTTGTGCTGTGGAACCTTTATAAGGAAATTAAAGCAGTTCCTGCTGCACTTGAAATAAACAAAAGCTTCAGTAACATTCACCTGAGGATTGTAGATACGGCAGTTCACCAGTAACTTTCCCTTCATGTCAGTTCAGAGAAATAAATTCACTTTTAAATTACATTTCTCTGCTTGAACCTTCAGTATTCCGAAGAGTGTTTATGACAGTTCCTGCCTTGCCAAGCTCTTCCTGGAACTGTAAAACGTGCTCACCAAGTGTGCAGAAAACCTGAGAGCTCCCTTTCCTGAAAAACTCTTGGGAATGCATCTTAGAAACCCAACAGAAGAGAACCTGAAGTGGTGACAATGCATGTTGTGGTTGATGGGATTTGTAAATTTTATGCTGAACAGAGCAGATAATACTCTTCCTTGACCCAGATATCTCAGCTGTAAGAGAAGAATCTAGCTTCTAGATCCAATAGTGTATGGTGGTGTCTAAAATCAAGTGTAGTTACTGCTCAAGAATGTAAGCCTGTCTTCGTACGTGAAAGTACTTGGAGACCCGTGAAGTTGGCCCTGTGAAATACCGTCAGGAAGCCCAGAGCTTTAAGGTCCAGTTTTAAAGGTGGCTCTAAAAATGCCATTCTGGTGTTCTCTGTTCTCACGATTGCTGCAACTTTAAACGTGTTCAACGAATAAATAAAGGATTTTTTTTCTCCAGTAATGTCATCTGGGGATCTACCCCCAGCAGGGTGAGTAGGTCATTCCTACTACAAGTTAAAAGATGCTAAACCTGAGTTGTCCTGTTAGCTGCTTCGGCTTCGCATTTGCACCAAGGACTTAACCAGAAGGTGGTGGGAGTACAGCAGTGAGTCTGATTCTTTCCTGCCATCGTTGTAGAGCTGTGTGAAAAGCAGAGTTTGTCCTCATCATCTTAGGGTAAATTTTTTGTCTAGGACATTTAAGGAGAAGTCTGTTCCTACAGTTTAAGAATGTTTTGCAGCTGTACAATAAAACCTGAAAGCCTACGAAGTAACTTTTTATGCATCTTTTTTCAAGGCCATGCTTTTTCTCACTGATCCTCGCTAATGGTTTGTATTGTGCTGCTTGATGCATGTAATCCGCGTGCGTTTGGGGAAGGAAAGGGGAAAATCAAGAGGATTCTTAGAATTAAATGCTGTTACAATAGATTTGAGAGAGTGGCCATGCCAAATTAAAATGTGTCTGCTTTTGGAAGACTAACGTTCTTAAAGCTGTAGATGGAACTGTATGAATCACAGCTTTAGAAAGAGGAGATTTGCGTGGGGCTTTGACGTTATTCATCTCTGAGACCTATTTTCTTTTGGGCTTGGCAGTAAGGCAGATCAAGAAATGTCCAAAATCTTTAAGGGACCCATTTCTAAAGGAACTGCCTATTTGTTGCCCATTGTCTCTACCCATGGGTCAAAGCAAGGCTTCAGCACCAGAAATAAACAGATGAAGTTTCTTCAAATATCAAATTATGCCTTTGGGGCACTGTGAACTTGCATCCTTTTAGAGAAAAGGATTGAAGGCACAAAGGGTATAATCTGGAAGGACATAAATCATGGAAAATAGTACATTAAATTTTACTAGTCGCCCATAAATGCACACAGCTAATGAAATCTTCTCTAATAAGTAGCAGCAAATTTTGACCATTCATTGGAATGAAAAACAAGACCCAAGAGTTTTCTTTAGCTGCTTTGCTTAAATGAGTTATCAACACTGGCTTTTCTGGGGATCAAACCAGTGCTATTAAAATGTCTCTCGCAGCAGATTTCTTGCTTGCGAAATGGCAGAACAGCACAAATTAGGGTATCGTCAATTGGAACAGACGTTTTTATAGGGCATCGTCAAACCGGGGAGCCGTCAGGGAAACCTCTACCTTTCTGTCTGTGGAGGTGATGAATCAATGATGCACATGATGCAGCTTTCTAGTGGTTTAAGCTGGATGTGGATTTTGGCTGCTTAAACATGCGCTTTCAGATGCACAGCTCCCATGATGTAACGCTTCTGAAAATGCCTACGTATTTCATTAGAGAGGCTGTGACAAAGACATTGCTCCTTTAGGTTGTTCTCAGGAGATCTTGGAGAAAAGGTATTTGAATGTTCTGCTTCCTAAGCAGTTCTCAGAGATCATTTGGTGTCTTCTTTGAATGAAATTAACCGTAAAAACTGCTTCAAATTATTAGGAGATCCTGAAATTTGGTTGTCTGAAGAGGTCAGTTTACTTAAAAAGACCTTAAGTCGTGTGTCAAACCAGTATGGGAAAAACCTCAGTCGAATGAGCAGGCTTCATGTAATCTCGTATTTCTGTTGGTTTGTGTGGGCCCACACACAGGTGTTGATAGCTGGGTACCTTATTGGTTGATAATATGATGAAGCTGTGTTTAACGTAAAACTGCAAATTCAAGTTAAAAGATGTCTGTATGGAGATGAGAAAGGCAACAATCTGGACTTAGAAATGTTTATTCTGTGACATCACATTTTATTCGTTACACTCTCAAAGAGGGCAGGGAAGGCCAATAATGAGTGGAGTACCACCAGCGTTTGCATCCAGTCCTGTTTAGCATCTTCATTAGTGATCTGGGCGATGGGGTAGGTGCACCTTCACAAAGTTCAGAGGAGCGGCTGCTGCACCCAAGGGCCGTGCTGCTATACAGAGGGAGCTTGGCAGGCTGGAGACGTGGGCTGGCAAGGGTACCGTGGAGCTCACCAAGGAGAATTGCCGAGTCCTGCCCCTGGGGAGGAGCAGCCCCAGCCCCAGGACGTGCGTGGGGCACCCAGGTGGGAAGCAGCTCTGCAGGAAAGGACTTGGTGGGCACCAAGTTGAACGTGGGACAGCAACATGTCCATGCTGCTAAGAAGGCGAATGGTATTCTTGGCTGCATTAGGCAGTATTTCCTGCAGGTCAAGAGAAGTGTTTCTCCTCTTTACTCAGCGCTGGTGAGGCTGCACCTGGAGGACTGGGTCCAGTTCTGGGCCCCCAGAGACCTGGGCATACTGGAAAGAGTCCAACAGAGAGCGATGAAGGTGAAGAAGGCTCTGGAGCACTTCTGATATGAGGCAAGGCTGAGGGAGCTGGGACTGTTCAGCCTGGAGAAGAGGAGTACGTGAAAGGAGGGTGCAAAGATGGACCCTGGCGCTTGCCAGTGGTGCTCAGTGCCAGGACCAGAGGCACCGGGCACAACCTGGAGCCCAGGGGGTTCCCTCTGCCCACCAGAAGCACTTCTGGGCTGGGTGGGTGCTGAAGCCTTGGCACACATTGCCTGGAGCTGTTGTGGAGTCTCCTTCTTGGAGAGCTTCAAACCCACCTGGGCACCCTGCTCAGGGTGGCCCTGCTGGAGCAGGGTGGGACCAGGTGTCCCCAAAGGTGCCTCCACCCTCAGCCAGTCTGTGATTCTGTTATGCTGTGTTTCTGTGAAATTTAGTTCTCAGTGCTACTTAAAAAAAATCCTTTGGGATTCTTCTGTGGTGTTTCCTACCTGTGTTACTTTGTGAATAAAGCCAAGTTGTCTTTAACTGAAAGAAGACTTTTTTTTCCTTCCCTTCTCTTTGATGAATAACAAAGGAGAAGAGGTTAACCAAACTGAATCTAAACAGCAGCGCCAACGTCCAGATTAATTAATAAAAACAATCATTGCAAACATCCAAAGGACAATTTAATCTTTCATGGCTCCTCTACATTAAGCAAGTGCTTGTGGCACGAACGATGATCCTCCCCCGTAAAAGAAGGAACACGGATTCTGCAGATGCAGTTCAGGTGGAAACTGGTGCGTGGGGAAAGCGAGGAATAGCTTCTGCCAGTCCTGGGCTTTTGTCTTGATACCAATGAATGGGAAAATTATTCACTTTAAATGCAGATGAAGCTTTCAGTTCTGAGAGGCGATCTGTAGGGACATCTCCCTTCACCCCTCTGCCCACGGAGGGTAGTACGGGGGCTCACAGTTCGGAAGAAGATTGGAAGAAGAACTTCTCTGTAAATGTCAGGCTGCTTTGATGTCTTTTTCCAAGAGGTGAGGGACCGGTTCCTGGGCCAAGGCTTTGTGGTCAAATAACCCCTTGATGGCATTCAGTGGTGGAAGAGGATGTTTGAAGCGGGGAAGACGCAGGAAAAAAAACAACTCATCTTCAGTTGCCCGGGGTTGGGATCTCGTCAGATCTTACAGATAAATGGGCCCCTGAAGCTACCCAGGATACCTGTTTAATAGGCAGAATGTGCAGGAAACACGGTCCCCACTGTTTCTTCAAAAGACCAGATCTAACAAAACTTAGATAGCAGAGTGGTGCTGCTAGGTATTGAACTATTCACCGTGCTGTTGTTTGTAAGAGATGCAAATCGATGTCCTGGCTATCAGAGGGTGTTCCAAATTGGTTTGCTCTTTTGAAAATGGAAGAGGGTTCGTCTTCGCATGCTGGCAGAGTTGCCAGCAAGATTGCTGCCTTTGGTCCCCTAAATGCTGGCCTCACATTTGGATATAGCACTGCTTCCTCCCTCTCTGCTTCTCATTGTGGGATATTAGGAATAATTTACAGCCCATTACAGAGGGGCTGGGGTGTAATGACGGGGACCTGTCCTCTCAAAGGTTGTTTCGGCTGCGAATGCCGTGCCTTGAGCTCAGAACAACGAGATTTTCATTTCTTAGCTTTAAACAAGAAGTGAAAACCCTCATCTAGCATTTCCAGTGTTGTTTTCCCCCCAGCTATTGTTCCAAAGAGCTCATTTTCCATGTTTGGGCCCGGCATGCTGTGGTTTTAAAAGAACAGCAAGCGGCATTAACAAAGCGGGTGGACCGCGTCCGCAGCGCACAAAGTGCTCAGAGTGCTTTGCAGCCTTGTGGGTTGGGAGGTGAGAGCCTGAGCGGAGATGTGTGTGCATCCAGTGGGACCTTCTGCTTGGTGTTATGGTTTGTGTGCATTCAGGGTGTTTCCTGTATTATCGTTCCTTTTTAAAATTTTTTTTTTCAGTGCATTCTGGGTGTTTTTATGTTGAAGTTAACACTGTAACTCGCCAAATTGCACATTTAAATAGAATTTAATTGAAAAAAGCATGTGCAAGAGAGGGGAAGAAAGCAGTCTGTGACCCCCAGACACTCTGCCCCGATGCTGATGACCTAAAAGCCGATGTCATTCTGCATTGTGGTGTGGGATGACCCCACAGGGTCCCTTCTTACCTCCCTCTTACCTGGCGGCGCTGCTGGTGCTGGAGGCTGGAAGACGAGCGGGTGAGCAGCGCGTGGTGTGAGCTCGAGGTGCCATGCCTGGGATTACATGTGACAGCAAGGAGGTTGGTGTCAGCTGCCACTGAAATAAGCTTTATCTGCTTATCGCGGCGCTGTTTGTGAAGTGACACAATACGGACTCTTTGGGACATCGTTTTCTTGATCTCGTGCTGACTTACAGGGCGCTGCTGCTCTCTGCTCGGAGTGCCGTAGCTTTAGACGGCGACAGGGCTGCGTGCTGCTTGCGACGTGCCATTCTTCATTTCTGCCACGCCATTTCAATCCTGCCGGTGGATCTTTTGATGCTTATTCAGATTCTTGGAGAAGTTTTTGATTTAAGCGAAAAAATCTGTTGAGCAGCAGAATCCACGGGAGTCATCTGTCGTCCAACAGCCCTTGCCAGAGCTCGGTACCAGGAAGGCGAAGCAGCCGTTTGGTTTCCATTCCTATTGGATTTCCATTTCCATTCCTAGGAGCCAGTACAGTGGATGGCACGGCTTCAGGCACGTCCTTCGGAGCCGATTCTCCACGTGCCACCGCTCTGTCTGCTGACGAGCATGGCTGGGGATCTGCCAGGGTGCTGTGGTCAAGGTTCCTAGAAGACACTTACTTCTCACTGGTGTTTCGATATATTTATTAAACTCTTCACCCAGGCTTCAGCAGAGGCATCCTTTTGTTGTTGCTGGGTGTTATCTGTAAATAAAGAAATGTTGATTAATGATGGTACTTAAAACGAGTGTGGTACCAATTGCCTTTCTCCTCTTGTCGCTTAGCAACAGAATTTCTCCCTGTGCAATCCTTGGGCCTTCAGGAGGGTTGTACCCACCACATCCTCTCTAATCCTTCTAGTTTTTCCTGTCTAGAAGCCTCCCTGAAAGATTTGAGTAACTTCATCAACCCCTTGACAGACGTAATAAAGCAGAATGGGATAACATCGAGCAGTAACTCACCTCGGCAGGGTAAACTTTGCTGAATTCATCACAAGTCTGTTAGGCTTGATAGTGTTTATACGGAAAATTTCTCTCTTGTGAAGAATCTAGTGAAGGGAAACAGCTGGGTTGGAAATTTAGAGTTTTTAGCTCCTTGAAACACATTTGGGGGGTTTGTAGTGATAGAACACCTCATTTGTGGATATCTTAATTGCACCAGGCTTCCTCTGCTTCCTAACTAATATATAAGACACCATAAGCTCTGTTTCGAAGTCAATCGAATGTAGAGACTGTTGTGTTTGTAGGGAACTTCACAAGCAAAGTAAAACATCCACTGCCCTCTCCCACCTCCCCAAAATCTGACTGCTGATGTCTCCTTGTTTATTCCTTGGTTGCTTGAAGTGTTACGCGTGGTGCTAAGTGTGGATTTCATTAGTTTAAATCTTGGTTTTTGCTTTTTAAACCATATTGCAGTGCGAGAAACGAGCCTTCTGGAAATTAAGGAAGATATGGATCTGGATCCAGAGGAGAACAGCACTGTCTTCATGGGCATACTCATCAAAGGGCTGGCCAAGCTGAAAAAAATCCCTGAAACAGTGAAAGCCATCCAGGATCGCCTAGAACAAGAACTCAAGCAGATTGTTAAGCGCTCCACAACCCAGGTGGCAGACAATGGTTACCAGAGAGGGGAAAATATTTCCCAGGAAAATCAGCCTAGGTAAGGATATTTCGACACTGAAACTTGGTTGCTGTAAAAAGAAGTCTAGAGAAGGGTGTCATGTCTGCTTGCCATTTGAAGGAATGACAATAATGTTTTTTGCACCAGCAGAGATCTGAAATACTAACATTTTGAGAAACCCCTGTGTCTTGATGAAAGGCTTGATGTGCCCTGAGCACCTGAAAGACTTGGGAATATAGGAAATACATTCAGAAAGGGGAGGTATTTGTTGCTCTCAACTAAGGATGTGGGTAAGGGAGATGCTTCCTTCTGTGCTTGGCTGTAGAAGAGAATCTTTTGGCTAAATGGATGTTTGAAATGCAGATTTGAAGGTGGGAGCACAGTAGAAGCCAGCATTACTTAAGTAGTAAGAGGTATATAACGTTAAGCACTTGATTATTTTTTTAACCTTAACCTTCCGTTTTAAGCAGCTTTACAACAGATTGAATGGTAATGCTGTCTCAGATTGCTGGTATGTATGGTGCAAAGAACACTCGGTGCCAAAACAAATATTATAGTCTTGTGTTGCACTGAATCATGACTTTACGCTTGGTGCTGATGCCAGAGAAATTTTTAAGTTCATACATAATAGAACTTTGAAAGAGAAGATTCAGCTCAGTTATTTATTTCAAGTGGAGCAGAGTCTAATTAAGCTGGTGCAGGTACAAAGCTTAGAAATCATATATGGAACTAATTATATCAGTAAATATATGGCCAAGTTTCTAATTGTTTTGCAGCCCCATTTACATTAATAGCAAAGTGTGGAAGCCAACCAAGAACTACGTTTTTGCTCTTCTTCAGGAGTCACTAAAACAGGACTCCATAAGGTCTAGCTATCAATTTTAGCTGAAGTCTTAATTTGTGATACTGCATGTTGCAGTGATCACTGCCCAAAGGGAAATAGTGGAGAAGAAGACTGAAAACAAAAATGTGTGTCTTCATTACATGTAATACTTATAATGGAAATTGAAATTGCTCCCAAGGAAAAGTTTAGCTTGGTAAAGAATTCTTCTTCAATTCCTGGCATTATTGCCGTGGAAACAATTATGTTGTGAAGAATTAGTAGCCTTATGGTGCTGAAGAATTAGTAGCCGTATAGTACTGATACCTTGGTGAAGCCACAGCAAGTTTTTTTGGGTGGATCAGAAGGCAGAATTTTCATCTCTGATATCATGATGGAACTTAATGTATGCTTGACACTTGTTTTATGAATTGGTCTTGAGAGGTGACATGGGTATTGGTTGCCCATTGAAATTGATAAAATTGGATCATATCATATTTTAATGATGTTAACCTGCCCAGAGGGCTAGGTAAGGTACAGAAAACTTTAATGGGTTTTGGCATGTGATTAGTAGGAGTTTATGAGCCCTTAGGATGCTTATATTCCAGAGCTGTGGAAAGTGTCTTTAATTCATGTCGAATAAGGAGATAATTAGAACAGTTTCTAAACCAAAATTGCATGAGAAGTTTACAGCAAGGAGGTAAATTCATTTATATTGAAAAGAATAAATTATAGTCTGGAAAAGTATACCACCCCTTAAATTATCTACAATTTAAAATTAGAACTATGTGACTTTTTCCTGCTGTCAAGGAAAAAAACAAAGACATAACAACGAGGTCCTCATGTTTCAAGAGAGCTCTGTAAGACCCCAAATTTGAGCGTGATGCAGCGCCTGAAACTACGTAACTGTTCATTAGCCTGTCAGCCACGATGCTGATTTGACCTTAGGATTTGGTGAGTAAAATGCTTTTCAGTTCACCTGAAAACTAGTTATGCATGAATGCCTCTCAGTCTCCTAACACTGAGCTCAGTGCCTTTGTTCTTAAAGGTATCCATAAAAAAATTCTCCCTTCTGGCAAATCAAATGACTAATGAGATGACAGAGGGGGTCTGAGGGCAGGGCAGGTTGAAGGCTGTGTATTGAACCTTCCGGTGGACAGCCTCCCTTCACTTCGTTAGGTACGCACAGAACACGTTCGATGCATTTCTGCATCGTCGTCTGGTAGCCCTCAAGGGTTGGCTCGTGTCTTATCCCTGTAAAAAGGGTGATACTTCACTCCACTTGATAATCTCTGCCTCTGGTGTAATTCTTTTGGGGTAGCCACGTAAAAATAAGGTAGAGCCCCCTCATTGTGCAAGAGCTGAAAAAGAGATCAGGCACCGATCTTCCATTATTATTCTTTTTGACTACCTTTTGTGTGGCCACCTTTTCCATTTATATATAAAAAACATGAATTGCCCCTAAATTTTTGAGATCAAGATTTTTTTTTGTTATGACTCAACGAGCTCCCAGGGAGTAACGATGTGTCTTATGTACTTCCAGGTGTTGTCTTCACAGGGCCAACAGGCCAGTGGGCTCTTGGCTTAGATCTTCAGAGGTTCACTGAGTTCATTCTCTTGAAGTCCTGTAGCCCCTGTATGCCTGCCAGGAGCAAATCTTGTCCGTGCTGTTGGGTACTGGGCTTGTTAATAAGCACAAGAGGAAGCAGCAATTGCAGCACTGATAACATGTGGTCCATTCTGTCTTGGGCATGTTGTCCTTGTCCTTTGGGTTGAGCACTCCTCTCCTTGGTAAGCAGTCTGGCTGCATGGAGAGCTGGTGTGAAACTGGAATGACCTTCATATAGCAGCAAAAGGATGTTTTTACCAGTGAGCTCACAGAAGAAGGGCTTGCATGGTCCCCTGACACAGCTGATGTTCAGGTTTCCTGAAGCACACAACATGGGTGCAGTAATGCCATACACCTGATTTAGAGTAGGTCTAACTAGGCAGAACATGTTTGGCTGTACTTTGCTATGAAAATAAGCCCTCTTTACTCAGGTACATTTACCCCCATGAAATGTGAATGACATGATGTAGAAATTTGACACATGAATGTATTAAAACCTGTTAAGGGCAGTAGCAGCTTCCTAGTAGTTCCTTGTCCCTGGTGGAAGATCATTTTGAAAATTAAACTTGAATCTCACCCAGTTGCAGTTGTCTTCAGCTTTAAGTGGCTTTTTTATTTTATTTTTTTAAATTGATATCTGTGCTTGGAGCAAGTTTATGAAAAAGTGCTTAAATGTAGGAGTTGCCATTGACTTATCTTTGGTTAGTGGCTCACTAGAGTGTAATACCTGCTTGTTTAGAAATGTGTATCTTGGGTCGCAGAGGACAGGGTATCATAGACAAGCCCATGCTGCCTTAGCTTGGAGTACTGCTATGTCTTAATGAATTTGTGGGTATCTCCTGAGGTGAGGAAGGCTGCTGACTTTAGATGAGTAATAATCCAGACGCGTGCCCACTTGAGGGCCAGATTTATGGGACAGGTTTTCGGGAGGGATACATTGCCTGAGCCTTACTTGTAGCTGAAAACCTGACCAAAGACGAAGAGGTGTACTGATGATTTTGTACCTAAATCCTACTGATTGCATTCAGTGCATTTTTCCCTACATGTTTGTAAGACACTTCTGGCCTTTTATTTAATCTCGAAGCTCTAAAATAAATATAGAAATTATACACGCACCACCACTCTGACCAGGCAAAGGACGTTATTGCTGCAAAGACGCATGGATTGTCATTAGCAACCTCATTCAGGTGTCAGCAGTCGCTTTGCATCGATTCATTCTCTGTTAGTGCCCAGACAATAGGAGTTGCTTCCGGGTGTGTGTCACTGTCTCTCAGCATATTTACCATATTTCTCGGTGAAGGGGTTACGAGATTGCTTTGACAAATTGCCCAAGCCAGGCTCCTGTCATTGTCTGTATGTGTTCTGCGTAGGTCACTCGGTGCTGCAACCCCGTGTGCATAAAATCTAGGCCATATTATTTTATGCTGTTTTGTCTTATTTGCTGTCTGACACTGGCTGAGTCTGCGTCTCTTTTGGGTCACCTTGTTTCAAAAACAGCCTGATGGATTAGTGTACAGAGAAGGGCTACTAGTGTCCAGAGAAAGGCTACTAAGATGGTGAAGGGCCCAGAGGGGAAGACGTACGAGGAGCGGCTGAGGTCACCAGGCCTGTTCAGCCTGGAAAAGAGGAGGCTGAGGGGAGGCCTCATGGCGGCCTGCAGCTTCCTCACGAGGGGGAGCGGAAGGGCAGGCGCCGATCTGTTCTCTTTAGTGAGCAGCGATAGGACCCGAGGGAATGGTGTCAAGCTGAAGCAGGGGAGGTTCAGGCTGGACATCAGGAAGAGGTTCTTCACCGAGAGGGTTGTCGTGCACTGGAGCAGGCTCCCCAAGGATGTAGTCACGGCACCGAGCCTGTCAGAGTTTAAGAAGCGTTTGGACTGTGCTCTTAGTCATACGGTCTGAATTTTTGTGTAGACCTGTGTGGTGCCAGGAGTTGGACTCGATGATCCTTATGGGTCCCTTCCAACTCGGGATATTCTATGCTTCTGTGATTTAGAAGACTTTTAGAGAAAATAAAATAAAGGTTAGAGGTACAGGCTAATTTGAAAACAGAAGTGGAAAAATGATTTTGGTTGAGAATGGAGGATGTACCACGGTGTTAGTGAGGCCGAAGGATGTGGCTGGGGGAGCTTCATTTCTGTCAGTCTATGCCACGAGAACAGGCAGATGGGAAGACCAAATAACTCTGTTCAGTGTAATACCATCTTAGTAATGGCTTCATAAATAAGTTGGTAATGTGAGATGAAGCTCACTTAGAATCAATAAAAATGAATTTGTCAAACTATCCAGCTAGTTTGGTTCTGCAAATTCATACTTTCCTGGGTCAATAATGAGGTATGTAGAGAATTAAATTTTCATTAGCAGTGGGATGTTAGTAGAGCTTAGGCTTGCAGTGCTAATTTTTCTGAGTGGCAAAGAACCCATTTGACCCCACGAGGCCACCTTTTTGGCATTTCTATCAAAGCCGCGTGTTGGTTCCTCAATCAGGAAATTTCTCCTCTTTCCCAATGCTCCCACACCTGCTTTTCCTCCTCGTGTTGCTGGCTTGTGGCTGAGCAGCCACCTACCCTAGCTGGCTCTTCACCTCTCTCTGGTACTTGCTGTGTGAAGCTCTACAATCCCGTAGGGGCTGTTGAAGCCATAGTCACCTCTCCCATGGCCCAGAATAGGTTGGAGAAGGTACTTGCATAAAAACAGTGAAAGATTTTTTCAGGCAGCCTTTTCTGCACATTGCTGTATCTTCTTCACTGATAACAGCAGTGATGGGGCAACAGTGCTCAGGGAGAAAGTTGTGTAGACCTTCCTTCTGTAGGAGCAACTTCTCTGCCTTGGGCAGGGTAGTTATTGGGCTTTATACAAAACCTAAATGGAGGAGAATGACTTTCCTCCCACACCGAACTTTCTTGTATCACTTGTATGTCCTATACTTTTGGTTATCTCCTGACCGTCTTATTTAAATATGTAAACACCTGTAAAAAAATGTAATAGTTTTCTCTTTCAGTGCCAACAACACTTATTCATTAGGCATTTTCACATTTCCTAAGAAGGAAATTGATATACCCACCAGTTTTTCGGATTGCTTAAATGAATGCCTTAGTTCTATAGCCACTTAAGGTATGGCAATATTAATGTCTTTGTGTCTTCTATGAGTATGACAATTCCTAAAAACATCAACTTATTAATGTTACCTACATTCTGACCACAGAACAGAGAGTACAGAGACCTGGTCACTGTACTCTACAGGACTTATCCATGGGCTCTTTCAGTCGTATCAAGGTGCTCTTCTGCTTACCCATTTGAGCTGTATAATTGACGTCACTAGTAGGTGGACGGTCCATGTGAGATCTGTGGGAGAGTTACATATGTGCAGCATTATACAGCTGTGTGTGTGTATATGTACATATAATGAACTGATGGTTGTGTTTTTGATTAATAGCAAGCTTCTGTCCTTTGCAGGCTAGAAGTTTAGGCTAAGGTAGGTGGTTTTAGCCACAGCATCATGCCAGATGACTCCTGCTGTCTGGTGGTACCAGCAGCAAATGTGCAGCAGCTTCTCAGATTCTCCAATTAACTCTCCAGCTTCTGGCTTAAACAGCTGACGAAACTGGGTGTATGCAGATACTTTGCGTACTGAATGAAAGTGTCCAAGGCACAGATGCACACCTTATTAGTGGTTGTTAACAAACAGAAGGCTGTAGTGTGGTGGTTAATGAGTGAAGGCAGCTCTGCTTCTCCTGCAGATCTTCTGTCCTCCTCTGGGGACAGTAACCTCTGCTGGGAAGACACAGCAAGTGCGTGGTAATTCCTAAACTGCTGTAGTGAAATGCAGTGGAGCCTGTCTGTCAGAGCTTGGAAGTGCCCAACATAGGGATCTGGGAAGTGTTACCTTCACTTTGTGTTGGGGTTACACACGTACTTGCATTTCTCATTAAATGGCAGTGAAGTTACCAGAATGTTCCTTTTCCCAAACAATAAGACCAAAAATAACGAGTCATTGCCTTATCACAAAATATGTAGGACTTGGCAAAGGTACGTTAATTACAGTAATTGGGCAGTAAAGAAGCTATAGGAGCAGATAATGTGCTGTACATTTTGATGAGGTTATAGCTGTATCATCTTACAAAAAAATCTTTATAATTGACACAACTGAAGAGCTTGATGGTTTAGGTTTCCTGTTGTTTAATCCCTTTTTTTAATCTTTCATGTTGTTTAAAACCTTCCATACTGCTTATTTCATAATTTAAAATGAATATCTTGCATTATTTTGTACAGGTAAGTAAATTCTTATTGGATTGACACTCTTCCTGCCTTCTGGGGGAAAGGCAGGTGGTCTCCATCCCTGTCTGCTGCTCTACCTGGGAACTTAAAATGGTCTCTACTACTATCATGGTATTGAAATGTTGTGTAGTTATGAATGTATTTGTCTTTCCCACACCCCCAAGTTGAACACACTAAAGGTGAAGAGCTTGTGTATTGAGGATGGTGTGAAAAGGAAGGTGCTCAGAAGTATATGGGTACCAAACTTGAGCTGCTAACCGCCGAAGCTAATCACCTCGAGCCCCCAGGGGGTTTGAAGCTTCCCTGGTTGCACAGAGCATCTGTCGCAAAGCAGGGCCTGAAGTCACAATCCTGTGACTCCTGCCCACTGCTCAGATGTGCCGCGTGACAGTGTGCTCTCAGTGTCTTCTGGAGAATGAGTGGACGTTGTCTTGGTGGTTTTCAGGTTGCTGCTGGAACTGCTAGAGCTTCTCTTTGACAAATTCAACGCTGTGGCTACTGCACACTCTGTCGTCCTTGGACACCTTCAGCAAACAGTGGCCTCTCCTTGCAGCCAGTATGATGGTGATATCAAGCTCTACGACATGGTCGATGTGTGGGTGAAGATCCAAGATGTCTTGCAGGTAAGAAGCCTTCAGGTGGGCACACTTTCAGCTTGGGACAGATTTTTTAAACTAGAATATCACAGAAAACAGTTCTGTCATGTTCAAGAGACAGCTGGACTGCAATTTGTCTTGATTTTTGGTAAGTGGGCACATTTATAGCAGACTTTTAAATTCCAATGAGCTTAAATATCAGCAAAAAAAACCCTGTGGTTTCGTCCTTGTAGTGTATGGAGAGGTTGATTCCTTTTGCCTACCAAGTGATTTAGCAGAAGCTTTCAAACAGTGACATTTTTGTTCCATGTTACCATGTCATGCCTGTCTCATAAAGTGTCACAGCTCTAATCGCTTGTCTTCTCTTGTCATCGTGCCTTGGTTATAGTCAGCTGAGACACTAGCTGCTAGCATGTTTTCAGGGAAGTCTTATTTGATTCATATTCCAAGCCACAGCGTACTAAAGCTGTACCGTGCTTAGGCTTTATTTGGTACCACGCCTATCACCTTAGGATCTGAGGCTCTCCCAGGCAGCAGAGCTGTCTGTCACACGTCTGTTCTCTCCTACTTGTGAGGCCAACACACACTCTCATTAGATTGTTTTTATTTTTTTTTTCATGTATTTGTTTTGGAATTTCCCCTATGTCTAATACACAGATGTACACCTCACCCAGTATTTGCTAGAGGAGGTCGAAGAAATTAGCCTGGCGTAATTTACGAGAAGTGGCAAGATTTATTTTGATCATTACACTTCTGTCCTGTTCCTACACACAGTAGGAGCTCTCTGGCTCCTACACACATTTTCATTCTAGGTCACAGGCCTGTTTTACTGCTTCTCTGAAGGTTTGTGTGTCTGTGCAATGATGCACACAGGTTTTTTTGCTTACATGAGTATGGCTGTGTGTGCGTGCTGTGAATGCAAATACTTCTTGGACGGGGAAAACCTAAGTTATGGGCCTTTTGATCGTGCCCACTGTCTCCTTCCCCACTTACATGTCTTTCTAAAGGAGTTGGTGCTTTCATTTAAAGAAATCACGGTAAGTTTTCACCTTGATATAAATTTTCACCTTCCTTCAGTATTGTTCTTTAAAAAATTGATTGGGAATGTCCAGCCAGAGGTTAATGACTTGTTTTCTAAACAAAAGAATATCATAAAATCAAAGCTGTCTGTCCCCATTAAAGGGAAGGGTTAAGGATATGAGGAAAGAGTCTGGCAGGGGGAATCTCCAGACTCCTTTCTGTCACCCACCAGGTCCAGAAAACCTTTAAGAGCTTTGAGTTCTGCAAACTTTGCTGTAGCAGGATAAAGCTTGGTACTAAGAATCTTTCAAGATTTTATCTTCAGTGAAGCAGAATGATGGGGCTGGTAATTCCCCCTTATCAGTGGGGGTTTGTGATGGTTTCATTCCTCATGAGTGGTGCAGTCAGGAGTGAGTTATGCTGGCTATTACCAAATAACGTTGATAAAACTTTTATACAGAAGCATGTGTAGGTGTGCACATACAGAGAATGAGTGAGCTTCCTGTGTTAGGGAGAAAATACGTGACCAAGCTTTCTGCAAGAAAAGTGCCAAGAAATATGTAGCAGCCCACTTGTAAAGATTTCATTGCTATTGGCCTGACAGCACAAGCGTCAGAGGGAGTCTGAACAGCTTCCAGAAGAGGCACGGATAGCTTTTTCAGTGCACAAAAGCAGCACTTTAAGCTCCATAATCTCTTGCTGTTTTAGGGTAAGAGATGAGCATTGACTGACGTGGAAAGGAGAAAATCTTCCATTTCTCTATTGGAAGCCTTGTGTTTTTTTGTATGTTAGTTTCATATGAGCAGATTTTTTTTTTTACAGTAGAATAAAACCTTTGAGCCCAAGACAAAATTATTTCTATCCTGTGTTTTCAAATAGGGATAATTTTTTGAGGGAAGATCTTACAATAGTGGCAGGGGGAGCAGAAAGCTCAGGTTTAAAAGTGTTTATATTTGAACGCACCCGCTGTTGGGGGAGGATGAAAATCTGGAGGAAGTAGGTTAGTGGTGGGGCTCATCGGGGAAACGATGCAATTCCTGCAGATCCTAATGAATGAAACTTATTCATCATGCTGGAGCAGCATCACGTGGCTGGGTAATTCACATGGGTAATCTTTGCCACATGTACATTGTGCAGCTCGGCATGGGAAATACGTTACAGCAAGGTTATCTCTTTGTAGTTGGGTACAAAAGTAATAACGTGCGCTCGTGGTGGGCTGGAAATTGTCCATTGTGGTAAACATGAGAGAGTTGTTTTGAGCAGCCTGTTTTTTTTTTTTTAAGCTGGATTTCTGAATGCTTCCTAATAACAGCACAAAGCGCCGCGGTACGGTATTGGATAGGTGGCACAAAGTCAGGCAGTGTTTAGATACCGAACATGCAGATATAATATATTTTTTGACCTTCTCTGTGAATAGAGGAATAACACCGAACTCGTCAGGAGGAAGACAGAGTGACCTTTTCGAGCTGGATGCCAGAGTGCTAGAAAACAAACAAACAAAGAAATCAGTTCGTCGAAATATTAGGGCAGCCTTGTTCAGGAAAACACAGTTTGAAGTTATTTGTACCGGAGCCAGCCTGGCCTGTAGCTGTATCGCCGTGCCAGCAAGAGAGATTTGGAAGTTGTTTAAATTTTAACTTGCTCTTTTTATATATGGAGCTAATTTAGCTCATCAGTGTAGCAGTGGGTGGGATATCCTTCTGAACAGGATTATCGTAGGGCCGAGCACTGGGCTGGAGATTGCTGCGAGCTGTGTTACAGTGGCAGGTGGAGCTGTACTGAGACGAAGAGTTGCTTCAGGACTACACAGCAAAGGAATTCGGATTTTTTTTAGGCACAATTCAGTGTGTGCGTGGCATTCCCCCATCCCAAGTGATGACGCGCTGCCATTTAGGCTTTGTTATGTGAAAGGCAGAGCGATGTATGTGCTTGAGTAAAAGGCAAGTGTGCCTTCTGTCCCATTGCAGTAGTGTCAGGGGAGCACCAGCAGTGGACATGCAGCTGATGCTTGCCGTGATGGCTCTCCCTTGCTTTTAGAACTTGGAGCAGTTCATTCACCTTTTTTTTAGCATCGTCTTTTGATACCATGATGAGAAAGAGGCATCTGTCCCCGTCGAATAATACCAGTGTTCATTCAGCTGCTTCAGAAACGCCACCTTCCAGTGACAGGGTGATCGTCCTGTCAGCTGCTTTGTAGGAGTGCAATACCCTGCTGCCAGAGAAAACACCAAGCAAATGTGACATCTCCATGCGCACTCAGGATCCTGTTATCAGCTTAGGCTGGTGCTGTTTGCCTCCAAGGAAGAGATCTTCTTTTCTTCTCTAACAGTAGTAGTATTTGTAGTCATAGTTCTCATTTTTTTAAAAAAGAAGGTGGCCTATCTCTGTTTTCTTTTCAGAAGACAAGGAAAATCATATATGTGCTCCAGGACACAGGTTGCATCTTCAGCAGCACCAGGGGGATGGAACACAAGTGTTCAGGCTGGCTGGTGGGCTGTCTGCTGAGAAAACATTTACAATGATTACTGTCCTTTTTTGTGGTCCTCTGTCTAATGCTTTCAGGTGTTTTCCCCGAATAGTGTAATTTAGCAGCCTAACCATTGCTGAAACTGTAAGAAAACTATGGCAAGGGAAATTGAAGCCTCCTGCCTGCCCACACGCTACTGTTCTGTTGCTGCAGAGCTGGAGACACCAGAAACTGTTGAACGAGAGAGCCTCTTCCTTGGCACGTGGAGCTCCTCCGTCCAGAAGCTGTGACGTTTTCTTCCTTGTGTAGAGGAAGGGCACACGAGCGAGTTCGTGATGGGAGCAGGGGATGGAGCGGTTCTGCAGTATGCAGCCAGGGCTGGTGGCCAGCAGCGTGAGCATCTCACTGAAGAGCTGCACTCAGTTGTATTTGCTCTGCCACGCGTCTCAGGGAGTCGTGCAAGAGCACGTGGGGATATGCCAGTAAGCTCAGCCACTTGGTGACTTTGTAAGCAAGTTAACGGCAAAAGTTACCGGTCCTTAAGCACACAAGTGAGCAGGGCAAAGGCAGTGCAGGCCAGCAGTCTTTGTACTCAATTTAATACACTACATCCACTGCTTGGCAGCGTTGCTCATTTTCCCAGCAGTTACCTAATTGGAGGGAGTTGATTTGGTCAGATGGTTTCTGCTGGCTTCACTTTTTGCTTGCTCAGGTCCTTGAACTATGTCTGTGTTGGTGAGAGCAGCAATGTGCTGCAAAGAAGGGGGAACAAAAGCTTTATCCTGGCAACTGTCATTCCATGTCATTCCGTGCCTGAGTGTTTCGGTGCTGGGCTGGGTAACCACAGCTCTCGTTGCCGAAACCTCACATTTATGAATTAACTATTTATGACACAGTTAATACTTATAAAGTAAAGTAAGATTCTCGGAGGAGAGTGTGTTAATATGTCATAAATGCCGGTTGAAATGTCAGAGCAATGTATGAAATTGCTATCGCATTTGGGAAGTTCACCAGGTGATGTCTTGAATCTGCAGCAGCATTATTTTTCAGAACATTTCCTGGTGGAAATTAATGGTTTCACGGCTGTCCTCAAAATAATGCGCTTGGCAGTTTTTCTGGTTCCTTTTAAATGGTTTTAAATGTGTGGAACCGATGCCCTCGGACTCCTGACTGGTGTGTCTCATTAATGCTCATCTCTCCTTCAGCCGAGAGGGTGATGGTTGTGCAAGTGATTTTTCTGCAGCTTTTGAAAAATGCAGTTTCAGTGTTGGGTGCATAAAGCAGGGAGAGAGAGCATTACATTCTTCAGGTTGCTGATATTGAACGTTGGAATTTAAATAATTATGGAGCGGGCCACTTGGCATGTTTTTTTTCCCCCCATTTCTTGTTGGAAGTGAACTGAGAACATGCTTGTTTGTTAAGAAATCCAGCACAGTGAATATAACACAACTTTCTTTTTTTCCTCCTGCACGTATCTACTAACAGCATGAAAATTTCAGTGAACATTTGTGGTTCAGGACGAATGTCATCTGTCTGAGTCTGGGAACGGACAAGATAATTTTGCAGGAAGATATATCTTAAATTTTGGTCCTGTTAAGAATACTTGGAGGGGGTATGTGACGTCCTTCATGCTAAAACATTTGATAGCATTGTTCCAACTTACATAATGATTGAAGTTGTCTCCTTACACTCAAAACAGAAAGTAATTTGGTACCTTCCTTAAGCTCTTTAGAAGATGCAGTAGGTATTGAAGGTGGTTGAAATTGCCCTGGTAAAGGTGAGAAAGTTTTCAAGTGCAAAGAGACTCCACAGCATAAGATGTATTATGCATTTGGAAGGGCAAAGAACAAGAGAGCGATGGCGTACCTTCCCTTTTAAAAACCAAAAATGCGAAGTAGAAATGCCCATCGATCTGTTTTCCCTTTAACAGGATGATTCCTGCTGAAGTGAAGTGTGTTTAAAGCTAACTGAATTGCTTTGGTAACAGACACCTGGAAGAGGTCCAGAGCTGAGCTGGCTATCGACGTCGGATTATTGCCTGTCCCAGGCATTTAATTAATTAATTAAGTCCCCCCCTTTTTAATCGAACTGCCGTATTAGCGCGGCGACACAGCAGAAATGTGTGTGAATAATTCTGCGTTACAGCTTTTATTTCGGGAGTCATTTTTATCCCAGAGCTGTTGATCCAATGTATTTCATAAACACTAACGTTTGCTTTAAAGTTCAAAGAGATAAAGCCCTGCATAAGAATGAGTTGTTTGAACAGCGTACGATCACTTGTGCAGTTTATTGCAGAAGAGGTCACTGAGCTTATGGTTTGGGAGATTTAAAAAAGATTAGCTCATTTAATGAAATGTTTGCAGGTATGTGAGCAAGGAAAAAATCACCTTCTTCTGTCCACACTGTAGAGCCTCACGCTGCTATGGACTTGAAAGGCTCTTGATTTCAGGTGGATTTACCTTTTAATGTTGAGCATAGATGTGAATTTATCATTTTAATTTTTTTAGGGGAATTTATCCCTAAATATTTAAGTAGCTAAATGCATATATGTGCATTAAAAACGTATACATATTATTTTCCTTAAAGACTGTCTTCTACTGGAGGAAAAAGGTGCAAAAAATACCTGTGAGGAGCCCCGTCAGTAAATAATTTACAAAAACTGTTAGTTACAGCAGAGGGCAACTTGGCTAGGGTGCCAGGTTGAGAGAAAGTCTGCTCTGAGTTTGGGAATGCAGAATGGGGGAATGGCGTGTTCCCTACTTTGATATTTGGCAGTTTGAGTGAAACCTGTGCCTTTTGAATCCTTGTCCACTGTCAAATGCTTTCTAATTTATACAATTTGAGAGCATATACGTGTTTTTTTTTGCGGCTTTGTTCCAGCAATGTCACTTAGAAGTCTTTCCTTTGCAAGTTGAAAGTTCTCTGAGAATGAGTGTGAAGGTTGTCAAGTGGCCACCACACCTGACGGGAAGTCTGTGCTTCAGTTGCCAGCAGCAACAAGGGTGTTCTGAATAAAGGTGTACAAAATGTCCTGCCTGTGAATTGCTTCTCAGCCTTCATCTTCTCGAACTGTTAATTAATTATGGGCTGATGTAGAAGAAATGTAAACTTGGCTGCGGATATGTGCACTGCCTTTGATTTTAACCATTTCCCTAGATTCTTGTACAGTTTTATTAGGTCTGATGTGCTTTTTTTTTCTCCTCGGTTACTATCGGTGTCCGCTGCACTTTATTCCCGCTGTCAGCTAGAATTAGGAGAGACTACAAGTAGTTCATCAGCATTTGTAGACATGTTTTATGGGACTATAAAACCACATCTCTTTTGATGTGCTGAGCTTATTCACACTTGGTCCCCGTGTGAGTAGCTTTAAAGGCAGTGAGACATACTCTTAGTAGCATCATAAAAATGCTGCGAACGGGAAAAGGCCAAATGCTCATCATGTCCTCACTGCAAGGCGTCTAATCTGACAGCAGTGCAGGAGGGATTCATGCAGGCAAATTCCCGCTAATGTTAGAGAGTGGCTGATATCCTAGGGAAATGTTTGGAAACTGTTTTGCTTAAAAGCCTTTCCGCTCCTGTGCTGTGCGCTTGGTGTGTTTAACATGCGTGACATTTACAAAGCGGTAAGGTAGAATCCGTTTCTTTTCCTGAGGTTTACCAGCTCCTGCTGTTTCTTTCCTGATACAAAATCTCAGCTTTGTGTTCTTGGGGTGCTACACGATGTTATTGAGTAATTCGGTGCCATAGGAAGCTATGGAATTGCATTAGCTAAAATTTTCTTAAATTTCTGTTAATTTATCTTCCTTGGTTTTTGTTCTTAGACAGGTGTGTTTGCAGGTGAGCCCCTCTCAATGAACTTGCAGGACTGAGACCAAAGTGGGTGAAGAAGCTCAGCCTCCCTCAGTTAGAGGATGCCAGGCTTAAATACATAAGCTCAGAAAGGAGCTGCTAGAATATTAATTTCTAGTTTTCCTCCTCTTTCATTCTGCAAGCCATACCTACCTCTTGCTGCTCTCCATTCACACCCATGCATCCCTTTCTTCTTCTACCTCTCCCCCCATCTTTTTTCTTTCTTTCACCAATTCCGCTCTCTCTTGGCCTTGCTCCAGGGCTGGAGGCAGAAGAAAAGGTCCAGCATTTATGGAGATTTGCATGCAAGGAGCTAACGCTGTAGGTAGGTAACAGCAGCTCCTTGCCACTTGTGAAGGCAACTGCAAGTCTGCTCGCATACACTTGGGAAGCTGTTGCTGCTGCAGCTCTGGACACATAGGCAGCACTTTGAAATGTGTTGTGTGTCACCAGTGGCATGCATAAAACATTTTAGGAACATCTACTTCACAGCATGCTTGTCATCATCAAAGTGACTTAGTCATCTGATCTCACCAGGGTGATGCCATGCTGCGTTTTACACATGGGGGAGCTAATGTTTGAATGAGCGAAACAAACGGAAGGGTTTGGAAATGCCTATTGTTTCTGGTGGGGCCTGTTTTGAGGTTTTTTTGTTGTTTCTGAGTTTCTGAGTTTTTTGGTTTTCTTGACCTTACGGTTGCCCTTCACCACCGAGAATCAGGAAATGAATATGCAAAACACCCAATGCTTAAAATTTGGCATTTTAATTAAAGTTTTTGATGATGATCTACAGGCTTCAATATTCTGTTAATTTTGTACTTTCTTTCATGGTTTCACTGACCAGCTGTCTTTTCAAGTGGCTTTACTTAGGAAGTCTACAAATAGCTCTCAGTGCTTTGAGTAATGTGTCATCAGGTTTATATATGTAATATCTTTACAATGGTTGGTGCAAGCTCTGGTGATAGATGATGAAGACTTGAGTCTGAAGTGGGAGGACTGTGATGCTATTGAGGGCATGTACACGACTGAGGGGCCATGGTGAGAAAGTATTTAAACACAAAACCAACCTCGATATTTTCTCTTAATTAGTTCACATGCGTTCTTTGGCTTGAGAAATTTCTGCTGCACCAGACTTTGACCAAGATTTATCCAAAGGACTTAGCAGCAAGAGAACACAGTTTCCTTTTCTATATATATTGTGCAAATCTGTATGTACAAACCACCAGCAAGTGGCTGATGATTCACCGGTGAGTTCTGGACTGAGAGACTGGAGGGCTCGAAGCCTGCGTACATTGCAGGAAACGACAAACTCCCAACTTAAATTGAGATCAAACGACTCCTCTCCACCTCCAAATCCTTCTGTTGTGCTCAGCAGCGTTCTGGTAATGGCCATGTAAGTCAGCATTTTGTACATTTAACCCGGAACTTAAAACAACAGCAAACAACCCAGATAGATTTGTAAGAAATCAACATGGGAGGTGCTTCTCTCTGTTTCAGTAGCTAAAATGGAAAATCTGAACTACTTCTTGTACCTCTGTTCTGTCTTGTTTCTCTGTGGGAAGTGCTGGTGTAGTGCTTCAGAAGTGCCCGTGTGACGTAGACCCCGAAACAGTCTGAGATGTATTTCTCTATTGTATTGAGTTCATTTTTAAGTGAATGGAAAAGAAGGGCTATTTTAAAAATCTCAACTAAAATCAAAATCTTGGTTCATGTGGTTAACAACTAGTTGCTTTTATTTTTGTTGGTTTTATGTGCTTTTGGATTCTTTGGAGGAGGAGGAGATGGGTTTACTAACCAGTACATCTAGTTTTAGTGCTCGTTACGTGAAGGTACGATGTGCCTGTCGATTGGACCCTGTTGTGAGTGGCAACACTAAACTGAAGTTTTAAATGTGAAGTGTGCACGCTTCTGCCTTACGAAGTGGGATCCTGATTTGCATGATAATGTAATGGGTATTTCTCTAACCATATAGCATGTGAATCTCTGTATTTCGGTTGTGCCAAGGGCCAGCAGTAGCTGATGGAAGTTCATGAGGGGATTTACATAAATTCTGAATAACTGGACAGTGTTTCGGGAAACGCCTCCTGCCTGGCAGGCTGCACTCTGAGGACCTCCCAGCTCATATTCCTTCACCAAACACAGACACCAAAATAGGATTTACAGAGATCAGGAGGAAATGAGCTTGATGGTAACAGAAGAGCCCGTGTCCTGAACTTGTGGCAGCAGGAAAAGGGAATTGATTTAGTCAGTACTGCTCCCTTTCAAGGTACATGATTAATTTAAGTCTGAATTTGCTCCACGCCAGCCTGTCTGGTACACCAGAGCAGATGTGGAAGGGGAGAAATAAGCCTGATGGTTTCCTGAAGTCAGTGGCCCTATGGGTTTGGTAGGCCAAGGAGCAGCACTTTATCTAAGTTAGAGTAAAATGTCAATATTGAATTCCCTCTGTTTAAAGATCTAACTTTAAACATTTTCTTCAAAAGCTGTCCACTATAAAACCATTCAGAAGAAAGGTGAGAATCTTGTGTAACCACCCAGCTTTCCCCAGAAGTAATAGAAATTGTGAAAGCAGTTTTATTTTTGTGGGCACTCTGTCTTCTGCCCACAGATAATACCTTTCATATTTTAAGGAGAAATGATTTGAAAATGTTTTGTTTTACTTGATCTGCATTTCTTGCCAGTAGTCCCCTTCCCTTCCTTCCTCTGTCGTCCTGTTGTGTTGGTGTGAAAGCTTCAGAGAGATGAGGAGTCCCACGTCGGTTTCATATGCACATTTGTTCTGAACTTCCAAGCTCGATGAGATTGCTCTTCAGTTCCGTATTTCAAAATGAATCTGCCATATTTAAGGTTGAGCAGTCAGTTACCAAACCTGGTGACTCAACTGAATGTTGAATCTTCCTGTCTCATGCAACAAAGAAAGTGGTGGTAGCCCTCTGTAGGGCTTGCTGGTAGCTGATGGGTCTGTGGACAAGGCCTCTATTTGTGTCTTCCCTTCAAATTTGGGTCTTCACCACAGCCCTTTATGTAGTTTCAAAAGTTGCAGCGTTGAAAGCCATTTGAGGAAGACAAAAGACCCCGTCTCTCAAAATATGTAATACACGTGCAAAAATATCAGCTTTATTTATTTTAGAATCCACACGTAACTTCTTGTTCCTAAGCAAACAGCGGGAGGAGACTGTAACTGTGTCCATGCTAGGAACCATGGAAACCTATTTTCACCTGAGAGAAGGGGGAGATGAGGGAATTAGTTAATTAAATGTGGCCTGTACACAGTCGTCCTACTCCTAGTATGTAATTAAATACCGTGTAGAGCTCTTTGGGGTCCTCGTTTACTGGAAAAGGACTAAGAAATGTGTGACTGTTGGTGTGCTCTCAGTGAAGCTGTAAGCTGGAAACTGATTAAAATAATAATAAAATGTCTCGCATTGTTAATTCATTCTTTCCAGTAATAAAAGCTGGACTCCCTCTGCTTTGCATTTATAGCATTGGCTTGAAAAAACATCAAAGAGCAGCACTAGGAGAAGAGAATGAAAAATACATGCGTGCTTAGCTTAGATGCTGTGGTTTTGAGTGATGTGGTTCTGGTGCTTTTATTTACTGGAACATTGCCTTTTATTTTTAGTAATACAATGCGACTTAGTGTCACTGATCACTTTTTACCGTGGTGTCTGCGGGTGAAGTGTTGTTTCCCAAAGCTTTTTTTGTGGAAAACTTGGTGGTAGTGCTGTTATTCACAACGTTGTAGTGGCTGAGGAACCCTGTAAAGTTCTTCAAAAATAACTCTGAAGCTATGTTCAACTCATTACTTGCTTTTTCTGTAGTTGATACTGGGGCATCCTATGAATTTCTTTGATGGATGGGGTTTTCCAAAAGAGCCAAAGGCATTCAGGCTCTAACTCTCTTGGCAATCCAGTGGGACTTGGGCAACTAATTACATTAGATTCTTTTGAAAATCCCACATCTAATTTTGCATTATAATAACATGATTTTAGAGGGGTGAAACCTCCAAGAAAAATAACACTTCGTGTAACTTTATCATTTATTTTTTTTTACTAGACAGGGGAGCTTTTTGCTTGGCCTCGCTGATGGCCAAGTCTCTTGTGTCAAGCCTCTTCTAGAAAAGGCTCATAGCACGAGGTGGAGGACGAAGAGCTGGTTGCTGTGTTGTCCGAGGGCTGAGCTATAGCCTTATGCAACACCCAGGATGAAAGTGAGAACGGGATTCTTGTCTGCTGCTTGGCAGATTCGTTCCAACTGCAGAAAGGTTAATCATGTCATTAATTTTCCCTCCTCACCTTAAGTAGTCCGAAGTTGTCGTTTATGACAAGGAGAACAGTCCAAGTCAGTTAAACCTCCCAACAGGTTGGTAAATAGATAAATCAGAGTGGTCCCTTAAGCATAATATCAAAATTCATCCCCTTTTTACTCACGAAGGACAATGAAATAGAACAAGCAGACTTACAGATGATTAGCTAGGGCACAATAAAAGGATGAGCTCACTTTATTGCAATGATTTGGTGCTATGTTCCCTCGCAGTTTAATCAGTGTGTCACATGCCTGATGCCCTGTTAGGAAAAACTGCGTTTCCCAGCCACATTACCTGCCAAAGTGATAAATGATGGTGCCTTTGAATTGTTCTCTCATGCTAACCTCTCCTGATAATTTGCCTTAATTCACAATGGTGTCTTTCCTTTAGAGCTTGTCTTGGTGCTGATGGTGGAAAAATTAAGATGTTACCAAAGATCTGTGGGTGTGATGACTCTGGTGGATAGAGTTCCTAAAACTTCTGTGATGTAACAGTAGAAGTGTTTCTAATATCTCCCTGTTAGTATCTACAGCTTCCTTTCATTTGGCTCAGCTGGCTACGTCCTTCAGTTTGTTTGCAGTGCGGGACACGCAGCTCGACTATTGCAGCTCCATCCATGTTGAGCAGTAGAGTTCATGTTTTTACTGGGGTGCTCTTAATAAAGCTGTGTGGCTCGTAGCTCTTTGGTGTCGTGTAATATGGTTGTTGTGTGTATATATATATATATATATGTATTGTTTTTCTTTTCAATTTGGCCATATTTTCACTCTAAAAGCTTCAGCTTCTTTCTGTGTTGAATAAACTGTTACAACAGGTGGAATTGGAAAGTGCCATGTTTTTCTGAGGCATTTATCTCAACAAAGCCTGCACACCTTGCGGTTCTTCAATGCTTACCATCCCATTGCTCAGGCAATTAGGAAATATATTTATAAATACATTTCAATACTTTATGGTCAGAGGAATAACTGAAGAGAATAAATATTCCAGGGGATGGGACACTTGTAGCTACAGTTGAATTGTGAAAATAATTTTCAGTGCATGGTAAGCGGGTAGGCCAAGGCCCTGGAAAATTTCATGTTGCAGTCTAAATTGGAACATCCGTCAGCTTCGTGGTAGGAAGTAGTACTGAAGGAGAAAGTCTTCTGTTGGTAACTTCATGACTGGTGTGGTTTGAGACAGGGCTGTCATTACCAGCAACTGGTTAGCACCATGCTTGAAGTAGAACTGTGACTCTTTGTGCTTAATAACCACTGTGGTTTTGAAATCTTAGTATCTTGTTTTTTTGGAAGGATGAATAAAGCCTTAGTTACTGTAAAACATCTGAGTAAAAGTAGATTAGGAGATGTGATTTGTAGAAATTTCTATGGTGACTTAGAAAGTCAGCCTTCCCTTGATTGCAACCTTTGTGATTCTTTGAAATTCTCTGAGGTTGTAAGTTGTGTAAAACAGGTTAGAATTTGGTCCTTGTATTCCCAAATCCCACCTTCCTTTCTTAGGAATCATTCTTTCAGCATAATGTTCTCTGGTGTAATATTCTTCAGAGGCTGAGTTTGAGAAATGTTCCTTGTTGCTGAGGCATAATAGTAGATATGAAACATATATTCCCTGTACTTCATATTTTTGTATATATATGTGTGTGTGTATATATAGCATTTTCTGAAAACTGGCTAGATATTAATCTGAATTTTTGCATTGACAGGCTTAAATGTATTCTGTAGTCAAACATGAGCAGAAGCAAAATGATTTCCTACTTCTTACAGTCCACCTAAACATGTATTGACATTCTCTGCAAAGTCATTTGAATGAAAATCCAAACATCAAATACCCAAGTGAAGGGATCTGCAGGTGCAGATGAGAATGAGATTATGAGACTTATCTCCAAGGTCACAAAAATGTGTTCTGCCTTTTGAGAAGTCTCTACTGTAATGTTGAGTGGATTGTCCGTTGTGTTCTCTAACTGGTGCTATGTGTTCCCAGCAGTTCAGCCTCTGGTCATTAGCAAGAAGTGCTAGCCTTATATTTTCTGTTAGTACTTTTTTAAGGCCAGGGGTTCAGGTTGAAGGTTTTGTTAAACATTCTTCTCTTTTGCATTTAGTTGTACTGTAAGCTATATAATTAACAACTTCTTCAAAGTTCGAGTTAAAGGTTCACATATTAATTAGTGGTATATAAAAACTCTCCGACAAAAGCTGTAATAGTTCTTCGTGGCCTGTTGTAAGATTTTTACGTGATCTACTAGGAATGTCTTCGTTTGTGTGCATAATATTGTGCTGTATTAATGATCGTTGCTTTGTTCTGAAAGCTTGCATAGGATGAGTGGGAATCCCTTTAGCTTCTCCCAGCAGCAGCCCCCTCAGAATTGTGCCTCAGTGTCTGCTACAGAGGTAAGTGCTGCAAAACGGAGCAGTGCAGCCAGCAAACGCATCCAGGGTGGAGCAATAATACAGTTAACTTCAGGGAATTTTATGAATTTAATTTGTTCCCCAGCCAAATAAATAAATAAATAAATGTATGTGTTTTTTTTAGCCTAAAAAGAAGACGAAACAGTACAACAATGCCTTTAATAAGAAAATGCAGACACACTTGGTTCTGAGAGTCTAGAAGTTCCATTGAATGACCCCTGTTATACCAGCTGCATTGCCAGACATGTTCCACAGCCAGCTTAAAATGGGCAGTTTCAGGTATCGGTCAGTCTATTTGCTCAATATAGACCCAATTTATCAATTCCCAGGTAACTCCTGTATGTGCACACAGACATAATTTAGAACTCGGGACAGACTGCTTAAATTATGTGCGACCATGTCTGCGTTGGGCACTCTGTTTGGAGTGGGTGGTATTTAAGTGGTTGCTTTTTTTTTTTTTTTTGGTGCTTTTACTCTCCGAATAACTACTCTAGTGCTCAATGATTTAATCATGTATGTATGGTCCTGTTTGCAATTCATCCAGCTCAATGCAGAGGTAATTCAGCAGAAGGACTTTTGTAATCCTGATTCTGTGTAACCCTCCTTAGTGGAATGGGAGTGGAGAAGAAAATTTTCGTGAAGAATGCTGTAAAAATTTTGCTGTCTTGTGGATGAAAGATCATTTGAAGAGCTCTTCTGCTTCTCAGTTTTTCAATTCTTTTCTGTGTTCAGCAGGGCTCTTTCACTCCCCCAGCTCTCCTGTCATCTCGCATCCATGAATTCCTCTTGCTGAAAAATTCTTTATCTTTTCACTGCAGTCCAGGCTAAAGTATCGGTAAGAGACGACTTCTTGAAGGTGTCTAGGGCATTGAAAATGCATTTATGAGCACAGAATCAAAACTTCTGAAGCCTGGTTTCTGTTATGTCATCATCCCTTTGAAAAGGTCCTATATGGCGTTAAAGGAGCTGCAGGCCCAGTGAAGATGCTTATGTTGCACTGACAGCGGTTGCAAGGGCTGTTGCTCGTCTTGAGCTTCACAGTGCTGAATTCCGGCGTTGGGGGAGGATTGTGGCCGTCTGGTGCTAGGGCAGATTTTTTATTTTATTTTTTTTAAAACAAGACAACCAAAAACCCGGAATGGCTACTCCATCCAAGGAGAAAGATTGGTCGCTTTGAGGTGAATGTGAACTTTTTTTAGGTCCTCTGTGCTGTAACTGAGTTCACAAATGACATTTTTTGCTTTACTAAACTTCTGATGGCTGTGTTAAAATAACATCAGTCCCAGCACCTCAGTAAGATCCTGATGATGCTGGCATTTATGCACCTGCTAAATTTGGCTTGCGCAAGTAATCCAGCCAGCGAGACTGCCTGTGAGACTTCACTTAAAATATGTGCTGGCTTAAGCAGAATAAAACTGACTTGGTGTACTTAATGAATCTGAAAAGGTTTCCATGGAGTATTTGCTAAGCTTCAGCTTATTTCTACAATCTTGAGAACAGCATGTTAATTGGTAGGAGACTGGCCATCCCTTTGGACAAAAAAAGTTAGGCCCCAAATTCTAGTTTCTTTTAAACCCAACTGACCTTCTGATTTTGAGCTTCAGTAGAGAGCCCTTGGGTTTAAGATGTTTGTGTTTTTTTTCCCTGCCTTACGTGCCTCATTTTGTCTCTGAGTTTTCACAGAATGGCAGCAAGGCTGAGGGTGGAGGCACCTTTGGCTGAGGGTGGAGGCACCTGGTCCCACCCTGCTCCAGCAGGGCCACCCCAAGCTGGTGCCCAGGCCCACGTCCAGGTGGGTTTGAAGCTCTCCAAGGAGGGGACACCACAACCTCTAGGTACCTGTGCCAGGGCTCTGGCACCCACCCAGCCCAGAAGTGCTTCTGGTGGGCAGAGGGAACCTCGTGTGCTCCATGTTGTGCCCAGTGCCTCTCGGCCTGGGCCTGGGCACCACTGACAAGAGCCGGGCTCCATCTTTAAACCTACCTTCAGGTACTTATGGACATTGATAAGATCCCCTGGGGCCTCCTCAGTCCCAGCTCTTTCAGCCTCTCCTCACAGCAGAGGTGCTTCAGGCCCTTGATCATCTTCACCCTTCATGTTGGACTCTTCCCAGTGTGCCCAGCTCTCCCTCATAATGGGGCGCCCAGAACTGGACCCAGAACCCCAGGTGCGGTCTCCCCACCCACCCAGTTTCTCCTCTGTGCCCAAACTTCTCATTGCTTCTCTGCCAGCTTCTGAACCTGCCCATCCTTGGATAATGAACAACATTTTTAGGTTAATCTGTTCATGCTTTTAGGGATGTTACTATCCATTATCTACATTGTATATTACTGCAGGGTAAGCTCATACTCCTAAAACATTCATGCGTGTTGTAAACACCACTGTACAGTGACAAGCAACTTGCTGTTGTTGCTTTCTTACATAGAATGAGAAAATCTTGTATTTAAATCTTAAGGGTACAGTCTGTAAAATTCCTGTTTTCCATGGCACGAGTTGATGTTTATAAACCACTCTCATCCGAAGAGGGACTTGCTGTGGCAGGTCGAGTCTCAGGCTGGGGAACAGCAGGCGTGAGTCAGTCCTGACTGCATTTGGCTTTCTGTGCGACCTTGGACTAGTCGCTTGTTTGAAATAAGGTGGACAGTTTGCCTTATAATAATGCGCGCTAAGCCAAAGACTAAAAGGCAATAGAAAGGCTCTTGTGGTGTGACGTTTGAATTCTCCATTGTTTATTTACATCTCCATTCTACATTGTTTATTTACATCCTTTGTTTTGCTTTGGGGAATTGTTCCGCTGATATCCTTTCAGATCTTTATTTTCATGTGGTCTGGTTGATTAAACAAATGGCCATGTTATTTTTGAGTGTGGGATGGATGCAGAGGCTGTTCAGTAGCTATTCTGTTGTTTAGCTCACTTGTTTTTTCCATTCCCCAAACTCCTATCTACCCTGAATTTACTGTTTTGGTCCATCCTTACTGCTGCATTATTGTCTGGAACATTTCCTATTGATTTTCTGTGTTGGTGACAATTTTCTCTTTTGAACACAGTTGTGAAGAACTGGAAGTAATTTGGTCAGAGAAGGTTTTGTGCTTCCTAGGATCTAGAGGACCTTTTAAAATCTTTTCTGTAACCTGATTTGAAGAGGTTTGATATTCTTGTTTATTGAGTTGTCATTTTATTGAGGTCACTTTGTGCATTCCTTTCTTTTTTGGAAAACTTTTGTTTTCAGCACAGCATGGAAAGTTCTTTTTTTCCTTTAGAAAAACTCTTAAATATGAAATGCATTGGATATTCCACGTTGGGGTTCCTCTACAAACCATATATCGAAAGCAGAACAGCAAGAGATTGACTTTCACAGAAAAAATTGTTTATAATTTCATCATTGTCAGTGAAACCCTTCTTGTGCAGAGTTGAAGGCAAATGGAACATTTTGAGGTGGAAAGATATTTATTAGCGAATATTGATCTGCGAGTTCTGAATTGCAGAGATAAGTGATTAATCTGTCACATAATCTGTCAAAATTTGAATGTGTTCTTGTTAAACGATTCATTCAAACGGCAGAACTAGCAGTTTGGAAATTATCTGTTATTATCTGGTGTTCAGAGGGACGGAGCAGCAGTTGGGGAAAGGCTTCAAGGATGCTACTGGATTTTTTGTGTGTCTGAGATTTGCATGTGTGGGGATATCAGTGTTGTCAGCGAGGTCTTGATCTACAACGTGTTGAGTGCTTTGGCCCTAATCCAGAAAAACAATTAGATGTATGGTGTGATTGGGACCCTTCACATGTTTTAAGTTGTGTGTTTGCTTAAGTGCTTTGCTGGCTAACGGCCAGGCTGCCCGGCACCTGGCAAGGTGAAGACGATGTTTTTGTAATAAGCTAAGGTAGAGCCTTTTCCAGAAGGTGACTGAAGCTTATTTCTATATCTTCACTGGGAGATGACACAGCCTGAATCTCCACGGTTCCGAGTAGCCCCGGTGAGTTCTGTTTCCTGAATGTCTCTGTCACTTGTGGAACTTCAGGACATGAGGATAACGAATAACGTGGTCATTTATATTCTGCTCTTTGTCCACTTGCAGGTGGAGTGATCTGTGAATAGCAATTCCGTATCTATTTAACAGAATCTGTCCTGTTGGGGATTATAAATGTCGTTCCTCAGAAAGCGAGGGCTTCAGTGTATTAATGGTGCCAAGCACCTGTGTCAGATCCATATTGTTTGCGTATATGAATGGATAAAGATATTTTCTCCTATGCTTTCAGCAGTACCAGTATTAGTATGTACTGTATATGGGGAACTGATTTTTAAGACATGGGCATCTCTAGTTGCCCCAAGAATTTGAGTGTCCTGTGTTCATGCATTGTCCTCATCAAAACCCAGGCTGTCTGCACAGACGTGTAGGAAAAATCCTGCCAAAATTGAATTCCTGTCCTGCTGAACAGATTCCCAAGAGGCCATGGTCCTACCTGAAACCTAAAAAGAGAAGACAAAGACTAAGAAGAGAAACACCCAAGTCGATATGTAGCCAGTACTCAAATTAAGTGAAAGAACACTTTGGGAGAAAAGTTTAAAAATTTATTTATTTTTTTCAGTAAAGTAAAAAAGAGTCTGATTTTCCAAACTAGTGGGCTCTTCCACCAGCGCGGGAAGACTTTCTGAGCCCAACGGTTATTCAGCTTCTGTGACAGTCGTCTCAAATGCACTTCAGAAGTACTCATCTTAAAAAGCTGACTTGGAGCACGGTACAGGTTGAGACGATTGAAAGGGAACTTTTTGCAGAAAACTTGCTACAGAATGTAAGTAGGAATTAAAGGATGTGTAAGACATCTTTTTTTCAGTAAAATCTAAGGCGACACTACTCAGTGATCGAACAGATTAAGGGCACAGAGTAAAAGATATTTTTTGCTTATAATTTTTTAGAGAGAGACTTCATTTTAAAGAGGAAAAATGAATAATGGACCCTTTCAGCAAACGTAACTTAAATATATGGTCTTAAAGATAGCAGGGCAGTGACAAAGAACACTCTGAATTTTACCATTTTCTCTTTTGATAACTTCACGAATTAAAATTTCTGAAATACGTGATGGCTCTTCAGTCAGTGGGTGGGTGAACAGGCTATTATGTGGTTGCGTCTAGTTGTCATGATAATTCAGGAGGGACTGTTTTCTTATCCATATGAAAATTTGGTGGTGATAGATGTCAAATATTTGTCTTGAGTAGTAAAGTAAATATTTGCTGTCTAAGTGTCCCCATCAGTGAACAAATCACTTGCAAACAACAACATATTGCAGGAAGGAGGATGCATGAAATTACATAAAAATTAAAGATGAAGCAACTGAATGAAAAACAGATATCAAATAAAACTAAAAACCAAGTTAAATAAAAATTAGGTGGTTGGATTCCCGTGTGATGGAGAAAACCAAGACACGGAGTGCATTATGCAAAGGTGGCGAGATGACAAATGTCAGTGGAAATCTGTAAAGCTGTTTGCAGACTATGCATGGAAGACAGACTTCTTGTAGGAGGTGGAGGAACATGGCTTTATTTAAAGAATTCCTCTGTCTAGTGAGATAAAAACTCAGAGTACAGGGGAGACCACATCAAGGGATGAAAATATGATGCTGTAAAAATCGGAATTTATTAGCAGGTTTTATTAGTCCGTGCATTGAGGAATGGAAAGTTGTTTGGAGAGAGGTCTGAGCCCAGCACTTGTTAACAAATTAATGGTGGCTGCCATCCTCCTTCGGTGATGTCTAAGCTGGATAAGTGGAAGATTCACAACCAATTGGTGGAGCTTTTGACTGGTTCTTGTAATGGCTAGCCCAAGAGCCCACCATAGGAGGGAAGAGGTTTGGGGGCTAAATCGCAGATTGCTGTATGGCACAATGCACTGTGGCTGGGTCAGAATGAATAATATGACATAACTAAGAGTTGTTCTAGAGTGTAATTATGTTAAGCATCCAGAGGAGCAGCTGTGCATCAAATAATAAAATTGAGAGAAAACGGAGTAAAGTGAAAGGTTAAATTGCAAAGTCCTACATAGGAAAAGGAAGCATGATTCTTAGCTTTCAGTTGTCCAGTCTTAGAATTATGTTCCTCTGAACAGTAAGAAAAACAGCAAATAGGTGAGCGGTGTGGCAGCCAAGGTTCTAGATGGGTTTGTTTGGCCTAAGGAACTTAAAATTTAGAAATTAAATTCTGGAGAGCCAGTAAGCTGAAATGTATTTTTAGAATAGGCAGTAGGAAGGAAGTGAAGATGACCATGGTGGGTTTGGGGGATCAAATGTATTTGGTATATCTTTAGACGATTAAAATCAAGACGCCTGTAGAAAATGTGTTTTTGTGAAATTGTCCATGGTTATGGGTTAACATGACTAAACGTTATGGGGAAGCTGAATGATTTTTCTGAAACCAGACTCTACTTTTTAAATTGCAGATGAAGAAGCTATCCTGAAATGTCTTTTCTGATTATAAAGATGTAAAGGCAGGGCTAGAGGCTTTAGAAGGAACTTTGAAATTACATTAAGCTCAAAGGCAGTGTGTAAGAAGGCTTTTTTAGGAAGGAATAGTATGAAGTCACTGAGATGCCACAAAGATGAGCAGCCTTCCCTTAAAGCCTTCAGCTGTGGACTGGAGGACAAGTGGAAATGTCTTACATGTACAAAAGATGCTAGAAATGATTTGTAGGGGGAGAAATTAGCTCTTGTAAGTTTTTCTTTTTATAGTTGGAAGGGATGAAGAAGTTTCCAACAAGTCAAAGTTAGCCTTTGGTTGAAATGCTGTCTTTTTTATTTCATATATATATGTGTGTGTGTATGTTTTTTGTTTTCTTTTAATTGATTAAAGAAACTGACCTGGAGGCATAAAGTAAGAAACAGTGGAAAATGATCAGAATGAAATGAAGAAAGGTTAAGTCTTTTTCTGATAACCCTCGTGGTGGTTATCAGGCTTATTAATGGTCTTCTAAAAGGTCTCTGCAGGAGGACAGCAAGTTCTGACACCTGGCATAAAATCTTCTGCATTATTTGGAACAAGCAGGGACTGATGAATCTGAGATGTTCAAACAAGTTAGCAAATGGGTATCGGAGGGGAAAATAATATTATTTGATTAGCTTCCTTGGGTCTAAATTAGCCAAAGAGAGAAAAGTGGTTGTCATTTGTAGAAAGCTGAGTAGCAGCTCCACTTAATGTGCAAAGTGGTTCAAGCTAACAAGATGCTAGGGTGCATTAAAAAAGGCTGTCAAACTAAATTTGATATTGTCTGTATAGAAGGGGATGCTGCGAGCCTCATCTTGGTCTCTGCCCTGAACGGTCTGAGCTGATCTTGAAGGATATCACAGAAATAAAAGGGGTTAGGAGAGGGGCAGGGGCAGTTGTAGCACACACACAAACTGCCGTCTGAAGAAAGGTAAAAGTTGGGCTCCTGTCCCTTAGAAAGAAAATAAATTAGAAGGAACATGATGAAATAACAGGTTGGGTAGGAAGGGTAGGTGGTGGTTCTTGTTTTCTCCCTGCTCCAGGAACACGAGAGGAGGGTCTTCGGTGCCTCGAAGAGGCAGGCGATGGATGCAGAGCAGTAGGTTTTTCAGGTGACTATATTAATCTAAGGAACTGCTGCTTGATTCAAAACATGCTCTGCTAAAGTCCGTGTCTTTATAATTCATTATCTCCTTGAGGGTTTAAAATTTATAATGAAAAATGGCCTAAACAGTATGGGCGCTTGGACAGACCTTTGGTCACAAAGGATGTTACAGCAGTCCGTGTTCCCCACAAGCATGGTAGGTGCAGATTTCCCCTAAAGGAAACTAAAGAAGCTCCTTGTCTGCTGAATTTGACAAAGATCAAATTTAAATGGAGAAATCAAATCATATATTTGAGGTGTTTCTCCATGGGTTCCATTTTCTGCTTGCAGAGGATTTCATCCAAGTCCATATTAGGCTATTGTCCCTCTTTCTTCAGTACCATAAATAAGTTAATTGTGAAATCCAGCGGTGGAGGACCCATACAACTTAATGACAAAACATTTTTCATGCTGGTTTTGCCTGCACCTTCTTAAATGCTACTTGGCAGGCCCCAAATGAATGAAGATGGGTTGACGGGGGCAGAGGGGATATTGTCCTCTTTATAATTTTAATTCTGGAAGGTTGATAATACTGAATTAAGTGTTAGAGAAGTTACCTACACCAGGTTTGGTGTAGATACGTGACCTGGTTAGTGCTACCTCTGGGTGAAAGACCGTGTGATAATAAATGTACAGAGGAGAGTGATACTGTGAATGACCTCACCATAGTAAAAAGTTCAGCCAGAGCTTGTGTTCTGTGATATACATGAGATGAATCAACTCTGAGAACCAGTGCCACAGAAAGCGAGGCTTCTCACATGCCATCTGCTAAGCAGCTGAAAAAGAAATGAATTCTGTATTGTCAGAGAAGTGTAAGAATGCATTCTGTTGTTAACAAATGAAAATTCAAAGGGTCTCAGAAACAAAAAGTAGAAATCCCAGGTAAAGTACATAGCAATTATGGGATAACATTTTTTCTACAATTCAGAAGTTTAAAGGTGGGTTACATTTTATGGTATGAAAATTCACATTGCTTCCAAAATTCATTGACCTGTGGTTTTTTTCAACATGCCTATATGTTTCATATTTATTCCCCCCCTTATTATTTTAGGTACTGAATTTAGACCCCAGTTGTACAAGATTTAACCAGTGACTGAGTTGCAGAAAGACTTTCCTGGGTGCTCTCATTGGGTCTTGTCCAGTCTCCCCTTCTCTTCAAGAACCCTGCTGAATTTACATGGCGGGTTGGAAGATTTGTGTGGTTTTTGTCTTTTTTTCCTTTTTCCCCCTAATATGCCCTTGGTCATTGCCATTATTCTCCCTTCTGCTTTGTGCTAATCATGGTGTAAGCAACACCTTCACCCAAGGAGAACAATGTCTTTCAAAATCCCAGGTGATTCTGGAAAACCAGGAAAGGGAAACTAGAAGCAGCCTTCTTAAAAGGAGGCAGGGAGAGAACCCAGGGACTTCTGAAGCATTTGTTTTAACTCTGACTTCTAGGAAAAAAATGTAGAAACCCATAAACTGCCTAAATATCTAAAATCAGAGGAGGTATTACTGTTGCTGTATATTAAGCATAAACTTGATTTAATTTCCTCCAGGGAGCTGGTGGCAGGGATTGTGGAGGAGGGAGGAGCAGTGGGTGGCCTGTGTCCTGGCGACAGTAAGCCGTCTGTTAGCATTTAATACGCTTTTTCTCTTAACTGACTTGGGGAGCTGTGATGTAGAGAAAGCTGTAATGAGGTGAGGTAAACAACTGGCTGGAAAAGGAGAAGTTAAGAAGGGTTCGCCATTAAGGGATTTATCTAACGGCTGCTTTGAGTGCTTTGTCTGGGGCTTGGTGCTATTCAATATTTTTGTTAATGGCTCGAATAATGCAATAGAGAATCATTAAACTCACAAATGCTGGAAGGAGGGTTTTGGAAGCGTGTTGGAGTACATGATTAGGTTTTGGAAGATCTTAATAAACTTCATTTAAAAGGAGAGATAGGCATGCGTTTTTTTCTGTGTATGTATGTGAGGTGAGTAGTTGGGTAGGTCTCACCTTCAGACAAAGACTTGTGTGGTGCATAGGGTCACAAATGGGATGGCAGTCACAAAAAAACACCACAAACCCTCAAATCCTACAAAAAAAAAACCACAAACCCACAAACCCTACAAAAAGTAGTGCCCTGCTGAGTACCAGAAGAGCGTGGCCTGCAGGATGTCGGGAAATAATCCTATTCTGGTCCTTGTTGAAAAGATTTCAGCTGCAGCTCTACATCGTCTTTGGCCATGGGCTCTCAAGGAAGAAGCCAAACAATGAGGGAATTCAAAGGAGATCACCCAGCATGATCAGAGGTCTAGGGAAAAATTACTTGAGTTGAAAAAGGAATAATCTATTTGCTTAGAGATGAGAAGCCTTAAGGGCTGGAGGGAGTCCTTTGCTTTCAAATGTATCAAGAATTAAAAAGAGGAGGGGGGCTGTAAATTTTTTAGGATATGATAGGATGGGAAGTACTGAGCCTGAAGACTGGCAAGGGAGACTCAAACATTTCCGGGCTTTATTTCTAACCTAATGGGCCAGTGTACGTAAGCAGTGAATGATTACAGGGATGTCATGTTGTTGTGTAGCATCCTTAAAAACTTGGAAGCATCTGTCAGGCATGACAGCATAACTGGTTCTTTGGGGCACGAGGACGGACTAAGTGATCTCTTGAGGTCCCTTCCAATTTTCTGTGATCCCAGGAAAATCACTGGGATTATATCCTGCCATCCACAGTGATGGATGAAATGCTAGAGAGCCAATCCACTGGCTCGCTGGTTATCAAAGCTTTGAAACTTTACCTGTTTGATTTAGTTCTAAATGCTGCCTTGCAAGTTGGGATTTGGAAGAACAAGGCATTGCAATTAAATGTCGAATTAACGAAGGGGGGGAGGGTATGCACTGCATTTAACTTCACACTTCTGATTTAAGTGCCAGAATTAAAATCATCAGCTCCCTGTGTGGTCCCCTTATTTGTAAGAATTCAAGTGACATTAAAATTGGATTAGTAATGAGCTTTTGGTTGAAGGACCAATATTAAAATCAAGGGAGTCTGAAGGAGGAGGGAGGGGGAGTGGTGGTTTCCTTGTGAAGTCTTCGTTGGCAGTGGCACACTGTTTGTTTACACGGATGTGCACACATCTGCATCTTCCTCTTCTTAAAAGCTTTAGCTTCATCTCAGCCGTGCGCCAGAATCTTACTTGCCTCTTGCTTTATAAATTATTTACCCTCGGACTGCGACGCATTTAAACTTTTTGAAAATAAAGGTATATATTAGTCCTCCTTTTGTGACTGATAGGATCGGGGGAAGAGCAACAGACTAATGGAAGGGAATAAGGAAGCACTTGGGAGCCGCTGGCTCGTTCCTGACAGTGATTTGTATGTCTGTAGGTTATTAAAGTGCACACAGTGTCTTGTAAAAGTGTGCCTGTTGCCTTTTCTTTGTTTGACTCTAGCCCACTCTCACCTAGCTTGGGGGGAGCTGCATTTGTAGGGGTGATTGTGGCCCTGGATTTCTTTGCCCCTGGTGGGGCCATGTTAAAGGTGCATTTTTTCTCCATGAAATTTTTCTTAATTGCATCTCTGCGGTACCAAGAGACTCCAGCACGGATTAGGTCCGTGGTATACCTGACGCTGAACAGATCCTCAGCGAAACTTCTCTGCTGAATGTTGCTCGAGACAAAGGATGTTGGCTGTGAAGGAGAAGAGACCGAAGTAGTGCTGCAGACGGGCACACGAACGGGATATGTGCCCTGGATCTCTTTGATTCCTGGTCCAGTAGCTTTGTTTCGTTGTGTGTGGTCTCTTCTGAGACTCTGCGTTGCATCAGTTGTAAATAAAATTGGCTAATCTCCCTACAGTGCTCTCCAGTTCAGTAACGTAACCTCTTCCATCCCCTCTCCTTTGTATCAACTTCCATGGACTTGTTTTTTTTTTTCTCCTTTTTGCTTTTTCACATTTGAAAAATGCTGTTCACTGGAAATTGTGCACGCTAAAAGAGGGAGGAAGGACTCTTAACTAACAGCTTTTTTATCCATTGATGATAGATTGGTGTCACACATCAATAAATAGGCAATTCTCATAGCTGCCAACATTATTAGATTGCAAAAGCTGGTAAATTTACAGGCTCCCTTGTGAGTCACAAATGTCTTAAAAACCCTCACAAGTAATTATTGGAAATGGAGACAAGTTAATGCAGGTTTTGTCTGTTCATTTCTTCTGACTTTTTCCCGGTTAGAAGTCATTCAGCACTTTACTTTCCTCAAGCTGTACGTATTTGTTCAATGTCCCGTAGCCTAACTAGATACATCGACCAACTTCTCCACGACGGCACTGCCGAGTCAGGTCTGCACGTCCCACTGCAGTCGTGTGCCCTGAAGGGTGGGCTTTGGGATTGCAACGTAATAGGTTTTACAGTAATTGCACAGAAGCTCAAAATGGTGAGATGAATTTTGGCAGTCCTCTTCTCTTTTTTCAGGGTGTTACAGGGGATTATTCCAGTAATTATTGAAGTTGCACGAGGCGACGGCCTGTGTCTCCAAGTAAATAAATTCCCTTTCAATCTCCAGAATCTAGGAGCAGGAGTGAGGTGGTGCAGCGGGGTCGGTTTCATCTCGGAGGATGGAGTTTGCCCTGGTAGTGGCAGCTTTTCCTTTGCGGAAGGCAGCAGGTAAATGGCAGCAGCACTGGCAGCGACCTGAAGCTGACGTTGCGGCCATCCGCTTTGTCTTGGCTCCACCCAGTGGCATGAGCCTGCCAGTTTCCCCCTCTGCAACCACTTCTGCAGGAACCTCAGGCTGCTGTACATCATCAGGGAAGTCACGGTGTTGGTTTTCGTAAGGGTTAAAGCATTGCACAAATACACTCTGCCTTTATGCTCCTGTACCCCAGAGCGTGGCTTGAGCTTGGGCTTGATCTGTCCCAGTCCCTGGGCTTGGTGCTGCTCGGACCTTCCTGTTCTGCACCGAAATGGATGTTCAGAGAGCCTGGAGCCAGGCTGGCACCTGCTTGCAGAGGTCCAGCCCTCCGGACCAGCTCTCTTGCTGCCCAGACACACTGCACTGCTTTTCTTCCCGTTCTCGGACCAAAGCAAGTCCCCACCTCAGCTGTGCAGTCGCCGTGCAACTGAAGATCGGCGTCATTAAAAATTGCACCGTAGTAGCCCGAGGACGTACACATCAGGTGGAATTTCAGAGGCAAGGCCCAGGCTCTGGGGGCTCCTGCTGAGGAAACCAGGGACAAATTCAGGCCCTGCATCGCAAAGAACAAAAAACGAAGTGTTTTGCAGGAAGGTAGGAAGAGGCTGGCTGGAGAAGCCGTGGCACTGTTCAGGAGGGGCTCCTTTCCGAGCAGCAGTACCGGGATGTTGTTTGCTTTAGAGCCTATAAGAATACAAAGTGTTTTTTTGTCAGGCTTTTAGCTTTAAAATGGATTCCTGTTGCTATTGCATTTACACTTCCTTTTGGCAATCTAAAGAAATGTTTTTACTGAAGGAAACAATGACATGCATGATTGGTTTGGATATTGGAAGCCACATAGTGATTCCAGAAGCACTTACGCTTTTCTGAGTAAACAAAAGCAATGGTTGCAGGTCTTGCTGGAGAAATTTTATCTAAAATAATTTTTCTCAGCTGAACACTCACCAAATCGGATGTGTTTCAGCAGGGCGCAGCGCAGCCTTAATGCTGAGAAGTGCTTCGGCCCCGAAGGTGGGACAGTAAGGAGTCCTCCTGAGGTCCCTGAGTTGGCAGAGCCCTCGTGAGCACCCAAAGGCCATGAAAGTGGACAAACAGAGCTCAGCCAGCATTGCTGTTGGTGTGCTCACAGTGCCCGTGCCATGTCCGAGCACGGACCTTTGGTGCTGTGCCGCTCGCTCATCTCCCCAGCAGGAGAAGCCGTGATGGCAGCACTGCCCTTCTGCACCTGCTCGTCTTCAAGGCTGGTGCATGCTTAAAAACTGCTTTTGATGGGCAAAGAGCCCTTCAGACTGGCCTTGGGAAGGGTCTGTAAGTTACGATGTGGTTATTGGTTTGTGTTCTTACCTGCCATTAGTATGGGAGCAAAGGCAGTATCTACATGGGAATAGAAAACCTCTTCCTTTTCCCTGCCCAGTTCTCATCCTTATGCAGGAATTCATTTCCTTCTTCCTACTGTTTCTGTTCAAAGCATGGAGTACGAAATCTCTTGAAGGTCACATTCCTCCTTGAAGCTAATGATGGTGTTTTTCCTAATCCCGTTACAAGGTCCCCAGCATCATTAGATGCAAGCGTTACAGTTTAGCTTCATTTGATAAGCTGATGAAAGGGGAAGGCAAAGGCTCCCTGATGCAGGAAGACATTCAAGTGTCTACTGTAACGGAACATGTTCAGAAACGTTATAATCTGCTTAACTTCGGCATCTTGGTGGCCTGGTGCCGTGCCTTTTGTAGAGCAACACAAAGGGCAGAAGGGGCGGCGATCCCGATGGGTCCCTTAAAAAGGAGGAGTGGCTGGTGCACAAGGGCTTTGAACGACTCGAAATTTTGATTGTTTTACCCCCAAGCCTGAAAATAGGAGTCTTGGCTATGCCATGAGCTCCCCCCTCTGGCATCAGGATGGTTGTGAGAACATTAAAGACCCTGAAGCCTTACAGAAACGTGTAGTTGTGGAAGAAGGTCGGGTAAATTCTTGCGAAGTGTGATATGAAGCCTCGGAAACCAGACTGCTGACAGCACCGCACCGATGCACACTGCCATGTGGGAAGGATAAATCCCTGCGTATTATAAGGTTGACAAAAAGGGTCTCTACTTCTACTGCCATTTCAAAGGTTTTGGTGGCCTTACAAGCTGGGCTTGAACTGGTGGCCGCTGGGTTGGTGTCGAAGGGGAGCGTGCCCTTTTGTCGGCGTCTCGGACTCGCTAGGTTGTTCGTACAGCAGCCTGCGTTTGCTACCGTAGTATTTTATGTTTCCTTTGTATAAACCCTTCACATGACTAATTTTACGGGCCATTTCTCCCTGCTAGGTGCTTTGCCTCTGGGCCGCAGCTGTAGATTCAGCTGCGGTTGGGTCTTCAAAGGGTTTGGTCAGGTAGAAATCTCAGCATGGAGTTAAAAAGTCCGGGAAACATTTTTTTGTTAAGTCTGGTGCTTGTTGCATGGAGCTGCTTGGAACCATCTTACTATTAAGGCTCTCTGTGAAAGGAGTGAGATCTAAAAGTCTTCAAGTTAATTTGGACAAATGCTAGAGATTACCTATGAGCTTACAAACCATGGGCTTTTCTAAGAGCAACGTCACAGCCTTTCCTCCTAGATCTGTGTAAAGAAAGCCTTTTATGTGTAGTAAAGTAACAATACTGGCTTTAACTACAGCAGATTTTCTAAATCCTCTTTTACGTCTTCACACACCCGCTACCAGCCAGTAAATCACTTTGGTGGGTAATGCCTCCTGTTGCAGCAGCGTGTTATGAAGAGGTAGGTGGAAGTTCCCTTACTCCTCCTCCTTCTCACACAAGTCACCGTGATGAGGTTTTTAATTGATCTGAAAGAAGACGAAGCAACTGGTGGCTGTGCAGTTCTGTTACTAACTTTCACTGAATTTCACCGTTGCTTACACCATTTCTTTCCCACTGATATTGTGTGAAGGCAGGGTCTGCCTCTGCCTCAATTTCTTTTGCGCTTTGGGTTGTAAGTATAATAGTCACCTCCATGGCACATGTTCTTCTTCGCTGATTTTCCTATCCCATGCAGCACTGTCGCAGTAACTAGCAGTTACTGTAGCTGCTGGATAGCTTATGGAAGAACAAATTATCCTAAGATTAGGTCTAGGTTGTCATTATGCAACGATGCGGGCTTGAAGTGCAATTCCAAATATTAATTCTGTAAGAAGTGAATGCGGTTTTGTATCTAGTTGTCCAAACATTCCAGTTTTCACGCATTGCCATGAATATTAATTATGAAGATACGTGCTAGTTTCCAGTCCAGTCACAAACTGAAATGCACGGGGCGGTCTCGGAGGTAGTCCCGGGTATAGATGTCTTCACTGGGATTACAGATTGATCCCCAGGGCGTATGAAATACTTATTCTGTAATCTTTTGGCATAAAGTAACCGATCACAGATCCCATTTAGGTTGGCTTCTCTGCCGTACGTAACTGCAGGATGTGCGTGCTGCTAACGACACCGATGTACCCGTGCAAGAGAACTGAAACCAGAGACTGGAATCCTAGCTAACTGCACTAAACCTCAGGTCAGTTTTCAAGTGCGGCTAGGTTTCCTGTCTGACTGAAGCATTCAGCCTCTGTATTCATTGTAATGAATCAGTAGGACCCAAATCAGCGGGTCAGATTAATTAGCAGCAGCAGTGCGAGAGCTGCGTGCCCTGGGAAGCGCCGGAGCTCGGTGCTCTCAGCAGCATTCAGCACCAGCACCCAGCGCGAGCAGCTGCTCACAGAGCACTCTGCAGACATACTAAATTTACTCCGAGCACTGTGCAGACATACTAAATTTACTCCCACCAAAGAAGTTTTTATACTTTCGAGTGGCGATAATTGATGGGCTGTACCCTCGGGAGAAATAAATCTCTACGAGTCAGATTTATGAGGACCCTTATGTTTATTTGTCAGCATGACACTGTTGTTACAGGGATAAACCAAGCGAACGGGAGAAAAGCTGACATGTTGAAAAATGTTGTATCCTATTTCTGAACCGGACTCCTGCAGTTTGAGAGCCATAAAACTTTCCGTCTCGTCGTTTGGGACGAGTGGCTTGGCGGATTTGAATTTGTCAGGGAGCTGAGGACTGGGAGCTGTGCAGGTGTTTCTTCAGGAAAGAATCCCAAGGCATTTTTGTTCTTCTGTGCTGTAGGGATATTGCACGTTTTTGTCAAGTGCCTGATTAAGTTTGACATTTGAAAATAGAACTTCACGCAGAAATAAGTACTGTACTTCTGAGTATTTAATTAAGATGTTTAGTTCCTGTCAAGCCTGGTAGTTTCTCTTTCCTGTTAAGGGCAATACGTCTTCAACTGCTGAAATTTCAGAAACCTGTACTTAACCTTTAATCGTCATTCCATTTACATAGAAATCTGATTAACAACTTTTAAAGTTCAGGAGCTGCGAGTAAATGCAATTAAAGCCCTTTTGGAGTCTGTTATTAAGAGCTGGCATTTAATGAAGACTGAGGGCACACTACTGTTACCGTCTACACTGTAGCAGGATGTCTTAAGCAATTAGTCGAAGGCATGAAATACACGAAGTGTGCTGTATTATCCATGAGTGAACATGGTTGATATTTAAACAGCATGCTGCCTTTTCCTCTCTTTGCTGCGGCTGTGTCGTATGTGCCACTTGGAGTAGCAGAAGCTCAGGTAAGTTGGGTTAGTCAACGCCGTGTGTCGTACACGTCAGGATTGCACGTTTCTTTCCTTGGGAAAGAGGATGCTCTGGGAGGTGGGTGTGTAGCAGACACTCAATGTGAGTGAATGCATCCTCTTTCTCTGTGATTTAAAGATGTTTAGCTTTACTTGAGTTATAAACAGGAATTTCTACCCCTGCCTTCCTCCCTATAAAATGCTTTCTACCTCTGCCTTCCTCCCTTGCAAAATGTGCAGACCCAATGAAGGGTTGCTGATTTATAACTGGCAGAGCCGAAATCCGCACACAATTACCTGTTCAACTCTTACACTCCTCCTTGACCTTTTTATAGGCTACGTGAACAAAAGAGAGGCCAGTCAAACCGAAAGGCAGCGGGCTCGAAACTTGTGGGAAAAGGCTTCATGTTGTACAGTCTATGAAGCAGGTGGTAATTGCGCCTTTCTGATTAAGTTTATTGCTTTTTGCACAATTTGAGAGTACAGTTGGCTGCTTACCCAGGCTCTGGGTCGTACTGGACCGTGTGTGTTTCCCAGCTTCTCATCAATCACATCAGAAGGACCATGCACTGAAGGGGCGTGTGTGTACATTTGTAGGCATACACTCATTTTTACATGGTCATTAAACAGTCCTAGGAATTACAAGTTATTGCCCAGAGGCCAGTTGGGTTTGGCTTCAAAAACTGCAAAAGTCTTCCCCTCACCCCAAACAGTTGCCATCCCCATCCCAAACCCCTCGAGGTGTGTAAATGTGAATGTCTCGCTGGTTCCAGTTGTAGTCTTGCAGACGCCGTGTCTGCTTTCCTATGGAAACGTGCACCAGCGGGTTGCTTTTCTTTGGAGGACATGAATCATCTGACTGACTCCTCGTGCCGCCCACCTTACTTCTGTTTTTTTTTTTTTTTTTCTGTGTGTTTTGTTTTGGTGTTGAGGGCCTGATACTGAAAGGAGAAAGCATCCATGTGGCTTAGATCATTTCTGTGAGCACAATCTGTATTTGCAGAGCAGCTGACGTGCCTGGAGAAAATGAAGTGCTGTCCGTTTGGTTTACGACCCAGCTATTCAAGTTGACTATTGGTAGCTTGAACAAATGCTGCTGGCAAATTTATGTCTCTTTTATTAAAATAAATGCATAAATAAAAAGAACTACTGGGAAAGCTGGAATACAGATGGTCCAGCTCCTGTTCCTTTGTGAAGGCCAGATGACTAAATTTCAGAGGAAATGTCTTAAAACTCTCTCTATCAGTAAACTGAAGAAGGGCCTGCACCACGCACCTTTGTGTGAGCTGATCCTGGGTTGTGTTATATGGCTATTAAAGCCACTAAAGGTAGAAAGCAATTGCAAAGCCACCCTTGAGGACTTGGAAAAGAGGCAGCTGTCTCAGCATCACACGCCTGCTGCATGCTGCAGAAGATAAACTTACCTGCTGCAGCTTCTCAGCAGCTTTTTCTTTTAGCTGCTTGATTTCAGAGCCAGATTTCAGAGCCACGAGTGTAAGTTAAGGTGAAACTTGTAATATTGATGCAGCACAGGTGAGTGGGGATGGAGCTGGGAGCTGTAAGAGGCCTTTTATATGAGCTGTAAGAGACTCATGAGCTGTATATGAGCTGTAAGAGGCCTTTTATATGAGGCACAACCTGATGCTCTCAGTGATGTTTCTCTTGGATCTTGCGGTAGGGAGAGGGCTTCCCTTCAAACCTGTTCGGTTGGATAATGGCATGTCATAGGGGTGTTGATACATCACAGGGTTAATTAGCTAGCATTTGCAGAAAACACTGCAATTTAAATCATTATGCCACGCGTTCTTTACTGAACCAAAGGCCCTTTCTTGGTAGAGTGGGAAAACACAATGAGGGCTGGTCAGCGCTGGCTTGTTCGAGGAGCCTACAGCCTGATGTCGATGGCTGGGACAGCACCTCTAGTTTCTCCTTTTGCTGTACCAGCACCTGTGAAAGCCATTGTATCAGTACATACACACCCAGGTGACTTCATATCTTCTCAGGAGACTTCAGCTCATCCCTACATCAAGTGCAGCCGGAGCTTGTGGTGCGCAGGACCAGCTATGAAGTCCACGCACGTGTCACCAAAAGGTTGTGAAGTGAAGAACTTCCGGCTTGAAACCTTCCCAAGCAATGCGAGCAGGTGTGCAGTTCATTGCCAATAAAAACAGCTTTGAAGGAGGTGTGGGTTTAGAGCAGTTACAAGGTTTGTTCCCTTGCTCCCCGGAGGTAAATGCACATTCACAGGTCTCCAGCAATGGTTGTGCTAATTGACAATTAGCATTGATAATGAATGTAGTAGCACTGGCAGTGATAGCATTATCTAAATAGTTCTCGGGTTATTTTTTCACTTTTTTCCCAAAATGCAAAACAAAAGAATTCTTGCTTCTTGTTCAGTAACGGAGTTGGGCAATGCCTTGAGAGAATTAATTCTTGAAGGGTTTTTATTCTTGTGTTTCATTTAAATTAATTTCACGGGCAACAAGAGGATTAGATAAAGCAGGTTGTGTAGCATTAAATTGCATTCATGGCACCTAAAACTTGTTTTTATTCTTTCAGCCTTACCTTGCTGCTTTGCCCTGTGTTGTGTTTGCCATTTGTGTACCCAGCCCCTGCTGTCGACGTGGTACAACTTACAGAAAGCTCGGTGCTCTTAGAACTCAAACTTGCTTTTTTTTTTTTGTTAAATCCACAATTTCTGCAGCATTGTAATTATTAAGAATGTCGGTACTACACGTTACTGGGTAATCAGCTCTAGACCACCGTCTCACACAGGGTGCCACCGCTTTTCTTGCCTTTTTCTGGCACTTTGCTACTAGTTAGTCCGGTCTCCAGAGCTTCAGGAATGCTGCTTTTAACGTGTACAGCGAAGTGAGCGCATGTCACAGGAGTGTCGCACTAGCACTGCTTCCATCGCCCCTGAAGTCACCTGTGGCTCCCAAACCATCATCTCAGCAATGGTTTTGCCAACGCGTGCTCTGCGGTGTGCTGCCACCAGGCATCTCCGAGCGTCCCCATTCAACTCGGCGATGTAGTGTAACGTGAACGTTGTCTGCTGTTCTGTTTGTAACCAGCTTGTCTCATTGAAATCCCATTAGGAAGTCTGCCTTCCACTTTGCAGTCTCAGCTTCTTGCTCCTGGTGTAACTAAAAGGTAACTCCAAAGAGTTCTCGGCGGCTGGTGCAGAGCAGGAGGGGCGCATGGTTTGACAGCTGCCTGGTGTGTCGGAGCAAGAAGCTGCAAATAACTCTTGTCTTCAATTGCCAGTACCACACAGTGAATTACTGGAGATACAGAGACTGTTATTTCTGGGTTTCCTTTTCTTTTCTTTTGACTTTACAGATTCTGCAAAGTGTAAGGGATGTTTGCCCAGGGGTTGCCAAAGTGAGAAGTTTCCTCCAGTGCAAACCTGTTCCCAAACCCAAACGTTAGCAGCGGCTGTTTTAATTTCCTCTTTAAATGGAGATGGTAATTAAAAGGTGCTGTGTAGGATTGGTACTTCAAAAATCAGCAGTTCCTTCTTGCAGGAGCTGGCCCTGAATGCCGCAACGGCTTTATTAAGATTCCCAGATTATAAAGCCAACGGAGCTGTCGTGATCCTCTCGCCTGACCTCTGCGTAAAACAAGCTGTGGTGCTTTCTTGATCTAATTCCCGCTTGAAAGAGGGCACGTCCTTTAGAAAGCAGTCCAGTCCTGACTAGGGGAGAGAAGCAAAAGTCAGTGGCGGAGAATGCAGCGTAACCTTTGATGTGAGTGGTTAATTATGCTCTGGAAATGTATGCCTAGCTGTTAGTCAGAGCCCGGCCAGCTTCAACTTTCCAGCCTTTGGAGTTTTTTTTTGTAATTCATTAGCGAAGACTTTTCTCCTCAGCTCTGTGCTCAGTGTTACATGCTTGCGGACTGATCTAGTAACCTCTTAGCCTTCTCTATGCTAAGCTAACAAGGCTTAGCTCACGACTTTTTGGTGTCTGGCCGTAGTTGTGCCTTCCAGCCTTTTAATAACTTCCAGGCTTCCTTCGCACACCCCTCCGCCCCCTTTCTGCCCGCTTTTTCTTTGTAGGACTGCCAGGGTTTCATTCAGCCTCCCAGATGGGTGACTTCCAGATGTGTGACCGACACGGAGAGATGCTGCTAACTTCTACTTCTGACAAAGCTCTTTGCTTTATGTAGCCATTTCCAATTAGCTAATTAATATCCACTGTCACAGTGGGAACTTCTCTGCTGATGATTATCTTCGATATTCCCAAATTTTCTACAGTCATTGCTTTCCACAACAGTCCCATAGATCCTGACTCATTCTTTTTCCCCATGTGTGTAGAGCTACACATGGTGACCATGAAATTCTTACAGTAGCTTGATAATATTATAAAAATAATATAAAAAAATATTATTCTGTATTATTTTGGATCAATGATCCGCTACTCATATAATTTACCAATTTCTCCCCAAAGTATTATCAGCCGCAAACCTTCCGTAGTCATTATTTCCATAGGAACTTGAGTCAGGAAAAGTTCTGGTCCACTCGTTGTGGAAAGTTGTTGCTTCAGAAGCTTTTGCCACTGCTTTCTGATTGAGCTTCTTCTACTTGTTGCTCTTTTAAGAAAATAAAAACTTCGCCTGGCAATGAGAATTTATAACCAAGCAAAAGAGAAGGCTTCTGGAACAGACTTGCATTTCACGTGGAATACAGAGGACAAAAGGAAAGGAGGAATTTAGATTTCTGGGACCTAGCAAAAATCCTCAATCTGTGGCTTCCTCATTTCTACCTGGATGCTACGGATTTTGTCACTGTCTTGCTGATTTTTACTTTAGTGGCTGCTGTGCTTTCTGCTATTGTTTTGGCTTTTCTGTCAGATCCCTGTTGGAAATAACTTGCTCTCTTTGGGTTTATTTAAAACTAAATTTGACATCTAAGAATACCAGCTAGCCAGTATCTGTCTTCTGCAAGCCCATGTTGCTGGACATAGAATGCTGCTGTTCTCCCTTAATTCTTTTTTAATAGTCTTCTATCATCTCTTTCGTGATTTTGTCCCTGATCAATATGAGGTGGAGAGGCCAGCAATTACCTCTTCATCCCATTTACTCTTGTAAAATTCATGCTATGGTGTTAGTTTCCATTCAATCTCTAGGATCCCCCAAATATATGAAGGCATAACCAGTACTGTGAGAGTGCAGAGAGGTTTTAAGACAGGTTTAAAAGTTCTTTCGGTGTATTTTACGTACCTCTGGACAGGTTGGTAGCTGCTATTCAATGGCTTCGTTCATCAGTGTTAAAATACTGAATTGCTATCCCATGGTAGTTACCTGTAAGGAGCACACTGAAACAGAACGTTGTGCATTATGCTTTCTTCCAAATTTTATCAAAATGGAAATGGTTGGTTTTGATGTAAATGTCTCGGGATTTAGTTACTTAAACTATCTTTTCCTCGAGGTCTCATTGCTGCTGTGATCGGCAGAGCTGCTTGAGATGGAAGCATCTCCAAAGAGAACCGATAACAGTAATGTTTTAGGAAGAGATCCTCTGTTTTGAAATGGGATTTTCAACCATTCATCCTGCAGCATCCATCTTAATTCAGAGTATGTGAGGATGTGAAATACCTGTTTGCAGCTTTTACTTGATGCAATAGAGCCCAGGCCACCTATCTAAAACCTCAGAAGAGGCACAAAGAATGAATTAATTCTTTAGTCACTCTGTGGCCAGTCTGATTTTATTGCCTATGCTTTGTTCATTGACTTGCACAGGGGGCTCAACAAAAAAATTAAAAACGTGGATCTGGGAAGTCTCAGCAGGTGCAGTGATCAGCCACAGAAGCAAATTCTTGCCCCGTTGTAGTTCAGAGAGGCGGTGTACAACAAGCTGTTACCAGACCGACATGACGGACAGGATACACGTACCTCTCTGACCTTTTGAAATTTCAGAATTTAATTACGGCTCCAAATCCATAAATATTGCCTTTTTAATACAACATTTATATTAATTTTCATTTCCAAAGAGCAGCTGGGTAAAGAGTGCTTTGTTCTCTTGCTTTATGTACAGCTTTATTTGTTTGACGTTGATATAAATACGCTACATGGATGGCAGACCTCAACCATCGAACAGAAAGTCAAAAGTCCTTGTTATAGATGAATGGGATGTTGCAGACTTTACAGTCACTCATAAATCTTGCTGTACGTCCATGTGATTAATGTCTAACAACGTTTTTGATTGATGGCTTAGCAACTGCTAACCAGGTGTTATGGGACCAAATTGTCGAATCCCTTACTTCAGCATTAAGGAAAGCTCCTGTTCACCTTGATAGGCAGGAAGACGTCTGCTTTTTCTCGTAAGTGGGTTTTCAAGTTCTCTCTTGCTGTGATTTTGGTAAGTACATGGTCAGGCTCCAACTAATGACATTGAAACACGACGTTTGTTAGAATCACCTATAACCACGATAAGGGCAGAACAGCTAGGTAACGTCTAGGTGGAGGGATTAAGCTGAGGCCAACGATGATGAGTGAAGGCCATGAGTTGTACAAAGAAACGAGAAACTAAAACTTCACCCTAATTTTTCAAGCAAGTAGCTGGCAAGATATGAAGAGTGTCCCACATGTGAATAGTATTGCTTAAAAATGTTAAAGGCTTTAATCTTCGTGCTGTAGTTAAAAGCCAAATGTACCGTGCGCTGGAGATGTCTCCTGTCTCAGCTTCTCTCCGGCTTGGCTGCGTATTGTAACTGTTCAGCCATGCTTCCAGTTAATTACTTGGTCCTGAAGAATCGGTGTAACTTGAATACAGGGCACTGGAGCACAAAGAGCTTTGATCTGTCGTGCACGGTTTCTGCTATGCTTGGATTTTATAACTTAAAGATGAACTTTGAGAATAGTTATCAAAACCAGCAATTTCTGCTGCTCGTACAAGCTTTTGACTTTTTCAGAGCCTTGCGCCTTAGCATCCTGCTCTGCCTACCTAGCAATGCCATAAATGAACAATTTTCTCGTTTCTCCTAATCTGCAGTGTTTTCAGAACTGTTCCGAATATCAAACCACAACTGATCTTTTATTTCTGTTTCAATTTTTAACTAACAGGAGCAATTCGTTATATTCCTAGCACAAGCCTCTGTTGCCTTATTGTAGTCGTGGAGCACAGTGCGGTATTATGCACTTCGTATTTCCCAGTCCTGCATATAAAGGGACATCAGAGTCCCGGAATCCATTATAAATAGGTTTCATCCATAACATGAGAACAAATTGCTAAATGTTTTTCTTTCTTTTTTTTTTTTTTCAAACTTGATTAAGTTTGAGGGTTTACTTACATTTTCGTGGCGATTTTAAGGTTGTTAATTCAAGTAGAGAAGATGAAATGCAAATATGCGAATACAAACGGATTTGGTAAATTACTGTTAAAAATTAGCACAGCGATTATTTTACTCTTAACAATAAGCATGCATTTTAAAAGCTTGTGCTCAGGTAAAGTTTTAATAGAGACATTTTAAGAGTTGGAGTTTTTATATTTTACTTTATTTTTTCCCAAGTAATCGTGAATTGTTCTAATTAGGGGCATGATACCATTTGCCTGGATATTTATTCGTATGTAATTTGTTTTAACATAGACAGCGCCGCACTGATGTATTCCTTTCATTAAGACAACTCTCTTTGATGGGCTTTGACTAGCTAATTACTGAAATGGAACACATTACTAATAGCCTCCAAGTAGGTAGAGTTTTCTGAACATAAATAATGAATTTCTGAAAGCACTGACAAAAGTTAATTTTTAAGGGGTTTCTTTCCGTCTTCAGACACAGTGAAATTAAAAGCGAGTGACTTTGAATCTGTTTTTGCTTCTGCACCGTGGAGTTACTTGAGCAGCACCAAACACCAGACCAGCACTTCGGGCTGCAGGGGTTTCACAAAAGGACCCCATTCACAAAGGCACCCGCCAACCCCTCTCTGAAGTTATTAGGCTAGAAGAAAATCAAATTTAAACTGAGTTTGAAGAACTGATGACTGTGGGAATTTGTATTTTCAGTGGTTAAAAAATAAATAAATAAATAAATAAAAAATCAACGGTTTGGGAGCTATTAAAGGGCAATTTTTGCAGCATTCCCAGGATTTTTTCCAACAGTGATCGTGACCCTTAGTATATCCACATGAATTTACACATGCATGTTTTATATTTATATATACAAATATGCATACACGTGCCCGTAAATTTTCTCCATATGTAAACTGTGTTTTTGTAGTGGATTATATCAATATTGGTGACCTTTATGTTTTTAGGAGCTGTGGTATGTAATCAGTCTGTACAGGTCAGCTGAGAAGCCCCCCACCATCTCCCTGTAGCTACAGGTGTTGGAATCAGTTTGGGGAGGAGTGGGGAATCTGTAGAATCACAGATTCCTCTAGGTTGCAAAAGACCTTCAAGATCACCAAGTCCAACCATCAACCTGACCTACGGAGTCCCATCACTGAACCAAGTCCCTTGGTACCACGTCCACACGTCGCTGAAATTCCTCAAGGGATGGGGACTCCGCCACTGCCCTGGGCAGCCCGTTCCAATGCTTGAGCACCCTGTCCATGACAAAATTCTACCAAAAGTACAACCTAAACCTCCCCTGGTGCAACCTGAGACCATTTTGTTGCTTCCTATCACTTGTCACCTGAGAAAAGAAACCTGCAGCCTCCTTTCAGGTGGTTGTAGAGAGTGATGAGGTCTCCCCTGAGCCTTCTCTTCTCCAGACTAAACAACCCCACGTCCCTCAGTCACGCCTCGTACCTCTTTTTTCTTGTTCCTTCACCAGCTTCATTGCTTTTCTCTGCACACACGCTCAAGCAACTCAAGATTCTTGCAAGATACCTTCAATAGCATCAGGGTTTTGTAGCAGGTTGAATTGGTCGAGTAATGTAGGATGAGCTTTTATCAGATCAGTGACAGTGGCATATAGGTTACTAGGATCTCATTTCTGAAAATAAAGCTGAGTTTCTGTTAATTAAAACCGTTGATTTGTTAATTACCAGTCCTGTATAGTATTTAAAGATCCTAGACGTTCCGAGTCGCAGTGCAATGCTGTTGTGTCTCTAATGCAGCGTTCCTCCTCCTTCTGCTCCCAGATGCTGCTGACGGAATATCTGGATATGAAGAACACCCGCACCGCCTCGGAGCCATCCACCCAGCTTAGCTATGCCAGCTCGGGGAGAGAATTCGCAGCGTTCTTTGCGAAGAAGAAACCACAAAGGCCTAAAAACCCTCTGTTCAAGTAAGTGCCAGGATGCACTTAAAACTGGCCGTTAATCGCAGTTTCACGTGGGAGTGGGGTGTAAGTTTGGAGATGGAGGTTTAATGCCTGAAGCTGAAGCCTCAGTAAGATCTCTGTTAGGGATTCATGGCTGGTTTGTAGAGTGCAGCTCTTTCAGAGGCTCATTGCGGGGTTGGGATCCCATTACATGAGCTGCTGCAGAGCGTGCAGCCATACGTTAAGCCTATCTTTGTGCACAGTATGTTCAAGACCTGTTAAAAAGGGTGATAAAGGGGACCGGACAAAGAGAATTAAGATAACTGTATAATTACTAGATAGACTAAGTGGCTAATCCTATCACTTGTTCCTTTAATTCAAAGTGGAAAGAATTAAGTGGCTGGGAGGAGAGAGGATGAGAGAGGATAGGTGGGTGAGGGAAGGATTTGGGGTGCAAATTCGATGTGCAAGAATGAGGGATGAGGAGCGAGGAGCACTGTTACGAGAGGACAGATGGCCTTGCCAGTACACCGAGACTCAAAGGAGCTTTGCTGAATTTTTGTCTCATCTCTTGACTACCTGTGCTGGTCCATCCTCTTTGGCCCTTTGAGGATCTGGGGGAATTACCAAAATGTGCTGTTTTCAGAGCAGAGGCTCCAAGCTGAAAGTTCATGGCTTTGATTTTATGCTGCAGCTCTGCCCGTGTAACTGCGTGTGTGGCTGCCCCCTAACTCAGCACTGCCAAAATAATCTCTTTAATGACTTTTTTTTTTTTATATATATACAATGACATTGTTCTAAAGCAGTTGTTCAGGGAACATGCAGGTTTAACGGTAGGGTTGAGGGAACAGCAGCAAGGAGAGCAGTGCTGGGGAATACCAGCACCTTGGGGCAGTAACCTTTTACCCGTGCTCAGCTGCAGCAGGAGCAGCGTATCTGATGGGTGGACTCACTACAAGCTGCTGCAGGGCTGAGCTGTCTTTCACTACCCATTAGCGAGGTATTTAGCCTTACCAGGCTTTGCTCTCCCTTGTAGAAAGCCCGAGTTTAACAAAATCCACTGAAATGTTTGCTGGAGGGGGGAGCGATTGGAGGAGAGAGCTTGTGGTTTCCCCCTTTATTTTGCTGGGGATGGGTGCCGGTGAAGTCTGGGTGGGTTTTTCTGGGTGGGTTTTTTAATCTACAACATCCCATTTGTAATCTGAGGTAGATCATTATGTGTGGGGAGGTAATATGGGAAATTCAGTAATGGAAAAGGCTGAGAGTGATGGGGCAAGTGGTTAGGGGAGCTTCACATTCCAGAGCCTCTTTACAGGCTGTTTGTTGTTTTTTCCAGCTAAAATTTATTTCTTGATTATCCAGAGCTTGCAGAACTCCCTGTTATTTGCCCCATGGGCATGGGCACATAGCAGCTGTATTCTCTTAGTACCCAAAGGCTTTTGCACTTCCCTCTCTCCATCTCCCAGGATTAGCTGTCTGTATAATCTTCTGCTATTAGAAGGTTAAATGTTGCCTGGAGGATCTCAGAGGTGTCTCCTGCCACCTTGACAGCCTATGGTTATTCCTCCCCACCCCTTTTTTAACACTCCCGTGGCTGTTTGGGTTGAGAATTATGCTCTTTGAATTCACCCCGTCTTGCAGATCTCTATCGGAGCAAAATAGGGCTGCTCACCTTTTCATTCCACGTCTGTTCTTGGGTGTGCTTGGGCCATTTAAGTTTGAGGAATAGGGATGCTCTGTTTCACCTAGAGCAATTTAAGCCTGTATATTAGTTTGTCAGCGGAGAGTGAAGGTAGGTGTAATTGTTTAAAGTGAAGGTGCCTAACCTCGTAGGAACAGCGTGTCTCTTGCCACTCATGGTCTTGTCACCAAGTCATCGCCGGCACCACGGTGACAGCAGCACTTATTGGGAGCTCTTATTTGGTTATCTGTCTTCTGTCAGCTGTCACTATATCTATGGAAATCTCCGTTGAAATGGAATTTCTCAGTCCGCTGGGGGATGTGCATGTTTGATGGAGTGTTATTCTTGTCTCCTCTCCCATCTTCAGTGCTTTTTCGCGCCGGGCTGCGAGGCTTTTTCTTGCCTTTCCATTAGCTCTGTCCAAATCGGAGGAGCCATCCACTTGTCATCAGAATATCCGCGTTTAATTTCTCACCTCCCAAGTCTCTTAGGGCAGGGCTCCACCTTGTGTTTTACTCGCAGCTCGATGCAGGTATTTGTGCCGCGCCCTGTGATAGCTTGTTAGAAGCTGATTTTCTAAATCCAACTTCCTCTGGTGGTGTGTTCATGTGAAGACTTATGATCTAGCAGCAGTAGGAAGAATGAGGACTCTTGAATTGCGTCTTGCAGCAACTAGCATTTGGAAGGGACTTTGAATCGTTGGCTCCCTGTCTTGAAAACGGGTATAACTCACAGGGCGGGGGAAGTCACGATGTGTTCAGTTGTTTAATGTTGACTCAGAACCCAAAACCTTTGGGAATTCATGTAGCTTCTGCCATCGTAAACCTGGCTTTCTTCTTTTCCAAAAAGTAGCCACGTGTAGGTTGCTGTCTCCCTACAGATCAGATTTGCTAGACAAAAATTGGGCATTGGTGGGAAAGGAGTGGCTTGTACAAGCAGGTGTTGAACACCCAATGTGTTAGTCTCAGGCTTGGCTAAAATTATGTGCAATTCTGTGCTTAAAACAAAAAATCAACGCAGGCTTTGCAACTGGCGTGTCAGCATGGAGAGAGGGGGGGATTACAAGAGAAGAGAGGTTGAGTGGGAATAGGAACGTGGGAGAAGAATAGATCAAGGAAAGAGCAGAGGAGGGGAAATGGGAGAGTGAAACTGGATGGCTGTGGGAGAGAAGTGGATGTGCTGAGACCGGAGTCACTGTCTCAAAGCCAGGTCTGGGGCAGCAGGGGGAGACTCAGGTTTGTTGCTGCAGTTTGCCTTAACCTGAAGCTTCTGAGTTTGATGCCTGGAGAAGACCTCTGGGTCATGGCGATAATGTTATGTTTAATATTTCACTAGGGGAAAGAGGGAGCACATCACAAATATAAAGCCAAGAGTTTATCGTTCATTTAATTACTCTGCTGCGTTTGTTATGTTTTGATAAATGGTTATTAGCTCAGTCGCAGTAATGCTAACACTCATAGTCCAAATTAAAGTAGAAGAGCCTCATTAATAAAAATAACCTTAAAACTGTTGCACAAGAAAGCTTCCAAACGCTCGGCCCTTCTTTGTAGTGTGATGCTCAGGTTTGCAGTGTCCCTCTGGGTGGTGCTAATGCCGATTCAGCCTTCTCCAGCAGAAGGGCCTCAACACCATGAGGTCTTCACTATAAGGAGTTTGGTCATTAAAGACATCTTGTGCCACTTCAGCGATTTGAAAATGCCTTGACCCTTCTGCCTGCCCCTTCTTGGTCCCCAGTGCCCATGGCAGAGCTGCCCAGCGCCCACCCGGGCACACACAGGGCTGCTCTTTGTTGGATGTCCCCAGTGCTGAGCTCAGGCTGAGTCCTTGGGTCCCTCAGTAAGGGGATGCTTGTGTCACAGGGACACCCAGCTCAGCCCCCAGCAAGCTCAGAGCCACCCTGAGACCCTGCAGTATCAGGCCATTTTACTGTGAATGACAAAAGTCATGTTTATGGGGCTCCGTTACTTGAAAAACATGTCTTGTCTCAGGCTGATCCTTGTCGAGTATTGGAGCCATCCAATAAATACTTAATTTACTACATTTTAGTTTCAATGAGAGTATTACTTTTTAATTTGTGGCTTTATGTGTATGCTAGGTAACAATGTAGTTGATACTAACTCCTTGCTTTGGTTTGGATTTCACCAATTTTTTGGAGCCATTCCTGCTCAGAAGAGCATCCCCATGCTATGCAGGCAGGTCTGTGCCACCGGCAGCTGCCGACAGAGCTGTGTGGATCCAAGGTGGCAAAATATGGTACATCGGTGGTGGAGTTTTACAGGAAAAATGTGCTTTTGTCTGCCTTGGTCATTTTCCTTAACCACGCAGGGAAGTGCATTTTGTTCAGAGCTGACTGGTGCTTACAAGAAGGCCAGCTCTGTGGACGGCTAACTGCCCTTTTTTTTTTAATTACAGGTTTGAGTCCTCTTCCCATGCTATTAGCATGAGTGCCTATTTGCGTGAGCAGAGGAGGGAGCTGTACAGCAGAAGCGGAGAACTTCAAGGTGGGTGAATAATGTGTTAGTTTGGGTAATTCTCTTCTGCAGGAGCAGAATATCCTGTCCATGCCATGTCAAGGTATTAGTACCTCTCTAGTTTGCTGCCCAGGCTGTCTAAATCTCTCTATTATTTAAGGTCTATTTCTTTAATTCTTGCTCCGTCATGCAGCTGGGTTTCTTTTTATTCCCCTCTGTGTGTGTTCAGATAAAGGTCCAGTTCTTAAAAACTAGTCATGAAACAAAGGATGAAACACAAACAAGTCTCACTGTGAGCATTGCTTTTGGGTTACTTGGAGGTAATGCCTGTTTCTTTATCTGCAGTCTATTTCCCTGTGTCATATGTCATGCTTCTGGATTGTTCTGGGAGCTAAACTCACCCGTTTCGTATTGGAAATCAGAAGTTTCTGTTGGAAGTGACCAATTCTGTGTCTTTTGTATAGTACTTGAAGAGTTAGAGTATTCAAAAATGGTGAGTTTGAAGTGTTGGACCACTCTTGCTGGTTTATACTGCTTGTGACAAGTGTTGTGTATACACAGAGAAGTGTTCTCTGGGCATGGCATCATTTCACGTTTTTTGTGAATGGTTTAATTCACAAAAGTCTTGCTTTTGGAAGCAACCGCAGTGGAAGATCTTGAGGCTGTCATGTTAATGTATAGTAGGAATAATTTTTTTTCTGTCTCATCTGTTGTAGTTTCTTACTGGGCTAATCATAAAAAGAAAATAATATAAACTCTTCAGATATTACAGTGATGGACAGGGGTGGAACTTCTTGAAATCTTACTCATGGTAATTTTCAGATGGCTTTTATTCGAGGATATTTTATAATTTACAAGAGAATTATTGCGTGCCTTTGTGTTCCCTTCCTCCTTTTATAACTTAGTTGTGCTCAGCAAGAAGTGAAACCCAAAGCAGTGAGGTAAGAAGCACTGAGAGATGTACAGTGTTCTTGTGGACCGATCGCTTCACTTAGGTGACTGTAGAGGATCTTCATATTGATGATGAAATATGTAATGATGCACTCTCTGGCGAATATTCAGGTCCTTCTGCATGGACTGTGAGGGAAGAATCTGAGATAAAAAGATGTACTGAAGTTGACAGTTGCCCACACTGTAATCTCACAGCCATAGGAATAAAATAGGGTGAAGATCCCTGCCTTTTACATGATGGTATCACCCATTATGCACACTTGGAAGGTGTTCAGCTCACAGCTCTTCACCTTTTAAGACTCAGGTTCTCACCTTCAAAATCTGTCACATGTACCTGGGATCAGCTGGAAGAAATCTCCCAGTTCAGCAGGGTGTTGTTTAAGTCTAAGCTATTACACGGCACAGTCTTTTTTATTTTATTTTTTTAATACCAATGGATAGTAGGATTTAAGTAGTTACTTCTCCACAGTAATTACTCTATTCTGCAGCCTGCGTGGAGCAACTGGATTCAAAGCCAACAAGTTGGAAGCTGTCGAGGGGATTAAGTTTAGGATAGGGATGGGGCAATCAGGGAGCTCATAGCACTTCCCTCAAAAAAATTTTAAATCTCTTTGGTAGTAGTGCTGTTGCCTTTTGTTGTTTCCAGTTGCCTCCACGCCCTGATCTGGCCAGTTGACCTTGTTGCTTTAAAAACACAGAAGATGAAGGTATTAACAGTCTGCCTCTTCTTCCAGATGCACCATGGCTGAGATCCGTGTGGTTTTGGGATAGAGTTACCATTGCTGTGGCACTGAGCCGAGGAGGTGTTTTGAAATAGCTCCTTTCTTTTTCAGGGTTCAGAACTCGTTGCTGTTGGGCACAGCCAGATTTCTTGAAAGAGCAGCCCCTTATTGATAGAAGGCAGATCCCGAGGCAGCGTTTGTCACGAGCAGGAGGCTGTGAGCGTTTTTCAAGAGAAGAGGGTGCGAAAGAGCTCCGCAGACTTTCAGCTGCCGAGCTGGCGTGGGGTTGGACAGAACAAAGCTGAAGAGCTGACAAAGGAGGAAAGGACAAAATATAAGAATTAGCATGGATGGGGCCAAGATGATACTGCCCTTTATGGATGAATCGGAAGAGCTGAGACGTGACGCAATAGGTGACAAAAAGTCAATGTAGGGAGTCAATAGGGACAATAGATGAGATGACTTTGCTAAGAAATCTTTGCTGTTTAACCATCAAGAAAAGTTTCCCTTTGAACTTTATGTTAAAAATGTACTATCCTCTCTTTCTATTATAAGCTGCTGTTCCCTTTTAGGTAGCTCATTAATCTTCCTGAATCCCAGACCACAGCAAGATCTGCATTTTGATTTTTTTTTTCCCCCTTTTAAAGAGAAATACAATTTAATTGTTCAATCAGGTTACTGGAAGGCAGGCATGTGACACTCTCTCTTCTGTGAATGCCACACAGTTTCTCTTCCTGACAGCCTTATCCACAGGGATGATTTTTCAGTGGCAGCAGGGGGAGGGTGGCTTGTTAGGAAATCTTTTTTCCTGAAAAGGTCTTCAAAGAATCATATGCATTAAAAAAAAAAAAAAAAAAAAAAAAAAAAAGAACTTATAAAAGTTTGGCTCTTGCCAACTTTTTGAAATAAGAATTTAATTTAGATAGCCTTAAAATGTGTGAAGATCAGAGTGATGCTTTGTCATTAACCTCTCTCGTTTGGACTGAAATAGTACAGTGCATAAGGCAGACATTATCCCTCAGTGGGAGAAAGGGACTGGCTGTAAGTGATTTAGAGATGGAAGGATTCATTCTTGCGTCTTATTCCACTGAAATCAGAGGAGGAAGACGTAGGCCATGTCTTTTTCGCTTTAAGTCGGACACAGAAGTCGTTTGCCAATTGTCATTAAGAAGAAGAAATCAGAAGCAAGTACGTAACTGAAATATCTCCTTCTAGACTAACAGAAATGTGGTGCCTCGGGATGTTTGCAGAAGTACAATGTCAGAGGTGGTTTCTTCTGTACAAAACCCAAACCCCAAAATGATTGTCTCTTTTTTCTCTTTTTTCCTTTTTTTTCCAAGAGTACGTCTTGGCCGAGTGCTGGCTGGGGAATTTACATTTTCCTCCTTAGAGCCCTTCTGCCATTTGTCAGATACGATGTTCTTTTCATAGACAGTCTGAAATAATGGAGGTATATTTAAAAAGCAAATCAGTTTATTCCACGGGCGGCTGAATGACTGCAGCCTGGTTCATCGCAGATGTGTCCTGTTCTCCCTTAACACTTCTCTTTCATTAGCCACACTTCTCACCATGTCTCTCCATCACATTCATCCCCCTTGCTTCCTTCCTGGCACCCCTCAGCGCCTGCTTGTGTCCCTGAAGCACCCGTTAAGCAAAAAGCAACCTGTGCCACAGCTGGACCAAGCAAAGTACATCCCGACTGAGCAGCTCAGCGCCTTGGAAGCAAGTGTGCTGGTAGGTCCAGCAGCATGGAGAGCTAACAAGTGCCTGCTGATGCTTTTCCTTCTGTGGAGGCACGCGTTTATCCCACCTTTGTCTGCACGGCTGTCTGTTTCCACGAGACCTCTGAGAATTTACTGCTTTTAGGATTTATGCCTCTGTCACCTTCGGCTGAAATTGGCTCTCCAGCTCAGTTGTTGTGAGGATGGGACAGCCAGTTGGACAGACAGAAGATCAGATAACTCTTATTTTTCTAGGAAACCAGGCTAAAACATTGCTGTATTTCATTGCAGAGGTGGTTGCTTGTCGCTGGCTAGTGGAATGAATCCCATGCATGCCCCTTATTTCATTCCACTGCTGCCTTCAATTGCCAACAGATCCTTGGGAACAGAAGAAATATGTGGCTTCTCCCCATAGAAGGGGGTCAGGGACTGCAAGAGGGATGGAGAGGGTAGGAGATTGTCCCTGGGGCTGCACAGTAAGGCAGGAGGCAGTCTGCAGGGACCTTGTTGGTTTTTTTTCCATTAAACTGGATGTGATCGGTATCAGGAAAACATGGCTTCAAGAGAGAATTAAGAGAAAAAAACACTACTATTTTAGGTAGTGTTCAGGCATGTCTGGGTTTCTGAATCAGTATTTTGGTAATAGTGTTAGTGTCATTGTACCAAGCATGGTACACATGCGATGTGCGTTGTACATGCCTGGAAGGATTAGTTTGCATGTGATGGAGCAGCCTTCACCAGCACAGGTGCACTGCGCAAGGATCGTGAAGTCTGCCTTCCAGTGGTTTACCTGGCTAAATTTTTTGTAGCTGTGGCTGGAGTAAAGATGTACTTCTTATACGTTAAAAAATTGGGGGTGAGTTGCCTTCGCTTCCATTTTCTGAAGTTCCTTAAATTTTAGTTGGCTCTTGATAGATGTTTGGACCTTGGATGAATGGTTCAGCCGTAATGATTGGCGTCCATAGCAAATAAACAAAAAATAAAAAGAAAAATTAAAAAAGCAAGGAAACCAAAGAAGCCATAACTGAAACGGGAAAGCTCAGTGGATGATAACCTCCATTTCAGCAGGTGCCTAACCCGAGTTAGCCATTTTCTTACTCGCAGGTGTGCGGCGTGCAGAAGCCCTGGGGTGGGAGAGCTCCGGAGCACGCGGTGTCTCACCGTGCTGCTCGCTGCTGGCTGGTAATTTCAGGCGTGGTGTAACTTCATCAAAGGTGGCGTCGGTTAGAGGCTCCTTCTCAACACGTCAGGTATTGTTTCAGAGTCCCGTGGCCGTGGGGAATTAATGCAGGTGCGTACTGTGCTCACGGTGACTCTGGCCTCAGCTTAGTTTATCAGCAGAAATGGTGAAAGATGTTTTTGTACACTGCGAAAATCTGAAGAGCCTGGAGGGTGCTGATCAGCATGGAAAATAGCAGCCAGCTTCTGTTATCTGTGCGAGCACAGGCCCTGGTAGTTCATAGCGGGGTCAGCTTTGCTCGTGTCGTACGTCTGGGCCGGTTTTAAGAATGAAATGCTTAATGTGAAGTGCTCCCGAGCAGCCGCTGTTCCCGTGGATGTTAATGGTCTCCACAGCTGCTCAGCACCTCTTAAAATGTGGGCTTCTGATTTCTTTCCCCCAAGAAGCTCGGAGCAATTCAACGTTATTAAACCTCTCCGTGCCTTTGTGAAGCAGGATTTTATTTAGGGTGTAGCCGTGCAAGCTGCGGTATGAGACGAGTCATCCTGGGAAGGACGATGGAAGCAGAATTGGTCAGGATTCCAGAGTCACCTTCCGGTCTTCACCTTTCAGTCTTCTGTTCAGTCGTGCTGGTTGAAGTCTGAATACATTAAGGCTGTAGATGTTAATATAAGGATGGTTTGGGCACACTTGACACAGCCGCGTGTCAATTGAGGTGGCTCTGCAGCCCTGGGACTGCTGCTGTGCCAGCTCTGCATGGTGGTGGGAACTCCTGCACAGCACCCCGGGAGAAATCGCTGCCTACGAGTACTTTGTGCTGTGTAAGAGCGTTGGGAATATTCTTGTATTGTCACTGCGCCTTTGGGGTTTTTCTTTTCTTTTTTTTTATCTGAGAAATTGTGTCGTCTCTGCTCCTACTACGTGGGTGTCCTGAAGGTTTTCATAAGTGTGCGCTCTTATTGCCACCGGAAGGCAGGGCAGTGCTTGTTGTACAAGGCAGGCAGAAAAAAGTTACGTGGCTTCACAGAGTAAGTGTTTAATAGAGCGAAGAATGAAATTCATGCCCCAAAGCAGTGCTTCCCCAACTACTGGGCACGTTTTGCGTGCTGAGCTGAAACAGCAAAATTCTGTATTGCTTTATGAAGTTATTTAAGCAGTTTCTGTCCAGAAGATCCCCGTGATGCAGTACCCTTCCTTCTTCTCCTTCAAAATTTTGGTTAGTTCCATTTGCTTCACTTTTCATAAGTTTTGGTGGGATCCTGCTAGAAGTTTGGACCTTGGATGAATGGTTCGGGCATGACCAGCAGTGCTGAAAATTACCTGCGTTGTGCAAGCTGTCAATCTCAGGTGTGCTCCAAGAGACTCAGTAGGAGGACTACGGGACTAAAGGCAAGTCACATCCAGCTCTGACCAAGGATGGCAAAATGAGCTGTGAAACAAAGGCCTCTTGCAATGAGGCTACAGATACCAGATTTATTTATTTTTTAACTTTATTTCTTACAAGAATCTCCAAGAAATTCTTGTTGGCCAGGTGAAAAATAAAACTGGAAAGCGCTGAACATCACCGATGATACAAATTGAAGACTGGGGATGGGGCTGGGTTGCTCACCAGTATGCTGTTTAACTATTCTCGCTCTAAGATGGAAAATTTCTTACCAGAAGGTTTTAAGTAATTAAGGAAATCAAAGAGAAACTCTGCTAATTAAGATTTTGACGCCAAGAAATAGCGGCGGAGGCAAATGGTATCTGATCTGACAAGGGCACAATGTAAGGCCAGGTCCGGGGAAAATGCAGTTATTTGTAGGTGCCTTGTTCCATTTGAATTCACCGAAGGGCTGCCGGAGGGAGCCAGCCGTGTTTGCCGATGACAGAAACGAATCTTGACACTTTGGATAATGAAAATTCGGTTCAGCACCTTTTAGAGATGGGTATGATAATACGCTGTCAGTCGGAGGCAACGGGGAGGGGGGAGGAAGCAATGTAATTCTTGTCTGGTTGGAGGAGACGCTGCAACAAGCAGGCAGTCCCAGTTAAAAATGCCCCGTAGGAAGAGGGATAACCCGTCGAAGAATCGGAAAGTTGGTTGGACGAAGGGAGGGGGAAACGATTTGATGTTAGGAACCTCCTGTCACGCAGCTGCTTCGGTCTCCCCGCGGTGCGGAGGATCACAGTTTGCTTTGAGCTTGGGGGGGAGGAGAGGGGAGAGAATGGCTTTCTTGTGGTTTGACAGTATTAATGCAATCATCTCGTTCAGACCTTGTAAGCCCACTTATTATTTCCTCTGCGTGTGTTTTTTCTAGTTTAGCGGATTAGCTGCACTGTCTCTTCAAAGGCTATCCAATCAAGAAGGGGTTATTAAAACTGGGGCGCTTTATGACTGAGAATTAATTAGAGCAGCATTTTCATGCAAAACATCCAATTTTTTGATTAGCAATGGAGCAGGGCCGCAATTAACACTCTAGGAAGCTTAAATTTCCAGCATTTTGATTCTCAGGAAATGAGATTATCAAACTGGGGTCAGGCACTTGACAGCAAAAGGGGGATTATGTGTAAGAAAATAATTTGTTTCTTGATTTTGCCTCTGAGATTGTTATTAAAGCTACGGTGAATTCAGAGGGAGGCGAAGAGTGGGAGGAGGAGATACCTAAAAATGGGAGCCGGAGAAACCCTTTGCCTTGTTAGCGTCCTCCTCGCTGTGCCAAGAGCTGCCTCGTCCTGGTGTTAGGGAGAGCACGCTCTGCGTTGGATTTACAGCAACAGGTTTGCATTGCTTTGCGGAGGCTTGTTGCCTTTCCTAATCGATGTGTGTTGAGGGTTCTGCAGTGGTTTTTAAATATTCAAAATATTTGTATCCCGGGGAAGGAGGCAGTCCTGTTGTTTTAATAGACGGGCTGCTTTGTCTCCATTCCTTTAAGCAAATACATACACTTTTTAAACTGTTTTTTGATCCACTCCCAGTGTCTGAGGATGTATATCACTGCTTATTAAAGGCTGAGCTCTGCCAGACTTCAGGGTGGGTGGAACAAGAAGCGGGGCATCTCTGTCCTTTCTGGAGAACACGGAGGGTTTGGGGGTTCCAGCTCCCACTGAATTGTTCTCACTTCTCAGGGCGGTGCAGGGTGCTGAAAGCCAGCCCTGGGCTGTGAAATCAGGCTCTGTAGGGGACTTGGAGCAGGCTAAGGCAGTACGAGTCATTTCACAGAGTCACAGAATCATTAAGGTTGGAAAAGCCCTCCAAGATCACCTGGTCCAACCATCCCCCTACCACCAATGTCACCCACTACACCATGTCCCTGAGCACCACGTCCAACCTTTCCTTGAACACCCCCAGGGACGGTGACTTCACCACCTCCCTGGGCAACCCGTCCCAATGCCTGACTGCTCTTTCTGAGAGGAAATGTCTTCTCTGATAGCTGATCAATATTTGCTGCGTGTTGGGAGACTGCCAGTTTGCATCTCCGTAGGAGAGCGGGTAGTTGGCTGTCTGTCCGCCTGCTTTTGCTTCTTAAAACGACCATACAGTTCAATGGCTTTTTAAAATGTTATTTGCTGTATTATTTTTGAGCAAAATTGTTTGTGAAAACGACTATTATGAAGTTGATTGTTGCTAACAGCTGCATTAGCCACATTCTTTGTCCTAGGTCCTACCTAGCAATGCCCACAGCTATTGCAGCCTTTACTGCAGCAGCCACGTTATTGAGGATGCTCACTCCTAGCTTGCACCACCAGCTGATGTTCAGAGGTTGAGCCTTGTACAAGTACAGCAGTGCACCACATTGTGCTTTGCTCCGTGATGCAGCATGGCAAGCACGCTCCAATCTCCGCCTTCAGCATTTGCCTTTGGGTCCCTGCCTAGGACTCCCAAATAAATTCTCATTCTCAGCTTCAAGATCTTCTTGCTTTAGGCTTTGCCTCCATACGCTGCTCACTTCAAAGCCAAAAGACCTCCAGTAACTCTACCATGAAGATTTCCAGATGTCACATTGTCCTTTTTTAACATAAAAAACCAAAATACCAGGGCATCAAGGTGTTGTGCCAGTAGAGGAGCTTGTCAAATAAAGACTGAAAATCAAAGATGAGGCAATCATTTATGAGTTTCTTTAAGAGCTTTAATTTTCCACTCTCTGCATCAATTGCTAGTGCTTGGCTTCTCTCCCCTCTTGATACGAGGAAGGACACAGAAAAAAGCACTCATTTTATAAAGATTAAATAATCCCATAGATGATGCTTCAGTCTTACTGGTATTGCTGGGAGGCTGCTGTGTCCAGATCTGCTTTGTGTTTTGTTGTTACAGTTCTGGGCAGAGAGACTTTCAGGTTTTCTGGGACTCTTTCTGTCTCAGCATCCCTTGTTTGGAAAGCAAACATTGATTTTCAAGGTACTTTGTTTCAGCTTCTTTTCAGCTTTGAGTTTTGGATTACTGAAGAATTTGGGGGCTTTGTGGTGAATTTACAAAGACGCTGTAGAATTATCGGGTATTACGCAGATTAAAGCAGAATAGGTAGGAAATGTTTATGTCTGTGGACTGTAATATCCTGTTTTGTATCAATTCTAGGAGGTTTTTCATGAGGACTAGGCTTTTGGAGGCATTGAGCCGTCTTAGCTTGATGCAGTGAGATGCGCTGCAAGCCTTGATATCCATTAAAATCAGTCCCTGTGTTTTCATATGATTAGTTTCTAATTGGATATAACTTCATCAAAGTGAACTTGTATCGGTGTATCGGTGAATATCTGCTCTCCTCTCCCCTCTGTCAGCTAAAGCACAGCTTTCTGGGCTGCTCTGTGCTGGGCAGCGAGCTGTGCTATGTCCGTGCGTAAAATGTGTCCCGGCCTGGAACAGCTGAATCACACTTTGCTTTTCTGAAGGACACTGGAAACATTTCGTCAGTACAGCCAGCAATAAAACAGCCACGATGCAGTCGAACAGGTACTCTTCTTACTGTGATCTAAAATAATAGTTCCTCCTTTCTCTCCGTATGAGAGCTTCGTACTCTCCTGGAATTTGTGCCTTTGTGTCAAGTTCAGTAGTAAACCATTTATTTAAAACTGCTCTGTATTGCTGCTTAGGATCAGGATTCTCTCACTTTGGTCTGAGGAGGTCTGGTTTCTGATAATCTACTCTGCTTTGAAGAGTGTTCATCGTGGCACTGGTGGAAGTTGGCTGCAACAACCTGAAAGGATGAAAAAGGTTCTGTAGGTTAAGTGGATGCTACTGCCATTGTCTCTTCGAAAATTTTAATCGTCTGAAGCCAAAACCCTATTTTTGAGCTCTGGCTTTCATTAGGACATTATTTCTTGCAAAGTCATTTCCTTGACTAGTTTAAGGAATATTTTTATGCTGCTCCCTTGTGGTTTTTGTTTGTTTGTTTGATACCAGGACACTCCAGTGTACCTTTGGTACCCCAGGGTTAGATTCCTACACTTATCTTCTATTATTGTTAATGATAATAGCGTACATTCCTTTCAATCAGAGTATGGCAGAGTATGTAGAGTTAGGCTACACACGGTGAAAAATAAATTGTATAAGATTAAAAATAAATTGTCCAGCGGGAATGTGGATCAGCTGAGTACAATTAGCTGGCCTGGAATTTGGGTTGGCCAATGTGAGCCCCAGTAATCCTGTTCTTCTGGGACCTTTAATGACCAGGTTAGCCCAAACTGTCACTTGTATCCTTCAGGATGTTGTATATTTTTGGAAGAGATTTGCACACTATCCAAGTGTGCTTTCTAGAACGCTAGCTTTATTTTGAAGTCTCTGTGCTGGCATTGTATATATCTTTTTTGTTTGTTTGTTTAATCTGGCCTGGTTTGTTTAATCTTTAATAGGGTAGAGTTCTAAGATGCTCAGAGGTGTTTTTGTTTTGTGTTGAAATCTTGCTAACATCGGCGTTTTTCAGTAATTTCTTAAATCTTTTTGTATTGAATTTTGTACAGATCCTTTTTTTTTGTGAATCAAATTCTTGTTTACTTGTCTGTGATTTGTGAAACCTCTTTTTCACCAACTTAATTTGCAAGATAATAAATACAATGCTGAAACATTGCTTTTATTTTTCTCGCTTGATAGAGTAGCTAATCTTAATAATAATAAAAAAGCCAGTTATCTGTCAAGTCTGAGCTGCCATGTTGCCTTTTCTGCTAACTTCATACCCTCCAAGCTGAGACATCTCAAGAAAGCAGTGAGGTATCACAGGGTATGGCAAATTCCAACACATACCTTGAGGGTGAGTGTGGAGGCAGGAGCTGTTGCTCTTGCCTCGTCTCGTACTTTTTCAGTGGGTGAAAGGTGTTTAATCTCTGGCCCTGTCATTCTAATGCCTCTGATCTGTATTTGACGTCCCTACAAATGTGAAACCATTGTTTTTCAAGTAGCATAAAAAATGCACCAGGGACAGCTTTATTAGCATTTGGATTTTCTCCTTTGGCTTTGACTGATGGATATATACATTTTTTTACACCGAAGAGTTTTTTATCTTGATAATGTTGAAATGAAACTTTACAGTGACAAAGTAGTGGGCAGCTTTAGAAAGCCCCGCTTTCAAGTAGGGTTAAAACCATTTAGGTGAGCATGAATTAACATTTCCCTTGTCTTGTAAAGGTCACCCTTTAATTGAGATTCACCACGCTCAGTCCAAAGCCTAGGATCCAGGAGACCTCTTCGCAAAGAAGGCACAAATTGGCAGCATAATCTCATCAGAGGCTTAGTTTATATGGTAATAAATCATTCAATTCGAAGCTAAAGAAGCTGCCACGGAGCATAAAACACGCCAGATGCTTGAAAGACTTTCGTGGCTTAGAGTTTGAATAACAGTTGGAGGATCTGTAGATGTCTTGAGATCCTTCTTAATAAGGAAGAACTGTTGGGAAGAAACCGATTCTTACCTAATTAAAGGATTAAAATGTTACAGACTTGCTTTTATGTTAGCTGCTATTCATTCTGTCCAACATATGAATTTAAGGTGTGGCATTTCTATCCTATACATCTCTTTGCATGCTATTTCAGAAATTATCTTAAGAAGTTGCAATATTTTTCATATATATACAATATGTCCTGCTTTTTCTAGAGAGATAAATGTGAGCTGAGTACGGGATTCCCTTTTGCAGAATAAAAGAGGTGGCATTAATCAATAAGGTGATGTGATTTAGGGCTCTGAGGATACAGAGGCTAACAGTTTCTGAAGGGTTGTTGGGACTAAGTGCATAAATTGTTGTTGATTTTTTTTTCCTATTATTACATGTACAGTATTAGAATATTTTATTACCAGAAGATAGAAATATTTTCAGGCAGGAGGGGAGAGTATCATAGGAGAAGGTTTTTCATCCAGTAATAATGTGAGTAAACGGATAGTCAGAAGGCTATTTTTGTGGAGATTGGAGAAAGAGAATGCCCTTGAGAAGCATCAGCGCTTTGAAGCCTCATGCCAGTAGGGTAAGTCTCTAATTTTGTGGCTTTTTGTTGCTGTTTGTGGAGCCTGAATGGAATTGTCCATTCAGGAGTGTGCGGCTGCCTCCATCTCTCACTGTAAGGTTTGGGATAGCAGGACGACTGCCTCTTGTACACATTACGGTGCAGAGACCTGGCACTGAGAACACATTTAGAAATATCCCTGTCCTGCTGTTGGTTGACTGAAATCTGGCCTCTTGTACCCTCCAATTCACTTCTCAGTGGTTTTTTGTTTGTTTTTGGTTTTCATAGCAGCTCAGCAGATCAAGGTCGGTATCACCTGGAAGGACCTGGGCGAGGAACCAAGGGCAAATGCAGATTGTATTGGTTTGGAATCAGAGCTGAAAAATTGTTTTCTGTCTTCCCTGTTGTGACCGTGTTCTTTCAAGTCACTGAGAGACGAGGTGGTGGCATTTCTGGGGTACAGCAGAGGAGCCTCGTCATTTTGATTCTGTTACAAGGGCCACCACATGAGGAGACCGTAGAAGGACATGATGTGCATGTTAGGTGCGTCTTTAACAGGAGCTTATTTTGGTGGTTAATCTAATTTAATTTGGCCTCAAAGGTCTAAAATTGGTTGCATTAATGGAAAAATGATTGAATCACGAATTGACTGCTGGGAAAACTGTCTTCTTCTCAGACTGTACCCAACCATCTCTGGCCAGATAAGTGTAGTGAGATGTGCACAGGCTCCACGAGCGGTGTTTGTGGTCAGCTGTGCCGGCTCTTTCTTTGGGACGTATCCTGGGCAAGGTCATGATCTTATAAAAAAAGGTAAAGGAGGGTCCCAGGCCTCAATGGCTATTTTGGGACCCTGTTAATTTGCTAGTAGCTTTGCCTGTCCTTTTACTGAAGTTGGAGATAAACTGAGCTTGCAAGACGCTTCCCTAAGGATATGAGGTAGTTGAAGCAGGAGGCAAGGTGCAGTTTGCTCCTGATGGATGGACCCCGTGGTACGGAGCCGTGTGGGAGCAGTTCTTGAAGAGGTGCTGCCTGTGGGCAGCCCCCGCAGGATCAGTTCAGGAGGGACCCCGCGTGGAGCAGTGGCAGAGAGGGACCGTGAAGGAGCGGTGGAGACAAAGCGTCAGGGACTGACCACAGCCCCCAGTCCTCGTTCCCCTGTGCTGCTCGGAGGGAGGAGGTGGAAGAGGGTGGATGGGGGAAGGTGTTTTTAGTTTGCTTTTAGTTTCTCACTGTTCTAGCTGCTAGTGTTAGGCAATAAATTACATTAATATCCCTGTGCCGAGTTTGTTTTCCCCATGATGATAATTGTTGAGTGATCTCCCTGTCCTTATCTCAACCTGTTAGCCCTTTTTCCCCACATCGTATTTTCTCCCCCTTTTTCTTTTAGGAGGGGGAGTGAGAGAGCGGTTGTGGTGGTGTTCAGCTGCCCAGCTGGGTAAAACCAAGAGAAAGGGTAAACCCCTGTTTCCTGATGGTAATTAATCTCGTCTTCAGTGGGCTCACAGTTTCAGCGATACCGTGATCAGAATCGGATCAGTTGTCTTCACGGGGGGTAGGAGTGTGCTCATGAAGCTTGCTTCTCAAGAAGTCACTGTTTGAATGGACACCCAACTACTATGCCACATCTGTCTCTAATTTCATTAAAAAAAAAAAAAGGCATGAGAGGGTAACCAAGCTTCACACTCGAAATGGAGTTTGCAGTTTCTCCCATGTACACCCACACTGGGGTCTGAATTTAAATTCCTGCTCTGAATGTAGATTTCCCAAATTGTCACACATCTATTACAGGTCTCTTGAGCCACGCAGTCTCCCCAAATGCAGAGTTATTGTTGAAACCAGATTTTTGTCAGTGTTTTCTCCACATAAAACTTTTGCAGCTGCTTGAGGGAGGTTGTTCCAAGTTTGCTGGAGGAACGCAGACTGATTCTTTTTCCTCTAACTAGTGGGTACAGCAAATACTCTGAAGATCTCATTAGTGTTTTCAAATTTCATTGTAATTGCTTAATAGTATAATAGCAAAGACTTGATGCTCAGTAGCTGGATTCTTTTACATAATATCAAAAATATTCTAAGTGATTGGGGGCTTAGAGTGCATCTGTGCTCCTCTTTGGGAATTTTAATTGCACTGATCATGTGGCTGTGTTTGACTTAATTGTCATCAGTAGTTACTGGATGAGATCCCTTGCATGAGCACTGCATTCACTGCACCTCAATGGCATCTCAAAATGTGTGAACAAATGTAACAAATGGCACTTTCTTTGTGTGCTTAATGAATATGTAAGTGATTTCAAATGGCCTCTTCCCTAGACTCTAACTGTGTATTTCTTTATAATAGGAGATATGTTGATATTCTGTGGAAAAGCTGTAATTCCAGTAATAATTGGTTTATAGTGCACTTAGTGCTTTTCCCTCCGCAAGGTAAGATGCCAATTTGGCCTGACCCCAGGTTAAGTAAGGGAGCAGCACGTGACCAGTGAGTGGTTACAGGATATCATGATGTGCAGGGTCAGTAGCCACCCATGGCGAATAGTGCCTTTTTAGCCGCTGCTGAAGTATTAGAATTCGATTATAATTAAAAAAAAAAAATAATAAGTTATTCACACCATAAACAGGTGAGCTCTAAAGTCTGTAAGAGTTACAGGGCCACAGTGTTAAATGGTTTTGTGGTGGGTGTAACCAAAAGGGCATCGCTACATTGTAAAGATAATTACTATACAAAAATGGAAATGTGCCTTTTTTTTTTTTTTAATGTGTGTTCAGTTATTTCAGCTCAGGAGGACCAGGCAGTTTCTCGGTGACGTTGCAGAATCCTAAAATAGAGAAGTATTTGAGTAAAACTTACATTTGCGAAATCCACGCAATATGGGATACGGGGCAGAGCTCAATGAGGAATTTTACAGCCGGGAAAATGAGTACGTAGATTGGGTTAGGAAAGGCAGTGCTTAGTTGTGTACTCGAAATGTCCCAGCCAAGAGACACGCTGTGTCCCTGCATCACTCGGGTGTCCCTCCGTTGGGATCATGGTCCTGTGTACAGAGTAAATCTTGTGGTGGTTTTACTCGGGTGGGCGGCCGAGCTCCACCACAACCGCTCTCTCACTCCCCCTCCTCAGAGAGGAATGGGGAGAAAATATGATGAGAAGGGCTCAAGGGTTGAGATAAGGACGGGAAGATCGCGCAGTAGTTATTGTGATGGGCAAAACAGACTCAGCATAGGGAGGTAGTAAGATTTATTGCCTATTACTAACAAGCTAGAGAAGCGAGAAACAAAGGAAAGAAACCAAAAGCACCTTCCCACCCCATGCATCCTCTTCCATCTCCTCCCCCCGAGCGGCGCAGGGGAACGGGGGAATGGGGGTTGTGGTCAGTCTATAGCGCTTCTTCTCCGCCACTCCTTCTCGGTCACTCTCGTCCCCGGTGCTGCGGGGTCCCTCCCCACTGGATGCAGTCCTTGGTGAACTGATCCGGCGTGGGCTGCCCACAGGCAGCAGCTCTTCAAGAACTGCTCCAGATATGGGTCCGGACCACGGGGTCCATCCCTCAGGAGCAAACTGCTCCAACCTGGATCCCCCACGGGCAGCAGCTCCTGCCAGGTCACCTGCTCCTGCGTGGGCTCCTCTCCACAGGCTACAGGTCCGGCCCGGAATCTGCTCCGGCAGGGGTCTTCCACAGGCCGCAGTCTCCGTCGGTGCAGGTCCACCTGCTCCACCGTGGTCTCCTCCACGGGCTGCAGGGTGGAACCCTGCTCCACCGTGGTACTCCATGGGCTGCAGGGGGACAGCCTGCTTCACCATGGTCCTCACCACAGGCCGCAGGGGACTTCTGCTCCGGTGCCTGGAGCACCTCTCCCCCTCCTTCTTCGTTGACCTTGGCGCCTGCAAGGTTCTTCCTCACTCCTCTCACTCTCCCAGCTGCTGTGTGGCGCAGCACTTTTTTTTTCCCTGTCTTAAATATGCTCGCACAGAGGCACAAAACAACATCACTTATTGGCTCAGCTCTGGTCAGCAGTGGGGCCCTGACCAAACACGGGGCAGCTTCTAGATCCTTCTCACAGAAGCCACCCCTATGGCCCCCTGCTACCAAAACCTTGCCACGTAAACCCACTACAATCTGGATGTAGCATCTGCCAAAAGCACCTCGTCCGAAACATCTTCCAGAGTGCTCTTGGTGGGCTTAACCAGCGCTTATAATGGAGCGTGTCTTGAGCAACCTAATAAGGAATCTCCGTATCGCATATGAAATTGTGCCTGAAGCTTGGTTTTCACGCCTGTGTTCTTAATATTAAAGTACCTAGAGCAGGATTTGGGGAGGATCAGGGTTTATATGCAAAAGGTGAATTTCCTAATTGTGAGATTTATTGGTATTGAGAGGAGGGGAGCGGAGAGAGGAAGAATCGCCGACATCTAAATTAGCTTGCAAGGTACAGCTACTGCACAGTGCATAGGAAGCAACCTCCTGTTGCCAGAACAACGAGCTGTATCACTTCATGTGCTGTTTCTTCCTCTTTTTTTTGGTCTTTTGAATTAGTTTGTAGGTGGACCGTTGTGGTACAGAAAGCAAAAATTAAATAATTCACCAACAGCGATGCCGTGCGTTATTCTCCTCTCTGACTTCATCGACCATTAGATACTCCTAAATGCCACCCTCACCTCAGGATCTGGGTAACCAATGTACTTCTTGCAACCTTTTGCTTTCTAATTAGTTCCCTGGAAGGGAAGTGCTTAGGACTCTATTAATGCTAATAGCTGGTGCGTGTGTATGTTAAGAGGGGACGGTGTATCACAAGATACGTTTCCACATACATATCTGACACTTCTAGTGGTGTTAATATAGGTCTGTTATCCCTAATTGATGAGCTTGGTGCTGTGTTGGGTATTCCACCTATCTGGGGGGGGGGGGGAAAACTCAACAAAAGACTTTTCCTTCCTTTGTCAGCTTACTTGATAACTGAAGGAAGTCAAATGTTTATTCAGAGGCGCGATAAGGGGATGCACCGCGTCTGAATACCCAGCTGCATTACCCTTCCAAACACACATCAGGCTATAATTCTTCATTTCAATAGAGCAGTTTAGTATTATTACGTGAACCATACCAGATCGAGCACTTATCTCTCCTGTTATATTGCGTTTGTAATTATACAGTGCCTCCTCATACCGGTATATTCTCTTAGAGCCTGTTTGGGATACAGAACAGCGTATTAAAGATAAAAGCCAAGGATGTTTTCACTGACATTATTTATAGCTCTTTTTTTCCACTTGTTGTTTTAGGAGCTGACTTCATTATTAAAGTTTATATAATTGCTTTTAGGGATTATCTTGGTTTGTATTATAGTTAAATGCTCCGTATTCTTTCTTATTAATGATCCTGTTACTTGATCCCTTTTTGGAGCCTACATTTTTCATTCAGAGATAATGACTGGTTCGTGCATTTGTGTGTCTGAACCATTCAGCTTCAGACCAAGGGTGCTTTGTGTTCCTGCTGGCACGGGAAGTTTGGGGCTGGGCTGACCTGAGATACTGGTACTGTGCCATCTGTGCACCTTAATTTCACCTGGTATCCTGCAGGTAAGAATAATTTGTCTAGCTAAAAGCTTTATTTTTAAGGCCATTTTTTGTAACTAGAGAATCCAATTTAGGAATTTAACAAAAAATCGCCCACTGTAGCTTGGCCTTCACCTTTGTATGACAAAAAGCGCTTACCCTATTACAGGTGCTGCAGCTACAAAGAAAAAATGGGAGAATAAATGTTATTTTCTCTTGTTGAGTGGGGATAGGGATCTGAAATGCAGAGAATAAATCTGCCTGAGGTAGGAGACAAAATGCAGCGTCTCTTGTCTGGGAGCTAAAAGAGCAGAGACCCCATTCCCAGTCAAAAGGTGCTACAGAAAGCAAATGGAGGAGTGCCACATCTCTGAGTCCTGTTCTTCCCTGCTGCTGCTTTTACTTTGCAAACCTACAGTCCTTGCACAGAAACCTTGGTGTTATGTTGAAAAATTGATATTCAGTACCCTGGATGTCTAGGGCACAGTGCGGAGTAGGTAATATCTGCTGTCCTATATACCTGCAGCACAGCTGGTGATTGACCAAGCCTGGCTTCTCTCCTACACGTTTCCACTAAGCTGTGCTCCCCTTGCAGTACCTTTAAGACCTGTGCTATTTGCATGATGTGCTGCCTTTTACACAAGTGTATCTATTTCAGTCCCTTTTGATATAGTAATGGTTACCTGCATTAATGCTAACGCTTTGTAATTTCATGATTGGAAGAGTGCAGAAAGCACTGCTTTTATGTGGTCCTGAGAAGCCTAGGAAATGGGAAGAGAACTGCTATTTATTTTATATTTCACGCAGAGGCATGATTATCCGACGCATTTTAAAAAAAAAAAAAAATAAAAATCACAGGGGTGAAGTCGCTGTCGACAACTGCTTTGAGCTGGTAAAGTCTCAGGCTTGCATGGAGGTGCAAAACGTGCGTGGTCAGCTGGGCACACGTCTGGTTGTGCTCTGCTGTAGTGAGAGGCAGAAGGGTTGTGTGGCTTTGTGTTCTCGTGGCCGTACCTCAGAGACATGCTGCAATAAACGTAAGGGTTTTAACTCAGCCCTCCCAAGCACTTGCTTGCTAGCAGCACCCAGATCTGCACTGAGACCTGCAGAGTTGTCTGCTCGTGATGCCCGTAGGTAACACCAAACAGAGGCAGTTAGTAACTTTGGTAGACTTGGTCTGCCTAGTGAATAACCAGCTTTAAGTTCTTGACAGGACCAGGTAAAAGAAGTGATCAGCTCATAAACAAACCGTGTGGCATCTCATGTATAGTCTGAGTACGATCTTGGTGTGATTTTAGAAATTTTAGGTTACCCTGGTGCAGACGTGGTAGAGTCCTGTGACTCTAAGTAGAGGAGCAGAGTGTAAAGCTGGAAAGACCATAATTATCCACCTTGATTTGTTAAAAATTGAGATTAGTTAGAGGTATTCTGAGAGCACTGCAAATCCTGTAATAAAAGACCAGAGGAAATAGAAGTTGGAGATTTTAGCTGAAACTATATTTTAGATCTTTGCATTCCCTGACGTATACTATAATATCATGGTCCCTGTGACCTTCTAATTTATCTTAAAGTCTAATTTCAGCAGGAGACACTTGATTTCTTGCCTTTTCATCACTAGGAAATTATACCAGGCTTTCTTTGCTAGCTGGTTTAGTATCGTGAAGCTCACCTCTAATGTCTAGGCAGAGCCAGTCTTCAGGTAAAAACCTTGACTGATTGTGGGGATGCTTCCTGGTTCTAATGTTGACTCTGTATTTAATAAACCTAGGAAATCACGTATTATTAAGTCACAAAAGTAGCATGTGAATGAATTTCCATCCTCACCCACAAGAGTAAATGAAATCCACATCAGTCCCATCTGGTTTCATTTTTTTGACTGCTCTAATACGTTGCTGGAAATGTTCTGAGCACAGTGATGTTGGTTTTAAGTGTTCGATGATGCACCTACCGGTTGTTCCTTGGATTGTGGGAAATCAGGTGTCTGTTGGGAGTACAGCAATACAAACTGTATTCACAGTACAGGAGATGGTTCGTTTAATCCCTTTTGTTTCTTTCATTCGGTCCTTTTTCCTTTACTGGGTGTTGAAGCTTCCAAGTCAGTCTAAAACAAGCATAAACCATGTCTTATGCACTGAGAAGAGTCATTAAAGCTAAGTAATGCCATACAATTGAATTAAATGTAGGGAAAGAAGATTAAAACCTCTTTCCCTCCATTTTAATAGGAAGTTGATGCAAATGGCAGTGGATAAGCAAATTATAATACATTCTGATGAAAAAGTGGCAAGCTGGAATGATAGGTTTGATTGTCTATATAGGAAGTTAATGACGCAGCTCTGAAGCAGAGTGAGGGGATGGATGTGGTGGATGTAATACCAGTGAAATTAAGCAGGTTAATTCCAGGCCTCGATGCAAGACTCCATTACTCTGCAGCCTGAGTGCAGATTATTACAGTTATCTAATGTATTTAACTCACTTAATGCTTTCTGGTTGTGCATATGCCAAAAAAACAAAGGATGGAAGTATTTTGACTTGGTGTTTTTCCTTTCTTCTCAGAAACATGGGAATTGTTTGTCAGAAAATAACTGTAAATGGTGCATTCGGTGTCCAGGCACTGGTGTTCCCTGAGAGCACAGCAGGGATTTGACCTGAAAGATTTACCTGGAAAAACATCCTGGGCTTGACTTCCAAACTGTTTTCCAATATGGTCTGCCTTATTACGTTTGGTACGAAGGTTTTCGTTTGTTTGCTTTTGTTTTCCTTTTTAATTTTTTTCTAACTAGCAATATGTTGGAGGAATGTCTGTAATACTTCATAGTACAAAGTAAGTGGAGGGACATCTGTTTTGCCTTGTAGGTTTTAGCCCTCCCTGCACACCCTCCGTGGTTAATACCAGCCGGATAACCTCCAGTCTTCTGCATCCCGGTAAGCGACAGCGAGCAAGAGTAAGGCTGGTTTGACCCTGTGTGAGCCTTCAGTTAGTTGCTGGCATAACTTACTCAGTTGCAGGCTCTGGTATTGACACTGAAGCTAGGCTATAATTTTCCAGGATGGCACGTGACTCAGTACAAGCAGAACTTCTTATAATTTGTCGTCCCAGTGGCGCTTGGGAAGCAAGCAGGAGCTGTGCTGTTAACCAACCCGCTGGAAGCCCGGTGTTTTCTGCTACGCTGTCGGTGACACGCGCACAGCATCATTGCTTTTGGCAGACTTGCCCAGGTAAAACAGATTGGGAGTTAACAGGAGATCGTGTTGGTGTTCAGAAGGAATAGAAATAGTCTCATTTTCTCTTAGTTACACTGGTTCACTGTGGCTAAGTGACAAAACCAGTGATGGCACGTCTGTGTTCTTAAGCAATGTCAGTAGCAATCCAAATTTAGCAGAGAATAGGACTGCTAAAGCTTTGCCAGGTTTTGTGTAAGTACTTCTCGGTGTAGACTTCGATATTGAAAATACTTTTCACATTTCAGGTAGCATCAATCATACTACATGGGGCAACAGGGGGGATGGTTGGACAAGATGATCTTGGAGGTCTTTTCCAACCTGTATGATTCTATGGCAGCGTATCAGAAAACAAACAGTTTCTCTGAAGACTTGAATAACTGAGTAGTCATCTCATTATCTGTTTTTCTTAGTTTATTTGGGAAGTTTGCAGGACTAAATCCCAGTTAATTTTACATTCTAAAAGATACTTCTTTTTCTAACCTTAAGTAGCCTTAATGTTAACCTTCTACTTAGCTGCCTATTAATTTTAACTATTTTCAATTTATTGCAGCTCACTAGATTCTCACTCATTTCCTTTATTTCCCCACTTGTGTCACTAGCAAGACCCATTTCAGAGTCTTCTTCAGAGCATCCTTTTGGCGGTTCCAGCTATCCAAAATGTAAGAAAATAGTGCTCGCCAACGCTGCTTGTAATTTCTTCATTTTCTGAATACTAGGACAGACATTTTATTCATTAATTTATCAGTGCTCTTCCTTTTATGATGTGGCTTCTCTTGCTGTGAACAAAAATAGAGTAAGTGGATCTAGATGCATTATTTTTGGTGACTGGAAGGCCACTGGTTCGAGAGTGACTGAGCTTCGAAGCAGACTTGGGCTTCACCTAAATGAAACTGCACTCTTTGTACACTGAAATTATAGCGTGCGATAAAAACGTAACGAGCACCGAATGCGGGCAGAAAACACTAATTCTGCAAAGGTTTTTCGCTCCTTTAATGGAAGTTAAATAAGCAGATGGGAATAAGCTGTTTTAACACAATTACAGGGCCGTACAGAACGAGCCTTTTGTAATGACTGGCTGCAGACACATTCCTTTGGAAAGAATAAACACCTCTGTTAATAATAAGCCAAGCTGCTGGCTGCTGAGGCTTAAAGAAACAAAAAATGATGTCTCTTTAAGCTGGATGTAAAGTTCCATTATTGACATCAGGTGGAAAAGGGACTTTTTGACAAACACCACTGGCTAAGATCCATTTTGTGGGCGGGGGTTTGGGGCCCAGCCTCGGATGCTTGATGTAGTCCCTTGGGGTTTGGATTGACCGGGTGCCAGGCAGAAGCAGTACTGGAGCCGCGAGCTCCCATTATCGCCACTTAGCCCCGGCTAGCTCCGTGGCTGGGCGGCTCGTACCGCCGCTGGCTTTCGGAGAGCAGCTAGGAAAGTTGGTCTCTTGAGGCTGATCAGCACAACAGATGGACAGACACGGGAGGAATATAAAGCAACGCAACAGACAGCATGTTGAGAGAAAAGGGAAATGTCTTCAAAGAACGTCACGCATTAGGACAAAATGCAACTTTCCTTTAATAGTTAGGCTGCCACAGATATTTTCTGTCACCTTTTTTTTCTTCCTTATTTGATCAGCCAGTCCCTGGTTGAGAACTCCTTTTCAAGGCTTTGAAAATCATCATTTGGAGAAAGCGAACGAATACTGAAAGTTTGGATGCATGCTTTTTGTCTTCTTTTTTTTTTTTTTCCTAAGTAGAACTTGACTTTCAAAGTCACTTAACTGACCTATTTTACTTTCCTTCCACTTCTCGGTGTATCAGAAATGTCACAAAACATGCCATGATGTTTGTGTTCAGGTCGGGCTGAGCCCTTGGTTGCTGGAGGGATGAATGGAAAATAGCTTTCCTCCAGTTGTGGTGCCTGATCTTTTAAGAAATACATGTGCAGTCTCCAAATTTCACTGAACAAATTCACCGAGTGATAAAGTACAAGTAGAGTTGAATAATTTTCACCTGAATTTCTCATGTATATGTGTTAATTACATAAGGACTGGAAGGGAAACAGGGTGTACTTTCCTAAGATACTGAAAAGAAGGGTATTCCTGAGGAATATAGGGAGTTTTTGAGTTATTTGAAAGATGTGTGATGCTGCTGAAACTATTGCTCCTCAGCAACACAGGAACACTGGCTTAGAGCAAAGCTCAGTAATTCTGTCTCTGGCAGAAATACCTTCCAGTCTTTTACGAAACTTTCAGCATCTTCAGATCTTCGAGGTCTCTACATCTCTGGTACATTTTTTTTGAGGGCACAAAAGTCATTGTGGAATGGGAGTTATTCATTCGGGAGTGTAGTGATAGGACAAAGAGGAATGGCTTTAAACTAAAAGAGGGTAGGTTTAGATTAGATATAAGGAGGAAATTCTTTATTCTGAGGGTGGTGAGGCCCTGTCCCAGGCTGCCCAGAGGAGCTGTGGCTGCCCCGTCCCTGGGGGTGCCCAAGGCCAGGCTAGATGGGGCTGGGGGCAGCCTGGGCTGGTGGGAGGTGTCCCTGCCATGGCAGGGGCTGGGATGAGATGGGCTTTGAGGTCCCTTCCAACCCAAACCAGTCTGGGATTCTGGAGTTAGGACTAGGAGGCTGGGGTGCCCGGATAAATAGAAGTGTATCAACCTTGCTTTCCTTAGGAATTCACCTAAAAGTGGAGGATAATGAAAAGTGGAGCATAATGTTGTGGCTTTCTTATTTAATTAACAAGTTTTATACATAAACATGCACTTGCTTAACTTCTTCTCAGCACTCACAGGAGAAGTGGAGATGCATCCAAAACAGAAATGTGCTCTAGGGTGAGGATGGAGAAGAGGTAGCTGCTGGAGCTGGGCTGGATGCTGAATCAGGCTGCCTACAGAGCTGGTCAGTCATGCAGTGCAAGTACTGGGAAGCCTTTTACATCTCCTGGCATCTATTCTGCACTTCTCAAGGAAATAGCTTCAACAGAGACAGAGCCAGATTTCTTCTAACAAAGTGGTTTTGAGTTAAATTGCTCAGGTACTGCTGTTAGGGCTTATTCGGGAAAATACAAACCTTCATAGCAAACTAAGCCACAGGGCAAAAACAGTTTAGGTAGCAGTCCTGCAGACTCCAGCCTTGTTCTATAATTATTTCAGCTAGTGCTGTACTCTGAATACAGCTGTCAGGAGCACCTTAACTGAAGCATTTAAAATAACCTGATCCACGTAGGCGGTGGTGGAGAAGCTGCGTGTGTTTTGACCACGCTGTTTTCTGCTCCCGGTAGATACCCCAGAACTGACACTTTGATCACTGCTTGACCATGATCTTAGCTTTCCTCCACACATCAATTAGCAGCAGTTTGCGTTTTGTAGGCTTTCTAACAGAACTTGTCTGCGAGACAATCAGTGCTATGCTATTTCAGAGAAGTCTTTTGCTTTTTGAGCACAGCTGCTGCTGTTAGGTTAATGTTTTCACAGATCAAATCAGCTGTGGAAAATTATTTCCCTGGTGAGACCAAGGCACCTCAGTGTTTTCAGCTTTTCTCGGAAATTTCAGGGTATTGGAGGGAGGGAGAAATAATCTGTTCTTTGACAGGGACTAGCAAATGTTCGTGGTTTCTGAGAAGCAATAACCGTATGTATTTGCTTGGTCCTTTTCTATTTGATGCTTGCATCTGACATTCTGGACACTTTGGGATGCATTTGCTTTGTCTGGCTTTCTAAGGAGACAGCCATCTGGTACTGTCAGTGTTATTGTGTTGCCCTTCCAAAAGAAAGAGAGACTTCGCTTTTCATCTTCCATTTGAAACAGCTCATTAATTTAAAATAAATAATTGAGAAACAACATAAATCAAATCGAATGTGTGGTATAGCTCGGGTAGTATAGAGGAGGCCGGGCCACGTGGAGAAGTGAACGAGAGCAGTTCAAACCTTGCTCAGCAGAAGAGTAAGACTGCAAAGCCCTGACAAGAGCTCTCCATAAATAGTTTTGTTGAGAGGGGGAAGGAAGGAGAGGTAAAGCTTTCCTTCCAATTCTCTTTGCTTACAATCGTCTGTACTGCATCACGAGCAGTGCATCATTTCTAACTGAAGGCAAAAAAAAACCCCAAACCTCTTCATCTTCTGTTTCTCAGGCTTTCTTGATGGGTCATCTTACTCAGCCGATTGCCTTGACAGCTTCTCATCCAGCTGATAAATGAGGGTTGCATTGTTTTTATTATACTCCAATATGTTGTGTACTGTGCTGGTAATGGTTCGTGGCAGGAGAAGTTCCTGCTGTGTCTAATGCAGGGAGTCACTGAAGGATCCAAGAGGCCCCCAGAAGCAGATGTGAGGTATCTGATTTTCTCTGCTTGTTAACTTATATACAAAATATAAAAACGAATCTCTTTGCTTGGAAATCGCTGAGGTTAAAGCTATGTATCCTTCTGACAGCTGGCAGAGAGGCTTTGCAAATCATTAATGAAATTGTGAGCCAGGCTCCTCCAGCATCGCTCATCGTGCGCCTTCAGGGTCATTTACAGGGGAACTAAGCGTGAAAGTTGGTTGCTCTTTTCCTCATCTGGGAATAATACTCCTTCCAACAGGAGATGTTTTATACTTCTCTCTGAATATTTAGATGAAGAGTAAAGACACGTTTTCGTGGCAAGGCCTAAGTCATGCATTTCTTTACCACTTGTTTTTTTCACCCCCTTAGGAAATAGCTCATTCTGGGAACCTTGGGGCTCAGCCTGGTTCACATAAGCTAATACCTTCTCACGTTCACCTTTTCTTTGGCTCTTGGTACTCAGTTATCTCCTATGAATTATGATAACATAATTTTTCAGCAAAGTGCATCACAAAGATTTGCAAAGCTAAGGTGATGTTACCCCTACCTATTTTACAGATGGAAAAAATGGATATGCATAGTTTATGCTAATATTCCTTAAATTAAATGCTAATATTCCTTAAATTAAGGCACTGATGGTTGTCAAGTGCTGATAATTAAGCTCTGCACAGAGCAGTTTAGACTATTTCCAGCTAAGTTCTGTACTCCCCGCTGATCTTCCACTGTTGGTCAGTTGAGAGTGAGGATTTTAAATCACTACCACTGTTGTACTGCAGCAGTATAGGCATTGTTTTTGAACCAGAGAGATTTGGCAGATCAAGAAAATAAGTGTGTGCCTGTCCTTCTTACTTGCAATTCTTTATTACCTGTAAGTACTCCCACCCTTCTTCTTTCCTTTTTTTTTTCTTTTTTTTTTTTTTTTGAAAGACAGAAAATTCACAGGTCTGCATGTGTTATCTTGCAGTAAATTTAATGATATGAGCTGGCCGTTGCTAAAGTTATGTCCATCTACCATTGAATATTTGCCTTTTGGTTCTCTGTACTCACCTCGACATTAATGTTGATGTTGTTGCAGGGTATAACTGCTCTTGGAAGCGGAGCCTCCAGCGATAGTTTTAGCCACCTGCTTGCTGTTTAAGTACCGCTTCCATTTTATCCTATGTCACTTGCGTGCCAAGTACAAAGATGTTGCGTAGTTCCACTTCATCCTTTGTCAAAAAGGACTCCTAAGCGTCCAGTATTGAGTCAAATTGATATTAAAAAACATACTGTTCATATAGCTTGAAGCTTATCAAAAGGCATGTTTGGAAATACATGCTCTTAGGGCCATGAATACATGAGGGACCTTGCTGGAACGCTCTGTTTTTTCCATTGACAGTGTTCAGTGCAGAGAAACAACTATGTTGCATGTGCCACAGATTTTAAATGGATTAATTTCTGTTCTAGGTATGTCAGGTGGACTGGGTCCTTAAACATGTATATCACTAATTGCCATTTTGACTCCATTCACCCCACATCCATTCTCGTCTGGTTTTAGTAACTGCTATTGCGAGAGACACTAGAGCTTGGTACCAGTGATTCATATCACCTGAAAGCAGCTGGGAAACCCTGTTTTCACATATTATAAAACATTAGCCTTTGACCCTACACATTTGTGATATATTAGCTGTTAAAAGCATGCTAGAGCTGACATATGTAGGGGAAGAATGTAAGAAAGTAATCGAGCGATAGAGTGATCGTATTTCATAGCTGGGTTGGCATCTGATTTCCAAACAGCAGAGCTCAGGGCATTCTCTGTGAGATTTTCAAAGCTAATAATAGTGAAATAAATGGGAAGGGATAAGTGAATACCCGCTGTTGATGTGTTTGTTGTGTATTCAGGTTTTCTGTGTGGTATTTGCTATTTTGGAATAGCGAGTGAGAATGCAGGAATCCTGAAAGCACCAACTCTTGTAAAAACATCAAAGTCAATAGAGAATTAGCTTATTCTAATAATGTTTTATATCTACGTGTCCAAAGATCAGAAATAGAAACAAATGCAAAATATTTATCAGGGGGGCAAAGTTGGTTGTCAGGTAAAACATTGGATTAATTCTATTTCCAGCTGACGCCAGCTTCATGTGTGACTTTAGGGTTAGTATTGTATCTCTGCCCCTGCTACCCCTTAAACCACTGGCCACATTCAGGGCTTGCAAGGCAGCTGAATAATAGGACTTGCGAGCTACACAAATACCCACGCAGGCAGATGATGATACATGTAGTAGCTTGATTAACAGCCTTCTGTGAGCGTAAGATAAAGGTCTGGATTTGCAAGGGGTATTTTAGCAAGGTAGAGCTGCGGTTGTATTTCATTGTGGTGCAAAGGCTGGAAATAGTCATATAGTGAAGGATTTTATTAATACTCTAGTGAAAATAGAAACTTAGATGCTTGCCAAAAGCAGCCATTCATAGAAAGAGAAGGTATGGTCTATTTGAGGAAACTTTTAAGCATTTCATATTCTGTCTTCTCTACTATAAATGTAGTTTAAAATCTAGTGCACTAAAAATGAATCCTGTCACCAACCTCTAGAAACATTTCTCATCTTCAAGCAGTTTTATATTTCGTAGAATCACAGAATATCCTGAGTTGGAAGGACCCCTTAAGGATCATCGAGTCCAAACTGGCTCCACACAGGACCACCTGAAAACCAAACCCCATGTCTGAGAGCGTTGTCCAAACATTTCTTGAACTCTGTCAGGCTCGGTGCTGTGACCATGTCCCTGGGCAGCCTGTCCCAGTGCCCAACCACCTCTGGGTGCAGAACCTTTCCTAACCCCCAGCCTGACCCTCCCCTGTCCCAGCTCCATGCCGTCCCATCGGGTCCTGTCGCCATCCCCAGAGAGCAAGAGCCAGCGCCTGCCCTCCTCTCCCCTCATGAGGGAGCTGCAGGCCGCCATGAGGCCTCCCCTCAGCCTGCTCTGCTATGAGGCTGAACAACAGGAGGGTTCTCAGCTGCTCCTCATCACACATCTTCCCCTCTAGACCAATTATCTGTATCATCTTTGTGATGGCACCCTATAGCATAGACAAAATGTCAACAGAGAGAGACATCCTGACTGGGTTTTGGATGAAGAAACAAATTAGATCAGGTTCTTTGCTGCTGCTCCAATACGGACTGATGAGTAGAGTTATAAAGTTCTTGATTTTCGTGGTGCATTCTTACTCACGAGTGCTATATACACTAAAAAATTACCCTATTCATTGAAAACAATATTCAGGAGAAAAAAGCTGCTCCCTTTACTAGTTTCTGTACGCATGTATATGTTGTGTCTTTTGCATTCTGCAGTTCTGTGTTCTGGGACTGTGATTACACTGGGACTGCTGAAGAAGATCTCGAATGCAGTGAGCACAAGTCTAATTATTTGTTCACTAGAGGCAATAATTGGCTTGTTCAGAAGTAATGAGATACTTCAGATGTAAATTCATTTTTGAGAGGGGAATTTTAATAATGGATAATCTAGGAAATTATATCATGAATGAATAGAATATTTGTTTATAAAAGGAACAAGTAATGTAACCTAGCAGAAGGTTATAGGACCATTTCAACTAATTCACAGCTGGAAATGAAATCTGGGAGATTGCTTTTGACTGCTGTGTAAATGCTATATGTTCTGAGATGTTAATGTTGAGTCTTTAACAAGGCTATTACCTGTGAGTATGTGGTTCAGTGTTCCCAGAACTTTGCTGTGGACAGCGCTGGTGTTTGTGGCGTGTGTGGAGCTGAACTTCTTGATGTAGCTTTATTAAATTAGAGCCTTATCACAGAATCACACAGAATGGTTAAGGTGGGAAGGGACCTCTGGATGTCATCTGGTCCCATCTCTGCTCAACGAGGGACACCCAGAGCAGGGTGCCCAGGCCTGTGTCCAGGTGGGTTTGAAGCTCTCCAAGGAGGGGACTCCACAACCTCTGGGTACCTGTGCCAGTGCTCTGGCACCCACCCAGCACAGAAGTGCTTCAGGTGCTCAGAGGGAACCTCCTGGGCTCCAGGTTGTGCCCAGTGCCTCTTGTCCTGGCGTTGAGTACAACTGAAAAGAGTCTGGCTCCATCTTTGCACCATCCTTTCAGGTATTTATAGACATTGATAAGATCCCCTGGAGCCTCCTTTTCTCCAGGCTGAACAGTCCCAGTTCTCTCAGCCTTCCCCACAGCAGAGGTGCTCCAGGCTCTTGACTGTCTTGGTGACCCTCTGTTGGAAAGAGTCCTGTGTGTCCATGTCTCTCTTATACTGGGGGGCCCAGAATCGGACACAGTTCTCCTGGTGCAGCCTCAATCAATGCTGAATAGAGGGGAAGGATCACCTCCCTCTGGCAATACATCCTGCCTGTTGCATCCAAGAATAATACTATTAACCGTATAGGAACAAGGGCACGTTGCTGACTTGCATTCAACTTGGTGCCCACCAGGACCCCCAGGTCCTTTCCTGCTGAGCTACTTCCCACCTGGGTGCCCCCAGCATGTCCTAGGACTGGGGCTGCTCCTCCCAGGGGTAGGAATTTGCATTTCTCTTCGTTTATGGAAGTGTATTAGTGAACAGAATCCAGTCCTGAGCTTGTCTGTATCTTATTTTTTTCTTTATCATAACTTTGAATGACGGTTTTGACGAGCCAGTATGCATTGCCTGTTAGACACAGGTTTTACTATTAGAAGTCTGATTTTGAAGGGTGGGTCAGCTTAAACATCATAATTTTATTCTTCTAATTTGCAGTCGGAACTGTTCTGTCCTGCTTCCAGATCTAGTGCTGGCTTGCTTTGGAGCTTTTGATAAGTTCTTGCCTTGTACCTTCAGTTGGGATACTAAAGCAAACTCATTAAGGAGCTGTAAATGTGAGTACGAGGTAGTATGTCTAGGTACCCACCTTCTGCCATGTACATTAAAATCCTATCTCAAACTCATTTGTCTGTTAACTAATGGATTTTCATGAATAGAGGCATGTGTTTTGCGGTGACAGACCTTCAAATGGGTAGGAGACCATCAAGTGCATCACTTAATGAACTCGTTACGTGGCAGTTTGCTGATAGCATGCTGGCTCTCAGTGGAGTGCGGACAGGAGAAAGAGTAGAGAGCAGAGAGGGAAGCAACAGCTGGCAGGTGGGACCAACCTGGGGAGCATTTCCTAGAGTTTCGGGAAGGCAGATTTAAATGGGGAATATGGCTTAGTTTTTGTGGGAGCATGCAGACAAATCAAGAACAGATGAATTGAGCAGTGGGAAGAAGGTGTGAGATGATGCTACTCACTGAAGGACCCAGGATTTGATCTGAAAACACCCTTTGTTACCTACCTTTGCTACTTTCCCCCCACGTTACCCTTTTCCTCACCCTCTTTTCTTTTTGCTTTGGAAGTATTTCAGCTGCAAGTTCTGTGTCAAGCCCTTCTGTTTTGTCCTGTGCTGAAGAGCTGTGGCTAATTTTAATCAAGCCTGAACTGTCATTCCGGTTCATCAATGTCACATTAGCGTCATTGCTGTTCATCAATGTCACATTAACAGTAAATCCGAACTCCCTGATTATTAAAGTGGATGGAAATCACTGCTCTGTGTGTGGCCAAATAGCTTCTCATCAGCTGGGTTTTGATGGGGCCTGATAGTTTAATGCAGGCCTTAATCAAGGGCTTGTAACTGTTTTCTCTGCTCGTTTTTATCCTCGTGCCATTGAATTGCATTAACACGTGCACATATTCCCTATTTTTCTTCAGCACATTGTATTAGGACTTGAACAGAAACCTGGCTTTAGGCTGAAGCATTGCTCATATTAACTGCTTAGGCCCTCAATGTTAACGAGACAAAGTATTTAAGAATTGGTATTTAGAACTGTGAAGATTGGGAAGGTGGGAAATCATTAAAGGGAGAGAATGTGAACTGGGGTTTAATGCAGAGAACCATGTGTCAAAGCATTACCTGTTTTATCCCTGGGATTAATCTTCGCTGCATCATTAACCTGGGCATTGCTTGGTTATTGCCTCTATTTCTTCCCTTTTCTCCGTGTTTTCTACCTCCATGCTCACTTCCCACTGAGTCTAGTGCTGGTGTTGACCTGAACAAACAGTCCAGTTGTGTGTACAAACCGTAGGTGTGTGTGAATTTGTTTCAGGATGATTAACACCTTGCTCCTGAAGGTACAGAGTAAGGCATTTGAGTTTCTAATCTGACCTTCCCGTCTTCACTTCCGTGGGCTCAGAGGACAGATGAATGCTTCCACAATTCGGCAGAAAGGTTGGCTGTTACGTTTTGGCAGAAGCAGTGATGGGATTTCGAAAGCACAAGTGATGCACAGATGGGTGCAGAACTGCTGGGAGGACTCAGGCTCTGGAACTGAATGCTGATGCCTTCAGCCATGGATATGCTTGCAGAAACACAGCCTGTGCCTCGTAGTTCCATTTCAAAAGTTGTGTGTGGCTCTGAGCACGTACAGGTCCACTATCCCCCCTTACCTATGATAGCCAGGAATGTGTCTTTAGACACAATATTGTATAGAATATGAAACCGAAAATGTTTTTTGTGGATTACAAGCATAAATACATACAAAGTATTATCATTAAATATTGCTACTCGTGTTATTCACCAAGTCAGTCAGTGCCCCACTGGATTTGGAGGAAGCATTTGCCTACCTCTGGGCCAACCACGTGTCCTTTAAAGAGTAATTTGCTTTTCCCAAAGTGACATTTTATTTGTTTAACCGTAAGCACAAAAGGTTCCAGTCCAGTGGGGAGCGTTCTGGTAATTTATTAGCAATTAGCCGGAATTGCAAGTTAACCAGCAGCGGTGCCCAGTGGCATGACAGGAGTCAGAAGTGACAGAACAAAGCTAGGCAGGCACTAATTTCAATGCCTGTGTAAACCTCTAAATTCCTCCACACTACGAAAATATGTTTATTCAGATCTATATACATGTCTGCGTACATGTGTGTGCATTTAAGATGCACAGGCTAATTAAGATAATGCATTTTCTGCACTATTAACCAGGCTCTTTCTTGCTTGTGCACGTGAGCAAGGCCTTGCTGTGTTGGTTTGCACAACACACAGGAAAGGACACACAAACAGTTTCATTTCCAAGGCATATTTTCACCAGTCCCTCCCTCAGCTGCACGCAGTGCTTTCTCAAAAGGTTTTAACCCAACTTTTGGTGTTAGGATTGAGTCAGGACTGGCATTAGACCTAATTAATGACATACCGTACAAGCCTTGTTAAAGCGAGGAAAAAGACTGTCGTACAGTATTTGTCAGGGGCAGATCTGCCCTGTCGAGGAGAGTTACAGTTAACCTTTAGCCAGTTATGATTCAGCTAAAAGGTGCTGCCATCCTCTTTTGCTGTCACCAGACCTGGTTAAAGGTTAACATCTTGCTCCTGGTACCAGGGGCCTGCTAGGGCGCTGCCTTCCCAAGAGCCTGCCGACCCCTGGGCTTGATTTCCTGGCTATCCCCTCAAAATACAGCATGGAAAAACAACAGCAAAAAATGCAGGCTCCCTCTTAACAAAAACAACAAAGTACAAGAGCTATACGTATTGGAAACAACCTGTTCCTGCACACAGCCTTCATTAGTGAGCCAGGATTTAATTGAAGTCCTTAAAGCAGAATGCCCTGGTGGCTTCTTTACCCTGGTGTTTTGCTTGCAGTGCTGACAGTCGACTGTCAAAGAAACCACTCTTTGGGAATAAGCTCTGCCCTCTGTTTCCTCCTGTGCTTTTTTCTCTTTTTTTGGCCTGTTTGTGAAATGTATTCAAAATCACATCCAAATGATGTACTACCTGGGATGAGCTTTGACAGCGTTCAGCACCTCCTGCCTCTGAATTCTTGCATCTGAAGAAGCAGATGAACAAGAGCTTAGCAGCACCGGACAGCTGGAAGAAAATCCAAAAAGGGGTAATGGAAAGAGACCTCGTGTTCAAAATGTGCAGTGCTTAACACAGAGGCAGGCTAAATGGAATATAGAGTAAGCAGGGATGGCAGGACCTTCTTTATTCTCTGAAGTCTGTGATGGCTTGGAAGGCATTTGGTCTCCAGATCCCCCGTGAAGGTAAATTGCAGAAGCTACCTGCAAAACCGAATGGACTTTATAATTCCGGTGTATCTTCCAAATGGCCACAGCAGCATCTGCAGGTGTAAACTTCATCCTGGAGCTCAGCAGATAAAAAGGCAGGTTTTAGCTACAAAGTTCAAGTCTGGTTCTAAAATCAGCTTAGGTTTTGGGTTTATCAGCTGCTGACCTGCAATTTTAAGGCTGCAGTGGAGTCTGGAAAACACAGTAGTGAGTGTAAGTGTGTCCGAACCCAGAGGGATCACCTAAGGACAGATGTATGGCAATCCGTTTTTCAGCATCTTTTGTGTTGTGAGATGTAGTCGTATGGAAACCACTAGTACCAAAGTAACACTGTTTTTTTATGGATAAATAATGTGTTGGCACCTGTTTGTCTAAGGTTTTAATAGAACCCACAATCCCCATACAAGTTTTCTGGCTTCTCAGCCATACAGGTGTGGCATTTGGATAGGCTTCTTTTTTGTAAGCTGTATTGCACTTATAGAAAAGAAAACAGCCAACAGCTATTACCTTTTTCTTATTATAGCCACATATGGTAGCAAAAGTACTGGGTTTTGGGGTGTATTATTTATCATCGAATTGTTGCTGAAAATTTCCTAGAACCGCCACACAGGGGAAATGGAAAGCAATGACACAATTTACAAACAAGAGTAATTTCAGCTGTTTATACACAATTACATCTCTGCTCCCTGAGGAAACTGTTGGAGGAACATTGTAAGTTTAAGAACAGCTTTATTTTTATAAACACTTTTTTTTAATTGCTGAGTCGAAGTTGTGTTTATTACCAAAAATTCCCAAGGCTTTTTCTGCAAACAGTTCAATCTCCTTAACACAGGCACAATTTAGTTATGTATTTTCCCCCCTGGTTATATTCCATTTTTTTCATCTCTCTTTTAAAATTCATTTATTCTCTGAGTTCCCATATACCATACGAACTGTCCCTGTTTTCTTTGGACTGTTGACAGCCTTACAAGTTAACAAATACCCGAAGTTAACAAAACACCTTTCTATTAAATACTGTCATCACGTAAGGGCTCTTGAAGTATTTTGCAAACGCTGCTAACTAGTCAGTGTGAGTCTTGTAATATAAAGTCCATTTTACAGAATATTAAAAGAAAAGGTGTTTTATTCCTTCATTTATGTGCAGTACCAAAGGCTGCATTGCATAGCCCGACTCTTCTAGCTGTCTTGCTATGTACTGATCCACAACATCCGAGTGTCTTGTCCAGAATTCGTAAGGAATTGTGCAAAACCCACAGCTTCTCTGCATGGGTCACACTGCTTCCGTACGTTCTTGGGTACGGTGTCCTTCATTTTGGGTTGGTTTGCTGTGCATTTACAGACAGTTATGCTTTGTTTCTCTGGCTTTTGTTTCATTTTACTTTGTAAAGTTGCCTTAGACAAACAGGTCTTTGCCTTCTGTGCCTATTTTTTCTTTTTTTTGGTAGTTTTTTTGCCTGAACAGTGGAAGGGGATTGAACTGAAAGGAGACTGTTTTCTCTCTTAGTTCCACCTAGCAGCTGGCAGCCTTCCCTCTCTTGCTCCAGCATTTTGCCATTCATCTAACGTCCGAGTTTCCCATGCAAGGATTAACCTGTACCCCAGATTAATAGCGGAGGAGGAGGAGGAGGAGGACAGCCCAGTGCCACCCAGTAATGCAGCCTCCAGTACTGGAGGAAGGTCCCTGCACATACCTGATCCAGCAGACAGTGAAGGGATGTGAAAGGACAGACTCCCCTGACTGAACACACAATTTCTTGAATTCCCTTTGAAACCTTTCCCAAAGGGTTCACTGATATTGTGACCTATTTTTGATATCTTCATCTTGAAAGAATCAAATGATACTACTCATCAGTAATCTAGGAGCTATTTATATATAGCCATGCAGGAAAAGTCAGCGGCTATGATATGCTTTTCTTCCTCACTTCTATTCCCTTGCCCCAAATATGGCACTTGGAGAAGAGTTGAGTACAAACTCATATCTGAGTCCAGGTAAGAATATCGGATGTTACCAACCATTCAGTTTATTTCAGGACCAGTGACAATCTCTTAAATCTAGAGTGACCTGAAAAAACAGCCTCTTTGTGTTTTTTTTCCTTTTTTTTTTTTTTTTTCTTTTTTTCACCCCAGTCTGTAATCCTTTCAACATGTGCATAAATGGATTTCTTGCAAAATGCTTTTTTGGTGCAATGACCTGTCTTAGAGATTTCCACCAGACGCTCATTACCCCTTTGTGTGACAGCCATTTCCCTAAATTCTCTTATTCCAACATCTTGATTTTTGAGTGCCTGTTTCTTTTTTTTTTTCTTTGCCATTAACAGGAATTTCTGAATACATTTTCCTTGCAACAAATTAAATGAGGTTACTGCTTGGTGTCCCATCTGTACAAAAGCTTCAGCTCTGCTTTGTGTCTTGAATCTTTGAACTTTGGCTTTGTCCTTTTGGTTGTTGTTCTCTGAATGCTTTGGCATGAGGACAAAATTAAAAAGCACTTTAGCTGTTGGAATGGTAGGTGATGTTGACCCAGTTCTTGAAATGGAAATTAAAGCACCATTTTTTACATTCCTTTTCTTAAGCAACAGGATATTGATCCGCTGGGTTGAAGTCTTTAAAAAAAAAAAAAAAAGCTCTGTTATCTTCCCAGTTTATTTTTCTGGAGGAGTATGTTTTAGTTATCTTTGCGTTTAGTGGTGGTATGAAAGAACACGGAGATCAGATTTAGGTTATTAGGAGGATAAATCTTGTGCTTCATTCTGTGCTTTCTTATTCTGCCTTGTACCAGTGATAAAAGCAAGGGGATCTGAAGCTGAGCTTTGTCTGAAAGTTTTTTAGCTGTGAAAAAGGTTCCTGTTAAATGCCTATTTGAGATTAAAGTGAGATGCATGAAAACCATTGATGCGTTAAGCCCAAGCAAGCAAGTTTAGTTCCTATTTTGAGTTTCAATGGGTTGTATTACAGTTAGGCACAGATCTTTGTGCAGGATCTTTGTACAAGCACCGTGCCAAATCTTACCCGTCGTCATATTCTTCTGTTAGCTGATACGTGAGGATGAGGGGAGCTTGCAGTGCTTGCAAGTTGGACCCGTTTATGAGTCGTGGTGACCTTATAGTGGCTGTTCAGAGCAGCGCCCCAGGTCTAGGAGCTGGTGTTGGCATGGTATTGTTGTGAAGGGACCAGCCAAGTACTTACTGTTAACAGCACGTGAAAACTCTTCGGGATTTGGCTCTGTCACTACCTGCCCAACTCACGTTAAGTGAAAGAGTGAAAACTGGCTCCACTACACTCGACGCCTTACGCGGTGTTTTGAGTGCCTTCTGCGGCATGGGATTCAAATTGAAATCCTTGAGGTCAGCCAGAGAAAGAAGTAATGCGGCGTCCCTCAGTTCCTCCGCGGGCTTATCCCAGTATTCTGTCACATGCTGATGCAGTGCCAAAGCATATGGATCTCCATATGGTGACTCTTGCTGGGTTTCCACCACCTGTAGTCAGGCTGATTTGCAATCGCTGAATTTGCCCAAGAGATAAAGCAAAATGAGTACAGCAGTGAAATAAGATGGCAGTGGTAAAGGCTGAAGTTTTATGTGACTTACTGTTGTTACAGTAATTACCAGAAGAAGAAGAAGAAGAAGAAGAAGAAGAAAAAATAAACAAATGGATTTAATGAGCATGTCAGTAATACAGGAACAAGTGTTTCCAGCACCTCATTAGTGGGGGTAAGGTGGGCTCCATACGCTTTCTTGTCTCCAAAAAGACAGAATAATTTTTGTTTTGATTCAGCTTCTGCGAGTAGATGGAATTAAAGGAGTTTGGGTGTCTTTAAAATAATACTGCTAACTGGTTTAAATGTGCCTTCATGGTGCAGAAATAACGGTGTAACAAATAGCATTTATAGTTTTGAATGATGAAAAAGCAACAAAATACATTCAGTAGTTTTATTCTTAAGGCCAGTTAAGGCCAGTTTCTTTAATATTATATATATATATGTGTGTGTGTATACACTCGCAAATAAATACAATAACCTTTAAAAATCTTGTTTTCAAGCAGTTGTGTTACTGGTTTGAGTCATGTAAAGACATGTAGTTATATCACGGTTAATTGTAGGACTGTTTAGCTCAATAGCTAGGTGATGGGGTAAGTATACACCAGTAGATGTTTTACTGGACTTGATCCATCTCCTTGGTATGCTAATCCTTATAGGCAGGGTCCTCAGGAAAGGGACAGTTGTTTTGGAACATCCCTGTGCCATTACGTGCCTCCCAGGTGTTAAAAAGCAAACAAACAAGGCTGGTGCTGGTTCATTGCATCTTTTGAACAGTTTTGGCTATCCCACCAGATCAGTAGGTAAAGAAAACGCCCTTCTGCAGTGCTGCAGGATGGATGCCTTCTAGGAATGGAGCCTTTCTCACTTTGTGGTTAAACCTAGTCTATATAGCCTGTCCAGTGCTGCGAGGAGCATCTAGTTGTGGCTAGTGTGACCCCCACAATCTTAAGAAGCCAGTCTCAGAGGATAGAATTTGGGCTGCTTTTCTTTAGTGAAATATGTTTTCTAGCGCTTATAGCTCTGCTCTAGGTAGGAGGACGTAGGGAAATGCCCTCTCTTTTCTGTTGTGGTACCAACACACTTTCTCTCCTGCTGCTTTCCAAAAATTGCTTTTCTCATGCCGTGATAATACGAGCATGCCATAGCCATTCTGTGCTTTCGGGGCTGTCTTCTGAAATTTTCCAGACGTTAGCTGCCCGGTGATGGGTGAGAACGTTACTGTCCAGCTTTGTGAAATTCTTCCAAGTTCATCGCCGGTGTTTTGACTACGCGCCTACTCATTTGATGTTAGATCCTTCCCAAAGTTGGTTGTGGTTTTACCTGCACATTTGGGTTAAGTAACATGTTGCCCTAACGAAAAAGTACCTAAAGGTGCTCAAAACCTCCTGCCGTATCTACTTTTCCACTCTCCATTAGCCAGAGAGAATGTCATTGGCTTCTTTTAAAGTAATTGTGCAGTTGTTTTGGATGATGCTCCAAGGCTCTGTATAGTAGGGAGCAGGACTTTAAACAGTTCTCACAGGGACAACTGTTATAACCATAAAGCTTTGCTTGACATTTTTGTAGGGAATTTTGGATGGGAGCTTTCCTTGGCCAATGCAACTGAGGTCTCCTGTAGTCAAGAGCAAGTTACCCAATTCACAGGGTAGGTGTAAACCAGGAGCTGGTATTTGCCACGGTAATAAGAGTTGATGTGACTGAATTAAGGGAATCTTGCTAGAACTTCTCTACACTCCTGCTGTGGCGTGATGCCATCTTCTTTCCATGTCCCGTATAGAGACAGTGAGTGTTTGGGCTCTGAAATAAGAGCCTGTGGGTGCAAGACCTTGCACGTGTACCCCAGTCATTAGATTCAGCAACATATATAGGCACTCAGAGAACGACAGAGACCTGTTGAATATGCTGTAAGCTCTTTGCTTCATTTTTTCCATAGGGGATTTAATCCATCTTCATGACTACAACTGTTTACATTGGCAACTAAAAATCTCTTCTAGTGATCACCCACGGTCTCCTGTGGTGCTTCTTTTGTTACCCTTTGTTTTTATTTTATGTCTTTTCTCAGTGAAGGATACTTATTTTGTGGGTCAGCTTAAATGCAGAAGCTATGAGAAACTGTATTTTTGTTCAACAAAGTACACTTCAACAATATGCAGAGTAGTATGGAGCTAAGCATGTCTGTGAGTAGCTGTTGTGGGTGAATATGGTTGAGATGCATTTCTGTCATCTGTTACTGAGATCAGTAGCACCAAACCCCAATTTTTTGGGATCCCAGTTCTTTTGTCAGATGTATTTTGTTTCTTGTCCAACTGGGTTTTCCACTGTGAAAGCAAGTTTAGAGTAGGGATAGGCAGGATACCTTGAGTAGGACAAGAGCCTGTGCTCTTATCCTCATTATCCTTGCACACCCAAAGGAAGGTGGATCTGCAAAGTCTTTGGAACAAGCAGAGGTGAAATACAGGCCTGTTTTGCCAGAATGTATGTTGTTGGCTAACATAGACTATCTGTACTGGTGGTGTTACAACACAGTGTTGCAGGTGTTGCACTGGTACAAGAAACTGAGCAGGGGATGTGAGCTGGCTCCTGTCTTACTACATGGATTTGTAGTATATCCCATACATCATTTTTAAAACTGCTTTTTTAAATAACATCATACATGAATTTGCGATAATCTGTAGTTTTGTCTCTATTATACCTCTTAGGTTTTGTTCTGGCTGGATTGCAACGAGAGGGAGATGTGCAGTATTTTATAACCCAAGGGAAGAAGCATTGGAGATCTGAAGTCCTGGCCTCTGCTTTCCAGGAGTGCTTGTGGCTGGGTTTAAATCATCTACAGATGCTAACTGCATGTGGCAGATACTTGTCTAGATAAGTCGGTTTTTAATGTGTATTGGATGGTGTTCAGGCTCTAAATGCTAAAGGTAGTTTAAGCAGTTGAATGTGATAGGTAACAACTTCAAGACAAATCAGAAGAGATTCACATTTGCTATGCCTGCACGATATTTTGCGGGGGTCTTTCTTCCCAAGTAACTGCTTGTAAAATGGAAATATTCAAACATGGGCATTTACTTTGTTTCCTCTTAGCGTATTTTAAAGCCCCAGCTTTAGTTCAGTTCCAGCTAGAAGCCCGTACAGACTCAAGATACAGTGTTTTTGACAAATAAAGGCAGTCTTTACAGCTAAAGCTTCTCAAGGTCTTTAGGATCTATATTTAATTTCTTGCCTGATGGAGAAAAAAAAATAAGAGAAGTGCCATGAATTGAACTTTGTGTTCTTTCCAGCCAGCCTGGCAAATAGACATCAGAGCCACCTTTTTAGTGTTCCCCTCGCGCGGGGTCAGTATCCTCATGGTGCGTAGAGGACAGGTTTTAATGTACCAGCCCAGCTTTGGCGTACCAGGACGTGCAGTTCTGCCGCGGGGACAGAGCAAGTTGTTAAGTTTCCCAGGAAGAATTTACTGGATGTTCTAGCAGTTCATGATTAAAATGAACACCGCGTCTCTGAGGAAAATACCAGCTGAGGTGATTCTGTAAACGGTGCTGTGTGTGTATGTACAGCGCACATAGTTAAGTCATTAAAATACAGTTACCTGCACTCCTGAGCTTGCGACCAGATACGGTCTTAATGGATTGTTGTAGCTTTAATGAAATCCAGTCTCGCTGAATCACTAAACTTTCTTTCTCCTGGAAGGCTCTTTACAGGGACCTGACAGATCACCTCTCCAGTGCTTCCAGACATCCTGGCTCTCTAATTCTTCTCCGTAACGAGTTTTGTGCTGCACGATAAAATATTCATGTTAAAATAGGTTCTAAACTAATTATCTGCAGCCAGCAGTTGCCGGTGTAGTCATTTGTGTTAGCTTGGCTCAAGTTAATGGCTTGTATTTCAGTACAAATAGTCCCTCCTGGCTGTTTCCTGTCACTGATTCTTATCCTAAATGGAATTTCCATACGTGTGTGGAGCTAATTCTTCTGACGTCCAAGGGAGCTTTCTCCTTCTACTTCTGCATCCTATTTCTAAAGAGGAGGATGCGTTATGTATTATGCAGTTGCTGCAACTGCTTTTTGCTCAGAAGCAATCATCTAGTTGGTCTTTTCTCTGCACAGTGTGACTTATACTCTGAGCTTTCTTTTGCCGTCTGCATTTTTAACGACAATAGAAAATAGATGTTCAACATGCAGCAACCATTCTGTTTGGGTATTGAAGTCACACAGGCAAAAAAGAATAAGGTTATCCCATTAAACTGGCATAGTTAGAAAACCCTGACTACGTTGTTTTGGAGCTTAAAAGTGCCCTTACATTGGACTAAAGTGGACGACAGTAGACCAAGACTGGATAAAATGGAATTGGGTCTCGTAAGAGCTAATGACTTTTTTGGTTTTCAATATGAGCTGTATGTGGCAATCAAAACTTCAAGTTTTTTTCTTCCTCCTTTTCTCAGAGACAAGCTTGTATTGAAAATATTGACAGATTTTAATCTCTTAATATTGCCATATGTCCACATACTGTAAAAATGTAAGTGTCACTAAATGTATGGAAGTCACTTTGATTAATCGCACGTCTGTATGCCTAATTATTTGTGGGATCAAGGCCTGTGAGTACTAACATGGAAATAATTTAGAAATCTTTTTTTCGTAATTCTTCATGTTTACAGCAAGTAATTTAAACAGCTTGCAGGGACAAAAAATCCACTCCAGCCTACACTCATTTTTCCCCATATCAGTCCTAATGGGACTCTTGCAATCTGACGCCTCTAAGATACTCATGTTCAGATATTTAAGCTCACTATAGAATTGCAAGTGTGTATTACAGCAATGAAGACAGACTCTTGCTATACGTGTCTAAGGCTAATTGATAACCAGAAAGTTTCTGCCATTTTCAATTAAACTTCAAACCTACATGGACTTCATGCAATCCAGTTGATTGGAGTCTTCAGCTTTGTACGAGACCCTTGTAGACGCGCCCTCGGTATGATTTTTGGGAGCAGAGGGGATTCACCGGAGATCCATTGGAAATAAAACTTCTGCAAAGTGGTTACGGCATGAGCAGAACCTCTCTGGAGTCTTCATGGCACAGGTCACTCCACCTCACATGAGATCTGCTCATTTTTCCATTACCTTTGTTTTTATTTGTTGCGACATTTATTGTGCATCTAAGAGCTCCTTTAAGTTGTCTCATTTGTGCAATGTGAGCTTCAGTTCAACATGAATAATGAGGAGGGAGGAAGAAATGGACGAAGCAGAAGCAGAGAGAGTTAAAACTTGAAGCCTCTGAGAGCCTCATCTTACTGACAGGACGATGTAACTTTGAGATTTTCCATGGATTTTTATCATATGTATGTGCCTTAGTCATCAGTAGGCATCAAATGACAAGAGACTCCTGTTTCCATAAAGGAGTTGGGAAGGTCTGTTGAGATTTTATGGGTGATTTATGCATGTTACACGAATATTAAATCTCTAAGGATTTGGGAGGAAGTAAGCAAAACAAATTCATTTGCTTGTTGCATGTTTTCCATGTAGTGCAGTAGTGCATACTCTTACAGTGCATCTGAAAAGAAGGCAGAAAATAAACTTAACTATGAACTTAACTACTCTGAAGCTGTGGAAGTTTAATGAAGTTTTACATCACATAAATTTTAGTATGAGGAAATTTTTACTGCTTTCAGACTGTGTTACATTGATGCTGAATTTTGCACATCTTCAATATTTATGAAATTAAGAAGTGGTGGTATTAAAGGGAAACTGTTCCCACAGCAACGCAGATTAGTGTACGTGTGATTTTGTGATTTGTTTCCTTTTCTCCTTGACATTTTTTTTTCCAAATAATCCTCATCTCTGTAGAGTGTGGATATCCAGAAAAGTATTCAGTGATGTGACTTGAATCTGTCATGCCAGGAACCAGAGGAATGCTCTCATGTAATGGGACTAGAGGGAATGAAAATGCAAGTCCTTTCCATTTTCATATTTTTTATTCTCAAATGCTCTTGTGTTTCATCAATACATAGTTTACTGTATGCTCTTTCTGAAACGCACATCCCTCTCAGAGCATTGCCGAACTGATAGTTTTCTGCTACATGAGAGATAACTGATGGAAGGTAGAAATTGATATCTTGATCATGGTTATGCTTTCAGGTATTTGATCTCCAGTATATCAATGATAATTTCTTCAATATCCTCTAGATTTGGGAAAAATAACCCTGTCTTTTTAGAAATGAGTGGAATGAATGCTATCTTACCAAGAGATGAATGTGGATTTAAAATTCAGTTGATAGCAGCTATATTATGGTTTTAGGTTGATTTTCTAGGAAATGAGTCCTATCATAAAGGAAATGAGTCCTTTATGATGGTGCTGTCTGTCCCTCCTGCTGATGTGATTGATATCAGGCAAATCTGAAACAAGCACAAGGTGCAAAGATGCATGCAGTTCATGGGGGGAAAAAAAGTTATACATCGGCAACTGCGTTGAGGAAACAAATGGTGAGGGAAAAATAGGTAAAACTTGGCTGTTCTGTGCTCTGATAGCAGAAGCGCCTGTCCAGGGACGAGACACGGAGTTGCAAATAACACACATTTGAGGGTGTCTTCTGGCAAATGTCATGGCAAATGGAACATACGGAGATTTATGGATAGTACAACGTGGAGTGTGGAAAGAGCTTAAGGGACAAAGGAAATAAAGGGATCTTCTGAGTATTGAACCTCAAAAGATTTTTGGAACTGGAGGTGGAAATTGCATTTAGTTATTACAAGGCATCTTCATTATTGACGTTGACCTTGATTTTTCTTATGTGGACGATTCTCTGCTGTACTCAAAGTAAACAGTAAAAGTGTTCAATATATTTGAAAGCAGTGTAACTTTATTTTTCTCAGGTCTGAATTGATTCCCTCATACATGCTTCTTTTCCCCTGCACTAGAACCGTGATTTCCCACTAGCCTATGTAAAAATGAAGTTTTACTTCTTGAGAAATGGATAACATAGAATCGCAGAATGGCTTGGGTTGGAAGGGGCTTAAAGATGGTTTAGTTCCGACCCCGTGCCAGTGGCAGGGACACCTCCCACCAGCCCAGGCTGCCCCCAGCCCCATCCAGCCTGGCCTTGGGCACTGCCAGGGATGGGGCAGCCACAGCTCCTCTGGGCAGCCTGGGCCAGGGCATCACCCCTTGTTGTAAAAAAATAAAATGAAATGAAATGAAATGAAATAAAATAAAATAAAGTAAAGTAAAGTAAAGTAAAATAAAGTAAAATAAAATAAAATAAAAAAATAAAATAAAATATTTTTAATATCTAGTCTAAATCCCACCTCTTTCAATTTGAAAACATTACCCCCTGTCCTATCACTGCAGGCCTTGGTGAAAAGTCTTTCCTATAAGCCCCCTTTAAGCATTGAAAGCCGCAATAAGGTCTTCCCATGGCTGTCTCTTCACTAGACTAAACTAAGCCAGCTTTCTCTTCATCGGAGGGGTGTTCCAGCCCTCACATTGTTTGATCATATCTTGATTTCCAAAGCCTTAACATGAATATCTCCGAGGCTGCTGAGGCTGCACGGCATGCTAGTGGTTTTTGAAAGATGGGGGTATCCTGGAGACATTTAGCACTGCTGTGGTACACGTAGACGTGTGCCAGTGGAGTATTTGGTAGGCGGTTGTGAGATGACTTTTTGGCTTTGAGCAGATAGGAGTTCATCGTGGGGTACGGGCAAGAGAAAAGTTGTGTGAAGTAGCACAGCGTGGTACTGAGGTTAATTAGCGCTAGCTCTGGTGAGACACAGAGTGCATTAAACTACGTTTTGTGTTTTGCTAGCTGGGTAAATGTGAGTATGGGTAACTTATTTAATGTGGTCCCGGGGGTACCTCAGGCACAGCCTGGCTTGCTGAGTGAGGGGAGGGATTGTCCTGCTCTGCTCCAAGCTGGTGCGGCCTCACCTCAGGCACTGTGTGCTGTTTGGGGTGTCACAGTATAAGAAGGACATAAAAGTATTAGAGAGTGTCTAAAGGAGGGCTACGAAGATGGGGAAGGGTCTAGAGAGGAAGAAGTATAAGGAGCGGATGAGGGCCCTTGGTTTGTTCGGCCCAGAAGAGCAGGCTGAGGGGAGGCCCCATGGCGGCCTGCAGCTCCCTCATGAGGGGAGCGGAGGGGCAGGCGCTGACTCTGCTCTCTGGGGACGGCGACAGGACCCGAGGGGACGGCATGGAGCTGGGACAGGGGAGGGTCAGGCTGGGGGTTAGGGAAAGGTTCTGCACCCAGAGGTGGTCGGGCACTGGGACAGGCTGCCCAGGGCAGTGGTCACAGCACTGAGCCTGGCAGAGTTCAAGAAGCATTTACACAAGGCTCTCAGACACAGGGTTTGGTTTTCAGGTGGTCCTGTGTGGAGCCAGGAGTTGGACTTGGTGATCCTGGTGGGTCCCTTCCAACTTGGGGTATTCTGTGGTTCTGTGGTACTATGGTCAATGCCTGGCCTAGGTCCTCATAGGAGTTCTCCAGTCTGCATGTTGTCTCTATGTAGGCGTTCAGCTCATCTGCCCCCTTTCCATGTGCAGTTTTTAAGAGGCTGTGCAGAAGCAGCTGTGCTGTTTTCTCCGAGGTGCGGGTGTTGTCAGGGTGCTGCCTCAGATGCTCACCAGTTGAATGTTTATTCAGACTGGAGGAGGACAAGACTTTTGCAAATGTTATGTGGATTTGTAAGGGAAGCCAAAAGCTTTTGCTACATAAAATAGCAGGCAAACAAAAGCTGCTGCATGGGAAATATTCTGAGTTTTAAGGGGCATCAGCTTTGAGTAGACATTCATTAGATAGTACAGGTTAAAGCAAGTTGAATGTAGGCTGCTTTGGTATTTAAGTCCTGATGATGTTTGCTGCAGTACACATGGGGCTGGCAGTTGCTGACCTTTCACGTCTACCTTGTCCAACTGTCATCAGAGAGAAACCGCTCACGTATCCTGAGCCATCAGTGAAGACTGATTAGTTAATACATAGAAGTCATGGAAAAATGCTCTGTAGTGTAATATTTATTAATAATGTTCCATCTCGTATATGTGAAAGAGCCTTGGTCTCACTTGTAATATTTCCATAAGAGTCTTAAAGAGGGAGGGGAAGAAAGTGAAGCTCAGGTGCTGGGTTAAACTGAGATAATCCTGGGTAAGTTGAGCAGTTAAAGCAGGACAGGAAAGAATAGCAGTGTTTATATGGGGTGGTTCAGGTAGCGCAAGTCATGATGCACCTCTGTTGTCGTACTCACCTAACTGCTTGGGGTGGTTCAGGTAGCGCAAGTCATGATGCACCTCTGTTGTCGTACTCACCTAACTGCTTAAGGAGTCCAGAATAAAAGGAGCTTAGTGTGCTGTTATTGTTATGCCTCTTAATAGTTTTTTTTTAACTTTAATTCCTTGAGTCATCTTTTTTCTTTTTTTTTTTTTTCTTGCTTTCTGGCCTCCAGTGGCCTAACCAAATACCTTCCTCATTAAATTTAATAATAGAAAGAGTCATTAGTGAGGTGTGTTGTTCTGCTGGGAGAAGGAATGGTTGTGAGTAACGTGAATGACAGAGAAATGATTTCTGGGGTTTCAGCTGAACTTCTCCAAACTCTGCTGTGAAGCAGTGGAAGAGGAGCTCACAGAGGTGCCAGTGGGGAAGGGGTTAAGCTCTGAGTTTGATCTCCTCTTTTCCAGGGAGTGTTTCCTGGCATATATTAGAGCAAAAGGGGGCTGTAAACTTTATTTGGAGAGCCCTAAAGAAAAGTAAGCTTTGTGTACCAAGTCCCAAGAGTTTTTAAGAAAGTGGATCAATTTAGTTAAATTGTGAATGAGTATTCTCCTGTGAACATCTGTAAACTGTTGAGTTTAATTGGCCTACAGCTGGCTCTGATTGTAGGTTCGGGGGGATTTTTTTTCTTAGTATCTCATTTCCTTTTCCCTATAGTTTTCTGGTGTCATTTGTTCTTTTTTTTTTTTTTAGACATGTTAAAGTAAATAATAACACATACTCACATAGACATCCCTTTCAAAGAGCCCTAAAGAGAAGTGGGCTTATCTGGCAGAGCATCCTTTTGTAGGCACCTCTTACTGGCTGAGCATCAATGGGTTCCAGCTGGTTGGGGGGATGGAGGGCGGGTGGAAAGGTGTTTGTGAACTTGGTTTATTGGATTTATTTGCTTTATGCTGCAGTTTTCCTGTTTTTAGATTTTTTTTTTGAACCAGTTGGCAGGCGGCGTTGGATGGTTTGAATAGTGAAACTCTGCTTCGAATAGTGAAAAGGGAAAGGACAAACTCTTTCAGTTGATTTTTCTTTTGTCTGGCCAAGATGTGAATGTAACAATGTGTGTTTAGTACATCTTCACTCATAGTCCCGGGGAAATAATATAAAGAATGAGTTTGGCTGTCATTTTCTTGTGGTCTCAGTATTGTCCACTGGCAGAGATAGCAAAATTAAGTGACGACAGGATGGTGCAAGACGTGACTGAGGCCTTAAATTGACCTGAAGATTCATGATTTCCAAGTATATAATCTGCTGAATGGCTTAACTTGTTCTTTTTATTATTTCCTCCATAAATCCATTTTTTTTCCTGGCTGCCAATTAATTAACCATTTGTTTTTACCATTTCTTGAACTTAGAACATTACAACTGGTTCCGCAGGCTTATATGTTTTTTTTCAAGGTTAAATTGTGTTGTATTAGGAAAGAGCTAGAAATATATCTAGCTCTTTTTTTCAATATTAACATGCGTTAACATTGTTGAAATCACATATCAGTCATAATAATAGTCACATAATCAGTCCTGAATTCTACAAAATCCGAACTGGAAAATTTAGCAAGAAGCACCTATAATTATTAGAAATAATATTTTTAGAAAGACTGCATTGTGAGGAAAAGCTCGGGGGGGAACTGTATGGAGAGCATGCCAAATATTTATATATAATATTAAAAAGCTAAAATACTAATAACATTTGATGAAACATCTGGCAAAGTGGGTGGCATTCTTGTGCCAAAATATTTACTGTTATAAAAAGAAAACAAACTTCTGTGCATTTCAGGGACTGAACTATAATTTCATGGCAGAGTAGAATATATTATTATATAAAACAGCGGTAACCAGCTTCTTTCTTAGAGATGGATATTTCTAATTAAAATTGGAGGATTTGGAGGGTTGCCTGCACTACCGAATCCAGCTCCCACATGTTTGTAAGGCAGCAAAATCTTTGGGTTCTGTAGGTAAACTTGTCAAACTCCATCACGGAGCCGGTCGGGATGTTTGTCCTCGCAATTCAGCTGGAAGGGTAATGCGGGTCCTCGCTGCTCCTGACGGGCAGAAGCTGTTCTCTAATTTCCAGCTGAAACCTGTTAATGACCAGCTTTACTACCAGCTTGTTCTTCTGCCAGGAAGGATTAAGCTGTTTGTGGGAGGGACGAAGAACAGCTGGTGCTTTTTCTTTGGAAGCGGCAGGTGATGATACAGGCTGGAGCAGAGAAACCTGAGCTGAAGGAAGCTGGCACCACTTCAGTAGAAGAAGCGGTTTGAAGGTGTTGGATTAGTAAGTCTGGCCTGCTGGAGGACCGCTGCTCTAAGTGGTGGATGTTCACTGAGGTGGGACCGAGGAGTGACCCCTTCAGCAGCTGGGTCACCGTGGTTGCTGGGTACTGTGTTCTCACAAGAAATTCCCCCGTGATGGAGGTTTGTGCTTAATTTTGGGACATTTGGGTTAGTCACAGCCGGGGTTGATAGGAGGCTGCTGGCAGGTTCGTGCAACTGAATAGGAGGCCAGACGCTCACGGTTTTAAAGCGTGGCAGAGTAGTTAGTTGAAAACAAAGAAAACTAAAAAAAAAAAAAAGGGGGGGGGGGAGGATGGGACTGAAAGAAATTGAGCTTGAATTAATGTTTGACCTTTTTATAGGCCATGTATTTCTTCTAATGGGAAGGTAAAGGAAGGAAAAGGTGTGAGATGGCTGTTGTGAAAGCAGAAGCAGTCTGTGGTGTGGCACAGGCTTGTTTGAAAGGGGAGGGAGGAAAGGTTTATGGGATGAAGTCAAGAGAATGAAATGATGCAGAAGAGCAGCGTGGGGAAAAGGCAAGAGGCTTTAAATGTGTTCAAGTGTATGTTAGATGTTTTTCAAATACAACCCGCAAACACTCCCACCGTTGGGAGAAGATGGAGACTTTGGGCAAAAATAGTAAAATATCAATGATAATGGGGTTTATATTTAGCAAGTCACCATACCAAGTGATACGGTTTAAGCTTTTTAAAGGAGGATGGTGGAACAGATGTCAGAGGAAAAAAAAAATCTTAAGGGAGGCAGAGGAACATAGAGAAAAGGAAGGGTGCACCAGAACAGGTGATCACATGTTGCAGGCTCCTGAAATCTGGCTAAACTCTGAAAGGGCCAAATTGAGAAGTGTGAAATGAGGGATGGAGCCGTGCCAGTCAGCAAGAGATGGAAACCAGACTGACTTAATGCTTCTGAGATAATCAGATTTTTTTTTGGTGGGGGGTGGTTTTGGAACAGTAGCTGTGCCAAAATGAAAAATGGTAATTTTTGAATTTTCAAACATGATAAGAAAGAAGAGGAAGAAAAAAAAATAGTGAATTAACTGACAGTTCTTGGTAGTACCTGCTAGTGCTGTGTTTTATTTTAACATTTTAAATATATTGTTTGTTTCTTAGCTGCACAGTGTGGGAGTGTAGGACCTGCGGGCAGAGCAGCTCCGTGGTAGAGTCGGTGGATGCCTGGCGATGGGGACTCCTGTTCTGTGCTGCTCAGTGCTGAGCACCATTTTCCATGTGGTATGGAAAGCAAACATGTTAAGCAAAAAGTTGGTTATTTATAAAGATGAGGAAACGTCAACTAAGATAGGTATGAATATTCGGAATTGGTATAAAAAAAAAAAACACAAAACTGAGAACTGTGTATAAATATTTATGAGTGGGAATGGTACTAGTGAGGAAGCAAAGCCATCTCGGAAAGCTTTGTGTCAATCAACACACCCCGAGTTGTTCAAGGTGATGTAAATTCATAAAAAGGTGGATCATTCAGAACGGATCTTACGTTTGCAGCGAACAAGGGCAGGAAAAAGCATCAAGGTTTGGTGCAGGGTTTTTGTGTGTGTGATGACTTGCGGTTTAATTAAGACTAAGACCGTGTCGTAGCGTCACTTCTGGGAAGACGTGTGAAGGTGGCATACGGCAGGAGCTACTCCAGCATGCAGAGCATCAGCTCAGTGCTTTCTTGAATGGAGAAAAGTAAACAAATGGAGGGGGAAAAAAAAAGCTGGAAACGGAAGACTGTGGCTTACGAAATGATCAGAGTAGTTTCTTAAATGCTGCTATGGCTAGGGGAAAAGAAAAAGTGATTTTTCGCTGCGATCAGGCATAAAAGGGAATTCAGGAACATGCCCATGGGACCTTTCACCAGTGGCTTATGCTGCCAGGAGCAGACGCTCAGAGGATGCCCCAAAGATGTCCCGGGGGCTCTGCTCTGCCCTGGGACATGGTGGCATTCATGGGGACACAGTTTGGGGAACCACATTTCAATCTTGACTTGTTTGTATTGAAGTCCGTTTCCACCCTATGGGTTTTCCCAACTTCAACCATTCTGGCCATTAGGTTTCAGCGCGCAGGCTGGGCAGTTTTCCCAGCCACAGAAGGGGAAAAGGGTTTTGTGAAGTTCTTTGGATGCTACTGAATTTGTGCAGGTTTGGTTTATTTGCCTTTTTTTCTTTTAACAACTTAAAAGTGCTTCAGGTTGTTTAGAAATGGCTATTGCACCATTTTATAACTGTAGATCTTGTTTTTGCTACTGAAAAATAGCAAAAGCATTGTCAGAACTTGCACAACCCTTTAAATTCGTATTCATGTGGGTTTGTATGACTTGGCCCTTAGTGTGTGACATCTGTGTCTGTGGTTTTGCTGTGGTTTAGACGGGACTAAGTTACAGAGCTGAGAACGGACTTGCACCAAGATTTGAGAGAGAGGAAAATTGGGGTTGAGATCTTACCCTTTGTGCCTTGAAATGGTTGAGGATTCAGGGCTTCGGTTTGGAAAGAGATGAGCTCCAAGCGCTGAGAGAGACAGTTCTCCAGCTAGGGAAGGTTACGACTCTTTATTTGTTTTAAAAGAGGCAGGATCTGTTTGGACATTTATTAGCTATTGGTGTGCTGAGGGCAGTAGTAACAGCAGCTAGCGTGTTTTGAAAAGGCAGACTAAACAAATGCCGGGTACTGGAGGGGATGGGAAATGTTGCAAATCACAGCTGGGTTAACTCAAAGGAGGAGATGGATTTCTTGATGAGCCGGTTTTTGTCCTAAACTTTTCTCTGTTCCCGATGAATAAAATGACGATCCTCATAGTCCTAACGACCATAGCTTTCTGGAAATGTAAAATTACCAGATCTCATTAATGCTGGGCTATATCATTCATCAAAGCACTTCTTGTGCCTCATGCTGGCTCCTTTTCTCTCCCCCTCTTAATCTTTCTCTCATTATAACGATGTGTCTGCCCTTTGGACCTATCTGCTTCCAAGGAGTTGACACCTGCAGAGATATTATTTGGTGAAGATTTGTTAACTCTTAAAGAGTTGAAATGAAATGCTGAGCAGCTGGTGGGAGAAACCCAATCTGCTGGAAGCTGCTTTGCAGAATGAACGCTGCTGTAAGTACTGGGGGGAAACAAAGACCGGGCAGGTGATTGTACACCGAGGAGAAGAAATTATTTGTGCAACTGTGCAGTGCATCCTTCTGGTAAACTGCTGGTCTGTTTGTCATCAGGTCGTACAAAGGCAGTTAATGGCACCAGCTTTTCTGCTTCAAAGATATTGTAAAGATTTCCCGGTACTTTAGAGACTTGCTCCCAACCTAACGTGTTTTTTCACATGGGTTTTGTGTACTTGGGTAAGTCAAGAATAAAGTTTTCAAAATAAGGCTGACTTTCCATGAAATTAGACCTCGCTGGGGACAAATGATTTTGACACATTCATGGAAACTAGTTCTCCAGATGATACTAATAGCTCTGTAGCGCCTTTTATCTGAAGAACTAAAGCACTTCGCAAACACTTGTATTGCAGAAGTGCTGCACTGATCAGGTATTTTAGCCAAATAAATACTGTTTATAAAGGAATTTTCAAAAGAGCTTTCAGAAATACCTGTCACTGTTTCAGTGTCTTTATTCAGTGACTGAAGCTCTTATCTCTCTCAGTAGGGGATGCCAATTTACCGATGTACTTTTCGGTTAGAATCCAAGTTCCATAAGGCAGATTAGCAGTGAGAAAATGCAAGTCTCTTTGGAAAAAAAGGACTTGAAAGTTGTTTTAAAGTCGATTCTGTAATAAATGAGCCAATTTTAGATGTATCAGGTGCCACAAAAAAAAAGTCATTGGAAATGGTTAGGTCTGGGTTGTTCTAAGCTCCCCCAGCTATCATGCGAAGCAGCTGAGAGTTACCGTGTGCATCCTTCCTCCTCTGTATCCATCTGTTTTTGTCTTAGATTATGTTTCTGTTGTAAATTCTGTGGGGATCATGTGTGGTTTTGTCATTATGTGATGACGAGCACACTAGCGTTACGATCAACATCTAGACTCCTAGACAGAGATACCACGGAAAGGGATTGTTTTTAATTACTTAATTAAAAAGCATTATTCCTCATTTAGTATTTGCCAAGCTACTGACAATATTTTGATAGCTGATATTCCAGCTGACATATCATAATAGTTGTCAAAGAATAATAGCTTAGAAAGATGTAACGAAGTTCTGCAGGAATGAGACTGAATAGAGACTATTTGGTATTTCCATTAATCTCTGCCAAATACAAGAACATGGGATTGGAGAGGCCACTGGGTGAGCCAGTTCTGTTCTTGTCGTTACGGTCAACAGACCACACAAGTAGAGGAACACACCTATTAAGACTAGTTCTTAGCTTTTCCTCCTCCTGAGAAGCAGTCCAGAACCTCAGTGCTTTGACATTTATAGACGTTATTCTGATAACCTATCTGGATTTTATTGTGGTCCAAGCACGTGTCATCTTTTAATCCTGCCTCTAAATAACTTCATCTATTTCTTCTTGCTTACATCCCTGATCTTTTTATTTAATTAACCAAATTATCCACTTCAGTGTGTAGGATGTGCTGATCGTTCTCCTGGCATCCAAACTGCCTTTCTGTTTCTGTTCTGCTTTCCCCTTGGTTTGAATGGGTTATTGCAGATGATGTCTCACCAGGTCCTTCAATATCGACGATATTCCCTTCCTGACCTCACCGGACAAAGCATGCCTGCTGTATCTGAGATTGTTTGCTTTTATGGCTGCATCCTCTGGGTGACCCCTAGTTCTGTGATTGACCAATACAACTGGATTCATCTTATAAAGTTTCAAGCCATGCAGTCCCCACCTCAAGGAAAAAAAGATCAGTACCTGAACACACTGAAATGTGCAGTGTCAGATTATATTATATTCCTCCAGTGCTCACGGTGTGCTGTATCACGATCTTCCGTATGTTGGTAACAACTTCCAACTCTGGTTACCTCAGCAGCTGTTTTTGCACACTGACTTTTGTGAAGTTGTGATTAAAGAATCGGTAAGAGGAGTCCCTGAACTTGTCCTTAAGGAATTTTACTGGTAACCTTTTCGCAGACCAGAAGTTCTTTCAGCATAAGTAATTACTTTTCTTTTGTAGTTCATTAACCACTGCACATTCATGTTACTAGTTTCCATCATCTCCACCCTAGTGGTTTCCTTAATTACTGTATACTTCATTATATCAGGTCCATTGAATGTATTCTATTTTTTATTTTTTTTAAAGAAACTTAGTTATTTGGGCAACTTGACTTCTTTCAGTTCCAGATCCATTGTTCCCCAAAACTTGATTTCTGAGACTTCACGGTAACATGAGCTTCATACTGCAGTACAGGTAGTTTCTTCAGAGCAGGATGATACCACAGATAATGAGGTGTGAAGATTAATGAGGACATAGAGGTTTGGTAAGATCCTTGTTAGGATTTGGTACGGAATTATACAAAATCATTTGATAGTTGATCACTGTATTTTGTGCCTAGTCCAGTTGGCCAGTCCAGTAGCCTTGCTGGAACTGGGCTTTTGAAAGAGCTCAATATCCTCCAAGATCACTGTTCCTACAGCAGGGTTGTCCCACCCTGCCCGGATTTAGCGTGTTCTTTTGCATTGCTGCCATGTCAGAGCTGGTCGCTGCTGGGCAGCAGTAGGCAGCAATGCCTGTTTCCAAAACTACTGCACCAGCACTTTGAGCCGGATGAAAGCAGATGGTTTATAGTTCCTTCCCAAATTTCAGGGTTATTCTAATTTATCACACCGATATTGTAGGTTGTATATTATTAGTCCATTCTCTACCATGTGCTCGTATGGCTAGCTAGAACAGAGGTGCTGCTCCATTACTGATGACAAACAAAATGGGTAACATGTAGCTGTGGTTAGCCAGGGTGTCCTCAACATTCAAGTAATCGCCAGGGAAAGCTTTCCTGGGTGGGTGGATAGTGTGTGCTAGTCTAGCCTACTAGGTTCTCTGATAAGTTATAGCTTCTGTGTAACTATGCTATGTTTAATAAGTTTGCTTAGGCAGTTTACTATTTAATTCTGTATCCTTATAAAATATAAAGTGGCTGCTGATTTAAATATATATATATATTGCTGTAGGTAAATCGCTAAACTATTGTGCAGAACAGTCTGGCTCCTTGGTGAGCTGCGGTCTGTTCAGCCAAGTTTTGTGCAACCAGAATCAAGGTTTTAAATGTGGGAGGACTGAGACCCAACCACTTGTTTCTGAAATCAGCATTTCTGAAGAAGATGAAGTGGCCATACTGATCCTATGCCAGGACGGCTGCCTGCACTCTTTAAAATAAATGGTGAAAATTTGACAGACAGAGAGGAGAACTAATTATGGTTGAAGAATACAGAAAAATACCATTTACAAGAGTAAACACAGTCTCTCTACTGTCCCCAGGAAAAAAAATAACAAAGAGAAGATGAAGTACGTCTTCATCAAGGGAGAAAATAGCAAGTATTGAAAGGCTGGGCTTGTTTTGGTGCACAGTGGTGTAAGAGGGTGTAGCTCAAGGGATGTATTGATGTGAGATGCATTCACACTAGATGCAGTCTGTAACAGGGAGCTGACAGCTCTATGACACAGTTGTAGGGGAGAGGCAGATTCTCTGGATGTTACGTAGGCATCTCGTTGAAAGCAAGCCATGGAGTAAAACTCAATGGACTCTCAACTACGAGAGGCCAAACCAAATGATCTAATGATCCCTTTGAGCCCTAACCTCTGTGAATCAGTCTAGCTACATGAATTTCCACTAGGAAACATTTGGGGTTTTTATTGTGTGGAGGTTCAGGACTTGTTTAAGGAGATCGTTCTATAGGCTGCTGTATTTTGTTCCCAATATGATTCAGCTCAGTCTGGTGAGACACAAATTGAAAGCAATTAGAACTGTCAGCGGTGCTCTTTCTCGTTAGAAGGCTTGACAGCTCTCTGCTGTCACAACATGTCCCTGAGCATATCGATGCAGCGCTGCTGAAGGTGAGGAAGAGGAGCAGTCTTTCTGGACGGCATTCTGACGGTCACTTTGGAAGTCCTTAAGACAAATTCGGCACTAAACTTCCGAGATTCACCATGTTGAACTGTCTTTGCTCCAAGCGACCTGCCAACGCTCTTGTAAACTAACCAAGCCCTTCTTGCCTCCATCCTTATGACAATCTTTAGCTTTGAGTTTGGTTTGCAGGGTTGCCTTGCCCCGTCCCGCTGTGTGGGGCCGGGGATGGAGCACGAGACACGGGCACACAAAAACACGATGCGCAACCTGGTGAGTGCTTGGGGGCTGTCACGGGACTTCTGGATCCCAGTTCCCTCCCGGCCACTGTTCACCTGCTCAGGTGGACCCTTTCCATCTCCCGTAAGGGCAATCTGCTTTCGTCGTCCTCAGCTTGATTTCTCTTGGCAGCCGAACTGGATGTGGTTGACAGATTATGTCTGAGAAGGGCTCTGGTAATTGCTCGTTCTGTTCGGTGACTCTGGCGGTGACAGATGGTCACACTGAATGTTGAAAATGTTCGGGACCTCTGGATGATCCCCAAGCTTATGAACACCAAACTTTGCCAACGTTTCTGTTATCTATTAGCAGAAGAATTTAAAATATTTCCTTGAATTACTATTTTTTCCCCTGCATCTTAGGCATGTTTTCCTGGGTTTGTACTTTCCTGGAACAGTCTCCTTTTCATTTTTTTACTTATTAAAGAAAGTCTCAAGATGTTAGTACAGACTGGCATAAGTAAGTGCCAACTGCTCTTGCAGACTCGTTAACAAATTTATTTTTGCCTGAGAATGGCACATATGGCCCAGAACGGAAATATTAGGGTCTGTAGTCTTTGTGAGGGCTGGCAGATATTGTCTGAAGAAATAGCATTTGGGTCAGGCATAAATTTCATTTTTATTTTTGTTGCCGGAAGGACGTCTCGATTTTTTTTTCTGAAGTGATGGTCTTCAATCATTTAGCAGCCCTGTGACAGCTCTGGAGGTGCAAAAAAAAACCCACCAGAAGTCAGGAAAGCAGCCAATTTATTTATGGCATCCCTTTATTGCAGTTTAGTAGCTGCAGACAGGGTAAGCCAGCTTATGTGCCTGAATTTCATGGACCACAAATTGCCTGCAAACCTTGGTGGAGGAAGATGGCTCGGCTGAGCTGCCAGGTGTGAGTTTGGTGCTGTGTTGGGGTTTATAGGTTTTATAGGACATGGAGAAAGCAACCTGAACGGGAGTTGTACTCACATTTACACGCTTATGCTGACTTCTTCCTAGTACATGCTCTGAAATGCTTATTGTGCTCTGTTTTCCAGGTAGTTTCATGATGTTGCCACCTCTGAGAGCCAAGTAGGGAGTTGTAGTGCCTTTGTACAGATTCCTTCATCCCCCCTTGCTCTGATGAGATAAATATTGTGGCTGCGTGTCACACTTCAATGCATACACAACTGGAATCTCATCCTGTTCCTACTTGTCAGTAATATGGCACAATTTATGTTTGGAAAATGCTTCTGTAGTCTTTCAAAACACATCAGGGCTCTGGCTGCAGAGTTGGGGTGTCAGCCACCGAGCATGGACCAGGACGGGCAAACCTTTTTGCTGCTGTCTCAGGTTTTTCATGCAGGTTTTTTAATCTTCAGCAAGTTTATCGCGCTCGATCACGTTTGTATATTCAGCCAGGGTATGTGGCAAACTGGCTTAAAATGAGTTTCTTGCTGTTGTGAGCTATTCTGATGGATGTCTGGATAATTGTCCTATCTGCATACGTGAGAAGGAGAAGGAAATGATTGCATCCCCAGCCTTATTTAACGGAGTGAAGGTTGTTCTGAAGATCTAGAGGGAGGAGATTGGCGCAGCTCGGATACATTTAAATCAAATCAGTAAATTAATCAACATCTTGTTATGGTGGCGTAGTGTGCTAGGCTTAATTACGGGAAAAAATGGTAGCTGGTGTGTGTGTATATATATATGTATTTGGAGGAATAATTCAGGATGGTTGGACTTTGTGATTGCCTGAGATGCACGAGGGAGCAGGCCAGAGGCTGGGTAAGTTTGCCATCCGTCCGTCCCCTTTCGGTGGGAGATGCAGGTGGGTTCCCAGCTCGGGATGCCTGGCATCGTCAGCAGCTCTCACCGCCTTCCTCCGACGCGGGGTCTGTGTGTGTGTTCGGGCATTTTGCTGTTTTTGAGAGTCGTGTGGCTACTTTTCTCTGTTTCTCACTTAATTTCATTGATGAATTCATCAGTGCCACTGCTCCGTGTCCTTTGCTTGGAACTTTCAGTCCTTTTATTTTCTTAATTAAGGTAACGGGGCAGGTGGAAGTAATCTTTTTGTGCTTCTCCCAACTGCTTTTTTTCTCTTTCTCCTTGCCTTGAAGCTAATTTTTGGAAGTGAAGGACTCTGGATCTCAATGTGGCTCCTAAAGCAGTGCCCCAGTCCAGAACTGGATGCTTACAGCAGCAACAATTGCAGAATCTGAAGGAAATCTTGCTGATTCCAGCCTCGAATTAAACACACGAAAAGATGAGATGGAGGATCTTTTTGTGTTTTCCTGGTGTTTCGCAGCTTTTCAATCAGAATTGTTGAAAGTAGGGGTGCTTTCCATTGTCAGGGAACGAAGCGTGCCATTGAGATGCTCCTCGGTATGCTGGCACGTGGATATGGTGCAGTACAGCCGGGTGGAACCCCCTGCTGAGCTCCTGGGCAGACCTGGAGAACAAAATGGCCTGGACGTGGCCCTCCTGCTTCCTCCCTGTGAGCCAGCTTGCTCGGTGCTCCGTTGGGCATCTCTACAGCCAGCCGACTTCAGTAGGACAGCAAAGCCATAACCCACTTCTGTGCAAGCTCCTTTGCTAGAAGGCCGAACAACTCAACAGTCTCTTTTCATCACTTTCTCCAAGACTTACTTACGTGCTGGGATTATCAAAGATGGTATTAACGGTCGGGGAAAGAACTACTGTATACAAATGCTCATTTTGGGGGAAAAACCTGTGCAGGTGTGGAACACAGTGCTTGTCTGAGGTGCTCTGGGGGGAGCAGTAATCGTGGTGCTGATAGGAAAGCCAAAGCAGGCACGATGAGGCTCACCAGGCAATATCTGAGCGTGCCAGCCTCAGCAGCACACGCAGGCTCTGGCAAGGCAGCCCAGACGTGCCACAGCTGCTGGCCTTCTTCCCTGATGTCCCTGTGAAGCGTCTTTGTGTTGGAGGGGAGTTGAAAGCTCTGCGAACGCTGCTGGGAAACCCTCTGGGGTTTGCTTTCCTCAAGTGCTTGTGATGCTCTTTTCTTCCCTGGCGCAGCTGCTCCGGATTACTTCATCTACTATTTTGGATAGTCAGTCGTGGGATCGATGCAGGAAAGTCAGACTTCCAGCAAAGGCTGCTCTGCTTCAGCACTCTGCTCTTTCCAAAGGTAGTTGGAGAGAGCAATTACTTTTGAAAGTTACTCTTTTCCCCTCTCTACTGACATGAAACAAAACTAAGGAAAGAAGACAGCCGCCTGCTTTGCCTTGCAGGATTCCCACGTTGCTCAACCCAGGTCAGATAAGTCCAGTAACGCCAGACCCAAGTTAAAAATTGAGCGCTTCGGATTTCTAGCAACCCCCCTGACTGCCACTTGCATCTCACTGGCTAAGTGGTTTAACACAGAAAATAATCCGTGTAGGAAGGTCACGACGTTCAGGTGAGCCAAGGGCGATGTAAGCAAACGTGCTTTTAAGGATCTGCTGCTCTCTGAATGTAGCTGAGAGCCTCGGCTGGGACAGGGTAGATGCTCTCCTGAATTTTGGGGCGTCACCTGTTGCTTTGAGACTTGCTGGGTTTTAGAAACAGAAGTACTTTTCGGCTGTTGCTTGAGCTTTTTGCAGTGCTGGTGTGGGTTTGGGGATGGTTTCACTCTGTCAGCAGCTGCCTGCCTCCTGCCTGGCGTGCCGAGTCGTCCTTCCCTTGCTGGGTCCCTGAGGGTCTGCGGTTCTGTAAGAGACTGCGTTGTGCAAATCAGCAGAAGTAGCTGCAAAGTAGCTGAACTTTGTTCTCAGGCGTTTGTATTTAACGGAGAGTCTGGTACCTGATGTCTTCAGCAGCCTCAAGGACTCTGCTTTCTCATTATGTTGGTCTTAGGAAATATTTTAATGATTCTCATTCCTCTAGCAGTGGCCACCATGGTGACGATGCTGAGATGTCTGACAGAAGCTGGGTGATCTCGGGAACCACAGTAACAGAAAGGGGATGGAATTTGGCAGTGCTAAATGCAGGGTTCATGCGCTTGGGGATTAATACAGAAATATCAGCTGTAAGCTAGGAGCTCATCAATTGGAAATGATGGAGGGTAAGGAGTGGTGATTACACCACCAGCTGATTACAGAATGACTTTGAGCTGCCAAAGTGATGCTGCTCGGGGGGGAAAAAAAAAAAGGCAAATGTAACCCAGGGAGGGTATTTCTAGCAGAGATTGGAAAGTATTCATGTCGCTGTACACGTCTCTGGTTAGATGGTATATGAAATACTGGGTGTGGTTTCTGGTCATCTCTACTGGGGGAAAAATAAGAGTAAAGTAGTCTGAAAGGTGATACAGTTCTTTACAGAAGGCATTAGGCTCCTGAAGTGGGGGTAAAGAGCTATTTCCTTTAAATAAAATAAAAACAGTCGTCACAGATAAGAGTAAAGAAGCCAAAAATATACCTGGGAATTGGAAGAAAGTTCCTAGCAAGTAAAGAAGTGAGCTCTGAACAGTGAAGGCAAGAAACTTTGGGTGTTTGAGCTTGTGATAGTTACGAAGGGGGAGATGCGGGAGATTGTACTCGGAGGAGCTGAAGGGTGAGCTTAATCACCCTGCAAATCCTCTCCAGTTTTTTGCCCTTGTTTGACACGCTTCACGTTTTAAAATCCGTTTGTATTTAAATGGGAGACTTTGAAAGCAATTGCAGGGAAGGCTTGCCAGTTTTCTGTTGTTGGGTATAGCTGCAAATGAAAGAAATGTTCCATTTACTGTAGAAAACAGCTACTGCTGTTGCCTCTCATAGAAACCATATCGGTTTTGTTGTTACTTGAAGTCTGAGAAATGATGAAATCTTTAATAACTTGGTGCTTGCCCGTGTTCTCCCGGGCTTGTGGCAAATATCAGGTGTTAGAGAAACTGTTGAAATTAGCTTGGAAACAGAAGATGTATCGTACTGGGGAAAAAAAAAAAAAAAAAGCACTGCTAATAAAAATCCTCCAAACCCACCAAAGTCAGGAGAGGGAGACGACTTTGGAGTAGTTGTAATTACGACACCTGTAACTCAGAAAGTTCTGTCTGCAGTCAGTAGCTCTAGTTAGTCTGGAAGGTGGAAAAAAAGCAAAAAGAACCAGGATTACATAAATAATGAAAGAGCTGAAAATGCCTTGGTTTTGTAATGTAGATGAAGGCAAGGTGTCATGACAGGAACACATTTACATATTAGAATTATTTAATTATCGTATCTTGTCCTCTAAAGCAGCAAAATGATCATGAATATTCATGCCTTCAATTAAAATATTAATGACAGACTGATACTTGGGGTTTTAGGTCTCCAAACACCCATAAACAGTTTTATTTAAATGCAGAGAAGAGTGGAGGGAGAGTGGAGGTCGAAAAGGAATTGCCTTTTTGTTTTCAGGACGCGGAGAGTCGAGAGTTCTCCTTGAAGGCAGAAGACTCCTTTAGCTCTGCATTTGCTCTGTGACAGCTCTTTAAAGGCATCCTTTGGGCACCTTCGCCATGCCCACACGTGTGGCTGGAGACGTTTGCATCCCATGGCCTTGCCGAGCACTTCGGGAGTTGATTTGCTCTTAAATGCAAGCCTGAAACCTCCGATGCACAGGTTGGCACAGAGTTTTGTTTGCATTTTTGGGCTGTAGGTGCATGTTACTGCACCTGCCTTGCGGTACCTGTGCAGCACAGGTTTTTCGTAGAGCTCTTGGGGCTGGAGTTCGATGATCTTTAAGGTCTGTTCCAGTCTGAGCCAGTCTGTGATGATCTGCAGTGTCTTCAACTGTACTTATTTTGCTTCCCAGATGTCATTACAACGAGCGTGCTTTGGTGTTGTCAAATTAAGCTAAACCTTGCTGGCCTTAAGGTAAGGAAGCTACAGGTTAAAGGTGAGGTCTAAAGAAGAGAGTGAAAGTCTTCAAGCACTGAAACGTTGTGAATCGTTGCTCCAAAATTACGCAGCTCGCCCTTACAACAGGTTGTGCTAACACAGAGGAATTCCACAAGGATAACCAGACAGAAGAGATCCAACTTTTCATTATTTATCAGGCGGGAGGAGAGCACACGTTTCGTTTATATGCGCACAAGTGCTCAACTGTTCAGGATAAACAACTAACTGCACGGGTCCAAGCCTTTTGGCTGCTCCTTTGTGTAGGGCTGAGCGTGCTGTAGAAATAACCAACAGCGTGCTTTTGTGTGTTGAAATGAGAGGCTGAGGATATGTTTCAGGTAAAAAGAGACCTAGGGACGGTTGGTGGGGAGGCAAGAGGAGTCTGGAGTTTCAGGTTTGGAGTTACCACGCAGGCTCCTCATGACCATATTGTCTTAAAGGAGTTTGGGATAGCAAAGATGGGGCATACCACGGGGCGCGTGCGCCTTTCTTGGGGTTTAATAATCTGTTGATCAGCAGCTCCCCGCCCGATGTTGAATCTTGCATCTTGTTCCCTCTGTCACAAAAGCCCAGATGCTCTGAGGACCGACCGGCTAGGGGTGATGTGTAATCAGTCACCTCTTCTCGCTGTAACCCAGGGGAGCTAATTCCTAACCTGCTTGAGTTAGACATTTATTTACTTATTTTCACTTGTTGTGGTTAATGCTTTCATTTGCAAAACATCACCCTTCATTCCTTATTGCCTTACGCCTGTTAAAAATATATGTACAATTGGCAAAGCTACTGAAAGAAAAATAGTTCTTGTATTTGAACGTGATAGTCTGCTAGCGCTGCCGAGCTGAAAGGAAGCAAGCAAGATCCCGAGACTAACACATGAGCTCTGTTTGCTCACCTGGGTGTGGAAGAGGGACATGGAACTCCGAAAGCTTTATGGTCGCTGGTTTGTATGGACCCGATTTACATACAAGTTCTAGGCTTCTGTCTCAAAAGGAGTCTTGTAACTTCTGAAGCTTGTTTTTTCAGGAGTGTAGGTGGAAGATACAGACACCTTTAGTGGTGCAGGTGGGTATTGGCTCACTCTTTGCCTGTGCTGCCTGAGCTGGCAGCCCTCTTCCTCCTGTAGGATCTGTGTGAACCCATCCATTTTGCGCCTTATGCTGTAGGTCTAAATGGTGTGAAACACTGCAATACCTGAAGATTTGGGGCCAGAGAGCCCGTGGTGTGCGATCTCCTTTGTTTCACTCGTTTGGTGCGTGCTGGGGAGAGCCCAGGGCTGTCTGCGTGAAGGTTCACAAAATGGCTGAGGGTGGAAAGGACCTCTGAAGATTGTCTAGCCCATCCTGTCCCTGCCAAGCAGGAAAGGTTGCCCCCGTGCTGCCTCAGCAGTGCCGTGGCAGCAGCCACCAACCGTGGCAGAAGCTTTGCCTCGCAGCCGTGCTGACGGTGTGGGACGGCGCCTGGGGTGGAGGTGATCGCTGCTGGTGTCCGGAGCGAAGAGTTTCACGGGATGGGAAGCAACCTTACTGCAGCTGTAAGTCAGTGACCCTTTCTCCTAGGAATCCACATGTGTATTTAAAAAAATAAATCTGGCAGAAGCGTGAGCTGCCACCGCCAAGAAGACGACGGACACCACCCAAAATGATTGCGCTGCGAAGGCTTTCGGAGGATTCAAGAGTGACAGGAGAGCCTTTCGGTTTGCTAAGCAAACTGTTGGGGAGCTTTTGAAGAATGTTTTAAAAGACAGAGGAAAGATGCCACAAGTCGTAAATGTCAGGAGAACATTGAGATACATTGATCTATCTCAATATTGAGATATGGAGGCATTTTGCGGTTCCTGGTGGCGAAATTCAGAACCACCACGTGCTTGTAAAGAGTTAAATGCAGTTCCTGACATCGAGGGCACGAGTGCTGCATAGCCATTCTTGCATTTGTTTTGAACTTTAAAAAAACAACAGGCTGATTAGCTGGAGCAGCTTTCCCCTGAGGGAAGACTACGGAGTGTAATTTCATTACAAAATACAGTGCTTGGAGATGAACTGGAGTTGGATTTTTTTTTTTTCCCACCCTAAGGGATTTGACATTTCTATTTCTTGACATTTCTCTCATTGTTAGACTAGCTGCTTTGTGCTGTGCTTTTTTTCCTCCCCTGGCAAAACCGTAGCTGTCTCCTTGAAGCTTGGAGCATCTTTTCTTGTAGGTAAAGCTGGTAATGGTTTGAATTAGCTCAACAAGCAGATGGTTGGAAAAGGAGGCTACGCTACGGAGTTTAAACGTGTAGCACTGGGACAAGCAGTGTATTGCCAAAAAAAAAAAAAGTATTAAGCAGTAGTCCCTTGAACACGGGTACATTTAAAACTGTCATTAGGAAAGGATGTTACATGGTAAAAAGAGATGTAAAAATAGCAACGGGTTACTCAGAGGTCTGGCTTAAGGTGTGTTACCCACATCAAAAGTAGCAGCTGCGGCGGTTTTGTTCTGGAGCCCGTTATTTTAGGAATAACGGGTGTTTGTATGATGCTTTTCTGACTTCAGCCACTTTCCTCCACTGTTCAATTCTGCAGTCTTTGAGTGGTAGCATAACAGGCCAGCTCATCTAATGCGTTGGAAGTCTGTCATTTATTTGTAGGGGAACAGTGCAGGTATTTTTCCACCTCCGTCCGTGACGATCCTGTGGCACTTCTGGTGATGGGCTCCGGGCTTCTGGCAGAGTTGACGGCATCGCAGCTACTCACAGATTGCTGCCAGCACAGCGATGCTGGCTGGGATGTTAACCTCTACAACCAAAGTCCCTGCTGTAATCCTAGCTCTCCTGGCAAAGCCATTGTTTTAACTGGGTTAACACGGCTCGCTTAGAGAGCGTAGCTTTGCTGTAATGGCATAAAGCTGGTTTACGGTAGGTCTGAATTTTGGGTACTTGGGTAATTTGGGTAATTGTTGGTAGCCTCAGCAGCAGAGGTCTTCATCTGAGCCCGGGTGGTTTCCAGCCTTAGCTTGATTCCTCCTCTTTCTCCTTAGTTTGATTCCTCCTAGTTTGATTTCGTTCACTCAAATCAGACTGATTTTCATTCAGTACATTCAGGACAACTGATTTTTTTGTTACATATTTTTTGGTAAATACTGGAGGAAAATCTTCACTCCAGAAGCTGGCTGATGGTGAGGAGCATGTGGTCATCTTCCTTGCCTAAACCTTTGGATTTTCTCTGCTCTGAAAAAAAATCCTGAAAAACCGAATCAAACATCAGCTATACCAAAAAAATCACAGGATTAAAAAGGATAGAAATTCCTCCCTAAAATACAAAAACAGCTTTTTGCTGATGCTCTTATTGCATTGACTTGTGTCTAATTTCCTAGGTTGGAGTACGGAGTATCGTTGTGACTGCTAAGCACAGCTCGGCTCGCTGTCAGCTTTTGGGGCGCAGACCCCGCTGAGGATCCGTGCCCGCCTGCTGCATGGTGCCAGCAGAGAACTTTTCTCGAGGCCCTACAACACGGCGCCTCGACGTAGGCGTACGGTACAGCTTTTAAAATTCTGGGGGAGGTGGGAAACCTCTTAGATCTGCCACTGCTCCTGTGTTGTGGGCCCCTTTGTATTACCGAGTGTCGCTCCGGATAACTCAGCTCTCTTCCTCTGTTACAGTTTGGCTGCTTTCCTCGGTTGTAAGTAGCCCTTGTAGGGGGAAAAATAGGGGGGATAGTGCTGGCTGAGTACTCCCTCCATCAAATAAGGATTCTTCTGCTGCTGATTTTTCTTGATGAGCAGTAGCTTTCAAAGTAAGTTTGGTGGATGTTTGAAGCTGAAAGGTTAGGACCACAGGAGAGGGGGACTTCTGAACTCAGTACTCCTTTCCTCCTTTCAGATGCAGAATGGCTTACATCTATTTTTAAAGAGTGATGGATTTCCAGACTGTAGTTCCACCTGGTACACCACAGCTTGGAAATACTGTTGTCCAGACTTACAGCTTCAAGAAGCAGCTTCCGTGCTCAGGGAATGCATTCTTTGGGATGGGAGTAACTGTGGTTTGTGCGCATTCCTCTGCCTTCTTTTACAGCGTACACTCGGTGCCAAGTTGACTTTTGCTTTTGCAGTGTGGATGTTTGACCAGATCTGAGGACAGCTGGTGTTCTTGCACAGGCTGCTGAGCAGCCATCAGGCTTCATTCGGTCCTTGGCTGGGTCTGAATCACGTCAGTGACCAATATAGGAAAGGGTGTTAGTGTGTCCTATTGCTAATCAGACCTTTCAGAGAGGTCTGCCCACCTGCAGACAGTACAGAAGAAATCTTCTCTTCCCTTTTTGTCCAGCACCACTTGGTCCATAAACACAATTTCTAGCTGCTCTGCACTAGTGTGAGCACTTCTGCTTCTCGTGGCTGAACAAAGAGCACGTATTTGTATTACCTGTGAAACTATAACCCAAAGTGTTCCAAATTACAGATGAAACTCTACTGAGCTAGTGACTTTCTGCTGATAGAGCCTCCCAAAGCAGCAGGTTTGGTTTTGTTTTTTTTTGTGATGAAATTGAAACATTCAGATGTTAGCTTCTTTACCCTGTGACTGTTGAGTGCTTTTAAATGCATTTTAAAATAAGAGCATGGCTACTGCTTGAATTGCTTTTTTAGACGTGTCTTTTGCGCTTTTCTTTTCCTTGTCGCCTGCACAAGGGTGGCAACAAACAAAAATAAAAAAATAATCTGGAGAACTCCCAAGAGATTTCTGTAACGCAGGACAAACAGGAGTCCTCTGGTCAACACTGAGCAGAACTGTTAAGTGTCACGGCTGTGGAAATGTATAGAAACGTGCCTGGAAAGGTCTGGTCATTCCTCTTCCTAGAGTTTGTTATATTAGATACAGCATGATTCTGACATATTGACTCCTATGAAATGGTTTTTTATTAAAGTCGCCAGGTTATTCTTGTGCTAGCAATTGCTTTGATTAAGCACCGCATTAGGGTCATATCCTAGAATAACAGCGTTTCGAAATCCCTGGCCGCATTTGAAAGAATAGTGATTAAAGTTCTGGCTGTTTTCCTGTGCTTGCTAATGTCTGCTGAGGGTTGAGTTACCTCCTTTTTATTGGCGCTGGAGTTCAGTTACAGCCCCGTGCAGTTTCGTGCCAATATCGGTAACAGTCTCCAGGGGGAAGCAGTTTTGCATTAAAATGCAAGAAGTAAAAAAGCTGTAGCAAAATTAGCACCAGGGTCTGGAATTTCTAGCGCAACTTAATAGCCGCAGCGTTGGTTTGTTTTCCGAAGTCTAATTCATCTTTGATTGAATTTCAGGCGAAACAAAGCAAGGAGGATAAGGAGGTGGGGAAACCCATCTAAAAGAGATTATGGATGAACAGGTTGAAAAATGCTGCCTGACAGGTCGTACTCTGAGCAATCGGATCGCTTCTGCTGGAGCTGGGAGTTGGTTTGTGCATTTCGTGCGCTGGCATGGACAAGGCGTTTCGGTTCCCTTGGGGAAAGCCCGTGTTATTAGTGGGGATCATTCTGCATATTGCTGGGAAATGAATTAATTCACACCAGCGTACACACAGATGAGGAGTAAAGACATTCTTTTGTTGTTACGAATTTATAGTGGCGTTGCAGTGTTGAATAACCAAGTAGGATATATTTTGCCTTGTCTCCACATGCCAGCTTTGTAACATTTTCAAGACTTGTCAAAAGATCGGCAAATTTGTCTTCATTAGAACCGACGCATTCATTAATATGTAGAAAATGAGTCTATGATGGCTTTCTTGGGTGGCACAGCGGTTGCTGTAGTCCTTGCAGTGTACAGTTGCTGAGTCCTCAGTTTCTTTGTTGTGTCCTGGTGTTAAAAAATTGAACAGGCGTCTCTGCAGATGTATAGTTGTGTGTCTCTAATTCTAGAAGACCATACAATGCTTTACATTATTTCATTATTTCTTGTAACAGGCCCACGAGGGGTGGGTAGCAAGTCTCAGGAGTGGTTGGGTTGAGGTGCGGTATTGTCCAACATTGTTCTATGAGCCTACGGCCTCACCAAATTTCTCTGTTATAACTCCCAATTCTATCCTTTAAGGTGGCTGTGAGCTTTTAGGTATTAAAAAAAAAAAAGGGGGGGGGGGTTGAAATGTGGGAGGTTTCAGAGTTTGAACATTTTATAGGAATATAAAACCATAAATGACTAGATGTCAAGTCATACCTTTGTCTTATTTCACTTGCTCTCTCTGTTTGCTCACTTTTTTTTTTCTTCTGACATTAAAACTGAAAGAAAACATGTCACGAATATAAAAAAAAATTCAGATAGGAGGCATTTACCACTACAGGAGATAAGATAAAGAAAGAAAGCTTTGAGAAGAAAACAGTTAAAAAGCGAGCGCAGGGTGTAAGTAATCACAGTTCATTAGCTCTAGCATGTTTCCTGGCTTTGGATAAGGATTTACGCAGCAGCCATGCTTTGGAAGAGCTTACATCTGTACGCAGTAGTTTTAGGGAAACCGACAAAATAGTAAATATGCAAGCTGCCAAATACATTAATCAAAGTGTCTGCTGCTGAGTTGCGTGGCCTGGGAAGAAAAAAAAAAAAAAGAAAAAAACAAGGGGGGGGAGAAAAGTATGCATTTAAAACAAATTCTGTAGCTGAAAGGAGACTTTACATATGTGGCTGACACGCTGATCAAATGATAAAGTAGAGTCAAATTGAACCTCAACCTTTTGTACGGGCTGTGAAAGTGAAGGCACGGTGCAGTTTTTCAAGGCAGATGGAGTGTGAGCAACTAATAAATCAGGTTTTGAAACATTAAAGAGCAACTTATTTAAATGCATATGGTGTTGGATCTCAGACAAGACAGTATAGGAGAGAGTAAAAGGATTGGGCATGGGAACATCAGCAGAACAATATGTCTGTGCAGCATCTCTGTGCCTGCATCCAAATCAGCTTCTTGTGCCGGAGCCCGGTACGTAGCAAGCGAAGGGTAATGGCAGGTGGTCAGGGGCGAGCAAAAAAAAGCTGATCAGGGAGAAATTTCAGGCAATGAGTGGGTGGTGTGCTCCCAAACTCACCAGCAGCAGTTTGGTGAGTTGGAGCCACGTCCTCCGCTCAATGGAGAGCAAGGATTTAGGAAAGGGGAATAAAAGCTTTGCTCTAAAGATGTTGTATGAAATTTGGGGAGCACAACCTCCATCAGCTTTCTGGAAATTGGTTTCTGGATTGTTATTTAAGGTGTTGATAGCAACGTGTGTTCTCATGGGTGGGGACTTTGTACCTGGACCAAAGGAAATGCTGTGGTCGTGGTGTTAAGGCTTGTGCTCGTGCTCCCTTTGGTTCGGGAGAGGCAATGTGTGCCAGCATGGCCTCTCCTGTTTTGGGAATCACTTTTCCTTCAGCATGGTTTGAAGCAGCGTGTGCTGTACAAACTAGGCCACAAGCTATGGCTCTCATCCCTTCTTTCCCAGTTTTATAACACAGAGGAATTGGTGATAATCCAGCCATCAGGCTTGACTTGACTTCAGCTGGGATTTTAAAGTCTTTGGGTGCGTGGGATCATTGTTCTGACTGTCGTGTTCCCAACCCCAAAGCAAGCAATGATTCTTTAATGATTCTAAGCAGGGTTGATGCATGTTTGGGAAGCCCTGGCCTCCCCTGTCTGTCCAGGACCCCTGGCACAGCAGCCCCATTGCTCTGTGGGGCAAACCGAGAACCAGCCAGGAGCCCTGCCCAAATTTCTGCAGAAGATTTGCCTTCTCCAGCGAGAGCTTCTGAGGCTAGAAAGCTGCTCTGCAACCCATGTTAGGGAGCATCGCCCCAAACTCTGCTGCTGGGAGAATTGCTGAGATCTTTTTCAGTGAAAGAAATAGTACAGAAATGAAATGCAATGTACTTTATAACCTTAAAGGTCAGTTTTCTTGTTGCTTTTTTCCCCTCTCACTTCACATCTCTCTTTCAATTCCCACCCCACCTCTCTGTCAAAGAAGAAGAATATTTGCCAAGCCAACTGGGCAGACCTAGGCACACAGCCCCTGTGGGGCTGGGGCAGGATTTGTGCCTGGCTCCAGCAGCGCCGGTATCTCCTGTGCAGGGTTTAGTGCCAGTGACAGGTGATGGACAGACGGGAAGCTGGGAGCAGTCACTGTCCTTTGAGGCAGTTAATCATCTGAGAGCTCCTTCCTACCACTGCAGAGCCCTCGCCCCAAGGACTGACAGCCAGTATTTTGCAAGTAGTTAGCCACCTAATTCCCATTGATTTTGGATCTCTCCTAGTGCCAGCGTCATCATCTCTCTGATCTGTGTTGATTTTGGTAGAAGGTAGGGTGCCTACGTGTTTATAAACCTCAGTCCCTTACTCCTGATGGTCTGGTCTGTAAATTCACAGCTGCCATGATTAGGAAAGAGCATGTAGTTAAGAGAAGCAAACAAGAAATGCAATCTTCCCTTTGTCAGAAACCTTTCTTAAATTGCTTCTTCCCTCAAGCAAGGAAGTAATCAAGTGTTGGCCGAGGTTCCTCTTCTATGTCTTGATAAGACAGGTTTTTTGTTTTTTGTTTGTATGTTTTTTCATCTCACCTCCCTCCCTCCTGTTGCAAGAGAGGGAAGCAGCATGCTCACGTGCTGTGGCAGTGGACCAGTAGCTCGTGGTCAGAACTATCAGCTGTGTAGTGCTCTCTCTACCTCTGTTTGAGGCTGCGGAAGACAGAGGCAACATCCTTGATTCACGGGAGTAGACAGAATCGTCCACCTCAACTAATCCACTAGATGCCACTAGAAGATGAGATCTCTCGTTTGGTCCATGGAGTCCTGAAGTGGTTGATGTTTGAAGGGCTTTCCAGGAGAAGTTTACATCGTTCACTTATACATAACCTTTGCTTCACTGTATTATTTGCAGCGCTGGGTTTCAGTTCCAGATGCGTTGGCAGCCCCATCACAGCTACCTCACACGGTTCATAGGAGTCCAGCAAGGAGGGAAGAGAACACGGCTCAGAAACAGAAAGCATTAACCTCATGTTGACCTACACCAGTGGGAAAGTGCCGTGTTTCAAGGCTGTCTGTCAAACGGTAATTTAAATAACACTATAAGGCTTCAAAGATGGTGGTTGTTCAGAAGGAAGGTGCTGTGGATTTGGAATTTTCCTGATTATTTTCTGCGGAGCTGGCATTCGATCACGAGCTGCTCAGAGTATGGGGCTGGGCACTTCTGGGGCTTCTAGTAGATGTTTTGTTTGTTCACCTGGTTAAACCTACTTGGTTTCAGGGAAGACCGACCTAGGTTCTGCCACCCTACTTATAGGACTGGCAGTCAAGGTGCTTGAAGCCCTGACAAAGTTTATTTTAGGGGCAGGATGCCCTACGTGCTTTGTTCCCCAGGGGAAGGCTGGAGACGGAAGGGACAGACCGGATCCTGCCCCATCACTTCCCTCCTGGTGGTGTAGGACAGTTAAATGCCTCGTTTCTATCCCACAGGAGAGCGCATCGCAGGAGAGCTGGTGGCTGAGCCCTTACTTCCTGCCTAAAGCAGGTACCTTGGAGTAGTTTGAAAAACTCAACTTGGATGACTCAAGACATGCCAAAGAACTGCAGAGAAGATAATTGTCTCCTTCTTTCTAAAACCAACATGAAGATAGTTACCAACCCATTGAATCACTGCTGTGAATCAGGAGAGTAAAAAGGGAACTTGACGCTCGTGTGTGGCTTTTTTCAGGAGATGCAGTTTTCAGGAGATGCAGTTGTGAGACAATTGAGCCCTAATGCACAAAAATATGAAAAAGGAGGAGGCTGTTTATGAAGCCCCATTCTTATTGTTCCATAATAGCACAGATCAATCGTTCTTTTCTGTTGAGCTCTGTTTTCTAATAACCTGCTTTGCTGTCTTTGGGCTTTCTTCCCTTTCATGCTAAATAAAATTATTTCCATACCTTGAAGATGATACCCAGGTAATAGCTATGCTGTCGATCTCCACATAATCAAGAACTTTTGGGAAGGACCGTACCATCTAAACCGCTTCCTTTTCTCCTATAAAAGTTTGCTCGGATGCTCAGGATGGAGGAGGCAGCATTGATTTGCAAGCTGTGTTGATTGCTTGATTGTTGTGGCTTCAAAGCCTGTATTTTTTTTTTATATTCTTTTTATGGTTGCATAGATTAACGTGAAGTGGCTCGCTAGGAAAGGCACTTTGATCACAGAGAGGTGCTGAAGAATTGTTCGCTACGTGCCTGGAACTTGTTTAGCTGAAAAGTTTGCACTTGCAGAGAAATAAATGAAGTTGTCCTGTGCTGAGACAGGGGATAGGAGGGGAAGAGAGGAAATAGGAAAGATTTGCCCAGGCTAGCTAATGGTACTCATGGGTTTTGGGTGGCTGTGGTTTCCGTTGGGACTAGATTAGCGTATCCTGGATGTTTCAGGCCGGATTTACTTACTCACTAAGCACAGGGAAAATCTTTCTTCCTGCTAGGATTTAAAGTGTATCGGGGCTGAGGATGAAATGCTTTATGGCAGACGTGGCTCCGAAACAATTAGGTAACATTTTATGGTGCTCTGCAGTGACATTGCAGAACACAAAGTGTAAGAAATCTCACCCTCTTCAAGTACCCTTATTAGAGGCAGAGAGAGCTTTCCCTCCCTTGTTTGAAAAGAACAAAAAACAAACCCACCAACTTTCTTACTAAGAGAAGAACTGATTTTAAAAGGTGCAAGGAGCCTCTTCCCAGATGCTGAGCTACCTCCTCTCTGATGTGTCAATGTCCTTCAAGGAACATATCAAGAGAGTGAGGGGGATGTGATTCATCTTTAAACGGGATGTTGAAGAGTAATAACTTGCATTAAATCTTGGACCCTTATGGAGAAAATTGTTTCAATAAGAAGAAATTAGGAAAAGGAAGTATAAACACTATTATTTCCTTTTTCTGTTTCATAGAATCATTAAGGCTGGAAGAGCCCTCCAAGATCATTTGGTCCAACCATCCCCCTACCACCGCTGTCACCCACTAAACAATGTCCCGAAGCTCCACGTCCAACTTCCTTGAACACCCCCAGGGATGGTGATGAGAAATGAGGGAATTGCAGGATGTCTGAGCTTTTTTTTTTTTTCATTTCAAGTTAGGATCAAGCGTTTTCCTTGAACGTGGCAGTCCTTGGTTAGAGGAGGTAGCGAGCATTGCACTGATTGCAAAGTTGTGGGTCAGCATCAGGGAGTGCCAGGGAACCTTTTGCAGTGTGAGTTGTGGGCCATCTAACTTAAGATATGGCTTCTTCGCTGCTTCAGCATACACAACAGGCATAAGAATATTGAAGAGTACTTTAATGCATTTGCGAAGCACATTGAGACGCTTCCTGAAGACCGCTATTAATCCTCAGCATTGTTATCATGGGCTTCAGTATGTTTTCTGAAAAGAGTAAATTAGGGAAATACAGGTAGACTTCAAATTGTTGTAGACAGCTTTGAGCTGGAGTAACTTCATGGCAGAAAAAAACTCCCAGCCTGGTCAATTAAAAATTATATATATTGATGCTGAACTGTTTGAGTTGCCATAATGGATCAGCAAAGCGTAAATGTTCCTGGGAAATTCTATAAATATCTGAATACCTTCAAGAAGTCGCAATACCTTTTGTCTTAATTTAATAAAAATGTCTTCTTTCTTTTACCTCTTCTTCTGGATAGAACAAAGTACCCATTGTTGTCTTTCTGGGGCAAGGAAACTTGATGTTATCATTTTGAGACCTGCCATGTCTGCAGATAACAGGGTGTCAGCACTAAAACTGGGGGGAATCCATGGCGAACATTTCCCCCAGAAAAATACCAGGCAGAATGGAAACTTGAAGCAGTGTTAATGTTTGTTCAGACTCAAAATGTGTGCAGAGTTTCTGGCTTTCGTGGTAATCTTGTTTTTTCATACTGAAGCATGACATTTTCGGCTCCATTTCAGAACCGTTCAGCTGCGCTCCTAATGGCCCCGTCTCTGACTCCCACTCACAGTGGCATTCAGGTGGGCACACTTCATTGCTAGCACAGCGTGAGGATGTCATTAGCTCCATGACAAATCTCACTTCACCTCAACTTTTTTCTTCTTTTTTGGTCTCATAATTTATTACCAGACAGATTAAATCAGCAAGCCAGTGCTCTTAAGAAGGAACAGCTACAACAATAGTACTTTGACAGCTGTGAAACGTTTAGTGTTTTTTTTCTAGTGCCTATGAAATGTGGCTGTTATAATTTCTTGCCTTAAACTAAAAAAAAAAAAAAAACAGCCCTGCAATACAAATGAAAGAGTTGTGTGGTGTGGCATTGCTGAAGCAATGATGTACGCCTGGTCCAGATGGTTATTGGAGAGCTGCGTGCATCGGGATGTTGTACATCTGCGAGCATGGATGGCTAGCCCTGTAGTCAGTGCTTATGGTGAGCTGTCATGGCAATAAAGCTGAGCGCTTACATGCAGCTTAAAATCTTCAGTGCTCCCTGGGAATTAGGCTGTACAGCTCCCTTTCCCTAATGAGGTGGATCGTTTTCTTGGAGTCTGCTCGTGTGGACGTGGCATGTGTTTGGGACAACCCAGCGGTACCGTGTTTGTGTGCTTAGCTCTTGTTTGGTCCAGAGACTAAGCAACCTGCCTGGCTGATAATCATCTTGAAAAGGGGAAAAAATACTCCAAAAAACAGGTGTTTTTCCCTCTCTTCCTTCATTTTCTACCTGTTTTCTCTACAGCCACCTGGTCAGGAGTCATTGGTTTCTCCATAGGTCGGATGAATGATAATTGACCTCCCTGCAAGAGATGTTCTTGGCAGGAATCCATAAGGATGAAGGGGTATTAAGACTGTATTTTTTATGGACGTGTCTGTTGGGTCTACAGCACAGAGCCTGGTCTGGGACATTGTCTGCATGGGGGGTATCACGTTGGTCAGTCAACATTACGGCGCGTTTCAGCCCTTGGTGCCAGCAGGTACTAGAGATATCCCCGTGAACAGGCAGACGATGCCATTGTAAGCTCTTTTTTTGCTCCGATTTGGGCTTTTCTCCAAGTGTTATCATGACAAAACACAGTAAATTGTGGTAAACAACAGCACTGCACCTCCATGTGACAGCTGGGCATGAGTAGGGTTGTGCTAACATTGGGCAGCTGAGATGCAATTTGGGGTCCATAGGCATATGATGGCAGCGTCGAGGGGTGTAAAGGTAGGAGGTGCTGTGCAGGCTGCCGTACCTCTTGTGGTGTTATTGGTATGTACGGGGCATCATCGGGAATAGGATTTACATCTCCGTGTGATTTTTCAAGGTAAAATATTTGAATACAAACACAATTACTTCCCCTTGTGGCTTACACCTACATATGGAGCCTTCGTTATTATTAATTGAAAGCTAAGAGCTGAGAAGATACAAAGCATATTTTTCTGTCAGGGCTGGTGCGCTGTTCTTCCCACATCTTGCATAATGTGGCCAAGCAGAAAAGACAGATGGCTTCATTCCTCACTAAGGAGTTCGTGCCAGTCAATAATATTGATTAGCGCGGGGTGACTTGATGTAACAAGAATAACACCCGTCCTTAATTTGAGCCCGGATTTCCTTCTTCCTGCCTCAGTAGTTCATGCTTGGATGAATTCCTCAATAAGCCTGTTAAGAGACAGACCCCGCTGGAAATTGCAGGGTGTGACGTTAATAGGGGAAGCAGATAACTTTCTTTTCCTAGAAGTTTTGCCTCTTTTCTTCCACGATTAAACAGTCACATTGTGCAAGTTAACTTTTTTGGATGAAAGCTGAAATTCTTGAATTTCCTTTTCTTCCTTTTTTTTTTTTTTTTGAGGTCTCTCTAACTGTGTTCAGTAAAGTGTTATAAACTCGGTCCTTAGCTGTTTCTTCGTGTTTCACGAAACCTTAAGTTAACGTGGCAAGTACCAAGAAGCCCCATGTCCAAACTGTGTGCCCAGGGAGCTGTCAGCTCACAGCCATATAGCGAGCACAGGTACACATGGTTTGCTTGGGGAGTGCATCTAAGCAGCCTCCACAGCCACACACATACAGCGATCATATAACAGGGTAGGTAGGGCACTATGCACAGCATATAGACTGGTGTCTGTAGGCAAACACCCACAGCCTGGCAGTTAGGAAGCGCAAGGAGCTGCTTCTCTTCGCTCTTCATTCACGTGGGGACCTCGGACAGTTGATTTGTCCTCTGTGTTCCCTGGTTTCCTCGTTGATTCCATAGGGAATTTAATCTCTTCCCCTTACCAAGGCACAGAAACAACATCTTTGGCTCTGCATCAGCTTGTACAGAACAATCCTGACCTGGAGGGACTGTTCTAGAGTATGGAAGAATTGGCGTAGATGACCAGTCCTTGCTGTGAGGTTGCTAACAGGAGAGCCAATTAACTCACTGAGGAACTTTTTTTTTTTTTAAACCTTTTTCTTTTTCCCTTAATGGATTGGTTTTAGGTAATGGCCTGAAGTGCATAAACTTCACTTTGAAAGAGGTTCGGAGTCACTCGGTGGTTGTGTTCCTCCTTCTCTTGCGCTTTCCAGTTTGAAGATATTCTTCTTCTCGTTTCAAGGCAGACCGATGTCAGGGTCAAAAAATTCAATAATCTGTTGGTGGTGTTTTTGATTTCAAGTACTTTGTCATTTTCCTGCCTATAAAGCTATCATAGTAATGTGATTAGGTTCTGTATTTATTATTATTCAATCATTAAGGAGAGTTCACATGCAAAATAAAAATGGCTTAATAACGTTTGGGATAGAGACTTTGCCCAAGTTTGTATTTCGGGTTATTTTTGGGATTTTAGTCCAAAAACTTAGTTGATAGGGTTATTTGTCAGATGATACCAGTAAGAAAATTGTCTGAGTTTTGTGACCAAAAATACAGGGACATTGTATGGTGAATTGCTACTAATTTCAGAATCAGATTATTTTTTTTATGCTAATATGAGAGGCATCAGACCTGTTCTCTTAAAAACGTGCCCTTCTGGAAGGGCAACAAGTAGTCTTCATTGGTCTCAGGAGATGCAAGAGTTCTAAGAAATTGAGATTTAGAGGGAGTATTTGTTCTCCCCCCTTTCTCCTGTCTCAATATCCTGATTTAGAGTATCTTGGTGTTAGGAGCTGCCTTATGGAAGTGACTTTGCTTCTGCTGCGATGACATGAAGGTGGCTGTTTCATGCCACTTGAAACTCTGCAGTCTGGACCTGAGGTGTATAAATTACACTCTCTGAGCTTGTTCTACTTCCCAAGAGTGCGCCAAACACAGCACATTTACTTCTCCATAGCTGAGAGCCTGTTTGTACGCAACTTTCGCTTGGGCGATGGAGTCTTCTGCTAGGAAATTACAAGACTCGCTGCAGGAAATGGACTCTTGAGAGCCCCAAATGGACTCTTGAGAGTAGTGTTAAATATAATAACATTTACAGACATGTCTAAATGTTTAATTATCACTTAGTATCTAAAAATCAAGGGATGTTTGGATTCTGTTAAACAACTTGTTATGTGTTATTTTCCAGGAGGACCGGATGATAACTTAATTGAAGGTGGAGGATCCAAGTTTGTCTGCAAACCAGGAGCCAGAAACATAACCATCATCTTTCATCCACTCCTCAGGTAAGTGAGACTTTCTGCATATTTTTTCTATTTCTACAGATGTAAATAATTAGAATAAATGGAATTAACCTACTTTATTTATGGGCACATTGCGGGTTCTGTGGTAACACCTCCCAGCAATTTCTGTATGTATTTTTGGGCTTGTAAAGCTGTTGTGCACGTGTTTAAGAAGTAAACGCTAGCTGACCTTGTCACCAGTGCTTGTTTCATCGTTTTCAAGATAAGCTAGAGCTCCAGTGGGACTGCTTGCCTGGGCAACCCCTTTCCATTGAACAGTGCAATTTATTATTGGCCCACGCAGGGAAAAGTTTAGTTGCAGCCTGTCAGAAGTTATTTATCACTTACCCATTTGTCCATTATGCTTATTAAAAAGTCAGAAGGATACTTTATGAGCTGCAAGGTAAGTTCATTCTTTGATAAACAATTATGGTCTATGGACTGCAAATTAAATGCCTGGTCTAAAGTGCTGTGCCAGTTACTAAAATCACAGAAATTCATAGCTTACCAAGGACTGCTGGAACTTTAAACAAGTCTATAACACATCACCTCTCACCAAGTTGCTCACCTCTGGTGCTTTAATTTTGCTCTTTTTACTTTGCAGTCTAGCAGTTCATTTTCTTAGTTTTTGCTGGAATTAAATAATATGACTTTTTTGCTCAGTTAATGTCAGTCTTCCACCTCTGCTTTTTCCTTGCATGGCTTTTCTTTATCATCAGACGTGTCCTTTCCTATTCAGGGCTAGCATCTTCAGAGAGCACTTCCCTCCTTTGCTCTGTTTGCCTTACTCATTATCATGAGTCAGTCAACCAACAGGGCATTTTTTCTCCAGCACTAAAAGCAAGCAATAGTAAAAGAGTAATAAAGACAAGAAACTGGAATCTGGTCATGAGAGCAAGGTTATTCTGAGTGTCATCTCAACAGCTGAGAACTGGTCAGTTGTGACTTCTTGTGACTTAAAAATGCAGAGGGAAAGTGCATTAATTCTGCAAATGTAAATTTTTGGTGTCATGACACCAGATATTTCAATAATCTTTAGAACAGCACTGGTTGTGAAGACATTAAAATATGTGACGTACTAAAATTCGTTACAGTGTTTCAGATCTTCCCTAGAAAAAAGGGTTGTGTGCACTGTACGCTCTTCATTTATTGGTGGATGCCTATAATGATAATTTCATAAGTGCATTTTATTTCAACACCCATCTCTTTTGAAATGAAAGAAATATGCTGAAAATTATTTTCCTAGGCCGTAATGTATGTTTTTCAACTATTTTATTGTCAGAAAAGGAGGTGTGGTTAAGATGCAATAAGCTATTCAAGATTACCACTAGGACATAGAATTTGGTCCCTTCATCTTAAATGAATTTGCAGGCTTCTTTCAAGCTCAGAGGGGGGTGGGAATACTCTTATTTTTATTGATGAGTTGCTTCACATTGATTTAGAAACTGGTGAGATGCTTTTTGCTTTCTGTTTGCTTCTCTGCTTCATTTTTTTCCTCTGTTTTTGCCATCCTAGTCAAACATGAGTGCTCTGCTTTAAATAGCACTCCTCACAAACACTTCACTTTCAATACCAGCTTGCAAGATAGGCAGTAGAAATAATTTGCTTCATAAAAAATAATTACATCAAGATTAAGGTATCTGCGTACAATATATTTTTCTTACTAACCATCTGCAACATCTTCACTTTCGTGTGTTGAGTGGTGCATCAATAACTGCATGGAGAAAAGGAAAATACTCCATGATCTAGCTTACCTTTTTCTTACTGTCGAATGGGATGAGTTTGTCTGTAGGTGAAGAATGTAGAAACTTCTAAAATGTGATTTTTACCTGCCTTAATAATCCACAGAGCATAGCACTGGATTTCTTTGGGCAATAAGTGCTTTTAGGGAATTCTGTTCCTGATGGGAGTCAATAGCAGTGACCTGTCCTACCCCACCGACTGGCATAACCACTGACTCCTGTTAAAATTGGCTGTATGGTGCTGGCTGTCATTTGTAAATGCTGAGTATGGGGGATTTGCTAAAATATCGATACGTGCGATAATTTCTGTCACATCATTTTATGTGTCTATTGCTTCTTGGTTAGATCTTTGCCACCCTTTTCTAGGCATTATTGTATTAAGTGTCAAGCTCTCCAGGAGGTAATTGCTGCAGAGGTGTGAAGTTTTCACTTGCTTTATTTTCCATTTGTTTTCGAGGCTGCTTATGGCCCGTCTCAATCATCTTTCATCGATGTTGCCAGTACAGGCTTAAAATGAATCTGTTTTGAATTCAAAATGATCGATATTTTATTTAGAAGATTTTTTTCTTATTTTTATCAAGTTCACATAAGTACGTTGGCAGGGAAGTTTTAACACTGTGTGGACTAGCTGATTTTATTAGGATGCTGAGTGCTTCTTAAAAGTATTAAGCTAACTGGATCACTGGGAAACCAGACATTGGTGCGATGATTTAAAGGCTAAGCATCACTTTAAGTGGTGGCTTTAAAATGTAATTCAGCAGAGTAATGTGAAGTGGAGAGTTGTAACCAGAGCATTCATATTCATCAGTCTGAATTAATCTCTTTGTGCTACTGATAGAAAAGTGTCATTTTCCATCACATCAGAGAGTTACAGAATTGAAGAGCTAAGTTTACTGGTTATAATAGCCTTATTTTGTATCCTTTTTTGTTTGCAAACTGAGACTGAGCTTGGATCCAGACCCCTTTTGAAGAACTCAGGAGTCGGCAGGCATTCAGTGGGCTGCACGTTGGTGCCCGTGTCTCCAGTAACAAAAGTTCATTTAGAGGAACTCTTACCTACAACCACAGAGAGTCGAAGGGCAGATACGTCCAAGTGGTTTTCAAAATCTGCCTTTCCTCAAATTCATTTAGAGCAACAAGCCGGAGTTGGGAAATGAGTCGTTATGCCGTTTGGGATGTGGGCCCTTAATTTCCACTAGGACAACTGAGATTCACCAGGCCCCAGATTAATTACCAGGATATAATGACACCACCACACACATAATGAATGAATAGCGAATTTTTGGAAGACAAGTGGGTATTCTAGTGGAGATGATTACTGGGAATAGATTTTACTAACTACATATGAAAACTAATTGCATTTACAAATTGAAGAGGAACACACATCTGATTCTCCTTAATTACATATTGCGGGAGGTGTCAAAGTATAAAAGTTACCAAAAGAGTCCAGTTGCTTTCTTCATCCTTCATTGCTAACCAGCATCTGCCCGGATCGTTGAAGTGCTGGTGTTATTGGTCTGTGGACTGACGTCTCCCGTTGGAGGAAGGAAATGTGTGGGACCAATGCTGAAGCCCTTACGTTGTGGAATATTGAACAGCCTGAGTGATGTCTGTTGTAACATTTGTTTGGTGGTTGGTTTTTTTTTGTTGTTTATTTGTTTCAGCTGGCATTTGAAAGGCACTTGGCTCTTCAGGGTAATAATCATTCTACATATGCTTTATAGAGTATGTTTATTACCAGACAATTGAAGAACAGATGTCTGCAGTCTTGAGGCTTAAGGGGGAGGGACAGGAGGGGCTCGAGATGGAGGGGATGATGGCATTTTGAATCGTGAAAGCACCGCTGATGCTAATGCAGTTGAACGTTGTTTGGATATTGGGTATTAAAGCCGCAAGGGTATCTATTTATTAGTATCAGCCACACTTCATTAAGATCAAGCAGCAATTAAAAGGGTTGTGGAATGGAAGAGAAAGCAAAGTGTTCATTGATTCGGAAGAAGCAGTCATTTCTTCATGAAACTGTATCCTTGTGAAGAAGGGCTCTAGAATGGCTAAATTGACTTGGCACCCTTTACCTCTCTCTCGACCAGGCAGTGTCTGTCATAGTGTTTCAGTCTTTGCCAGATGGGAACAAGTACACCGTGTCAGCAATATGTAATCCCTGCCTTCATAGAATCTTCGATTTCAAAGTGTGGACAGTAAGAAAGTGAAAATGAAGTGTTGATTTGCGTACCAAAAAAATCCAGCCAAACGACAACAACAAAAACCCTACTGATTTCACTCCAGTGATGATGTTTGAGGTGCAAAGACTGAAGTTTAACACTCAGTTGTGTGCAGTGCTCCAAGGCATTGCAAAGTTTGCCAATTCCCATTATATCAGGCTGCTCAGAGGTTGGGAGTCGGGGGGACAGGCAGTATACAGTTTGACAATTTAATTTAACAATTGAATGATTATGTTCATTTAAACTGGTTGGTCCTTGTCGTTTACAGCAGTAGCTTTTCAACTGTTAACATTTTTGGAATTTAATTTTCTTTCGTCTGTATTAACAGTGAAAAAAGAGTGATTGCTCTTTTAATAAATAAAATTAATGCTTTAGGGAATAGTCATGGAGAATAGTAATTTTCTTTCGCTGCTTGTTGATACCAGTGTTGCTCCTCACCAGCTGGTGGCAATCTGCTCTAAACTGCTGAAGGTCACCTTTCAGACTCCACTGGTAACCTGTCCTTGGGAGGGATGTACACGATATACAGGATATATACGTACATGCAGGTACATATGTTTTAACAGTAACGTCTTAGCTTTCCATACTTTAGAAATAATCATGTCAAGCTGCTATTTAATACAGGATATGTCAAGATGAAAGGTACTGTATGTAGAGTTTTAATCCTCTGTTTATTTTCAAAATGTTAAGAAGCAATGGCAAAGACCTTGGCAGCTCTCAGGGGGCATCTAAGTCCTTTTGGCCTTTGCGAACATCAACTGTTGCTGCAGTTGAGCAGTGTTCGTAGCTGCATACCTGTAATTGATACGAAGCTGTGCGTATAATTAAGAACATGTGTATGTCACTGATAATCCCTCTTATTAGTTAGTTTTACAGCTGTAATAGTAAACAGCTAATTTAATTTTAAAATATGCTGTAATATCTTACAGTGATATACTATAAAATTAATATTTGATACTGCAGAATGTGTTACTTTGGAAGCAAAAGGAGTGTGAGAATTTGATTAGTTTGTTAGTTACTTTTAGTATGTTGAGGGTATGTTAAATGATACCAGGATGGTTAAGAAAAATGTGTGGCATTTTATCAGTCTAAGAGTAATATATTATTATTGAAGTAGGTGGAAAATGTCAAATACTCTTAGGGCACAGATAATGGTAAATAATGAGAGCTGATGTTTTTAGCTTTTTGAAAGCGAAGGACTCGATTTTAGAGAAATCAATAAAACTGACTCTCAAGTTAGGAGATGGAACTTATAAAATAATACTGACTGACTAAAGTCTGTATTTCCCAATGAATAATATTCAGAGGAGAAGGGGTTAAGGAAAAAAAAAGATTTAAATCCAAGATGCTCTTACGTACACAGGAAAACATCATTTGCACACTTTTAATGCCGGTGACCCCTTCAGAATATAACTATCCAGGTTTCATGCATAGTTTAAGTCTTGCATTCAGACACCCCTTATCTTCAAAAAGAGGGGGGAAATACCACTTAGCTCATCTAAATCTTGCTTCTGCAAGGTAGGCAGTATTCTCTCTTTACTGAGCAAGGCTACTGAGGCAGGGAGATCGTGCCTTCCTGCAAGGTCTGCAGTGAAACAAGGCAAATGGGGCTCAAATCAGGAGGTCTCGACTGCTGCTTCTCCTTATGGTACCAGTAGTCATCGTGCTGCTTAATATTCACGTCTTTATTTTGGAATCGTTAATACTTGTCCTTGAATGTGACAGGTGCTTGATGCAACTTTTCATACACTCACTGTTTACTTCAATTGACCTCAATCGCAAGCAACAAAATCTTAAGGGAGCAATTTGACACCCACCTACTGAATTTTTTTTCTCCCCCTGGTTTAATGAGTGTTTAGAAGACATTTAGTTGATGAGTTCCTTGCTGTTGACATTTAGTACTTTATATCTGTCAACAGCAAGAATGAATGTTTCTTGCAGGCGAATCCTAACTCTTTTCCTTTTGACAAGCTCTCATAAAGTCTGCATTGCTGAATTATAAAGACACATTTCAGAAAAGCTTGTTGTTGTGACACTGCTAAGAAAAGGTTTAGTTCTGACTGAGGCCATTGCAAAAATGGGACGCGTGCACGGGAAGGGGATGGGGAACAGCTTCATGTTTTGTGCTTTTTTTATTCCCCCAATGCCTTATGAGAACTGACAGTCCTACTGTGTGTGTCTGATTAAAGACGACAGTTTATAAAAACCTTAAGGTAAGGCTGTTCATTTTCGATGACAGAAAATAAAGCGATCCCCCCCACCTCCCACACAAACAAAAACTCTTACACGCCAAAAAAAAAACCTCTTAATATGTGATGCATTGATTTTATATTGTCTGTCAGAGAATGTGCTTCAGCAGATCAGTCAAGTTTTGAGTTTTCAAACATGCTTCATCCATACAGGAAATCAACAGCCTGTCAGAAATTTCACATCTTTCCAGCTCCTCCTTTCTGTCGGATGAAATACAACCTGAAGCAACATAGAAATTTGACATTTGCAAGAACTTGCATTGAATAGCTGAGAGCAGCATTCATTCATTTCCATGATAGCTAATTACTTCTAACCCATATTATGTTCATCAAGCCAACAAAGTAGTTTCAGCTCATTTCTTAATAGAAACACTGGCTAGGTTAATTCTAGCAATTTAACTCATGTTTTCATGGAGTAAGATTAAAGTTCCCTATATTGCTGAACACTGTTATTTTCATTGTAGTATAAGTAGAGATTTAGTCATACAAGTTTTCAGTGACTTATTTATTCCATTTGAATACTGCATGACAAGACCTGAGTCATGTCCTGACAGCAAGTCTTGAAATACACCAGCAAACCTTGTGTAGATCTGCTTCTTCGTGCATTCCCAAAGAGATGATGAGCATCACTGGTGGATGTATGTTAACAAGTTGGCAAAAAAACGTTGATTGCATACTGGGTTGAGAATAGTGATGGGGTTTCCTCCAAGTAGAAGAGGTGATGTTGGACTGGAGAAAGGCTATTTTTGACTTTTTAAGCTTGTTGTAGTGTTACACCAAAATTTAAAATGAGGAAAAGCCAGCATGGTGCTATGAAGACATTGTTAATCTAACTGATGTTTTTACCAGCACACTTATGGTGAAATCAATGGTTATGAAATGTGGTTGTATAGACCAAACTAATCCATTATTACTGATCCTCTTCAATAACTTAACTAGCAATTACATACATAAGCTCTCTGGTATCTACAGCTTTCTTTGGTGTTAGCTAACCATTCCAATGCATTGTTCAGGTGAATCATTATTATCCTTAACTCTGCTGAGAGATGGATGTTCGTGGTAGAACTTCCTTGTTCTTGAGTCTGCTTGTTATTTTTCTGTACTGTCCAAGAGTCTGTATCCAGCGCTTTCTTGTTACGGGTCCATAGATTTTTCTTTATGCAATGACCACTTAATTTTGTTACACCGTTGCAATATATGGTATAAATTTTGGGGGGGAAAACAAAAAAAATCAAAACAAAACAAAAACCGAATATTTAAACCCAAGGTGAAGCTACAAACAAGTTAGACATTAATAATCTCCCTGTCGGGCAGCTTTGTTGCTATTGAAATAAGCTTGAGCCAAGACAAAACCGTATAAAGTTTTATACTACCAAGGTTTTATGTGATCTTTGGCCTGGAAATAGCAATAGCAATGCTGTATTTCCTGTGCAATAAGTCAGCAAAAAGGGCTAAAAATGTTGAGAACCACAGACTAAGTTGAACCATGTCTTTCTACATCCTGGTGTAATGAGCCACCAGAGAAGGCAGAGTGACTCCATGTCCTTATGCAGTCAATTTATGTTACTGTTAGCGGCTGTGTAGCAGTTTCTCTCTGCTGGTGGGTTTTATTTTCCTGCACTGACTTTTTAAAAACTTTACTTTTAGCTCTGGTGTCCATAATTCCCAAAGGGAATGCATAGGTCAGAGCCGATCTAGTTTTCCTGATACTGACAGCTTTTGAGTTCTACTTTTGCTGTTTCCATAGATCATCATTTGATGCTGAAACTTCTGCTGCTTTTGTTCTAGCTCCTATGAATGCAATTCCTAGCTTTCCATTTGAGTTCCTGTTAACAGCTGAGGTTAGAAGTCCAATGTTCTCCGTTACAAACTGGCCTCTTCCAAGCACCAACTAGAAACCTGAAATCACTTCTTTAAGTATTGTATTTTTTGTAGGTGATAGTAGCTATGATGGCTGGAAGTGTACTGGGTTTAAGTTGGAGGATTTAGGTTTTTGGGGGGTACTGCAGGGGTGGCCTTTTGGAGGAGACCAGGGGCTGCCCCATGTTGGTCATGGCCTGTTCCAGACAGCTCCAAAATGGCTCCCCCCCTCAGGACACAGCTGAGTCCATCAGCAAAGCCGGTGGCACCTCTGTGACAGCGTAGTTAGGAAAGAGCAAAGTACTTCCCAGGCAGTGAGGAGTGAGGAAAAATTGTGAGAGAAACAGGCCTTGTGAATGCGTAGGTGAGAGGAGAAGGAGAGGGAGACAGTGCTCCAGGCACACAACAGAAGATCCCCCGCGGCCTGTCCTCTTGCAGCCCATGGAGGACCAAAGGAAGGACATTCCACAAGGAAGGAGACAGTTTTCTTTAAATTCATTTAGTGGTTCTTGTCCAATACCAGACCTAGCAGGTAGTCAGGGAATTCCTGTTGTATTTCTACACCATGTCACTGGACCAATAATTCTACATCAGAGCATTTCCTTACCCATGAGTAAAATAGGCAAAGCCTCTGAAAGGCGATCCTACTAGTATATTTTCCAGTGTATTTTACCTTACAGACTGTACAAAATGTGTATTTTTCTTTAAGAGAATTCAATATACTTGAAATTCTTTGGCTTTTTTAAGCTCTGTTTTGATGTAAAATTTTGTCTATTAGCTCGCCTCTAGGAAAAGTTATTTTATTCCTTTAATCCAGACCTCTCCAGCACGAACATACAGGCCGCGGCAGTGACTGCCTGATTTGCTGTTGGTGCTTTACCCAGGCAGACAAACGAATTGGTGCGGATTATTGTAGCGGGGACCCGTGAGGTGAGACATGTAAAATGCATAGCTTGCTTTCAAAAGAAGCTTAAGTCTTGTGTGAGTTCAAACTGGCTGTAAATTATAATCACCCAATGGCACCTTGTTAGCAGGACAGGTGCAAGAATATGATTAGAGATGGGGAGTAACCTTCCTTTGTTACAAGAAGGTCATCTTTTCAGATTGCAGCTGAGAGTGAAGGAAAGGAGCTGGTACAGTGGAAGCATGGACCAAGGATCACGTTTTTAGTTATTTATTTTTTAACCGGTTAAGTGTTAAACTGTTACACAGAATGTTCTGCAGAAGTTTGTAGGTGTTATATTCAAGAAATAGGAGATGAAATGTGATTGAAAGGGGTCTTACATGCACTGAAGTTTACAGGTTTTTTTCTTTCTGATGTTTTCCTTTTCTCCCCCAACCCCACCATGGAACTAGAAGCATAAGCGTTGTTTTTCTTAGAATCACAGAGTATCCTGAGTTGGAAGGGACCCACAAGGATCATTGAGTCAAACTCCTGGTTCCTCACAGGACCACCCAAAAATCAAACACTGCCTGTGAGCGTTGTCCAGCCTCTTGTCCCCCAGTCTGTACGTATCCAGGGTTGCCAATCCCAGGTGCAGAATCTGGCACTTGCTCTTGTTGAACTTCATGTGGTTGGTGGTTGTCCGGCCCTCTCATTTTTCAACATCTCTATGCAAAGGTGTCTCTGCCCTCAAACGAGTCTGCAGCTCCTCCCAAAAACTTTCTGTTCAGAAAAGCGTTTAGGAAAGTTGGAAGGGAAGATTGGATCCATTTATTTAATTTGAGGATCTTAAGTACAAAATGGCATAATCTTGGAATACTTTAGGGATCCTGAGTTGTATGCTGAGATACATGTTCAGTGCTTTGGCTTCTCAGGCTGTATGAAACTGTTCAAGCACAAGGTAAGGGTCCCCTATGCAGGAGTCAGGGCTTTTCTGGCAGCTCCTCTGGCACTGGGGAATGAACTTCCACAGGAACTGAAACTTGCTTTGATGTCACTAGTTTTCATTTCCAATGTAGTAAGTACATCTCTTACACTAAAAAAAAAAAAAATAAAATAAAAAAGCATGCAAAACAGCAGAAGAATTCACAAGGCATAGCTGGCCCCCCCCCCAAAAAAAAAAGGCACATTTTTTCTTTTTTCTTCCAAAAAAAGAAGCAAGTTCTAGGTTTGCAATCTGTTTATGGAAGTCATTCAGAAAATACATCAATGAGGGCTTTCCTTGAGCGTAGTAGAGGAAATCCAAGGATGAAAACCTAATGTGGTCTAAATCTGAGTTACAGTATGATAGTCCTGAAAAGTTTAGGAGAGCTAATGTAGTTATTTTCATAAAGCTTTATAAATTTTTGATTGAAGTAGAGTAGAGCTATTTTGTGATTTAAAAAAAAAAAAAAAAAGTGATTTCTGTGTTTTGTGCTTGCCTTTATCAGTAAAGATACAAAACCCAGGATGACAGCTTTTGGGGTTCCATTTGCCCTACTGAGCTTTATATTTTTAGTTTTTAAATTAAATTTATTTCACATATATGACGTGTTTAAGTATCTTCTGGGAAAAGCCTTTGGTAGTGAACTGGTGTTCTTATGTACAAAATAAAATTCTGTAATTTGGGGAAGTCCAGCAGTTATCCCAGCTAGAGCACAGAGATGAATTTTGAAAACCTCCAAGTACATTAACAGGGGAAAAAAAAAAAAGATTTTCAGAGTATTTAGTCTTCATCTATGATTTCAGGGAGTGCTGTGTGCTGCTGGGGCGGCAGGAGGAAAGTCCTTGCAGCACCGCAAGAGCTGCCTTGCAGGGAAGTCAGCTCATGGAAGAGCATGCTTTTCAGCCACTGAGTCATACACAAAATAAGCTTTTGGTGGAATGTTCCTTTGGGGTTTCATTTAAAATTCTGTAATTTTTAGCAATCTGCAGAACAGTCGTAAATAAAATTTGCAGGGAAGAAGTGGGCCTTTATTTTAGTTATTTTGGGTCCCCGGCATCTTGAATACCAGATAGATTAGCAGTAATTGCACATTGCTTAATACCACTGCTAAGCACTTCTGTAGCCCCTTTCATCTGATAACTTGCAAGCTTTTTATAGACGTCAATTCATTAACACCTCAGCGTGAAGTGTATTGCTCGGTACGTGGGAATCCTGGCTCTGTGACAGCCAGGGATGAAGGCGTTGTGGATGAAGCGGTGAGTTAAACAGTCATAAATTCTGTGCGGGTTTGGAATAGGTGGAACGTAACTGCAAGTCGTAAATTCCCACTGTTATTAATCAAGGTCCAGACTTTTCCATTTTGTTGTAGCTTTGCCTCTGGACAAATGGGTTTTGCTCTGGAGGGTGACAGGTCTGTGACAGCTTAGTTCGGCTGGGAGAGCGGTCCTCTAGCCTGGCGCTGAAGGCTGTGCGGGCAGGGTATGTATACCATGGGTGATCTGGTCACCTTCTCCATTTGAGGACCACATCTGGTGAAAAAGTGGCTTGAATGCCTCGTGCAAGCTCTGAGCAGCTTTCTGCACATCTCTGTAGCCCCATCTTTCTCCCCTCTGCGTATTCCTTATTCAGACCCATCTTTGATTGTGCTCCCTTTTTCACTGCTATAATTACCGATTATTAAAACAGCTTTTTACCCATTTCTTTCTGTATTCCCCTTCCGACCACGTTTCAAACCACTTCATCCATCTGTGCCTGACTTCCACGCCTGTAAAATAGGGATGTTCATCCTGCACTGGCGTGGTGGTGCAGGAGCAAAAGGTGAATCATCTCGGAGATGCTGAACAAACAGCATCATGAGGGACATTAAATAACACTGGTAGGCTGTGAGCAGACCTGTACACTCCTTATAGCAGAGATAGGAACCTCTGTGTGAAATACAAGTGAAACCTTTGGATAACATTTATTAGATATTGGATTCTTCATTAAATTTTTAGTCTTTTAATTTATTTACCACCTCTGTCAAGTGATTACGTATGAAATTTCCACTCTGATTCATAATTCCCGTGCAAGCAAACTCCTGTTTTTTTTTGCCTTAAAGCAATGTGACCTGGTGGGAATGGGAGCAGGAAAAGGATGAAAAGGATGCCCTGGCTCTGGGGTGGGTTCCTTGGGCACATGAATGCACCCAAGATGAAATGCACAATAGCAATTTCTGCTCTTGTTTATCCACTGCTGAAGCGTCAGGGCTCTTGGGTGATTTGGTGACTTCGTTTCATTCGGTGGATTTATGTTATTTTATTTTTTTAAGAAGCTGTTGGAGCAAGCGTGCTGGATGTAACCATAAAGAAAAAAAGAAATAATGCTAAATGTTGAACTGAAGAAGTCAGCTGGGAAATGCAGGTCTGCTCCCCCCTCCCCTTACCTGTAATTTAAGTAAACAAGTTCTTTCACCTTTATGCTTCGGTTCTGACATTTTAAAACTGGAAGGAAGGAAAGAATGGGAAACAAAGATGTGTTCATTTAATTAAAAAAAAATAAATGTATTTTGCCCTTGCTGGTAGGATGCTGGGGTCTGGTTTTGACCAAAGTAACAATACACAGTGCAAAGGCTGTTGCAATACATTTTCATCTGTTTAAACAGAGGTATAGCAGGTTTTCCTGAGCAGCAAACATCACCAAGGGCTTTTAGTCTTTTTATTTTATTTTTTTACTGTTGTTTTGTATTCCTGAAAGCCGATTTTTTATTTTGGCTTTGAAAACGAGAATATTCTTTCTCGAGATGTCCTGAAATCTGGAGCACCTGCTGGGAGCCTCTTAGCACAGGAGTGGTACCCCCTCCTGTATGGAGGCAGCAGAGCCAAGTGGAAATGCTCTCAGACCGTGGATCCGACACCGCTTAATCACCTCTGCCTCTGCTCCCTTATCTACGAGTCGGAGATAACGTTTATTCCGCGGGTCCATTGAGTAGTTTGTCATCTGTAGATGAATAGCCACATCAGGCAGCTAGCTGTGCTAGGTTGTGTGGGGTTTTATGGTCGGTTAAGTGATTCTGGGCTCAGGGACAGGGCATTAACAGGAGAGCACGAGGCTGGGTTTCTGCGGAGGTAGGCTCCATGAATCACAGCTTGTCCAAGCGTTATGGATGTTGATTTGAGTGTATGGACACCAGTAAATAGTTTTGTTCCTGGAGAACATCCAGGCAGTGACATACGAGTGGGAATTGAACTTTGGAAATGGACCTTCAGGTTCAGGTGCTGCTCGTGTTAGAGGCAACTTGAGGTTTTGGGAGCCCAGTGGGACAGTTTGAGGCCATTGCCTTTGTTCTGTCTGTACCTTCAGGTTGATGAGTTTCTGATTATTTATATATATATATATATATATATATATATATGGAAATATTAAAATGTTACAAAATACCAGAAGCTAATACCACCTCTTTTTGAGTCTTTATTGTGACTTAAGAATCAATCCATGTAATAATAATTGAAACTAGTGGCGTAGTGGTACCAGGGATGCTAAATGCTGTGTTAATCATTTATCGGGATAATCAAGTGGGGCTGTTTAACATCTCTGTTGGTGACATGGACAGTGGGATCGAGTGCACCCTCAGCAAGTTTGCCGATGACACCAAGGTGTGTGGGAAGGGATGGCATCCAGAGGGACCTGGGCAGGCCTGAGAGGTGGGCCTGTGCGAACCTCGTGAGGTTCAACAAGGCCAAGTGCAAGGTCCTGAACCTGGGTTGGGGCAATCCCAAGCACAAATCCAGGCTGGGTGGAGAATGGATGGAGAGCAGCCTTGAGGAGAAGGCCCTGGGGTGTTGGAGAATGATCAAAGGGCTGGAGCCCCTCTGCTGTGGGGCCAGGCTGAGGGAGCTGGGGGTGCTCAGCCTGGAGAAGAGAAGGCTCCGGGGAGAGCTCCCAGCGGGCTGCCAGGGCCTGAAGGGGCTGCAGGAGAGCTGGGGAGGGACTCTGTGTCAGGGGGTGTGGGGATAGGACAGGGGGAATGGCTTTAAACTAAAAGAGGGGAGATTTAGATAAGCTCTGAGGAAGAAATTCTTCCCTCTGAGGGTGGTGAGGCCCTGGCCCAGGCTGCCCAGAGGAGCTGTGGCTGCCCCATCCCTGGGGGTGCCCAAGGCCAGGCTGGATGGGGCTGGTGGGAGGTGTCCCTGCCATGGCAGGGGGGTGGAACTAAATCATCTTTAAGCCCCTTCTAACCTAAACCATTATATCATTCCATGATTTTATAATCTCTGAACAGAACTGCTGTTATTTACGTTTTCTAGGCAGTCTCAGTTGATTCATCATAGGAGAAAAAGGCTTCAGAGAAGACATAGACTAGCAGTGCTATGTATGCTGTAAAATTTAATGAATGGTCAGGTACTGGCTGAGGATCCTAGTGATTTTAATCATTTTTCTTGACCTTTTTTCAGTTAACTCATTTTTTCTGCAGCGTTTGTAAAGTTAAAAACAACCAAACGTTAACACTCCATAAGGTCAAATAACATTGCTGAATAAGTATAGATCCTTCAGAAACTGTTACTTGGATTTGGGATACCCAAGTTTATAATTTCTAGCACTGAGGCAGGTAGCTAGCTCAGTGGACTCAAGATGTTACATCGATGTAATTGTTTAGAATATAAAGGAAAATTTCAGACCTCCTAAGAGAGAAATAACACTAAATACAACAAGGAGGGAGAAAGATTGGGAAGTGTCAGATTTGCTTCTCTTCTAATAAGTCTCCAGGGCTTACAGAGGGCGGAAAAAAAGTCACCATTCGTCTGCATCTTGATGAAGATGAGTGACAGCCGTGGTCGGGTCTGGTTGATGGCCAGACAGCGGATAGATCACAGTGCAGAAATGCAAACTGCTACACGGAGAAGGAAAGCTTAAATTTTCTGAAATTTTATAATACTACAGGGAGGAAATAAAATCAGCCTCTTCTCCTTGATCCTTACAAATGATGGAGACTAGTCTTCAGGCTGAAGCCGTTCTTCATTTAGTTTTACAGGGGTGTGTAGTTTATCACTGCGATTCATTCCTCATTGTGAAAAGCATCCCTCCTGCTACATGCCGCATAATTGATGTTAATGGAAATGGGGTTTGCAATTCACTCAGAAAGTCAGACTGGGCTTGCACTACTTGCAAATCAGTAATCCGAACTGAAAGCGAATTGTTGTTTAAAAAAAGTAATAAAAGTTAATTAATTGCAAGGAATCTCTAGGTTGTTACTTGCTATTTTCTTAACATCCCTATTTCTCTCCCTCTCCTTCGCCAGGCTCCCGAATCATTGTTCTGTCTCCATCCCCAATAGCATTCTTCCTAGTCCTCATGGCACTTTGAGTATTGGGGGGTATTTTCTGCTGCCAATTCACCAGGGTCAATCTTTCTTCTGTAGAAGAGGTGCCAAAATTGTCGCCTGTGTGATCTGCTGATAAAACAATTCATCCAACCTCTGCTCGGCTGCTTTTTTCCCCAAAGTCCCCTCTGCACCCTCCCTATCGCGTACCCAGGACTGAACACGGGTGCTGCTGTGTGGCTGCTTACACAGGCACGTGAAACACACGTTTTTCCTTGTATGATGGGAGGAGATCAGTCACATGCATCCCTCCAGAGCCTCCTAAAGAAGATGTTTGGCGTCTCCTCCGTATTAAAAAAATAAATAGAAGTTGTCAAGGACGGAGAGCTATTGTTAGTGTAAGCAGAATGGGTACTTATTATCAGTTTTAGATACGCCCAGGCCAATAGTTAAATGTTTTTCTCTGGTTAGTTTGATGAAAGGCAGTAATAGATTTAATTGCTGGTTGTCATTTATAATGTAGTATATGCAGTATTTGAGTTATTCTGATAATGTGTTGTAATTACCTACCATCAAGTGTTTTTACAATGTTAAAAACATGATCTTTGAAGAAATGTAGCTAAGTTCTTTGAATTGAAGGCAATAGCTATTGAGAGTACAATATCATTTAAAAATGTCAATCACGTAAGTTAGGTAAACAAAATGAAGGGTGGTTGGCGGTTGTTGGTTTGTGTTTTTTTTTCGTAAATTTTTCCAGTGCCCTTAAACCTTCCCAAAAGCTTGGCAGAGTAAGCAATGTGCCTGGAGGGCTAATAAATAAAAGCTATTTCAGAGTTCCCTGCACACACGCCCAGGCTGAAAAGTATTGTGTACCGCGCATAAAGCACTATCCAGGAAGCCTCTTTGTGTTCAAACCCAAAGGGATTGCTGTTCATTTTGCCTTTGCTACAGTACCAGCTAGGAGAGAAAAACTCTCTCAGGTAGGGCTGCCCCTAATTCTGCATGAGAAATGAGCGTCCTAAATGCTAGATGGGGCAAAGTTTTTAACAAGGCGGAGGTTTCAGTTTTCATTGACCTCATGTATGCACGCAAATGAGTCAAGAGATGCAAGCAGAACATTGGTGGTTGAGCTACCAAATTTGTGTGCTCAGGTAGTTCGATCGTGTGCCTGGTCTGGCAAAGGATGAGGGAGGGAGAGAAAAAAATCTCAAGTCTCATGAATACAAGCGTGGCTCCCGGACCTTCACCTACTGCTATAATCTTGATGTAGAACACCCAAATTCCTGAAGTTGTTTAATCAGCAGAGTTGAATTTTGATGAAATGACGTGCTACAGCCCTATTACCACTGCAGAAATTAATTATAATTCACAGTAATGCCTTCCGCTTGTGAGGATTAACACTGGTGAGCTTCAACCTTTACACAGTCTTCCCATTCTACACTTTGCAAAGCAGGCTGTAAGGTGGAAGCATCCCCGTGTGGACAAGTTAAACTCTTCAGATACCAAATTTATTTGTGTAACAAAGCATCGCATGGAAGATGAATTAAAACACCACATACATATTACACATTTTTAGTCTAGATCGTTGATTAATAGATGTAAATCGACTAAAAAATGAGCTTTTTTTTTTTTTCCACAGGGAAGCAAATGATAAATTTATGGTTTCGTGATGGGTTTCATACTGCAAACCCAGACTTTCCCCTAGCCTATGGCATTTAAGAAGTGATTGTTCCTCTAATTTAACATATGTTGCCAGAAAAAAAGATGAAAAGACCAATGGTGTGAAAAGATGAAAAGACCAACAGAGATGTTTTTCTTCATCCAAAGTGAACGTGAAATAAAATCTTTCTTATGGTTCTTTTAAATTCCTGAAGCTCAGGTAGATCTTATCAGAGACATGCCCATGTTTTAGGGGCAGTTTAAAATATGTTATTTTCCTCTCCTTTTCCTATGAAATCAAACCGGGATAACTGGGGCTGATGGTGGATTTTTACAGAGCTTTATAGACATAAATCCCTCTCTGGATGGAATTAGCATCTGGCACGAGGAGAAGACGATATCAGTGTCGCTAACGGGCATTTTCTGAGACTTCCCTGCGTTGGGTGGCAAGTCCCAGCAGCTCAACACCGAAACAAGTCAAGTTGTCAGAAGTCATTACTGGTTGTCACTTCATAGACTTCAAACTGGAGTTCCCCCTTTGGAATTTCAGTGGAAAGATTTTGTTGTTGTTCTCCTTTAAGTGGGACAATCAGACGTTGTGCATAAACAGCTGGGATTTAACCCGTTCATAGCTTTTTTGGCTATGGTTGCAAAGAGATGGTAAGTTTAGGGGGTTGAGGTTTGGTTCCATGCTCAGCCAGGGTCTTTGCAAATTTAGTAAGTCTTTTTTCACTCAAGTCCACAAGGATTGATTTTGAAGCTTGATTTCAGCAGAGATACAGGCCTCTTGGATGTGGATAGAGGAGCTTCGCTGAAAACTGTTGGTTTAGGAAGTAGCAGCTTCAATACATTGGGTCTGTTTGTTCCTTGTCATTCCGTATTGCTTTCCCTCTGTATTTTTTTTTCTCTAGTTAGGCTCAAAATAGTGTTATTTTAGTAAATTAGCATTTTAAATAAGTTGCACGAGGAAAGAGCGTAGTTGCTGTGTTCCCATGGTTCTGTACAAAGCAAAGCAAAGCAGGGCTAAGTGATGCTGTTTGTCTCTGTTTATAAACGGGTGCCCTTTCCGTGGGTTTATTCCTTAGTTTCTAATTGGGAGCTTTTTGATTGTTAATTAAGCCAGTTTGCCTGATGAAAGGAAAGAGAAGACTGATTAAGCAGGATGTAAATAAGCTAATATCTCGTAGTGCAGGGTTTGTCAGGAGGTCTCTCAACTGGGTCTGTCCTTAAAGGCTGCTTCTGCGCATCTATTTCAGCTCGTGAATGTTCTTTACCCCTCTGATTTAGCCCTTCTAGCAAAATCCCTCCAGAGCTGTGGTCACAGGCAAAGATTTCCTTCTTCTTCCTTGGCTTCTTCTGCTCCAGGTCCATGTTGTAGCTATGCACTCTCCTCCAGGGCATTTGCTGCTCCAGCATAACCACTGAAACAAAAGTCTGTTTTTTTTTTTTTTTTTTTTTTTTAATATATTCCTCTTCTATTCCTTTCTCTAATAGAGTGGATTTGGGGAGCCTTATTTAGATTATTTTTTCCAGATTCTCAGATACAAAGTGCTGCCGCTACCCAAGGGCGTTGAAACTGGTTTCTAGGGAGTTATTTTTGTAAAGGATTTTTTTGCACAGAGCCATACAGAAATAGAAAGGTTTCGCTTTAATTTATATGCTTTGAATTCCCAAATTTAAAGGACATATCAGTAATGGTTTGGTACTCTAATTAAATACCTAATTATGTTGAGCTCATTTTACTTTTTTTTTTTTTCCAGTTTCTGGTGGCTTTTACTGTAACAATCTTTGTTGTTTATGAAATTCAAAGCATATGTTTGAATTCTTCCGTCTCCTGTGTCTTACCATTTCGTTGCTCTTTTTTAGAACTGACATATAACTTTAAAAATAATTGCACAATAAGGAATGCAGTGCAGTTTTTGAAAGGTACGGAACCAGTAGGCATCCCCTGAAGAAAAAGAAATAGAGAACCAGAGTGCAGCTGCAGGTGGGCACAGAGCAAGGAGCCAGCTGGTTTTGTGAGCATCAGAGAGGTTGGGGGCATGTAAGAGCCATTTCCTTGTAGCTTGTGGTTTTATAATTGTGAATTTTGTTACCCATTAGATGCAACATGTATTGAGGGGGAAAAAAAAAAGAAAAAACTAAAGCAATAACACAAAAATCACCTTGAACTTGGCCCGGAGGTGCTTTTTACAGTAAATCTTTTGACATTTTTGATATCCATGTCATTACAAAGTTGGGGTGAAATTCCCACGTTGTATGACAAGCCACCCCGGGGAGACCAATTGTGTCACAGGCCGTTAATTTTCATCATTACAAAGGATAACGTGGCTTTTTCCTTTGTTGAGGTCCATCACGATTTATCTGGGAGGTAGGTAGAGGTGGCCAAGGGGTAGAGCAAGAAGTGAAGCTTCAAGCTCGGGGACTGTCTCTGATGTGTAGCATCTCGAAATCACGGTTAGCCCAGAAGGCTCGTACCGAATGTTGGCAAGGGGTGTGTGACTTCAGTGTCACTTCGGTTTTAATAGGAAATGTTGCTTTATGGAAACAGATGAAGCCTGCAAGCTTTAAGGGAGCCTTCTGGGGCAGGAGTTAGGGTTGGCTGCTGCTGGAGTGCGTCCAGCCTGCATGGGTGCGTGCTTGGATGGTGTCCTCAGGCCTTTGCATTAGCACAGCTTCCCTGTGGTGCCAGCAGAGCTGGTCAGTGGTCCTCAGCTGGAAAATCACCGCCTTTCACGAGTTACTGTACAAATCCTGCTTAGTTTTTCCTTTGTTTTAGCTATTTGGTGTGTAACAAACAGCACACCGGTATATAGGACAAAAAGATGCCCTCTCTTTTCATGTGTTCCCATCTCCCCCCCCCCTTTTTTTTTTTGTTATTTCTATAGAAGTTTTCCTCGCTTGCACTGGGGAGGCTATTTAGTCTTTGAAACAATGTAAGTGCTATCAGGTACTCTTTATTATATTCTGCAGGTCTCTGCAGTAGCTAAGTGCTGGTATAGCCTGGTCTATTTTTATGAAATCCAGTGCAAGATGAATTAAAAACCATACATTCCTGGGTTACTGGGAGGTGCTGAGCTTTGCTGGTATATGAGTCAAGCCAACTTTTCCCCAAAGACTTCAAAAAGCAATACCATGATGAATGCATTGCAACTGGTCCTTTTGACCGGATCACCAGTCCTCAAGGACTATCTGAAGCATTCTTAGGAGATGGAGGGGGTTTTAGTGAGAGCATCGCTCACCAGTCCTGGGTTCTCCTTTATTCTGTCGCTGCTGCAGAAATTTAGCAGAAAACCAGCTCGGCGAGAAGAACCACAAAATTTAGGTCAGAGAGAGAGAATAGGAGAGAGAGACCCTGGAGCAGGTCTGCCCAATTTCACAACTGCTTGGAAAGATTAGGTCTGAGGGCTGTTTCTCTTCCCTCTGTTCCCTCTGGAATTTTACGGATTTTCTTAACGTTACAGGTTACAAAGACACAGAGCTTAAGTTCCTGCCTTTATTTGTAGCTTACAAGACCTGACCATTGATGCTTTGAGAGTTTGTTTTCCAACTGCCATCACTTTTCAGTGCCACACAGCCTTGCCTTTTAATTCCATGGCACGAAAGCAGGAAAAAGCTCATTGGCACATGTTGCTTCTTATGAGAACGGGCAAAGTGTCGGGTTAGGTTCTGGGAAAGGGCCACCTTTCACCTAAATATCCACCAACCAAGCCTTGTTCACCCTAAGGAAGCAGGTGACTGAAACTTTGCAGCACTGCTTTAATTGAGGGGACTTTAGCAAATTTGTACTTTATTACTGAATTTACCCTTGCACTCTGTTCTTTTTCTCCTCCTGTCTCATAGATGAGGGTGCAGAATCTGAACCACAAGTAGAGCATCTGTCTCTAGGTATGAGCCTTAACAAGGACTCATCAGCCTGTTTGCTGGACACTTGTCCTCATCTCGTGCACAAGAACAGATCTAAACTCATACTGAAATCTGCACATTTTCTGTTCGTATATTAATAAATGTGTTGAGAAATTCTCTCTTGCACTGTATGTCAAATAGGTGGGAATATCTATTCCCACAGTTCAATTCTATCCGTGGGTAAGTACAGTGTGAATATACTTCTTCAGCTTCTGAATTGCATATAAAGGAGAGAACACCATCTGATTCTCTGCTTACTAAAATAAATGTCAGCAAGGACACGACCTAATTATCTTGCTTCCCGTTTTCCATCTACATGAAGTCTTTCAGCTTTGTGGGTGGTTTTTGAAACCTCTGATTTTTGTCATTGATCCTAGAATTTCCATAATTTCAGTATTCACTAAAGAGTGCAAAGAAGTAAGCATGTCTTATAATTATGTGATGACATGCAAATAATGTCTCCTAGGTGAAGAATCAAAGTTCTATTCTGGTATTGATAAACCTTAGGGGGGAGAAAAACAAACACCCAAATCTTTGGTTTAGCTCAGAACATGCGAGTTCCAGGGTAATGAGTTACCTTGGCTGAAGTCCCGAGGTATCCTCTGGAACATTAATAGATATTTATCTTTTACCTCGAACTTCTCCATCCCATTTCTCATTCCAGCACTTCCTTTGTTGCCTCAACACCAAATTGATGCTTGTAGTTCAAGGGCAAAACACACAGCATTTTGATGAGCCACTTTGCAAAGGGTTGAACACAATAGACTGAAATGTTAATTGTATGCAAATGTCTAAGAATTTGGGGGAGGCTTGAAGTTTAATGAATGTAATAACATTTATATCATCTTGAGATTGTGTGCATTTTCTTACGTTGCATTGAGGTCGTGTAGAGTTTTTTGTGTGTGTCTGTACGAATCATGAGTTTATAGCGTTTATATAGATGTGACACTTGTTGGGCCATGGATTGCTATTTAAAGCTCATCGGAGGATTAGTGCAGTCAACCTCATGAAAGGATACGGACATTTGTCATTAATTTTATTATATCTTAGTGTTTTCAGTATCCTTGAAAACAGAAGCTGATTTTGTTTTTTTCCATAACATACGTCTAGTTTTAATGGAATTTACGTTTTTCTTTCAAGATAGCATTGGAGACTCTTCTCTTACATCCAATGCTAATTAATTTTTTCAGAAAAAATTTAAATATAGTGAAATGTTTGTATCTGTGGAGGAGGGCGGACTGAAGCATAGAGAGGAAAAGGTAAAAATGTCCATTAAGCTTTTTGTAAATAATTTAAATGCAAAAGATCTGACAATGCTCGTAGTGAGTTTATGGCTATCCCATAGACTTCTCTAGTCAAAGCATTAAAATATTCAAAAATACAGAGTATTTATTAGAATTACTAGGCTAATTTATTATCAGAAGAATGATTTTAATTATTTTATGCTTAAGTATGTTTTAAGTGGCGTAGTAAGGTGAAGGTGGACAATTTTTATTTCTCTGTGCTGCATTTCACAACAGTTAATTAAAACTAGACTGCTTGCGGGAAGAGGGTGCTGTCAAGTACCACAGGGCTGAGACATCAGCCCTGGTGGGACTCTTCCATTAATCTAAGTGTGAATGAACATGGGCTTCTCTGTATTGCTGTTTCCCCTCCATTTTAATCTTCTAGAAATCTTCTAAGGGAAGATGTGGAGTGCAAAGGGTTTTAGGTTTGAGAACAAATTATATTTGAAAAGATTAACCTGTTATCACAATCAGCTAAAATGGCAGCATCACCCTCTGTCTCTCCCTCTCCTCCAATGAATTTGAGCGTCTGAAGCCTTTGAGGTGTCAGCGAGATCTGCACCATATATTTTTTTGCCTTACAAACTCTGATCTTCGGTTTAACCAATTGGACACCCTCTGTTGACAGTACATGTCATCTTCGCCCTGCGATGATCACTGAATGATCAACAAAAATAACTCCCTCATTGAAGCCGAATCAAAGCCACTGAAGGGTGAAGGTAACAATCACAGCCTTTCAGCCCGGGATGCGTGCGCAGCGACGAATCTCGAAATCTCTGCCACTTGTCCTTCTTTATAGTCGAGCTTCAAAGAGTAGGGCAGTCTGATCCTTGACTTTAAACACGCTTTAATAAGTCCTTTTCTCCCCTTCTCCGCTGTTGCGCATCATGCATAAATCACTTAAATTTCACAACACTTTTAGTGATTGCTTACTCTTATTTTTTAAGAGCTATTCAGCTTTGTTGACCATTCTGGTGCAGATTGGTGTCGCGATCCTACTGAGGATTCGTTTCGCTAAACTTTCGATTGCTTTGCTGCCACACCAGAGTTACCAGACTGAAAGGGAGGGGGAAGCAAACCTTGTTGCAGCAACTAATTCACTACTAGAAAAGTTGCTGGTCCTCCGCTCTTTAATGTCAGTGCTGTCCCACGGTGACCTGATGCTGAGATGTATTCGGTTCCCCCCGACACACGTTACAGAAAATACTGACCTGACCTTTAAAAAAATTTTATTAGCATTTATAAATTTTATTTTACTGTGTCATGTTCTAAGAAATTGTTTCAGCTAGTCAGGAGGAATGCTTCCCACAGTGGCATTGCTTCACTCATTTGTAGTACAACATATTAAAACCACCTCCCTTTTCAATCCTAAGCTGACTATCCTCATCTCATCTACCCTTTCTCATTTATTTTGTGTATACTGGTTGGTCTTTGCAGGTAAGCTTTAATAAACTGCTTTTTATGGTATTATCTGATTTCTGTAGGCATCACCTAACACACATCCAAGGTAAATCTTGGGTGTATTTTGGTTGATTTGGGCATATTTGCGACCACTTTAATCGCTGAGTTTTCCTGGAGCGGTAAACTTCTGATGAAGGTACGTGTGCACCTGGTGGGACCCATCTGTCAGCAGCATGGCTCATCGCAGGAACGACCTGGCTGTGTTTTGGATCTAAGCTGAAGTCTTCTGGGTCTAAGATGAAGTCTTCTTTGGAAGAGAAATACGGAGTAAGAGCCCACTCTGTTCCAGGTTGGCTTGATAGCGGCAAAGTCAAAATTTCACTTCTTGCCTCCTCTTTTGTATTTAATTAGGCAACAAAACGAGGTCTGAGGAGGGGGTTGTGATTGTTATCCAAAAGTGTACCGTGTAAATTAATGCTGGAAGGGCAAATAGCCACTTGGCCAATGTTGGCTGAGGAATTAATGGCTATAAAGACACAGTTTGTTGTCATACTTTTTTCTTCTCTTCTTGTTCAAACATCTGCTGGTGACAGTCTTGGCTCTTGTTTATTATAGGTTGTTTGTTTTAAGAATCTTCTTGATTTAATAACATAAATTAATCAAAATGGCACATGAGACAAAGAGACATGCTGCTGTCTTGAAAGGACAGCTCATCTTATCTAGAGCAGTGGGATGGCTGTTTGGAGTAACCTCTTCTGTGCTTTGCTTGCTTAGCTCTTAGAGGTCGACAATAAAATTAGAATGAAAAATGAAATTTCGCTTGCATGGGCTAAGTATGGTGTATTCCCCAGAGAGAGTGGGGAAGGGAAGTAGGCCTCCCAGTGCCTAGTTCTTGGTAGAGCAGCAACATTTGTTGAAGTATTTCATTTGCTCTAAAGGTGAACAAGTTGCAGAATATCTTCATGCTCGGTAGGTAGAGCTTTAAATAGTCTGCTCTGGAGATACATATTTTACCTTGGTGACTTGTGTGAGGTAAGTGTAATTAAAGGAGATGTTAATTTTGCGTTGCGCTTACTGCAAAACAACAGCAGGACCAAGACATTACTCTGTCTGCATTATAGTTTTGGTACAGTTCAGTTTAGTTTTTTAGTGGGAAAAGCAAGTTTATTTGTTCTTTGTAAGAAAAAATTTTAGAGGAAGGCAAACACTTGATGTCAATCAGTTGCTTTTATCGAGGAAATGGGACCCCACTCCTCCCTGGTCTTAATCACAGATCTCCCACTGCTGCCGTGCCTACCTTCGGCACAAATTGCTTGGCTGTGTCTGCTTTGCCTCACTGCCCTGTGAAGATTGGGTCGCTTCCTACCTGTTTCTGCTGTGCTTCCACGGCGACTTAATTGCATAAAGACTGCAAAAAAATTTGAGATGAAAACGATTGTGTCGCTGCATGGCTTTCACAATGCTCCTGTTTCCTCCCAGTGTGTAGGATTTTCCAAGCCCATCTCTCAAGTAGCCAGGCAATCATTGCTTAATATGCATGTTCTAATAAAGACTGAAATTAATTTCCTAGAAATGACACCAAAATAATTAATACGGCTCTCTTGGGCTGCATGGGATAGACGTGATGTGAGGAAGTGGAGATATTAAAGTGTCAGTGTCCTGCTCCACACATGTGAAATGTCATCAGCAATTCGGAGCAGTCCTGCTTTATTACAGCCATATTACAGTGAATGTTTTCCACATCTTCATAGAGTGTCTATTAACAGCATTTCCTTCATTTAAGAAATGGCTCCACTATTCTAATGCAACCCATTTTGATGAATAAATTTAGCACTTTAATGCTATTTATTTACTCCACACTATAAAATGTAATAAGATAAATAATGGGTCCCACAGGGGCATGGGGTAAGTTGGTGATCATCCTCTCAGCAGGCAGTTGAACATAGCTCGAGTAAAGAAATAATGATCAAAATTCACAGTGCTCCCTGGGATGCCATTTATATACCTGAATCTAATAAAGAAAGAATTACAATGCTTAACAACGTGCTTAGCACCGGGATCTGAATGTAATGAGACCGGCAGTGGGGAATGTACAGCCATATTAGCTAAACCCGAAGCATCGAAGCAGAGGTGAGGACAGCAAGAGATGTGAGTGGTGTGAATGTTCCTCGGTGTGCGATTTGCCAGCTCTTGGGATACCTGTGCTTTGTTCTTCACTGACTACTAAAATCTACTCCAAGGCACGCTTCCTCCTCTCCAGTCAACATGGTTCATGAAAAGAAAGTCCTATGTCACTGATTTGATCTCCTTCTATGCTAAAACCACCCACTTAGTGGATGAAGGGAAGGTGGTAGGTGTAGTTTTTCTGGATTTTGCCAAGGCTTTTGACACTGTCCCTCACAGCATCCTTCTGGACAATTGCGAGAAGAGCAGGTACGTGGTACTCTCGGTGAAGAATGAGCTGAAAGGTGGGGCTCAAAGGGTCGTAGTGAACGGGGCTCCAAATGGCAGGTCCCTATTGGTGTTCCCCAAGTCTTAGTCTTGGAGCCAGTTCTGCTCAACGTTTTTATCAACGGTCTAGATGCACGAGTTGGATGCATCTGAAGTAAATTTGGTGATGATACAAAACTGGGAGGTGCTGTTGACTCCCTGGAAGGACGAGAGGTCTTGCAGACAGATCTAGATACATTGGAGCATTGGGCAATCGTCAACTGCATGAAGTTCGACAAAGGAAAATGCCGAGTGCGGTACCAAGGATGGAGTAATGCCAGACATGGGTACAGATTCAGAAACAAGTGACTGGAGAGCAGCTCAGCAGACAGGGACCTGGGGGTGCCCTGACATTTGCATCTCATCTGGTTTTGCACTTGCTTTTCAGAGTAGATTTCTACTCAACGGGAAGTATTAAGGAATTTTGCACTCTATTTAGGTTGTAGGCACAGGAGGACTTTAAAAAAAAATACATTTCAGAGACTTTGAAAATAATTTTTAAAAAATCACAATTCAGATACTGTTGCCGTAATACATGCAGTTATAATTTGGGCATAAAAATAATAACAACCTGTCTGGAGACTCTTCCATCTATTTCTTGATCAAGCATTTGAAAAGCACAAAGACGAATAACAGAATAAAATAGTGAAATGATAATGGAGTGATTTGTACTTCAATTTTTACATGCTTTTTAAGCTGTCAATAATCCAGCACATCCCATGTTTAAAAAATAATGTGTTGTTTTTTTTTGTAATCGTGGGTCTTGCAAGTTAACTCCTGAATCCCTTTGCTGCTACTTTTGATGTCATCAAGGAGCAAATGATTCTGTCCCAAGTTGTTCCTATTTCAGTAACTTTGCTTCTCTTTTAGTTTCTCAGCAATGCCATTCAGCCTGGTCAGAGGGGGATATTCAGATGGGGAATTAATCCTATGCTGGGGAAAAAAAAAAAAAAAAGAGGGGAAAAAACTCAGCTTTGTCTCTTGGCTGGTTTGAGTTGAAGGGTTATGAGGACATGGGAAAGATTCCAAGCATCCTACAAACGTCAGCTGTGGAGTTGGTAAGTTGCTAAAACTTTCTGCCCTGTGGCTGAGCCACTGTAGAGCATCCTTAGGAGGATCTGCTGAGGTCAGATCACAGTGTGGGAGACACAATGCGTCAGTTGATGGGAAGTGGTTAAAAAAGAAAAAAAAAGAAAATGAGGCATGTTGGTTGAATTTCCAGTTGACTGAAAGGTTTCCATTTTCAGGTGTGAGCATTCGTTTTCAGCAAAACATCAGGTTTTCATGGAGAAAATGGATGTTTCTAGTGAAAAGAAAACCATTTAGTAGAAAATTAATCCCACAATTTTGGAAGATAATTTGTGACCACCCTTAGTCATCAAATCTGGTTGACTACGCATGCACGCACGCACAGAGGATGCGTTGAATGAGAAAGGGGCTGTTTTTGACTAGGACCTCTTCCAACTAGGCCCACACATTAAAAAAGGAATATAATTTACATATCATTCAGACGGTTGGAAATCCCGATTGTAAGGGAGGATATCTGTCTTCTCTTTGGTTGCTTTTTCATTTTGGTTAAAGAAATCCTTTCCCGTGTGCGAGAACAAAGCTTTCTGTATGCTTTGGTATGCAGGAGCTATTTCACACAACCTATTCAAGCAAGCACGTGAAAGGCATCTTGCAAGAAAAGCCTCAATTGGTTATTTTTAGGAGGGGGAGGATGGCATGAGCAAACCCACTAGAGAGATCTCTTCTGCCACTGTATACACATCTCTGAATAAAAGAAACCAGTGGCTGCGTAATGAAAAGAGAAATTGGAAACCCCATGCAGGCTGATTACAGTCACACAAATGCTTTTGCCAAGATTTCCACCTTCTTGGGCAAAATTTGTTCTCTTTTCTCTGCAGAAAACCTCTATTATTAAATAATTGTTGTGCGGGGGGAGTGGTGAGGGGGTGCAGAGGAATCAACCGCTGAACTAAACAAATTAGGTCAGGGACGTTGCGTGCTTCCCTAATGGCACGTTTATGGATGCTGGATGTTTTGGGAGGAATGGGGATGAGCAAAGTCTAATTGCTCATCAGGAGCAAGGCTGATTTCTTTGTATCTGTGTCTGCCTTATTCTCATTGTGGAATCACATGTTGTCTTGCAGTTAGGACTATGGGTGTCAATCTAACATATGTAACTTGCTTACCCCGGTATTACGTGAACACCAGAAGTCCTGCAGAGGCTGTTGAAGGAAGTTCAAGTATTTCCAGCAAAATTGGCTTTGGATGAGATTTCAAACTGTTTTTCTTTGGGAAGCAGAAGGTTGAGAAAGGGAAGAGGTTTATTTGCCGTCAGAGGTGAAGTGAATCTGGAAACAAGACTGGAAGGTGATGAGGCTGGAAACGGATCGAGTGCTGAGTGTGGGATGCTGTTGTAAACAGTCCGTTCTTGGGTGTCTGAGAAGTCTTGAGTGTGCAGGATCTTCATCAGGTGACTGTATATCAGTGAGGATGATGAAGATGTCTCCTTGCGTTGAACCAATCTTGGCTTGTTTGATTGCTTGTTGTTTAAGAAAGGGGGAATTCTGGGGGGAACAGGCCCATTTTTCTTGTCCTTCTCCTTTTGTTGCTTTGGTAGTTATCTCTGCTAGTCCTCTGAAGGCCGTATCATCTGTGTTTCTCTTATATTCCAGTTAAAACCAAAAAAATTAAAAAGTTTTATTCTAGCCATTTGTCTTTGCACACTGAAGGAGGCATCAGGTTTACTGTTTGTGTCACTTTAGGATTAGCTCTTAGTTCAGCTCTTGCTACTCTAATTGGGGCTGCAAGCTAGAAGGTGTGGACCGTGCTCTGCAGGCTTCAAAAAAATAGAACCACAACAGCTCAACACAACTCTCACGGAGGAGAAATCGGTTTAATTTCCCAGCTTTTCCTGCTCAGATCTACACAAGCTGGAAATACATCAAAGGTCAAAGAATGATGTCAGAAAGGGGAAGCAATTTTGGCCTATACACGATTTTCTGCTTTTGCCTGCTCCTGCAAGTTAGTTTCTCTGTTCTTTAATAATGTTGTTTATTACTGGAGATTGGTTATAGACTTCCGAGAAATAAAACTAGGAAGCAAATGAAAACTTTCCTTTTAACAACTTGGCTGAATTGCACCTTTTCAGCTCTGCTTCTGGCAAGAAACACAGAAAAATCTGACTGTGACCAGTGAACCAGGATGGGAGAACTGAGGCTTTAATGCCTTGTTTCCAAAGTATTGTGTGCTTCCATGGGTGACAAGCATCTCATTTTGGGGGGAGAGCAGGGTTTTGTATGAAGAGTAAATGCCTCTGTAGATACTAGCAATTCACTTGGGTTGATTCAAGGAAAATATTTAGCAATTTGACCTAAAGCCTAGCTAAACCAACAAGCAGTTTTCCATTAAATCCCTTGAGCCCCCCAAGTGGAGTGAGCACAGTCTTACGTAGCACAGTCGTGATTCTTAGTCATCATGTTTAATAAGCTACATGTCTTCAAGGATAAAATCTTAACGCACACTCCTCAGGAGAATGAGATGTATTCAGGACTTCTCTGGGATCCCCTTTACACCTCACTGCTAGGAAGAAAACTGTTTGTCTAGAACTGTGAAGAAAATATCCCATTAATCTCTGTAAGAGCATCACATTCTCGGATGTGTGTGTATGGGTCATAATTTGCTGTAATAGAAAAACAAAGTACTTGGGGAAAAACATAACGGACTGCAGAATTTGAGGTATTGGATGAGAAGTATTTGGTCTGGGGATTGTGTCACCTTATACAACTTCTTATACAAAACTTTATAGGCTTAGAATAGATTTTGCTGAGTATTTCTGTTATTAGAACAACTAATCCTTAAAACCTTCTGGTATTTACTGTGAAATCTCTTTTAATTTTGTGATCACTGGGGTATTGGAACATTTTGCACTTGCATGTGTGTTAAAACATGTACAGATTACAAAGTTTAATACTTTTTTTTCTACTGAGACAGGGCCCTGAGCTCTGTTCAATCCTCACGTTATAGGTAAGGAATGAGAACAGAGAATGATGGGTCACAGAAAGGAGCACTTGAATTGATCAGGCACCTTTTAGAAAGACAACTCTTCTTTATTTATGCAGATTTTCACTAACCCATCCATTACTCTGTCTTCTAATGTCTTCATAAATGCAATGTTTTCATGCTTTTTACTCCTGTGTTTAAATTTAAACTTTAATCATTCAAGGGCTGGTGCCTTCTTGGGTAATATTTCTGTTCATAAAAAGCCATGGGACTTCCCAGTTTTGGAATCAGTCGCTGAGTTTCTGCACGTACCTTGCTTCCCCCTTCCCCCTATGATGACTGATGCTAACCAACTAAGGTGCCATCTACAGGAAAAAATCACTCTGCACTATTGATTTCATTCAACTTTATTTTCTGAAATACTTCACTTGTGGAGAAATTGTAATTTCAAAACACATTTCCTCTGATCTGATACAAAACTCTTCCCAACCTGCGGGTGTAGAGGGAGCACAGATCAAGTCCTTCGATGGTCTTGGCCCTGTGAGTGCAGCTGCTAGCAGTGGTTCCCAAAAAGAGGATCTAGGTGTTAAGAGGATTTAGGATAGTGACTCCTGGATGGTGTGGGCCCGTGCTTCAAAGTGGTCTTCTCCAGCTTTGATTGGTGCACTTCAGTGCACATCAATATGAATCAAGAAGATACTTTACCTCCTCAAGACATTTTGGTGTTGATACTGGGGGAGAGTAAGTATGTTGACTCATGTAGCTTTGAGGTTGCGTTTGCTTCTAGGTGTTTTCCTCCCTTTGGGTTTGCTATAAAACTCCATGAAGGAGAGAAAATAAGGAGCCAAATTATTCATTCCTGAAGCAAGAACCAGAATAAAGAGGTGAGCTTTGAAACCTTCCCTGCAGGTGAAATAAAAAGGGGCTCCAATGGATGAAGAAGGGGCTGAGATCTATATCAAGACCCTCCTATGAAACGTGTGCTGGCATCATATTCCTCCTTCCTAATTTAGGGAATTTATTCATAAACTATGTGTGCTGATGGCTCAGAAAGAGAAATAATCTGTGTGGTAACAGCATCAGCTGCCTAGATCTGCTGTGCTGCAGATGGAAACCTGGATGTTAAACCTGGATGGAAAAGCACTGCGTGTAGGAGCAGAGGAGATACCATGCTTAGAGCACAAACCCAACTGGACACAAACTGAGGAGAGGGCATGTTAGAGCTGTGATGCTTTGTGGAATACCTTGAGAAGCAGGTTTGTGCGTGTCTGCATGGGGAAACTGTTGTGTTTTGAATTGGGGATTGTGTCTGAGATGCTATGGCTGCTCGCTCAGGTGCCATTTCTGAAATGGAAGGCTCTACAAAGAACTCAAAATAGTGATGGAAAATTCTTTGGATATATTCAGGGTTGGGAAGGGGATGTAGCCTCACTTTCCCAATACACTCAGAAACCAGAAAGGGGTAGGAGGAATAATGAAGAGAAAAACACAAGCCTGAACTGCTGGCTTGCATGCTGTGCTTAGAAGAAATTGTGGTTTCAGGTCCAGTAGGAAAATAGCTCTTTTTAACTGCTCTTATCAGCTTTATTGGCAACAGCGCTACTCTGTAGCCTGGGAAATCATCATCTTCCATCTGTGCATTTCTTTCCCAAGATGGGAGAAGCTCATGACACACCAGAAACACAAGCTGACGCATCTTTGGTGGCACTGTTCTCACGATGCTAAAGATCCCTCCACACTGGTAATTAACTCGGGGCCTTTTCTTCCTAATTTAAAATGAGCTTTGATGTCCAGAATTGCCTTTGGTTACTGCTCAAATGAATTAGGATTTGAATATTGTCTTGTATTTACTAACTCACAGTGGAATGAATTTGGAGTCAGATCGTTGTGGAGTTAAAATAAATGTCCTTCCATGGTATTAAACAAATTTAAACCCGTGGATGGTTTGGCCAGGGGACTTGAAGAGGCTGTGTGTTGGATTATAATGAGTAAGAAATGTGTAATGAGGTTGAGTTTCAGAGAAGAAGGTTTTACCAGGCTGGCTTTGTACCTTGTGCCTAGTTTTCCTAATGCATAACAGATAGGAAACAAATTAATATGCCAGCAGATTGGAGGCTGGGAGGAGAAGAAATCACTGATACAACTTTAAAATGCATGTTCCTTCATTTTCAGCGGGTAGTTGCAGCTTATCCTTTATGTGTTTGGTGTTTGGGCCTTGTGAAGAAAACATTTCAATGAAGAAAAATAGATCAAGGCATGTTTTCAAAGTCAGCACTTCCACCAGAACCTTTCAATCTCCTGGTTCATTTTCTGTGCACCGTGACCCTCTTGAATGTCATCTGCTCTTTTCCAATTGTAAAGCCTTTCTGTCTCCGATCCTTCCCCTTGCAGATCTCATCTCTTCTGAGCTGTCCTTTCTTCCTTTGTGAGCCTTCCCTCCTCCTCCTTCTCCTCCGGCTGGCTCATTCGGGCTGACACCTTTTGTTAGTGTTATCAGCCAGATTAGAGGGCTAAGATTCGTGGGGGTACTGGTGCAAATTCTTCTGGGTCAACACGTTTGTTCTCAATGAGAGCGCTCTTTGATTGCTCAGTACGAGTGATGATTGATCGATAGCAACTCTGCGGTTAAGCCCGAGATCTAATTAGTGTGGGTTTAATTAGCTGAATACTGATTGAGAGGGAAATGGGGGTTTGGAGGAAGGCGGAGAAAGGAGCTGGAATTGTTTTTTTTCTTCTTGATGGACCCAAACCTTGTATTTCTTGGGGTTTTAATACATGGACTTTCAGGGCAAAACAGGGTAAAAAGCCATTAAAGTAGAAAGTCAGATGCTTGTATTTTTGGCAGGGGACCTTGGTTAGCATTGGGTTGTCCTGTGATTCATTCCAGTTCTTCAAAGTTACTCTGCCAATCCACCACGGATCTGTTCTCGTGGCTAGGAGATGCCACTGGGTTGTTTCTACCATGTTATTCCGTAGGCTTACTGCTTTCCCCTCACTCTCCAGAGGTTGTCCTTGTGTCTTTGCTGCAGGTGTTGGAATGAACATCCCTTGACCTTCTACTAAAGGCCATGATCTTGATGATTTTTATTTTTTTTAATGAAACTTTTTGGTGTAAGCTGAAACCAGCTTCCATTCTTCACTTGTAGCGGAACACACATAAAATATGTGTGCATAAAATTTAAGTGTCAAAGATATTACAGCTTAGGTCTTGGCTGTTCAAAGCAAGATAACCTGTGCTGTGGGTACATCTATTTGTGTCATTACTGAAACCCTGCCTATTTGCAAAAAAGACAAATCAGATGTTGTTTGCTTTATCGCTTTATTTAGTGCAGCTTAAAGAACGAGGTTGTTACAGAATCTTTCATTTTGCTGTTTTAACGAATGTTTGTGGACTGTATGGACTGGGTAAAGCCATTCATGCTCTATTCACACGTTCATGGCTTGGAATTCAATCCATGAATCAACTCGTATAATACAGTAGCGGCGTCTTCAGGCAACTGTGCAATTTAATAACAGCCCTCAACAAAGTAGGTTTGCGTTAGGTCTGTGCCACGGTTCATGAGAGGTTTTGCAGAGAAATCAGGCTCTGTTTATCCGTCTGTCTCATTCATTTCATGTTTTGGTGTCGGTGGGCTTAATAACATCTCAGGCTCCTGCAGGAGAGAGATGGATTTTGAAAAGGGAAGGAAGAAAGAGTGGGCAACAGCAAAACAATCTCCCCGTGTGTTTTACTTGGAGTCCCAGTGGATTAGCGATAGTAGTTTGCATTAGCAATGACAGTATAGAGATGATTACTCTTCCCCAGGGACTGGCAGGGATAGAAACGGTGCTCCATTATATTGCTCATTATTATTCACCATGCTAAGTGGCACAGTGACTGGGGAGCCAAAGGGCAGAGCTGAGCAGTGGTTTTAAGCTAATAAAGTTGTATGAAGCAGGAGATGGGATTGCTAAAACAAAAGCTTTGTTCCGAGGTGTTTGAAAGTATGTTTTAAATTTTAACTAAGTTTAAAATGTGGATTTTTTGTGTTGGCTGTGCTTAGTTTAATTGAAAAAAATGTACTTTCCCTTTCGTTAGCTTTATGAAATTGTATATAACAAACTCTAATTGCATTGTGTTAGTGGACATTTTCCTCCCTGATTCAGGTTTCTGGTCTTGTTTCTCTCCCCTTTGTATAACTGAAATGATGGAGAAGGGGCCAGTTTTGAGGATTGGGTTGCGCTAAGAAAGTTCATGATAATCCTCGCTCTGAAAGCAAATCAGTGACATTCCTACCTCAGAAAAGAGTTCCTCAGGGCTTGTCCTTCCTTTCTGTTTAGTCTTTGCATGGAAAGCAGGTTTCATGGTCTTAAGTCCATTGTTCTCTCCCTTTGTCATTGTACAGTTGTGTTGCCTCATTGTCCTCTTCATCATTTATAAATGACTAGTCATTTATAATTCGTCTCTCATGTTGCAAAACTTTACAACCAGTAGTAAATAACATCCCACTGGCATGATTTTTATTTTTTTTGTAAGTAGGCCATGTTGTGGAAAAGCAAATTGAGGTAAAATGGCAAAATCGTGAGGTCAGATGGCAAAGCAGCACCAAAGTTAGCAAGCTATGAATTTTTGCCTATCAGCAGAGAGTAGCAGCTCCGAATGGAAAGGTAGTCGGAATATCTGATGATTTATGAAACAGTAGATGAGAGAGGAGGTCCATTAAGATCATTTTTAATGATATTTTTATTTATCTAAAACTGGAATATTTCACATTGTGTTAAATCAAGGCAAAAAAGAGTTTCTCAGCAATTTTGTAATATGTATCTCAATTTAAAGCATTAAATTTTGTTACAATTGGTCTAATGTAGCGACATCATTTCAGATTTCTGTTACCCTTCATAAGGAAAGCATAATTTCCAGGACCAGGGTTGAGCTGCAACGTAACATGTAGCTTCATTCATGCCTGACCACACGACAATGTAATTTTTGCCAATATTTCACTGCCATTAGGTCCACAAAGTAGTTGATTACTTTGACACAGCTGTGCGAATGTGCTTGTGACCAGCTTAATATGTTGTGTGAAGACTGGCGATTTCCTGGACTCTTTGAAAAAGGAAAATCACCTGCCCACGCCTTACCAAAGGTACGTGGTTTGGAAGAAACTGCCCAGTTCTGTCGTTTGGTAAAACTTGTGTGTTTTCAGTAGGGCCGTATAGTTTGCTGAATGCCAGAATTTTTGTTCTCCAAGAAAGATTTCACAAGGGCTGGGGCCGTAGTCTGTCCTGTGGATCTGTGGTGCTGTGAGCTGAAGAAGACATACGTATATAGCTGAACTTCAATAATATATTCCCAGTAATAATCCACAAATAATGCATGGCTTATTTAAGGCACTGCATACCAAGCTGTAGCCAAAAAAGCGGTAAGGTTCCTGGTCCCGTGACCAGGATGTGGTTGGGTTTGCTGTGATCAACTGACCAAACACGCTTGCTGGGTTCTTTCTAGTGGGATAAAACCATTCCTATATAAGACATCCGAGACACCCCTCATCTCTCAGCTGGGTTTGGTGGGTGTGCTTGCTACTCCGTGCTCATCACCTTCCTCCACAAAAGCAGCAAGCACTTGTTGAGCGCTCTAAAGCCAGAGCAGATTTCCTAGACCCTTGGATCACGCTGAGCATCTCTTCTAAACTGTAAGAATTAAACCCTTTATGGTGTAATTACTGGGAGCTTAAATTCTCATTTGATGAAACATTTGAGATATGAAACTGTGATGTTTGCAATTTACTCTTACATCATACGTGGTGAAAAAGAGTGTGTAAGAGAGAGATATTCTTCCTGGCACAATTTTAAGGATCATGGCAGGTGATTTATAAACTGATTCAGAAATTGTTGTATTTTGTTCTCATTCTGTAAAATGCTTCCCGCCTTGTCTGGATTTTGAAGCTGCCATTGAGGTGTCTTGTCCCTCTGAACTGGAAGGAAACTGTTTAAGTTCCGTACTTTGAAATCTGTGAATATTTGCTCAATAGGCACAGGGTATTTCGAGCAAGGCAGCTCTGTTGTTCTTTGCAAAAGCTCTCAACCTCCTTGCTTATGTGATCTGTCGTCAACTGCAAAGTCTGTGGCCGTATTCCCAATCCTATCAGCAAAGCCTAATGAAGGGGCAGGATTTGATTCTTTTTCTAAGTCTCTCCGGGTTGCTGGCTTTATCCATCAACCGCAAAGCTGCGAAGGAGCCTGTTGAAGCTGTGCCAGTTCCTTTTGCCCCAAACCGCGCGGCAAGCTGCCAAAAGCTTGCAGGGAACCTCCAGGCACGCCAGCTCGATGAAAATGCAGATACGAAGCCGGTGTAATTGAGAGCGCTCGGGGTGTACTCGGGCAGATCTGGGCAGTGCTCACGCTCGGAGCGCAGATGGGTGTTTTCATCCCGGATTAGGTTTTTTTATCTGCGGAGTGTCAGAACTCACTGAGCGTTGTAGGGTCTCTTTACAAACCCCGGAGCACGGGTATGTATTTCAGAAGAACAGCCAAACTGGGGTTCTCGTATATAAAGAAGTAATACCCAGCCTAGGCGTATGTGCTTGTTGAGACCCAAATAATCCAGCTTTTGAAACACGCTTCAATCCTGTCGCTTTGCAGTAGTGGCACTGGGGTTGGCACCCTGGAAGGCAGCCTCCCTTTATTTACAAACTTGTGTAGAATCGAGGAGTTTCTATTGAAAGATAGAGCAGGCAAAGCTTGCAAATGGTGTCCTCTGCCTTTCTAAAACTGTTTCTGGAGTAATACCCTGCAGCATGTAAGAATATGAAAGTGAAATGTGTTAGCCAGTGACTGAGGTTAGAATGAGCGCCGTATATTTTGTGTTCTGTTGTAGCGTGTACGTAAAGGAAATTATTACTATATTAAATCTTTTAACTCTTAAACTTTATTCTTTGCCTGCTGCAGGTAACGGGATATATTGTTGCGGTTAAAGTCTTTATCTTGGCTTTTATAATGTACTGTGTGCCAAGCTCCAGCACGAAGAAATAAACACTTTTGATCTAACTCTGATCCATAGTGCAGTTTACACGGTAAAAAGTCTGCTGTGGTGTTAACTGCTCTCATCTTTATTCATGTCCCGGGATGATTCAGCCTGTGCCATATGAATGACCAGCTCAAGAGCCCTTTCAAAACTTGTCCAAGTTTACAGGGATGCCTAGAGCAAGCAGGGGGGTTGGTTTAGGGTCCACAGAATGGGATTGTCTTCATTCATCGGGCTTGGGGGGCAGCTGGCTTTAACAGCCTCCAGTGAATGCTGTGAGAAGGAGTTACAAGGTTATGGATCTGCCAGATTGATGCAGTCTGTAAGCCTGAAGTCCCGTGTGAACCCAGAACGGAGTGGGACCAGCAGCTCCCCTGCTACTGGGAATAGCAGCACGGCCGGTAACTGGCCCCTCTCGGAGGCGTGCTGACGGTAATTACTGCATTAAGTTCCTCGTGTTTGTTCATTCTTACTGTAAATTAAGAAAGGAAGATTAGGGACTTGTCTAACGTGTAACTTGATGAGGTTTGCAAATAGACATGCGTCTTCAAAAAGTCGTTTAGAGCAATTATTTTAGAGCAGTTCTTTGCTGATGGAGAAAAAATGCACTATTAAAAAAAAAAAGATAAGGCTGGTGCAGCAGTTATTTGCCTAATGTACTCCAGTTTATGGCTTTTTAGTCTCGAATGACAGAAACCCCCAGTTTCATATAACTATTTTTCCCTATTAGCAGTGCTTTGGAGTTGCTGGACCCGTGGCTTGGCTGCTGCAAACCTTAGAGCGAAGGTTTGGGCTCTGCTGTCAGTCCGTATTTAGATTGATTTTGCTGCCTGTGATGGAATGACTTGAGATCTTCATTTCACTTCTTCAGCATGTGTTTTTACTCTTAGAAAGGTAGCCCTTTGCCTAAGGAACCTGCATTTTCGTGAGGGACATGTGAGGCAGCAGCAACAGGACAAGGTGGCTTCCTTACAGGCAGCTCGGACCAGGGGAGATTCAAGATGTAACACGCAGTCACACCGAAGCTAATGCGATCCCTGAGAAAGAGAACGCTTCTCAGGGAGTCTTTGCAAAGAGACGATAGCAATTTATCTTCGTGTCAGTGAAATGACATAGAAATATAGATTGTTTTATTTGCTTCCCTTCCCAGGGAGGCTGCCCACTCCTCTTTAATTCACTTTGGCTGCGTCCCCCAAGGGTCGATACCTTTCAGACTCCAAAACCAACCCTCTGCTGCTTTGGGGCTAAGCAGTCATCGCTCTTGGAGGTCTGCACAAAAGCAGAATGTACTCGTGAGCTTCCAGGGATCCCTGAACAGGGATCTGAATACGTCTGAACGGTTTGCAAAGGAATCAGGGATCCCCGAGCAGGGATCTGAACGTGTCTGAACAGGGATCCCTGATTCCTTTGCAAACCATTGAGACATGTTTTGTGATGACTCCTTGCCCTCAAAAGGAGACCCGAAATCCTCTCTGTAGAGCCACGAGTGGCTGTGGCTTTCTGTGAGAGGCTGCTAGCTTGCTTTTTCCTTCTTTTAGGTCTTGCAGAGGGACAGAAGAAATCTTGAAGGATGAGTTTGAAGGAACTAATGACTCTGTGCCCTTAACGATCAGCCTGGTGTCTGTTCTGTTGTTTTAACTCTGCCTGTTTTTGTTTGTAAAATACTCTGGGGCTGAGCACCAGCAGTTAAACCTCAGTTTTTCTTTCTTCAAGAAGAAGAGAAGCCCTGTTTGCAGTGCCCATCAGCTGGCTGTACTGTGGTGTTCCCACAGGGCTTCATAGTCTTGTTGCCATTAGGCTTACGTTGAGGTGGAGAAGGAAACGAAAGCTGGTCATTTTGAATGCAGAACCAGAGAAAAGTCTCTGCTTTCATAGGGAATTCCATGAAAATCTGGGAGAAAAGGATCTGATTCTTCCAGATGACTTTGTAAGTGGCGGAGGTGGATGCTTCTGGCTCCCTGCCACCCAGCTGGGTGTCTGCTAGGACACGTCACAGGAGACTTCTAATTTTCCTAAACGGGTTTTTAAACCAAAGTAAGAGGCACACATTTGCACCTTTGACAGGTGATTGAAGAAGTGACAAAAGACTTCAGCTGCTCAACTTTTGTAGTCTTTTTTACAGCAGGAGAGGGACTCGAGCCCTGAACTGCTCTCCTTGTCCTCAAAAGGCAGCTGGGAAATGTAGCCAAGACCTTTGGCTGCACAAGAGGCTTCTTGCTTTGCACGCTGTACCTTGTATTCCTGCGAGTATACTGCAGATCTCATCCCTTGTGTCCCTCTGTCCAACAGGTTCTCATTTAATCCCTGTGGTGTCCCGTCCTGGGCCTGTGGTGTCTGCACATCACAGGAGGAGGACACTGGATTGCGATGTCCAGAAATGTTGGATGGCCACTGCAAATGTGGGGACTGCACAGGAGGTTATTTCTGCTTGTGTAGAAGATCCAGTGTTTGGGATCCAAGGATTTCCGATTGTATAGTGCCAAGAGCATAGTTTTGGTTTTTTTTTTCCTTAATAAAAATGCAATGTTAGCCTACGATCCACATATCATCATGGTGGGATTCTGGAAAGCTGCTTGCCCTGTGCATGTGCCACCAAGAAGGCGATGGCTTCTCTTTAAGCCCTGGCACATTAAGATGCCAAGAGCTCAAAAGGGGCCTAAAGAAAAGATTGATTTGGGGGAAAACTTTGCATGGCTCTTCCTTCTGTAGAGAAGCATGCAATCAAAAGTTTAAGTCAAAGCTAAAGTGCTTAACAGGGGTGTCCAGAGAGGGGAGGCTTTTTGCAGAGACTTCTGCTGCACTCAGTGCCAGTACCTCTTCTCCGTGGCTTCCAGTCTGTTGTTTTTACAGGTAATTTGTTCTTTGTCCTTCCGTCTGAATCGAAATTGTAACCTGCCGGTACCGTGTTGCTCCGGTTCAGTGTTCGTGGCGATTTGTGTTGACTTGGTCCGAGCTAACGAGAGGTGTCTGAGCTGCAGCAGAACCCAGGTGACCTTCCCTGCCGTCCCACCATGTTCTGTGGCATCTCACACCAGCTCACGTTACATTTTGTTGGTAATTAAACCAGAATTTTGAGATTCTGATTGTCGCTTTTCTCATTTAGCACCCTCCACCCTCCCCTAAATGGCTCCGTTTGCCAGGTTGCTTGTCTAGAAGTGCCTATCAGTGGGACTGCTGCTGCTGCCACATATCGTAGAAACATCTTCGGGTGTTTTACAGACACGGATTAAAATCCTGTTTGAAAACTTACATGCAAGGCCACACTACCAGAGGTGTAGGACACCAGGCAGAATTTGAATCCATGGCTGTGAAAGCAAAGCCTTACTCAGTTAAGCTGCTGCGACAGCAGTTTCTACCTGGGATCGTGTCCCGTGGTTAAGTGCGGTGATTTGGAAGCTGCTTTCCTGCATTAGCCGATTCCTACAGCCTTCACATGAGTGCTGCGTTGTGGTTTTCTTCACACAAACAGGCCTGAATTGAACATCTCGTCGTGTTACGGGATGTTATTGGCGAGTTTTAAAGATGTACACGGTTTTAAATGGCAGATTCATCAGTCTAACAACATGATATCAGAAGAGGAGATGAGAAAAAAATATTAGCCGGGTTGTTGATGAAACAATGGGAGATAAGGTGTACAGCAATGTATCTATTGAACAAAAGCAATCGAAAATGAACTGTATTATTTCTCACTCACTTGTTCTGTCAGTGATTGAGGCATTTCAGAGCACAACCAGGAAAATAATAGGTTGCTTTCACAATGGTAGAAGTTTAACAAATGCTCAAAATCATTCATCCAACATCATTGCTGTCATCGGTGAGAGCTTTAGTGTGTGCTATTGATGCCTTGCTTCATTCGTATTGCTGCTTCCTTTTCAGATTCAATCTCCCTGCAATGGAGGACTGAACATTTCAATTTGCTACCTGTGGAGTCGTATTGAAATGCTCGGGCTAAAATGAGAGAGATGATTTTGGGTGAGGCTGAAAGCAGAGGCTTTGTGGAAGGCATTCCGCACAAATCCTCTGACAGGACCTGCTTTCAGTAGTGCATCTCCTAGCGTGACACAAAGCCAGCGGAGGGTGTTTGTAAGTAAAATATTCTCAGTGGCTATTGATAAGCACTTTTGCATTGTGTGGATGCCTAAACCCGTGTTATCCTGACATTCCCTTTAAACCGTAAAGTTTGATTTCATGCTCCTTCTGCTCGGCAGAACTTTGTCTTTGGACTTGGTACACATGAAGGAGCTCAGTGTAAGCTGTTCATTCAGCGCCTGTTACACGAAATCTCGAGGTTCGTCCAAAAGCTAGAAACAGTGAGTAGCCTCTTAAACACTTGCTAATGATCCTGTGAGTTTACAGCTCAGCTGGTTAGTCCGCTGGCATTTAAAAGGGGGCAACCTCTTTCTGAGGTGGCTTCTGTCTGAAGTCGTGTGTTTTGAAAGGTTCGTTGTTCCAGTTTTACGGATGGAAAAGCAGAGGTGTGGGAGAAGCACTAAGTAACCTGGCACAGCAAGAAGCGAACTTCTCATCTCCTGGTCCCTGCTCCCTGTCTCTGACCTCTGCAGACCCTCTCTGTTGCGGTGTGTCTGAAGGCTTCTTGAGACTTTGAAAACAATCAGAGCAATAAAAGAAATAATGTGCTGGTTTATAGAGTGCGTGAGGGGGAATACAGTCCATTACCCAATTCTTTGTCCAAGAGATGACCTTTCTATTTAGCTCTGAATGTAATGCCGTTAACGTTAGGATCGTTTTCTCTGCCATATGTCCTCTGGGCTCTGCCTCTTAATTTCTCGTGCGCTTGTAGGACGCGTAACACAGAACACAGAAGCAAGTTTTCTTTCAAAATGGGACTATTTGACGTGGAGGGTGGAATGAATTGGAAAGTGCTGCCATCCATGTGATGCTGCTGCAAGTCCTCGGGGCAGTGTTGCCCTAAGTAAGGGCAACAGCAACAATCGAGAAGCAAAAAAAAAAAAAAAAAGATGAGGCTAAGAAGAAGTGAATGAATCACCTTGATACCATCTTTCCCCAGACTGTTGGGACAATATTTCTTCAGCCATTTCTGCTCTGATCACCATGCAAAAACTCCAGTTGCCTTCAGAAAAATATATTAAAAGCAGAAACTCAGCGTTTGTACGGCATGTGCAGTGGAAGTGCAACGTTCCCAGATATTGTAGGGTGCACATACATATTTTAGCCCAGCCCATCCTAAAGTGGGCTAAAATTAACTGCTAACGGTGGCCGTAGAACAGACCCCATTAGCTGCCTAATACTTAGGCTCACCTTCAACCTGGATTCAGTCCAGGATCCTAGAGATTAAAGGCTTGGTGTGTTAAAAGCCCATTCATTATCAAGCTGAGGTACAGCCAGTTCTTCAAGGCTTGGGTCTTAATCATCAGCAGCATAATTTGGCCCGTTACAAACAGTAAACACACAAGCCAGCATGTGCAGTCCTCTTCAGGGTTCATTTCTATTCAGAAATGTCATCAATTAGTTAAACAAATGAAGCTTGCTTGTATTTGTCAGGAAATAAGAGCATAACGTCGTCTCTTTGAACACAAGTTTCTTCTACCTTGATCTCCATGGACCTGTGAGACGAATATTTCAGATTGCTAGAAACGTTTTCTCTTTTTTTCTTCCTGTTCTCATTTATATTTTGTATTCCTGTGGCTCGTTGCGCACAAATCAATATAATAGCTACTTGGTTCTGATTTAAAACTTTTAGCTTTGAACACAGGCATTAAGTTATCTTGGAGAAGCTGCTTGAGTCTTGGTAATTCGTAGGCTTGTTGCTAATATTTAGCAGGTACAATTTGTACTTTAACACTTTGCACTTAACTTGCTTTACCTTCTTCCAGTGATCTTTCTTAGTGTCTCCTTCCTGGGCTTTCGTGCTCCTCGATAACGTGGCCCAAGATGTCACTCATCCGGTAGCCTCGCAGCATTTGCTCCATCCTGGATGAGACCAGGGGGCTTTTCTATGGTTTTCTCTGTCCAGGAGTCATCGGCAGCAGATAGTTCATAGGAAGGTTTGTGCTCCCTTCTGCAGAATGTGAGCACTCGGGCTTTCTTCTCTGTCCTTGCCCTGGGGCTCTGGGCAGCATCCTGGGGAATGGTGCCCAGTCCTTTGCACCAGAGCAGCCAGGAGTGGGGCTGCCAGCAGGGCCCTGGCCATTCCTCTTCAGCTAACTGATGTTTGTGTTTGCCCTAAAATCCTGCTCTTTAATTCCTCTTCCTTCCAGCTCAAGGGTGATCCCTGTAAGTCCCGCTCTTGTACCCATCACAGATGCTGGGGTGTGACTGCAGTACTTCAGCTTTCAGGTAGACCAAGGGGTGTCAACAGGCTCCCCCTACCCCTGGTCTCAGAGGAATTAATCCCCATCACCATCATCGTTAGGGCCCGATCTGAGCCCGGCTTGCTCCTTCCACAGCACAATCAGCTGATCCAGGGAACAGAGATACAGCAGCTGCATGTAAAGGTGCTGTGACAAAAAGAAGCTGTCATCCGAACAGCCGCAACAAAAATGGTGATAACCTTTTGTTTCCTATCACAACAAAAGCAGTGCACTAGAATAATCTCATCAGTTGAAGGAGAAAAATTATGGACTTTCCTGTGATATATTATCTGTAGATTGCTTGCCTCATCTGTTATAAGTCAATATTTTGCCCACTTGCTGTGGAAGTCTTGCAGAACATGGACATTTAATTCTGAAGCTGTTTCCATTGGCATTTCTTTAATAAACTCTCATAATTTATAGACTATGTTTTACATCTTCTCCTCATGCCCCCAGAGTTTGTTCTAGCCAGCTATGAAGAAATGAGATATTGAGTTGTTACTCTTCGTGATTAAGTCAATAAAATCCATTTGTCTTGTTAAGTGAGTAGCTCCGTTCGGTGTACTGCGCAATCCCAGACCCTACATTTTGGGGTGAAAAACAATATCCGAGGCAATGATTAATTATTTGAAAATCGGAGCTGACCATCCAGGACTTCAGCTCAGCTGAGCTTGCTTCTGGCTGTGGCTGTACTGTGTTGGTAAGGCAGTGCAGTGCAGTCAGCACGACAGCTTTCGCCGCAGTTTCAAGGTGATGATCTGTAATTATTAGATGATGATTGCTCTGATCACCGAAGAACATTTTGTTATTTTTAGATGACGGAACTTATCTCTTTTTTTTTTTTAAATAAAAACATTGCATCACGGTGAAAGTTACGTGGTGGAAAAAGAAACTTGATGAATGAAAGGGTATTTGTGGTTTGGTTAGCACAATGTTTTTCCTAAGAAGCAGCCTGAGTTCTGCTTCTTCATATCAAATGGTCACACTCCTCTAGCACAAAGCCCCTGGCTCTTCTGTTCTTATTTTGAATTTCGGTGACATTTTGGTTTGGAAGTGTCGGAGCCCAACAGTGAGCTGTACTTGAAGCATTTTGGGATCCTGCTCTGCAACCTCACCCAGCCGTTCCCATGAGGACTGAATTCAAGCTGCAGAGAGAAAACTATCCAAATGACAAAACCCCGTTGTGCATTAGTACTGTGCTTCCAAAGTCTCCCTGTCCTTTCCTAAGGTCGTATTAGATTCCTGTTGTTCTTTTCTCCATAACTTCTTTAGCTTCCTTAGATTCCTGTTGTTCTTTTCTCCATAACTTCTTTAGCTTAGGTGACACCTGCAGAAGGAGCAGCTCTTCCAAGCTCAACGGCAGCAACCAGTGAGTCCTCTGAGGTGGACTTTTGGGGTATGAGCTGCTATGGGACTTCTGTAATATAGATCAGAATCTGTACATAGAGTTTCCTGAATATCACCTGTGTTGTTTTGGGCTATGACTAAAAATAAGCGTTACATTCTCAGATTAGATACGTTGACTTTTCAGATCACCGAACCTGGGGGAATAGAAGGTGAGGAGTTTTCAGGAGAGTTCTGGTAGCTGTTCAGGCCAGCCATATCGTGGAGAGCCCTGCATTAGGATTTTTGCAGTCTTCTGTCCTAAAAAAAAAAAGCAAAAATTCAACGTAATAAGGGAAATGTTGGATAATGGGCACTGCTGTCCATCTGAAAGAACTGAAAGCGAATCTGATCAGGGTTTGGCCTATGTGCACTCCCTGTCCCTTTCCACAAAATGTTACGGTAATTTGGGTTAATTTTGAATGAGCGTGAGACCCACGCTTCTCTGAGAATCAGCATTTACTTAAAATACGGTGAATGGGAGAGGAGGATGGATTTAGAGGAACCTGGGGGAAATCAGGGCACACGTCTCACTTTGGGACCCCCAGCCACTCCACCATGGAGTGGGACATCCCACCTGCCCGGCCTGCAGAGCTTTTCCAATTCAGTTCATAGTTTTCCAATGCTCGAACTCATTTGGAAGACGAGGACAGAAGCATCCAGTGCCAAACGTGTAATTCCCCAGGGAACAAATGAGGAGCACCTGTTATTTTCAAGAGAAATAAATCAATCAAGGAGTGAATCCAATCATAACTCAGAATGCCTTGCCGTCGCTTCTTCCCATGCTTTCTGCAGGCTTTGGCTTGCAAGTGGGTCCAATTCAGGGGAAAACAGGGGACGTGGAGGATGAGCCGTGCTGCAGCCCATTCTCACCATCACAGCACATCGTAGCCCCGTGATGGGGTGCAGGCAGGTTGCACACCTTGCATCCTGATGAAGAGAGGCATCCTCACTTTGTGCCTTTTTACTGTATCACCTCGCAGTTTGCTGCTTCCCTCAGCTCGCAGGAGCTTATTATAACCCAGCTTTACAATATGACCTAGGCCAGGCTTTTTATTTTTATTTTCACCTGCTGCGATTCTCAAATTACACCTTTAAGGGCCACTGTCAAGGGTGATGGTTCCAAATTTAATCTAGCTTAATATTAAGTGTTTGTCTATTAACTCTCTTCTTGATCCTGAAAAGCTATTAGGCTCCCTCAGGAGAGGAGTGGAATAGTATTAAAATCCAGCCTCTCCAAAGATCCCTGTCGCTGTTAATTCCTACTCCAGGCCTTTGTTTTTGGCTTGTTTGAAATCAGTAACTCCCAGAGATTTGCTCAGTTATCTGTGTGTTGGGTTCACCATGAGCAACCATTGCTAAATAACTCAGGCTGCAACGGGAGCCTCCAACTTTGAACCTACAGTTAAGGGAAGTCTCCTCCTGTTTGCACACACTGTCAATGAAATTTGGTAGAAACACTTTCCTTCATCATCTCAAGTTTCCCACCTTTTCTTGAGCCTTGCTTTCAAGCTTTTTTTTTTTTTTTTTTTTAATTAATTGCATTTTAAATAAAAGTGGTGTTTTCAGTTCTCTCCTGTTAAGAGCAAAGTGTTCCTGTCTCGGTATGGATCAGACTTGGTGCAGTCCCCTCCCAAAAGCAACGCATCGCTCCTGCTGCAGTGTCTGATCTGCGCTGGGGTGGCAAGGAGGAGGTCAGCTAAGCCTGTAAGGATTAACCAGGCTAATCTAAGGCTTTCTTCTCAGCCATTGCATCATGACTTTAAGACACAAGGTCATATGTGCACGCTCAATTCTCTTCTATTGATCCATCCCTGTATGCAAACTTCAAGTTTTATATTAATTGCCACATTGACCTCATTTCCCATTCCTTCCTGTATCCATGTACAGCACAGCAGATACTTCCAGCACTTCTGGGTGCCCCTCTAATAGCTTTTAAATATACATTAATTCTGCTGTTGGCCAGGCAGTGTGTGTGTTTCGGAGGCTTGGTGGTAGCTGTGCAAAGAGAACAGTGGAAAGGAGGTTGTGGAGGGGCTGGAGACATTTTTGATTTATTAGTCTGTAGCAGCAGATTCCTTTGAGTCTCGGGGAAGCAAAAAGCTGTCTGTTAAGGGAACAGCGTCCCAGCTTTACTAAAAAGTTTTTATTCAGTTTTGAGCACTGCCAAAAGCATCATGCTTGGTTGCCAGTAGCAGCAAGGATGTACCTCCTGGTGAGTTACTGCTAGATCTGTTCTGCTTTCTGCATGGTGTTACAGCTCTCAAGCAAAAACAGCATGGGAAGACCTGCTCTCAGTTGCATCACAATAGTAAAAAGCATAATTTTGGCTGTTAAGTATGATTATTTGACATGAGCCAGTACTGACACTGCAGAATGGGAAGAGTTACTGAAGACAGAAGTCCTCAAAAACTTCTTTTAACTTCGGAATCTCTTTCAGCGCCTTATGGGGTAAATTCCCAAATCCCCTCTGGATTATAGTTGCTTCAGAGCTGTAATATTTTGGGATGGCATTGTTTTGCAGTGCATTTGCAAGTGCTGATTCACAGAGCAATAAACCCCCAGGACTTTGATTTTAATCTCTGAAAACAAATTGGCATATGAGAAATGGATTTCACCTTGCAATGATTAGCTCTTAGCAAACGCACGCTGTCTTTCCAGAGACATTTAGAGTCAAACTGCATCTACAGAGACAATTCATCTTTCTTCCCATTGAAACTGCAGTGCTGAAATTCCGTTGTAAATCAATAAAAAAAGTTAGTCGTTTTGCTTTAGTTGAAGATTTTACATCAGATTACATTTTTAGCCTCTAGTCCTGTCTACTTACTGTGTAATCATCATAGTTTTTAGCTAGTTTAACCAGTGGTAGGTGGCACAGCGGCATCTGTTAAGGTGTGATAATTCAGTGCTTGCTCTGGCTACAGAAACTACGAAAGCCAGAGGTGAAGAAAGCAGATTAGATTATCCAGCCAGCACAATATTGCTGTTTGTTTTGTGTATTATGATAATGAGTCAGTACTTCAACCGCGACCAGGACCCAGCGGTGCATAGACAGAATAAAAGAGGACTTGATGTAACTAAACATGGCAAGCAAGGGATGAGAGAAGAGAAGGATAATTACTCCCATTTTACAGATGGGGAATGAAGGCCTGGGAAGATTAAGAGAGAGATCATGTAGAGCTGTGGACCCCTCTGGCCTTGATATAGCAAATGGCTTCAGCATCTGCTGATCTTTAATTACGGGAGTAGCCCTGGTGCTTCAGGATGAAAGCAGGAGTTGAACCAAAGTTTCTCAAGTCCCTGTTCTTCTCTTTAAGCATAAACCCATCCTCTGACGCAAGGAATAGTTTTTATGCCATGTTCTCTGCCGTTCTGTACAGCTTCGGTAATGTGTTTGGTGGAAGCAATCAAATTATTTTGTAAAAGCGATGCTTATTTCAAAAGGGAGAGAGCACTACTGTAAAAGCTGCATTTAGGTAGTTCTGTGTTCTTATTGCTAGTCTGCTTTTTAAGAAGTCTTCCCAGTTCTGCTTTTGTTGGTAAAAAAAAAAACAGTGCGGTAAACAGAGATGGTAGCTGCCGGACTATTTAACACATTTGGGGGTTCTGGAGTCAGAGGGAAGGGGGAAATCTGTGAACTATCAAAATGTTGCTGGCTTTTTATGTCCTGATCAATGTAGGATCTCTCAGCACATCACAATGCAAAATGGTGCATAATATCGCGGTCCTAAATTGTCCCAAATTGTGCCCCAAATTGTGGCATTTTTAAGCCAAGCTGGCTTTCTATAAATAATGGCTTTGCCACGTAAACTGTCTCATTGATTGGATTACATCTGTATGTCATAGCAAGAAAAATGAATTTGTGTCAGGCTGAATTACAGGTTTACATATATTATTTAAGCGTTGCTCTTTACCTCTCCCCCTGTCAATCACCATCTACTTCCAGATTGCTTTTTTTACAAAAATAGTTCTCGAAGTCCAAGGTTGTTTTCTTCTCAAGCAGCAGCTTTAAACCAAATGTTATTTTAGCAATGACATTAACAATAATTAAAAATAAGGTGTTTATGAATGCACCTGTTACCATTTCACAACAAAGATGTCCAGTGCACACTGAGGGGTCCAAGAGCCTAAAGCAACCTACTTTGGTGGCTTATAGGGAACAAATCCTTAACGGTCCTTACGTTTGCTAATCAGCTGTTTTTCTGCAAGAACACCACTGTTGTCCTTCATTCTGCTGAGCCTTTTGCTGTAGGATTATGGAGAAAAATAAAATAAAAATAGCAGCACACAAATGCAACTGGAACTGGAAATAAAGGGTTGGAAATGCAGAGCTGGAAATCAAAGCTCCTACCAGTGGCCCTCCACAACTTGGACCACATATTGAGAGCTTCTTTCTCATTTCTGCAATTTTATGAGATCCCCAAATAGCCCGTTCTGAATGTACTATGAAGTACCGCTTGTCTGGTTCATCAGCGGAGCCATGCTGAGTGGGAATGAGCTGGAGTAAAAGTCAATACTTATAACTTTTTCATCAAACCTTTAAACGTTACATTAAAAATGTATTGGTTTAGGTTCAGGGAGGGGAGGCTGCAGAGAGTGCAAAGCTTCAGTAAGTCTTCAGATAACAGTTTGCAGACCTTGCTGAAAGGGGAAACAATCCATTCATTTTTGCACAAAAGTTATCAGCCTCAGCTTTGCTCCTATAGGGATCCAGTACGTGTGCTCGCATGCAGGTCAATGGAGTGTGTGCATGTGGGGGTATACGAGCATTAGGTATTCTTTCCCTTTATCTTAGGTTGAGTTTACAAGATTTCTCCCAAATGAATCTCAACAACCGAGGGACATGGGAAGACCTGTGATGCTGTTATTGTGTGATTCACCTTGCATAATAAGGTGAAAAGGAAGGAGAAGTTGCATTTTTATTCTGCAAAAAATATTCTATATTCCTGAAACCTAAACCTTGCTCCCAAGACTGATGTCTTTCATTTCATAGTAACAGCTCTGAGTTTTGCCATTTTGTTCCTTTTGAAACTCGGTTTCTCAGTGAGGGTCACCACCAGGCTGTTCCTCGCTTAGATATACCACTTTGGGGAAAGTCACGTCTGGGTATTAGCAGAGGTTTGGCAGCTCCTGTGTGGGATGGAAATGCAGCCCCATCCTAAATCTTGCTCATGCCCTCGCAAGAGATGAGAGGATGGAGGATGCGAGATGGCAGTGTTCGTCAGCCCGCTGCGACAGCACTTTCCGTCAGGTGGGCTCTTGCTAACGTTGTGGCCATGTAGGAATTTGTTGTGCCGGCTTCACTGAGGGAATCACCGCTCCGGCAGATGAGATTTACCTCTGACGAGATGAGAATGAACAGCAAGGAAGAGACTTTTGCCACCTGCTTCTTGTGCTGTGACCAAAAGATTCTCCAGGAGGAGTTAAAGATAACATGTTTCTGAGAGTAGCTCTCAAGGATAACATACATAACCCTTTGTCAGACCAGCAAGCAAGAGAATATCTGTGTCTGTCATGACTAAAACCCCACCCCACCACTGTATTTTTTTTTAGAAGAGCAATATGGAGGAGAAGTAAAAACAATATTGAAGCCTGAAGTGCTGCAGCAGGATGGGGTACAGCCAGTGGTGTCTCCCCTAAGGCTGCCAGCGAGGCCTAACCGGGCCTGCCCATCAGCTGGGACGCAAGGAGCAGATCGCTCCCTCTGAACCTTGCCAAATACTTGCTGCTCTTTAGCATTTACAAATACTTCAATGTTAGGGACTCTTTCTAATCAGAAATGCTGGCAAAATTCATTTTTTTAAGCTAAAAAGCCTATTATAGTTGGAGCAAGGTCATTGTGTGAACACGCTGCCTGAACTCCAGTGCTGGCCTGCTCTTTAGTTTTGCCTGTAGTTTCAGCGGCGTGCGTTTGTGTTTGCTCAGCTAACACAAATTACAATCTTTTGCGGTGGATCGCGAAACCGTAGTACTTCATTTTACAACGTATTTGCAGAGGGTGAAATTGCTTGTATGGACTTGTGTAAAAGTGCTGAGGAGTTTTTGCAGGCAAAAAGTCTTAAATGGACTGTCCACTTTCCTTGTTCGGTTTCACAAAAAACAAAACCAAACGTAGTAAATGACTGAGTTAAATTCAGTTTTAGTTTGATTTTATAACCAGAAAGAGCAAGTCAATATTTGTGAAACAGAGGGGAATAATCTTTTTGGACGAATTTTTCCATCTTATAAGTGTTTTATTGTGAAGCCAGTGTTTTATTGTGAAGCCAGAGCTGAATCTAGTGAAAAGTTGTAAGCTTTGACATTCCCGTCCCCTCCCTTCAATTTAATACCTGTGAATAATCCTGGGTAGCCCACTACAATTGTTAATTACCCCTGCATAAACTACTTAGACTATTTTGCCTGCCCAGTGCCAGACCTACAGTGCCACTGCTCTCATGTGCCACATCCCCATCCCCAAACGCAGAAGTGAGAGAAAAAGTTAATTTATTCTGTAACGCAAAACACCATATTTTCTTAAATAACTCTGTAGAAAGGTGCTTGTAATATGTGGAAATGTGATGTTATCACTTCTGCTTTGAATGAGAGTATTAAGTATTGAATGAAAGGTGTTTATAAATGAGAATCCTTGCTTCGTTAATAGGCACTCAGGTGATAACGCAGTGATGGTTGGGACTAAGAAAACGTAAAGTGGTTGGGTCCATGGTCCTTTTCTGACCTGGTTTAGCAACACAATGGTTGGACTAAATATCTGTCTGGGGAAGGACAAATGTTGATTCTCACGATTTTGGCCTGTTTTTTTTTTTTTTCTTTTCTTTTCCTTGTGTGTGGGAGGGGTTGTTTTGGTTTGGTTTGTTTTTGTTTGTTTATATTTTGTTTTCTTTTTGTTTGTTTTTTATTTGTTTTAAGAAACAAAATAATAAATAGGGCTGGGAAATTATTACATTTTATACTCTGGCATTTAACTGGTGGCTACAATGGGAGTTTTTTACTGCTGTTTGCATACACAGACTATTCTCTGTCATTAATGGTCCAGTTAATAAGTCTCATTGCTTAAAATGAGTAGACTCGGTTACAATCAGCCCTTAATTATTAAAATTTTTTTATTTTTCCTCCAGTGATATAACAGTGTTTTGGTGTGTTTTTACCCCATGGCACAAAAAAAGATGCATGAGAACTCTGCTATTTGAAAGCTGTAAAAATAGCCTGGGAGTGGAGTGAATTTTAGTTTTCAAGAAGAGCAGCTGCAGTGCAGGTGCACGTATGTAACAGGAGAAACTGTACGTGTGTCTGTGTGTGTATTTTGGTAGCTTAGGATCGTTATCTTCAAGTGAAAGCGGTCTGACCCTCAGGTCAGTCCCTATCGTGCTGCACTGACGGCCCAAGGGTACAACTGCCAGCGCAAAAAGGAGGCTTTTTCCTCCTTCCACCAAGGGGGGTTTGTGCTCCTTCACTAAGTACGGCCCTGAGATGCTGGAAAATGAGATATTGAAATCTAGTTCCATCTGATCTTGGAAACTGCCAAAGTTAACAACTTTCAAAACCTAAAAATAAGAAAGGGCCATTTTGCAAACCCCATAATTGACATTCTGTCAGGGCTTGCATTTTATTTCATTTCTGTGAATTCAATATATGGATTTTTATCCAAACCATTTACCAAGTGCTGGTGACTCTCTCCCTTTGGCTGATCGAAGATGAGCTTGTGGGGAAGGGGGGGGAAGAAGGGCGATATTTTTATTTATTCACTTTTGTGTTTTGTGAACTGAACTGTGGCCCCAGGATGACTCCCATCAGCTGCTCAGACAGCACTTGAAACCCTTCCCCAACTCCCCATCTATCCTTACAGGTCACTTAAAGGTTTCCAAAGAAAGAAGAGACTGAAATGACTTTCATCTTCTGTGGTCATTACTGTGTTACTTGTGAGGAGGGCATTTTATAGATTGGATCTTCCAGAAGGATTAAACAAGAACTGGCACATTTAAAATGAGATCTTTGGATGGACTGTACTTGATAATAATTTACTGGCCTTTCTGCCTATGTGTGCAATTGATACTCTCCGTGCACAGTTCTGACTTTATCTGAAGGTACAGGTATCTTAAGTTCATTTTGACTACAGGGGTGGAAACATGAGAAACAAAGTTAAGGAAGGGTGTTTTATTTTTCCTCTCTCTTTTTTGGTCATACCCCAAAACTGATTAACAGCATCCTGACCCACGACAAGAGCACGAAAATCTTCTTGAAGCACACTGGGAATTCTTTTTAATTGACTTGAAGTCATTCCTGAGCGGTAGGAACCTCACCAATGTCTCATTTATTTAACATCACTGGGATCATTCCTTGGCTTGCATCAGCCTCTGGGGTCTGCTTAGTACCTGGATCCATCCGCCAGCTTCCTGCTTGGCAGCAATGTGCAGTTTCTGTCCTGTGGCAATGAAATTACCAAATCTTTATTGTTTTTAATCGTTCTGTGACCACAGTAATGCAGACATACTTTTGTATTTCCCCAGTTGTTAATGCCATGCTGTCTTTTAAGATATCCAGAAAAGGAGAGGGATGATGACCTGCAAATAGGAGCTCAGCTTATTTGGAAATGTCAGTGGTTTGTTCATAATATTGTATGTGGCTGCATTCAGATTGAGTTGTAGAAAGCTATTGTTTTACTTAACATCACTTTGTAACTTAGAATTCATGGTAACGGAAAGGCTTAGAAAATAATAATAAAATTATCATCTTTTTCTTTGACCTGCCATCAAGAGTGGGTTTTGAACAATATATAGTCAAAGCTCAGCCTGGTTCAGAAGCCACAGTAGCTCTAGTGGTGGTCTGAGCAGAAAAGAGTTTAAATGCGAAGAATTCATGTATAGTTTATTTTCTTTAGAAAAATCATTACTAGCTCTTCCCTGGAATGAAACAGTGATGAAGAGAGCAGTATCTGCTAACTCAGTAGTTCTTCTCCATTACTTAAACTTATCATATCTGAAAAGAAAAAATTAAAAAAAAAAAAAAAAAGGAAAGAAATCAATTCCAGCAATCCTTAGCCACGTAAAAACAGCGCTTATCTGTGTGAGCCTAATGGAATTTGCCTTGTCTGTTTGAAAGCATGTGAATCTTGGGGGGCCAAATATAATTTCTTTCTCCTGTTAGACTTGCAGATGCTGCTGTGGGATAGAGAGTTTTATCTGCTAAATGAGCATGATAAAAATTGCTCACCAAATTGTTCCAATCGAAGCAGCTTTTCAAAAATTATTTAATGGTACGGACAAACCCAACTGGATGGCCATTCCGCAGCTGAAAAGAAGGAAGGTTTCGTTTTGTTTTAGTGGCTGAAGGAAGTAGAGCAGGGCAAAGAACTAGCATGGCTGTATTAGATCCAGGGGGAAAAATAAGCACCAAAACAAAGCAACAAAAATGCATTTGGCCACGACATATTTTGGATGGATCAGGGTTAACGTGGGAATCAGTAGTGCCAACAAGGCCAGCCCAGAGATTAAACAGGACAAAATAAGAACAGGTTACAATGCATGTGATGTATTGCACGGAGAGGAGAACTGCTGAGTTTTGAGCTGTGGTTTTGCGAGATAACTGGTCGAGGTTTGTGTTTGTATTTTAAGTTGGTTGCCTGGGTTTAAGGAGTACGCATAAGCCATTATGGGGATTGTGAGCTCTGAGGGCAAACTTTGGTAGGTATGAAAGTGAGAGATGGCCAGTCCCCCTATCTGAACATCATCGGAGCTAGTAGGTCTGGGCTTTGGGTCATTCCTTGGCATTATGGAAATAAATACAACCATGTGAGTAACGTAGGAAATAAAGCATCTTGTCTCTCTGTTGCCACTGCATGCTCACTTTCTTTTTGACAAAGACACTGCTTCCAAGCACAGAGAACACGTCTGTGGCAGGCACAGATGTACACATATTTGTGTACACACATTTCTTCCAGACTTTCCCTTCCTTCCTTTCTTTCTTTCTTTTTTCTTTCTTTCTAATCCCAAACGTTCAGCAGGATACTGGGGCACCTAATTGCATTTTATTTTTCGCTGGCTGCTGTTCTTATCACAGCAGCACAAAGCTCTGCAAGTTCAGTCAATACTTGTGTATTCACAGGAGGTGATCAATAAAAAAATTAAAATGGAGTCATGGTAATTAGGCTAAAGCTGCCGCTTATGAGTTTTCAATAATTACTTTAGCTTCCTCCTTTTCTAACGTCTCAAGAAAATGGTGTCTGATTGAAGGAGGGGATCTTGCTTGACTGAGGACATGTCAAAATTCGACAAAGCCAAGCAGGAAGGCAAATTACCGCTTTTTGTTTTAGCACATGAAGGGGGCTTCACATGGAGGCAGGGAAAGAATAGCCTTGATTTTCGCGTGGCGCCAGCTAGCAGCTGTGGCATTCTCTCTTACCTGGTTGTCGTCGTTTTCCTGCCCTGCAACATTAGCTCCCCTGGCAGGAACCCAGGGGCTCTCGCATCCCTTGGAAGAGCTCTGGGGAGAGGTGCCATCTGGAGGAACAGAGAAAGTTTGGAGGAATGTGCTGCTCGACTCTCTTGGCTTTGTCACAGCCCTGTGTTTCTGAGACCGCTTATTTCCTACGGGTGTATTTTGAAATCCAGAAGTGAAGGAGGGGGAATGGCACATTCGTTGAACCGATAAGGAAGAAGGCTGTGGATGGCTCGAAGACCATGCTGTGCTCACATTAACCTCGTTATTAAGGGAGAAGAAGATCCCTCAAGTCCTGCTATGGCTGTATTTAGACCTGACGCCTTCTTATGGTAAAAGTGGCCCAAACTAAACATACTGTGTGTATGTAAGAACGGGTTTGCAGAAGGGAAAGTCCTTTCATGCAAATGAAAGACATCTCAGAGCATCATGCTGATCTCCTGAGAAAGATCTCTTTCATCTTCGGTGAAGCACTGGGGAGGCTTTGTATCCACACTGGCTTGACTGTGCTATAGGTAGCCAAATAATGAGCATCTTCACGTGGTGAGAGACCTGGGATCCTCGACGTCTGCTGGGCATTTTCTCCATCCTCCTCCTGGAGACTATCGTTTCTTGGCTTCAGCACGTGAAAGGCACTCAGTGGTCCTTCCCTGGTGAGATTGGGTAAGGCTTTCTACTTGAAGCACACACATTTGTAGTCGTGTGGAAGAAAAAAACACATTTCATTATTTTGCACCGTCTCTGCTTCTACAAAAATCAACTTGTTACTTCAGGGTTTGAAAAATGGTCTGTGTCCATGAATCTAATTTTCCAAAGAGGCTGCACTGTAAGAGCAGTGTTGTGCTGGAGAGGAGCGGACTGATACCCAAACTAATTCAAAAGGGGTGCAGAGCCCTTTTCATCCTTTCTCTCCATCATTTCAAAGTCATGGAAATGGAGCCTGTGTCTTCTCTGTCTTATTCACGCATCCAGAGGGACTAGACTCGATCCCACACAATTTTGGTTTGGCCCTGAGCAGCAAATTCTTATCTACCAGAGCTCTTACCAGTCATTAAAAAAGGCAGAAAGGAGCAGGATTTATTTTTTTTTTATAATAGCTGAATTTATCACACATTCTCTCACTCCTGTTTCCAAAAGTTCTGCTTTTTGAGTGGGAAGTGTTGGAATTAATTTGAAAGTGTTAGTGAGGATTACTGGTAGACACAGCTGTAAAAGCACTAGGACCTGCAAAAGCCCCCAAAGAGCTGTCAGAGCTTGGCTCTTTGTAGAAAAATGGAAGATTTTTTTTTTTCCCTGAAACGTACAGAAGCTTTTTGTCATTTCTCAAGATTCGAGGCAGCTTTGTAAAATCTTGATTTTTTCCATGTTCTGGTGGTCTGTTCTTGCTGTGCTGCCATATGGTGATGACCCAGGCTTCCCTGCTTGCTGTCAGTCTTGTTACAGCGCAGAGTGGTGGGAAAGGAGGTGAAAGCACGAATGGCACTGGCTGTGCAGCCGGGGAGCATCCCTTTCACCTTCTTTGTGCACTAGCCAAGGCACAGACCATTAACAGACTGAAGGCCTCAAAGATGGGCTGCAAGATGTTTGGGTCACTCGCTGTGATTTCTAAGCTTCTCGCATAACTGCAGCCTTCAATTTTCTCCTGTTGATTTATTTTGGGATCTGGAAACGTTAATCAATCAAGCCTTAGTGTATGTAAATGCTTTCTAACAAAGGAAAACAGATGATCCCTTCTCGCAACCTCACAGCTTGTTATATATTGGATAAGACAAATTTTGACAAATAGCCCAGACGAGCCATAAGAAGAAATATTGGCTCAATATTTTTTAGTATTGCGGCCACCGATCCCAAGATTGTTAAAGTTTCTCCCAGCTCTCTTTGAGATCATCTTCATTTGCTGTTGGCCATAATGCATGAGAATAAAGGTCATTCTCCGGGGTAAAATTCACTTGCAGCCCAGTGCTACAAGACCCGTTGGCGCGGATCCAGGTCAGAACTGCAAAAAAAGGCAACATCAAGTTTTGTCTTAAGAAAGAAAAGCTTCCCTGAGCTGCCTCTGCTCTGAGAGATTGGATTTCAGGCAGGAGAGCTGAACGGGCAGGAGACTTGAGATGCGGAAACTGCTCGGAAAAATGTTTTCCCTAGGGATTTAGTGACTGCCTGTAGGGAAGACACCAAAGCTGCCTGGATGAATCCCAAAAAGGGTTTAACAGGGCCGAAGGGATTCAGTATGAGGAAAAGGTTTGATGAGAAAAGGAAGATACAAAAAAACGTGGGAGAAGGGAAACTTTGGCAAAAATCAAGCCAAGGTAATTGTAGAGAAAGAAGTTCACCCCAAACCTGTAATACCGGGAATAAAGCTGAAACAAGTCCCCAAACCATATCTAGCTTAAATACAGAATTGCCTTGTATGTTAAATAGCAGGGACCAGGTTTAGCAGCCCTGGGGAATCCCTTGTAGTCCTGCTAGGACTTAGTAACGGTCTGAAAGCAGTGTGCTTCTGCATGGTTATTGTCTGCCTCCTCCAGCAGTCTTGCGGGTAACCTTGATGAACTTAATCAATGGAGATATATTGGACACATAATATTATGCCATTGATAGCAAAGGGTATTGTCAGGATCGAACCACCCCTAATTTCAAGATGAATTGTGTTTGTTTTGAATTGGCTTTACTTTACTTCCCTTGATGCGGTCAATGCACAGAGGAGGGAGCAGAAGGATGGAAGCTGTGCAAGCTGGCAGGGTCTGATTCAACCTGGACAAAGCAGGACTGAGGCTTGTTCAGCTTTTAAGTGAGATGGAGCCACTGTGAAGGTAATCTCTTCACCTGTATTCAGCTCTGGAAAAGGATGACAATTCTCGCTGTTCGGTCAGTAGCTTTCACACTGACCGTGAAACCTGGTTCTCTGCAGTGTCGCAGCTGTGCGTAATCACATTACCCAGTAGTGGGTGAACCACGGGGAAGATAAAAGCTGTCAGGTAACGGAGATTAGTTACAGCTGTCTTTTGAAAAGGTAAGCTTTAATTCAGCTTCTGGGAAAGATACGATGGACTGAGTACTCGGGAGGTTGAGCTGTATGGTTGTGGTGGTCACTCAGGGCCTCAGTCTGTGAATTTATGCAAAAGGATGTGCGTTGATGAAAAAAGCTTCAATTCTGTCTCTGGAGATGGCTGCAGCAGGGCAGGACTAAGCCTGAATTCCTTGCAGCAGGAGAATGTTCGGGACCTGAAAATATTTCAGTTGGTGATGGTGAAGATTCACAGGCACCAAGAGCCGATGAGCTGTCTGTCCCCTACTTGTTTTGGAAGCAAACTTACTTCCAGGGCCTGAAGTGCTTAAGCTGATTAATACTGCTAATTAGGCAATGATCTGCTTTCTGATACTCACAAGTTAGTTTTACATGGTGTCTTCAAGGGGCTTCTTGAGCGTTGCCCTACCTGGAGTTGCTGCTTCTAGAGGCACAAGAGTGCTATAGATTTATCTATATATATGTTTTTTTGAGAACAGGCATGATAAACGTTTAAAAAACAATGAAATGACACAAGTTCATAAGAGAAGAATCAGAACTTACGTTGCAGGTGCCACTTTCATTTCTCTGGGAAATACCCTATTTTATTTTGTTTTTCTAGTCCTAGTAAGTATACATCCCCACAGACCAGCAGATACGATGCAGGACATACAGAAGACCTGGGTCAGTCCACAGTGGGATCTGGAGGCCAGGACAGAGACAGCTGGGGGCATCTCTGTAGCATTTCTTGCACAGGCAATGAGTTGTCCTGGCAGCTGGGCTGAGCTTGTATGTAGACACCTAAATTAAGGTGTCTGAATCAGAAGTTAAATCTTGCTTCTGTGGCAAGTTGGAGTTCCTGGGTTAAATCCTCAATTACAGAGTTACAGAAGGAGAAAACGAAATGAGATCACTCTTAGATGTCGTTTAAGATCTTGAAGGCAGAACGCAGTAATTCCTGTTACTTCTCTGACTGAGACTGTGTCCGCATTAGCAAGGAATTAATCTCGATTTGGATAGATCAGTAGATTAAAGTGCTAAGGCCCCTGCTGCTGTACTGCGTGTGGTTTGAGAGCTTCTTTCTGGCCTATTTCGTCTGGTTTCATGTATTCATGCCAATCTTCCCTACCACAAGTGCTTTGCAGATGTGTGAAGGGCCAAGCAGCGATTCAGACCTTGACAATGTGTCCGTCCGGTGCAAATCTTACAGGTTAGTCCCCAAGAGAAATGTTGTTTGTGCACACCCAAATAACTCAGCAAGCTGGACCCACGCAGGGATGGGGGACAAGATGGGACTCACTTCAAAACCACGGAATGCTAATGTAGACACTTTGTCTTGATTAATGCCTTCCAACACTTACCTCCATTTGGAGTGGCTATCTGGTGCAAATCAGGTTTCAAAGCCCACCTCGAGATCCTGCAGTTTCCCTTTTAATTTAGTGGACATGCTGAACTGCAGCTTTGTTGTGCTCTCTGCATTAGCAAGGCCATAGATGAAGCCCTTTTAAGCTCATCTCCAGTGATTCCCCTTTGATGTGTAAAGAGGTTTTTTGCAATTGTTGTTCCCTTGTCATGTTTCCCTTTCCAGCTTAGGAAGCCAACTGAATCGCAGCTCTAAGTTTGCGTTAGGACATCTTGCAAATCACACACAATGAAGGCTTTTACCCGAGTCGCACCTGACAATAACGAAATGTGGGATGTAGGAATGCATTTGCCGAGAGTGATCTTCCCCTCTCTGCACACGTACTTTGTCACATTTAGCCAGGGAGAAATACCTTTTCTCCATGGAGGCGAAGGAGGAGTGATGCTATCAGAAAAGCTAAAGGAGATCCTTAGCATCGGCTTTTTAAGTCACGGAGAATGCTGTGATTAAATGCCAGCCCAATCCATTGTATAATCTGTCCTATGGTAAATGCCCTAATACATTTTATAGATTGCTTTCCTGCTGAAGGTTCTGTAAGTGCTTTGGAAATAAATGTGCAAAACCAGACGATGTCTGAGAAGTTAGGTAATGTAGGCTAGAATATCCTTTCTTCCAGGTGGCTTTGTCTCCCTGTTCAAACCAGCATCCAAACTGCCTAGGGCAGGTGTTGGAGACTGTTGTACTACCTTGAAACAGCAGGGGAAATGCTCGTCGCACAGACTGCACTTAGATTCTGGGCAGGTTGCTGCTCGTCTGCAAAAGTGCCACTGAATCCACAATGCCTCAGGTTTTATTCCAGTTTGGGGCTGTAGAAATCTGTTGGTAAATCAGAATAATGTAAGGTACCAGGTTTATGGGGGATAGGGATCGCTGTGCTCTGAGATGCTGCTGATGCTTCAGCTGGAGGAACTGATGGGCAGTGGCAGGACCAACACGGATAGGAAGGAGAGAGGACCAAATGATGACCTTCGGATGACCAAAGGACTTCACAGTCAGTTGCAAAATCTGCCCTTGGTGCTCGCAGATGTTGAGCTTCTCCAACCGCTTGCTTTTCAAAGGAGCCCATGTATGTTTGAAGCTGTTAAAAAATGTGCTGAACCTGGTTCTGCTGTGCTGCAAGGCTTTATTTGTGTTCGTTTGCGTTTTTCCCCGCACGTGAATGTCTTCGTGCAAGTTTGCCACGTGGTATGCTCCCCTCGTCAGTTGTTTGACGGGCCTTGACTTCATCTGCAAATGAAACCATCAAAACGTTTTGAAGGCCAGTTCAGTTTCCTGCTCACAAAGACCCCTTTAATTGCTCCCGTGAAGTATTTTCTTGCTTTTCTCCGTCCCAGCAGAGTGGCGTTTATTAGCATTTGTATGGTTGTTATTTGTAATTTCGTTGCTGTTCCTGATGCCTGCATGTTATAATTAAATCATTTCGGATTGTAGTTACAGTCTGCAACAGCTGCAGCGAATCACAGCTGAAGACATATGTTGGAGATACGCAGCTCCGATCAGCCAAGTGCCTGGGACACGGTGAGGGTGAAAGACCCACGCAAACAAGAGGCTTCGAAAAGGCTGCAGCCGTCCTGCCTCTGATCTGCCCGGCTGCCATTTGCAGCCCTCGTTATTTGCACCGTGAGGCACACGTCCAGCTCCTTGGCATTGCCTGCTCGAAAGCTGATGTCTGTGCTTTGTTTCGTCTCGTCTGTGGACTCCTCGTTTGCCCCGTGGAGAAGTGGTGGGCGCGTGGTGCGGGGCAGCTCCCGAGCCCTCAGTCAGAGCACGCTGCGGGCAGCTGGGCAGCTTTCTTCTTGCCCCCCTGCATAGGGACGATGGGATGGGTCTGAAGGGAATTGGGGTTGTTTAATCTGGAGAAGAGGAGGCTGAGGGGAGACCTCATCGCTCTCTGCACCCACCTGAAAGGCTTCGGTGAGGAGGGTGACGGTCTCTTTTCGCAGGTGACACGTGATAGGAAGCAACAAAATAACCTCGAGTTGTGTCAGGGGAGGTTTAGATTAGATGTTAAGAAGAATTTGTTCATGGACAGGGTGCTCAAGCACTGGAACTGAGTGCAATCAATGCATTGGGTGCTCAAGTGTTGGCTGCCCAGGCAGTGGTGGAGTCCCTGGGGGAATTTTAGATCCCTGGGGGATTTCAGAGATGTGTGGACGTGGCACCAAGGGACGTGGTTCAGTGATGGGGCTTGGCAGGTTGATGGTTGGACCTGGTGATCCTGAAGCTCTTTGGCAATGTAGAGGATTCTGTGATTCTGTTAATTCCCCACTCCTCAGATTCCATCAGCAGTGGCTACAGGGGTATGATGGGGGGCTTGTCGGCTGGCCTGTACAGACCGATTACATCCCACAGCTCTTACAAACATAAAGGTTACCAATACTGATACAGCCACTACAAAAACATAGTTCACATATGGAGAAAATTTACAGGGATACAGCGTTTCAGGGCTCTGTGTTGAAAATGGGTCACTCAAAGCCGGCAGGGTGCTTTGCTGCTTTCTAGAAAGGGCGTAGAAAGGACCGGCCTTCTGGCACCATGTGAACCCTCACCGCTCCTTAACGGGCTTCATAGTCGTAGTTAATGCTTCGGTGTGGTGCTGCTCTCCATCACGCCTTGCAAAGGCACTGGGTGGTAATTTCCTTGAAATGAAGGGTACTGCAGATGGACTCTGTCCCACCTGGGTCACTGAAAATACGTATTAGGGTAATTGCACGCATTAGCTTAGGTCTTGAGGTGTCACCATGCTTGTTAAGCAAAAATTCCTTCAGATTTCCCCTGTCTGTATCATATTCCAGTCCGATCTTGTTTCCCTAGGCTGTTAGAATTGAACCACCACAAAAGTGAAGGTATTTATGTTTTAGCCATCATGCCACTATTGCATTTTCTTGATAATGTTTCTCTCCACGCTTCCATTAAAAGCTGTTGTGCAGGCTGAACAATAAGCTGCGTTGCTGAGTGTTTATAACGCATTTAGCTTCTTACTAATCTGTTCTGTGAAAGCTTTCACACGGATGTAGCGGGATTTCATCTGATTGCATCACTCCAAAGCAGTGCTTTATCGAGACAGAAAGCCATTTATCCCACTCTGCGATCATCTGTTTATGTGCAATAGGTAAAATAAAAGGCTAAATACATTCCCATAAATCCTTTGTGTGTTTTCTTAAATGTACCCGTGTTAAATTGCCTGTCAGAGATTTCTCCCCGCGTACGCGAGAGGCTAAGCAAGTGTTAACATCCTGGTTTAGTTTTGGTCTTCCTTCCAATATATCCTGCTTTTGCTGGAAAAGCGGTGGATCCTGGCTGCAGAATTAGATTGTTTCTGAGGAAGGATTTGATTCGGCCCTAAGATATTGAACGTAATAACGTTTTATTGCTCTGCTTAAGCAGCTCAAGATTTCTTGCGGTGGTTTTGAAGGAAGGAAAGGCGAGAAGAACTCGGTGCTATAAAAGCTGTGGCGGAGGGCTCATCAGGTGGAAACCACGGAGGAGGAGGAGAGGGATGTGGTGTGTGATGATCACAAGGTGACACTGAGCTGCCAGGGGGTACAGCTGTGAAAGAGGCAAAATGCAATCCAGGAAACATTTTCATTAGGAAATTAATGATGTATTAATGAGAAACGTTAATACTGTTGCGCTGGACACCGTTGAAACCTTCCCTATGATAGCTGTGACAAATTCTGTTTACCCATCTTCAAAAAAAGTGCAAAGAAAAAGCTATTAACAGGAGCAGGAACCTCTTCTGCAGGAGCAGATGAACAGGGCTGCCTTGTTTCTGTTAGCAGAACGAAGGCTGGCGTGAAGGTGCTTGCTGTCTGTCAGTAGGGTGCAGGGTATAAATGCATGGGCTGTGGGCAGCTACGGCCCATAGCTGCTTCTTTCACCTCCTCAAACGATTTGCTTCCTCCTCAGGGTTTAATCCCCACTCTCCATCCTGTTTTATCACCTTTCACAAAAGGCTTTTGTGAACCAGCCACAATCTCTAGCCGTTCTGAACTGGAGAGGACAAATCCAGGCCAAGACCTGGAGAGCCCCCACTCTGCATGCAGGTCGTCATTACTGTATGTAGCACCCAAAATGTGCAAAACACTCTCCAAAATTAATGGTGTATGTGTGAATCTTTCAACACAGTCCTCAAAATTGCCCAGCTGAACCTGTGCCCAAGCCAAACTCTTAATTTGATATTGACTCAGTACGTGTTTCTGAATAGATTTTGTGTAATGACCTTAAATTCTGTGTAGCATTTTAAGCTCTACAGAATAGGATTAAAGTTGGAGAAAGAAAACGTCTTCCAAAGATTACATTGCCATCAGATTGCATAGAGTTTGAATCTTGGCCTGTACTTGGAAATGTTAATGCTAAGTAGCCCACTTGGACTTTCTAATAACCATGCCTGATGGAGCTGAAAAAGGGATAAAGAAGTTTTATATTTCTGCTGTTGTTCTAGTTTAATCTGAGAAATTCCTCTATAAGGCAGCATTGAATGAATGGCTGCACCTGCATTTATATTACAAACCAATTTCTGCTATTAAGAAGGTCTGCATACCTTGTACAAAATCCAATCTTTATCTTTTTAATACCTCATTTCTTTAGGAGACTTGTTTCCAAGATTGTCTTTCTTCTTTTTTTTTTTTCCCAGACCAAGTTCCTTTAAAATTTCCTTCATCAGAAACTCCCTGTCACAGCTCATGTTTTTTTTTTTTTTGTTTGTTTGTTTTATTTTTGAAATCTGCATCACTACCAGATTCTGAGGATACTTTGCAATGAAACAAACTGAGGGTTAAAAGAGAACAGTTACTTGAGTACGTGAGTGGTGAGATATCCGTATTTGTGAATGGGTCTGGTTGTAAAGATATTTGAGTTATGACAAGGAAAAGATGGTCTTGTTATGAGATGGGACTTTGGAGACCTAGATTTTTGGTTGGTTGGTTTTGACTACTGTAAGTTTCTTTTACCAGTAAATAATCATATTTCTCTTTACTCCTAGTTGTATGTAAGTTGTACTTGTATGAGCATGGGCTATTCATCATTAGGGGTAAGAACTTAAAGCCTACTGGCACTTCTTGTATCCATTGATACGCACATGGCAGCTGACCTTTTTTCAGCAGAGAAGCAAATTTACACGGCTCTAAATGTCCATTGCCAATGACCGAGCAGTAGGTGATCTTGTAAATGAATACCTCAATTTGCCTCACAGAAACTTGTCTGGATTTGAGCACCCTAAGAGCAAAGCCTGTTGGACCAGTATAGTTCCCTGCCGTTGAAGTGTGTTAAGACCCAGCCTTATTGGGATTCTGTAGACGCAACATGGAACACAACTAAAACAGCAGTTTCCAGTCTTTGCCTTTCAGATAAGTGTGTCTATCTCTTGCTTCAGTCCTCCAGTGTGCTGTAACTCAGCATGCTTATGTTCATGTACAGTAGCCCTTAATGTCAGCAGGTTTTTACATTTCATTAAATTGCCTACAGATTCTCCAATTCTGTTAATCACAAAAGAAGATGCTGACATGATAAGTGTGGCAATCAAAACATGAGAAACAAGTTTAAAAGTAAGTAGCAGCAGCTTTCTTGCTGCAGATGTCAATATCTTTGACAAGCAAGTGCTTGGGTTGTGACACATGGTAATAGAAAACATCCTGTTGTGGTAAAACAGCACTAACACCCTGAGAAAAGTACAGTGCCTGCAATACCAAATTACACAGTGAGTTTCTAGAGTCCTTGTTCAATGAATTTTATGCCAATAGGAAGCCTGATCCTTCAGTTTATCATTAGGGGAAAAAAAGAAAACCAAACCACTAAATCAGTGCACTCCAAAGCCTCCAGGCACTACGGTAATACAAATAATAAATTAAGAAATAATAAAGTGCAGAACAGTGGCATTCAGCTTTACGCTGAAAATGGGGCTGATAAGCAGGGAGTTTAACATTAACAAAACATCCTTTGGGGCTTCAACCTTCACTGATTGCAGAGTGTCAGGAAAGAAATTAGCATTTTTGTTGTTGTTGTTGTTTACCTCAGAAATTTAGGAGTAGACAGCGAATGAACAAAAGATGCTCCAAGGAGCCCTTCTGGAAAAAGTCCAACCATTGCAAAGTTACACAGATGAATTGATTTAATTAGTCTGTATAATACCACTTCTGCTGCGGCTTTTGAAACAGACTCATAAAAGATATTAACTGATGCAGTCTGGGTATTGCATATTTGTTTCAAAGATGCCCATGACTCTTCCCTACTTCCTTGGTCGTAAAGAGCTGTGCAAAACACATAGTTTCCTTGTATTCTTTTCCCCCTCAGTTTTCTCTTTCTACTGATTAAAAATGTCTGCACTGTGACTGGAAATACTTAATGGGGGACAGAGGCAAGAATCCTCTTTCCTGTGTGGTGGCTCGTAAAAATAATTCAGGAGAAAATTTCAACCCTGTAACTATGTACAGAGCATTAAAATAAAGGATGAAACTACGGTGGAGAAAACAGGGATTTAGCATCCAAAGACTTTTTCCCCTTCATGGAGGATCGGTGCCAATATGGATGGCCAAGATGTCCACCCAAACATTAATGAATGTTTTAGAGAATAAAGCATCGTTCTTAGACTCTTGGTGACCTACCAGTGGCTAAACTCACTGATATTTGTTCACAGGCACAAGAACTGTATTTCAGAGTATTCTCATCAATTTTGACCATCATCTTGCTCTTCACAAAAGCAACGTTTGTTATACTGAAAATCCTCATCTTGGTGAAAGTGCAGAGTGAGGTGGATAATAGGGCAATTGTAGGCACTTGCAAACTTTGATCTAAAAAATACTGAAGCCATTGAAAAACCTGTTCTTGACAAGGATTTGGGGATACTTCATCTAGCAAAATTAGAGGTGAGTTTTGAAAGAGATTCTGTTACTTCTTGTGAAATAAGTAACTTTCAGTTGATCATGATGGTCTCTCTTTTTGCAGAGCTGTCTCAGGGTTTTGGGGTGGTTAAGGAGACTTTTCACTAAAGCACTAAAAGTACCTTGAGAAGACCACCATGTCAGCGACACTGTATTAGAAGGATTGTAGAATCCTTTTTCACCCGGATTTTGTAGGCTTACTTGTCTGTCAGAGAAAAAAAAAATGATGGGAAAATCTGAGTTGCTCTGAGCGTGGTAATGTAGGTTTTGTACCTGCAGTGGGAAGGTGTCATTGAATTAAGGACAAAACGTTCCACTTGAACATGAGGAAACTTTTTTTTTTTTTTTTTTACTGTGGTGTTGTCAAACATTGGAGCAGGTTGATTGGAGAGGTTGCGGACTCTTTGGAGACAGCCAAAACCTGCTGGAGATGGTCTTGGACAACCTACTCTTCCTGTGCTGGCTTGGGCAGGTTGGACTGGGTGATCCTCCAACCTCAACTGCTTCTAAGCTTTATATTACTTTACCTCTTCCAGGCCTTTCAAACAAGATAAAAGGTCGGGGATGATGAGTTTGGCTTCCCTATTTTGTTAATTTAGGGAAACAGGATTTCTCCTTAGTAATCCTTAAGGCCAGCACTGCTCAAAGTGCTCGTGTATGTAACTTCCAGGTCAAAGACAAAATGCATGGCAATGGAGCAGACGGTGCAATCATTTCTGACATGCACTGGCTTTATTAGGGTCTGTGCATTTTAGCAGGACTACACAGAGCCTGCTTTGCTGCTCTTGTGTACCCAGTCTTTCGAAATTGTTTTATAATCGCCATGTAAAAACTTTGAAGTAGTGGAGACTACACTGGCAAGACATAGTACAATTACTTTGTTATGCATCTTGTTATGTTGGCATATTTGTTTAATTAAATTCCTTGCTAATTAGAGCTGTATGTACTTGCGGTAATTATTATTTGCTTAACACAATCAACAGTGTAATTCTTTTCAGAAAAGCGGCACACTTTCTAGTTAAATTAAATTACCGATTTTGTGCGCTTTCTGAAAGAATAGTTGCTCCATTTTTGTCAAATGATAGGTTGCATTCTTTAATGTGAAAGAAATTCAATTTAGACTAACTAAAACTCAACATAATATATTATATTTTTAATTGGTGATTAAGCAAAGAGAGGAAAAACTAGTTTGATTTGTACCTCAGCACGAAGATGTATATTTTTTTCTTACTGGGTTACAAAATTGGATGGGTCTGCTATTTATCACCCACCAAGACCTTTTTCCATCTAACAAAGAAGAAGTACATTTGTCTTATTTGTCATGAGACTTTGGAAGGAAACTACTTTCTCATGCTTGAAAAATGTAACCCGGTGGAACTGCTGACCTTTTACCAAGCTCTTAATTACTTTTTTAAGCCTACAGTACTATAAACAGTAGTATACAGCCAGGGACCTATTTGTTTCTTATTTCTATGCCCATTAACTCTTATTTTGATCTGTGACTTTATATTTAGTCCATAAAATTGAAAGGAAAGTGATAACAAATATTTTTAATCGTGTTCAATAAGGAAGCTAATAACCAAGTTTGTAATTGTTTCTGAGGCTGGAGGACTGGATGTTGTATGGCACAGGTAGAGCTTGTGTACATACATACACCCACACGCATATGCGCCGTCTCTCTCTCTGTATGGCAGATTTACTGCTCTGTCTTCATAGCATTGACTTCCATAGGTAGTTTCTCATTTGAGCAGTGATCAATACCACAAAATGCGTTTAGTATTGGGGGATCATTGAACCGCAGTATATTAATGTATTTACGCTGAGAACCTCAGCAAAGCAGTACGAGGGAAGCAACTTAATAGAGCAGTGCAGTAGGAGCAGATGGGAGAAATAATTCTTCTAAAGCAAACTATAAACATGGCCAGGATTATGTAGCAAGATAGAAGGGATTTGTTCTCATCCCAAGAAGGGTTAGGAATGTTTCTTTGCATTTTTCAAGGCGAAATGTGCCGTTGAATGAGGACCTTATTGGTGGAAGAGCAGAATATTAATGAGCATGGTGAGCCTACAACAGAGATACCTCGACATCTTGGCAATCACTGAAATAAAGCCAGGCAGATAATGCAAACACTCCCGAGGTCCTCCCGCAGATTACAGAGGAGTGGTGTCTGTTCTTCCGTATTCACTAATTGTTGTTGGTCATTTTCAACTATGTCACAAAATCAACAGAAAGAAAAAGATTTTTTTAAAGGTACGCGTGCAGAACTTGATGCATGGTTGTGGATGGTTATATCCATCCAGTTGTGGCATTTTTAATCTTTCATTTGAATGCTGGCCTGTTACTGAGATATCTTGGGAATAGAGTAATAAAACTAGTAAGAATTGCAAAGTGTTTTAGTGCCACGTGCTTAAATGCTTTTCTTAACAGTAGTACATTTTTCCAAACCAGAGTTAAACTTCTTTAAGTGCATCTTGTGTTAATAATCACCATCGTTAACCTCCTGGGAAATCACTCTGTTAAAGAAAAGAGTGATTTACTCCTCCATGCAGAATGAAGGGCAGAAGTCCTCTGTTACATATTGTAATTGAAGAATCACAGGAGAAAAAATAGAGAAGTGGAAGAATTGGCAATAACATTAATGAGAACTGCCGGAAATGCCTGCTGGTGGCTCTGGGCACCACTGTTTTGGGAACAACTTCCAGTCGTAAAGGAGCACCGTTGCCATCCCACACAAAGCAAGGAGCTCAGAGAGGTGAGCCCAGTTCCCCAAGACCAACTTAATTCATTAGAGGATTCTGCTTTACAGCAGTACGTTTTCTTGCACAGGTTTTGTGAAAAACATCAGCTTGCCCACTTGGCTCTTTGTGCTTCTGTTGTCTGCCTGGAAAAAAGGGGGTGAGAATACTTCAGTTTCAGCATGAAGAAAAAAATAAAGATGATAAGGACTTCATTGGTGCGGACCCACTAATGTTACACTCCAAAGGCAGAGACTGCAAACAAGTCCCAGAGCATGTAGTAATCGGGTCCAAAACTTCTCATAGTCATCACCAGTCTATACACCGGGTGAGTGAATTGCTAAAATAGGCAATTCACTACCACCTATTCATGACACTTCACAAAATTGTCAAGAGGATTGTAAATTTGCTTCTTTTTCAAGTGAGGACAAAAATCATAGCTACTAGTGGCACTACATGTGAGTGAAATTGGTGTGAAGAACCAAATTGTGTATGTTGAAGTCCTTCTTCCCCTGTAGTCCATCGCAAAACCTCAGTCAACTTCAGTGGGTCCATGGCTTTGTGTGGAGCCTTTCATCTGCGTGGGGGAGAGTTCAGCTCTGATGTACCTAGCAAAGGAGCGGAGATGTTTTAGGCTCAGTGATTTGTGCTGGTTTAGTGGCAGCAGATAAGGCAGAGGAATAAAGAGAAACGTATGAATGAAAATAAATATGAGTGAAATAAAAAATGAAATATGTGACTGAGGCAACCTGAGTCAGGTTTCGCTTTAGTGAAGCAGAAGCACGGAGATATATTTCCTCTCAGAGAGAAGAAACTAAAAAGGTAGATAACAGCCATACTATACGTGTTTCCAGGAATTAAAGAACCCCAAGGAGACTGTAAATTCTCTACCTGTTCTTTGGACTAGACCTACTGGCAGTGTTTTCCAGACCTAAAACCTTTTTTTCCAGGAATAGCATTTTTGTAAATGTCATTTTAATTTTCATGCAGGACACACGGGAATGGTGCAAAGCTGCTCCAGGGGAGGTTCAGACTGGACATTACGAAAAATTTCTTTACCATGAGGGTGGTCAAACTCTGGGACAGGCTCCCTAGATTAATTGATGCCCTGTGCCTGTCGGTGTTCAAGTGATGTTTGGACAATGCCCTCAATAACATACTTTAGCTTTTGGTTAGCCCTAAAGTGGTCAGGCCACTGGACTCGATGATCTTTGAAGGTCCTTTCCAAATGAACTATTCTATTCTAAAATGTCTTGTCTACTGATGTCTACATGGACAAGAAACTTGAACCAAGGTCGCTGACATCTTGGGTTTGTGCCATAATGAAAAACCAGCCTTTACACAGCATTTTTGGCAAGCTGTAGGAAATGGAGGTACATTTACATCGCAGCACTGGAAGCTGTAAAATAACTCTGGCCTTCTGCCTCGAGAACAGGGAGTTTGCAAGGCTTTACTGAAAGTCCAGATGCAAAAGGATGGTGTCTACCATAATAGTGTTTGCAGCAAGTGTTGAGCTTGAGAGAATGCTGGTGGGTTGAGTGTAGGAAATCAAGCTCTTCAGCATCAGCCCTTGGAGCGCTATAGCTACATTTGATATCGAGCTTTAACTATAGTAAGGTACTGTATCTACAAACGCCAAACAGAGGTGTAGAGCAAGGGAACTTCATGCTTTAATGATTAATGGACTCTGATATCCCGAGCTGGTATTTCTCATAGATTGGATCTTCCTCTCTGCCTAGAGGCTGTGTCTGCATTTCATTCCATTTCTGAAACCGGGCTGCAAACACCTGAAACACATTGCAGTGCTAAGGCACATCACACCATCCTGTGGATTGGGGAGAGTATTGAACGTTTCTGTAAAGAACGCTCGTTTGGGCAGGCTCTGTGCATTTCCATAAGGCTCAGTTCTTCCTCGAGGGAAATGCACAATGTTGAAATGGCTAATTCATTGGGTTTGTTATCCTATTTTGTCCCAGGTGATGCATGCTCTAGGTACTTAAGCAGCATTAGAGAAAATCTAGTTATTTGAGGCAATGATCACATAGGACCTTTAAATTATGATAATAAGACTTTAATACTAGGAGCTATTTTCTCTGCACTTTTTGTTGCATTATCACAACATCCTCTAATGACACTGTTCTCATTGGTCAATTTTTACCTCAGGGAAAGAGAAAGAAGGCTAAATTGAGAAATATTCATGGATTATGTGTTTTGGAGCATCTCATTCCAAATTTGGACTGCCCTCAGAGTAAAGGTTATTTCCCAGCCTTTTACAAATTTTTACTGGGAATATTCAGCTCTTTGTTTTCTTATGACAATTGTATTCTCCAAATGGGAAAGAAAGGTCTGCAGTTTGCAACGGTAAGGGAAAGTTGAGTGGTTTCTCTAAAAATTAAAAATATCCAGAATCTGTATTTTTTCTGGGATTCCAGGAGTAATATGTTCTATGCTCCAGAAATATGAGTTGCAAATAGGTTTATCCAAAAAAAAAAAGCTTCCAATTGAAGTCTCACCACTCTTAAAGCATGAGGTTGCACCAGGTTACGTACTCCAGTTACATCACTAACTCATTGTGTTCTTGGCATTTTCTCCAAAACTGAGTAGGAATAGTAGGTTGTTTGCACGTCAGTCCACAATCAACTGCTTTTATCAAGTTGTGTTGGAAGAGGGATTAAAATCCTATTAGCTGGCTTATGTCCGTTCTGCTTTACCCCACTAAATTCATGTGTGCCTCCATGCTGACACTTGTCGTCTTACACTGGGTGACTTTGTGCAGCAAAGGGATAGATACTACCAGGAATTGGATGAGGAGGTTTCCATCTAGCTCCTCCACTCTGCTTCTCCATGCACGTAATGCTTGCAGAAACGAAGATAGATTAATTTATGCTTGCTCTAATTAAAAATAAAGAACTAAGGTCTGCCTGTGCAGTACACTATGTAAAAAAATAAGCTCCACAAGTAATTGTGGTGGTTGTTTAGATATAATTGTTTCATTAGTCATCTAATAGTTGTGCAGACAGCTCCCACTTTCATGTCATATTTGTGTTCTAATCCTTCTCTTTAAGGCTGACTACAGTAAGGAGGAAGAAAAGAAACAATTTTAATCCATCATTTGTTCCAAATACTGAGTACCAAAGAGGAAGGAGGGTTTAGGAATGGGGGGGGTAGGGAATGTTTTATAAGACGACAAAATTCATTCACCAGCTTGTTTCAAGGGGATTTTTAATATTCTGGAGCTAAATTAGACAGCAGATCCAGCATAGGCCCCGGGCTTTGACATGTGTTTTATAATGACAGTTAATTAGATGCTGTCTGCAGCAATCATAGGCTGTCATTTCTAATACACGTCTCGTAACGTGAAGGACAGAAGAACTTCCTCCCCTTTCCTTGCCCTAATTGAAATCAGTTGCCAGAATTAACTATGAATATATGAGACGGTCGGTTGACAGTTAACGTAGCCTTGCACCGCGCGCCACGAAGCAGGACTGTAACTCCTGTGCTTGGCGTGTTGTGTATGTCTGGGGGTATTGCAGCAAAGTGAAAGGGATAGCATTTCCTCGTACACCAAGGAACCTTTCTCGATTCCTCCCATCGAGCCTTTGTCAGAGATTACTCGTGGGGAGCCTGCTAATCGCCTCCAGTGGGGCTCCTCTCCTTCTCCAGCTCTGGGCAATCCCCACCTTATAAAATGTGTGTGAAGCTCTTAGAAGAAGGTAATTCTGTTGTCATTCAGGCACGCTTACGTTCCCAGTAGTTTCTGGTGCTCACTGTGGTGCTTCAGAGTAGCTGTAGCATGGAACCAATGAGTTACAGCAACGCTCTTGAAGAGCAATGTTTGCATCTGGGCTATGGCCCCAGATTGCTGGGCTCTACATGGACAGTTGGACATCATTATGATCTCAATGCTGATATTTCTATGTAACACGATGTTTTGGGCAAACCTCATTTGTCCTGGCTAGAGTGCAAAGCTAGAGACAATATTCAGGAGCTACATTCAGGAGATATTCAGAATAATATTTAGAACAATATTCAGGAGTTATAAGCCATCCCTACTGGCATTCATGAGCTTAGAAAGGATCTTAGTCATCACGTGTCAGTCCTCTTTGCCTGTCGTGTGTCTTTGGCTCTTGCCAGTAGAGCAGGATGTAACACATGCCACCATGTGGTTTTGGAAGCTCTGCTGCCGCGCCGTTATTCTGCCCGGCAGTGGCAGTTGGCTGGTGGCACAAGTAAGACCAAGGACCTGTGTACCAGAATAACTCATTACCAACAAACTGAGCAAAAGTGTCCCCAACTCTGAAGATCATCATGATCATAATTTTTAAATTGGTCACCTAATTATTGATCTATTAGCCAGTTGCTCAGCTGCCCGTGATATTTCAGAGTCCTGGCCTTAAAATGCAATCCGTGCTTGAAAGGCCATCATTTAAGATGTTCCCTTGGGTTTAGCTGATGTATTTTTCTCTTTTCTTTGTCTTACTTGAGCTAAGACTAACAGTTCTTTGGTTGTTTCATCTAACATTGGTGATAAAGATTCGGTGGGGTAAAAGTCCTCTTCAGTTAATGTTTGGAAGGTACCAGCGTGGCCTTCAGATTCCCTTTCAGTGAGGCCCAAGGTGATTTCATCCACAAGTGCTTTGCACACCATGAGTGGATGAATCCTAGAGTGGGTTCTCTTGTGTTTTTTTTTGTTGGTTGGTTGCTTCTTTTTTTGGTGTTTTTCTTCAGTTCTTTTTTACAATCATTACTAAATGAAGCCTTTTCCTGTGAAGCTAGTCTCCAGGTGAGAGTAGGCCTCTGTGCTGTCCTCTCTGGCTTTACCCTTGCCTAGGTCACTACAGACATGTATTTCTCTCTCTTTTCTGTTACTGTGGTACATAGACAGCTGCAAAGAGTCTTCTCCTCCTGTTTGCTTTGCCAACCTTTCTTTCCCATATTGACTATTTTCTGCTGTGATTCAACCATGATGTTGAACTTTTGGATCTGTAAGATGCCGAATAGAAAAGTCTCTGCTAGGAATTTTAGGGCTTTAGATAATTCACCTGGTTTGACTTCTAAACTTGAGACGCTCTCTTGAAAACCTCAACAGTTGGCAGGTGTCATGCTATTCAAGAAAATTTGGAATTGTGGCTTCAAAGCACAGATGTCGGTGAAGCTTGTGCGTTTGCATCATTGAAAAAAAAAATCCTTTGCTGTAATTGCTTCATCTAATCCCTTATTAGCCTGTAATATGGTTCCTGTCATGTCAGACTTTTTAAAATTTAATTTAAATAAAATGCTAACAATATTTTGCTTCTAATTTATCCCCATCCTGGCTGCTTCAGAGACTTATAAGTAGATTGTTATGGCGTTAATTATGATTTCATGGTCAGGCCCTGTTCCTCAATAGGAGTGATACAATTTTGCTCCCCCTGCATCTTCAAACAAGGAATCTACAAACAGCCCTATGATGTCTCCCACTGCTTTAAAAGATTTGATATAATGGAGGGATGATAAAGCAATCAAACAAATCCTATTTACGCATCCCTGCGAGTATAATTCATGCATCAGTGAGCACCATCAATGGAAAATTACCATTGGAGTCTAAATTTCCATTCCAAAGTTGCATTATAATTTTGTTTTTGTAGGCTACAAGCTTTGCTTTTTCAAGACCATGAAATTTATATCCAGTTGCCATTTTCACTGTACAGGCAGAAAGCTTAAGTACAAAATATTTAATGTACCTGTCTATAAATTGATATTTTTAATAGTTTACTCAATGCTGCTTTTACATTTTGTCTCAGGTTTCTGAATAGCTCAAACTTACAGTCCTGTATGTGTGTGGGTTTTTTTCTTAAATCTAAATAATGAAAGCAGCAGCTGGAAATTGATTTCCTAGGGACTGTTCAGCGTCCTCTCATCCCTGTGTACTCTTTCAGCACCGTCCAGTTGGGGCTTTATTGGAAAAGAAAAAAAAAAAAAAAAGTAAAACAATGCCAGAAATCCTAGCCTTGTTTTGTTGTCAAGAACTAGTGTGAAAATGATGCTAAGTGCACATCAGGGGTTTTCTCCTATTACCTTGTGTGAAACTGTGCCTACCTTTTATTTCCAAAATCGAAGGGATGCCATTCTTGTCCATCTTCTAATTCCAGCTTGAATTTTCCATAAATTGCATTGTCATTTCATCACTAGGAATTTGCTAATTACCTGGTTTAGAAGCTGCAATTTCTTGTACAGGCACACAACACGTTCAAGGTATGCATGCTCAATCACAAGTGTAGCCTCCAGGAGATAAGGCTTTGGGAGATGGATGAGTTTATGCATTTCTAAGGAACCACAACTTCCCGTGACAGTACCCTGCTCGTGAGGTGCCCGTTACACCCGTGTGGTGTTATAAGGGGAGATGCTGGGTCTTTCATGCTTCTTAGTTGTCGGTTTTTGTTTATTTTTTTATATTGTGTTCAGCACTCAGCATCTACACTATGTGGGATCATAGTCTGAGCTTCTTTAGTTCCTTAGTTTTTCTAAAAGTCATTAATGCATAAGACATTTTGGAAAGCAGGTAGCTACTGCCCACATTTTATGAATGGGCAAACCCACTTAACTCTTTCCAAGGCTCATTTCTCCCTCTGAACTGGAGCAGTGCTGGCATCTCCTGGCAACACATCCTGTAATGTCCCATCCTGCTTGCGTGGATTGTGGTCTAAGAGCAGCTCTGGTGAAAAGGTGCCTCTAAGGGATCACAACAAACCAGCAGAGGTAGTTTTCTAGTTGTTACTGTCTTCGGTCATCGCTTGTGGATGGATTTCCAGAGCCTGAGCATGAAGGGGTGCCCTTGGTGCTGCTGCGTTGTGCGTGGGAGCCTGGGGTAGGAGTGGAGTTCAGGTCTCCCCAAAGGAGGTGTGTGCTGCAAACAGGTGCTTTCCATCTTCGTCAAAGAGCTTTTCAAATCAGATGTGAAATTTGGTGAAGTGTTGAGAAGAAATTTTCTTTTTTTCCCAACGTGTGTCAGCTCTCATCAGCAATGAAGAATTAATCGCATAACCGCTTTTTGTTCAGAGGGTGGAGTAATGGAAGGAAACAGCTTTTTTCTGAGCGTGCCTTTTCTTGTATAACTTCAATCATCCTTTTTTCTCATTATCTTAATTTTTGGACCCTCAGTTCTTTAAGGTCAGACGAAGGAGGTGAAAGAGGTGAGCAGTGAGAGGGATGAAACAGAAGGGACATTATTATTTTCTAATTAACTTTTCTTGATTTCATTCAGACACTACTCTACTGTCAACACAAGGCTTTGTAAATCTAAAGAGTGATGTGGATTTTCTTGGGTTGAGATCAAGTGTTAGCGCCTCTTTAATGTTGAAAGCATCTTCTGTTGAGCTATAAATCCCTTACCTTCTGATACACCAGCCTGTGATCCTGGGGTGGGGGTGAATGAAATGGGTAAAGAAATGGAGAAACTTTTCTTTATTCCTTTTATCCAAAACACAGACCAAATCCAAATGATTTCCTTCAGGAGGTGAGAGGTCCACCACAGCTCCAGGATTCACAGTTTAGGCTGATTTCCTTGGCTGGCACTTAAACTCGTGCAGTTTTAATCAGAGCATCCTTAAACCATGCATGTCTTCAGGTTCCACTTAGTTTTCCTAAATGCCATTAAGCACTTTTGGAGGGATTAGAGGCTGAGAATTCGCTTCTCGCACCAGTGTTCTTCCATTACCTTAATGTATTCCCTATTTTGTGTTATGACTTCTCAGTCCCCTTTCCTTAGGTCCAGCTTCATGTGCTCGCTGCAGGGTCGAGGCTTTTGATGATTAATGGGTTGTTTCTTTCTCCCGTTCGTATTACTGTACAGGGTGCCTAGGGACAAATTTGGGGATACCTCTCACGGGTGATGGATCTATTGGGAAAGACTGGGTCCATGCGAACGCGCTCAATTCCTCCTTGCCTTCAGCCTTTTCCCTCCTCTCTTGTTTTTCCTCCATAATCACTGCCCAGCAAGTTAACGTTGCGTAGTCATTTATTCCTATTTCTCCTTTCTCATCGCTTCATGTCCTGCTTCTTTCACTTTTGCTTCCATTTGATACTCTTAGGAAGAATGCATGTCTTCTGAACCATCCGCTCAGCTTTTAACGATAAGCTGATCTGCAGGTACTTACAGCCTATCTCAAATAGCGTGGGTTTGCCATACAAAAAAAATGTATATATATGTATATAAATCAGGGAATCCACTGAATTGACAGAATCTTGCATTTTTGTAAACTTTTCTGTAGGCCTGTCTGCTGCCACATGCGTACTTCTGCCTTGCTATCTGAGCAATTACGATTATATCGATAAATGTATGTGTGTGTAAATAGAGGGAGGGAAGGAGAGAGGAACTGAGAAGAGACTAATCTCAAGCTATTATTTCATCGGGGCTGGATGCAGCATTTTAATGTTTAAGGGGAAAAAAACAAGCGAGCTATGGGATTCCTCTTCCCAGTCCCCACTTTCCCCTCGTCGGCGTTTGAGTCTGAGCAATATGGCATGGTTTGTGACTCCATCTGGAGGGCTGACAGCGCAGCCTGCTTCTAATAAAGCTCCCAGCCTTCTTCCCCAAGTCTGTAATTAAATGACATCACTGAGTCTTAAATGCATCTGCCGTAAAAGTCAGAAGGCTAAAACATCCCATTAAAGGGAGGAGAGTGTTACTGAGTGTTAGAGAAGCTCAAGTGTGGAACTGCTCCAGGAAAGCTTTTTTGGGACCCACTGGAGCATGGCTCAGTGGAGGAAGAGCTGTACCCTGGTAAGTGTGTTTCTGGTTCAAGCTCTCAAGGCGATACTCGCAGGTCAAATTTGACCCCAGATGTAGTTTTAAAATAAGCCTGTTACGGCTGGGGAGGTGTGTGTGTGTGTACGTAGACGTTTCTTTGCTTGCAATCTCTGTATGCTTCTTTTAAGCAGGATGTATGAGGGGTGGGGATGTGCTAAGCATTCGGTATGTATTGCTTGGGTGTGGGTCCAAAGAGAGCAATTTCTTAAGCGTGAGTGCTAAACGGTGAAACTGCGGAGAAATGAAAGTTGACACCAGTAAATTTATTTTCCTTACAAAGCCTGAGAAACAGAAAGAAGCTTTATGAAGTAGTGATAAGTAATTAGATATTTTCTCTCTCTTTCTCTTCTTGAAACATTTTTGTTGACATCAGAAGTGCAACCAGGAAACATTTTAAAGGTATATTGCTTTCAGTGTGACAATGCCTCCTAGACAAGCAAATTAAAAAAAAATGTACAAAAAGTGATAACATGAACTTTCAAATCCAATCATCCCATTGGAAGGATTCCCTATCAAAGTACCCCAAATTTCATCTCAAAAGAGCAATTTGTTTAACTTCTGGTGTTTCAAAAGTCCTCAGATACCCGAGAATAAAGTTTTTGTATTCTTTCTCTCTCACTTTTTAACCATTAGGATTATTGATTCTGCAGTTGAAATTTCTAAGCTCCTCTAAGAGGGAGCTACCTAGCACATTTTCTAGCCACGTTGGACCTGTTCGGCAGATAGAGATGAAAGTTTATTTCCAGAGATCAAGCAGGTTTATGTACTTGTAAGATAAAGACCAGATCTACGGAGTAGGAGGGTGCTGCTTTATCACGCGGGAGGATTTCTGGCTGTAACTGCACTCCACGTTTGAAGCACGCAGTACTTTCTCTTAACCTGGGTCAGCACTTCTTGCTCATTTTCTCCTTTCATGTCCATTCTACCTGGGGTTGTAGAGACATGCCACTGAAGGAAGCAGATGATAAGGATATCGGAAGTATGTTCAATAGTTACATAGGCTGCTGTACTATTTTAAAGTATTTAATCATATACTTTTCCTCCCCAGTTACTATCAGTTCCCAAGCTGCTCCTCTGTCTGAACTGTTTCTCTCCTTCTGCCTGGTTCATCGGAGGCTGCCATGGTCCAAGGTTTCGTGAGCTCACCCTCCCCTCCGCATGCCCGTTGTGATGATAGGATGTGCCACGCTGTCCAGCTGCGGGAAGAGTTGACTTTAGGCAGGATGACTGCAGTTTATGTGCAGATAAGCAATGGTAATCTGCAATTGTGGGGAAGGAGATTCAAAATCAAAAGATATCTTAATCCGCTTCATATAGTGTTAAGTAAAGATCCGAGTTAAGCTTTAGCATGTGCTACATCTATTTTATGTCCCAAAATAGGTCAGATGCTCTGTGTTAATTCACTGGGGAAATTACCCCCTATAACTCTAATTTAAAAGAAGAACAGAATCCAAAAGCTAAACAACCCCTGGAATTGCAGAGATACGAACAGATAAGGTTGTCCTTATTTTCAGCAGAAAGGAGCAATCTGCTTACTAAGCTTAATAAGTCTTGCATTCTGGCTGGCCGTGCATTGTGCGTGCTTGTGGCAAAGACACGCTCACTTAGGAAGATAGGATCTGGGAAAAGTTTGGGGAAATTCAGAGGGCTGACTGTCATTCAGCACTCGAATCAGGCAGTGCCAACCCAGAAAGGACTGTGTGTGTGTTGTGAAGTCCAGGTTTCATGCCAAATCGGAAATAACGATGAAAATAAAGTAAAAATAAAAAATAAAAAAGAGGATATGATTCAGAAGCAGCGAACAGAACGCACAAAGCAGTGGCTGTGCACACAGAGTTGCTCTGCGTGTGGGTTGGCAATACGATGCTCATTGAAAAAGGGGGAAAGCCAAAGTCCTCCGGGGATGTGCTTGTGTTGGCGTGGGCCTCCAAGAGACGAGGCAGTTCTCCTTGAGCCAAGTGATGTCTTCTGCTTGCAGGCATTCTGGTACAGTTTTGCCTTACAGCAACAACTCATCATCTAGGAATTTGGGAGAGAGAGGAATACTCTGTCTTCTTCGTTGTTTTTCAGTCTTTACGCCTATGGAAGTCAGCTTGAAACTGTGACTGAGGTAAACCCGAAAGGCTCATAAATAGGAAGGGAAATCAAAAAAATAAAAAGCCTATTTTTTAATTCTTACGAATTTTAGATTGATTTCATTTGAGTCTGACTCATTCTTTCATGCATGTGATGGGCCATATTGTACGTCTGTGGAGTTGTCAAGTCCAGCAATGCTCCTGTGTACTTAAACCTAATAGCAACATTTATTTTAGGATAAATATTAAAGGAACAAATCATGATACCACAGACCCATTTTTTTCTCCTTGTCCATGCCTGATGTGAAACAACATTTCTTTTTAATGGCTGTAGGGAATGAATGGGATAATTTTTCGTTGGCTTCTGCTCCAGTCATCAATATTGAACGTCCAAAGGAGACAAGATGTGGCAGACAGAAATATGTTCTCCCTCTTCATTTTGTTTATTTTGCCTATGAAGATAGCAGGGTTGGTAACAGTAGATGATGTTACAGATGCTGCAGCGATTATAGTTGTTCTCTGCTAGTGGGCTTTAGTATGGGCCAACACCTCCTGTCTTGTTTGCAGTAGCACAGACAAGTATCCTCCAGGTGTTCAGCTTGAGAGACATCATTTAATTTTTTTTTAGAGGGAAAAACATCATTTAGTTCATGGACACAGAATCACAGAATGGTTGAGGTTGGAAGGGACCTTTGGAGATCATCTGGTCCAACCCTCCTGCCAAGCAGGGCCACCTGGGGTACATTGCACAGGATGGCATCCAGGTGGGTTTTGAATATCTCCAGAGAAGGAGACTCCACAACCTCTCTGGGCAGCTTGTCCCAGTGCTCTGTCACTCTCACAGTAAAGAAATGTTTTCTCACATTCAGCTGGAACTTCCTGGGGTTCGGTTTTTGCCCGTTGCCTCTTGTCCTGTCGCTGTGCACCACTGAAAGGAGTCTGCTCCTGTCCTCCTGACACCCTCCCTTCAGATATTTATACACATTGATCTGGTCCCCTCCCTGGATCTGAAGTGATTTCATTAAGCTGAAAAGAAATGATAAGAAAGAGTATCCCAAGAATTAACCCCTCCGCATACTTTGGACTGGACAAACTCATGTCAGTGGGGGGAAAAAAGCATCTTTGAGCTTTTCTCCAGATAAAATTGTCTGTATTCATGAGGAGCAGACTACTGAAAAATTGAAAGCCTTTCTGCATTTCACATCGCTCTAGACCCAGGGTGACTCAGGAGCGAGTTGTGGGTAACTGAGCTGTGCTTTGAGGCCATGGTCTTAGCAAGAGGATGGGAGGCAAGGAAGAGGCTGTGATCCCCAGTCCTACACCAGGAGAAAAGCCAGATGCCTCCTGAGATATTTGAAGTCTCACTAATGCAGGGACAGTGCTCATCTCTCTTTCTCTGTGTTTATATGAATGCTGAAGTTTTAAGGTAATGCTTCAGTGTAGCATAGTGGTTATTACTGCTGGGGCAGAAAGCAAGGCTTCTAGGCAGGAGAAATACGACGTCCAGTACAGACATAAGGAACCCAATCAAGGCAGCATTGGAGAAGCAGAAAGGAAAGGCTCTTCTCAAATAGAGCTTTCCACGTCAGGATTTCACCATCAGAGTACTTTAGCGTACGCATTTTCAAATGCAGATGGTGATTTAGGGCATTTTAGTTTATGATGTTTTGCCCAGAAAGCCTCATTCTCAAACCGCAAATTTAAAAAAAAAAAAAAAAAATACTTCGAGGTGTCTTGTACATGACACATAAAATTGGTATATTCTGGAAATGTATTTCTTTAGAGCAATACAGGAATTAATTTGGCAGCTGCCCCTTGAGGTATTATTCACACCATTGAGGTACTATTCACACTATTTTGTAGAGAAAAAGATGAAATGCAGGGGGCTAAAGTGTTTCACGCAGGCTGGCTGAGTTGCACATTAGGATCCTGATTCCTCGTCCAGTTCTTAAAATGCAGCAAAAGAGGGTTCTTGGGAAAAAAATAAAAAAATAAGGTAAAAAAACTGCTGCAACATCAGTCCTATCCATGAAGTTGCAGAATTTGCATTCCTATATTTCCTGTAGCTGTATTCTTATTTTTACCTATTTTTGGTAATAGAAATGATGTGAGAGAGTTGCAAGAAGGGAATGTGAAGAAACTGAGCACAGTTTACAATGGAGGTAGCCACAAAGACAGTGTTTTGTATCGGGAAAACATAGTCATATTTTGAAAGATTTCTGCTGAGTGATACCTGTGTGATTCTCAGCATTTATTTCCGCCTATTTTGTCTCCCCAAGCTCCCTGGCCTCGCTTCAAAATATCTCGTGCCACGGAGGAATATAAAACACAAACCCGAGGCTTTGTTTACGTGGTGACTTCAGGACTCAGACTCGCAGAATGCCTTCTCCTATTGCTGCAAGAAACATCTTCGTAGCCCAGTAAATGTCATTTTTTACCATCACTAAGTGGGCAGCCAGGAGCTTTGTGCTATCCCTGTGTGAGTATTACTGTAACTGGGCTAAGAAGAACTCTTTCTGGTGTTTTGATGGCTAGCTAGGAATTACCTAGGCTAACAGCCTCCTGCTCTCCTTTTGCCCATGGCCAGCTCGGCAGCGTACCACGGCAGCCCAGCGCAGCACGTGTTTTTTGGGGCAGGTGAGACACCCCAGCACTGCCATCCCATTTCAGCTGCAGTGGCAGGCTGGGATTGCCAGGGATGAAAGCCTGTTACAACAGCCCATCTGTCATACAGCCTTAATTAGTGCAATTCCTATAGAGCCTTAAACGGGAGTTGCCATCCCGGCTGAAACTTGGTGCTCATTTCAAAGGAGTTCCTCTCCCAACTCCTAACACCACAGGAGACCTCAGAGAAGAAGGGAAGCACAATCATACCACCTTAGGCCATCAAAAATTACTTACCCTGTGCATTTGTAAGCATTGATGGTACTGGAAGGACAAAGTCATCCGCAGAGACCCGCGGGCACTGTCAGGCAGCTGGTGCCCCAGGCTGTGGGGCAGGAAGGCTCTTACACCCCCAGCAGCACCCTGCTGGCCTCTCCCTGCCCTACGTGTGGGCTCGGTAAGGGATGTTGGTGGTCAATATGCTGCATTCGGTCCTCTTGCTCTGAGTCTGTGTCTAAAGGTAATTCCCACTCTAAAACACGGGTCTTTCCGTTTGGTAGTCTGTAATCAAGAATCATGGTGTGTCTTGGACTGTTCTGACAGCCCCATTTTACAGTTATATGTTTGCAGAACTGCCTGCTCCTCCTAATGCACTGTGTATTATCTGTTCAAAATAATTATAGTGTAATAATACTTGCATACATATGCAAATATGAACATAAAATGACATGTGCTAGGGTCAGAAAATAACTCTACCAATAGCAATACAGCCCTTATGTGTTTATGCTGTGTTTTACAGCAACTTCACTCACTTTATTAAGCTAATCAATTATGTGTGTTTTGTAAGGACCACTCTATGGCCAGAAACCAGCTGTCTGGGACGGAAGACATCATTGGTCTGCAATTCTTCATGTCAGCTTTTAAAATCAAGAGTTGAAAAAAAAAATGTTGTACACAAACGGAACTACATAGGAATTAGTTTAGTTTGGGAGAATGTAATTCCTGGTGTCGGAACTGGTTGAGGACATTGAAACAAATGCCCTCGCTCTTTGGAGAATAGGAATGAGATCCTTAATGGAGGTGCAGCGTCCAATTTGTCCAAATTTGCTGCCTCATTGTTGCTCAGGTCTGCTACGATGCACATCCATTTCCCTGTTAACCATCGGTCGTTAGCTTGGGCCGGGCCCTGGCTGCCAAATGAGGCAGATGATCGGCAGCAATTCACTTACCTGCTCTTCATCTGTATTTACTCTGGAAGCTGTTTTTGTTTTCCTGCACCACCTTCTGCGAGCATCTCTGCCTGCATAATAAACCCACTGAGCCTCGTCTTGGCCTTTCAGAGAAATACCGACGGCTCCTGAAATTGGGGTGTAATTTCCCTGCTGTAAATGCCTTCAAGGGCAGCTGGTAGACTTTCCATCATTCCTTTTCCTGCAGCTCTGGAGGCAAGGTGTGCGCTTACTAATGATTAGAGCCTGGAGCACAGCTGGCTCTTTGATCACTTTTTCTTGCCTTCCTCAGTAGCAATGTTTGGGTGCCCCAGTTGACTTAAGTTCTTCTGCCAACTTACTAATGACTGTGATTAGGTTGCAACTGCGTGTAGCTTAACGTTGCCTGCCTTGATTTGTAATCTAGATCCCAAAAGCATGGTATGTTTACACTGGCAGCTATTTATATATGGGATCTTTATGTTCCCATGCAAGTAGCTGTAACTCAGCATTGAGGGCACAGCTACGTTGGGTGCCACATTCATGGCATGAAGGGCAATGAGCTTTCTTCCACGGTGGTGAATTCCTGAGGTCAGTGAGAAGGTGAAGTAATTGTGCTCAGATTGCACTCTGCTATTCGTATGCTTGCTTACCCGTCTCATAATTTCAGTGTGATTGGGGTGAGGGAATATGGCTAAAACCCAACTCAGCTCAATAGCATCTCAAGTCAACTTGTTTGTGAAAATCAGTAGGGGTCCCATTCTGTTTCCTATAGGTTACTCGCACACATGGTGGAAAAAATATTGCTTGGCATTATTTGATCCCTTAATTGAGGAATGTCAGGAGCTCTAGTAACTGACATCTCCTTGGAGGTCCCTCTGAGTCAGGTGGAGGAGTACCAAAGGAGCTAGCGGATCTTTTTATTTGGGATCAATACATTAATTCTCTCCCTGGGGCTGTCAAACCAACAGATTTACCCATTTCTCAGTTCTCTTTGCAGCACACCAGGTATTTATTACAATAGGCTGATGAGGAACAAGAATCTTCAGAGAAGGCTTTGTATTTATTTACTCATTGCTCCTAGTTTTGACATGGCCCTAGGCTTACAGTGTTTGTCCTCAGAAGAGGGAAAGAATAGGCAGCAGTGAGCTTTCTGCAGAATACAATTACTCCCTAATCAGTAAGGAACAGAATAATTTAGAAAAGATGATGCTCTACTTAATGACTGTGTTTTTTCCGCCAAACCAAGGCCATAAGATTGTTATCCTCGTTAAAGAGTTGTAAAGTTGCCTGCTTAAAGTGGCTCAACATATTAATGCTTCCCCATTTCTAGTGCAATCACGCCCGTGGTCGCTACAACTGGGTTTTACGGGCTCTGGTGCCCTCTGGCACCACTGTTCATACGGGGAGGGCTGGGATTCTCAAGATCGTACCCAACCAAGCTTTTATCTACAGTGCTGAGGAAGGCAGGAGAGGAGCCCAAGTCAGGCAGTCTGCGTGTTTCTTAGGTACGCTTGTGACTTGGTTATAGGGGTGCTGTGACCTTAGGAAGGCTTTTACGTTCTCATTTCTACACCTCTTTGTTGTACACGTACATCCTGTTCTCACATGTACAGTAATAGCTACTCTTTGCCTCAGTTTCCTTATAAAATTCACCTCTTTTATACTTAGATGAGTATTTTTTAATGTGTGAGTAGACTTTCACCAGTGGTAAACTTAGCTCTTAGAGAAACAAAGAATGACTTCTTTGATTTCTTCTCTGAAAGAGCAGTCAGGCATTGGGACGGGTTGCCCAGGGAGGTGGTGGAGTCACCGTCCCTGGGGGTGTTCGAGGAAAGGTTGGACATGGTGCTTAGGGACATGGCTTAGTGGGTGACATTAGTGGTAGAGGGGTGGTTGGACCAGATGATCTTGAAGGTCTCTTCCAACCTTAATGATTCTAGGATTAGCCAAATATCGTCCCATCCAGATCCTTGGGTTAGGCAATAAGGAATCTGGAAGTGATCTAAGATCTGTGTTATTCTTCCTCATCTGATGTGTTTCAGGGCAAAATCTTTCACAGCATTGGGTTCAGGATTAAAATGTGGCAAGGAAGGTTAAGGGATGAACTGCTAGGTAGGACATGGACTGGGATGGAGGGCTGTATTTCTCTGCCTCAGATTTCCTGGGTGACACTGTCTTATTTCTTACTGAGAAATGGCAGTGGTGTTGGCACGTGAAGAAAGCAAGGTTGCCCACACAACTGCGTTTCCCAAATCCTTGCAAGGATGCGGGCTGTGGGCTGCAACCATCCTTCAGCAGGTGGTTACAACGGGCCTCCTGGCCATTTCTCCACGTCAGCTGTACGGAAAGCCAACTGCTGCAGAGAGGACAGCCAGAAATGCTCATCACCCTTCCCTGGAGATGCCAACGCGGTTGTGGTGGGTACGTTGGGTGGCTATGGTGGGATGTCTGCATGTGGCCATACGTGCTCCTAGAGGCAGCAGTTCCATCAAGCCCCTACACTTTGGGGCATCCCAGGGTGGGTTCTGAGCTTCTGATCTCCTAGATTGGGCTTTTCATTTGCCCCAAGTGTTTTTTGGAATAACCCCTGGTTTAATTGTTTGGCCGTACCCTAGTACGCACACCAGAGGCTAATCAGTCAGTTGGATGCTAATGAAAGACCGCGCCATCTGTCTGCTTATTTAATGGAGTGTCAGCACAGAGCAAATAGGAAGTAATTGGATTGCCAGACACAGAGCCAGTTATTAGACTGTTTGCTATCTGATCGGGAAAATCAGAGGAGCAGAGAGGTGCATCAAAGCTAATCTGATGGTGTCTGTTGTTGCAAGTGCCCACAATCTGCCACCCAACGTTCACGGGCTTCGAAACCGCTGGCTCGCTCGAGTTGTTGCTGGTTTCCATCCCCTCCAGAATCCATCCTTGCATTCATATTACAAATCATTATAATGCAATCTAATAAAAAACAGTTTGCATAAAGATGGTGCCCATTTATAAAGCTGTCACCACAGCTACTCTATTAATAGAGCCATTTTAAAGATTTATAGTCAGCATATGTTACTTTTTACAGAAGCCAGATTGAGAGCTGTGGGGTTTGAGCACGTCGAATGTGCCACCAGATCACATTTAAAAATAATATGAATAATAAGTTAATTTTTACAAAGCTGTTGTGCTTCGGAGAGAATGTGAAGTTCAGGCAGGGGGTATCACTATTTCAGTGATGGTCAACAAACTAAATGTGATACGGCATTAAAGGAAATAGGATTTAATAGGAGAAGCTGAAGTTAGTGAACTCCGTATTTCAGATTGCTTTGTGTAATAGGAAGACATTATGTGATGGTTCTGTTAACATCTTTATTGATGCATGATGCTAAAGCGTTTTATGCACATTTAATGAAACCTCACGATATTTCTCTGCAATAGGCAGGAATTCATTTAGAATTGACTGTCAAGTTTGTTTAAAGTTACAATGCTTCTTAAGCAAGGCTGTGTGCATTTTCTACCTTGCACAGGACCAAAGGCATCAGCAGTAGTGAAGTCGTGCTACCTCTTGTGGTGCTGTGGGAAGCAGAGCACTGTCCTTATCGATGCAGCAAGTCACAAACAGGCAAAGCAGTGGGATCCTGTGGATTTAACTCTCCCATGGTCAGTGCTGGGCTGAAAGGGCCTCCAGGCATACACATGCCCTGGGTTCACGTAAAATAAATGCATCACAGAACTTCTCTATAGAGAGAGATTGATTGACCATGGTTAGTACATTTATCTTCTGGCTTCTGCAGGATTGGATTTAAATTACAAATGGATCGACAGTGGGTAATTTAGTTCAGTGGTCATTTTGGATTATCATCTCCATCATGAAGCAATCTTGTAACTTCAAGGCAACTGGCAGGCTTTGCTCGACAGCAGTCTCATTTTGGGCTGGAAGCTGGTGGTTTCAGGGACTGGAGGGGAGAGATTTGGCGGTGCAGCTTCAGGAGACAAAAGGGGTGGCTGTGTGTAGGAGCAGTGTTTGCCCAGTTTCATATAAACTTTAAAGACATAAGATAATATATTTTTTTTAATTTTTCTTTCTGTGACAAATGTTAAAGTAGCAGCTCATCAAAGCCGTGTTTCAGGCTGACGGTGAAGCCTGTTGCCTGGCTGCTGAGCTGTACACCACAGCTCTTTGCTGTCCCCATTAGCTTTACATTTTCCTCTTACCTGGATGTGCACAGCTGTGGTTCATGGGCGTCTTGATGATACCATATCCCTCTGTAGTTCTGAGGATCTCATGTTTTGCAAACATTCATCGCTTACTGCCTCACCCCTACAAGCACATAGCACTGCTTCTGTTTCATTAATGGGGAAACTGAAGCTCCGTGTACCGAAACAACCCCATAACATTCCTCAATAAATGAGGAAGAGACACAAGTGTTTGACCACAGGTTTCCTACTTCCAGCCTCGCATTGAAAAGAGCTGGTACATGCTCAACAGGATTAAAAGGAGGCTCGTGGCATATAGGGACCAGAAGCTACTTTATATCTGTTCTCAGATTGAACTCCGAGGCCTCACAACATAGTTAGGAGTCTGTAGGGGATGCATGGAATAAAAGTGGAAGTCAGCTCCCAAAAGAACCCGTGTAGGTTGGGCAGATACGAGGCTGCACACACAGACACACGTGCAGTCCCACCTAAGTGCGGCCTTGTGTAGGACAGCAGGCATGATGCCCCGCTCTGCGGTGACATCCGAAGGCCTTTTTATCTTGGTGCTGCAGGGTGAAAACCCATCTCTTACCAAATATGCCAAAGGGGGTCTTTAGGATGTGAACAGAGCTCTAGTTTTCTAGGTTTGATCCAAAAGACCTCTGTCAAGGTGTGGAACAAACCGCACGGAGTTGGATTTGTCTGCCTGAGAGGGATGGAAGGCCAACGCCAAGGGACGACTCTTGTGGGGAACCACAGACATCACTTTTACATCCCACACTGGGCTAAAGATACTCAAGCCACCATTTTTCCCTTAACACAGAGGTGCTCTCCAGGAGAAGGTGTGGGTTTATGGATTTCTCTGATGGGGTATACGCCATGTAGGATAAATAAATTGCTCCAAAGTGCCAGATCCCTCCAGTATTTTATGTGGACTGGGAGATCAGAAGGGAACGAAGAGGCCAAACAGCAGCCACATTTTGCTTGTAGAAGACAGGCAAATCTTCTCTTTGCTCAGTGTTTGTTAATAAACATTGCCTGCTAATTCTTGTTGCTTAAAACATGACCTTGGGGTGTTTTTTAGGTTGGTACCAAGAGTTACATCAGAATTCAGCCAACCAGTGTTACCATCAGTAGTTAGGATTCTTGTTTGCTCGTAATTGCGAATAATCAAAATGTCAAGCAGTTGTTCTGCCGCTGTAATAAATAACGAGGCACTGCTGGGCAAATTAGAGCACTGGTACTGGGCACTTCGTAGGCAGTCATCGCAAAGAGGCAGCATGGTGGGAAAACGTTACAGAGAGCGGATCGAGGACTGTGCATCAGGACAGGGCAAGGTGAGGAGAGGTTCGACTGAATCCTGCATCTGGATGTACGTTTACAACAACCAAGTTATGATGAATTATTGCCTCCCAGCCGCATGTTCCTGGCCCTTTCTGCATGCCAAATAAACCAAGGGTTGTGCTTTACACCAAGGATTGGGACACATTCAACCACTTACCATGCCTCAGTTGAGATGTCGTAACTCAACGTTGGAGATGACTTCTCCGTACCAAGCAGATATGATTTTGCACACACCGAGATGCCACGTTGGCCTACAGGAGACAAGTTGCATCGTGTGATGTGCCCTGTACCCACGGGAAGGGGGGCAAATCCCCCCAACCTCCACCAGCAGCTGCTGCTCCAGGAGCACCTGTGATTCTTATCCTTATTATAATGTCCACATTAGCAGAACAAGCTGATGGGATCCATGCTCGAGTTACTCCCCTTTTGCCTGCCTTCAAAGAGGAGCAGCTGTGCTGCATTTGCTCTCAGAAGGAGCCACTCTTGGGTCTTCTAGATGTATAAATTCATATCTGTGGCACCAGTAATTGCTCTGTTTCATCTGGAGAAAGGGAAATAACATCTTTGCAAGAACAGCATCTAGAGGTAGAAGGGGAATAAAGATAGATTTTCGCCGCTGTAAATTCACAGGCCAAAAGACTGCTTTTTAACTCTGCAGAAGTGAGTGCCAGTGGAGCTAATGCCTTTACAAATTTATAACAAGGCTCAAAATATACGCAGCTTCTATTTCTAAGCAGTGTAGCGTAGCTCTCTTCCAGTGGTCTGTACAGTATATTTTCACGTGCTTTGCCTAAGACTGTGATGTTGCTGTGCATTTCCTAGTTTGCATTTCATAGCAACAGCTCCGAGTTTTGCCATTTTGTTCCTTTTGAAACTCGATTTCTCAGTGAGGGTCACCACCAGGCTGTTCCTCGCTTAGATTTACCACTTTGGGGAAAGTCACGTCTGGGTATTAGCAGAGGTTTGGCAGCTCCTGCGTGGGATGGAAATGCAGCTGTGTCCTGAAGCTTGCTCATGCCCTCGCAAGAGATGAGAGGATGGAGGATGCGAGATGGCAGAACTTTCCATCAGGTAGGCTCTTGCTAACGTTGGCCATGCATGAATTTGTTGTGCCAGCTTCACTGAGGGAATCGCCACTCCGGCAGATGGGATTTACTTCTGACGAGATGAGAATGAACAGCAAGGAAGAGGCTTTACAGCAGTGCCCCCATGCTGCTGTTACACAGCTGAAGCAGAGCAGAAGGATGTTTTTACCCATGCTCACACTGAAGGCTGTTAACAAAGGTGTTCAGTAACTGCTAGGGCTCCAAATACAGCGAGCCGAGTGCTGACTGCAACAGCAAAGCTTGGAAATTCAGTCTTTTCCTCACCTGGCCGCGTTTTTCTTTCCCACCAGCAAGCAAATGAAAGCAGTTTTGAAACTGTGAGGAGGGGTATGGAAATGTGGGGTACTCTTCAAATTATGCAGTTGGGAAAGTTGTAATTAACCCCTTAAAATTTGCCTTCGAGTTTCCATCTCTGCACAAAATTCCTCCATGGCTTTGGTAATACTGCTTGTGGTTCTGGCTTGGCGGCTTGGAGAGGCTTGGGAGCTGCAGGGTGTGATGTCTGTTCAAGCTCGGATACACATCTCTCTACATGTTGAAACTTTAGATCTGATTAGTTCTGACTCTGCATCTTGTGGTCCAAACACTAGCCAATATTCCCCTCTGGAGACATCATTAGAAATTGCACTTGGTCTGTCTGCTGCTTGAAAGTCCTGCGCTTCAAGAGTTAAGAGAGCACTAAATAAGCAATATTTTATAACTCGAGATGACTGTTAAATAATGTTATTATTTTTTTCTGAGTGTGTGGTGTTCGTAGTACCTTGGAGGCGATGACATACTTATTTTTATATTGCACCTGCATGGGAGAGAAGTGTTACTTACCTCGATCTTGTGGATGAGCACCTACAAGACAGAAATGAATTCTTTAAATTTCATATTTTTATAGCTGCTGTTAAAAAAGTAGTTCTAGGCTTTTTCATCTTCCAGAGCTAAAGCTGTCTGCCCTATGGGGACAGAAGCTTTTATCACCTAGTCAGGCTAATTTTGAGTGGGGATTTCTGCTTGCACGAGGGGGGACTGGAGGGATGGGGACTGACTTTATAATCTGACCGTTAGCCCCAAACCTCTCGTCAAACTCATCCTGATGCTGACCAGTCTGGCCAGTACTACCAGTAAGTTCCTTCAAGCTGAAAACTTAGTATTTTAGTGAAAAATACTCCAAATGTGTTATTCTCTGTTAACACTAGTGATTTTTCCTAGTCATTACCTTCCTGGGTGTTTGCTATACTATGTAATATTTCAGAATATTTCAAAGTCATTCTTCTGTTTTTGCTAAGGGTTTAAATACACTTAGCATAGTCAAATCACCATTAAGTGTCCCAGCACTGTTTATACTTTTATTGTGATTATAATTATAATTATAATCACATTTTGGGTCACCTAGAGAAGAGCTTAAACCTTTTTTCCTGCTGTTGTCCCCTGCACACAGCTCCCTTTGTACTAACTTTGCACAGAAGCCGCTCTATTATCTTATTTATAGCCATGATATTTATCAGCAGCATGCTCCTCAGAGAAATATCAATCCTGGGGTAAGTGATAATGTAACCAAAATAATTCCCTATCATTGAGTTTTTACACAAAATAATGAGCTTTCTGTTACTTTAGTACCTACCGGATTGATCTTCAATAAAAAAACTATCTCTGGTCTGTGAGCTCTAGTGGATGTTTTAATTTAATTGTATTTGTAGTATTCTGTACATAATGTGGTGGTCAGTACCTTTTGGTCTGGGAACATTGGTCATCTCGCTTTGGCAGAGAAGAGGGGTCAGAAGATGGACCGCACTGTGGGATGGAGGAGAATTAGGTTTCATTCCAGCCAGATCAGTATGTGAACTAATGGCATGCAGAAATTACAGCTTAAATCAGTAGTACCAGTTTGGTTGCACGGTTATTGAAATTATCTCTTTGCCTGGCCACGTTATCACAAAGGCAATAAATGAGGAGACAGAGATGTGCCTATCAAAGAGTTTGGCAGGAGAACATAATCGCTGGCTGTCACCTACTAACCATCTCCCAAAACACCCACTAATGGAGTAGGCAGGCTTTCTCGGCGGGGAATGGACAACTCAGGGTCTTCCAGGTGTCCTCAGTTTGAATGTGCTTTCAGACCTTCAAGAACCTAAAGTCTTGGATATTTTATCCCTAATTGCCTTGAGTCTGAACAACCAGTTTGGGATTTTCCATTCTGTCCACAACCAGTGTCTACTTCAAAGGCTTTCTGATATTTCCTTTGTGGAAGCTCACCAAATCATTCATTCTGGCTACTTGAAGCTTCAATCACCGAGAGAAAAGAACAGTTATAGTGTCATATGAAAATTAAACAAGCTGGAGTGCAAATTTGGGCAGAATGTCTGAAAGAAAAAAATCTTAATAAGGTTTTGGAACTCTTTATTTTTGCTGTCATTCATTTGTTTGAGAAGGGAATTTCAGGTAGTATTATCATCATTAAAAAAAAGGGTAGTTGATGTTATGCACTTTCAATGACATGTCTTCAGTTTCTTTTAATGGTATTTTAGAAGAGATCTGATAACAAGAAGACAGAAGAAAGCCTAGGGAAGGTGAAAGTTGTAGGTTTCTAAATCAATCCATATAGCTTTTTCAGGCTTTATGTTTTTTATTACGCACTTTCAGCCCAGGTAAGACAGTCCTCATAGGCAATTAAGTTGCGAGTTAGAATGAATTAAGTTTTGTGAAATGGTTTGCCTTTTTTTTTTTCTTCTTTAATCCAAATGACTGTCATTTACAAAGAGATACTTCATTTTACTGAAAGTGCTTTTCTGTCTAAGGGGAATGCTTAATTGCAGCCACAAATCACCTCAAATGCTTTCATAGGAAGATAAAATAAGTTAAAAATCGTGCATCATTTTGAAAATGCAGGTTCTGAATTCTATATAAGATGCAGATTTCTATTTTTTAACTCGTCTGCTTTCTTCAAGAACTCTATCCTAGCCAGACATCATGTAAAAGTGTTCTTCATGACATCCCAACAAGCCTTTTTAGGATCCGAAACAATTACCAGGACTATCTACAGTGACCATTATCCAAAAACTGGTGACAAACTTCTCTCTGCATTTTTATTCAGATAAAGCATCTTTGCATTTTGTAGGTCTGGAAACTACGGTAGTTATGATAAATAAGTGTAATTGCTCAGCATTAGGGGAATTTTCTATCCCAACTGTGCCACGTGGCTCATTCTCAGGCATTTAGAGAATATACCCGCACAGTATGTTAACCTTTATAGGCTTTTTTTCAGTTTTCGTGTGCCATTGAGAGATGATTTTAAATGCAGTTGTTGATACTGTTTCAGAAACCCTACTATATTACAACCGAATGGTTCTTTTTCTGGTAGAATAATCAAAGCAAATGAAATGTGAATAAAGCTGTTCCTCCAAGGCCTTCTTTATGGCCTGCTTTTACAGGGAGCCTTATCTCAAATTTCACTCTTTGGAGAGTAAAAAGAAAATAGCAGGGGATAAAAGTCCTGCGTGACACAGCCTTTCACCATCGTGGTGAGGTTTTTTTTGGTCATTTGGTTTGATGCATGTGCAGGTATGTCCAAAACCCATTTGAAGAGCCATGCATGCATTGCGTGTCCAGATCTACCTCCCTTGATGCTCCACTTCATGAAAATGCTAAGAACTTTTCACTGCTTTTATTTTTACTTACTCTCTCTTAGTGTATCATCGACCGAAGTGTGATTCCTTATCAGGTATGCTGGTTCACGCACGGACATAAACGTTGATCTCTGGGATAGCCATGGATCAAATTGCTTTTCTGACATCTTAATAGTTACATGGCGAGTGTGTATGAATAAATGGGAGCATTTATGGGAAGTACTTATAGAATATTTTTCTTAGATTCTGACTGGTAAACATTTTTTTTCTTATAAAGATTAAATTATGTTAGGATAAGATAACCAGAAGTATTTGAATTTTAAATAAATAAATAACACCGCGTGTGACTGTGAATGTGTCTGCGAAGCAGAAAATAGAGAATATCTGTTAGGTCTTTAATGCCACCCAATGCTTCCCATTTATAAAACCTCACTTTCTTGTAATTTGGCTGGTCTTTAATTGCCAACTGGGGCTAGATTTATTTTTAGAAAAAATATCTCTAAAATACTTATTCTTTCTGAGAAAGAGAAGAAATACATTGCACATGTTAGCAAATTCTGGTGACCTTTTCTGTGGAAAATCTTCAGGCTGGGAATTTTGCATCTTCGCATTTCTCAGTAAGAGCTGTTGTGTAAAGGTTGGGCCTTTCGCCGTTCCTCTGAAAGCACACCAAAATTTGGCTTCGTTACGCAGCTTTGGAGAAGTACAGTGCTCACACCCTTGTCGAAAGCTTCTAGTTCATGATGGCTAAGCTTCTGGATGGGAAAAAAAAAAACCTTGCAAAGGTGCCGGTTCCTGAGCCAAGGGTGCCTTCCATCGCCGTGATTTTTGGGCTCCCATACCTGCAGGGCTCTTGCTGCCTGCAGGAAGGTGTTGTCTGACCTAAGTGCCAAGAAGAGAGGAGAAATGTAGGATGGACAAGTGGGCTTGCGAGCCAAGAGAATTAAGAGAACTTATGGCCAAGTTCACAGAAGCAGGAGTCTCCTGAAGAAATGAGAGGCAAGAAGAATGAAGCTCAGTGCCAACAGCTTGGTGGGACTCAGTGGCAGAAGTTTCTCATTTCACATCACAGGGATTTGCTGCTACATTGCTCCAGCCATGCAGTAAAGGGTTGCAGGGTCCGAGCCCAGTGACATTCCCCATCTGAACACTGACCTTCAGGTTCCTGAGACAAGACAAGGATCTGCTGATGAGAGCAATAGTGTGCTACTGTGTAATTTGTAATTATACCACAACATCATGCACAGCAGGCCAAAATAGGGTGACACAAGTCACTCCAATCCTTTCTTTCCCAGACTTGTCAGTGTTCGATTTTGCATCCTCAACTCTCTTAAGAAATACGTAAAATTAATGTTTTCCAATAAATAATCTATTTCTGATGGCAGTCTGTATAATCCTGCCAATACAGAACACATACAGTGCATCACTGTTGCAGTGTAAAGTGGTAGGAGGATTCTTGGTGCAAATCTGCTGTGCATTTATATTTGGATATTTATATCTTTTGTTTTACATTTATATCTTGCTCAGCCACCCTGGTAGTGTGCTCAAAGGGGTTTTCCCCCCTTGGCAGGATGCAGGTTGGAGCTGAGCAGTCGCTGCCTCGAGTGCTGTGTTCGCTGGGACCTCCAGCAGGTAGGACTCCCGGCTGGTGAAGACGTGATGAGGACAGGTCGTCCTTCAACTGCAGCATGTCACAGCAGATAGGACCCCCATCCTCCTCCTTCTTTTAGGCTGTGCAATGTAGTTGTACCACTGGAGTATGAAATCTCTGAACTTTTAGGGCTGTTCCCCACTGCAAGAGATGCTCAGACATCCATACGTTTTTCTTTACCTCTTCTCTACTTCCATTTTCTTCTTTGGCGATCTTTTGATTAAATGAAGACCTCAGAAAGTGTCTGTTTTTCATTACCATTATCATTTAATCGAGCTATCCTTGAACATTCAAACTTAAGGTCTCTCATCCATATCCTCTAGTCCTCCGTGCCATGCACAGTTTCATTCTTAATAACTTTTTCCTGCTATCAAGTTTAAATCTGCTTTCCTAAGCTCTTGACCATTTGTTCTTTATCACAAGTGTTGCTGAGCACTCATAAAATCCCCTCTTGCAGAGTCATTGCCATCTAGTAGCTTTCTTCTAATCTGTGATTACTTTGTGGTTTGTATCAAGTAAAATAAGGACATATTTTTTAATCCTTACCAGTATTAAGTGAACCACTGTTGTCTTGTTTATGGCGAGAAATTAAAGCCTGTTAGAACACTTCAACCACCAAGAATTCAATTTTCTAATGAAGATAAAGTTTGCTGGAGATTGAAGCGTGGGTCTTTAGGAGAGATCTGAGCTGGTGATTAATGCCAGGTACTGGGAGCCCAAAGTTCTTAATTACACCTTTGGTAGCACGGACCTTTCCTATGGCCTTGCGCAAGCAATTCAGTCTGCTGTGGGAAACACTTAGAAACACCATCAAGCTATTACGGGATAAGGAGTTTACCGTAGGTCAGCACATTCGAGCTCTTCTAGTTTGCTGGAACTTTGTATGTGGCCGTTCTCCCTCTAAAAGTTGCTTTGCATATGTGTTGGCTTAGCCATTTTTAAGCATTTTTAGAGATTATAGAACTGTGAGCTGTTCCCTTCACTTTATTGAAAGTTGCTTATTTCAAATGCAGGTTGCTTTGTCTCTCCTTTCCCATCTGAAAGAGATACATTGGTATTTGGCTACGTGGTGCAGGTATTATAAGAGTTAATTCACTTTTTTTTATGAGTTCTGTGCATCAAAAGCACTGTGTAAATAAGGTTACAGAGAAATTGGAGAATATTACAAATTTGTTGGCTGACATGGAAAAAATGCAGTAAGTCAGTTTAATGTGGCTCCATCAACCTTGACAGCACTCCCTTAAGAACATCAGTGGTTGTCACTCAGGGCTGGTGACATTAGTCCTATTATTTCAGAGATAAGCTCAGGAGTGGTCGCACTGCTCCCTTCCCAAATGACTCCACAGCTTCCCCGTTTGATAAAGCCTATTCACATTATCGATCTGTGAAAGCCGGGGAGTAAAACTGCCGTCCTCTGCACTTCTCTCCATGCAGCATCTCTCCTTGGCAAGGCGGTTTTCAGACTTAATGCGAAGGGTCCCTTTGCAGAAGCAATATCTGCGTCGCCAAAATGCATCGCTCTGGACTGATGGAGTCAACACCGCAGAGGCTTTAGGGAGCAAATTGTTTAGATTTGAAAGAAACCGTGCTGCTACGATTGACAGGAGCTCTGGAGTCAGTCCTTCGAAGGGAAGCTGCCTCTGCAATGCTGAACATGGAGACAGAAAATGTACGGGCAATGAAGCAGAATTCGTTGAAGTTTTGGGGGATATGATTATTCCCCAAAAGTCATCCCTAAGTTAATGACTTAGCTAGGTCATCCCTAGTAAATGCTAGCCACTCTGAAACTGTTAGAAATGTGTCAATTGAGAGAAAAAAATCTTCTGTAGTGAAGAAGAGGTGGCTTTCAGGGTGCAGAGGGTGATGCCAAGTACATCGGGAGGTCCAGGTTCAAACACTTGCTTCTGCTACTAATCTGTAAATCAAAGGTGAAAACGATCCCAGCCCATCCAGAAGAGGAATTAAAATATAACAGAGAGCAAGGCACGTGCATGCAGTGATGACGAAGGAAATACAAATACCATCCATGTTTCTCTCTTTTAGATAGAATATCTCAGTCTGTTAGGACCCGTGATACTAATCCATAATTATTTAAATACATTAAAAATTGAATTATATAAATATATATAAATTTGAGACTTATTTTGTTGCCTCAAACGTAAATGAAAGAAATAATGGGGTAGTTTCTAGAAGAAACTCCTATCTGGTAAACAGATGGCATACTGAGATAAAGATATTTTGCAGGAGGAGATAGCAAACATTTTGTGCTAAAATATTCCCGGAATTGGTATGCTGCTCTGCACACGCAGGAATGGAATCCTAGAATGGAACAATAACGCATAATAAAAATATAGCATTATACAGACATACATAATGCAGTATGATAGTGGCATAATATACATTCCATTGCTTTTTTTTTTTCATGGTATCTCTAGACTTTGAACTAGAATATACTTACGTTCATTTTAGAGATGGGGAACTCAAGTGTGGGAAATGAGTGACCAACACCAGAAGGAAGTTTGCCTTTTCAAAGTGATTTCTGACATCCTGGTTATTTTGGGGTTTTATTTTAAAAGAAGAGGTCTCGCCAGTATGTCTCAAGTAGGGCAAAGTCAGTGATTTTTGAACAGCTAAACAGGACTCGGGTAAGGTGTGGATTCTCACCAGTTCTCCATTTTGTCGGTTCTCCTTCTCCAACCATCGAGTCTGTCTCATGAGCTGTTGGCATTTTATGGATATTTTGATGGCCACCTTATAGATCTTTTCTACGCTTAATACCTCATGTCATAGTCTGTCTTGTCTTCCCCACTGCCGGTGCTTGGCTCTCAGATGTACGAATTGGAAATTCAACACGAACACATTTAACTACGTGGTTTAGCTACATTGAGTTCTTCCTTTTGTGTTTTCCAGATTCATCAAGGAGATAGAGCACGCCATGGAGCTCGGCCCAGCCAAACAGTGTCCTCTCCGTGAGTTCCTCACCATGTACATCAAGAACATCTTCCTCAATCAGGTCCTGGCTGAGATCAATAAGGAAATCGAAGGAGTCACGAAGGCATCTGATCCCCTGAAGATCCTGGCTAATGCAGATACCATGAAGATCCTAGGGGTGCAGAGGCCTCTCCTGCAGGTAGGAGCTGAGTGAACTTCCAGCAGCCTCTTACTGTCTGTCTAACCATGACCCGGTTGTGTATCTGACATGAACACACAAAATTTGTCTATTAATGTTAACTGCAGTCTCTTGCAGTGTTGCTTCTAGTGTATAGAGTCTTTCCTCTCCCAGTCTGTACACGCAGGTGTGTAGGTGAGTGTGTCTCTCTTGATAAATATACCAAATGTGCAACTAATGGCATCCTTGCATCTTTCCTGACATGTACCATTATTAAAGCACCTGGCTGCCATCATGATGACTCGTTACCAGCCTTAAAGCCCTACAAAAAAGCTAATTTTCAAGGTTTTTGATGATGTGTGTCTCCCTTAGAAGTTCTGGGGATGCTCACAAATCACAGAGCTGTGCGATTGGGCTAAACACACATGGCAAACTACCGGGGAGGAGCAGAGATGAGGTTTTGCTGCCTCCCAAGTGCAGTGTGTTTGTGATTTATGTGGTGCTGGTGCAGTGATTCAGCTGTATTGCTTCCTCAGCCAGATAAGAGAGGTTTGAGAGATTTGGCTTTGAAGTTAAGAGTATTTATATGAGAGGTCTCTTATGAAACAGATTTTAAAGCTCTGATGTGGAGCAGTGATAATAGCAATAAACACACTTCTCAGCCTAACTACATGGGTAACAGGACAGTTCAGAAGCCTCAGAAAAATATTCTTATATTATACTTGTTGCATGGGACTAAAAGGAATGAATTAACTGTCAGCTCCGACTCTTGCTGTGATTTGGGTCAAGCTCTTTTAATCTTTTTAAATAACTCCCTCTTATCTATAAAATCATCTCCTCAGGGATCAATAATGCTTACAATGTTCTTAGGAAACTTAGTGCATCTCCTAGGATTTGTACGGCTGCTTTCCACCTTAGTTTATATCTTTAAAATATGTGCATATTTTAATGATATCTAATAACAGCAATAACTGTTGTTAGTGTTATTATTTGGGAGAAGTCCCTAGGTTTTCTGCATTTATTAATGGTTGCTAAAGCTGTGCCCATCTGGATGCTTTGGGGATGGGATGGTTCTTTCAGAGGCAAAGCAAAATTAGATTCCTTCTGAGAGTTTTCAGAAGTCTTTAGAGGGGAATGGGATCCTTAGAAGGGAGCCAGAATCTTCTCTACATGGTTTAGAAAATCTCCACAAGTTAAAATGATGTCTTGGAGCAGGCACAGCATCCCTGGGCTAGTTACTTCCCAAGATACACCTTTAACAGCGTTCTCAAACTCTGCTATCAAAACTGAGAGGTGGATGAATAAAGCCCATTGTAAATATAAAAACAACATAAAAATTGTTTCAGCCTCGCTGTTCACTGAGCATGCACAATGTAAGTTTACAACAGGGCATTGCAACGAGAGCAGTTTATGGCTGGGTGTCTCGTGTTGAGCCCTCTTATAAGCTCAAGATGGATTTGATGACATTTGTCTTTTTTTTTTCCCTTGGCACTGCGAAAGTATTGCCAATCAGGTGTAAGATGTTATAGTAAAATCGCAGCAGGAGTGGTTATGAAACAACAGCTGAGTATTGAAAACAACTTTAATGAGAACAGAAGGAGTTTTATAGATCAAGAACTCAAATGCGTTGGCTGGGCTGGGATAGCAGGAACACGGCAGAGTGGGGAAGAAATGACAAAATACACCCTTGTTTTGCAGTTATCTGCAGTGCTAGTAATTCCTCACCATTGCAAGTGCCTAGGAGAAGAGAAATAGAACAAATCTGCGACACTTGTAGAAGTCTTCCAAACCTTGATTTTCAGAACAGGGTAGGAAAAAAAAAAAGATTTTAGGGCACTTCTGGCTTCCACAACAAGAAAACTATCTGAAGATTGAAACTGTGAGTTACAATAAAAAGCAAAACTCTACTTATTCATGTTTTCAAGGCTCCATTGTGGATGTTGCTTAAAGTTAATTTGGGGATAATAGAAATAATTAGGTGTATTGTGTTGTACTGTGTATTGTTTGCCTTTCTTTTGTTTTGTCTTCTGAGAATCAAAGCGGGTGAGAGCCTGAACTCAGCCTGCGCAGGCGTCTGACCTTATTGAGAGCTGAAAATATTTTACAGTAATATTAGCATGTAAGCTTTGGAACAGGACCATGAGGGCTGTTAACCTTACAAATTTGTTTTGGATTCTTAATGCAGTAATGTATTTCTGTGGATTGTAGCTTCGTTGGTAGCCAATGACAATGTGTTATATCAATACATTTTCTTAAAGTTCATTTGGGGTTGAAGAGACAGAATGGGTTGGAATTTTCTCGTCCAGCCCCTATAATTTATTTCTCATGATGGATGGAAATAATTTTGAACTGGAATTATTCTTGGTCAAAATGTACATGGTCAGAAGGTCTGCCTGTTCCCGACATTACAGAAGGGTAATTTTGTGAAAGAGAAGAAAAATTGCTGCCTCTTTGAACCAAGTCATCTAAATAGCTCCCTAAAATAATTTTATTGATTTTACATTAAAAGAAAAAGGGCTATTTCTACATTGACAGTGCTAGAGCCTGAAATCTTTGCCCTCATCGCATCATGGGTACAATGAAAATATAGTGTGTAGCGTGAATGATCCTTGCACCTCTCTCCCAGTGCTGTGATACTTTTTCCTGCCTCGTGTTGTTCGTGGAGGGGTTCATGGTTCAGCCATCCCACTCCTTTCTATCCTGAAGATCTTTCAGAAGCTTCTGCAACAGGAGCTGGAGCTGTGATTTGAACACGACTCAAGGATTTATCAGTTCCCACTGCACAGGCTGATAATAGCTGCTTTTTGATAACTATCAGCACATGTTTGAACTGAATTAGCTTAGAGATGAGAGGTTTTCTAGCATCCTCTGCCATCATATCCTCACAGACAAATCCAGTTCTTTAAAGATTATGCCCCCCCAAAAAAATTCAGCTACCCATTGTAAATATTACAGTTAAAGAGGAGGATTGTTTTATTTTCCATTCTTCCAGCTTTAAATGTAAAATATTGTAAATCCGTCTCCTTTTAAGAGGGACTGAATCACCATGAAACTAATTTGTTTCAGAATTATTCCACATTAAACTTTATGCTGTAATTGTTTAAATCAATACCAAATTAGGCTACAAGCAGCTCGACAGCTTCCTCTAGCCTGTTCTCATACGGTTCGTGTCAAAGTGATAAATCTTCCCAGCTAGGTGGGCGCTACTAACAGTGGCCTTGGACATGTGGTGCCCCGTCTCCATCCAACAAAACGCGCACGTTGCTTCCATCATAAAACCCTGTACCAGCAGAGCAGGATTTTCCCTCAAAGCATCAGTGCGACCGTTGTTTTTTAGCGCAGAATTGTGCAGATGACAGGCATGATAGCTTTCTGGCAGTGCTCCAGCGGCTGAAAACCCAGCAAAAAAACCTCCTTCAGAAGTCAGAGCGTGCAGCTGTTTGCAGGATAATGACTTGCTGGAGCTAATTACCCCATCGCCCGCACTGCTTAGCCTGCGCACGAAGTCACTCGCCTGTGACTTTCCAAGGAGATGTCACTGGTGGCTTTGGCGTGTTTTCTTCCCGTCAAATTACTGGGTATTAAGAAGAAGAATGGTCACAGTGAGTGGCATTTAAATGGCTCACCAGTAGTGATGGGTGCATGCTTTGATAGCAAGTAGATGTTATTATTTATTAGTGTAAACAAATTAGTTGTCTTTTCAGGCTGGCTTCCAGCGATCAAAATCCATTAAGGACCAGGCTTGGCTGATCAATTGGATTTTTCCCATTCAGGGACAAGTGTAGCTTCAGAGGCATCACCTGTGGTTCTGGTCCTTGCATGTCAACTATTTTATGGTGACACAGTGTCTAAAACAGTATGAAGTGCTTTGCAGGTGTTGTCATCTCTTGTGTGGTGTGTTTGTTTTGTTTGTACAGCCAAAATGTCAGGAGGTTAAGACTGACCGAGTCAGTGGCAGGATTTCCAGCTGAACCCTGGAGTCCTGAATCCTCTTTTTCATTTGGAAATGAGAGACAAAATTCTCTCTTCGTGGGAGTCTGAGTCTCCCTGTTCCTTTAAATATTTCTTTAGATAATTCTTCCTCTAGGGGAAACGTTTAGAGTAGTTACTGCCTTTTGTGGAAGCTTTTACAAGGCTCCCATGTAAGTCATCTGCAGATGTGTAAGTTCTCCACTGAGGCTGATCGTGGAACTGTAAGTTACATAAAAGCAATTGCTAGCTTTAGGCAAACCATTATGGCAGTGCTTCGATTTATTTTAAAAATCAAGTTTAACATGCACATTCAGTAAAGCCTAGGTAGGAGATGGCTTTAAGTTGCACATACTCCTATTGAAGCAGAATTCCTTGCAGGCAGAATTGTTTTCTTCCTCTCCAGGAGTGGAAAAACAAAGTCAGTTTGCACAAACCATGCTAAAGATGTGACTCAGGTTGGACCCAAAGGAAGCAGTTGCACATGTGAGGTCTCTGTGGCCTGTTATTAATCCCTGCAGCCTCTGGGTGTCTCTTCCACTGGTAGGTACAACGCTGCATTGGAGTTGGCCAGAATCCATATAACCCCTCTTTGTAAATCCAGGTTAATATTCCATGTCTCTCATGACCTGAGACTCAACACCAAGCTGCTCTTGACCATGTGATTTTTATCTAGAACATGTGAGAATGGATTCCCCATTTAAACAAACTTTTCGAGAGCAAGTAAAATCACGGCTGATCTACCTGGAATGTGCTCTATTAGAAATTAGCACCACAGAGAAATGTAAAAGCCCAAGTCCTGATTGCAAGCAGTGGGAGTTGGGTGCAAAATGTGATCATGGTGCTACCTGAAACCACCTACTTTTCTGTTCACCTCACCAAGTATCTATTATATGATAGATATCATTACCAGTATTTCTAGATATTTAATAACCATTTTTGAATATGTACATACGCAGTATCATAGGATCATAGCAATGTTGGTTGAAAAGTGACCTCTGGAGGTTGATCTCATCTGTCTGAACCTCCAGCACAAAACTAAACTCCGGCCAACACCAGGTCAGATCAGTCAAGGCTTTTTCTCAGAATCACAGAATGTTTTTGGTTGGATGGGATGCCTGGAGGTCATCTGGTCCAACCCCTCTGTTCAAGCAGGACCATGTGAGCTGCTTGCCCAGGAAGCACGACTCTCAGTAAGTCTTGAAAGCTTACAGGGATGGAGATTCTCTGGGAAATGGTTCTGCACTACTCTCCTGCTGGAAGGTTTTTTCCTAGGTCTAACCTGAGTCTCCTGAGCCACATTTTTTGACTTCTGTCCTTTATTATGTCACGTGTACGATATACAAGCAGACCAAGAATCTTCACTTAAATCACATAGTATTTTTGCTTTGTGGAAATGCGAAGCCTGCTGCACACAGTTCAGCTCTTGCATCCATGTAAAACATATTGTAGACAAATACATAATACAATGAGTGAGCAATTGGTAAATGGGTCAGGCTCAAAGGGTTGTAGTAAATGGGGTTACATCAGGTTTGCAGCCAGTCACTACTGGGGTTCTGCAGGACTCCACTGTATGGACAGTTCTCTTTAATGTTTTAATGTTTAAAGGACTCAAATGTGTACTGAGTTTACAGATGAAACTAAATTAGGAGGAGCTGTTGAAGAAACAGAAACCTTGTAGAGATCTTGGCAAACTCTAGGACTGGGAAATCGCCAACAATATGAAGTTTACCAAAAGAATATGCCAAATAGTGCATCTGGGACAGTGCAGCCCTGTATATATGTATAGAGTGTGGGACGAGAGGCTGGAGAGTGGCCCCATGGAAAGGGATCTGGTGGTTCTGATCAGGACCAAGTTGGACATGAGTCAACAGAGTGCCCTGGCAGCCAGGGAGGCAACTGCACCCTGGGGTGCCTCAGGCACAGCATGGCCTGGGCAAGGGGAGGGATTGCCCCGCTCTGCTCCGTGCTGGGGTGGCCTCACCTCAAGCACTGTGTGTGGTTTTGGGTGCCACAATATAAGAAGGACATAAAACTATTAGAGAGTGTCCAAAGGAGGGCTATGAAGATGGGGAAGGGTCTAGAGGGGAAGATGTGTGAGTAGCGGCTGAGGGCCCTTGGTTTGTTCAGCCCAGAACAGAGCAGGCTGAGGGTAGGCCCCATGGCGGCCTGCAGCTCCCTCCCAAGCGGAGCGGAGGGGCAGGCGCTGAGCTCTGCTCTCTGGGGACGGCGACAGGACCCGAGGGAACGGCATGGAGCTGGGACAGGGGAGGGTCAGGCTGGGGGTTAGGGAAAGGTTCTGCACCCAGAGGTGGTCGGGCACTGGGACAGGCTGCCCAGGGCAGTGGTCACAGCACTGAGCCTGGCAGAGTTCAAGAAGCATTTACACAGTGCTCTCAGACACAGGGTTTGGCTTTCAGGTGGTCCTGTGTGGAGCCAGGAGTTGGACTTGGTGATCCTGGTGGGTCCCTTCCAACTTGTGATGATTTATGGCTCTATGTGTCAGAGCTACATAAAATGTGAGGCAGATCCAGTAATCCAGCGTCCATATTACATCCACTTCTGCCTGTGGTTGTATCTTGGTATATCTGATCTCTGGTTTAAATTATTCCGGTGTTATTAAAGTATACCTACCTGTTTTGTGCTACTAGGGTCAATCTAGCTACAGTGATCTTGGCAGTACTAGAGATGAAAGTGTCTATGGAGGGGTTATGAATCTAATCAAAAGATGTCATGGGAAAAATAGACCAGTTAATAAAAAGAGATCACCCAGTCTTGTATCCCTGAGCAATTACATTGTGCTTTTCATCAGTAAATCTTAAATGTTTTTTTCAAGAATTTAATTGGTAGAACTTGCTATTCAAAGACTGCTTTTCTAGCATGGCTTTCTCACTAAATCTTTGTGTTTGTACTACATCAACTAACATCATTCCTAGGGTCCAATACTTCATGGTGAATTCATGTCATTAACTCCACTTGCTCAGGGTTATGTCTGCTCAATTATTTTAGAAGACTGCCCGGGCCAGGAAAGCTGCATTTCCAACCGTAAGCTCTGAATTTGAAAACAATGATGTCTTGCTCTGAACATCCTTGGGAACTAGCAGCATCAGGTTGGAAAAGCACAACCTCCTCAGCTGCTGGTGGTGAGAAAGCCAGCTGGAATGGGGTCAAACCTCGTGTTTTCAGGGCAGGTTGGAAGGTGTGGATCAGCTGCTGTCTCTTTTGATCTTTCGGCTGCAGGACTTTTTGGTGGACAAGCAGGAGAGAAGTAATGGTTTCTGACAAATCTGCTGACAGGGATGGAACCACATTAGCACTCTGTCAATCTGATCTTCCAAGAGCTGCCTTTTTTGAGACATATTTGACTTTACTGGCTATCAAAGGCATCCTCAGTTTTTGGTCTATATGGGAAGCAGCAGGAAGCGAAGGGAGAGATGGATTGCCGCATGGCCAACACGAAGCTGTGGGGATCAGCTGCTCGCAGGGAGCAGAAGGGGCATTAAGCCCTCAAGGTTACTCTGGGAGCTGGAGTGAGAGCAAGGAGAGGTTGTCTTTGCCTCTGTGAATTTTCTGTGTCTGTTTTTTCTGGTCATTAGTCTGATAAGCAGGACTCTAGCCAAAGTGGAAAGGGAAACATACTCCAATTCTTGCACACTGGAGATGGCTGAAATGTAAAAGAGAGTTAAAAAAAAAAAAGCTATCACTGTCTTCTTGGCCTCGAAGATGGACATCTCACTGTCTGTGTCATTGTGGTTCCCTGTACAGCTTCTGGATTAATCCTGTCTCCATTGACACAGTCGCTATTGACCTGGAAGGGTTTCCTATTTCTTTTGCTCCTGAATTAACGTATTTTTTTTAGGGTAATGGGAGAAACTATGTGCATTGTTTTCTTCCCTCTTTCTAGTTCTTTTTGATAGGATTTTAGTTTAAAATCCTACACTCATCATGCATGCAACTATTTCTGTCTGGCCAGAAGTCAATGGGAGTGTGCGGTAATTCAAGTGTATGGGATGTGCCAGTATGGTACCGGGAATGCCTCTGAGATGCTGAGCACATCAGCTCCTGCTGCTGCCAGTGGTACACAGAGAAGCATCCACATCTTGCAGGATTAACCCTTTTAAGGGAACTTTGCTGCTGTAGCATTGACAGTGTTCATCCTCACCCTGGACCATGTGGCTGTTTTTCAGTGGCAGTTCACCAAGTAATTGCTGGACTGATAAAACCACTACGATTTCTCTCTGTTTTATTTTATTTTTTATTTGTTTTCCTCTTGCAGTCAATTTTTCCATAAGTTGGGACTAAAACAAATGTACCTTCTCCAGCTACGGTCACAGGCCTTGATTGATTATTTTAATTAGCAGAACAGCCCAGACAGGCTCCTTCACCAGTAGTATTGCGCACATAAATCCTCATTTTGCCTCACATGGCTGAGCCCACATAGCTGGTGTCAGAAACAGCCCCTGTTATCTTTATGTCCAGAGGAGAAGCCATTTGGCTTGGCCGCATTTCTGTTTGTTTAAACCTTAAGCTGCACATTTCTCATTTGTAACCTCGTTAAGCGTATAGTGCCCATGGCAGGAGGGCATGTCCCAGCGATGCAGAGGCAGAGCTGCCCTTGTTCACCCAGGAGTGCTTCCAAAAAGTAAGTGTGAAAGCTTAGATACTGCAATCACAAAAGCTCCACTTCACCCAGCTTTCCTTCCTTCCCTCCAGCTACCTTTTTTTTCCTAGGTGTTTCTTCAATTTTAAATCAGTGTTTTGACTTCTCGAGGGTTGTTTCTGTGATGGATGACCATATCTGCAGTGTCCAGAAGGCTCTTAGTATCCACTTGTGAGTACCTACAAAGGCAAAGTGTGATGAACTGCACTTAGAGGAGACGTGTATCTCTCTGTGGCCAACAGCCCACTGAGATTCTCTTTCTTAACCGTCTTTTCACTAGCAAAGTTTAATTGCTTGCTTTTTGAAACCTGGCGCTCCTAATTTGGGGTGGGTTTTTTTTTGACTGTCCATGCACTTATCAGTTCAGGGTTGTGCCTCTTCATCACAACAATACATATTTTTTCCTCTTCCCTTTGCCTGACTTGCTTTGTGAATCCCAAATCCAATCTGACACAACGTACTTTATAGACAACTTTAAGAAAAATAAACTTTCCTGCATTCTTGCTGGGCTCATTGAAAGTCACTTTTTTTTTCCTTGCATTTGAAGCCTAAGCCCATTTCATTTAGGAAGAATAACTCTAATTTCTAATTTTTTAAATGTTTTCCTAATCAGAAGTGCTGTATGAGAAGAGCCATTGCATTTTAAATAATTGATGGCTACTTTATTGAGTTGTCAGCACTAATTCATCCTCCTTTTGAAGTGCTTGGATGTTCAAAGGAGTAATCCTTTTACAACATGCTCATTTTTTGAAGAAAAGTTCATTTTTATAATTACTTTTTTTTTTTTTTTTTCACCGTGGAGTGTAATTGTAGCCGTGCTGTGAGGGGGAGGGATGAAGTACCTTCCAGCTCACGCAGGCTCTAAAATGCCTTTATTACTACTTTTGCTGCTAATTTCTTTGCCTCCTTCCTTTTGCAGAGCTTTAATTATACCTGTTTTAAAAGTGCATTTTGAAATATGACACCTAGTTCTCATAGAGAACAAAAGAAAGATTAATCTATTGTTAAAAGGAAAGGTAGAAAGCTATTTTTTTTTCTTCAGGGGCCACCCCTCCCTGACAAGCCCCATTCAGTGGGAGGACTGCAGAGAAGTAGCTGTGATTTTGAAGGAAGGGACTTGTCGACAGGAGAGCTAAAAAACGAAAAACAGATGCACAGATGCTGTGATCAGAGCATTCCTTCTCACACAGTGGGTTTCCCCTCCTTCCCTCTGCTGGCAGAGGGAAAGGTTTTTGTGAGAGCATATAAACCTTGCTAGCAGTTTAAAGGTTAATAGCACTCTAACTTACATCTGAAAGAACTGAGGGAAGACAGTAAATTAAAAGTTTCCCCTCCCAGAACTAGCCTGTAAATAGACCCTTTCTTTTCCAAAAAAAATAATAATAGGTTTGCGCACACACACACAAAGCAGAATGGTGACTTTTTTTTTTTTTTTTGCAAATGATCTGCTTTTGTGCTGTGATTTTTACCTGCATGAACTTCACCTTACGGAGGGTAAAAGCTCTTCCCTTGCATTACCCACCGGGCTGCTCCGTAAAGCTGCTGGGTGGTGCCACCTTCTGCAGCCCCTGTCATGGTCATTGTGGGCCCGATCCAGGGCTCACTGGGGAATTTCAACTATTAGGCCTGGCTCTTCTAATTAAAGCATTTGGGGACTTTGTTTCTCTCTAAGGTAAACTGATACACGGAGTGAAAATAGAGTAAAATGGTATAACTCTATGGGAGAGCCCTGCCACAGGCTGTGTTCTATTTTAATTAATTAGGTGCTGATTATAGCTGCTGGAAAAGGTAAAGATGAGAGAAAATTGAAGAGCATTCAATGTGTGAAGATGGTATCCCAGATTCTGATCTCAGCTGACCTTGAAGTCAATGGAGTTACACTGTATTTCTTCCAGCACAAGTGAGATGAGATCTATCCCATTAACTCTAAATAATGTCTGAAGTCAGTCATTTTAAACATTAAAGGACAAGAAAAGATACAGTCATTCTGCTGCATCCGACTCCCGTTTGCATGAATAGCATCAGCCTCAATAACATGCTTGAAAATGAAGCAAACCAAACATTTCAGGCCACCAAAGGAGCTCTGATTGTTGAAAAAGGCTTCTAGCAAAAAGGCACTGAGATTTCTCTGCTTAACTGTCTATTTTCTCCTTGAAAAGTTACGTCAGAAAGTGCTTTAGGGGCAGGTTGGTGACAGGTTGAACACCCCTTTTTGGTATTAATATGTCATTTCATATTTAATTCCTGCTATGTTGTTTTTCGTTGCACCTTGGTGGAAACAACACAATTCCAAATTTCTGCAGCAGCTCCCCATCCTGTGTCCAGCCACTGTGATATTTCCACCCATGACAGAGGAAACCTACTCACCCTCAACTAAAAATGTCACTTCAGTTTTCCTTGCTTTATTGCACAGATGTACCTGCTTTCTACTCAATTTGTTCCCAAATCACTGCAGTAGTTTCTCTGGAATGAATGATGACTGACAACATTTGTCTGTATTTCTTCCAGTTGAAAGACAGCTGGGAAAAACAAACCTTTTGTCAAAAGGAAGACTTAACTTGCAGTGCTTGGACAGTCATCTGGCACATTTTGGAGGTGACCACATATTAGAAAATATTATTAATCACCTTTCTTATAGTTAGAAACTTCCAAGTAGTGAAGGTTGACCTGTTTGCCTGGAGGTTTAGCTGCAAAAATGCACACGAGCTAGGGCATTAGTGCTCACACCCACGTGCTAGTCAATCACAGACCTGAAAATAAAACTATTTGTGTCTTGGGTCTTCCTGGAGTGCTTGAAGAACTCCCCCTAGAGACCCTTTGACTGTGCCACTGTCGTTGCTGCTTGTACAACGGAGCACAGTCTGCAGACCATCATGGCATGGTGATGGGTCCCCACGGGTGACATAGTGAAATGATGCCATGGTGTAACAGCTGCAACTGCAGGCTTGTAGGGACGTAAGAAATGTTTTGAAGGCCCCACTCCCAGATTAGCAGAGGTGATCTAATCATAGATCTAATCAAAACAAAGTGGTATCTGAAAGCTATTTCTTTGGCCCTTGCCTGCCTCTTTATCTAAAGTCCTTTTTCTCATTCCCAGGTTAAAGGGAGCAGCCAACGCTCACCATTTATTTTGCACCTTGGATTTCTGCTGGGTTAGAAATTATGTTTTTACGTTCGTATTCATTCCTTTCAATATTGCTTGGGATTTGGGGATTTTGAGTTGATTCTTAGTTCTTCCTAATGAATTTGTTTACAAGTTGTGCTTGTTTTCTGGCTTGTAAAGGCAAAATGTGAAATAATCACAACCAGCAGCAGTTTGCATAGGAGCAGCCAGAACATCATCCAAACTTCGGCTGTAATGCTCAGCCAGAGCTCAAGGAAAAGTGGCAAAACAAACAAAAATAATATTTCTTTCAGTAGGGGAGGATGAGTGGTTGAATTTTCTTATTTTTGCAGGTAGGAAGATTTATAACCTAACAGGGGCATGGGTGTCGGAAGGGTGCCTGAAAGAGTCCTAAATTTGTGCTGGTGCAGCCTCACTTCGAGCACTGTGTGCAGTTTTGGGTGCCCCAATATAAGAAGGACATAAAACTATTAGAGAGCGTCCAAAGGAGGTCTACAAAGATGGGAAAGAGTCTAGAGGGGAAGACGGGTGAGGAGGAAGGTATATTTGATTAACCCAAAAACATTCAGTGACCAGCAGAGCTGTGAATGTGCCCATGGCTTCCTAATTATTGCCTCTTCAAATCAGTGGAGCACATTACATTTCTGAAGTGTCCCTGCTCAAAGCAGCACCAAATGCTTCTGGTCTGTGATGAAGATTTTTAGCCCTTCCTAGGAATCATCTCCATAACCACTGGAAGTGGAATGGGGCTCACAGCAAGCGCCATGCCACAAAGCAGAGACTGTCTTCCCAACTATCCAAAAAAAAAAAAAAAAAAAAAAAACAGAAAGGAAAAGTGAGAAGAGGTTAAGATTAAGCATCTGATGCTCTGAAAGCAAGAACGTGCTGGTAGATGAGGGAGAAATATCCATGACAAATGGACTCAAGCAAGCAGGATCTACTCACTGTTGAGTGAAAACCAACAAGTAGCTGGAGGGTATCGGGGCTTACTTTAGTCTTTTAGGTTCTTAAAAGTAATTTGGCAACACTTGCATGGTTTGTCAAGCCAACAAAATCTCATTTAATTGAAATGAATTGCCTGCGTGTCCGTAAATGCATACTGAAGTTTCTGTATCATAGCCTCCAAGCGGTAATGCGGCCTGAGCATCTCTTAATTGCATTCGGCATTGCATTTCACAGCTGGGCTGAGAAGCAGCCAGAAACGCTGCTCTCCATCAAGTCAGGTATCAAGTGAGGGGGAATAAGTCCTCCTGCTAATTTTTTACATTAATAATTCACCGCAGCCGTAGCACTGGAGATACAAGGAAGAGCCAGCTAAAGTTTGGAACAGGAGTGAAACACTTTTCAAATCAAAATGTTGATTTGACAGTGAGCTAATGCAAAGAGTTTAACATGGGAGCTGATATGCTCAAGCAGATCCATTTGGGTGTCTGGAAAGATGTGAGCTTCACAAATAAACTCAATTTTTGATATAATGGGAATAAGAGCTCTCAAGCATTAAACAATCCAGCCTTAAAGAGAGGAAGGCATTTATCAGCACCTTCAATTCTGTTTTTTTGAATGTTGGTCCCAGCCTGACATGTTTTCATCAGCATTAAAAAGAAAAAAAGAACGAAATTGCCCTAATGGAGCCAAGAAAGCACAAATTCCTTGATAATCTGCAGCTCTCTAAGTTAGTGCTCTTACTCCTTTATACTTAAATCAGAAGGGAAAAGCTTTGGGCATGGCTCACACAATGATGCCAGACCTGCAGCAGCACACAGCCCTCAAAAATGGTTTGAAATACTCATGGAATCATAGAATCATAGAATATCCTGAGTTGGAAAGGACCCCCAAGGATCATCGAGTCCACCTCCTGGCTCCACACAGGACCACTACCATTAAACCACGTCGGAGAGCATTGTCCATATACTTCTTGAACTCTGGCAGGTTTGGTGCCTATACACATACATACACATATCTATATATTTTATAATATATAAAACCCCAAACTCCCTCTTACGGCATTTCTGTGTGGGTATCAGCTTGGCTTTTTTCTTTTAAAGTGCGTTTCCACCCCGTGTCATTTTGCACCAATCCATATTTATGTATTGAGAGAGGTTGTTTTCCCTCTGATGAGGAAAATTATTTTAAATGTTTTTCTTCCACTAGATGAGCAAGTGTTGAAATTGATGTAATGAAATAATGACAGGGGAGCATCTCCCCATGAGCTTACTGTGGTGGTGAAAAACACACTCCTTGGCAGACTTTGGAGTTTTCCTTCTGCATTTATTCCCTATGCACTTGTTGTTTTGCTTTGCCCTTAGAGGTGTCCCTGCCTATGGCAAGGGGGTGGAATTAGATGGACTCTGAGGTCCCTTCCAACCCAAACCCTTCTATGATTTTAAGATGAGGATGGCTTGGTTGGCCGGTGGGGCCTTTTCCATGCATAGGAAATCATAAAAGTCCAGAAATCATTGATTTATTTTGTGTGTTCATCTCTTTTAAGAGGCTACTAAAACTCAGCTCTGGGTCCACGCTGCGAGATAACCTTGTATTTTTATGCTGAACTCTGGAGAAATGGAAGGAAACTCAGGAAACAGCCAGTCGAAAAGTTCATATCAGCAGAGGCAAGGAGCAGGTATTTACAGAGCAGCTTGACAGCTCTGTTTGTCATACAGGCTTGGGTCAGAATCCACTTGTCTGTTATTTTTTTGTTTATATGGGGGAGAGAGGTTGTTTGGGTTTGGGTTTTTTTGTTCTTTTTTTTTCTCATCTGAGACGAGATGCTGACTTTGAGTTGCTGGGAAAAAGGAGATGATTTTCTTTTTGTTGATATTCTGATGGCCCCATGGAGCTGGTTATTGTAGAGGAAGTCTAATGCAGAAAAAAAATAGTGGCAGAGCTATATGGAACTATTTTACCCTTACCTCTTTGCTTCTGGATATTCCCACCCACAGGTGAAGAGACAGTAGGGAGGAATACAGGGACATTTCCTGAGACAGGTAGGAGTGGAGAAGGACGGTATTTGGGAACTGACAGCCTTCTGCTGGTTGGCTTTTAGTGGGAACATCTGCTCCATAATGTGCCATTAGCTGTCCAACGTCTTCTTCCACCTTGCTGACCACGTTAGACAACAATTCAATCCACAACTGTTTGCTGGAGCCATATCCTTGCAATAATTAAACACAAAGATCATTTATTATGAGCATTAGTTCATGCCCCCAAATTATTTTTCATTTAATTGTATAATAAAGCATTTACGTTTAGGAGTAGTCCATTTTAAGCACCTTTATTATGGTAAAAGTAGCAGACATGTCACAGTTTAAAGTATTTTTCCCATTTGTGATCCATTCTCTTCGATCAGATAACTGTCCATATCTGCTCTCTCTTAGCTTTTCTATCAATTTATGATCGCATGAAGCCTCCACCTTTCTTCCTGGTTTATTTTTGTGTACTATGCTCTTATGAAAGGAAAATGAAAATAGAAAGAGCAGAGAAACTTGAATACTGTAATAGCTTTTTGAACCCATTTTGGAGAGCTGCTGTAGGAACAAAATGCAAGAACATTTTAAAATATGTTTAGGTTTCCAGTTCATTGCAGAAAAATGCTCAGATACATTTTCTGTTTTCTAATGTAGATATCGTTGGCACACCAAATTATTACATGGATGGTGGGAATATTTAGGTAGGGCTGGTGGAAATTGGTCAATAAAAGCATGCTTTCCTCTGACCCTTTTGAGACCTTTTGTGTCCTTTGCTGTAAATGGATTAGCACCATTTTTCTTGGTTGACTTTTATAAATTGGTTCTATGCGAGATATGTGGGGTCACAACACAGGGCGAAACCCTCGCTTTCTTTATTTAGAGTTTGTTCTGGGATTTTCCTTAGCAAAGGAGGTCTGTAAAGACAAATATCAGGGTTTGTCCTGTTCCCAGCATTCGCGAGCAGCTCTGTTTATTGCCAGCATCAAGAAATGGGCTAGTACATGTGCATTGGTGATAGCCACAGGGAAGGTTTAAAGATTGGGGTTTTGCATTAGGGAAGAGAGTGGAAGGGATTGTGTATTTGTGCAAGGGGTGTATTGCAGCCCAGGTCATGGTTGTCCATTTGAGTCTTCCCTATGGTAAGGACATCCCAGGGATGGCTCGAAAACTTGCATGTTGAAGGTTCCCTCCCCCCCCAAAAAAGAGAGATTTTAAGCAAAAGTAAACTTTCTAATTCTGTAACAGATGTCTACTTTGGGGGTCATTAAACAACAGAACCTACTGGTGGTGGCTGGGGCTCGATGCTGGACCCTGGAAAGGGAGAGCTAGGGAAAATGCAAAGCTTCAAGAATGAATTGATGTCTGCTGGGACAGCTTAAGACTCAAATAATTGAAGATCTGTACATGCCAAGCAAACGTTTGCCCAAAGCATGCCTGTAAGTATTATTTTTGTGAGAGCTTGCATCCATATTCATTTAACGCAGGGATAATGAGATTTCTATGTCTCCTATACATCCTTCACATTTAAGTCAAACATGTCAGAAAAAGAAGATTGAATGCATTGTAGTTAATGTGGCTACATTTTGGGTAACCACAGAATTGCAGAGCGGGGTTTGCAGACTCGTGTCATTCTGAGTGATTATTATTTAATGTATTTATTAACATGTAGATGAAATTTCTGCGCAGCTGTTGGAAAACATTTTATGGAACTGTTAACACTGGGTTTGTACGAGATGAGGTAATGAGGTAATGTTTTGTTTTTGGTTCTTCTGATTTTGTTAGAAACAAGCTTGAAAAAAAAAGCTGTGGGTTCTGTTTGCATCTGTCAAGAGAGAATGTTCTTGTGCTGCACAGTTCAAATAACACATCAGAGGAACAGCCAGGGGGTCTCAGTGGAGGTAGGACAACCTCTGGGCTCCAAGGGGGACGCAGTGTCATAGGATCCTACAATCATTAAGGTTGGAAGAGCCCTCCAAGATCATCTGGTCCAACCATTCCCCCACCACCAATGTCACCCACTAAACCATGTCCCTAAGCACCACGTCCAACCTTTCCTTGAACACCCCCAGGGAAGGAGTCTCCAGAGCTGGAGGATGTGACTTCAGGAGGACTTTGGGGGATGCAGAAACACGTGGTGGCATCTCGGAGCAGAGGAGCCATTGCAGAGCAGCTGGCTGGGAGCCTGACCAATGCAGCCTGCCTGGCCTTGTGTCTCCTGCTGGAATGGGGTAATGAAGAGGGTTAAAAAAAAATCTGGCAAGCCCTAAGTCTATTACGTTGATATTTTTGCATTTTTTTCTTCTTCTTTTAAAAAGCATAGTTGACCCAGGGGTGTTTCCCACAACAGTGATTTCTACCCAATATAATCTCACCTGCAGCAGAGCTTCTCACATTTTCCACCATTCTGGCTTTATCCAGGAAAAAAAAAAAAAAAAAAAAGGCACTTTATAGTCTCTTACATTACTTGTCATAAATTTTAAAATTCAATGTTGGTTATGACAGTGTAGATTGGGCCAGGACCTTCTGAGAGCCCTAGTAAACATGTGTAGTAAATTAAAACTACATGGCTGAACGAGCTCCTGCCCCAGCCATCTGCCCCTTTGATGGCTGGTGCCAGAAAGGTGAGGACAGCAGAGCCCATTGTGAAGCAGTTGCTAAAAATTTCTGGTGTTCAGATGATATTCCCAAGCATACATAGCTAGATCTCAGTTTACCTGAACTTTGTGAAGGTTTTGGGGCAGATTCACAGGTAGGTGAGGTGCCCCTAGATGGTGCTGCTTGGTGGAGTGGAGGAGATTGCTCAGCCATCTGCTTTTAGTCCACAACCTCCACGCTCAGAGCTCCTGAAGATGTTGAGAAGGTCCATGCTCCCCTGTGGCATTGCTGGGAGCACAACACAGCTCCTCAGAAGACCAGGGCTGCCGTATATCCCATCCTGGGGCTGGTCAAATCAGTGTCCTGCTCGCTTTTCTTCAGCCTCTGAACTTTTAAGAGGTGATTTTTGGCTTCTGTCCGCATTGCTTGGACAGCAGGTGAGTTTGTGTGGCAAACATGGTGCTGTAAAGATCTGGGGACTTGGTACCCCTTGTGATGTTGTCTAAGCTTTCACTCTTTTCCAGAAGTAGCAATCCGGGGAACATAAGAGCAATGATAAGGAGATTTACCCAATCTTCCTTGCCATCTCGGAATGGTCAGCAAGAAGTGCTATTGATTCTACTAGGGAAAAAAAATAAAGACTGGGGAGAATCTGAGAATCTCTCCTATTCATTAGGCTTCATCATGGCCTGTGATAGTTCAACTTGATCCCTAACTGCTGCATGCAATATCCTTTCCAAATCACATTAAGTCTGACAGCTCTGGATTGCCTTGATAGGTGTATAAACGCTCAGCCCCGTTGTGGAAGCTGCCGACACGTGGGCCTCGCTGATACCTCCTGTCACCGAATCTAATCGTGTGCTCTCGTGGAAGTGAATCCTAAGCTCTCATTACACATCAAATGAAAACTATCTGCTTGTTTCAGTTTTGAATTGCCAGTAATTAGTGTCCAGCAAGTTGGGCAGTACATCTGATGGCTACATTTTAGAAGCACAGCTCTGGGAGGGACCTCGTGGGTCAGGAAGTCCCGTGCCTGCCATCAGCTGCACAGCATCGTACAACCACTTCTCTTAAACATAGTAAGTCTGTCTTCAACGTAGTGTTGCTTTAATGCTTTGCCATTCCTCTGATTTCTAGCCCAAAAGGCTACTGAATTCAGTCCACCTGAGCTTTGAGCTTTTCCCTTGGGTCTGCAAGCGGTGTAGGTAACCTGGAGTCATCTGCAGGGGGACTGCTCAGGGCTCAGCCTCTCGGCAGCTCACCAGTAGTTGTGTCAAACAGCACAAGATTTGGTGCAGAGGCTTGAGACAATCTTCTTCAACTGCACACGGGCCGTTCTCAATGGCAGTTGGGCTATTTTTCCTCGCCATTGCTGTCTCTTGGCCAGGTCTTGATCCAAAACTTCGCCTCTTAATCTGGATCTTAATTTTAGTAATTTTTTCTTAAGGAGCGAAACAACAAAACCTTTTTCAGAGACTCCTTTGTAAGCCTAGATTTATTTAGCAGAAAGTTGAGGTGTTTTTCAAAGGGCTCAGGCTTGTTCCAAGCCACTTCCAGTTTCTTTGTCAAAAACCATGGTCTTAGAAAGAAGAAACCGGGAGGACTTTCAGATTCAGTGGTAAGGAGTGCTTTATTTTACTGATGGCTGAACTGCTCTAGACTGCTATGAGCTCTTGACCTCAGCTACCTCTGTTCCTCAGGGCCCATCTTCCCACCTTTGAATTCCTCAGGTGTGTCGGTGAGTGTGGTGACCCACAGGAAAAGGAAGAGATTGATCTGACATCAGGTGAGGGATGTGCTGTGCACGTTCTCCTTCTGCCTTTGCTCCCAGGTGTGGCTGAGCAGCACTTTGTAGGCTTGGCTGTCTGCACTGAGCCAGCACTTTGCTTGCCCTGCTCACAGCTTGGAAACAAGAAAGAGTGAGAAAGGACATTTAGGCTAGCTGTGACACCCTCTGATCGAGTACAGTAAGGCTGTGTGGCCCAGCATCAGTACCCTTTGCTGAGAAAGGCAAAGAGGAGAGTTATCTTTGCAGCCCAGGAAGGCTACGCTGGAGATTTGTAGGAGCACAAGTCTTGCAACAGAAGAAGGTTTCATCCCTGGTGCCATCCAAGGCTAATCCTCCAGTTCTTGGCTTTTCTTGATGTGGAAGTTCCAGAATTTGCCAACGTAGGTGTGGGGTTGCTTCCTTGAAAACCAGAGCTTGGCCTGAGCACGCTCATGGCTGGACATTTCATGAAAATTTCCTCCCTTTTTCAGGCATGGTACTCTGCAGCAGCAGGCAATGGTTCTAGGGAGAGCAGAAAGCTTGTGAATAGCGTGGCCAAAAATATACATTTCTCAGGGGACTTTGCTGTGTTGTTCAATTCAGTGGGAAGCCCTCGGATTTTGGTGGCACTGCCTCACCACATCAGCCTTCCAGGGCCTCCACGTGTTGGGAAGGAGCTGCTGATGCCTGGTGGGATCCACTGAGTATGCTGTCAAGAAAGGAATGGAGGATGTTGTATTTTCTTCTGAGCACAGGCTCTGCGATCATAATTACTGCTTTCTCACTGCCTCCAAGGGGGTCTGCAGACCATTTAACATTTCTGGGCCTCTGTTTTCTCACCTGTAAAATCAAGTTAAGGGAATTCCATTTGGAGACATTATAAAACCACTTTCATCAGCCTGCTTTGTGCTTCTTGGATGGAGGACGTGTAAACGCAGAATAACTCCATGTTGCAGTAATGCGTCTCCCCTTTTAAGCGTTTGATAACAAAAAGACTCTTCTCCCTCTGCAAATTCTCCTGTTTTTGCCTGGTGGCACTCCCCACGTATCTGAGTGCCTCCTGCCCCGTACAAACTCACAGCTCTTACCCCATGATTTTCCACCAGCCTCCTCCTCGCCCATCTCACTTCCAAAACCCTTCCCATGCTCCAGCACCCGATGCCATGTTCCCCATCAGGCCATGCCATAGCTTTCATAAGAAAAACGTTTCTCCTACGTAGGAACGGAACAAAAAAAAGAAACGAGCACTATCTAAGGTGCTTCCATTTCCCCCCATTCGACATGGAAGCGAGGCAGATATTCTGCCATGAATTGCAGCAAGGTCTTGATGCCGCAGACAAATTTCCCCTCCGCTCTCCCTGCAATCCAAACCCCTCTCCCAGAGGCAAAAGACGGCACGAGTGATCTCAAGTGCCACCTGGCTTCCCGATAAAGCTCGCATCTCTTCCGCTTCGCTCGTCAGGGATATCGCTCCACGCAGCAGCACGGCACTGCCAGAGAGATCTTTGCAAATATGACAACATTGGAGAGACAAATTATCTCCGTTCGGAGCTAATTTCTGTTTCCCAGCAGGGCTCCGTTGTGACCCCGCTGGGTTTGGAAATGCCGCTGTTTGGTTAATAGATGAATGTTTTGTGGATGACTGTATCTGCGCTCTGCTGGTGCCAAGTTTGGCTTCCTCTGCTCCCTCGCCTTCTCACTTGCAGCCAACATTGCGAGGCCTAAATGGATTTATTCACAGGACAATAACTTGACTGTCATTAGCACGGGGAAAATAACGTATGAGCAAGCGATGAAACAAAATGCTCATTCTCTGCCATCCATAACTGCCTGGGAGGTCTCTTAAAGACGTACTGTAGGGAACCATCTGCTCGGAGGGGAGATGGGGCTGTCAGGAAATGATGCACAAGTTGGAGATGGGAAGGGAAGATCTATAGTATCATCCAGACCGTTTGCTGAGCAGGACTGCTCATTACTGCTCTGCCCGCGCCGGCTGGGAATTGAACAATGGCATCTCGGCTGTTATTAGACATCTCTCATAATGAGCTGACCCACTGGGTCTTTCCTTTCCCAGTTGGACCTTTTTTTTTTTTTCCTCCGAGAACGGGATTTTGGGGGAAAAGGCGACAACTTTTTCACTGCCCTCTCGCTGCATTTTGGAAGCAGGGTGTTGCGGTTGCGCCGTGCTCGGTGTTTCTTTGCTGTGATGGAAATCCTGAGTTATGAGCAGAGAGTTACCAAGCTGCTGGGTAGTTCATTTAATTCATTTTGTTCCTTGCAGGGAGTAGAAATATTCATCACATGGAGTGGAAAACTGTGAACTACAACTGAACACTTTTTTTTTGTTTCTTTGAGTTGAGTGGGTTTTTGGATTAATTACAGGTCTCTGGGCAGGGTGTGATAAAATACCCTCACAGTATAGCTGAGGTCTTATCACCCTGGGTTTTGTGGCTGTGGAAGGGTGAAGAAGACAAAGGTGGGTGAAATAAGAGTTCCCCTGACGTGTAATTTGGGATTTAGCTATGGGAGCGTTTCTCACCCCATCGCATTTGACTTTACAGCACCTGGCAAACAACCTATACCTAACACCAAACGTGCTGCAGAGCTTGGCCCCCAGCCAGACCTTGTTTTCTGTTGGAAGGTGTTGCGCGGAGCTCTACCAAAGGTTTTCCTTTTCCATCACTCCACCACACGAACAGGACGGTGAAATTTGCTGCTGTGGTGTAGCTGTGCCCCGTCCTTGTGAGATTCCTTGCAAACGTCCAAGCAATCCCATTTCTTCATGCTGTCTTAACCCGGTGCAGCCACCCATTCCCACTGAAGGTGGACAATCAGAAAAGGGAAGTGCTCAGCAAAGTGATGGCATTTCCCAAATTCCTCACTGTTTTCCAGAAAAAAATGGTAGATGTATTTGGCTGTCTGGGTTTCCATCCTTACACCAATGCTTAGAAACATCCCACTTTAGAAGTGCTCCCATGCGGGGTCTGAGAAAAGCCAAGGCAAGTAGCTGTGTTCATGCAGGAGAAAACTGTTCCAGTAGTGGTTAAATCCTGCACCCAAGTCTCATTGCAATTGCTGCCTCTCTGTGCACAATTCGAAGTCTGGTGTTGTCTTTTCTTCCATCTGCCGAGCAGAAGAGTTTGTCCGAGCAGAATCTCCCAGGTTTTTAAGTGGTCGCTCACTTCTGATGAAGGCAGCGTTAATGCAAACTGTTGGGTACTTGGAGCTGCTCACAATCTCCATTAATGAGAAATTTTGAAATAATCCTTTGGAGACGTCCAGGGACAGAACTGTGATCTCCTTAGTCTTTGATGTGTAGAACACAAGGCTTAATTTATTGAATAAATCACAAGTGATGCCGTCAAGTGCACCGCAGGAGTTTTCTCCTCTCTGGGCTTTTTGGGCAGAGGGTTTAAAGCTGCAGCTTCCCCCTTGGGCCTGTGCTGGACTGAGGTGCTATGCCAGGGCACCCTGTGTCACCCTGAAATGGTCAAATCAAACCCCAGGACTAAATACAGAAACTTAAACAAAGGGAATAAATGAACATTTAGAGCTATTAATGTGCCTGCTTCCTCTTGCAGGAGAGGAGACAATTGATCCTTTTGTAGTTTCCAACTTAGGAAGCTGTGCAAGAAAGCTGAGGTTTTATAAAACTGCGGTTTCACAAAACTAAGGACATTTTGATTCTTTTGTGTGTGTGTATGTATGTTTGTGTGTGTGTATTTTTAGCCCAAATACACTGCAACTACTTTATTTGTACCTCTGCTTTTTACTTACTAATTCATACCTGGAATGAGGAGCAGGAGAAGCTGTTCTGAGAAGACGTCAGCCCTGCTGAGGTTGTGTCTGGAGGTGTTTAGAAGATGTTTTCTTGCAGACTTGTATTGTGATTTCTCTTTACGAGCAATGTATTTGGTTGAAATCATTTCAAAGGAAAGGAAATTGAGTCCAACATCTCTCCCATTCTGGAGAGCCTGGTGGTTAGAGCCTTGACCTGCACACCAAGACATTGAAGTTTGACTCCTTCTGTTGATTGACTGGTATAGGAGAAACATTTTACTCCTTCCTCTTGGTTTCCTAACCACCGAGAAAGGCAGAGATCAGTTTTGTCTATAAATGTTTCAGCACTGCTCAGTTCTAGTGGAAAAGTGAAAAAGGTCACAATTTCGCCCATTCTCTGTGGGGGAACCAAAATTAGAAACATCCAAATTTTCTGTGAAACCAAATTGTCATCCTCCAGTCATCTGCGGCACTCTTTGTTTGATTGCGCTGGGTTGTAAATTCCCCTTAGAAAGGTTTTTTTTTTTCCCCTTTTAAATGAAGCTCGACCTTAGCCCTGCAGAATCCAAGAGCTCCGACTTCGGGGCAGCTCGCCGGGAGCCGGTGGCAGTTGACATGGTCCCTCAATCCTGGCTGTCATAGGCAATGCCCAGCCCTGCGTGCACGGGGCTACGGTATACATGGGGACAAGTTCTCACTGAAACACATGGAGTAGGGGTTTTAGCAAAAATAGAGCCACCAAATTGCAGAAATCAATCTCAAGCTCACTGCTGGTAGGTTGCCTTTGGGAGCGTTTTGGAATATTTGAGATTTCTCCTCTTTAATCTCTAATTCCGTCACTTATAAGACAGTCATCTACATATTAATGCCGAACTACTGTTTAGGGAAAAAAAGATGTTTTTTTTTTACAAGTTGAGAATGCTTAAACGAGCTGGGTTGGTCTTCTGCTTTTTACAACTGCCTTGCGAAAAGGAAGCATGTATAATCCCTGTGGTTTAGCTGCTTTTTCATCTGTGCTGCCTTACAAAGTCAAACCGCAGAAAACAATGCAATAATTTTAAGTGTCAATTTTAATATACTTCTGGATGTCTCTCTAGGAATTTAATCCATTGTAGGTAGCTAGCTGCACCCTCCTGTAGGGCTTCTGCTTTCTCCCAAGTTCCCCATAGGAATATATCAGAAAAAAAGTGGGAACATGTTCAGAAATACAACATTCCTAATCTAATTAATTGTAGCTAGATAATGAAGAGTAAGTGACTGTAGACAGAAACATGAAATGCAGTGCTCTGAGGTGAGGTTTGACTCACCTATGTCTTTCAGGATCCACCCTATATTGGGTGTTACCTTCTAGAAACCCGCTGGTGACATCGGTCTTGTCACCCTGTGATGTCATTTAGCCCTACAAATGAGGCTTTTTGACACTTGCTCTGAAGTCTGACAGGTGGTCTTGTAAGGTCAGTGAAATGGCCTCAGTCTGGTCCCAGAAGCTCCCCCTGGGCTAGCACTTAGAGCTCAGCTGATAAAGCTGGTACGTGTATTTTTTTGGCCGTTTTATTTCTAGCCATCCCCCACACTTTGCATTTTCATTAGTTCTCACTGAATTTAAATTATAGTTGTGCTCTGTACAGGTGAGTTTTCGCATCAGTGTCCATGTGCACAGCATAAATCCGGGGGCACAGCATCTTCTTTTTGGGGCTCGGCCCTGCTATGCCATTCCCCTTCTTTTCTTCCTGATTTCTGTTTCTCCATCAGGCCAGCTGCCCTTGCTGTGGTCACTGTGCAGGGACATCTTCTCCTTCATACACACACCCCTCCTCTCCAGCCAGAAAGTTTTCGCAGATAAGAGCACTTCTAATCTTGAGGCTCCAAGATCAAAAGAAAGAGACCTCAGAGCACATAGAGTATTCATAAAAATAATACAGATGGCTCTTTTTCTCCAAACTGGACTAACCGTATGAAAACATTTATTTAAAAATGAGGCTCACTCTGCTTCTAAAATTAATGTCCTGCTTCTGAGCATCATTAATTTCCTGGTCCGTGTTCAATTTGTATCATGTTGCCGGCTGCTAATGATGTTCTAGAGCAGCTATCACAAAGGAGAAGGAAACCTGCCACTCAGTGCATGGGAAATAAATCGCCACCTTGCCATGAGATTACCTGTAATTGGGAGAGTTCTGTAAAATCCTAAGAGCCACTTCTGGGAATATTCAGGGGAGCTGAAAATGTCAGGGACCGGCTTTTGAGCTCCTGCCGTACAATCTCTGCTCGAAATAGCTGAATGTTATTCCTTTTCATTGCAGCCTTGCACAAATGTATATTGATTAATAAAGGAAGAGCATGGTCTGTGCCTGGCACTTTTGAGTGATAAACAGTTATGCAGCAGTAAAGAGGGTATATTAAAGGGTAAGAGCTAATGACTTTTCTTGTGTGTGTAACACATTAAAACCAGCATGAAGCTACAGCTATTTTATCAAGCCACTAATGTCCCTGACAACATTCACTTGGTGGGAGTGAATGAATGGAAATCCATTTAGAGAAGTAAATTAAAATACCTTAAAAAATGTCTTTAATAATAGCTACAGAACTCAGCAGGGTCAGAGAAGTGAGAGATACAAAAGACCTATTAAGTTATCCAGTCCATCTCCCTGCCAAGGCAGCAGTATTCCTTATTATGCAGTCACTGCTGCATCATTCGGTGCAGATTTCAACGTCTCAAGTGCCAGGGGCTCTGATGGGAGGGTAATCTACAGGCTGGAAGATTGGACTGTCACAAAACTCCCATGTGCAACCTCATTTTTCCTTCTCCACTTGTCTCCTGTGCCACGCACAGGTGTGCAATGGGACTAAATGGAAGAAAACCCTTTCTGGAGTGTTAACTTCTATATTTCCTGCCTGTGATGGTGCTGAGCCATCAGGCTGCTCGGTGCTGGGGATGCCTGTATGTCTGAGGACTATTGCAAGACGTCTCCTCAAGCAGATGCTTACGGTCCCATCGCTCTGATTTGCCGCAGAGGTGACAGCCGCCCTGGCAGGGGGAGCTTGGTGGCTTCTGATGGAGCTGCTCCATCTTCATTGCCACGCTGCCCACCTCCTGGGCATTGGCTAAGAGTTGACGTGCCGAGACTTTCTGTTTCATGGGGAATTTTGGAGATTTTAATAGTGGGGATTGTTTATTTGTAAGCATAACATGGGCATCTTTTCCTATGGGATTTATTTGAGCTCAAAATCAGAATAAATGCATCTGATCTCCAGCATGATCAGCCCTAGAAGTTCACCCTGTAAGTTCTGCATTGAGTCCATAGCTCCTCTTTGGAAGTAGCTTACCTTGTAGAAAAGCACCTGTGCTTGATTTAGAGCCTTGCAGAGGTGGAGAATCCAGCACAGGCAATTGCAAGCTGTTCAAGTGGTTAATTACCTGCGCTGTTAAAAAGCGTGGAGCGCACTTCAGCTGCTATCTGCTGGATCTTGTTATGGCTTCTTATGCTGGCTTAAAAGACTTAAATAAAATAAATAAGGAGCTTGAAAAATATCCTAACGTCGTAGGCATTTGGGAGGTGAAAAAAGGGGTTTTCTCCTCTTTTTGTGCAAAGGTCTCAACAGAAGTGACAAAAAACTTTTCCTAGGGAGTTACCTGGTCACATCTTTCTGTCTCGGTGGCAGCAAAATTGTTTTCTGGTGGGAGAAATGGGCTGTTGTCTCCTATGTGAATGTCAGCGTGCAACAGTCACTAGGGATTGGGGAGAGCTGAACTGCAGCCCGGATGGGAAGTCTTCATCCTACAGGATGCAAAAAAGCCGATGGTGGCTGATCCTCAGCTGTGTTGCTGTAAGAAGGGACTTGGTTTAATACAGAATTGGGGAAATCTTACAAACACAGCTTCTCCTTGCTCTGAAGTGCGATCTGGAGCAGAAGTCTGTCTCAAATTTGGACAAAGAGCATTAGAAAAAGTCTCATCCAGAAATTCCTACAGCCCCAGTGGCTCCTCCTCAGCTTTCTCCAGCTTTGGCCTCACGTACTACAGAAATGACACATGAAAAAGAAAAGACTGGGGGCTTTTGTTCAAGTTACAGAATCTATGATTATCACGTACCCTTTTTTTAAAAAATTGTTGCAGAGCATAGTTTGAAAATACTCCTGGCAAACTCCTCTTTTGGTGCTTTAAATAGCTGTGATTCATTGGGTATTTACCGAGCTTCAGCAGGGCTGGCTGCAGCTCATGTTAACTTGGTGTACAATAGGGACTCATGTGTTTAAATCCCATGCTCTGTGAAATCCTAAATAATGAATATAGTGGTTAGAGGAAGAAAACAATTCTTCTGCATGGGCAAAGGTAACACAGTAATAAGCAGATTTTACGGTACATGTTTTCTGTTTTAAAAAAATGTACATTTTGCTCTTCATCAATATTCTAGTTCACTGGAGCAAACATTTTCTGCATCACACATTTCCAGGTAAATAAGAGATACCTAAGACCTTGTTTGTGCACTCACGTGGCTGCTGCAGCATCACTTCTAATGCTAAGAGAGAAACACGGAGTATTATGGGCTCCTGTTAGCATCTCTGCTATGGAGGCACTCAGGACTTCTCCGAATAAAGCCCGTAAAATGAAAAATATCACCTGCAGAGAAACAGGCAGAGATGTAGTGTAAAAAAATATCCCTCCGAGTTAGGCGCATTTGGGAAGCAAAGTTGTAGAAGGATGTGGTATAACCATAGTAACGGGCAGGATTCTGCAGAACTGATACTGGAATAATGAATTTTGCTGAAAAAAAAAATGCTGGATGAGAAAAGCAGGCTATCAGATTTGGAGACCGTAAAAAGAGTTTTGCATTTAAACATGTATTTGAATTGATACATACTAAAAACCCCAGCCCTTTGTAAACCCTGCATGTACCGCAGAAGAAAACAAATTGCAAAGCCCCCTTATCACTCAGTGTGAAATAACCACTAATCAGTAAAACGGGCAATTTAGACTATCATCTTCCCTCTTTTAGCTAAAAAAAAAAAAAAAAAAAGTAGTTTGGTTCAGGGTTTGGTGTTGCTTTTTTTTCCTGTTTTAGTGAGGGTAGCTCCATGGACGTAGGGGTGCGGGTTGGTGCCACGCAGCGGGAGCAGAGCTGGGGCAGTTTCCCCGGCCAGATTGTCCCAGATTTCCAAATAACCAAGACAATTTCCAGATTGTCTTGGTTATTTTTCAGATGTTGAGTAGGTTTAAGCAGGCATCTTACGGCAGTACTCAGGGGAAACTGGGTCCCCAGCTCCTGTGTTTCAGTTTACAATGATTTCCATCTCCAAGTCTGCCCCACCAACACGTAGCATCCCCTGGCGGGGTGATCACCAGTCGTGGCGTTGTCCTTGCGGGATATTTGTTAAACTGCCAGAATTTGGGCAAAGGGAATGAATGCATTTGTGGTTTTATCTCCATCTCCCATCGCCATTCAGTGTGCTGACACTTGGTGTTTCCCAGCTCCCAAGAGCCCCTCAAGGTATTTCTGCATCTCGCCCGGTTCCTGGGGCTCCCTCCCCTCCTTGTCCACACCAGTGCAAAGAAGTCTGTGCTGGGAGATTGCCACAGAGCTCCCTTACGCCCGCCCGCAGGGTGACAAAGCGTTATTAATTGACGGCAGAGGAACCAAATTGCATCTGGCAGCCTGATGCTGCCGAGCATCACGGGTCACAGCCCGCGGGAGGCGGCCCCGCAGGTGGGGGCACAGCACAATAAAATCAAAATAGATAACATGAAATGAAATGAAATGAAATGAAATGAAATAAAATAACAAAATGAAATGAAATAATGAAATAAAATAAAATTAAAAATAAAATAAAATTAAAAATAAATTAAAAATAAAATAAATAAAATAAAATAAAATAAAATAAAATAAAATAAAATAATGATGCTAATAGATGTCATAAAATTAAGCCTAGATCCTAGACCCTGGATTTCAGATATTTGGAGAAGAGTGCATCTTGATGCAGAATCCTGTATACCAAGCCAAAATGTAAGAGCCCATTGAGCTTAGTTCTCTCTCCACAACCTCCGTTATGTGCTGGAGACACTTTATTACACTTGATGGCATTATGCTGGTGTGATAGTGGGCCTCCCAGTATAAAAGAGACAGGGACATACTGGAAGGAGCCCAGCGGAGGGCTACCGGGATGCTGCAGGGCCTGGGGTCCTTCTGCTATGAGAGCTGGGGCTGCTCGGCCTAGAGAGGAGGCTTGGGGGGATCTTAGCAATGTCCAGAAATCCCTGCAGGGAGGAGCAGAGAGGACGGAGCCCGGCTCTTGCCAGTGGTGCCCAGTGCCAGGACTGGAGGCAGTGGGCACAGCCTGGAGCCCGGGAGGTTCCCTGTGCCCACCGCGGGCGTTGTGGTGCCAAGGGAATTGCAGGGCAGACTCCGGCCCCATTCCAGCCTGAAAGCAGATCAGATGCAGCCATCGAGCAGAAAGTCAGCAGAAGAAATCAAGAAATCCCAGGTGGGACTGGTGGGAGCCTGAGCCTGCTCTTCTGCCAGTGCTTGCCTTGGGAAACGAGGAAGAGCGAAGTTATGAGAAAAGAAGCTGAAATACGTCCTTGCTGGATGCTGTTTCTTCATGGTCTTGGTTAAGGAGGAGGAATTGCCCTGTGTGTGGCTTTCTTCGGCACACACCGCAGGGCAGTGATGGCACCAAGGCTCCTGAGCGAGAGCATCCCCCTGGCACCTGGGCTGTCACGGCTTTGCGAGGTGCTTGAGCCCCATGGCAAGATGCCGGCAGAGCACCGCGCTTTGCTGCTGTCCAGACATGGACCCAGCTTTCACCACTGCCCGGCAGCTCCGTCACCTCCATCCCAAAATGTCCAGCAGCCTCCAAGAGTTCATTTCTTGTTCTCACCGCTGAGCAAACAACCAGCCAAACACCCACGGGTCCGACAAGGAAGCAACGCCAGCCTTCCAGGCAGGAGAGGAAACACCCCACCGTGTCTCCTTCTCACCCCAAGGAGACCTCAATCCCAACCACCCTGTTTCTGAGTGCAGCCCCTGCTCTGCTCCCCACCTCCTGGGGCCATAGGAAGAGCTGGAGCCTCCACGACCCGCAGGCAAGTTTGTGACCCTCATGGCTGATTGCACAGTTTACAGCACCCAAGACAGGTGAGGTTGCTTCGAGCAGAACAGATCCGTGTGGATGATGCTGGAACAAGCACAGGCTTCTTCCCCTGACGCGTTGATTTATATATTTGCAGCTCTTCCCTGATGAATAGTGCCCCAGCACGGGTCATTGGAGCCCCCTGCTGAGCACACCTTCTCAGTACCAGCAAAGAAGGATGAATAATGTTTTGGAAAAATGAAATGAATTATTTTGGGGGCAGTTGAGAAGCTGCAATTAAAAAAAAAAAAAAAAAGGCAAGAAAATACACAAATAAACGTCACGTGTCAAGGCATCAGTGTGAGATTTAGCCACCAGCATGCTTTGGAAGCAGTCCCAAACCCAGAGCTGAGGGTCAGCATTGAGGTTGAAGGTTTGCAGAGCTTTTGTCTCTGCTGTTCTGCCTTTAATTACAGCTGTGCTCCGTACAGCACTTTTTAAATTGTGGGGTGTCAGCTATACTCCAGCTTAAAAATTAGATTAGGCTCTATTTATTTTTTCCGTTCAGGCAGCCACATCCTGCACTCATCTGGTGCCTTCCTCTGCCAAGACATCTCAAGGAGATTTAAGTGATGGGCAATAATATACTCATCACCAACAACCTTTACAGTGCCAAGGTCTCTTCTTCCATCTGCTGCATTTTCAAGAGCCCATCACATGCTGAAGATGTCCCTGCCCGGGGAGATTCCCATCTTCACCTTTCTTCCCCCAAGAAGTTGAAGAGTTTGCAAGTGAACGTGCGGGCGAGAAGCTGCAATTTCTGCAGAAAAAAAAATACTCGGGGTGGAGATTGTTCCTCTAATCTAGCGCTCCTTGCCAAGAAGTCAGAGAAAACAAAATGATAGGTTGAAAATTTAATTTTTGTGTAGGCTTGGCTTGTTGCTTTGAACTTTTTCTGCATGTTGGGGACTCACTAATCCCTGTTCTGTTGTGCCATGCGCCTTTGCAGCCACCACAGGGACCCTTGGAGACCCCAGCTGTGTCGTGCCATTGGGTGCCCTCTTTCTGTAGAGGAATTTGGTCATTCTTAAAACTTTTAGGTGAGGTTACACAAGTCAAAGGTGAGGAAGAGTTTCAGCAGTGAGGAACCCGGTTTTGCGGAATGAAGCCAAGGTAAATGTGATTTTCAAGAGAAGGGGGCTGTGAGGACAGAAAAGGAAATCACATGACCTGTTGTTTCTGGGTTTTTCTGTATTTTTTTTCTGCCCCATCTGTCAAATGCAGGGATAATACCTCTGGGGCTGCTTATTTTTCTCCATCATTTGGGGCAGTACGGTCAGAGTGTAAATTATACGTGCCCTGGAGCTCCTTTGCGTTATCTGAAGCTTCAGCACAACTGAGAATAAGGGCTGTATCAAGGAGCAGTGATAAATGTTTGCAAAATACATTAAAGATAAAACCCACGGTGTTAATAACGACCGGTGCTATGCTGTTTTATCATATTACATTGACAGTAGCTAATGGACAGGAGGTCGTCAGAAGGAATTTCTTTTTATTTTTAGTAGCTGTAAGAAGACCCCTTTGAAACCTTCACCCCGATGTGCTGTAGGAGTAATGAATCATAGCCTCGGCGTGATGTTAGGATTCAGCACCACGCGGTGTTTTCAGGTGCGAGGAGATGAATATTGTTCGGCGGATGCGTTGCCTTGTTAGTGTGGGTTTTTTTAAAAGGGTTCATTGAAGTGTCTTGCCATAAAATTATGCTTTGATCATATCCATTTGCTGTTAATGAATCCAGATGGGTTAGCGGCAACTGGATTGTAACTCTCTGATAATACATGCGCTGCCTTTCATTTCCTCGCGCCGAGTTTTAGAAGATCCTGCGCTGGCCCAGCTAACGAGTCCAGCTGTATTAACATGGCCTAATGCATCCTAATACAGAGCATCCCCAGGGACACATGCAGATGTGTCAGGATTGCTTTGGAAAAGGTTAAAATGTTAGAGAAAAAATAGCCTTTACATATCTAGTACAGCCTTCTTTCATATGGTAATTGTCTTTTTTTTTTTTTAAAGTCATGCAAGTAGCTTAGTATTCTCATTAAATGAAAAGACCTTATTCTAAAATCAAGATATTGACAGGAGCTTAGCTCTGATTTTAGTGTTGTTGTAGAGAGGAGAAAGTAAGTGGGAGAAACTCTGTAGAAACCAGCAGTAGCCTCTCTTTTAACGTACGGTCTTTGTTTTTTTTAAGTTGGTGTTTTCTGGAATATTGAGTTATGATATGAAATAGAAATGGGGCAGGTTGAGAGCATCTTTGATTCCTCTTCATGTGGCTGCGTGTCCAAGGCATGAAGTTCACTGCGACGGGAGGACAGATGGAAGGACAGATCCTTCCCCTTGCAAACTAAGAGAGATCAGGTAATAGCATGGGTCTCTAAAAAGCCCACCCGTCTCCCACCAGTAAAATACCAATGGAAAATGAAATGATTATCCACACAAACAGGCAAATCATTGCTTTTGGTTTCCAGGTTGCTACACGAGTTAGGAACTTTGGGGGTTTCTTCTTCCCTGTGTAACTTCCCTACATAACTGCCCCACAGTAAAGGGTCAGGATCAGCCCCAGAAGGAGACTGTTGAATTTGGACCGAAGCTGCAAGGCAAATTCTGTATTTCCCATGTGTGCAGTCAGAGATTTCTTGTGACTTCTGTAAGCAGGTTGGAGAGCCACCTTATCCTCCGCTGAGACAAACATGGCTGTGGGAACACATTTTAAGCCATTTTGGTGCAAAGTGAGGCCCCTTTGCAGAACCCCCTTGCACTGAAGGTGTAATTATGTCCTACCTCGAGGCTAGTAGATCTGATCTAATTTCCCCAAATTACCAGGTAATTTTCACACCTCACTTCCCAGCCCAATGTACATGGTTTAGGGTTTACTCTCAAGGGAAAGGAGCCAGATCAATGTCTCATTTTAGTAAGATTTGGGTAAAGTTTTTAAAGGTTTTTTTTGTCTCGCTGGGGTCAGCTCGGTGTCCTGGCACGCTGGCGGCTGACCAGTGGGGATGGAGGCACCTCTGGATCCGTCTGCCCTATGGACCTCCCTTCAAGTATTTATGGACATTGATAAGATCCCCTGGAGCCTCTTCCTCTCCAGGCTGAGCAGCCCTGGCTCTCTCAGCCCTTCCTCATGGCAGAGGTGCTCCAGGCCCCTCAGCATCTTGGTGGACTCTTTCCAGTATGTCCAGGTCTCTCTTGAACTGGGTTCTTGTCCGGTTCATTTGCTCATGATGACAGCAGGTTGCAAATCCTTTAGGGTTGGTTGGCCTTACCTGTGGGCATCAAGTCCAAGACAGGATTGAATTTTTATTAAAACACAGCTACTTGTAGTAACAGGAGAAGCAGCATAAACACAAACATCTGAGAGGTGGCCGTGCCAAAAGACGTTTTTGCTTGAACAAAACAATCCCAAATTGTTGCTAGTTCTAATATGAAAGGCCAATAGTTTGCTTAGGAGCAAGCTAATGCAATATGACGGTGACCAAAGAGGAGTTTCCTCCTCCAAGTGCAGTGGTGAGCCAAGGACGTCTCAGGCATGGCACAGTTGGTGACTAAGCCTTCATTTAACCCCCCCTGCTACCCGCGTGCTAAGGAATAATCCGTGCTCTGACTGAGGATGAGGTTTGCAGACTTTTTTTTACCAAATCAGGGACAGGTAGCGGAGCAGAATCAATTCCTGTCACTCACGGGTAACTCTGGAGGAGCGGGATTATGGATCGGGGCGATGCTGCCGCACTTTAATCTGGAAATCAATACAGAGAAGGAAGTTGGGCTTGTGGGGATATTGCAGAGACTATGATTTTGGTTTTGATGAGATTTTGCTCTGCAAACAACTGAGTCACTAACTCCTCTTCACAGCCTGATTAACACAGAGAAAAAGCTAAAATCAGCCTTGATGCAGTTCTCTGGAAGTCCCTGGAGTACCCCCGGTATAACTGGAGTCCAGAGTTTCTCAAATGAAGCACTGCTCCCAAATGCTTCAGTCTCCTTCTTTGCCTTTGTGCATAGCTCAGGAACAGCCCTCCGTTTTGCTGAGCCTAATGTTAATACAATTGTCATCAGCCTGGGACTTTGATAACCTTCCTTCTCAATTGTTTAGAGAAACAAAATCAAATACAGCCAGCAAGTCACCTTGGGGTGCCTCAGAAGTCCCCAAATAAATATGGGGTGCTATAAATCCAGGATGTTATCAGATGCACAGTACCTCCTTCTCCTGCGGGCTGTCAGAACTGGCTCATCTGTAGACTTGGGAGCAGCATTTTCAGTTTGCAGCTTTGCCCTTTTGTTCCAGTGATTGTAATAACTCCGCTTGTCATAACAAAAGGATTGCAAGGTGTTACTTAACCCTCAGCCTCGGCAGCAAGCTTGTCCCCAGCACGTGCAGTTCGTACAAATGTGAGCAGTGGGTGTAATCCCTAGTCGTTAGGATGGTCTGTGATCTGGGAGTCCAGAATTAATGGTCAGGCTGAAAGGCTCAGTGTTGGCAAGTCCAAGCAGAGCCCAGCAAAGCTGCAGGTACCTGGTTCCTCCAAAAATCACACGTCTGAATTTTGAGGTTTCATCTAGTGAACAAAAGACCCAGAGAACTCCTCTGGTTCTGAGCCACTGTCTCAAAAAGCCAAACTCTTCCAGACCCAATATTCAAAGCCTTAAGCCATCCCTCTCCCCTGGTTTCTGCTTTTTCCTCTTCCGTTCTGTTTTACATCACTTGGTGACACGGGCTGTTCCAGCATCTGCTCAGCGTCAGGGAGAATCAGCTGTACAGTTGCATCTGTGACACTAATTAGCAAAACACAAGATGGCTGAAATTAAGATACCTGTTTAACCTCTATTCATGCTCGTACTTGCCTTTCTTTTCCAGAGCACGGTGATCGTGGAGAAGACTGTCCAAGACCTGATGAACCTGATGCATGACCTGAGCGCATATTCGGATCAGTTCCTCAACATGGTGTGCGTGAAGCTCCAGGAGTACAAGGACACCTGTACCCTTGCCTACAGGTACGGGCAGGATTGGAGATACTGCCCTTGTGCTTTTGCTGCTTGACATGAGTAGGAAGGAGTTGCTTCTGGAAACCATCTCTGCTGAGACACTCAGGAATAGTTTTTTATAGGTGGGGGGAAAAATCTGAAATAGTGATCATTGCCATAGGAAGAGTCTTGGTTTCCTGGGGACTTTTTGCACACCACGGTATGGTTTAGGCTTTTTAAACATGGATGAGAGTGGGAGGGTGCTTAGAAACCACAAGGCTTTTCTCTTCATTGGGCAAAAGGTGGCCTCAGGTTGGAGATGGAGAGCATAAGGCATCACATTTAACATAACCACTTGTATATAGCTACTGCTTGCTTGTAAAGCAAGTCAGGTCCTTTCATTTCGTCCATTCCATCCTTTGCTCCCAGGAAATTCACAATTATATTTTAATTAATTTTATTGAGGTTGCGGTATTCAGATCTCATGACAGTGTTGGAATTCATAACCACAGCACACCATTTAAATACACACACACCAAATTTTGTGGCACTTTCCCAAACCTTCCTGTAAACTTACTCTTTCAAGGGGCCATCAAATGCTCTGTCCTGGGCTGTTCATCAGCATTTTGGGGGGATGGCTCTCTGACTGCTTCCCACACCATGGTGTGGAAGCTAACCTCAGCCTCTGGGTGAGGGCTTTGAGTCCTTTGGGCACTTGCTTTATCGTAGATTTCCTTGGTAACCATTGCTAAATAACTTATTCTCTGTACATCTCAGCTGCCCATCTGTAAAATGGCCCTCCCTGGAGAGGGGGGCCAGCAACATGCCCCACACCGCGGGGATAAACGCTTGCATTGAAAGACACTAAAGATGCCGTAGCAATGCGGGCTATAATAGCCGCTATACATAATCTCCTTTAATAGCTAATTGAGGCTGGCGATAGCAGGGGAAGCTGAAAAAGCCCCTTGTGTTTTCTGACCAAAAGCATTAAGAAATTATTTCCTATTGCCTGATTTCATTCAGAAGGAGCTTCATCTGGTGAGCGGCTGCGTACGGGCTCATTATTATTATTAATAACACCAACAATAGCAGTGAGCACATATGTGGGCTAAACAGCGTCCGAGCGCTCGTGTAAATTGGTAGCTGTGTGTGTGCCATTGTCCAAAAGGCTCGTGTTTTATGTGAAACTTCACTGACTGAAGCCAGACAATGGATGTAATTTCTCTGGCTTGAATTTACAGGTCCTTCCTTCCTTCCTTTCCTGATACCATTCCTGGCTTTGGCACCTGCTGAGGCGTAATTAGGACAGCCCTAATTTGGCAATATCCTGATTACAGCAGGAGGAAAAACAGGAAATGTTCTAGTTTTGCTGCTAGCAAATGACTGACTGAAATAGAAATCCATATACATTTCAAATGATTCGGAGGAGTACAGCAGCCACCCCGCTCTCCTGGGCAAGCGGTTCGATGCGCAGGGTCAGCATGCCCTCTGCAGGGACCTCGTGTTGGTACGGCTCGGCACGGACCGTGGCTTTCCTTTGGATGGATAAATCTCGAGTGTCCTCTCGCTGATAAATAAAGTTAGTAGAGGAATGACCATTTATAGCTGCCTAAAATCAGGATACGCTCCTTAGAGCTGAATACTGATACGATCAGGCGAAGCTGTTGGAGCAGGGAGTGTGTGTCTGCTCTTGAGATATCAAGGGAGTGAGAATTTGGGAAGCCAGAGAGATGGTTTATGCAAGATTTGCACGTGGCATTTGTTCCTTCCCCATGTGCATGCTTCCTGAAGGGGAATAGGAACAAGCGTGGATTAAATGTATTCAGATACAGGTTCCTCAAAGCAGGGCGCTTGCACTCGGAGTCCTTCACAGCACAGATAGCTCCGTCAGGACGTCAGTGCTAAGGCATGCAGAGCTGAGATTTTTCTTGTTTGATTTGCACTTGGCTCTGATTTTCTAGCAAACACAAAAACTAGCGGGGCTGGATGTGAATGGATTGGGCATTTATATAAGTAGCAACTGTAGGTTTTCTTGCTTTCATCGATGACAAATTTCGGAAGCGTATTTTGTCTGAGCTAGGTGAGATGTGTTCAGCAAATCACGTGTGTGTAAGAAGTTTGACACAAACTTTACAAATCTGAGCTGTGCTTTCTGACTAGTGTATGGTGGGGAGTGGGAAATCAGAGATTAAACTGAAAGCAAAAGTGGGAGACAGAGCCACAAAACCTCCTGCTGTGTTAGCAGTGTCATCCTAAGTCTGTCCATCCCACATCTAGCTGCTTCTTCAACAGATTTCTGGGAAAACAGCTCTACTCATGAGTTAAGCCAGTAGTTAAACCATTTTTGCTGGGCTTTGGGAGGTACTGAAAGGCCACGCAAGGAACTGTAGGGATGGGATAAAATCTGACCAGTTCAAGGTAGGTATCTTTAACATTAGCCTTTCTTTTTAGCCTCTTGCCAGCACCCTTCTCAGAAACGCTTTGCTGTTTTGAGGTCTAAAATGAATCTCTCTCCGTGTCCTTCTACAGTAATTTATCCCATTTCTAGTTAAGTTCACACTGAAGTTGCACCTTATTTTGTTGTCCAACCTTAGGCTCTGTCCTGTGTGTCCACCTGCTTTTTATCAGTCTTTCTTCATCCCATCTCCACTGAACAAGTATTTTCTCATGCTTTTTTCAACCTGTTTGAAGAGTCTGAATTAAGTCCCCCAATTGACTCTCTCCAGTCTGCAAAATGAGATGGACACCTCCAAAGAGTGACTCACCTTAATTAAAACATGGCTCAGCTGTCTGGAGGTGAGCGGCAGCCTCTACCAGCTATGAAGACAGCTTAGGGTGACCAGCCTCCTGGCTGAACTGTCTCAGCTAAGTTTGTGAAACAAGGTGGGGTAAAACGGGGTAAAAGGAAGGAAGAAAAAAAAAAAAAAAAGACACATTTCCAGCCAGCCAAAATAAAACTAATCCCCTTTTTAATAGATAAGGAAATGAGGAGCAGTTGGATTTATCCAGGCTCCGCAGTCACAACGGGATTTCTCAAGTTCCAAAGAAACACTCTTTCCACTCAGTTTAATACTTCTTACTGGTATCTTCTTCTTATGTTAACTTTTTGATTTGTAAGTGTCTTTTTGGATCTAGAAGCTTTCCAGGCAGGGGTCTGTCGCCCTCAGGCCGTCAGGTACCTGGCACATGCTGAGCACTCTTCTTTTAAACTCTTAGCAATGTGAGCAGAGCTCAGCGTGGAAAAATACCCAGGGAGAAAAAATCATTCCCAAAAACGATTGGCACAAGGCAGTGGAGTGCAATTAGCTCCTGTGGCCCACAGATGTTTTCCTAATGAAAAGCCTTGATTCCCAGCTGTGTCTGGAGACGTTCTCCACCGCTCTGCCCCCAGCTCAGGGGTCAGCGGTGCCAACCTGGGACCATTCCCACCAGCAGATGTTTTCTGGATAAAAACCACTGAGCTGTGGAGGGGCAAAGCCTCTTGCACATGTGCCATCACCCATGCAAGCATTCACCTATTCCCTCCCCAATCCCAAAAGCTGGGTACAAACAGATGGCATCTTCCTTGGCCCGTTGAGCTGTGAATTAATTAGCTGATTATGGCACTGGTGGCGGCAAGTAACCCTATTACGGCAGCAGGAGTAATCACGTAGGACTTTGGGAGAAGGGGGTGTTTGGAAGGAAGCACTCTGAGCTGTACTAAAACATGTCATCCTACCTTGTGATAATTGACTCGAGGACCCGAATTAGGTTGACATTGATAGGAAGTTACGGAGGCAGAAAACTGGCTGAGATGTTAGAAAGAAAAGGTGGGGAAAAAGGTGTCTGTAACTGATGGTGAAAGCTGGGCTTCTAACGGAGATCAGGGTATGTTCCTCCTTGTTTAACATCTTTCTTAATGAGGGGGTGGTTGGAGTAAAACCAACCTGTCAATAAATATTAGGAGGTGTTGCAACTGTGGGAAAGAATGGGGAAATAATTCAGAGGGACCCATGTGGAAGTGGCGGTGTCCCAGCACTGATAAAGTAGAAGCACCCTTTTGATTTAAATGGAGAATTCTGACAAGGTCTCCAGTGGCTCTCGGTCCCATGAGTAAAAACATCACCAAAAGGTAAGAAAAGTAGGAATCATGTGAGATAGGCTCTTGGAAAATACTGGCCCTAGAAGAGCAAGGACACCCAGCTCAGTCTGGAACTTGCTATAGCGGCCAAATGGACTCCCGTTTCCCCTCCCCTGCCACCCATTCCAGAAAGCAGTAGGGTTTTTGAGGCCAGCAGATGCTAAGGATCATAAAACAGAAAGGTAGCTCTGTCTTCTGACTCCACCGGAAGACTCCCAAAGATGACTTTCATGTGTAAACATCTGAAGGGCTACGATACCGCTGTAAATAATTGAGTACGGAGGCTGAGTACTGAGGCTGCTATAAGGGAAAATAATGGGGAGTAATGGGATGAAACTGAGTAAAGTAAAACATGAGCACAGTATCGGGATTTTTTTTTTTGTCCAAGAGTTAGATTTGTTCATCTGTGAAATAGACTCCCAAGGGAAGGAGTCTATTACTTCAGTCATTTAAATCTGGAAAGGGCAAAGCACTGACTAATATATTCAGTGGAACAGTTGTCCTGCCTTGGCAGAGAAATGGCCAAATATCATCAAATTCAGTTTTTCCAGCTCGGATGTCAGAGATTCTGGTGGAATGTTTTTTTTCCAGTGTGTTGAGCAGATCCCTTTTTTCATAAACGGAAAAACACTGAGTTCCTAATAGCAGCAGAAAGCCAAATTGATATTTTGATGCCGAGGTCTTCTGTGGCTGGAAACAGAATTCATTCTTTTCTGTCTGTGGCAGATTGAACATGAAATTTAAAGATAAGGAAAATTTGTATGTAAGTGCATGTGACAAATTCATTTTCACAAGTCCTGTGTACTTACTGAGCAGAGGTTGTTTTCTTGGTGGCAGGTGAAAGGAGTGATAGGTTGCTCCGTGCTGGTGGGAAAAGAAGTCATCTCGGTTTCACAATAAATCAGTGTTGGCTCCTATCTCAATGCCATTTTCACCCTTTTCCTCTTCCAAACACATATACTCATTGTGTTGTTCCTTTTATTTCTATTTATTGACAAAACATGCCTTTCAGTTATTTTAAAATGAGACTGGTTAATCCACATAACCCTTCAGAAACCTTCAGGGTCTTTATTATATACCCCTTCCCAAAATCACCATCTGAATGGCAGCGAGCTCTGACCATCTGTGTGCCCCATGACCATCCCATGACCATCATGTGTGCCATCCAGAAGTGTGCAGCCCAGTAAATGGCCCTGTGAGGTCCAGACTGAGCTGACGTGGGTTGAGCCAGCACAGACACGTCCATACTGCAGCACCCAACGACTCTCGGTTGACAGAGCCAGCATTGAACCTCCGCATCTTTTCCATCCTCAAAGTTTCTGCCCTCTTTGGAGAAGCCGGTTTGTCTGGGGTACAGCAACAGAAAAACATCTATCCAGTGTTTGCACCTTGTCAGCCCCTACCGTTGTAGGGCACAGCAAAGATGCATTACTTCTGGATGCCTTGAAGTGTTGTGAGCAAGGGGTATCTGAGGGGCAAACACAGGTCTGAGGTGTTCTATGTATTTTTGCTTAGTAGAAGCTGATCCGTCTCTTGGAGCATGGTGGAGATACTGATTGTGTTGTCAATCTGCAGCTAAGCCTCTCTGTAGGAACAGGGCTTCTGAGACCTTGTCTTTTCATATGCTTCATTTCTCAGGTCACACTATACTGTTTTTTTTTCAGTGGGTTTCCCATATTCCCATTAGAGAAGGCAAAAAAAAAAATCCACTGCTGCCTGTTAGAGAGGGCACCACCATGCTCTTGCTGTGAGTGATGCGGACAGGGGACATCTGCTTCTCCTTGGGCTGGAGAAGCAGTCCAGTTGGTCACCGTGAGGCTTGCCAGTGAAGGAAACTGGTGATAGGATGTAGAAGGAAATACCAGTACCCCTAATTCCCACTTACCTGCTCTAAGAGGGTGAAAAACACTTCCCAAATCCTTGCAGTTTACCAAAAACCCAAGAGAGGGAGAGGACTCTCAGCTCACCGATGTGCTGGTGAAATAGCAAGCATGGAAGAGCACTATGCTGTGTGTGCTCATGGTTGTTCATGAGCAATCCCAACTCAAAAAATAGGCAGCTAATTGACTCCTCCATGCAGAGCATCTCTTTTGTCTCCTGCAATTGCCGGTGAGGATTTCAGATTACTTACATTGCCAAAAATATTAAACGGGAAATCTTCGTAATTGGAATATGCTGTGATCTTTGATTCGATTTCACACATACATACGACTCAGCTGAAAACTATTATCAGATGTTTTGGATGACCGGAGAGAAGATTTGGGACCCTGCATTTCCTTTCCTTGCTTCAGACCTGCTCCCCAAGCGGGGCCAGCTGGTGTGCGGTGAGCTGGTGGCTTCCACCCAGGTCTGCCTGGGCAGGTTTCCACATTGCAGGCACAGCACAATCAGCAGCGGCTGGCGGGCTCGGTTGAGATTGCAGAGAACAAATGAGCTGTAGAGAAACTACTTCCTCACTCGCGTAGTGCAGGATGACCTCCTCCAGTTGTGTAAATGATAGTAAGTTGGATGATTTCAAGGGAGGGGACAATATGGCCATTTATCCCCTGAGGGACTCTATCAAAGTGCATCAAGAGTTGTGAGCTCGAGAGGAATTTGTATCATAGAAACATAGAATCATTAGGGTTGGAAAAGACCTGCAAGATCATCTGGTCCAACCGTTCCCCTATCACCAATGTCACCCACTAAACCATGTCCCCAGGCACCACGTCCGACCTCTCCTTGAACACCCCCAAGGACAGTGATGCTACCACATCTCTAGGCAACCCATCCCAATGCCTGACTGTTCTTTCTGAGAATAAATGTCTCCTAATTTCCAACCTGAACCTCCCCTGGCACAACTCAAGGCCATTCCCTCTAATCCTATCACTAGTTATCTGCGAGAAGAGGTATCGTGTCCACTTGTATTGCTGTGCCCTCCACCTATTTGCTGAATTAATTTTTGGACCCATTCTCTAATACCGTGTGGTTTGCATGTTTGTATGTGACAGCGATTTTAATTAATAAGTGTGGAATCATGTGAAGAGTACAGTTTGCTGTATAAGGACGTGAAACTATTGGAGAGTGTCCAGAGAAGGGCTACAAAGATGGTGAAGGGCCTAGAGGGGCCTAGAGGGGAGGACGTATGAGGAGCGGCTGAGGTCACTTGGCCTGTTCAGCCTGGAAAAGAGGAGGCTGAGGGGAGGCCTCATGGTGGCCTGCAGCTTCCTCACGAGGAGGAGCAGAGGGGCAGGCGCCGACCTGTTCTCTTTAGTGACCACTGATAGGACCTGAGGGAATGGTGTCAAGCTGAAGCAGGGGAGGTTCAGGCTGGACATCAGGAAGAGGTTCTTCACCGAGAGGGTTGTCGTGCACTGGAACAGGCTCCCAAGGGATGTAGTCATTGCACCAAGCCTGTCAGAGTTTTAGAAGCGTTTGGACTGTGCTCTTAGTCATATGTTCTGAATTTTTGGTTAGACTTGTGTGATGCCAGGAGTTGGACTCGATGATCCATGTGGGTCCCTTCCAACTCAGGATATTCTATGATTGTATGATTCTATGCTTTGCACTGATGTGATTGCTGCTGGTTTCCCATAGGAGCATTGTGCAGTCGGACGAAAAGCTGGTGATCAGCGCCTCCTGGGCTAAAGACGACGATATTAGCAGGCTCCTGAAATCCCTGCCCAACTGGAGCAACATGGCTCAGCCCAAGCAACTGAGACCCAAGAGAGAAGAGGAGGAAGACTTTATAAGGTAAAACATTTTATAGCCCAAGTTGTAAACGGGTTTTAAAGACAGCGCAAAAAATGGTAAAATGTGCTGGAAACAAAGTAATTACGGTGTTTGCGTAGCTGTTGTGTCTCCAGGTATGAGAAGAGTTTGAGATGTGGTTTTTCCTTGAGTGGAGTAATAAAACTTAAGTCCACATGCCTTTATGTGAAGGCACCAGCTTTGCTGAACTGAGAATTTCCTGCACGTTGCCTGTGTTTCGTTCTGCTGATGGTAACAAGAAACCATTAGGGAAATGTGCTGTTTTGGAGATGTTTCTGGGCTGTGTTTGTCAGCGCCTGTTTCACAATGGATTGATAGCTAAACCATCCTGCAGCTCTTTATCCTTCAAGAGAAAGAAGAAAGTGGAGCTTCTGCTCTGATGCAGGAGGAACAGAAGAGAGGGAGGCCATGGGTCAGCAAGGAGGCTTCAGTGGCAGCGCCAGCTTACTGCTTTCCTGCACTTCTTGACTATTTCTGCTTGTTCAGGCGCAGCTCTTTGAAGAATCGTGCTTGTGAAACAAGTCAGGAAAGTGGCTGGGATTGGGGAAGGAATGAAAGGGTTGTTTTTCATTCAGGCAGATCCTCATGGTGCTTGATGGTGCTACCCTGGTGACCCATGCAATAGAGAGCACCAGTCTGTGACCTAATAGTGGGGACAACTGACTGTACTGGGCAGGGATTCCCAGAGCTGGCATTGTCACCACAGCTGCCCTCTGTTTGAGCTGGGACCCTGTGGTGTTTCACCTCCATCCTGAGCCCAGCAGCTATTAAGGACAGCCAAGAGTTCACTGGTCTTGAAAAGCAGTGGTACCTCCAGAGGGAATTCGTGCAGAGGCAACTTTCTGTATCCAAACAAGATTGTTTCCACCTTTTCTTTTTAGGCAAGTGGAATCCTGTACACGGGCAGATTGCCTTTCCTTGCACACTGTAAATCACTTAGTTTTTGAATCATTGGCTCATCCAGAAGAAACGGGCCCTTTTTGTCATTCCAGCAAGTCAAAAAGCTTGTCTACACATCCCCATTACTATTCATTACATCCTTGATTGGCATTTGGCTATAAAACAGTAGGAGTAAGTGAAGCTGTTGAAAATTAAAGTCTAATTTGCCCAGATTGTCATTTTACTTATTCACTGACTTCAAGCACAATAACATAAAGATGATGCAGTCTAGAGAGAGGAACGACAGAAAGTACAAAATACATCTAGTCACAGAAATGCTTGCTTGTACTGCTGTGGGTACTGCAGTAGGTATGGAAATCAGCATCACCAGTGTTTTAAAAAGTCTTCAGTGACACTGGAAGAATCATAGAATCACAGAATCGTTTGCAAAGCCCTTGAGGTCTTTGTGTTTTTTCTTTTTTTGAGATGTGTAAATCTGGTCTCAACTTCCATCTTTGCCATCAGATTTCTCCTTTGTTTCTTGGCATGGAAGGGTGCTGGGATGCCCTCCTGGCTCCTTCTGTGGTTTCTGAGCCATCAGCATGGGACACCAGAGCTCCCATGGATACAGAGCTGGGTACCGTTGGCTGAGTGTAACCTTCTAGAATAAATACCTGGCCAGGCTAAATCTGATGGCCAAGCTCAGTCTGATGATAGCAGTGCCAGTATTTTGCTCCTAATGTGCATTTTATTCCAATATTGTCATTTTACTCTCCATTAATTGAAGTATTTTTTGAAATTGTATCAGAGATGTTAGAATAGAAAGCCCTATTAGGTCATCTACATTGAATTCCCTGAGAAAAGCTCCTGTACTCTGCCTTTTTTTTTAGCCTAGATGTTAGAACAAAGATCTTTTCTCACTATCTGTTTGCACAGAGCATCATGTATTAAGCCCCAGTTCCTCAGAGTGCTGTTTGAATGCTCCTGTAGCATTAATTTAAATGATAATAATTGGTCTGGGCCAGTTTTAGCCATTGATGGTAAGCGACATGGCTTATAAACTTCTTCAAGAATCTGTGCATGGTTGAATAGGTCTCTCCTGAAAGCTTCAAAATAAAATTAATTGCTTGTCCAATTTTTTGTCATCTTCTTTCCACTTAAGCACACTTTTTTCAGAGACTTGCTCCTAATACAAAGGAACAAGATTTCTTTGCCGCTGTTGCTTCTTTCTCTCCCTCTTGGCACTGCTGAAAAATTGGGAATAATTCTGCCTTAGCTATCACTGCCTGAAGGCTGCTGCAGAGCCAAAGGGAAATGGGTCTTTGCCTGATTAATATCTTGGTTAGGGTCATCTCTGTGATGAGAGAGCCTTTGAGAGCCTTTGAGAGTTCATTTCGTTCTCACTTGAGCCATCCAAGCTATTTAAAACACTGACACGTAGAAACCCACCTGCGTTCACCGACCCAGCTCCTCAGCTAACAGGGACAGGACTAAGCATCCTTTTGCTGGAAAGGAAGGTTTAAGCTTGGTGAAACGTGGGAGCATGTTCTGTCCGGACATAAAACAGGGCTGACGGCAAGGCTCGAACTACTCAGCAGCATCCCTTTATGAACGCTGCTGAATTAAATAGGTCCTGAAAGTTTGCCACTAGTTTTTGGATTGTGGCAGGAGGAGCCATCAGTGCACTGTTTTCTTTTCCTCCGCCTCCTCAGGTTTCCTGTAACTCATTTGTTTAATTAAAAGGAAGAATCCAAATGCAGTGCCTTTGCAAAAAAAACACCCTCATGCATATCTGTGTTGACAGTGATTGATTCTGTTGTCTTAACCTGCCACTATCTCTTTTGCGAATAGATGTCAAAAGGCAGGGTAAGCTACTAGCAGAATCTCTCCATTAATATTCTGGTGTGGTTGGCCAGACAAAGGGACCTGATTGAGCATATTATAGTAGCTCAGAACTTGGCAAGGGGAGAAAGGAAAAGAAAAGTCATGCCTCTATTCGTATAATTAGTTTTTAAAGCTCTGAAGGCTATTTGGCACTGGGGCGAGTGTGAAATATGCTGCCCTTATCGCTTTATAAAGGTTAGCCTTCAGTTCATTACTGAATCAGATATGTTGGTGATAAAACCCAGAGATTTATCATTTCCAGGTTTGCCTTTGACGAAGGAAAGCAATGTAAAAAGAGCTTCAGATCTGGTCACACTTGAGTTAAAGCAGAAATTCCTGGTTTCCAGTGCAGCTCTGCAGCAGAAGGGGTGGCAGGGGCTAAGGACACGTTGCACGCGACATGTTTGGGGAGCTGAGGAAGGTATGTTGGCAATTCATGGGGCAACACGTCTGCCTGAAAACCCCGAGGTGGTCTGAACATCACCCCCCAACGCAGATTATTACGGTTGCAGATCAGAGATACCAGATCTGTGCTAGGAGGATTCCATTTCCTCTCACCTTTTGACTCCAGCAGGCTCCTGAACACCAAACCTGGGATCAGATTCTCAGGCTACAGCTGTTGTAGCAATTTAAAAACCCCATTCTCAGTGTCTCCATGTACCACAAGCCTTTTCTTTTCGCTGCTTCTGTTTTTCTAATGAGGATAACCCTGCCTGCAGAGTGCTCCAGCTGCCTGTTGCATCTCCCATTCACCTGCAGATGCTCATCCTCAGTCGCTCTGCACCAAAAGGAAGAGGTATTTTCGAACAGGATACCTGTGCAAGAGCAGATCCTTCACCAAATTCTCCCAAATGGCATCGGTCAGGACAGTTACACTATCCCTGCTTAATAGGATCTCTTCCCTTGATTTAGGCAATGCTGTCCCCTGCCAGTACTTCCAGTGTAAAACTGGAGCCTGCTAGCAGATTTGGGACTATGTTGGAGACGTTTCACTGTTGGATAAGACAAAAATGTCAGGCTAAAGGATAAAAACAGGGATAGACTAAACGTCCCACCAGAATGTGTGGCAGGAGCAAGAAACATACCCTCCAGTTTTGGGGCTGAAATCCTGAGCGTCGTGCAAGTTCATCAGCTGCTCCTATCACAGCTTGAATTGCTTCAACTGCTTCCAAAGGGATAGACGTGCTTAAAATTTTCCATTACATAAATAAACAGTCTGCAAAGCTGGGAATGAGTTGGGACAATTTGCACTGGGCCTTCAAGTCCTTCCTTCGTGCAAAATTGAGAGCCACAATGACGGGAGCATGGAGTTCAGGTCCTAGCTTGGGGTAGGGTGTTCTCCCCTTTTTCCACCTCTCTGGCAGCCAGGAGGCACCAGTGAAGGTTTTAGTCAAAAGCAAAATCTTAGGTTGTTCCATCTGCTGTCTGGTGGGTGTTTTTTGTCACGTTAGATTTGGAGCTTTCCATTAATTTTATTGTCTTTTGATGCCTGAAGCCCTGGTGTTTCATGGATGGATTTTCCCTTTCTTTACCTCTTAGATTTCCTTCCCATTTTCAGTTGTGGCTTTCCTGTCTCTCTTTCCTTGTTCCTTTCTCTCTTTAAAATAAAAGGCCTCCCTCTCCAACTTCCCAGGCTCTATTTCTTGTATTTACAATACTTCTAAAGGGGGAAAGGATGGTCTTGGAAGATTGGCAGCAGACTCTGTCGACATTTTTCCTCCACTGGGACAATGAATCTGGGTGTGCTGTAGGTGTGAGTCATTTCCATTTGATGACAGTCTGCTCCTTTCTATGAAATGAGTTTCTAGATCTCATCTTGGATCTTAAGAAAGACGTGTCTAAATGGCCTCATCATGAGCACAACTGATGCTAAATCCTGTTGCTGTCAAGAATTTCATGTGAGAGGCATAAAATAGAGTGAGCTCCTGGATCTTCACAGGGCACTTCTTATCTGAGAAGTTCCCTCCTGCTTCCCTTTGTCTTATGAAGACAAAGAAATTTGGGGGCATTTGGGCTGGGTTTGGGGTTTTTCATTAGTTTGAGGAGGGGGCAGTTGACTGTTATGTGTGTTCTGGACCTGAATCCAGGAAGAATCTTCCAGCTTCAGATTGGTTTATCCTACAGAGTGCAATATCTATTGAAATGAGTGCAGCAGTGCTCAGCTCTGCCAAGGTCCCTTTCTGGGTACCCCTACACTGCGTGGCAGGGATGGAGAGGGAAGGCAGAGCAGGGACATGGAGCTTCAGCTCCTTCACAGAGCTTTAACACCAGCTCCTGCTTTAACAAGATTTAATATCGTTAAATCACATCATTAGAGCTACACAATATACTCTGAGACACTTCCCTGTCTGCTGTGATAAATTATATAATACAAACCTAACAAGACCAGAATATTCAAATAAATTTAAGCGAGACGATGGCGCATGATGTTACAGCTTAAAATTGTCAATTAGCGCGGTCTGCTTTTCGACGGTGTTGCGACCTCTCAGCAGAGATTTGGAGCTGCCTGGGAGTGCTGGCGCCGATCGCGCTGGTCCCTAATAGAGATGCACAAATTGTTGTTGAGGCTCTGCAAATCCCGGCGAACCTCAAATCTGGGTCGTTTTTAGGCTGGGCTAGATCTTCAGTCCTTTAAAACTGAGTACCTTAGGTTGGCAGCGTGAATTTATATCCACTGAGGATGCTCTGCAGCATCTTTTCATCACGGCTACAATGCTGTTTGGATGTGCTGCGAAAAAAATGTCCTCGTGTGCTGAATTTTTAAAATACCTTCAGGTGCTGAACCTTTGAAACGAGTGAAACCACAGCTTCTGTAGAAATGCGGCTGGGACGGGTTTTATTGTTCTTGCGGCAGCGAATAATTTCCGAGGGTTTCCTTTTGCAGGAAAAGCCCACGTGGGTTATTTGTTTTGGTACTCGCACAATTTCTTGATGACTGTTGAACAAATTCTGGTGCGAGATAAAGAAACAAACCACTTTTTTTTTCTCTCTTTCTTTATAAATAAGAACATAATAGGAATTTCTTTGATTTGGTTCAGGGGAAATCTGTCTGCCTGTGTAGTTACTATCTACAGTTTTTGAGCGCAGTCCCCAAGCTGACTCTATGGCTAAAATGCAGGGATAGAAAACAAATTATCTTTGTCCTGTTCTCAGTTCAACAGATAATTTTAGGATATTTCCTATACAGGCACAGCTCTGCCTGCTGCTTTCTGCTGTGGTTTAAATCCATTTTGTTGCTTCTCCTCTACAAGCATCTGATGCTCAATGGAAAGGATCCCTCTGAGGTCTGTGGTCAGGAGGGTATGAGAAAGGACAGGAGGTCTTCGTCAGGTCAGTGTGTCCCTGGGGGGACTCCCAGGGGTTTCTCTTAGTGTCCTCCCTCCTCCTGCAGCTCCACCCTCCCTCCCAGTGAGCTGTTTCCTTGGCCTTATTTGCAGAAGGGATAATTGAAGCTAATTTTCTGGCAGAGAAAAAGGAGAGGAGCAGTAAGCGAACGTAAAGCTGCTGCCAAGGGTACATCAGAGACCTCCTTCCTCATTGTGCAGTATTGATGCAGACACTTGGCTGCTTTTCAGCCCTGCTCTGGCACGGGCAGAGAGCCTTAAATGTAGCCCAGGTCATCCCCATTTATCACATATGCTCTTCCTTGGCCTTTTTTCCCTAGTGTACGAGTTTCCCGTCCTCCCATGAGGCTGAAATAGAGATGAGGGGAAGTCTCATCTACTGTCATCAGTCACTGTGTTTCCAGTCAGTTTAGCTCAATAGGTTGTTTAATTTTATCAACAACTCATCCCGTGAATGCATCACCAGTGCTCCTGCTTTCTGGAGGAGAGGAGGGGGAAACCAGTCTGTCTGCAGAAGACTCCTCTTGGAAACCAGGACCCCGACTTCTCCCCATCCCTGCTGGTACCAAGGATGCGCTGTGCATCCCAGACAGTATCCACGGGAACAGAATGGATCTAGTGCTGATACATTGCTGGTCACTGTGTTGGGAAAAAAATATATAGAAATGGATGGCTTACCAAAGGGAAACAAAATGAAGTGCTTTGTTAATCCAAGGACATAGCTGGCGCAGCTGGCCTTGTCTGACAAAGCAGAGATTTAAGAGTGAACCCTATTGAAGCACATATAAATCCCATGGGAACTGAGACCAAAAGGCGATGAAGTGTTGTGGCACCAGCGTCAAATACAGTTATAACAAAGAGTGAGCTCCGACAAAGGAGCAGCTGGACAGTGAAGAAATATACTTGAATTTTCTTTGTTCACGGTGTAGCTGATATGTAATATTAACCTATTAACCAATATTAACCTTGAGCATCAGTATATACATACCTGAATTACCTGCAGGAGAGTGGAGCCTTGTCTTTTGTTCCAGTTCTATAAAACACTCCATCGTGAACCACTCGGTTGTGTGGTTTTCTTGCTTTCTAAAATATGTTATCTCCACAGCTTGAAATTTCATCCTTGAGTGGTCAACAAAATCTGAAGGATTTTTTTTGTCTTTTGGAAAGCTTTGGCAAAATCCAAAGGAAACTTTGTAGTTAAGGTAGGATGGGATCTGGGTTTTCAAAACCATGGTAATTCAAACCAAAGGTACCCACTGAACCATCAGAAACTTGTAAATTATATGCATGAAGTGGTTGCAGATGAGTTCATGCACTCTGGCTCTGTCTTAGATAGACACTTACAGGTATAAAAGCAACCAGAAAAGTAAGAAGTATGGCTGAAAAACCGTACAGGAATCAAAGGTCTGAAGACACTATTCTAATATACAGAGTTAAGGTTGGATATTCAGATGATTTGTTTTTTCATGTCCTTACCGTTAAATGTTTAGCCTTGCAAATTTAATAAAGAAACACATATAGTGAGCTCAAACAAGCATCCGGAATAGCAACAGTTTGCTTCAGAGAGGCATTTGCTAACAGCAGACTTCAAGTTAAATTATTGCAATTCACGAGAACCCTTTAAAGTCATCTTTTGGAAGAGAGTTACTTGCTGAAGGTTGTCTCTAGTTTAGATGGTCGTGTGAAAGAGGGCGTTGAGGTTTCTGCAGTCAAGGACATGTATTAAATAAATAAAAAAAAAAAAACGTTTGCTGTCCTTTTGGCACAAACTTTAGTTGTTGTTTGAGAGTGTCAGAATTGCATTTGTCGCAACAGCGTTTTAGAGTATAGCTTTCTGTAGAAAAAGTGATTTGTATGGGAGTTAAAGTAGGAAATACGCCCTGCTTTGTGTTATATAGATTGCAGCCTGACGGAAAGCACTGTATTATTCATGCACAGGCATCCATCCAAAGCAGTGCCAAAACCTTTCTCTTGGCGTGTGGGAAGGCAGCAGAGCCATCCCTGTGCTCCAACCCAACTTGTAATCGCGGCTGTGGGCAGCGGCACGCTCGTGACTCCGCATTTCACAGCTCTCAGATGGTGACTCACAAACAAGTGCTTTCTCTGCTGCATTTTGTATTGGAAAGCCATGTTAACGAAGGTAGAAATCCACCAAATGTTTCGTTTCTTAACTTTTTAGAGTAATTAAGACAGTTGCCAGTGGGATTTGACAGTGGAAATCAAGAGGAGTGGTTCAGTTTGGGTGGGAAAAGCATATCTTTGACATGTCTTCTACTCCCCAGGAGCAGAAGAGAATATCTGGGTGTCTGTAGGTGGGTAGAGCTAAGTGAGCTGTCTTGTGGCCACTGTAGAAGCCAGTAACACGTTTTGTTTGAATGAATGATCACACTTTACAGAAGAATAAATGCTCAAGCCTGGCTATGAGCTTGGCCATTCAGTTCAGCCTTGGGTTGGGCTTCACAGGAGTCACTCAGGCTGTCCTTGCCTGTAGCCTCTTATTAATATCTTACAAATGCCCAGGAAGGGAAGCTTGCTAAGGCCTTTCCTGAAGTGCAGAAAGGATTTAAGCTATTTCCAGTAGCCAGAACAGATCAAAATTAACCCCAGCTAATGGAGAGGGAGGCCAGCTGAACTGCCACTGCCCTATTCCATGGAGCTGGAGATGCTCCTGTGGCTGAGCTTCAAACACAACCACGAGGTAAGGTTGTTCCTCTCAAACCATGGCACCCAGGATACAGCCTAAGGCAACATAGTTTGTATTGTCAAGACGAAGAAAATCCTCAAAGAGAATTTTTTTTAATGAAAACTATTTTTTTTGCCTTTCATGAATTCCATTGAGCAATTTAAAACCATTTCAGTGTTGTTCTTTTTTTTTTTTTTCTCAAGTGACAGTGAAGTCCCACAAATCTAGCGAGATGCTGGCAATAAAGCTGCTTAGATAGTATGTAAAACGCCACTGATGGGATTATTTTGCTGCAGTTCGTTGCAGTTATTATGCTCAGCAGCATGATTCCTCATTGTAAGTTCATAAAAGAGCTAATGACAGGAAGTGGAGGTTTGCAAAGTTGAATGAAAGTGGAATGCAAATGCGTAACAAAAAGAGCAACTAATGACGGGAACAGTGTACCGAGGACCATGGTAAATGTGCCGTCGCTTGGAGTCTTTCAATAAAATGTACTTGGCTTCATCCAGGAGTTATTGTAATTAGACATAGGGACCGTTGGGTGATTTTCTCTGTCCTAATGGTACTCAAAAACTCATCCTACCTACCTACCATCTCCTACCTGCAAAAACGTTGGGGGTATTTGCCATGCAAAGAGTTTACCAAACCAGTTCTTTGTGGACATGAGTATTGGGAAAGTTAAATCTCAATGCAAAAGATGGAGTGTGAAACTGGAAGGAGCGTTTACACACTTTGAAAGAGATTTTTCATTTTTATGGGGTAAGCACGTTTTGTCTTGGTCATCATTTCTCAGCAGGTGCTATCTATAAGCGAAATAATGCACGGGCTAATGTTCAAAATCATTTGTTTGTCTGCTTGTTGTGATAAGCCCTCAAGTTTCACGTGAGATTTCTTTTGATGTATGTATGAACAAAATTGCTTCAGAGATGGAAAGAGATGATTTACAAGGAAAGATTAAAAGTACTGCATATTTGTACATACCCCAAAGAGACATGGAAATCAGCTGCATGCCTGGGAGGGGTGTAAATGGTGGGGGAAAGGGCTGTGGGGATTGACTGGGATCAGGTTTGTAACTGTGGGAATGAAATGAAATGCCAAGATTGGAAATGCAGGGGGAATGATAGAAAAAAATCCCTGAGATGGTCGTGTCATGAACTGCAGCATATTTTATTCACTTTGATGAGACTTTCAAAACTCCACAAGACAACCGTCTCGAGATCCTGCCCTGGAGCAGTTCTGCTCTGGGTGGTTTGACCTTCTCCATCTCCCCCTTGCTGGCCCTGTGCTCTATTTCTGAGGCTGGCTTCGTTTCTGCATTTCAGGGCTGCTTTTGGCAAAGAGTCAGAAGTTCTCATCGGCAACCTGGGAGATAAGCTCATCCCCCAACAGGAGATCCTGCGGGACGTCAGCGACCTGAAGGCCTTGGCCAACATGCACGAGAGCCTGGAGTGGTTAGCAGGTCGCACCAAGGCAGCCTTCTCCAGCCTGTCAGCCACCCAGAGTAAGTAGCTCCCATAGGACGACCATTGTAGAGATGGAAACCAATATAATTATGCAATTTGAGCAGGCGTGGGCTTTTCTTCTTGATTTCAAAGGGTTTATGTCAGAGGAGAGCAGAAAGCAAAGCAGCTCCATCTCTTTCTTCCTAGTGAACACCGTGGTGTGACATCTGCTTGGGCTGTGGTGGGGGACACGGTGCGATGGTGCCAAGGGCATCACTTCCAGCAGAAGCTCTGCTGGGTCTTTCAACGCTCAAGCTTTTCAGCAGTCCCTGCTAATGACACTCCACAGGAGCAGGTATCCGTGCTGAGACAGGTTTTGCTTTCTTTAAAGCGTTGCTCGATCACTGAATATTTAAAAATATAGGTATTACAAATTCAGTAGAGAAACTGAGCAGCTCTTAATGAGGAATGCCCTAACGTGCATGTCACTGGGGCACTGATGCTCATCCTGCAGAGGCAGCCCTTGGTGAACCGAGGTGCAAGGAGGGCAGAGAAGGGAGAGCCTGGAGACACTGCTTCTGCTCCTGGCTGTCAGGGATCACCCGCGCTACCTTTGTGAGATCATTTCACTTCTCTGTGCTTCAGCTTTCACTCCTCTCCCCTGAGAATAGTGATTTTTTTCTGTCTGGAAAGCGGTAGAGACGTGATTAGTGTTGCTTCTCCTTTTATCACCGTCATTGGTGTTGTCTGCCCAGGGTCACGTTCAGAGGAGGGCTGTGGCTGTGCCCCAGAAGTAGAGCTTGGCACAAACAGCCCACAGCTCCTCTGCTGCCTGACGGAAGCCTTTCTACTAAAACATATTAAGCTGTTTTAATCACACAAAATGTTTTTTTTTTTAAGAATAATACGCTGCTTGCAACATGACAGGGCTGCTGTTTGCACCTCACTGGGTGCCTCAGTGCAGTGAATGTCAACAGATCAGAACACGCCGCGTACCAAAGGTGGTGTCTTTGACCTGCTGGCTGCCTCTGTCACGTTGCGTAGCAGCAGCAAGGCAGTCCACGGCATGCAGCTAAGTGTGATTATTGCTCTTCTCCATCGTTTAAAATCAGTGGCTCATCAGCCCTCCAGCAGTGCACTCTCCCAGCTGTGCTCCAATTGCTTACAACAGACTTAGATAAGAGAAAGATACCAATACCATACCAATACCACATCCTTTTATTCTTACCACTTTCAGAAAGTTTTGTTTATGTGGTAAGCAACAGGTGCTGTAAAGAATTAGACAATGCACATGTAAATGTGTGACATCTCCTTACATCTCTTAGCACCTCTGCTGTTATTAACTCGCAGGGATTCTCCCTCAGCTCAGCTGGCACGGAGCTGAGCTCTTTGTAGGGCCAGGGGTTTGCACCTTACCAGCCTACCTCGATGTTCCCAATAGTTGTCCTGCATCTGAGGCTGACCCCAGTGAGGTGGCTGTGCATTTTTATAGCCCTTTGTATTTCCCTAGATCTCTGTAATACAACATGGTGCATTTTGCTAATATCAAGCAGCCTGTGACATCTCTGAGTTATATGATGTGCATCTCTGTGGTTGTATGTAGCACTAGGTTGTAGACGAGGGGCAAAGGAGAAGCAAAGCGTTACATAAAGTTATCCACACAGCTTAGCAAGGCACCAGGACACATGAGGACATGGTGAGGATACCTGGCATTTCAGCAGTTGGTAGGGGGAAGGTCTGCACAGAGCAGCAGGACTGGGGGCAGCCACATCCTCTGAGCTTCTGGGTGAATTTTGCATCAAAAAATCACTTTTGCCCTGTTTTCTGGGGAAGTGATGGGGGAAATTTGGTGGTGCTAAATTGGAAAAATCTTAGTGTTACATCTCGGTTAAAATAGTTGCCCCTTGACAGCACACCTTCTCTATAACAGTGTTGGGCTTTATTTGACTGTCTAGGAGAGCATCATCATCTGGGTGAGTGACAGTCCCTCCTATGGCTTATGGCTGCCCTAGAGCAGGACCTCTGAACTCTTTGCTCCAATTGTCCCTGATCCGTTGGTTGGGCTCCAGGAGGATAATTAAGATTATACAATCAGCAAACAATTAAAGATGTAAAATGCCATGTAGCTTTAATATTTCTATTACCCATACTCTGAGTTCTGGAGGATACCTGAGTGACAAGAAGAACTGCTGGGCTCTCACGGTGTGTACTTTACAAGATTAAAATTTTAAAAAAGAAAATAAAAGAAAAAAGAAAGCAAAACCCAGTGGAAAATGCTATTAAAATTCAATAGGCAAATACTTATTCCCAGAACTTTAGTAACCAGAGGAGTTTTGGGGGCTGAGGAGTTACGCTCTAACAGTCAAAGTTGTTAGAAATAAAAACATCATTCATAATTTCAGTTCTAGTTGAAACTCAATTTTTTAAAAAAATCAATGTTTTCCAAACATAAAAGGGCATGAGCATGACTTTCAAGCTTCTGAGAGGACGTTACATGCAGCAGTGAATAAAAATAAAAGTATAAAGTGTAATATTTTACTTGTCAGCATCCTCCTGACAATAAAAATTCATCTTCCTTTGTAATAACTTCATACGAATGCGCTAAAATGTCTGTATACAAATGCCAGGAATATCTGAAACAAGAGGAAGAAGGAGCTGTGTTAGAAAATGATAGAGGCTGTTGACCTCCTGGTTATAAATGAAACCTGGTGGAGTATTTCTCGTAAATGAAACGTCAATAGAGCTGACTGCAGTCTATGTGGGAGAAGTAAAAAGCGATGCTGTGGGGCAGAGGTGTTGGTGGAAGTCAGATGTATTTACAAACCCAGCCAGCTCCAGTGATATACAGGGGAGTGCGATTCTTTGGCGGAAGCATATAAAGAATAAAGAACAGAGGAAAAATGAGATGAGATTTTTTCTTTCCATCCCACCTGGACTGAGCAGGAGGAGGAAAAAGGAAAACTAGCTATTGTTTCCAAGATTCATACAATGTTAATGCCGTAACGCTCGGCTGTCATATGAGTTACTCTGTTCTTTTCTGGGTTGGTTTGATCATCTGAATTTCTGAGAATCTGATTGCTGCAAGAAACAGCATATTAATGAGAGTGAGGGGAAAGGGAGGGAGGGAGTGAAATAAAATGACCAAAAGTAAAGCTAAATGAAGGAGTTTTCTGCCACTCACTGAAGCTCACCAAATTCAGACTGGGGTTGCCATAAGTGGAGCCAGCATTATCATTTCGGCATTGGTAACTTGACTTTAAGATATGCCCACGTGAAACCCAAGTATTCCAGTTCAGTGCAACTGGAATCCTTGGTTCGTTATATCCAAGTTGACAGGCCGTTAGTCACCTGCAAAGTCTTTTCTGTCCCAACAATTTGAGGTTAAATCTCAGCCCCACTCAGGGCATCATCAAAGCCCTCAGTGAGTGACCAGGACCAGGATTTTTGGTGCATTGCCAGAAAAACCGTAATCCCCAACAAGTCCATGACATGGTGGTAGTGGCTCCGATTTCCTTCCTTGTAGAACGCTGGTAGCTTTCCCAGCAAAGCTTCCTTGGCAATCTATGGACACAGCTACGAGTATTCAGAAACCACAAGGCAGAGCTGGTCAGATACGGAAGTGTTTGGGGAAATCCTAAAAAGGGTGCTATACATCTGTGGCTTTTTGGTTAGGCTGTCAAAAGGCCCCTTAGTACAGATAAAAATTTAATAACCTTTTGCTGTGGATGTGCCACAATTATCACTCATTTAAAAACAGTCTTGCTAATAGAGTGTTTTATCATGCTGGGCAGTCTCTGCATTCTTCATTATTTAGTGTTTGCTAAGCTGATGGCTCTTCCATTGCTCTTCCCTTATCTGCACTGCTTCAGAATTGGATTTTGTATTTTCTGAACCAGTCAGATATGACAAAGTCATTTTCTTTTTCTCTTGTCTTTTGAGGGAATACAAACTTCTTTTTTAACAATAACAATTTAAGGATTAAGGTTGCTGGAAGTGGATGAATTTAACTGAGGAAGTCACGTCAATTTTGAATAGGTTTTATGTGAAAATGGAAGTCGGGTTTCCTCCCCACTTCCTCTCCTGCTTCTCTGCCTTGTCCCGGGCAGATACAACAAACCTCAGCCTTTTCTCTTCGGGAAGCTTCAGCCTTCTGAAGCCCTGTGAATATTTTACATAGAGCGAATTATTATGCATGATGAAGAAGTTGGGCCAATCTTTACATTTTTAAGATGGTTGCCTGCTGTGTGCAGGTAGGAAGATGAAAGATTAGCCATTAGCCAGCAGAGCTGCAGCTATCCTTTTACATTCAGCTGGCTCTTGGCATCTTGTGACTTCAGATGGCTGTAGTCAGCAGTTACCGACCGGCTGCCTTAAATACTGGCTTTAAGATGACTTTTTTCCCGAGCTTACCTGAAACAAGATCATCTTTCTCTTCTAGATGGTTTATTGGAAGTAAAGTTTTTGTACATGCACAATGTGCCTGCATATACTTACAGATAAGTAGATACTCTTGCATCCACCCAAAGGTTGGTCAGTATATTGTGTTCAGTTTCTGTGTGTGGTTTCTGTTTCTGATCCTTAATGAATAATATTTTTAATGCAATTTTAGTACCTTAACAGTTTTAGCTAGAAAAAAAGGACTCCAGCAGTAGTCTCAAGAAAGACATCTCCTGTCCCATCATGTCCTTATCTACAAATTAAGTCGCTTTAGAAATGGATCCTGTGACTCCATGTTCATTCAAAATAGCTAAGTCCAGCAAAGAGCACAACAAGAGGAAAAGCTGGGTCGGGAATGTGTTGAAATCAAGGCAGAAATGGAAAAAAAAAAAGTCTTGAGTGTTCTTATTCTGTGATGTTTGTTGCTTTTTTTAGCATCCCAGGTCCTGGATTTATGCAATTAAGTGAGAGTCTTGCTGTAATTGAAAACCACATACATACATGCACATTTATCGTTTTTCTTAGCAAAAAGCTTCAAAAGCATGAGGGGCTCAACACATACTGTTTTTAACACCAAATCTAACCCAGTGATTACTTGGATTGTTGTCAAAGCTCTTGGTTTTCAATACCAGCTCCTCTTTGTCTCCTGTTGCCCTTCAGAAGTTGGCACAGGAGCAAAGCTTCCTTAAAAAGCAAAGATTCAAAATCTTCTGCACAACCCTGGCTTCAAATAGACTTCAGGCTGACCATTAGTTTACAGTGGCAGAAACTAGAAAGTGAACACTAAATAAATCGAGGACAAACGTGAGTACAAATTCAGAATTAACACCAGCAGCCCATCTGTGGGGGAAGCACCCCGGTGCTAGGGAGGATGCACGGGAGACCTCTGAGAGCTGGCTCCATCACCGGGACATCCTAACCCTGCTGCTGTCCGCAGAGTTGAGCCACGGCAAAGCCAACAGGGCAAAGTTGTTTCTTCCCAGACATAAATTGCAATTGTTCACCGGCAGAGCCAGGTCTCCACTGCGGCAATTTGCATTAGACACGGAGCTAATTACTCTGTTTGGTTAAGCCAGCTGCACGCGGGTTTAATGAGAGATAGGGAAATGCCTCGCTCCCTTTCCGGATGGGGTTTGCACAGGCAGTCAGAAGGACGCAGCACTGCAGTTCTCCCCCCTGAGCTTTACACAAACTGTATCTGAAGGGATGGAGATTCACAGCTCCGGGCAGGATGCTGCCTCCCACCTCCCACCCAGCCCCTCTGCCATAAGATCGCACCCCATGACAGCCAAAGCAGTGTTTAAGTGATGTCAATACGTCAAAGTGATGCACATGCCAATATGCAGATTGGTAGATAAATGTCTCCTGTTCCTCCTGAGGAAATCCTTTCCCATAATCCTTTCCCATTGGATTCTTTTTTTTTTTTTTTTTTTTTACATCCACCTGAGTAATTGAAATTGTGCCTTACAACGTACAGAAAGGTCACGTGGAGTTTGTTACTGCTTTATTCAGTTTTCCTGCAATTCCCACTGCCACATTGCACTGTCATCCCCTGGTTTCCAAACTCAAGGCTTCAGTTTCCTATGGGTTTATGAGCCAGCTGGATTCAGTGGCAGAAATGTTTAGAAGTGAAATCTCAACAAGGACATCAGTAATAAAGCTTAGGAATTATTGGCTTGCCATGGCTCTTGCCTGGCGGCTGGGTCTGCTTAGGAAGCTGTCAGACGTGGTTTGGTCTGTCACTTGGGTTTTAGGGTGTTACAAAATGAGGATACTTATGCAGAGGCATTGCAAGGTTGGCAAGGACAGAATCTGGCCCTTCTGAAGTACTTAAAAAAGCATTCAGCCTCTTCACTATCTTATCACAGATACTTCCAAAGCAGGTTGTTTTTCACCCGTTTAGGGGTGCTTTCACCCCAAAATCAAAGGGCAGCATGTGGAAGACACCATCACCACTCCTGTGGATGGGCAGGGCAGCACTTCACCCTCCAGACTTGCAGCAGTCCTGGTGAGCCACAGCTTCGTTCAGAAGCAGGGGGGAGAAAAATGGGTTGTGCAACAGCTTTTTACCAAATACCGCAGATTTCTGTCGCTGTCTGGCTCTTGTTAATGATAATACTGAGCATTTGCATTGCACTTTCCAGCCATAGATCTCAAAATACTTTGAAAAGGTTAGTGAAGGCCATTATAGGATCAAGACTATCCTGGAGCACTTTGCACCCGAGAGGTCAGCCTCCCCTTTGCCTGGCTCAGCGTGCCTCCTCGTACTGAAATAGGCTTTGATAGCTAACAGAAAGCATCCTGCAACACTTGAGAAAGTGATGTCTTTTAAAATTGATGGCAGAGCCCCTTTATACCACTCTGCCAGAGGAAAGGAGCTATAATTTACACTTTAAGGCCCCTTTCTGCTGACAGAGTGGTGTAAAGGGGTCTCAGCACAAATGAAAATCAGGGCCGACGCGGTGGTAAAATTGATGCCTTTCATTTCATAGTCAGGCCACACTGCGGTGGTGAACTCAGACGGGTCTTTGTGTTTAACCCTGGTGTTTCTAATGAACTGAATTCAGCTCTTAAATGTGCCTATATTTCTCTCCCATTGGAGCTTATTTTTTTCTGTGATTGAGCTTGTAACACATCTTGCTGTATTGATTGCTCATGGAGAACTTTTTTTTGTAGAGATCTATTAATAGAGAACCTTATTTAAAAGCCAGATTAAAGGTGATCAACACGTGCCTGACCTCACACGGGAGAAGCGAATGCTGTTGCATTATTATTTTAACAAAACTGCATTTCTTTCTAAAGCAGAAAACTCTGCAAATTTCTTCCAAATGTAAAACATCTGCCATGAACTTGAAAAGATAAAGTCTTGCATGTTTGTATTATTTGATGAATTCGAGTTGCTTCAATATAACGGTCTAAATGACAGCTTTCCAATTTAGCTTCTTAAGCAGTCTCATTCTCCAGGACTTTTTTTTTTTCTCTTCCACTACCTGAGCAATTGGTGCTGTTCTGAAAATGCTAAAAATGGGACCAAATCCCCTTCTCACTTGCACTGAACCATCATAAAACAATCATCCATGGGGTCTTTTCCTATCTCATAGCTGTGCACACATTGTCTTAAGGGAGATGCCGGTATCCTGGGGTGATCTCTTCCCATCTCTGCCCTTCAACCTGTTTGATCAGGTTAACTCATTCTGTGTCTAGGAGGTGTTTTACAGGCAATTACAAGTTCACACTCTCCGTATCATGAGCTGGCTGCATGTTACACAAATGTGGCTTATCCTGAAGTAAGTTCAAGATGTTAAGTCCTTCTTCTGGGTAGTGTGTTAATATTGTCTGGGAACAGCTGGTTCAGACTGGTGTTGCATGTTTTCATTTGGATCTAGGAAGTTCAGGGGGAAAATGGAGGAAGCTGATAGGAGAAGGTCTTCTTGGCCATCTCATCTACATCACTGTGGCTCAGATCCACACATCTCCTTATTGTCAAACCCGTGGCTCATCCTGGTCCTATGCTAACAGCTCTTGGATGTTGCAGAGATGACCAATGGTATCTCCTTACTACTACAAATCCCACTGTTGTACGCAGCGTGCTTGGGGCTGGTATTTAGAAATGGGATACTGTCCTTGAAACCTGGGTTTCCCCAAGTGGGACTCCCCTTGAGCCAAGGACAGGAGAACTTGGCCGTCTTCAAGCACAGTAGAATGTAAATCTGTCAATTCTACACCAAACCGTCTATGATCACCAGATTAATCACCATTTTTAACTTTAGTGGGAGCTACAAATTTACTTAAACTTATGGGAAGTTGCTACATACACGTCAGAAACTTCTAGATAATATTTGAACCTTAGGTTCAGCAGATATGGCATGGCATCTAGTTACTCCCTCCTGAATAGTAAGAAACTAATGGAGGAACCGGTGTCAGAGTGTAGAGGTCTTTCAGTAGACATTCAAAGGGGAAATATTATGTATCTGGCAATATCCTGACATACAACGTATATGAGCCTCTTGTCAATGACCCCAAGAGCACTGCTCAAAGATATATTTTCTCTCAAAGCGCCTCAGGCTTCAGTGGATTGACTTAACATAGCAAAATTGGATTTTTCTCCCCTCCATGTGCCAATTCAGCAAAGTTGTCTTGGATCCAAAAGCAAAGTTATGCCTGTTGGTTTCTTACCACCACCTGAAGCAGAAAAAGAGCTGAGCAGAGCAATTCAGGCAGGGGACAAGGGTCCAGCTGGTACCATCTTAGCTGAGTTGGCTTCCAGAGGGCCAAAACCACTTGGTTGGGGACAGCAAAGTGGTGAAGTCTAACCTTCCAAAACAGCCGGAACCAGTAACCTCATGAAGGCAAAGTGGTTGTTTTGGTAAGGCCTGAGGATTGAGAGATGGTTTTGGTTTATTTTATGATTTTGGCTATAAAATTTAATAGCTGAAATATAGGTCTGCTTTGCTGGATAGCAGGGAATAAAACCACGCAGCCATCAGCCAACTGAGACCTCTTGTTTTCGTGTCCAAGTGATCTCCCAATGCCTTTCACTGCCCTTGTTCCCTTGAATGTCTGCAGAGAAGCTCCTCTTATGGATTAGTGGTTACTCCTTTCCCCAGCTTCGATGCTTTACATCAAATATTTAATGGTTAGAAAATGAGACGTTGTTTTTCTGACCTGGATGCTCAGCATTTATGGTTCTTTATCTCAGACAATAGGCACACCACCAGGATGCAGTCCCAGTATTGATCTTGGGGCCTTGGGGTCAGCACTTAGCTTACCGTCATGATTACACTAATTACTCTTGTTCCTGCTTTCTTTCTTCCCACCCACCAGCCTTAAACGCAGGGGATTGTCATGTAAATAAGTGACCTAATTAGCAGTGCTTTCAAACCATTTTAAAATGAGGATCCCTCATGAGTAATACCAGGAAGTCAAGGTTTTTGTAGAAATAACTCCAAAGAGCCTGCTGTCCACACCGGTTGGATCACGCATTAGGATGTGTTTATCTCTTCTGAAGAGAATGACTCACTGGTGTCAAAGATTAATGGCAGTAAATCCACCTGCTTCTCCCTGGGGCGTTAGGGGTAGCAGCTTCCTCTAGAGTGGAAGGGGCAAAATCCTTTCCAAAACTGGGCGACAGGAGTGTGGTCAACCATTGACATCACCAGTGAGTGAGTCACTTTGCACAACGCGTGGACTAGAGGATTGTTCTCATCTAACCTGCATCTGTATTCACATGGGACTTGGAGAAAATCACACTCACTGCGAAGAAGAGTAGTTTTGCCATCAGAACATCAGCACTTCTGTTTCTCACTCTTCCAGTGAGTCGAAAAGACTGGGAGGTTTAAAGTCCTTTTAGAAATTCATCCCTCTCAGGACATCTTCTACCCACAGAAATTCTGCAATGATGCTAAATCGGTTTTCAGGGCATTTATTGGCAAGATACAGCACAGTATCAGGGAGGAAACAAAGGAAAAAGTTAGGTTGCTGCTTGTATTTGCTTTTGGACATCTCAGATGGTTTGCTGCATCACCGCCTCTCCTGGCCAAGCTGACCAGTCCCCTAACAAATGATCTTGATCCCTCAGTTTTCATGTCAAGGCATAATAATACTGCTTTACAAGCATCCTAACACCAATCACTGATTTTTCTTTTCTAGCTCAGAGGAAGCCTTATGTGCAGGTTGACAACTCTTTGTCGTTTTTTTTTTTTTAATATTAACCCAAGTGGCCAACACCTGTTTGTCTCCTTATTCTTTCAGCTGTCAACGAAATTAAACATTTCGGTTTAGGACAGATCCTAACAGCGGCGTGGGGAGAATCGTACATGAAGGCAGCACATAAAAGCCTGCTGGTCCTCTCTGCTTTGCTTCACATCTTCGTGCAAATTTTTTCTGCAGGTTTCATAAACGCCCAGCGTTCCTGCCCGATGCCTGCCAGTGAGTTAACGGCCGAGCCGACATGCTCTGAGTCAGATACCATTGAAATGTCGTTAATTTGATGATATGTACATTATGTGTGTTCTGAGTGCCGGGAAGCATTCGTTATTAACGGTTGAGCTGAAATCATCTCCATCGGCTCTAAGGACGTGGTGCCTCTTGCAAAGCAGCTGCCCTGGAGCTTTTTGTTTTCCCTCCACCGTCATTTTCCTTCATTTTTACCCCTCAACTCATAAGTGTGGGCAATTTCTAAAGGGTCTTCTCTCCCTATTGAAGCCAGTGACAAAGTTCTTGCTGAAGTAGGAAAAGAAATTCATTTGGGGATGAATTTTTGGCCTCACTGTGGCTTGATGGAAGTTGATGTCAGTGGAGCTTTGGTTTCGCCCTGGTTTAATGAAGACGAGGCAAAGCACATGGCTGTTTTTGGCTAGCCAAGGACGGAGAAGGGTGCAAAACTCTGAAGAGGCAAAAAAAATACTTTCTATAACTCAAAAGCAGATTAACGTGGGGTTTTTCCCTAAGCTTTCTAAATCAGGTTTCTTCTTTGATAATAGAATCAAGCCCCAGAAATATTTCTGTGGGGTAAAGAAGGAGAAAATTATGTTATAAATTACTGAAACCAAGAAATTCTAACACAGAGGAGTTTTCTTAGTTGAAGAGCACTGGAGCAGCAAACCCTGGCCTGTTCAAAGAGATCGCGATATATTCAGTCTTCAACTGAGATAGCTCTCCTGCTCGTAGCTGCACCTGCACGATTTTGCTTTGTTTAGGGGAAAAAAAATATCTTTTTTTGTCTCTTTTGACTTTTTAAATGAACCGAACATCTCTTTTTTTGTTGGTTTTCTTTTTACCCAAGCCCTTTCCAGACTTGAATGCAGATTATTTAAAGGAAAGTGTTCAGCAACCCAATCTTCCAGCAGGCTGTTGCACGATAGAGCTAGATGGAGCTAGACCGTCCCACCACGCTTTTTGTCCTGCCCCTCCAGCTCTTTTTTTTTTTTTCTGCCTTACAATCCCTTTCTCGAGGCTGCATATTTGCAGAAACTAGTGGAAAACAAACCACTTTTAGAGGAGTTATTGCCTTTTTAAAAGTGGTAATTTCCTTGCGAAATTTATGCCTGCCAGCAGAGGCAGACGAGGAGCTCTGCAGGCAGCTCTAACGAGACAATTCATTAACTAGCGAGTGTACACACGCCATAAAAAACATTAATTCACAAAATGAAAAACTAATAGAGTGTTTAGCCTGTTCTTTATCACTGGTGACAGTCTGTGCTCTCCTCATCATTAGTGTTTACTGAACTGATGGGGGCTGCAGCCCAGCCTGCTTATCACCACTCATCGCAAATGAGGTCGCAATGCTCTTTTCCAGCACGGTTACATTGTTCCTCTCCTGCACTTCAATTTTTAACATGGAGTGGGCAGAGAGGCATGGAAGGATGTTCTCGAGACCACCCTTCAGGTTTGTCTTGCTTTTCTCAGGTCTGGCACACAAGCTCCCTTTCCTCCTCCGTTCTCGTCAGAACCTCAAGGAGATTTGGAAAGGGAAATCCCTGCCTTAAGGATCTTCTGATGTGATCCCTATTACCTCTGCTGATGAACCAGATTCATTAGTAAGAATAGCAGGACTCTGTAGTGGTCATAGCATGTCACATTAGTATGACTAATGTCAGTGAGAAGCTCTCCCTGAGCATGCTTGGTCTTTAACTCTGCTTAGCCTTTAAGCATTGACATAACGTTGCCCCTTCGGCATCGATGAGCGGTTTTGCCGATGATCCCAGTAAAAGGTGAGCCAGAGCAGTGCTGAGTACTTAGAAAATTCCAGCCTCGTATCTCTTGTTTGAAAGGTCCTCACCTGTTAAAGTTTGTCCTTTCTTGGTATTTGCTTTATTTTAACAAGAATGCCTGTTCTTCCCTTATCGATCGGTACGGTCGGCTGCATCCCCAGCCCGCCTGCACGTGGGAGGTGTTCTCCAGATCTCAGAGCTCTGCCCAGGTCCGGGCTGCTCGCTTTTTTTTCCAGGAGGAGGGTTGCACCCAGTGCATGGGAGACTCAGTGCATGGCTTAGGTGGGTGCTGAGTGCCCTCACCTCTGCTCATCGGCTCCTGCTTTTGTCTGTAAGCTGCTCGGCCGCGCTTGGTGACAGGAGTTAACCTTACCCAACATCATGGAAGAGAAGGTCAGCACGCTGATGTGCAGAGCCAGATCCTTGCCAGGGTAGGCTAGGGAATCCTCTTTGGTTCAGAGTCTGTGTAAAGAAGACAGCTGACATCAAAAATCCATAGGTGCCAGGTACATGGAAGTCTTGGGAGATGTCATTGCTCATCTTGATTTCCCTCCCTATTTAAAATCTAGAAAGAGAGCGATCTAGGTAAAAGGGAGCAGTGCAGCAGTAGCTGCATAAATAACCTCCGCATCTAGGGGGCCCGAAGGTTCAGACGTAGTTCTGAAAAGGAAGGGGAAGGATGGCAAAACAGAATCTAGCTTTGGTTCCCAAAGCTCTGCAGTTCTGAAATAATCTCGTGAAACTCGGAAAAAGCCAAATCCAGTTCCAGATTTTGTGGCTCATTCCACTGCTTTTCTGCAGAGCTGCAGCTCTGAGCTCCCCAAACAGAGCCGGTTAAAGGCAGGCAGTGAGTGATCTATGCCTTAGAGCTTCAAACAATACTCTTGCAGCCAGAAGCTGGTCCAAGTGGCCATATGGGTTGCATATAGTTGTTGTTGTTCATTATTTCTCGAGCACCACAGGTGTGCAGAGCGCTTTGCAACAGGATAAAAAGAGAAGGCCCCTGCTCCTCAGAGAGCTTAGACTCTAAATTAGATCGAGGCAGCATCTCAAGAGCAATAAGAGATCAAAGTGGGAGGAAAGATGTGTAACCACAAAAAGAAAAGCGGCTTGAGAGCAGGGTCCTGGTAGTTTTTCCCATGGAGAGAAAATCATTTGAGTTGACTTGCTTTGTCTGGCTCTCTGTAGTTATTTAGGATTTTTTATCTCCAGCAAGTCCTGACGTATCTCCCAGCTCCCATCTCCGCAGAGCTATGCCGAGGCGATGCCCCAGTGCTGCTTTCCATCCCTTGTGTCGGTGCTGTAGGCATCTCGGTGACATTCCTGCTGCCCCACCAAGCCCTTCCTCAGCAACACTGCAACGGCAGCAGCTTTCCAGTACCCAACTCTGGCCCATGTTGGCAGAGCACGACTTAATAGGAAGAATGGTGATTTTTTGATGGTGACCTATTAGAAAAATGTTAGTTTCCTCCTGTCCTTCGGCTTCAGGAGACAGAAGTCTCCTGGAATATTCCTGCCTTCAGAAATCTCGCTGAAGTAAGTCCTTGGTGTTGGATCTAATGTGGACGCTGTACTGCCATACTCATACCTCCTTAAAAAATGTATATATAATACACAGATCTAATTCCTCCCAACTTTATCTAGTGCTCTTTCTTTTAAATACACATAAAATCCCTTACAATAGCCAATTTGTCTCCCAGTGACAGTGTCACCTCGTGGTGCTGAAAGCTGTAAGGACAAGAGACACACAGAGCTTGGAGTCAGCTTGCGTGGCAGTGATGGATAAAGACACGTTCCCAGGTTTCATCTGCTGAGAACTAAAGCATGGAGAGAGCAAGCCCAGATCCCCAGAAAAGTCTCCAGCAGAGATGGGAGTTAACCCCAAGTCTCCAAAGGCATAGTTCAGCACTTGATCCATAACAATTTCCTTTTGCATCCGTTTATTAATGATTATTTGGGGGTTTCCTCTTGCAGAGAGGAAGGGAGCAAGAATTAAAATTTTAAAAGGTGTGAGCTGCTCCTTAATGCTACCTGTGGGACACAGCAAAGGTTTCAGACTGCGTCTCTTTTCCAAATAAGAGTTTTTCTCCCAACAGAGATGTAAAACTTCTTCCTGAGCGTTTCCCCTTCCCTCTGTTAAGCAAACACGTATAGTGCTGTACGTAAAGTCTGAGTGTGTTGCAGGTTTATTTCCCAGGTTCAGGCTGCACTGGAGCTGAAGCAGAGCCTGTAACCTTAGATTGATTTTTTTCCTTCCACTATTAAATCATTCAAATCTGTTAGCAGTCGCTCTGCTCAAGCAGGGAGCGGGCAGGACGTGCTATTGTAGACCTTGATTGGTTACAGAGGTTTGTTTATGGGCGACACGGCAGGTTTTGTTTAGTATTCCAGAGGTCTGGGAATTTGCATCCATCGATTTACAAGGCACAATCTGTCAAGAGGCACCAGCATCGCATTGAATTGCAAAATGATTGAAATCATGGGTGACAACTAGTGTGTTAAGTTTATTTTTCTCAGGTTTGCCGGAATGAAATGTTCCTTCTCCTTGGAGTGAGATATCTTGGCCGTGCTTACAGCAAGCAAAAGAAATCCCAGACAAAACTGTAATTATTATCCAGCAGCACAGGAAGCCGACGTAAGACAACTGAAATTCATCTGTTTAGGCTGCAAAATGATAAGGGGCTGTGGAGCCAGTAGGCTGCTGCTTACCCAACCGTTGGGTATTTTCTTGGCTAGGAGGGCTCGTGGTTGACTTGGTCTAAATGGGCCAAGGTACTTACGAAGGAGGAGAAGGGCAAGAAGAAATGGATGGCTGAATTGTTTTATTATGGTACTGCTTCTCTAGCATTTCAGCTGGAGATACCTCCCTCGGCTCTTTGAGCCCAGAGGCATTCTGGTGGGTTGGAGGTCTGTCAGTGCAGGGTCACCTTTCGATCGTGTCTGCCCAAAGAACTGGCCACCTCCAAAACCAGTTCCAAATTACATTTTTATTCAATACCCTGTAATATTTTAGGCTCTGATTATCTTATGCTGCTACAGCTCCTTCTGTGGGTTCATGTCTCCGGAGCGAGACTTACAGAAATGGGATTTTCTCCTTGGCTAGCGCAGCAGTGGGATGATCCTTCTGGGATGTGCAAAGAAGGAGAAAGGGCAAGTGGTGGGCTCGGAAAGTCTTTTAATCTCAAAAAGCAAAGGTACACTTCAGCGCCCTCATATTGCGAGGGAGAAATGGAGACACATGCCTCAAGCCAGCACTCAATCTTCCTCCTTCAGCAGGGGCACTGAGCACCCATAAAAACAAAGCCAGAAGTGCTCTGGCTTTAACCAAGGCACAGATCATCCCCGTCTCCCTCCTCCTCTTAACTCCGCTGACAAATATAATTACAGCTTCACTTAAATTGCTGTAAATGAATTCTGGAGAGCAGAAAAAATGTGTGTCTATCTCTCCAGTGCAGAAATTAGCTGACTCCTGCATTTCAGATGATGGGTCCATCCATCTCTATCGCTTGCAGGGAGGCACTACGGGAGCGACCCAAGGCTGCAGCGGCGTTCCTGCAGCGTAACAGTGAGTCAAGCTCCAGGAACAAGACTGATAGAAACCTGTCAAAATTTAGTGTTTTTTTTTTTAACTAAAAATAGATTGTTTTCCCCATCATAATATAGGGAAGGTTTCCTGCTTTCTGCTGTGACCAGATAAGCACACTTAGACCTGATTCTGCTTGATCCCAAAGTCCTGCCACCCCCAGGGAAACCAATGTCACTGGGGGGCTTGAAAGGTGGGTGGCAACTGGACAAACAGCTCTTCCAAAGCGCCTCCCCTGAGTCATCTCCCAGTGCCATTATCTGGAAGTAGAGGCTGTGTAAATAAGCCGTTCAGCCCACTGATAATTTGATTTTGTTTTGTTTTTCTCACCAAGCAGAACGATGCTTGGAGAAGTGTCGGAGTGTGCCAGAGCCAGGGAGGAATCCTTACGGTGAATGGATTATTTCTCTTTAACACTCCGGGCCAGTTAATTATTTTCAGCAGTATTTGCCAAGCTCTGAATTTCTTTACCCATTGCCGCCTCTTTGTTAGTGTGAAACTTCATAAATATTGCTGCGATTGGAGGAGCTGCTGAAGGAGGCAGCTTCCCGGAGGTGTGTTGTACTCGGCTTTGTCCAGGCAGGGTTTTCCCTGTTGTAATTCACAGTAAAATTAGATGCACAATTAGGCACTTTGCTGTGTGCAGTCTTCTCCTTTTGCTTTGTCACACTCCTTTAATTGTACTTGTCTGTCTTATATGTTTACCTCCATTTCAACCTGCTTCACACAAAAGAGATCGGGACTTTTTCTCTCTTTGTTTTGGTTTTGCTTTTCAGGCTAGATCTGAAGGGGTGTTTAATTTTACGTGCGAATCCAAAGCTCCGCGTAGGTTCCCCTTTCAAAGCAGGTCTTTGGCTATACAAACAGAGCCAAGTGACGTTTATTTAATCAGGCTCCATCACAATGAAAGTTTGTTGTCAACAGTTCCTTGGTGATGTACAAATCCTTCCTGCGCAGAGTCGCGTTGGTGTCTGGCTAAGTGTTTGTCATGTACCAAACAGTAGTGCAAGGAGAGGGAAAACAAGAAATTTCTTACTGCCAGCAAGTGCCTCCATTATTCAGGTCGATCACAGAACAAATATGAGCTGAAAATGTAAAGCAATGAAAAAAGCGGATACCAGAGCAAAAGAGTATTTCCGAGGGAGATGGGAAAGCTCTAGTCCCGTTGTGGCAGTAGTGAGAGCTCAAATACAGCACACAGCTCTGGTTACTGGTGCTCAGGAAAATATAATTGAGCCTGGAAGGGGTGCAGAGAATTGGTCTTGGGTGAAGAGGGGATGGCAAGCCTTTCTCAGAGGCAGAAGGTAAAGCAGGTTGCTTTTCCCACCTCTCCAGGAGTTTATCCTTATAGTGCAGCAGAAGCTAAATGCTGGTGATGGCAAACTCCACAAGGCAAAGAATAGTGCTGGCATATGAGGAACCAAATATATAACATCAGTGACTACGTTTAGGCTAGAATTTAGTTCCTAACCTCCAACTTCACTGCCAGAGGTTTTCCAGGAGCCACCGAGGGAAGCAAGGAGGGTAGAGACTTGAATGACTTTCATATGGCACACAAGTTTCTACTCAAGGCCATGGGACACAGCGCTTGCAGGCCAGACGTGGTGACCCAGGACATCCTTTGCCATCACACTGTTTAATTCAGCTGGAAGGTGCCTTATGTAGGTCTGCTTAATTTAGACATTGCTAATCATCCTATGCAAGAAGTCATTTCTAAAGGGCTGCTTGAACGAGGATTTGAACTGATATTTGAGGTTTTCTTTCTGTAATTAGGGCAGAATTTATGATAACTGTGTTTTAAAGAGGACTCAGTGGGAGGGATACAGATGTATCTGCAGAAGTTAGACCTGGTTAGGTCATCGTTGGGGATGGTATTTGCAGGACAGCAGTTCCATGACTGTGGCCATGGCCAAGCTGCTCTTCTCCAAGTTTGCTGCCCACGAAGCAGAAATACCACTTGTCTCCTGGCTCACAGTGGGGTGGCAAGAAGTAAATGATGAAATGGCTCCAGTTGCCAGGACTTTTGTAAATGTTGTATGTGCTGAATAAAGAGTTTTTTTTTTTCCAGTTGTCAGGTGTGCAGGAACAGCACCTTTCTTCAGGTGTCAGCCTTGGAGACAGGTCCAAGAGCAACTCATATCTGTTGCCTGCTGTTTGCTTTACTGCGTTAAGAGCTGTGTTGTATTCACAAGAACAAAGAAGGCTCCCAGCTGCCTGTGGAGCGATGGGTGAAACAAGGGTTTACTTGAAATTCTCCTGGGGAAGTCTGAGGTGACCAAAAAGGACCATCTGTGCTGTCGGTGCCGTGCTTTGGCTCCAGAGCAGCTCTTTCCTCACTCCACGCAAAGTAAGATAAATGTTCCTGGATTTTGCAAGTGCAGAAATACTCATCACAGAGCAATATCTTCCAAGCAAATGTATTCTGGTGGTTGATTAAACTCCTCAGATTCATTTTGGAGTTTAATCAATTGCAGAAGCAGTTTGTTGCTTCTCACACTCCCAAATTACAGACTTCATTGCTCAGCCAAAGGTGGACGAGAGCATGCACGCTTAGGATGGAAGCAGTTGAGATGCTGTAGCTGCTAAAGCCAAGTGGTATTGATGAAATATGTCACAAATTAATCCTGTCTTCTCTTGCTAGCCATGTCTCCTGGCCAGGACAGCCATGCCAGTATGGAGCACCTCCCTGCGTCCGAACAGATCCTGCAAACCCTGAGCGAGCTGGCCAGGTCTTTCCAAGAGATGGCTGACCGCTGCCTGCTGGTTCTGCATTTGGAAGTCAGGTAATAGCCCTGAATTCGGGGATTGTGAGTGAGCTAGGGGGGCTACAGGTTAGGATTGTGCGCAGGAAACATGTTATGGCACCTGAGACAAGTATATTTGCCTGCTGTAGCATTGAAGAGATCAAAGGCGTGCCCAGAAATGCCAGGTTCCATCACCGTGGATGGCCAAATGAGGGACAGAGGCAGGACACTGAAACTGGAATTTCATAGGGTGGCCTGCATAGTGTCAAAAAGTGGGAAAAATGGGTTTTCAGAGTCTTTGTCCTTAGATAATTGCACAATGCTTTTAAAGTCTAACAGGTGTCTGCATATTTATCAGCCATTGAGCTTTTCTTGCTCCTTTTTCAAACAGTAACAGAAACTGGGGAGGAAGAGGTAAGCACCAGCTGGATTTTCTAAAGGGCTGGATAGTTTTATGATGTCTCTGACTACGCATGCAAAGATCAAAAGCAGCAAATCCCTTTCTTCAGGCTGCCAGCTGTCCACTCTGGGGCTGGGAAGACATTTGTCCCTTGTGCATCGTGTTGGCCAGGTGTGTGTTCATTGCTTCCCTTTCTCTGAAGCATCAAATATAAGTGGGTGTCAGAGACAGGCAATGAGACTTGATGGGCCGTTGGTTTTTTCTGCTTTGACATATCCTGAGCCATAATTGTGTCCTCGTGTACATTGGCAGAGCTCTCGTGAAGGAGCTTTAAAAAAATATGCATTAGTTATTGTCAGCAGCCCTTCAACCTGCTATCCATCACCTGCTGGCCACTTGGTTGCAAGCATCACAAATGAGCTGGGGCTTGAAGGATTTGAGGAAAAGATTGTTAAAGTATGGAAATGGAGCAGCTTTCCAGCTGCGGTGTGGTGCAAGGTAACACAGCCAACCTAGGCTCGTGGAACAGGTTTCTGGCCACGGTCCTCCGTGGAGTTCCCTCGCACGTGGGTTAAGCAAAATAAGTGCAAATGGAAGTCAGGACAATTTTTGCTGGGATGTTGGAGTTGACCATTGCCAACCTCCAGTGCTTCTATCAGCATCCCAAGTTCAATGCTGTAAATACACTGTAGTCTGTTAATCTGTGCAATGGGTGGCAAGGAGTGAAAAGGAGAGATGCTGCAACCAAAAGGATCCCTGGCAGGGCAGGAGCTCCCCTGCATTCATCACGCCACATTCGCAACCCCCTGCAGCAACAGAGCAAAATCCCGGTCCCTCTGGTGGCTGCTCTGAGCAGATTTCTCTGTGTTCCCACACCAGCTCCCCTGATCTGTGCCACTTGCAAGGTGCACAGCACAGCATGTGTTCATCCACAGGAGCCTTACGCTTTAAACAGGCACTCAGCACGTTTTGTGAAGAGCCTGGGAATTTATCCAGCCTCTTGCTGTTGCAGGTGCAGTCCAAGAAAACACAAGCAAACAGCAAAAGGGATCTGAGGCTCTGCACTTATCCCCTTGGCTTTCTCCTCCTGTAGGACCCCCCATTCGTTCCCAGCTTTGCCAGATGCTGGTTGGCACCAGCCTGGGGTTGGCTTCTGCTCCTCCACTGACAGCTGGGCATGCCCTGAGGACAGTGGTCACTGAGAACCTGCCCCTTATTTTAATACCTGCTTCCTTAAATGAAATCTGTTGGCACGTTCAGATCATTAACCATTTGCTTTGTTACAAATAACCGTGGAATTTTAGATTAGTTAATCTATTACAGTGTTTTCCTATAAAAACTAAAGCTATATGGCATTACGCAGTTGCAGGCACTAATGGGTGCAAATGTTTTTACTCTTGGGGTTGCCCTAAACTGAGCTTGCTTGTGATGGCCGCCTCAAGGACATTTTCCAGGAGGATGGGGACTTGAAAACCAGAACATACCACCACAGCTTCTCACACCCCAACACTTCTCCTGCTGTTTGAGCCAGGCCGGTGTGAATTTTATGTCTCAGTGTGCCGGTCGTGATGGAAGAGATGATGTCAGGGCACATTGCCTACAGACCAGCTTGGCAGGCAAATAGGAAAGAAATAAGTCGTGGTAGTGTTAAAAGTTTGGGAATAGGCACGGTCTTGGCCTGATAATTATCAGTTAATGTCCCCTGGCTCACTCCTTTTTCCAATTTTAACTGCTCTTAGAGCTTACAAAGTATGCAAGGAGTTGTCATTTAGGCATCAATATTAAAGTGCTGCTGAACCAGCACATGTGAGGTTGGAGAACCTGGTGAAAAGGCACTTGGCATTTTACTGTGATGGTGTAGGTCAGATCTGTTAATAAAGGGTCCTTTGTATTCACCTCTCAAGATAGGACGATGACAAGTCAAGAGAAGGATGCACTTAATGCAGACATAACCACTCATTTCTTAAAACTACTATTTTTTATCTGCTTGAACTTTGGAAGGAAAATTGAAAGATAACACTTTGCCTAAGGTGTGTTTAATACAGTGTCATGATCAAGCAACGTACCTGGTTTTTCCTGTTCTTTTTTTTTTTTTTTAATTTCATTATTCCCAAAATAAAAGAATTATTTTCAAGAGAGCTTAACTACTCTCAGTAGCCCCTCTGTGTCCCTGCAACATCCGATTTATAAAGTTTTTGCACAGTGTAATCAGCGATGCTTTCAGAAGACCTAATGGCAAAGCCACGTCAAGGTCGGCACAAACGTGCTGGTGTTTGGAGGGAGAAACAAAAGGAACAACTGCCCTTCTTGGCAGCCTTAACCCCTTTGGAAGTGTCGTAGAAATACTGCTTATCAGATATTGCTTGGGGACTGGCTAATGCATGAAAAAAATGAGTTAATTATTTTTAAAATGGAAACTTTCAAGGCTTTCATGGACTGGTGATGAGATGAAAAAAAAAAAAAAAAACCTTTTTGTTTGACCTTCATAACAAAGCAAGGGAAAAAGAGCACAGAACGGTTCGTGCATCCTCCAAGCCCCCTGGAGCTGCATGTTGATTCAGGAGAGGCTTTGCAAGTTGGCATGCAGACCATGGGGGATGTTTTGCTAACATGGGATCGGCCCCTGCAGTTATCCTTCTCCTTAACAATCCTAGCTGAGGAACCAAAACCAAGAGGTGAAGACATACTCTGCTCCATCCAAATCATGATGCCTCTTGAGGTGTGTTGCCGTCAATGGGCTTTTATTGCCTTGTCTGGGATCTGCACAGGTTTCAGATGACTTGAGCATGCAGAATTGTTCAGTTGACACCGCTGGCATTTCTCTCCATGAAAATAAGCGTTCTGCGTTGGTGTTTTTCCTACCTGGAACCATTTTTGAGTAACACGCACTGATATCTTAATGGCAGGCTTGTTGCAGTGTAACATTTCTCTTCTGTCTCACAGAGTTCATTGCTTCCACTACCTGATCCCCCTGGCTAAACAAGGGAACTATGCCATCGTCGCCAACGTGGAGAGTATGGACTACGACCCCCTGGTTGTCCGGCTCAACAAGGACATCAGTGCTATCGAGGAAGCCATGAGCGCCAGCCTCCAGCAGCACAAGTTCCAGTACATTTTCGAAGGTCAGACATTTGACAACGAACTTGTAAATGTTTGGTTCTTACAAAAAGATGTTTCACTATCACTGCAAAGCTCTGAAGTATTCTTTTTGGGGGTAAGACACGTGTGGTATTGTTGCCATCTGTGAGAAAAACCTCAATAATTTTCTCAGACGGGGTCTTCTGTGAAGTTATTTTATTCGTGATTGCAATGGTGGGCATCCTGCAAGCAAGAGCACCCAGAAAACATAGATCATAACCTTATATTCCCTACTACCCAATGCTTGATTCCTTCTGGCTGAGTACTACAGGTTCACAAACTACTCAACGCTTATTACTATACCATACATGTACAATTTTTTTTGACCAACCCTTAGTTTCTCCTTTTCCTTTTTTTCCTTCTCTCATGACTAGAGGGCCCGTGATTTTTTGTTTTTACTGATTTCGCACTGCTCGTCCTGTTTTTCTTAGCTATCTTCCTTATCTTGGGACAGTGGGACCTTCCCCTTACCTGCTTTACATACTTCCCACTGCCACGCCCCTGTCATGCCTGCACAATCACTTTTGAATATGCAAGGTTAGTGGAATTTTCCACTGCAAAACCCCATTCTCCTGCAAAAACACAACTTTGTCTGTCACACATCTACAGCAAATTGGTAAGTGAAAACATGCAAACACAGGACAGTCAAATCTTGTTGCCGCCATACCATTTCTGAGTGTATTGGACTGGATAAGAGCAGTGGGCCCGTGCTGAGCAGGAAGGCAGTAAGGTGGTGTACATGCAGGACAGTTCGTGCTTGGGAAGCTGTAGGGTATGTGCATATATTACGAGCACAGTTCTATTATGGCACAGTTCCTACCTAAAGTGTAGCTATTCCATTACTAAAATTAAATTTCGAGAACATTAGCTCTTCGGATGTCTCATCTGTCGTGATTACCTTGGAGAATATAAATCACGTCTCGGTTCATCTCCCCTGTATTTATTTGTGGCGCTGACGCACGGTTGTATTGCCAGCATGCCGGGGTGCGTGTCCTTTTACGTGGTGGCTGACAGAGTCAGGAGAGAGGGGGCACTGGAGATGCACTCGTTGCACAGAACAGTATGTCAGCAGGGATCAAGGCTTTGCAAGCCTGGCTAGTCGTCTTCTGACCACCACTGGTCCTAAAGAAGGTTCTCAGTATCTCTGAACGTCCCCCACAAACCTGTGTAGCTCCCACTAGTGCATTTTTTAATCAGATCTTCTTATCAATGTCTACTCTTGTACTGACCTCTGTACTGAGTGAGTTGGGCTGGAGTTTTTTGGGAGTTTGTAGTGCAACATGAGTGGTGGATACATCATTCTGGGGCTGGCTGTGACTCTTAGCAGCCAGCTCTGTCCTTTAGCAGCAGAGGGGAGATGGAGACATCATTCAGGAACAAGAAACTGTTCAGGACTGATCAGAGGGAGCCTGCACATCGAGTGCATTGAAATGCAGCTCACTTCTGCTCTTGCGGAGAGTTTACTGTGAAGAAATACCACTCCTTGGTAATAGATTAAAATACTAATATTTTGTAGGAGCAATAGCGGTCCATTGATCTGCTAGAGAGAGGGACTGAAAGGGACATTTTGCAAAGCCTGATGATAAATCTGGCAGCGTCCTGTAAATATCAATGGCTATGATAATGCAACTTTGAGTTTTCTTACTGTCATTATATGTTTTTTTGTTGTTGTTTTTTTAATATATTTTTTTCTATCAAATGAAACCTTGAGGAAAGTCCTACTAAAATTCACAGGAAAGGTGAAGGCAATTTCCAGATAGAGTCTGGCGGATCTCCTGTTCCAGTTCACATGCACCCCTTAACAGTGCTCATTCATGGGTTTTATAGTAAATTACTGTTACTAAATATCTTCCTCCTGTGACTTTATTGTTTGATTTTTCTCTTCCCCCTTGCAGGTTTGGGCCACCTCATCTCCTGCATTCTTATCAACGGCGCCCACTATTTTAAGCGCATCAGTGAATCTGGCATCAAGAAAATGTGCAGGAACATCTTCATCCTGCAGCAAAACCTGACCAACATCACCATGTCCCGTGAGGCTGACCTGGACTTTGCAAGGTGAGCTGGGAGCCCCATGTCGTCTTTGTTACTATTTTGATGCCCTCGTGCAGGGAGGCAGCTCCTTCCAAAGGTTTCACCACTCACTGTGTGTGCAACCGGATGAATACAACGAAGTTAGGGGTGCAGAAGTGTTAATTGAAATATTCACTTTCCCCCTCGTTGGGTGGGAGGTTCAGTTGAGATGCATTCAGAGCAACGTGGGAGCTCAGCATCAGCTCGCAGTGGAAGTCCCACCAAAGTGTCTGTGCTTGGGGCTTCCCGTTGGTGCGGTTTCCTTAAGACCTAAACCCAGGTAAGAAAAACTTTCTAGGTACAAGTCCTGCATGGAATTTAAGGTGATTGAATCCAGGGTCTTGATTCGTGCCCAGGTGAATAATATTTTGGTTTGTCGAAGGCTTAAATTTTTAGCCACTTGCAGCAGTGTGTGCGAACCTCAGGGCTGTTGTCTCCCTTCAAGTTCTGTTGCTCTCAAAATACTAAAACAAAACCAAAAAGGGACATGACAGCTCCCCTGCAAGTTTCTCACCTTGTCTTGCTGCTTTATTGACTGAAGGAGGATCTCTTGAGGAATAACCACATGGGTAAAAGCAAAAACTAAACAGGACCATCAGCAGAGCTGCTTTGGCCGAGCCTCTGTGGCCGCAGCTGGTTCAGCAACAGGCAGCTGAGCCCAAGAAATAGCCAAAGGAGGAGGCTGGAACTTGCAGTTTAAGGCATGTAGATAAAATGGCAAAAGTTTTGCATGAGGCTCAGCTGTGACCCACTGCAAACACTGGAAATCGTTGGTGTCAATGTTTGGCCATCGCTCGGAGACTGAATTATGAGTGGTGTGACTCCCTCAGATGGGGGAGAGTAGGTATGGCTGAGTGCCTCATTTACTTGGGCTCTCATATGGGGAATGATCTCATTATTGAATTAGTCTTTTCATAATAACATTGACATGGGGAAGTTATGAATGCTGAGGCCTGGGGGAGAGACGGAGAGTGAGAGCGCTAGATCCATTACCAACTCTCCAAGGAATAAAGTTCCCAAATTCAATCTTTCCTTTTTTAAACGATTTTTCTTTTCCCTGATCCTTTGAAACGTTAAATAAATTAGCCCAGTTTTTTTGGCAGGCAGAACAGGGCTTGAGCACGTGATGACAACAACTGGCACCCAGATAATGAGCCGCTGACCGAGCGCTGCTGGAGGCTGGCGTGGTGCAGCCGGCCCTTCTCCGGAGGGTCTTTGCCGTACAGGCTGAACAGCCACGGAGAGAACAGAGCTGTGACTTGTAGAGCTGCATAATTTGATGTGGAGTTAGAAGGGAAGGGCGAGGAGAGAACGTGTTCCCCCCTTCTGATCTTGCGTGATGGATGATGTGCCATACCGGCAGTTTTCATGATAGCGAGCGCACGTGTACCAGCCCATATGGGCTACAGGGCAAAGAGATTTTCTCCTGGGCCATTTGGGCTGCTGGGGGCCATCACGGAGAACTGTGGAGCTCACACAAGATACCTGAGCTATATCAGCTGCTTTGAGGAACCTGCAATGCAGATCTCTTCCCATAATAAAAATTCACCTTTTTTTTTTTTTAATTTTTTATTTTTTTTTATAGCTTTCATGACTGCATTGCTTCCCTCTTTCTTTCGGGGCAGGTTTCTGTGATCTGCAAAATATGTTTTATCCTTTTGTTCTTCAGATGACTCCTGAATGCTCATTATCCAGATTCCCCTTTTACATAAACAAGGTGTTTCACGCATCCGAACCCTGCCCTGCTCACCTGAATTTACAATTACCCGAGCAAGTTCTCCTGTTACCCCAGGGACTCCAGTTACCGAGGTCTACTCAAACTATAAAATAAACATAACTGTTCACACCTAGAAAGCATAAAATAGTATCAGTGTAGGATAAAAGTGGTTTGTACTTCTATCATATCTCTCATATAGAAATCTGTAAATGCTTTGCTGACTATCAGTTTTGCCTTTTTAAAGATGAGGACTGCTCACCTGCTCTTCCTTCTCCCTACACCTCCTGTTAACTGGACTAAATTCCTTCCCTGCCTCAACTTCGCAGAGAACTGGGTGATCCCTAGGGAACTGGAGAGGAGATCTAACCCAGCTGGTGACTCTCTGCACCACCTCTGGCCTTTGCAGGCAGTCCCCCTTATCCAAAATAATTCAGCTTTAAGGAACTTCATCGGAAGTCCTGGGCTCCTCTAAACAGGGAAAGATGTAATAGGTTTTGTGTCTTGTTGTTTTTTCTCACACACAGAAAATTTGTTTTTCTTGGGCTTTTGCAGAGCTCTTTGCCCTCCTAGCTTGATCTAAACCTCAGCTGGAGCAGACCAGCTCGTGGTTCCCCTGGGAGGCAGCTCAGCACCCCTGTCCTTTTCTGCAAGTGAACACATTTAAATCTCATGTGCTCAAGTTTATGGCAGAAAGCAGACTATTTGAGAAAGGTCCACAAGGCTTTCAAGATTTCCGTGGGTGTTGTGCTTTTGATTTTGTGTTTGTTGGCATTTTTTCCACTTTTGGTATGTTCTTCAAGGCTTTCTCTGGGCCCCAAAGAGCACTGGGCATCCCCTTTCTTCTCTGTCTCAGCTGATGACTTCTCAGGCAGTAGAAACCCCAATGCTAAGGCGTCGCAAAAGGATTTGTATCCTTTGCTAAATTTCCTGCAAATATGAATAGGTTTTTCCCTTACATGTGTGTTCAGTATCTAGGCCAGCAGAAATGCAGGCAATGATTAGGGCATCTGCTATTGTATTAAAGAAAAAGCAGTATTTTCTTCCTGTACATGGTACCCAGTCACACACTGCCAAGTCTGGAATTGAACCTGGATTCCGGATACCTCCACATTTTAGAAGTTTCAGACCCAGAATTATATTTATGCCACTACAGGGATAAAAAATCATCTTAAAGTATGGATTCCAGATCAGATCTTTTCCCTTCTGCCTTCCTTTACATCCCCTTTATCCCCCTAAAAATACAACTATGTGTTTATGCAGAGATTTCATCAGAGGTATTCAGAAAAGGCTAGGTTTGGGCTTCAGATTTATCCTTGAATACAACATCAGTCAACTCTTAGATGTTCATTTTCCATAGGAAAAAAAAAAAAAAAACTTTTCCGACACACAGCAGTGATAAATTGCCCTTTTCTTGAAAGTTAATTGAGTTGGTTGTGAGGGGAAGGGAGGGACCACTGGTGAAATGTGGCCATTTCGTACGAGGCAATGTAATTTCGACCTCGGAGATAAAGGGGTTTGAGTGGTGCTCCTCTTTGTTATGGGCTTTGAAAATGTCCTTCACTCCTAAAATAGTTTGCAGCATGGAGAACCAGAGGTGTCTGTATGCCTGCGAGTTAGATCAGAGGTTTCCCTGCTGCTGCTGCCATTCAAGTTAGCAGTTGCTTTGGCCATCCATCCCGCAGGGACCAGAAATCTCTTTTCCTGTGGCTGAAGACCTTTATTTATCAGGGCCCTTGGCTCTGACCACGTCCTTCTAAGAGATGTGGCACCCACATTGGCACTGCTGGAGGATCCCGGCCACCTGGAGAGGTCCCCAGTGGCCAGGCATGGGGAGAAGGCATCGGTATGCTGGGCAGTCCTCCTCAGATCAGACACAAATAAGCCCTTGCTGTGTAGTGCAGATGCCTGGGATCAAATATGTCTGTATACAAATTCTGCTCGAATTGTCATTGTTCACAAAAGAGAATTGACCTTTGCTTCCTCTCCCCGGCAAAATACAGCTGCAGCTGCTGCTCTGACCCTGTTCCTTCGTGTCCCTGCTCTCCCAGTGATACCCGTGATGCTACGATGTACGTGCTTGTCTCCTTACATCCTCGGGGCAAACACCCTGCACCCCTACAGCCACCAGGAGAATTGGGAGGATTGCACCAGCTCTTGAGCTGGTTGCAAAGTGAGCGAGCACAACCAAGGCATTTGTAGGAAGTTGTGGGTAAAATTAACACCATGTACCTCCAACAGCTCCTGGAAGCACAGCTTGCCCCAGAACCTGTTATTTAAGTGGAAGGGCTGACCCATCTGACTGATTCTTGCACTGGGAGAGCTGGAAAATGCCCACTAATTCCGGCAGGAACAACCTCGAACCACAGCAGTGGGATTTAGAAGTGGGCTTTATTTCAGAGCACAGCTCTGGCTTGGATGCTCAGCATGCAGGGCTCCTTCCCTGTTACACCCAACAGGCAGGGAATGTTTTTGTGGGATTGTGCAGGGGCAGGAGAGGTTTGTGCCTCTCTCCTGATGCACAAAGCTGTCCCAGAGAGGGCGAATAAGCAATAACATGCTGCCATCTACTGGGTGCTGCGGAGGGAAGGGGAAGCCGGTGTGCCTGAGAGATCCCTCAGCCATCCCAGTGCTCTGAAAGAAGTCCTTTCCATTGCCAAATATGATTTTTCTTTCCGATTTTCTTCTCGATAGATATACAGCAGGCTGAGCTTCCTGCCTGAGAGGGCAGCTGGCCAAAGGAGGCCTCCTTCAGGAGTTCTTTTGATGCTCTTTTTGTGCGTGTTGGACCCCATGTTCAGACGCTGGAAGGATGCTGCAGGTAGAGCTGAGCATGAACAGGGGGCAGACTGCTACAAGGAAGGCCGTGGCTCATTTCCCAAGAAATATTAATCACTGAGGAAGGGACGATATGTGGAACCAGACATTGAGGCACAAGAGAAAGAGTAAATTAGCTGAGGTCTGGCTGTGGTCAAGGAGCAGCTGCTGCCAGGAGTCCTGGGTCCTGTTGAGATAAGTCCTCACCTCTTCTGCAGGTCAGGTGTGAGGAATTTGGGGTCCCAGATACCGCAGAGCCACTTCCATCATGGAAGAGCCCTGACAGTCTCCCAGGTGTTCTTTTGCTATTGATGGGTTTAAAGATTGGGGGTGGAATTTCACCTCATGAAATCAGAGAATCAGAGAAAAAGTCACCACCGCTTCCCAGTGTGGATCGTAGGCAGAGCCTTCCCTACAGAGGAGCCAGGGGAAGAAGGAAAGCTGGAAGAAAAGCTTTCCTTTGCTGACAGCGTGGGAAAGATGTGTTATCTCCATCTCCATGCTGGACTCATGTTGTGTATCTGTGGAGCATGGCCTCATTTTGGTTTTGCTGTTTTTAATTAACAAAGCTGCTTTAGTTTTCAATTAAGGACTTGGTTACAACAAAATCCGTATTTTCTTTTCCTTTCTTTTCTCTCTTGTTTTCTCCCCCCTGTAGTTTCCACTGAGCTTTGATCTCAGTGCAGGTTTAATTAGCTGTAATTAGTGGTTTCACTGCATTAACCAAAAAACTCCCAGCTACAGAGGATTAAAAAACACCCCTCAGCTTGACGGCTCCCTCCCCCTTCCCTCCCTTGGCTTCCCCCATGTGCTCTGGGGGGTCAGAGACTGCCTGCCCATGGGGTCCTTCACCAGGTGGGTGCTGCTGAGCGATGCCCCGTGCCCACTAAAACTACGCTGGAAGAAACCACCCATCCGTTTGGTTTGATTTCCAGTTCAATCTGCAGCTGCTGGGAGTTTTAGTAGGGCATCAATTTATGCCTTCACATTTTATAGAGGTGCTTTTTGGGATTTCTGACTGCTCTCTGCAGTACAGTATGGTTACAGTAAGGTGCCTGCTCAAGAATTCACGGTCTTTTGACTTTTTCAGCCCTGCACAGCCTCTGGAAGCTATGGTAAGGCCACATCCTTTGCTGAAGCTGCGCAGCTCCTCACCACAGAAACACAAAGGGTTTTTGGAAGGGGTGACGGTGATCTGGGGAACCCCAAGTCACTGGTCTGCTCCCCTCCAGGGAAATACATGAGAAAATGTCGGGCAGGGGGCTGTGTGGTCCAGCTGGTCGGTCGCAGCAGAGCAGGAGGAAACCAAAGAGCTCTTTGAGCCGGTGAAGTACGAGCAGCGCTGAACACCAGGTTTCCTGTCAGGACACACACTTGACGCTCATTAGATATCAGTGTACCCAACACCGAGCCCCCCAAACACCTGTGTATTGGAAAAGGCCTCGAGCTGGAACTGGACAAGTTCCTCTGACCAGCTGAGAAGCTTTATGGATATTTATGGAAACAGCACTGGCCGAAAAATGCAGCACTCCCAGCAGCTCACCCCAGTGCCCAAGAGTGGAGATCACAGATGGGTCCCTGTCCACTGCGGGTCAAGCATTTCTCCTTACCACATCTATGTGAAAATCACCTCTTTTCAGTCATGTACCCCATCTCCTGGCAGTGCCAGGACCCAAAAGCCTCCGTGTGCCTTCCTCAGTTCCCCAGGATCAGAGGTTGGTGAAGTTCAGATCTGAGAGCTTTGCATCCATCAGGGTTTAACACTGATGATCCTTGTGGGTCCCTTCCAGCTTGGGATATTCTATGATTCTATGATTCTCTGCCCCCAAAACAGACTTCTCTGTTGAGCCTGACGTTTTGCTGCATTTGGAGATGGGGTCTTTATGCTGTCTCTGGCTGAAGTCTCTCTCCTGAAGTCTGATGGCTTAAAATTCCTTCAAATTCCCTGTTGGTGACTGCAGATTTTACACTTATTCCCAGGATAATCTCTATGAGGACTACGCTCTGGCCAGTCCTCTGTCACATGGGTCCTTTCAGCCCTATTCCCTTCTGCAGGGTCAATAAGCCCAAAGTGGATCAAAGCTGCTGGAAAGGCTTTATTTATCCCCCCCCAGGGCATCCTGATAGACATCGGATGTGAGCAGACCCAAACACCCCCGGTGCGGGCCTGAAATTCCCCTCCCCAGCACAGCCCTTGGTGCTTTTTCTGCCTCATCTGGAAAACTCCCTCCAAAACACGTTGTATTTTGTTAGCCAGGTGAAACGCAGAGCCGGTACCGATAAAAGATCAGCAGCTCTTGACGTCGCTTTCAGGAAAGCATCACCCAGCCCTGAAGGCTCGGTGCAAATCCGTGACGGCGTGCGCACGTAGTGCATGATGCTGACACCTCGCCACTTGCCACCTTCTCCTTCTCCTGCTTTCGTTCGTGTCAGCACAGCGGGCACTGATGCGACGCGGTAAATTAGAGCAGGGAAATGATTCAGCCTGGGGAGAAGGGATATAGTTTGTTTTTTGCATCAGTTTTTTTTCACTTTTTTGGCAGGATCAGCTCCCCGGTCTGGTTCACAGCGGGCCTTGCAAACAGCTGTGCTGGCACAAGTGAAGGAGAGGGAACAAACAAGGAAATGAGCTGTAATGCTCTGAAACGATAATGTTCCTGAAAATGGAACTGCACCTTAAATTAGGGTAAGACATCAGGGGCGAGTAAGGGACTCGCTCGAGATAGCAGCAGAGATAAGGCAGGAGCAACAAACACGTCTTTGCGCAGAAGGCATCGCTCTTCTCTTGCCGTCTTTGGGCCATTTGGCCTCCCTCCAGCCTGAGGACGGACAATTTTTGTTCTCGAGTTTGCTGAGCAGCACATTTCTTATTCACTCTGCGTGTCTGGGAGATGCCTTGCCTGCTGCTGCTTCTCCACGTTAGAAAAAAAAAGCCTCCAAGATGGTGATTTGCCAGCTGTTGGGAAGCGAAGGGCCTGGCTCTTGGGGGATGACATTTCTCCCGTTTGTCCTGAAGTAATTTTCGCATAATGAGAGCACTTGAGCCCGTGAAGATGGGAAGAAAGTGGCTGAACCACCGGGTAGTGACAGCACGTCCCTCCCCTTCCTTTGGTGGCTGCATGGATTATAAATTCCTCAAGGAAGGGATTGTGCTGGCTTTGTAATTAAAACACACACTAGGCATTTCACTGAAAGAGAGGCCATGGCAGCCCAAAGGACACAAACTCAAGTCCAAAAAAGTGTTCAAGCCCCAGTGTAACTTTCAGATACATGCCTTGGCCCATTATAAGTAGAGGTCCACCGCAGTCACATCGCCATCAGAGACAACTCTGTGGTTGCCCTTGGTTCTTCACAGCAAGTAGTGAGAAGTAGGCACCTTCAGAGTGTGATTTTCTGGGTCGGTTTAGATTTCATCTTTGAAACAAGATGTAGGGCTTCCTAAGAGGCCAGCTGGGGTCAGAAGGTGACTTTGTAGATGAGTAGATCCATCCTTAAGCACCGTTGGTAGTATTTTACACCGGGTAGCAGCCCCCTATTAGGGGTTAGGGGGCTGAATTTGGCAGTTCCTCCATCCTTAATGTCCGAACACACTGCGGTGCGTGAAACCATATAACATCCACTTGTCACTGCTGTCACTGCATAGAGCAGAGGAAACGTCCTAAAATACCAGTAGGGTGCTGGAAGGCGCCAGCCCTGCCCAGGCTTTCCGCTCTCATCTCAAGGCTTTCATTTTGCTCAGCCATTTCGCATTTTCCCGGAGGCGCTTTTAATCTTCACACTGTAACCTTTAAAGATATAGGTTTTAGTGGCCTCTGTAATGATTTCCATTGCCTGAACGTGGACGTCTGAGTTGCTCCGAGTAAAGAGATTAATTCAATTTTCCTAAACTGGAAATGGACTGAAAAACAGAGAGGCTTCATTGACTTTCTTTGCTTGGTTCTTGGTGTGTTAGGGAAACAATCAATAGAGGTGAACTTCTCAGCCAGCAAAAACTGCGTTCACATTTCCAGGGACACAAGCTCAGGAAGATGCAAATAAACATTTTTAAGGCATGGTTTTGGCTCCTAGACTTGGCCACAGCACGTTCCCGCTCTGCATTAGCAGCATCAGGATATATTCCCCTGGAAATGAATTACAAACAAATTCCTCATTTATCCCCGAGGTGACAGTCTTTTGCTGATATGTGCTTTCTTGAGACTAATAAGTTTTGAATGTCGTTGGGAGAAAAAAAAATCAAAGTAATTACTTCATGTTCCCAAGCTCCTTATTTGTGTAGGTGCATGTGTGTTTATCTCTTTCTGTCATGCTGCATTGCTAATGGAAATTAAAGGGAAAGGATTTTTCTGTTTAGAAGTTTTGCTTCTTACTTTTTACCTTTGGTGACTTTGGTCTCCGTGACAATACTCAGTGACAATAGTCACTGACCAGCTGCTTGTAGAACTGGAGTTGCTTTACTCTAAGCTCAGGAAATTCAGGCTGTCCAGCTGGAGCTGGATCATTTTGTTTAGCCGGGCATGCAGCACGTGGGGTAGGTGTTGATTTTCTTTGCAGACCAGGTTTTGAAAGCACTTCTTGTAGGTGCGGGTCTTGGTACCCACCCGCATCTTGGGGGCGGTTCTTGCAAATCGCAGAGTACCCGTCAGCATTGGTTTTGTTTGTTTGTTTGTTTGTTTTTGACTATGCAGAATTTGGTAGTGTGGGTGTCAGCAGCAGAAATTCGGAGTAAAACCAAGTTGTACGGGGTCAGCAGTGGTGCTGCGCACGCTCACCCCTTCTCGTGGCTCCCTACTAAATGTGGAGTTTGTGGGCTGGACCAAAACCTCAGCCCCATCACCATGTCCAGCAACTGCCGAGGTTAATAGGGCCGTTCTTGTCCCTTGGAAATACGAAGCTGATTGTGAAAGCTCATTTCCAGGTCCACGTAAAGGACATAACGCATGTGATACACCACTGGCTTTAGCCATGAAGGAGTCTAGGCAGGCTTTTGTGTGCACAGACAGCAATTTTACTCGCTTGCTTTAAATCTGCCTTAGGAACATCTTAGCAATCCTCTTCTTCTGCTGGAGCCCAAGGATCTTCTCCTCCTTCCTTCACTTGATCCCTTACACGTCTCCTGGGTCTCCTAAGGGACCCAAGAGAGACCCAGGAAAGGGAAGACCACTCCGCATTTTCAGATTTCAAGGGACAAAAGTCAATTTTGCACAGGCAGGGTAGTGCCAAAATGGAAAGCAGCGTCCTCATCCCCCCCTTCCTAAGGACCACAGTATTTCTCAGTTTCTGCTGGAGATGTCCCTTGTCCTGCCTCGCACGTTGGTGGCGGGTGGCTGTCGTTCAGCGGCGCGGCTGTCACCTCCGCGCACGCAGCCGGCGCGGCGTGGAGCAGCTCGGCTCTCCTGCAGAGCTACCACATGCCAGTTTGTAATTCAAAACACAAACGGAACGGCTAAAAAGGAGGGGCGGGCATGGAAAACTGCCTGCAGCTTTCCTTCAGGGATTTGGTGGGGGCAGCAGAGGTCAGGAGAGACGGGAGCAGAGGTTCAAGCCCAGAGGAGGGATGGAGAGGGACCTCGGGGCTTGTGTGCGATACAGAGCTCAAGAAGAGGAGGTCCCAGGCTCTCTTTGCTCTTGTGGAAGACCATGAGCATGTATTTGCACCCATGGGTGTGCAAATGACTCTACCTGGAATTATTATAGAGGTATTTTGACTGCAATTCAGTCTAATTATTTTTTATGATCATTACTGTTTTGTAAGTGATCACTGCCCAGGGATAAGAGAGGAAGGGAAGAGGGAACTCAGCTGGATTCACTCTTGATTCTAAGTTTTCTTTTCCTTTATGGTAGCGAAGAGTCGTGCCCACCAACACAAACGATGGGCTCCGTGGATCTTCTGCTCTCCTTGGAGCAACGTGCTCCATGCTCACCTGTGAGGTGTAGGAAGCTTCCCTAAGGGGAGCTGGAAGGGATGGCGGGAGGAAAGCCATTTCAGCTCTTTTTAATTTTTTAACCAGATAGGGACTAACAAACAAATCTTCAGTTGTCTTACATTTCCTAAAGGCTCAAGTAACATCATGGAGGTAGTTCTGGTCTGAGGTGTCTCTCTCATTTGGCCTGACTGTCATGACTGATACCATTCAATTGAGGTCAAAACTTGGCCTCGGACTCCAGACTGAGTCTGAAGAAGCGTTCAGAGTCACCCCGCAGGACCACATACCCCCATGAGCATACGTGAACTCAATGTCTGAGCTCTCACATATCCTTCTCGGAGCTCCTATTTGCTCCAGAAGCAGCTTTTAGAAATTCCTTTCTGCTCCCATGCACTGAGCTTGCGCGTTGAGGGTTTGCTTGCTTTTTGGGAGCTCCCACTTAAACACACAGCAAACAGCTGTTAGATGAAGGACAGATATTTTAAGAAGGGAGGTTGGTGTGAGACATAAAAAAAAAAAAAAAAAAAGGCAAGGAAAGGAGGAACCATCAGTGTGTGAAGAACAACCTTCCCAGGCATTTGTCTAGAGCTGAAATAAAGGTAAATATTGGATTGTCAGCTTGAAATGCATCTCTATTGCCTAGCTCCAGCCTGCAAATGGAAGCAATTAGAAAAATGTCCTGCCTTTTTCACAGTAGGCTGCTTCTTTCTAGCACAAGCCCCACAGACAGAAAGACACACGCAAGTCCTTAAGTAGCAGATTGGTTTACCCTGTCAGTCAGCTCTCATTAGACACTGCAGTGTTTCATACCCGGTAATCTGCTCAGAAGCAACAGATATTGGCACCGTGCGATAGGTTTTTAAGAGTTACCACTCAGCCCTTTTCCATGCACTGAAGTCGTGCCTGTTGCAGAGGTCCTTCTCTTAATTAAGTTGAGCCGGGCAGCGGAGCAAATCAACCCGCTGGTGCAGGGGCACCAAGGAATTAGAAATGTTTCACTCGAAAGGTGTATGAGCTGGCAGGGCACAGCTGATAGGGGACAGGCTGGGATGTGGCCAGCTGTGGAAAGGATGGTCATGGTTGTGGCTGAGGACAGGAGTGAGGACAGAGGAGCAGGGAATAGCAATGGCACGGGGCCAGTTCCTGATAGAATGTAGGGAGGAAGAGGGAAAATGAGCAAAGGACAAAAATAGCACACCTGAGAGGAGTGACGGGGTCACGTCATGGCATAGTGATGGGGTTAGGGCAGAGCAAGACATCTGGACAGTAGTGTGCAGTGTAGAACCCATAGAGCAAAGCTTAGGTTATGTATGGAAATCTCTCCGTGGCCAGGAGCCCCAAGACATGCAGCACGTACCTCAAAGAGCACTTCTTTGAGGCATCCATCTGGCTCAGTAGGTCCCCAGTGACTGGGAGGAGGATCTAGAGAAGCTTCACTGACTTGCTCCTCGCTGTTGGCCACTTCCAGAGGTGGGACACCACAACATGGACTTCTGGTGGACCACAATGTGGCCTGCAGAAACCATCCCTACACTGCCTGGCAGCTCCCCGGGCACTCGTCTTCCACGGCAGGATGAGCAGACCCTCAGATACCCGTGACCAGCAGCACTGTGCCAACGTGTCCCAACATATCTGCTCATCACATGAACCTGCACACGTGCTCACCGTGCCATGAGCTCTAGGCATGGCAGCTGGGCTCAGCTGCTTTAGGACTGACCACATCTCGAGGACCTCGGGTCGGTCACTGTTAGCCTGTCTCCAAAGAGCACAGTGCCATGCTAAAGTGGCTGAACTGCTTCTACTTAAAGCTGGCTCAAATCTCTCTCAGATGACCCTACCTAGCGCAGGCTCCGTTCCCAGATTTACCAAGGGCTTGCTAAAGATGTAACTTGCTTTCCTTCACACAGTGCCATTTGAAATAGCCATGGACAGCATACATACCTGAGGTGGTGTGGCACGGGGGTCACGGGAGACCCAAACCCTTCTGAGATGGCTGCAGTAGACACTGGTGTGTAGGCAAACAGGATCTGTAAATCTCTAAATGTCGCGTGGTACCACCAGGAATTCTTTTCCCGTGTCAGTGCTTCATCTGAGTTGGCCAAAGGAAGTTCAAAGACTGTTGTTCCACGTTTCAGATGCCAAGAACTGGGGCATACAAGAGCCAAAGCTCTTGTCTGACGGAGGCACCTGGGAGCCTTCCTCACTCAGTGGTACTGAAGTGATGATGATGAGCATGGAGTTTGCCCTCCTGCTAGAGAATGTGCTCACCTCCAGCTGATTTCCTACGGGTTTCTATACTGCCTGCCTCCTGAGCAAGGGAACACTGATGAGTACGCAAAGAAGCCCCAGCCTCGCCAAGAGGAGACCAGCTCCTGGCTCTGGGTTCTAACCATCTTCTTACAGGCTGCATGGAGCAAGTTGCCTCACGTGGAGACAAGCTTTTCACTATGGAGTAGCAGCTCCATGCCATCCTTTTTCCCCGTTCTTCCTTCTTCAAGCTCATGCAGAAGCATCCTACCTATGGTATTCAGCCACCCCAGTGCCTTCCAGAGCTTTTCTGGAAATGGTGTGGTCCATCTGAGTTGGATTTTGGATACTAAGGTGTGATTGCCATAAATACCCTCCGGCTTCCATCCTATAATGAGACAGCAATGCTGCCCGCAAAGGCAAGCTGTGATTTTTGCAGCTAGATCTGGGAAGAACGGAGCAAACCGAGATGATTCTTCAGCTGCAGAAGGTGACGGGCTGCAGGGCACGAAACGCAGTCTGAGCAGGGAGCGCAGGTCAGGCAGCTCCTGTCTATCCGAGGTAGTTCCTCTGGTGAGGCTGACATTAAAAATTCTGACTCAAATGCAGGAAACATGGAGTTAAGGAGGTGAATTATTGATTGAGCACAACTATTACCGTATCTGACAGATGGAGACTGTCTGAGAACATTTTGCAGAGTGGCATCTGCACTGCGCCTGATTGGCGTCCCTGAACTTTCACACATCAGATGCAGAATATCAACACACAAACTCTGATGTAGCAATTAAATCTGTCCTGTAATGAACCTGGGCATCGTAGCCAAGAGAAATCTATACGCTCAGTTATGGACTGAAAGCCTCAATTCTCGTATTTTGAGAAGGTATTAAAATAATTACATCCAGACCTCTGCGTTTGAACCTACACTTCTGATGTCAGCACAAACAGCCATGCATCACTTTCAGGAAACGGTCTGCAGTGTGTAATCCCTTACTCAGATTTTATTGAAGGCTGTAAAGCTTGCCTTGTGTTTTACAATTTGTATTCCAGATTTAAGATGAAATAATATGGCCAGGATGTAAAATACAGATGACGTCTCACGTCGCATAAGTGCATTAACATCCGAAGCTGAAGTCCCTCGAGTGCATACAGAAGCGATCCATCAGATACGTATTCCACATTGTCATGTGTGCAAAAACAAGGAGAAGAAGACGAGAGGTGCAAATAATAGCAAGCTTTCCTGAAGAACAGCTTGTATTATGAAAAAGCAATATGTAAAATATGTCTTTTTAAATAAGATTCAGTGCCTTCATCTTCCAGGTTGTTTTCTTAAGCCCAACGCAACTCAGTAAATGATTGCAATTTTTTGCAATCTGTTAACTGTTTGGCACGCTGGGTGAATTTGTTCTCCCTTCACTGGTAGCATGCAAATGTTCTGAGCATCGTCAGGAAAATGCGTTTTTTGTCACTGGAGGGGGTTCAGAGGTCAGGACCCATTGGGAAGCTGGCCCTGGGAGGTTACAGAATGGGGATGGCTTTTCCTGAGCAGTACCCAGCCTGTTGCACACACAAAGACTTCAGCCTAGCCCTTAATCTCAACAGACCTTCATTTTCTTAACCGTAAAGCAGCCTTCTGAGAAAACAGAAGCTCTGTATGTGGTATTTCTAAAGTGCTTTGAGATGTACAAATGGGAATTGAAAGAGAAGGTAAATGAGTTAATACAGAAAAAATACAGGTTCGATCCTCACAGCAGAATTCTTTCGATAACCTGGAGATTTTGTACCGTTATAAGCATTTTTTAAATGAGATAAAATTAATGCTTCAGAGCTACTTCCCTGGTTTTGCGGGCTGGGAACCACTCCATCCACTTAGAAGCAGTGCTGGGGTTCTCTCCTCACTCTATAGGGACCAGTTTTGTTTCCCTGGAGCCATGGTCACATTGCCATGGAGTCTTGGGTTTGCAGCCAGCACGTGAGGAGTGGTGAGCAAGTCAGCAAGCAGACCTGGCTTTTCCATGCAGTGGAGATAGAAACTGCCTCCATGGCTGTGGTCCTGCCCTGCCCTGACATTGACTCGATGATGTTTTCGTTATGCATGCTAAGGGTTTGCACTGTCTGGCAAAAAATATTGGGGTTTGGATGTGTTGGCTCAAAAAGTTGAGATTATTGGAAGTGAAATTCCATGAAGAATGGCAAGAAGAGGCCACAGTTGTACTGCACACGGCAGCATCGATGCTCACTCAGGCTTAAGTTCTTGAGTTCTTGCCTTCAGGAGCAGGAGAGTTCAAAAGGAGCAATTCAAAGTCACCTTCTTGCTTTGCCTACTGCAGCAATACCTTGGAGAGGCTATGGTTTCCCTCCCTAAGTATGTCTTTTGCCCTGGGTATATTAGAGAGGGAGAAGCAATTTAAACCAAAAATTTTGTGGCAAGAGCAAATGAGTAGCAGCTGGACGTAACTACATCTAGCCTGCAAAGCTGAAGGTTTCCAAGCATCAGAGTTATTGAGACTTGGCATATTAGGTGTGATGAAAGTTTTTTGTGGCCAGTGGCCAACAGAGAAGTCTTGCAGAAGAACATTGATGGTCTTAAGCATTAATTCCTTCATCCAGGAGCCACACAGGTCTCTGTTGAAGTCCCCAGCTCCTGGCCCTCTAAAAAGTTGGCACCAAACGCGTGCTGGCTGCCTGATTTCTCTATAATAACCAACATCCATAGGGCACTTCAACCCAATATAACTACAGATTTTACTGTAGAATGAACTGGCTTCCCCCCATTCCTTGCCCATTCATAGGTGGGAAATCATTGCTGTCAATCCCCTTGAGTCGTAGTGGTAACCCCGCACTGATGAACCAGTAGGTAGAGTTTGAGGCTGCTGCACCGTTTTGTTTTCTTCCTGCTTTGGGTAGATCTGCATCCAGCACTGAGCAAATGGAAAGCCGTAGGATGCATCCCCAATCTCAGCAGTTTCTAGGCTGGCGCAAGGTGAAGAAGGAGAAGAAGCAGCAGTGCCATGAGGCAAGTGAATCCCAACAAGGGCTCTTCCATGAGAACCAGCAGCACATTCAACAAATGGTGACATACCAATTGACGTCAGCTTGGCCACAAAAGCTGGCTTCCCTAATTATTGACACCACTGCAGCATTCAAACCAAATGAATAAAGGTAGTCAGTAAAAAAAAAAAAAAAACATAAATTGGAGTTTTCAAGAATTATTGGCAATTTGCCTGACCTCAGCGAGCCATTCAAGCCTCCTCTAAGCACCAAGGGTCAACCCCAACCTACTACAGGTGGATGCTGGCATGATGGACCTCGTAGTTTCCTATCGCGGTTCACGTGTTGCATCCTGTTCTCTGTTAGCAAGCAGATCCCGTCGGATGTGTCCTTCACCCATCGGTAACTACCGAGCATTCCCATTTTTATTAAAAATCAGCAAACATGCACCACTGAACACCTCCTCGATTACAGCACTGGGCTTTTTTTATCCAGTTCCAAGCCACTTGATCCTAAATAAGGCTGTTGGGTTTTTTTTGCCACAGTAAATGTTGTTCCCAAAGGGTAGCTAAAATTGTATTATTTTTTGCTGACTGGAGCAATCTTTGCAGTACTTTCCATCGAACTGCTGACTCTCTCTTCTGTAGGGCTACATTCATTTCCACATCTCCTCTCATTTATGTATGAGGCAAGGGGAAAAATTGCTTAATATTCTTTATAAACTGGCATATGGTATAGATAATTTTTTTTCTCTTTACTATATGCAGTAAAAATGCAAATGCGTGTGGCTTATTTGCAAATGCTGGCATTAATAACTGATATTTAAACAGAATGGATTAGCATTTTTACTGATACATTAAAAAGATTTTTTCCAATCATTTGCACACTCAAAATCAATTTTAATACAACATGCAAATTGAATTTAATTTTTTTTATTTAAAATTGCATTTATCTGCTTGAACCATTAAATTTACTATTTAATATGTACTTTCCAGCTCACTTGGTTAGAATTTCATTGCTCTTTATCTGTATAAATTTAATTAGCCTTGATATCATCAGTATATTATAGAACTAATTAAAGATTTAGATAAGTGCTGAGGGTGCTTATTTAATACCCTATAAAGTTCCATTTGGAGAGGGAGAAATTCCGTCCTTCGTAGTATCAGCCAGCATGGAGCTATGAGGAGTGGCTCAGACGTCATTTCTGAAAAAAATTACTTAATGGGCTTTAATGGATTTATCCTTCCTTTGAAAAGCCGTGTAATTACCGCATGTCGCCGCGCAGTGCAGGGGTGGTTGCTGCCTTGGAGGGAACGGTTTCTGAAATATCCAGGCACGTGTTCCCCTCATGGTGACGCCATCTGCTGCGCGGAGATCCCCAGCAGGGCATGCTGGTCCCAGACACGAGTGACAACCTGGGGGAAGAAGGGAAAAGAAAATAAGAGGGAAATACCGAGAAGAAAAGTGTTAGATAAGGCAGAGCTGGGCAGGAGTCAGGGGGAAAAGGAGGAGAGGGTAAAGGGGAGATCTTTTGGAAGAGTAGTTACGTTCTGCGCGTATCTTACCTCTTCCGTTCCTAATCATCTCAGGGTTTTGCAGGTATTTTGTCATCTGTATTTTACATAAGGGGATGGAGCAGGGAGAAAACCAAGTGCTTCAGTGACACAGAGCTGCAGAGAGCACCTGAAGGGGGTTTATTTTGAAAAAGAGATGTTAAAACAAAGCTGCTTAGCCTGCATAGAGGCCAACACATAGGTGAGAGGATTTGGTTCTGGTGGTTTGTACACTGGGTAGTTTTATTTTTAAAAAGGAAAGTAATTGGTGTGTGTAATTTGGTTGTCTTCAATTAAGACTCCACTTTTTTACCCGCCTGAAAAAATAAAGCTCCTTTTGTTGCCTGGCTCTGCAACCTGTTCAGATTTCTGTGCCCTGCAGTCCCGAGGAGGGCACAGGACTGCTCAAGGTGTGAAGGTTTACCACCTCTGATACTGCGTTCTGCTTTGGACAAATTACTTCATTTTTAGCTTGGCTCTTCTGGCTGTAGACAAACAACAAGAAAAGCTACAGCAATCCTTACATCACATCCCTGATTTGTGGGTTTATTAAGGGCTGCAATTTGCAGAAGCGTGGAGCACCATTAAGGTATAAATTCACTTTTATTTCTTCCTCTCCTGTTTTCTTTCTTTTTGCAAACCATTTCACATCTTGCATATTTTAGCTTTTTAAGTGCTTTTAACGTTCTTGATGCTCTCATGCTGTACGAACACAGCTCACGGCCGTCTGCTCCTCCTGCTCCAAATTGTGCCGCATGGTGAGGGGGCATCTGCTGGTGGGCTTCTGAGAGGCTGTGAACAAGGTTGTCCCTAGGGCACCTGGAGAAGGTATATATCATAGCCGCACGTTTTTGGCTGGTCTAGCCAAATTTTAGGTTCCCTCTCCAGTCCGTGGAGACCAATAGGTGCTTCTTGGCCATAAGTCATCCCATCCTAAGCTGACATGAGAGGTCCCCGTTTCTTGACGTCTAAACCGTGTGAGGTCCCCCTATGCTTTGGGTTCTTCAGGAGGCAGAAGATCATAGAATCCTAGAATCATTAGGGTTGGAAAAGACCAAGATCATCTGGTCCAACCATCACCCTACCACCAATGTCACCCACTAAACCATGTCCCCACGTTCAACCTTTCCTTGAACACCCCCAGGGACGGTGACTCCACCACCTCCCTGGGCAACCCGTCCCAACGCCTGACTGCTCTTTCTGAGAAGAAATGTCTCCTCATGTCCAACCTGAAACTCCCCTGGCGCAACTTGAGGCCATTCCCTTTGGTCCTATCACTGGTTACCTGTGAGAAGAGGCCGACCCCCCAGCTCCCCACACCTTCCTTTCAGGTAGTTGTAGAGAGCAATAAGGTCTTCCCGGAAAAAAAAAAATGGACCTTACTACTGTTGTCCCCAGAGCTGGTCCACATTAATTAAAAGTCATGAAAGAAAAAAATGATGATCAAGATATATATTCCCTGAGAGTAATGATACTCCTTACTATGTTTTAGGGCTGTGACTGCATACAGGACTTGAAGGACATGATTTAAGACAGTGGTTTAAGAGAGTGGCTGTATGATGTAGCAGGTACCTTCCATCAGCAGTTCCTTTTGTTATCTTAAGCTCCTAAGATGGAAAAAGACCCAGCAGCCATACTTGCAGACTCCTGCTTTAAAATGCTGATCACTGACACCTGTGTGCAAACATCATTGCAGTCTTCATGAGATGTAGAAATTACAGTAATTGCTGGGTTATGGGGATTTTCCTTTGCTTGGTATTTCAAGTTTTGGGAACTTGCTTTGCAAAATCCTGCATGTTACTGGTTCTCACTCCTGTCCCATCTCCAGGGACAAGTAACCCTCAGCTCCATCCTCAGCTCTTTCCCTTTCCCACCTTGACGTCTTGCGCTCTGCAGACAGAAGAGCCCCGTGGGCATCTCTTCTCATTCAATAAGCACTGGAAATCGATTTCTTCTCTATTACATGAACCGAAGTTACCTCATTTCTTGCTGCAGCGCCCCTTTCTGCACTCACTCACCTCCTCCGTGTATTTAAATGGGGTGGTACCACCAAGATCTGCCTGTACCAAAATTCAGTGACTTTATAACTGCAGCTTTGGTCTTTTTTCCTCTCTAAGTGCACGTTCATTGTTCTCACTTTTTTTTTTTTTGCCTAGATTTAGTCTGTAAGTGCTACATACTTAACCTTTTTTACTTTCTTATTTAAGTTCTTATTAGAACATTGTAGATGTGACTCCCTAATCCCCCAAAAGTGTGGGAGGTAAAGAAAGTACAGAATACTTTTTTTTTATTCCTTTTGGGTAAATCGGCACCGAGATCTAAGTTTTCACCTCGTGAATCTCTTTGTATCTGCATCATTATAGAATGGGCACCCAGCTATATAATGAACGAATAATTAAAGTAAGACTCTTTATTCTGAAACATCACACTGTTCATCTGAAGGTCCCTCTCTTAAGAAGAGATCAAGTCATTTTCAGGGAAATCAGAATTTAATTTTGAATTCACCTGGACATCTTTTGAAAAACTTTTCTGTGTGCAGGCCTTGGGTTATAGGTTAACATTAGCATTTAAATGGAGAATGGTATTAATAGCCCTCAGAGGAGCTGGTCTCGTCCTAATTGCCTTTTCAGAGATTTTTTTTCTAAATGAGAGAGCTTCTTTATTTTTGTTCTCTTTCTCCAACGATAGAGTTCAAGAAACCATCTTTTTTGATACATGTATACTAAAAATGCATCCTTGCAAAATTGATTCATTTTTGGCAACGATGTTTTGTTTTATAATTGGTGTAAAAAATAAAAAGGTTGTGTTAATTGGCTTCAACAGTTTTGATTTGCCCATGGGTTGTTTTTTCCTTGGCTTGGGAACCATTTCCACCTGTGATGTTTGGCCTCATTTATTTGCCTCATTTAATTGCTGTTAGTTCGAAGATGTTGTTCGTGTGGTGGTGGATCTTCTGGGCCTGCTATAGTCAGCAGAAAGAGTACAGTTGTATTTGAGCTTTGGATTAGGCATTATTTGCTCTTAGACGAGTGTTTGTCTTCAAAAAAGCACCAGAAGAATTCAAAGGGTGGTTCAGAAACTTTGGACCCAATCTCGTTGCCATCAGGCAGAGGAACAGGTCGCACATGGCTAGGCTGGTGGGCTGCTCATTTTCTCTTCATCTTAGGGCACCTTAGACTGTCCTCTACTCCTCACCTTCTCAAAACACACCATCAACCCCAAGGCTGGTTATAGGGAGGGTTTGGCCAGGCATTTACCCACCTACAGAACCAAAGCCTGGCATGCAAACTGATGTTTCCTTCCCCTTACAGCACAGCAATGGTTGGCACTTCCAAAGGAAATCTGGAGAAATCAGGGAGATGCTCTGTATGAACTTGTACCCCATTTATGCATTTGCCATATCAGATGAACTCAACAAGCCCCATCTACTCTTCTCAGCATCATACAAATGAATAATAACTGAGTAAGGATGCAAACAAAAAGATTTCCCCGATGAGCCGAGTCACCCAGGTGACTTTGCTCCCATCAGCCGCATTTACTCAAGTGAGTAACGATTGATGAGATCAGCTTTGATCCGTTCCCTCCTTACCCCAAATATCTGAGAGCTGAGTGGATCCCACAGCCCAAGTCGATGATCAGGTTAGGATAAATCAGCTTACGTGTGCTGAGCTGTGCTCACGTGGAAGCCAACCGAAGGCTTGGAAAGCTAATATTTTTTTTGTTAGCTATGCTAATCTGCTATTATTTATTAACCCATTTGTCAGATGGTAAAATCAACTTTTGATAAATATTAATTCTTCTTCCTGGTTTTAAATCTCCACTTTAAAACCCAGAGCAGTCTGCCAGCATTTCAGTGAATAGAGATCTCCCTCACCTGTCCATCTATTTCCCCCGTCCCTTACTAACTTGCTTTCCACAACCTCCTCTCGATAATCAAAAGAGCATTTATAATGCCAGGGACAAATACACTTCTGAAAGCAAAATGAAGATCCTAAATAAAAAATCACAGAACAAGAGGCTCATCCCACTCACTCTTTCATATTTCATTATTTGATAACATCAGAAGATGAGTCCATCAGAGCTGCTTGGGCAAAGGCAAACAGGAGTGTGTCTGATCAATATTTATTAATACTTTCAAAGACAAGGGAGGCAAAGTTGAGCAGACTTCGTAATGGAGTGAATAATTACTCATGCAAATAGGGTTTGGCCAAAGGCAAAGCCATGCCAAAGCGGCAGGTTTTTAATTGCACCCAATTAAAAATGCATACCTTTTGCTCGCTCGTACTGTCTCGCTCGCTCATCTTTTTTTTTTTTTTTTTGTATTATTTTGCGGGAAATTTTTAATTAAAAAATAATCTGATCCTGAACCGAGTGACAGATGAATCCTGCGTTTATGAGGTGCAGAATTCTGCAGTAAGCTAGGATTTGGGACAGGCTAACGGAAAGGCAGCCATAAGGACGGGGGGGAATGACAGGCCTGCACTGCTGAGCCTGACTGATGATCAGCTTTAGCATCTCAGGAGAGGGATGTGAAGTGGTGTTGGTCACCCAAATGCCCACTGACGTCTTGGCCAGTCCCTGCATTTGGCCATCCCAGAGTCTGAAGAACCAGGGCTGTGGTGCACCCAAGTGTCATTTAGCAGTAGAGACGCAGGGTCAGATGGAGAGATGACCAGAGGGGCTGTGGGCAGGTCGTTTCTTCTCCCTCCTGGTCCCCTGCTCAAGGGAGGAACAAAATACTGAGTCCACACAGGGATGGAAATGTTCTGGGAAGCTTTCTGATGGCCACTTACTTGTAGGAACTGGAAGCTTTAGCACGTAAGAGGCAAAACTGGTAGCACAGCCCCAACCTCAGGTTTCCTCCCTGTTTAATTGCGGTGTTATTTGGCGTTTTCTGAGTTTAATATTTGCCTCATGGGAAAATAATTAGGAACATTTCAGGCACAGAAGCTCATGCTTGAGAATATGCTTGGGGTTAGGCAGAAGCAGGAAGGACATGTTCTTGCTCCTTCTTTTGAGGTGGTCTGTCACCTTGGAAGGCCAAGTCCTGGGCTTTGAGCAGAGACTTGCCACCTCTCGGAGGGAGATATGCCCCAGCCAAGATACACCCTGTGTCGTTTTTTGAAAATGCAGCCAGAGCTGATAAAAGCAAAATCTCGTTTCACATCTGCTCAGCATCAATTCTCTCAAAGTGATCGATGTTTCCTAAGTCATGGTGTTTTCTCTGGCAGCCGTGCTGATTTTTCTCTGTGTTGTGTATAACCGTATTTGAGATATTGCCAATACCCTCAAAGTCAACCTTATATTCGATTCCTGCCTGTGTGTTGAAGCAGCTTTATAAATACCTTGATCTTTTCAGCATGTTGAGGCTAACAGTGGTTCCTGGGCACGCATCGGGGTGCCAGGACGCTGCAGGGCCCAGTGGTAGGCACCTGCCAGGCAAATTTGAGCTCTTGGTTCCTGCAGCATCCCAAACACAACTGCTTCTGTATGTTGAGTTCAAGCATAAAGGTTACGGGACTATGGCCCAAGGGAGGAACTGAAGTGAAAACTCAGCAGACCTGTCCTTAGACCACTGACCCGCAGGGTTTTGTCAGTCCCTGCCTGTAACTGGATGTCCCCCGAGCTGCTTTAGCTGAGGAATGAGCTGTGTTTTCTGGCTGGGAGGGAGGTTAGCGCAGTGCCAGAGTTAGCCAGCCTGAGCTGATGCTGTCACCGCACTGATGCTTGGAACTGCTGGGTTTTGGGTCTTGTGCCTACCTGCACGAGCAGCCAAAATTAAAAGAACATCCAAATTTAAAACAGGGCTGGTTTTGATGCTGGCGACCTGGTCCTCCTTCAGCGCCAGGAGTTTCATAGCCTGCATCTCAACTGCACAGAGCTAACAGCCTGATTGGTTTTTCATTTCTTATTCAACCCCAAAAGCTATTTTTTATTTGTTTCTTATGCTTTTTTATGTGTATCATCCCCTGCACATGCACACTCCCTTCTTCTCCGACCACCCAACCTGAATCCTGTCAGCCTTCATTCTTGGAACTGGTGATTTTGGAGCTCCCCTTCCTCTCGCTGCAAGCCCACGTGCTCTTGGCTGTCCCCTATCAGCAGTTATGTAGCTGCAGGTTTTCAACCACAGGAGCAAATTCTCACCTCACGGCAGCAGGGAATGTCTTGAAGGAGACAGTGGAGACCAAATGCAGCACTCTGAAGCCCAGTAGCCTGGTCAAGACCTGAGACGTCCCAAACACGGGGTTTTGCCACAGCCAGTTACAGTCATTGCTGCGGTGCTTTGCAGTCTGGCAGCACGCTGGATGCTCTGCAGAAGCACAGCTAAGCCAGACCCGAGAGCCTGCAAAGTAAAGAACAAGAGAAATGTAATATGCAGCTCTGCCATGTTTGGCCTGATTGCTATTTTAATGCAGTCAAAGGGCAGAGAAAGGGAAGGAGGTGATAACTTTTCCTGGAGCCCCTGCTCTTCAGTTTTAAATAATTTATTCCACCCAGATCTAAGGATTAGACTGCAGCCTGGCCTTGTCCTCCTACAGAAGCAGGGGCAGTCATGCAGGTGCTGGAAGTTACAGGATTTGGTTGAAACAGTCCTTGCTGCCATGTGGTGCAAGAAAGGAATCTTTTCACTTCCTCCTTGACCTTTTCAGACCCTTGTTTCTTTACAAGGGTCTGTAACACCAGTATGAATTTATGCCATTAGCCAGCTCCTCTAGAAAGAGGGGTACTTGCCATCCAGGCACCACTTTTTTTTGGATTTGAAACCCCAGACAGACCTAAACCCCAGCCAAGCTTCATCGCTTGCTGGAGCTTACTGCAGTGGAGCCGTAGAGGAGAAACTTCCCCGATCCCTGACCTTATCCTAGGCTCTGCCTTTCAGTTCCCATCATTTGTGCTTTAGATGGAAGAATATGGGAAGCGGGGCGAGTGGGACATGGGCTCCCCTGTGCTTGTACGTGCACACTTGGCATCTCCTGGTGTTCAACAGCATTATCTTTGGGCTTCCTTTGTATACCTAGCAGTCCTTCTCTGCTCATGGCACCACTGAACAAAAAGTAACAGCTGATGGTATGCTACGGAAACACTCTACAGGATTCTACCATTCTACAGATGGTTTTCTAGAACATCAAGCCTCGGTACTCACCAGGGTGTTTTTTTGTTTGCTTGCTTTTCAGGCAGTATTATGAGATGCTCTACAACACAGCAGACGAGCTCTTAAACCTCGTGGTGGATCAAGGCGTGAAGTACACAGAGCTGGAGTACATCTACGCCCTGAACTTACTCCACCGGAGCCAGACGGGTGTGGGAGACCAAACCACACAGAATATGAGGCTGCAGAGGTTGAAGGAGATCATCTGTGAGCAAGCTGCTATCAAACAGGCCACCAAGGACAAGAAAATCACCACTGTTTAACTAAGTTGCTCGTCTTTAGTGAGCAGCAGGGGCTGTCAGGTTGCAGGGCCAAGCTTCTGCGTTTCTGTTAAAATTGGTGGCAAAAGCGTGAATCTTCTTGGGTGGTAGCCTGCTAGTGAGAAGGGAAATGCCATTTGAAATTTGGTTTTGGGGTTCTTTGGGGGGTTTCGATGTGTAATCACGTAATGCTTCCTTAACGCCTTCTCCCAAGAGTGACTGCACTGCAGGAGGAAGAGGCTTTTTGGCGGAGATGTGGGTGGGATATTGGGCTTTGCTCTGTCGCTGCTGCTTTGCCTTGAGATGCAAGGCAAGCTGCTCTCTCTGGGGGAATGGGAAAAGAGATTTCATTGGGTTAGGCCAGAGTCTTCGGTGGAAGTTCAGACCACACTAAAGTAAACAGCACCGTGAGAATTAAGTGCAGATCTGTTGATAACCTGGGATCTTGATGACTTTGAAGCTGTTCCACCACTGTTGCCACATGGGAAGCCTATTTCAGCTTTGCCTGTACTATTCTAAGTGACAGTTGTAGATGCATTTAGTTTTCTGCTCTTTCCACTGCAAAGAGATCTAGTTGCTTATTCCTACAGATAGTAGTAATAAGCCAGTTCTTGTAGTGGGAGGTGACGTGGGACCATTTGTTTCCACTTCTACTTTTTCATTATCACAGAGCCAGATGGCATCAGTTTCTGCAGCTCATACTGCACTGGATGATGGTGGATGTAGGAGAAAATTGCCAATATAAGGCAACAGCAGAACTTAATTCTCTTTTTCTGAATATATCTTTTGAGTATGCTTAGCTCAGAAGATATTTTGTAATCACCATTTGATGCACTGGAAGGACACACAGGCTTACGTAGGCTCAGTGCTAATGGTCAGCAAGGGCAGGAGGAGGGTAGATCCCAGCTCTGCAGTATGAAGCAAGCTCGGGTCACCAGTTCTGCCTTGCCACCTGGTAAAAGGCTCTCGATTCACCGAGGCTGATGAGTTTGTGCCAACCCTCCAAACCAAGAACACACTGCACTTGTATTTGGCAGGTAAATAGTCAGCCCAGCTGGGTTTCACGTCCTGAGATGGATTCTCTCTCAGCTGTTTAACTGCTTGTGCATCAGTCTTGAAACTTCAGAATTAAAGGATATGTAAAGACTCCTCAAAGGCTCTGGTGCTTTATTTCTTTAAGAACTTAATTTAGTGATATTTGAAAGACTCTTTTCTGGGTCCAAAGTTATATGGTGTCCTGTTAACCTCCACGTTAAAAGCAGAACACAGTAGTTCTAAGTCGTTAGGATTTTTTTTCTGATTTCTAGTCTCGTTTTATTCATGAACCTAGTTTTTATTATGCCAGTATCACCCATTAACTCCAAGAGTTCCTTCCTTTCCTTGAGGAATTTGCACGTGGCACAGTGGAGAACACCATCATGGCCATGTATGATGATGAGGGCTCTCCCTGGGGTAGCACGAGGTATGTATTCCCTAGCCCTGGCATCCAAGATGTGCTGCAGTGAGGATGCAAGAAGGCAGCCTATTCTGCATCCAGACATGGGAGGATGGAAAAGAAGCTGATTGGTACATACAAAACAGATTTCAGACCCTTTGAGGTACAGAGATGATGTGTGAGGAGCTCTGAATCCAGACTGGGCTGCTGTGGGCTAGAGTCAAACTATTTTGGATGCATTTTGTCCTTTATTGTTAATAATCTGAGGCTCTGCCTTATCTTTACGTGGCTGATCTTGAGCTTTGCAGTCCACATTTTCCACCCACTGAGCAGCTGTGCTGGTGGGTGCCATGACAGATTGCATGAAAACAAAGAACATTTCAAACTTGGGAGTCTGTTTTTTTCCAAAGTAAATTATTTAAAAGAATCCTCTTTGAACTGCACATCACATTGTCCATCACACCACCACAGGCTGTAAATACAGAGCCCTAGGTCATGTCCATGCAGTGGCCTGAAGTGCAAGAAGGAATTTGCTGGCCTGCGTGGTTCAAGAACACCATGGCATGACTGGAGAGAGGAGAGGCAAGGACTTACCCAGATCCTGGTAAGAGAGATGAAAAAGTTTTGCAATTGAGGTAATTGCAGCATATAATTGGCCAGCATCTCCTTGAGTGTTCAGACTCAGTCCTCTCCAATCCTTTACAACAGAAGTTAATATTATTCAGTCTGTATATCATGGCAGTCACACTAAGGGTAAAAAGGGAGTGCCTGAGGCCACAGAGAAAGACATGAGCAGCATGCGGCTTGTCGGAAGCCAGAGCTCAAGCACCTTATTTCAGCCACCCATTGGCATACTCTGCACAAGCTTTCTTGCTCCACCACAAAAAGATGCTGCCAGAAAGAATCCTCATCAGCTTTTGCAAATCGTTACTGAATATTTTTTCCCTGAAAGGTAACTTTTGACTGCACCATGCTTGCTGTGCCAACAGGTGCTTCAGAAGTATAATGTACCCAGTGAAGGCTGTGATTTTGAAGCAAAGAGGACTCCAGATAGCTCATGTTTAGACAATGCACCTAGCTTTGTGTGTGTAGTTTTTAGATCACCCACTGTCTGAGCTGCCTTCCAAGAGAGAGCCTTACATGATCAGCAGGTCCATCCTCTGTACCGTGCAGTTATGCTTCACAAAACCACCTCCCAGTGAGTTTCCTGCATTATGTGTGTGTCCAGGTAGCAGCGATGACAGGGCAGCAGCCTGCTTGCTACCACACACCTGGGCAATGTGAGCATTGAGGGGACTTTTTTTTTTGGCACTAAGCCTGCCTGGAACAAATGAGTCCCCATTGCAAGGGGTCTGGCTTGTGTGTTGGCGTTTGTTGCAATCCTCTCCTGCTAATGGGGGACCGAGCGCGTGGGGGGAAGAGATCTTTTGGGAACATCTTTTGTTCATTAAGCTGTTACTGTGGGTAGAGTCAAGCTGTTTTATTTAATAGCAAATAACTATTCAGACAACAGGCTGGCTTATCCTCTCACATAGTCCACACGCACACAGTCATACGTACCCATCTGGAGCCCCAGCTGGGAGGCCAAACCCACGGGCACTACTCACGCACCAGGCGCTTCTAAGTAGGTGTTTGGAAAGTCCCTTGAGAACAAGTTGTCTCATCAGGCATCTCAATAACCCTGTACTCATCATCTCCTCTCTTATAACATCTCCTCTCTCATATAACAGCCACCCTCTTGGGTATGGTCCAGGTCACCCAGCCCCATTGTTGGAACGTGTGTGTGCTCATGGTCTTGTGCAGGCTCTGGTTGGCCTGAGTTTAATCCCTTCTTGCAAAGTCAACAAAAGCACAAGTCTGAGTGTACCAGCCCTTGGGAAGCTGTCTCACACTTCCTTGCCTATGTTTACTTTGCCTTTCTTTAGGTATTGGCCTTTGGTAACTACTTCTCCATCCCAGCTTGTGGAACGTACTCACACAAACTCACACAGACAGGCCATTTATAACATATTTAGGGCAAAAGATGGTTTTCTGAAGGGAGAAAACTATGTAAGTGTATTGCAAACTGTGCAAAGACCCCAGGAACCCCCTTTACCTTAGACATGAGCTATGCACAGCTGCACAACATGACTTACCCTTCTGCCCTGAGGAGGGACCCAGTCCTCAGTCTGGGACTTTGTTACGGGACCACAGATGTCAGTGCTGGTTCTGTTCTCTGCACCGCTTCTTGCCTATGGTGGTTTCACAGTCCTGATATGACCCTGCAAGACACGCACTGGTTTATGGACAAGGCCTGGGCATTTTGTTTTGTAATGCAACATGAAATGCTACCAGCTCTGCCAGCATTTAGAACATAATTGTTATATGGATGTGGCCCTTTGGTGCTTAAAGAGACAAGGAAATACTCCTCCAGACCGCAAAATGAAATATTTTCATGGGAGCTGTAAACGTTCATGAGGGTTTCACAATTTCCTCTTTACAGCCTCGTAATCTTTACTGGGTTTTAATTATCGCACTATTTTGAAGCCTATGCCAGACATGGAAGTGGAAGGTAAAGTAAATTACTCCTGTTCCTGCCACGGTTGTGTATCAGTCACCAGCTCGTCCTCTCCCAAGTGCCGCCTCCCTCTTGACAGCTTCTTAATTAAGGATGGTATAAAGCTGTCTGTTCGACAAATACACATACAACTGCATGTGCGCACACATTTATATACATACCCATATATATATAAGCCCCTAGAGATACCGTGGTGTGGGTCCCCTCGACCCTATAAGCTGCCGTAGATGTGGTGAGCATGGCCACTCAGGAAAAGCAGCGGCTGGAAAGGTTTGCGGAGGAGTGAGGCTTTCTTTCTGCCTTTTATTGGCTGTGCTTTATTTTATTAGCACGAGTCATAATTGCAAATTTCTTTTTCAATGTGGCACATTGCAATAAAGGGGAGGGTACGCAGACAGGGAGCAGGGGAGAGCTGCCAAGAGGCAATTAGTGTTGCAGTAATGTCAGTCCTATTGCTCTCGGGCAAATGGGGAAGGTTTTTGAGATGGGCACAGGGAGTTGGTCATTTCACTGAGCTGAGATATGGAGACGTCACACAAATGACCATTAGCCACTCGCACACCGATCCCCAGTCATGGGGATGAATTCCCACAGCGGGAACACGCTGTGCTCCCCAAGCCTCATCCATCGCCACAGCCCTCAGCCACAAAGCTGACTGTGCTCTCATTTCAGGAATTTATTACCCAAAGCGTAGATTTTTTTTTTTCCCACTGCACTTTAAATACCCAGTGACCCATATCAATTATATCACAGTAGCAACTTGAGCCTCGGGCAAGGCTGGGTGTCCACTGCTGAACATGTGCATAGCAGGGGATGTTCTGCCCTACAGAGTTGGAGCTCAAAAATAGCATGATGGATGATAAATTTGAAAGGAAACCAAGATGCAGGGAAGTCAACTGATGCTCTCCAGGCCATGGTCCCTGGAGGATCAGCCCTGATCTCACTGCTGGGCAAAGCCACCCTGTAAATCCGAGCCGGAGCTGCCCATGCCCTGCAGTTCACATCTCACCTTTCTGCTTCAAATGGGGAGCGTGCTCAGAAATGAGGCGTTTTATTTTATTTTATTTTCCTTCCTTTGCTGATTGAAACTAACAACTGAGCCAGGAATACAAAATTAGGTGGCTGCGGCCAGCATATAATCATTACATTTGCTTTTGGATAATCTGTGTGAAATTCATCAGGAGCGATTTATTGGGAAGTTCATTGCATCGGTGTTCATTATTTACTTTGTTAGGCTTGGGCACAGTGGCAATCAGTGAAGAAAATTGGACAGTTAGGGCCTTGGACTTCAGTGTTTGTAATTTCCTCCAGCGAGTTGCAATATGAAATATATTTGGCACAGACGAATCACTCCTCTGTGTTCAGCGTGTGCATCCGGGGGCACTCGGCTATCGGTGTGGCTCTGACAAACGAAGAGGCAAAAGCAGGTTTGTGGAAAAGAAAAGAGAAATAAGAAGCAGACTGAATCACAACCCTGGTGGTGGGCGCTTCCAGAGGCCTGCGGTGACTGTAGGCCCCAGCCATCAGCTGTCCTGTGCTACCTGCAGTGCTTCTCCAGCAGCGTTTGCTGTCAGTGTCTTCATTCCCCCACACTCAGGGACAGTCTGCCAGGCACCTCAAGTCCCCTGTGGTGTCTGTCCTGTTCCCAGGACGGTGGCACATCCCTGCCACCAGCAGCACAGGACCAGAGGAGAGCAGAGCAGCCGGGGTGTGAGGGGCTGGGTGCAGACGGTGTGGGATGGGGTAGGGGAGAGCCCATCTCCAAGCTGGGACAGACCTTACAGGAGGGGAAATGCTGCAGCCTTGTCCTCACAAAGTCCCCATCGGGCTCTGACTGTCATTAAGGTGAGGAGCTAAGGAGAGACAAAAAGAGAGACCTGACACCACCTCGAAGATGCTTAAGGCCATTGCCACACCTTGAGTGCTGTGCTCAGCTTTGGGCTCCTCAGTACCAGAAGGACCTCGAGGCCCTGGAGCATGTCCAGAGAAGGGCTATGAAGCTGATGAAGGGCCTGGAGCACAAGTCCTGTGAGGAGCGGCTGAGAGAGCTTGGGTTATTTAGTCGGGAGAAGAGGAGGCTCAGGGGAGACCTTATTGCTCTCTGCAACTACCTGAAAGGAAGGTGTGGGGAGCTGGGGGTCGGCCTCTTCTCGCAGGTAACCAGGGATAGGACTAGAGGGAATGGCCTCAAGTTGCGCCAGGGGAGGTTCAGGTTGGAAATTAGGAGACATTTCTTCTCAGAAAGAGCAGTCAGGCATTGGGACGGGTTGCCCAGGGAGGTGGTGGAGTCACCCTCCCTGGGGGTGTTCAAGGAGAGGTCGGATATGGCACGTAGGGACGTGGTTTAGTGGGTGACGTTGGTGGTAGGGGGATGGTTGGACCAGATGATCTTGGAGGGCTTTTCCAACCCTAATGATTCTAGGTTTTTACGATTTTCCACATGGGCACAGCGCCGAATTCAGGGATGGGCCCCAGGCCAGCAAGCAGCCCGCTCTGCCGTGCCCCCCACCACGCCACTCCCCAGTGGAAATGCTCAGGAAGGAGAAGAAAGAAACACAAGAGGATCACAGGGAAACAAGTAAACCCAACCCACAGGCTGGGGCAGGTTTAGGGAATTTGGCTGTGGTCCCAGCAGGCTGAATAGCAAATCTCAGGGCTAAGCTGACCGGGAGGTGGGGAACCAGCACACACCTCTGCCCCATCCCCATAAAAGCCAGGGCCTGCAAAGTTGGTTTAGGCGTGATTCCAGAGGCGTGCAGGATGCCTGATTTACACCTTGCTTCTCTTCCTGCTCAGCACCTTCCTCGGCACCATTTTGGGTTTCCCCCTTTCCCCTTTCAGCCAGTCAGGTTCTTTTATTGCCTGGTGCTTCTCGGTGGATCACCGAGTGAGTTCGCGTGGGGCTTTTGCAACTGCAAAGTGCTGCCGGAGTGCCAGGGCTGCCCATAAATCTGCTTTGTACGTGGCACGTAGTTGGGAGCTGATTGTTTTTATAATTGAATTGTAAATCAATGTATTTAAGGCCAGCGTTTGCCGTTAACACTTCTGAGTATGAAATGCTCTCTCTGTCGATATTGGGAAAGTTTTATTAGGATAATAACTGCTGATTTAGAGCTTCAATTCTGGATTTTTTTCACATGTTCAGTTCAGTGTTTGCTGTTCCAGAGTCAGGAGAATTTGGGGAATGGTTCATGCCACAGCCACACACCACTTGAAACACAGTAACATGAGCTTGGATGCGTGGGGGACATCTCGCACCCTTCGTGCCATGTCAGGCCCTTTGGGCACTATCAGGGAACAGCAGATGAACGAGTTCTCCTTCATTAGCAGAACGGGGTCACTTCCCACCTGGCTGAACCACTCCAATCCCGTCCCTGAGCTTTAAGCTTGGGAAGCTGAGTGCAATGTCTCCTTTAGACATGCTTTTGGTATCGTGGCCACCTCAAGCAACTGCTCTTCACCAGGCCAGGCTGGCCGTGATGTGGGTTGCCCTTTGTCTTCCTTTCTCATTCCTCTGGTTGAACATCAGCCCAGAAGATTTACCTCTCCTTGGTGCATCCAGAAATCCCCCTTCTCACATGAAGAGCAGGACTGTGTCAGAGGAGGCTATGAATAACTGAGCCTGCATCTTGAGCTGTGCTCATTAATCACTCAGAATTGAAGCCCAGGCGTTTAGGGGAGCTGTAAAAGTCCCTCATCTGCATGATTAGCTCTTTCCCAGTTGATGACAGAAGGACGCTCTTTGAACAGTTACTCCATTTTTAATGATTCCTCAAACGTGAGTAGATTGCCCCAAAAGCACTGGGCAAACAGACACAGCCCCTTGTGCCATCCAAACCCTTTCCTTTAGTGGATTGAGAGAGTCCACAATTCTGAGTGCACAGAGGTCGGATGAGGGGGACACAGAGACATCTGTGGGCACACTGCCATCACCGTCCATGGAAGGGCCACCTACCCCGGCTGTGTGCTGACCATGGAGGAGGAAAAGGTTGAGTAAGAGAGGCTGTGGCACTGAGATGGCAATGGGAAGCTGCAGAGGACTCCTTACAGGTGGTTGGTCAAGTATGGAGGCAGCTAGTGACATTGACCCTGACAGATCTTCTGTAGCTTGGTCAGCAGATGCTCCTTCCCTCCACAGATCAATGCAAACATGGCTCCATCCCCGGAGGCTGAGGAGAAATTACACTCCATCACCCACCACCATCCTGTCGATGCCACATGCACAGTGAGGTGAAGGCTTCACCCTGGGGTGGTGAAGGCTACCAGCGCGTGGGCTCCAGTTGGATCTAACGCCTGCTGAGATGCTAATAAAAAGCAGTTCATGGGAGGTATTTGAAAATGACTTACATTTACTTTATTACTGCGAAACCTCCCACCCTGCTCACCTAACAACCTCAAAGGCACCAGCCCTAAAAAAAAACCACAAGTGCCAGGGAAATGGTACCCACCAGGATTGTGGACAAGCTGGAGCTAAAAAATGATGGCAGCTCCTGGGGACAAAGAGGGATGAAGAGGAAGCAGAGGGAAGTTTCCCTCCCTCAGCACTGGGCACAAATCTAAGGCATAAAAATAGTTGTTGCTCGTGGCAGAAGATGGACGGATAGTGTTTGGCCATTTGGGATGGCCATGGTAAGTTGTTAGGGTGGCATTTACTCTGTGTGATTTCTGTGGGAAAAGGACAAAACTACCATTACCACCTAGGCATTTTTCCCCCAAATCTGATTCTTTGTTTCATAGCCCCATTCAGGAACAATCTGTCTCCAGCCCAAAATACATAAGGCTCATTTCGCTCCCGTTGCCGTCCCCCATGGAGAGGGTTCTTGAAGGAGCCATTTCAGCTCAGAGCACCCGAGCAGGCAGCCGGTTCCTGCACTGCCAAGCCAAACAGATGGGGTGGGGAGGGGACAGGGAGGAAAGACAAGTGTGTTTCTGAGGTTTTAATAATCCCTTCTCCTGTCTGAATCATCACAAATCCCAGTGGAAGGGCAGGCATTTTCCAGATGGTAGGAAGTAAACTCTGGGAGACTTCCACGCAGAGAACTCATTAGCCCTGCTGGCTCTGCTCCAAGCTCGATGGCAGCCCATGTAAACTGTATTTGGACCTGCCCTTTTTTTATCATCTGTTCCCATGAAATCTCCAGCCCCATCTTACACAGACAAGCTGCCCAGCTAGCTATTAATTTGATTACGTGTGGCCTTTGCCTCTTGGAGAGCTTGGAGCTCAGGCAAGTATCTTCCTGCAGACCTACTGCACACTAATCCGAGCATCTCAGCTGCCTTCACGCCTCCCGTCTGCTCGCCTCTCATCTGATGTTAAGCTGCCTGTGCAGAGTCTGGGGAACAAAGAGTTATTTGGAGGGAGGCATTGCATGCACATGCATGCAAAGGGATTTAAGCCCAGCCACAGCCAAATGTTACTACCGTGCTTTGCACAGGGTGCAGTGGTGGTCTCGGTCGTGCCACACATCCCTTACACCCCACAAACCAGGGTGTTTCTGATGCTGTAGGTGTTTCTGGCTGCAGTAGTGACCTGGCTCGGCAGGTAGTGTGCTCCTCTTTGTGTGGTTGCTGGATGTCAGACAGCCAAAGTTGTCATCTATGGTAAGAGTTAGTCTGCATTTTTTTTTCTCTCTAAAACTTCACAGCTGTTCCATAGCACAAAGCTCGCCCAGCTTGCAGATAGTTCGAAGCATTGTAACAGTCCTTTGAACAAGCCCCACTGAAAGACAGCTTTTTCTGCAAGTCAGCTGGGTTAAAAGTGTCCCACTTCCCTTGGGGATGACCCAAGTGCTCTCTGTTTTAAAACATGGGAGGCAGGGTAAGAAAACCCTCATGCCAGTTGAAAGAGATGGCAGGACTGTCCTGTTTCATTGCAGCAGTGTTTTACACCCAGGAAGCTGTTCAGAAGAGGTTTGTGCATTGTAAGGCTCCATGTACGAAGTGGTATTTTTCACGTTTGCAGTGAGCAGCTGTTTGTACAGGCTCAGCGTTTGCTGTCTGTGTTGGCTGATCATAGAATCACAGAATCATTAAGGTTGGAAAAGCCCTCCAAGATCATCTGGTCCAACCATCACCCTACTACCAATGTCACCCACTAAACCATGTCCGTAAGTACCAGGTCCTGATGGTGTTCCTGTGCTTGTTGGACAGGGATGGCAGCAGGCAGCCAGGGCAGAGTGGCTCGCTAAATGGGGTTCTGTCCTCCTAGGATAGGGTAGGGTAGGGTAGGGTAGGGTAGGGTAGGGTAGGGTAGGGTAGGGTAGGGTAGGGTAGGGTAGGATAGTTCAGCTGGAAGGGACCTTCAAAGATCATCAGTTTCAACTGCCTGACCACTTCAGGGCTAACTGAAAATTAAATAATATTAATGAGGGCATTACCCAAATGCCTCTTGAACAATGAAGCATGGGGCATCAACCACCTCTCCAGATAGCTTGTGCAGCGTTTGACCACTTTCACTGTGGTCAAACATCCCCAGCTACTCTCCTCAAGCAGCTCCTGCTCTTCTTTGTAGCTCCGGTGATTCCGAAATTGTTCTCCTAGGTCACAACAAACCCAAAAGGCTCCCAAAACCATGCATACTCCTGGTTAGGACCCATCCTTCCCTGACAGAATTTTCCCTCTTCTCATGGTCTCTCCAACCCATGCCTTTGCTGCCCTCCCCTGAGCACAGTCCTAGCCATGCCCCATCTGGAAAGGAGCCATTTCAGGACAGTTGCTGTACCCAGAGGGCTCTGGGAGGAGGCACAAGGCGCTTAGTGGAAAAGGAGTAAATCTCATTAAGGGTTTTAACATTTATGGCTAGTGAGATAATGAAGGAAGGTAATTTGGGGTAGCTTTATTGCAGTTATCATAATGTTTCCCTGAAGCACAGAGATAAAAGTCAGTGGATGGTGTCCATACGGAGTTTTTATGTCCTTTTTTTCCTTTTTTTTTTTTTTTTTTTTTTTTAAAGCAAGAACTGATGCAATCGAAGATGGGTGTCCTTTTATGAACACAGGTGGAGAAGGCAGTTATGTGACACTGAAAAACAAAATTACAAGACTCTCAAGGCTCAGCTGGCTGTCCTGACCCACATTGGAGACCCATTGCAATCAGCAGGAATCTGCAGTCTCCAACATTAAATTATTTTACCATGAGGAGCTGTGCTTTCCTCGTGTTTATCTCACAGAGACCTGTATTTGCAGACATCCTGAGAGATTTCTCTTCCTCCCCTCCTTTTCTTTATAGGGTTACTTTCTCCTTTTACCCTGTTTTGCGGCATAAAAACACTCAGTAGATGACAGACTAGGAACTGAGGAGGAATGAAATGGGAAAACAAGTAACTTTTTCTTTGAACTGGAAGTCAGGACCACTGTGGCAACATCCAACCATGCTGGACACTCTATTATTTATTCTTGTTACAGTGCAGTGAGCAAAGCTGCCATCTCAACAAAGCCCCTTTTGGCCTGGGGCTTTGTGGGTGGGTAACAGTGCCCTGAATATTATTTGTCTGACAGTAGTGATGTTGTGTCTTGATCTGCAGCAAACAAACAGAGGCGCTGTCCTGGTGTGGAAGAGTGAGGAAGGAGAGAGCAGGACAGGCGCTGTGTGAGGAGGGCTGAAGAGAGTGCCTGTGAGGCGGACTACAACTCCCAAAATGCCCCGCAGCCTGACTGATAGGGTGAGGCAGGCGTAGAGAACTACAACTCCCAGCGTGCACCGCGGCGCCAGCCGCTTTCTTATTGGCTGGCTGTCCCTCAGGCGGGAGCGGCCGTTCTCCCGTCTCCTTGACAACGGTCAAGCAAACAAGATGGCGGCGGCCGGGGCGTGGGGGTGACGGGGCGGGCCGGGGGGCGAAGCGCTGCTAACGGAGCCTTCTCCGCGTCCCCCGTCCTTCTCTCAGCTCATGGTGGGGGACAAGGAGAAGCGGGGAGAGGACGGCCTCGGGGAGCTGCCCCTTTCCTCTCAAGAGCCCTCCCACCCCTCAAAGGGGGTCCCCCAGGGGCCCGGCCTGCTGCAGCGCAGCTCCCCTCACCGGGAGGAGGACGACGATGAGGAAGAGGAGGCGCGGCCCGCAGAGGTTCTGCTCGGCGCTCTGCAGCTATTTGGGGAGGGGTGTGCACACGGAGGGAATGTTCTTCCCCTCCCTCATCGCTCAGCGTAGTTGGGGAAAAGAGGGGGAGGCGGTGGGGGCACAAGGTTTCAATTTCTCACCGCCCCAAAAAGTGAGTTTGGTGTTTTCATCACTTTTGCCTTTTTTTTAAGGGTCCCTTCAATCCCAGCTGTGTCCAGGATAGTTCTGGATTGCCTTATTCTTTTCCTTATCCTGTAAAGACTAAGGCTAAACTAACATATGCATCACCAAATTAACCCCCTTTCCTTTGTATGTGCTCAGTCCCAGGATGCAGTAAGTCCCAAGCAAATTTGTTTTGCCTTCTCTACTGGGCTCTAAAGTGTCTGCTGCCACTGCATTATCACCTCATATTTTTACCTAGTGGAAATATCTCTGTAGTCTCCATTGCTATGACATGGAGGTGTTATAATTTAGATGATTACCATTTGAAACATTATTTATCCTGGTCCCTAGATTAGCAATAGTTTTGTGACTTCTCCCGGCTCCTAGAAATTTCACAAGCCATTGGCTTGTTTTCTCATTAAATCTACGCAGTGGTTCATTAGTGCCATCTGTCAAGTAGCCTCTTTGGCAAAGACCGCTCTCTGAAGCGCTAGCTGCTCATGCTGAACAAATTTAAAGGGCCTCCAATAACGTATGTATTGGGGTACAACGCTGGGGTTGTGTTAGTGCTGATTTGCTGAGATGTTAACATCCATAATCAGCGTGAGTTTCAAGGCTCAACATCTCTAAAAGCAGGTCCTGCTTAATGCTGTGCATGTAAACCAGGAGGTTAAAAAAAATACCAACAAAAAATGTTGAAAAGATTGACTGTGAGTGTTTTTCAGTGTCTAGAGGTAGTACATAACGTGTTTCTCTTTATCAGTTTTGAGGGCTCTATTCACAAGTCTTCCTAATGTGTAGTGCCTTAACAAGGTGATGGAGCACTGAAAGCAGCGCTTGATTGAGGTCTTCTATTAAACTCTGTTCCCAGTTGCATCCCAAGCAGCTCCTAGATTCTATAGAGTGGAATTTTATTTCATAAGCCTCCTCTAAATCCATGTCTCTCCCTTCCTCTCCTTGCTGGTATGTTATAGGATCAGCTGGAAAGAGTGTTGGATGAAGACACTGTGGCTGAGGGTCTCCACAAGCTGGGGCGCTCGGCCTCTGGTACTGAATACGTTTATCTTAATTTGTCACTTTCAGTAAGTATAAGCAAAGAACATCATTGTAAAGTGCTTTTCTGCTTAAAGAGGTATCCCTTGGCACAACAAATAGTTGTTCTGGTTAAATAATATTAATAAAATAAACAAATAAATCAGATTTTTGGTCTCTACCCGTTAATGCTATCTCATGTACACGGGACATTTGACAAGGCACAGCATAGCTCCTGCTGACAGCTGCTATATCACTACTGTTCTTTTCACTTTGTAGCAGTAGTAAGATTTTTCCATACCCAATCTTTAGGTTTGGAAATGCATCTTCCTGCGTTAGTCAGCTAGGGAAAAAATAGAGGGACATGCTTAACATCTAAGAATGCTGCATTCGGTGTCTTCTGGTCAGAAGGTTAAAACGGTTGTGTCTTCTTAAATATTTCTTGCTGCAGGCCCTGATTTTCTGGCATTTTTCCTGGCTACAGCTCTCTCTCGTGGTTGTGTTTTAAAGTCTTGTGACATCTTTTGCATTCGTGGCTGGTCTACAGGCCCAACATAACTTTCAGTATATGTCATCCAGCTCTGACAGATCCAGCTGGAGGGACCTTGTGGCACCTCTTCAACGTCTCCTGATCGTGCATCTCCCAGGAGATCTGGGAGAGCAGGGTGAGATATTACAGCTAGTTATTAAAATCTCTCTGCATTATTTTTCCAGGGTCGTGAGTTAAGTGACATTAACATTCTCTCCAGATACGTTCACCTACAGAAGTTGGAACTTTCATATAATAAAATTAATGGTATGTAGTAGATGCACTAGTAAACTCTTGGGTTGTGAAATCATTTAAGATGAGAAGTGCAGCGTACCATGTAGGCTTAATATCACAAAGCCTGGTCTACAATTTAATGGCATAACTACTCTGGCTCTACAGACTGAGGCAATGGCTAGATCTTCTTGAGAATGATGCATGGACTGTTCAGACAGCTGCACCAGCATATGCTGATCAGCGGGAACAGGGAGATTGTTGTCCAGTTTATTATCCAAAACTAAAATGCAAGCAAGCATGTCAATATGAGATTAAGGTTGACAACATGGAAGTGTCATAATATGTAAAATTATGACTGGTACAGTCTTGCAAGCCTTGAGCTTTCCTTCCTCAACGTTTTCCATTGATGGCAAAATGTAACAAATTGTACCCTGAGTTTAGAAAGGTAACTAGCAGAGACTGAAGTTAAATCCATCCTTTTCTACTCCTTTCCTCTCCCTTGTACCCCCGACTCTTTTTAATATATTTTTTTTTAATTTAACTTGATAAGGAATGAGCTGTGATGGCAGCCTGTTACGTTATTCCTTTCAAGTTCATTTTACTTGAGGTGTGAGAGTCTGGTCATAGCAGCACTTTTGTACGGTCCACATCTCCGTGCTCATTTTATTAACAGTTTGTCTGTGAAGGTTAGGTCTGAATAGAGCAGGGATTTTTCCTTACGAGTAGTTGTTTAGTCTTCAGGCGTGACTCAAATACTTTTCTCCAATAATTAATAAGTTAGAATGGAGATAGTATCTGTGTCACTTTAAAGGGAACTAGAGTGCAAAACTAAATAGACAAATCAGTTAACATAATGGAAATTTAATGTAGGATTTGAATGTTTATTCTTCATGTTTTAGTAACCATCTTTCTTCTAGTGCAGGGTAATAATATACCTCACTTCTGCATTTCAAACACTGCTTTCTAAAGGTGTAATCACAAGTTGATTTCTGATTGCTTTTTGCCATAATTATCACATCTTGACATGATGATCTCTGCATTTACCTATGCATTCATGTAAAGGATTTGGCATTTGTTTTGTTATTAGATCTTTCTTGTATCAGTCAGATGCCTTACTTACTACAACTGAATGCTTCCAACAATGAACTGACTACATATTTCGGTTTTAAGCCACCAAAAAATCTCAAGGTAAGTTGAAAAAAAAAATGTTAAAGGTTTAAATTCAAAATTAGTTTCTAAATCAAATTTAGATGTTAGATGTTAGTGTGCAAAAGCAGAGTTTTAACCTTTCTTTCTTTTTTTCTTTCTTTCTTTGTCAGAGTTTTTCCAAATGTTTAGGTATTTTTATTATTTATTTTTTTCTTGTTATTATCATTTTTATTTCAGTCTTTTATTTTCTTTCACATTCTGAATCCCAGCATGCCCTGGGAAGGTGCATTGTGCAGCTGACTGTTCTAGGCAGGGCTAATCTTAGCCAGAGTTTTTTCCTTGCTTGCCAAATTCATCAGACTTTTAGTGGGATCAGTTCCTGCTTTTCAAACTGACTGGTGCCAATTGCTAACGTGAAACGTAATTAAAGTGTAGCTTTATGCTATTCTTCTCTTTGCTGTTGTTTTTTTTGTAGCCCGCATTGGGTTATAAAGAGCAGGATGTTATTTTGAAATATAGTCTTTGTATATTTCTGTCTTCTCCATCATTTTTTTAATATGTACACATAACTGCAGGACCATTAACAATAATGTTGTCGAAAGATAGCACAATTTTGGAAGTTCCCAAAGTTTGAATTCTGTGTCAGAAAAAAGAGCCTTTCTGTTTACTTTCCAACATTAATATTAATGTTCCTCTTATTTCCACACCCTTGATCACAAGTCTAATGTGACAGCCATTTAGTTTCACAAGACAGCTGTAAGTGCTGAAGAAAAAAAGTAACTTTCTGTCTCCTTTTCTCCTCAGGAGGTAGATTTTTCATACAATCAAATACCTAAAATGCAGGATTTGTCAGCATACGAGGCACTTACTAAACTCTTGCTGGACTGTATCCTTTGTGTAAGAAAAGTTTCTTGTTTGTTTTTTGAACAACTTTTTGCTTCAAATAGATACCTGTGTTATTTGTTGTTTTTTTTTTTATCTTAATGTCAGGTTTTCCTTGAGAAGTGAGTTTAAACATGGTGATGAAACTGATATCCATTTACTTAAGCACGCGTGGTGTTAAAGGTGCTCGTGTACATAAAGTCTTAGTCTGCCAGAGAAACACAGAAAACCCTCTGCTTTGGGTCATGTAAAACTGAGAATGTGACATGTCACACTGTCTTTGCATAGCAGAGATAATAAATAATCCCGGTATTTTTTATAGAAGAAAGGTTAATAGTAAATCAGCTTGGAACACTAAGCTCCCTTAAATGAAAAAGGTGCGTGTTGTTTAATCTTAGGCCCTCAGTAATTACCTGTGTCTAAAGAGGCTTGGTGGAGAACAAGGCTGTTTAACGACAGTGAAGAGAATCTAGGTTAAAGGAAACTTGAGTTTCTTGCTTGCACACAGAGGGATGGTGCTCTGCTGCACGTCTTCCACTCGGTCACCACAGGACCTATTTTGTGGGGTTAGAAACGCTGTTCTGACAGAAATCAGATAAGCACGAACGTGCAGATGAAGTTTCTTCATCGCCTCTTTTTCTAAGGCCGTCCACGGTGCTCTTAGTCTGCCTGCCTGTAGATTTTCCTAGGCTTTTCTTCTGGAAGGTCTTCTGGAGCTTCACATTGACGTGCTGCCTTACTTACAATTGCTTCCTGAAGGCTTGCGACCCTTCTCTCTTTGCTTCATAAATTGCATCTTGATTTTCTGCTCTCTGAAAAGGAGAAGACAGCAGGCTGTTGCGTTTTTTTTTTTTTTTTCTGTCTCGTTCTTGAAGTAGCCCATTACCAAACGATATTAATACAATGTCTTTTTCATGTAGGAACAGATAAAGCATTTGCAGGGTGTCCAGGTTACATTATTCACATGCTTTAAAAGGTGTGCAGGTGACGTGATTCTTGTCAGGAAATGGCATTGAGACACTATTCCTTTGCAATTCTAATTTTCTGTCTCGGAGCAAAAACCATATGACAAAATGAAAAAGAAAAAAAGATCAGAGATTTGTATTGTGGATCAGAATCTCTATTTCTTCACTTGGTTTGAATGCAGCAGTGTGCTGCCTTCAATTTCTTCATTTGCACTGATGCCAATGTAATGGGGAGAAAATTTGTTTCACGCATACAATTGCAATGGGATCCTCTGAAACAGACAAGAAAGAGTGCAGAATTTAGGACAGTAAAGTGGCACTGTTCCTAACCCATGTCAAGCACTCCTCACGGAAGACATGGCAGACAAAACAAGCTGTTCTTTGTAATCCATAAATAAATAAATAAATAAATATCATGCACTAGTGGAAATGTTTGGCATGTATTTCCTCATTTACAGTAACTAAGCATTTCTTACCATATTTAAATTAATTACAATGCAGATGGTAAGGTCATTGCAACTTTCTTTCTGACAGGTGCTCATACAAGCACACCTGACAAGATTATAAATGAGTTTTCAAGGAGGTGGCTGCCCAAACCAGAGAGGGAGACAGCTTGGGCAATAATAGCTTACAAGGCATTATAGTGGGCTGTTAGAAGAATAAAACTGATTATATTCATTCTTAGTGCTGGGCAATTTGCTGCCTCATATTGATGCTTGTGGCTTAAAGCTCTTTGTCTCACAACAGGCTGGTGCTTGTGTTTACTGGCAGTAAATGATTTGTTGATCTCATTCATACTGACCCAAATTCATTGCTCACCCAAATTTTTCCTCGTCAGTTGAAAGAGGAGCAGTCCCATTCTGCGTGCAGATCGATGAATATCTGTCAACTATCAATGCCTGTGGATGGCTTTGGTTTCTTTCCTAAATGTTGGAGACAGCCTGGAGTGAGGTCCTTTGAAAAGATAAATCTCTGTTACCAGCTCATTTCTCCACCTCTCCTTTCCCATCTCAGCTTGTGAGTATAGAACATAGAGGAAGAGTGTAATTAAGTTCCAATGTAAGAAGGCAGTTAGGAAAAAAGAGTTAGGTCACAGTTATTAAAGTGGATTATACTGGCCCTGTCTAAGCTTACATTTCATTTAGATTTCCGATATCTTTCAGACTGAAGGAAGAAAATCCAGATAAGTTGTCCACTGCCTGATAAGAAACATGAATGAGAACTCGTCCCTTTTTGCAGGCAGAGTTCATTATCTCAAGTCAATTAAAAATGTTTTCTTCTGTGATTGCCTGAAGGCATTTCTCTGTCCCCTGCATGTTCTGGCTATTGTTCTCAGTTATATTTCTTGTTTTTTTATATATAACTAGTTCAGTTTTGGTCTCTTACAATAGGAGTACAATTCTTATTGCCTAACTTCAGTCACCAAACAATTAAGTGCCTGATGTGAGTTGTCTGAGTTCAGCAGAGAAGGATGTACAGCTACCTCTGTAGTTCATCCTGTTCTAAGAGCACTGTGAGATTGTCCTCAAATGAAATACGTTTTTTTGTTTTATTTTGTTTTTTTAAGTAATCTGCAAAGTTAAAGCTGACCATGTTAAAGGTAACTTTGAGAGAAACCCTACTGACTTTTACTACTGCTTTTGATTCTATTGTTAATTTAAAACACGTTTTCCCCTTTCAGTACAGGCAGCCAGTATAGGACCAGTATAACTTAGCGTGAAATAGCCCCACCAAGTACAAACATCCATTATTACTTGGATAATTTGTGTACGATGGTTGGATGTCAAGGTCAGTTTGAAGCCATACTGAGTTAAGTACTTTGCAAACTTAAAAAGGCCAAGCCCTCCTCTGATGGCTCACCCATCTGCCTGTACACAGCTGGCTTACAAGGACCCAGTTGGTCCTTGCAACTTGGCCTTACAAGGTCAACTTGGCCTTACAAGGCCCAGTTGAAGTAAAAGACGTAAAGACTCTTTTGTTTTACCTGCACATGTGCATCTGATGAGAAGACCAGTGATTTACAGTGTTGCTTTACAAGGTGCTGACAGAAGTTCCTTCCCCCGTTATGCCAGGCTGTGCTACAGACCAGGTCACAGAAACTATCCGAGTTGGAAGACCCACCAAAAAGGAGGGGAGGATATTTCTGGTTGGATCAGTGAAGTCAGTCACCCTGCAGCCCCACGGGAAGCTGCGTCACGCAGACAGAAAGGCAGTGTGCTTCAGAGTAGGGCTGGGTATGAGCAGCTGGGGTCTGAAACGCTTTAGCGTGAAGTATTCAATGTCTGGCTCCCCATACCGTGAACTTCAGCCGCACCGTCTAACTAGCTGCTAACTAGCTCAAAGATTTTTGCATCCAGTTATTTTCCTTGAATTCCAAACCCTCTGTATAGTTAACAACATAGCAGAGATAAAAGGACTGGAGAAGTGTCATAGCCTGACTCATCTTAGTTTGTCACACAACAGACTCGCTGCAATCGGTGGCCTTGAGAATTTGCCTCTCAAAATACTCAATCTGGTAAGAAAGTATTTCTTGTTGTTTTCCTGCCAGTCTTTTATCAGTATATTAATGCCTTAATAAATGTGAAGGCAATTACATAACAAATTTTCAATATGGGACATTTTTTTTTATTAATACAGAATTAAAGGATGATATGGGTTAGAATGGAGCATTGAGGGTCATCTGATATCTAGGGTGTATCTGTTGACATACAACATTGCTAAGGTGTATTTCTAGATTTTAAGTGGCAGTTATCTCATCTGGCTTCAGATTTTTTCAGTGTAGACCACTGCATTTGAGCTCGTTGTTCTCTGCCACCTCAAAAGTCAGTGGAGAGAAATGGACGCTTAAAGTACTCCGCTATTCTGATCCAACTGCTGACATCAACGTTAACACAAGATGCATCAGGCCTTGGAAGTGGCTGTGTCTCTCTTGGTTATGAAGATTGCTGAGGATAACTAGCTCAGTATAGACCTCTATTTGTCAATGCCTACACTTGTTTGTGTGCATCTTGCTCTTTTATGGGCCTTGGGAAGGCATTTATCAGTGTTCCTCAGTTCCATGTTAGTAAAACATCCTTAATGATACCAGCCCTTTCTTCTAAATCATTTCAAGTTACTTAATAGGAAGGGCTATCAGTATAGAGGTTGCAGAGTACCACAGGCAAGAACTACTTTTAATGCAGTTGAGTTGCCATAAAAATACAAGTCCACATCTCAATAGGTTTTACTTTATAACAGTAATTTAAAAATATTTAAGTGGAGTTTGAAGCTGAGGATGAAAAAGCTATACATAGAAATATGTTCATATTTGCTACATTAGTGTTAAGCACCTACATAAATATTTTAGGTAAAGTGAATGAATCCCTTATTCAAGAATAGAAGTGTTCTGTTTTAATCCTTTTAAAATTTTAAAGGTTTTTTTTTCTGTGCTGTAGTAATTGATGTAGGAGGGCATAAGTAAGGTCTGTGCCCATCAATGCCTGATTGTCCCTTGTAGTTCTTACCAGTTTGATATTCTGTAAAGGTATTCACATTTAAAAGTGGGCAGTAGTATGTTTTAAATAATATATTCCAAAAGTGTTCAGCAGCATATTTTTAATACTTTTATATTTCAGCTACCTAATGACTTCAGTGGGAATGAAACTGATTATTTTTTTTTCTTATTTTTGGTGAATAAGATTAACTCAGATTGGCAAAATCATGTCTGAAAGTTCTGAGATGAACTCTAAGAGTATGAAAATCTAAGTTGACAGGAAGATCTTTTCTCTAAATACTTTCTTCAGTAGAACTAAAGGAGCCCACTTAACCATTGTGCTCCTTGATTTCCTCATCTGTTAAAAGGCCTAATAATAATTCTGTTAGTAATGGTTATCTGCTTTGTAAAATGCTTTGGAGATCGTGTTAACAGCTAAGGCTTATTAATATGAACATGTTCTTCAGTTTTGGTTCTTACATGCTGATATGATTATTTATCCAACTGCTTGTCTTTTTTAATTAGCAAAGTAGATAGTCATGTGGAAATTATGTAAATAGACAGATTTTAGCATAGCGTTTTCTTTTACTAATTAGAATAAGATGCAATTCCTCTTTTTCGTGGGAGCAGCCATCCCCCTCTCCTCCCATTGATTCAGCTTTCCTTTCTTTTTTCCCTTGAGGTTTTTAGGTTGAAAGAGTAGTAAAGGTCTCAAGTTTGGAAGAAAGACTTCAGAAACTGTAAATACTGCCTAGCTATACCAAAAAGCCTCTATTCTGCTTGTGTTTGCAAAAAATAACAAGTGCAGCTTTAATGAACTGGACTCTTAGGAATTTTATGCTTAGCAAAACAGGATCTCCGCACAAATCCCTTTTGTTCACAAAATTTTATGTGTACCTCTTGCATAGCATTTTGCAACTAGAGCTCTGAGCTGTATGTTATTAAAGAGGCCTAACGAAGTACAGGAAGAAAAGAGAGAGCCTCCATGCTATTAATAACCTAATTAAACATTTAAAAGTCAGGAAAAATGTCAAGGACAGACAACTGGATTAACATTAGAGTCAGCTGGCTTATTTATTTGAATAGTTCCTAAATATTTATTAATAGAATATGAGGCTTCTAAGCTTTCAGCACAAGGTGATGCTGATGGAAAAATATATAACTTGCAAGGTTATTTGGAGAGAATCATGTTGGGAGGCCATCTGGGTACATGTGGCCAATGGGACAAAGATGAGTACAGAACCTAGCATGCTATAACTATTTGGAGCTCATAGCAGGAATGAGTAAATGATTTGTGAGGCCCTGAGAAATGAAGCCATCTGGTGTCCAGTGATTAATGTAGGCCTTCTATCTTGTACCTTGTTTGGAAGGAATGTAAAACAATAATAGTCAGTTATGAATTCTCAAAGGCTTGGTCATTTCTCTTGTTAGAGTCTAGATGAACCTACAGTAGAGGTGGTGGGTTTTTTTGGAATATTTCTGTGTATGCCATCACTGACAGTAAATAGTCTGCCTTCATTTATTATGTATTAATGAACTTGTGTATCCTAGAGGTATTTTAGAGTGCCTGTAGTCCAAAGAAGACAGTACTGTATTGTTCTACCTTCATATTTTCATTATTTATTCTGTAATCATAAGTGTAAATGTAACCATCATTACGGAGGGAAATTGTATGTATATGTATTCTATATTTTTATGTGCATATCTATTTTCTAAATTTTGAGTTTGATATTGGCAAGAGTATCCTTTAGCCAGTGTCAGCTTTGAAAGAATGCTCAAGCTCTTTTTACTGCTGTTGTCTCTTGCTGTTATTCAAGGTAAGTTGAAGGTAAGTTAGAAGGTAGTTGATTCCTTTTTCCTTGAGCAGAATGGAAGGCTGTAGTATGTCATCTCAAGATGAAGATGGGGCTAATGCATAAAAGACCTGTTTGTAATGGGACTCTCAATAATAAACTCATTTCTTCCTCAGAAATGTTGTTTCTGATCTGAAGAACTTTATCAGAATTCATGTGCTTTCCTTTATTCTTAGAGCTCTAACCTGCTTGAGAAGATAACTGGGTTGGACAGCTTGAAAACTCTGCAGAAGCTGGACCTTTCTAACAATAAAATAACTAGTCTAGAAGGCTTGGAGGAACATGATCTGCTAGAGGTGATCAATCTAGAGAATAACCAGGTAACAATCTTATTACTGATCTCAACTTCTTCGGAGAATGCATCCCTATTTCCTTTTTTTCCCTAAAATCTTATCCCTTGAAGACTTAAACAAAAAATCTTACGCTACAAGCCATGAATATTAGGAAAGATGACATTTTTTCCTTTGGTGCTTCACTCCAGCACTGTTTCACGTGTTGATTAATAGTGTATTCCTCAGGCCTTACTTAATATCTCTAGATGGGATTATCTTTATGTAAGTAGCACTTCGGTAATATTTAGTGCTCACGTATGTAAAGAACTAACAGTACTCCCTTGAGTGGATGTGATAGGGATGAGTATGTGGCTTTTTCAGCTTGATTATTCTTGAGGATCTTTACTTACATCACAGCTTTTCTACTGCCAGGCCTCAGGAGGGTATGCTAATATCTCTCAGCCCAATTTTATGACCACAGATTCTTCTGAGCTCTCAGCTGGAAAGTTTCTGTAAGGCAGAACAGTGTGTACTCTATTATAAAGTGGCTTTTGTTATGCAGCAGAATTTTCACTGGAATTACAATGACACAATCCAACTCATTTGTATTTGAGTTTTGAAACCCAAGCCATGTATACCTAATCCTTTTGATATTGAGCTTCCAGAGTCTCTCACTGAAAAGACTGTCAATTCATGAATCATTTTGACATCAAAGAAAGATCTGCCTGAGAAAAAAAAGATTGAAGAAAATAAGAAATAACAATATAAACCAGGAATGGAACATTTTCTGTCATTTTTCCTCATTTGCAAGATGTGTTTACAGGAGTTAATACAATACGCTCTGAATTCTTTTTCTCGCAATGCGTTCAGGTTGACATTTAAAGGTACATCGATGTTTAAAATTGCACAAGACAGGAAGCTAACTAATGGTGTGGTTGTTAATAGCATTAATAACACCACTTCCATCACCTCTTATAGTTTCCACTGTTCTTTATGGCACGCAAAAGCTATTAATTTTGCCTCATCAAAATTTACCTCTGTTAATGATGTTATTGAAACTGTTTAATGAGTCACAATTTTTGAACATTTCTTTCTGCAGAATAATTTAAAGAGAATATTCGCACAATTGCTTAAGCCTCAATTTTCATCGGTCTGAAATAGCTGCATTAAGCCTGTCATTGGAACTCATCGTTCCCATGTAAAGTTAGGTTGCTCTGCCCCCATCAGCGGTGGGAGTAAGATGCCAGCTACTTGGTGTCTCTGGAGAGCTGGGTGGATGTGGTATTCTGCAGGTCAGAAGGGCCTGTGAGCAAACACAGGACAGAACACTCAAATTTTTCTTCTCTCCTGCATGCACAAGGTAGAATTGTCCCTCAGCCTGGAGCCATCCCACGTGCTGTCTGTGCTGGGCCAACGTGTTGTTCATTTTTCCTTTTTAGATGATAGTAAGGGGCAAGATGCCTGTTATCTAGACATCGGCATGTATGTTGTGGCCCATCAAAAACATCCAAAACATAAAAGTTCTGGGGCTAAAACTACAATGCTAAAGCAAACACAATCTCAGTGATGAATTAAAATGTCTGAATTCAAAAAGTGTATGTTTTTTGACCCCTGCATAAAGAGAGAAGCTAAATGTTATTTCAGGTCCTGATATAAAAGGTTTATTAAACTCTGGTGGAGCTGTTTGTGTAGGGAAGTAATTTTCAGAGTTATAATAATCTGAATTGTTTCAGCTCACCACCATCCAGAATGATCAAGTGCTTGATTTTTTTCAAAAATGGGCACAACGGGTTTATCTGCAGAATCTCTCTCTCACATATCTATTTGGTGATTTTCAAATATGGGCTGTTGGTGTTCAATGACTTTACTAGGAAATCCACCCAAATGACACTTCACCTAGCCAAAATTGTTCAGCAATGGGCTTGTTATCTCAAAATTAATATTGTCTAGGCTATCATCAAGGTTTATGTTTTTAGACACCTTACATAAGCCAACTAGAAGTTAGAGATGGTTCAGCCTTTCAGCAGGAGAAGGAAAACAGGCACCTTTACAAGGCAATTCATCCCAGCCTAGGATGGATCAGATGGTCTCTGGAACTGGCTCTCTCCACTGACTATAAAATTGTGTTAAGTGACAGATCTGGGCTACCTTACAGGTGGCTAAAATAAAGCAACATGACCCATTTTGATCCATTTTGTTTCAATTGATAGCCTTACAACTATTCACTCAGGGTCTAGTATGAATGCCTCTAGTCTGACTTTGCTTCAGGCACTCAAACTCCAATTAATAACGCTTAACTTCTAATAATTCACTGAAGTGGCTGAGTGCAGATCTTCTTTGTGCACGAGTCCTTAAGTGGGATGCATTACTCTCTGGACATAAATAGAGGCAAGGACAACTCTACTGATGCTTTTCAGTTAAGTGCTGAAAGTTAGGTAGGATGAACTGGAGCTCCAGTGAAAAGAAACTCTTCTTAGAAGGAATTTTTTGTGCTAGTCATGAAGCGCAAATATAACCGCAGAATTGCCTCACTTAAGCACATCAGCCGCATAAAAGCTAAATGTGTTATGGCTTGACATTTGAAAGAACTGGAAAAACACAGGTGGTTCGAAATTACTGTCTGTTATATTGCTTCTGCAGCTAACATCCAAGTTGTCTGCCTTTTGTGACTCAAAGTGCCTTATTGAAGGCAGTTAACATGTATACCCATTTTGTGAGTATAATGATTTTTTTTATTTCCAGATTTTAAGAACAAGAATCAAAAAACTTCTTTTTTTTTTTTTTCCCTGTAGTTATTGTGGATTCTGCTGCTAATTTATGCTCTGTTTCTGTCACTAATTAGATTGCTGAACTGGGTGAACTTGAATGTGTTCAAGATCTGCCGCTCCTCAGAGTTTTAAATCTTTTAAAAAATCCTGTACAGGTAAGAAATGAGTAAAGACAAAGCAAAAAATATGAACCTAGAGCTGGTCTTTTGGATCCCACCATAATCCAGTTAGCTTCCTTTTGTCTCTGAGAGTGACCAGGTCATCTCAGGGAATGAGTAGATGAAACAAGGCAATAATGAATGATGGTTCCCCTGGCACGGTTACCCACCTTTCTCTGGGAACTTCCTGAACGAATGCTGTATATGTATCATGTTTAATACAGTAAATCCATGAATTTGATTAATTCCGCTTGTGAATCCATTTATACTTTCATATTCATAGTATGCAATGATTTTTGTTTGGTAAGAGAACCCTCCTTCATTTGCTTTGAATGTACAGACTTCTTTGTGGGAAAAGCTCAAAGGAACTTAACAGTAACCCTTATAAAATCATGAGTCTCTGGAATCTGTATCTGCTTTTCTTCTTTAGGATTTACTCAGTTCTCTTTTATGGCTCCCATGTTACTCTTCAACCAATGAATTAAACATCCATTTTATCAATGGCAGTGACATTTACACAATATCAGAGATACCAACTGTATTTATAATTTGTCCTGAATAATCAAAGATGATTCTGTCCTGACTTTTGTGATTTCTAAATTGTCTGAACTTCTGGCGGATTGACCTCGGCTGGCTGCCAGGTGCCCACCAAGCTGCTCTTTCACTCCCCCTCCTCAGCAAGATTGGAAAAAAGATGAAAAAGCTCGTGAGTCAATATACGGACAGGGAGATCACTCACCAGTTATGATCATGGGCAAAACAAATTTGACTTGGGGAAGATTAATTTAATTTATTGCCAACTAAAAATAGAATAGGATAGCAAGAAAAAAATAAAACATCTCCTCTCTGCCTTCTTCCCTGGCTTGACTTCACTCCTGACTCTTCTTTCTCCTCCTTCCTCTGAGGAATAGTGAATAGGGGCTTGTGGTCAGTTCACAGCATTTTGTCTCTGCTGCTTCTTTGTCCTCAAACTTTTTGCCCGCTCCAGCATGGTGTCCCTCCCATAGGATGCAGTATTTCATGAACTGTTCCAGCGCAGGTCCTTCCCTTGTGCTACAGTTCTAGAACTGCTCCAGCATGGCTCCTTTCCATGGGGTGTAGTCCTTCAGGAGCAGACTGCTCCACCAAGGGTCCTGCATGGGACATAGTTCCTTCCAGGAATCTGCTCCAGCATGGGCTCTCCACGGGATGCAGGTCCTTCAGGGCACGTAACCTGCTGCAGTGTGGTGTCCCCCATGGGCTGTAGTGTGGGTATCTGCTCCATGTGGTCCTCCACAGGCTGCAGGGAACCTCTCTACTCTTCTCCCTCCTTCTTCACTGATCTTGGTGTCGGCAGGGTTTTCTCTCGCATTTTTCTCACTTCTCTCTCATAACTGCTATGCAGTGTTTCTTACCCTTTCTTAAATGTTAGCACAGAGGCATCTTTAGAGTGGGTTCACTGTTGGCCAGCTCCATTTTGGAGCCAGCTGGAACACTGTCTGACATGGGGACAGCCCCGGTGTCTTATCACAGAGGCCGCCCCTGCAGCCCCCTTGCTACCAAAACCTCACCATAAATCCAATACACTTCACCCTTTGCCTCTGTGAAATGCATATTTAAGAATTATAATTAAAATATATATTCATCATACAGTCTTCACAAACCTCACTCAAAGATATTTCCTGTGTCAGAAGAAAAATGTTAAGGGTTTAACTTCTCCTTCCTGTAACTGCCAGTTCTATATTGACTTTCTTGAGAACGATCTGTTGTGGTGCACAATGAAATTAGCAGGAAAAATGCCTGAAACAGGCTGTCCTGGGCCTCCTCCACAGTCTGAAACCCTTTTTCTGTTTAGACGACCTCCTCCTAAGCAGATTCTCATCCCATCCCTTTAAATTACTATTTTAGTAACGTACACAAACATCATCTTAATACTGCCATTTGAATTTCAGTTATCAGTATCAGCTTTTTATTTGATTTTTAATTACTCTTTTTTATTGTCTCAGACTTAAAAGCATATATAACAGTGAATTTATAATGCAAATTCTCTTTTAAATTCCTATAGTTCTTCTAAGGTCAGAAGTATTAGATATAGTTTATTACATAGTCCAGTATAGATAATGTTTTTTGTTCTCCAGAAGTCTTTCTTGGTGTTCTAGTATGTTCAGTGGTGTGTGGTTTTTTTTTTGTCGTTTTTTTAAATTCCCATCCTGACCTTTCGAACAATGTAATTGCAGACTTTTGAACAGCTATTAGCTTTTGTTGCAGAAGCTACACTTATGCAGGGGGGTCTGTTCGTACAGTGTATTGACATCCTTCAGGGTAAAAAGCTTTTTATATTGCAATATGTTAAGGCCAATTTAACTTTAGCCAATGGAAATGAAATATTAGACTGATGAAGTTAAGCAGTGTATGTCAAAGTGGAAACTTTTTCCTTCAGGAGCAAACAGATTACTGGCTCTTGGTGATATTCATGTTGCCACAATTAACAGAACTGGATCTCAAGAAGATTTCAGTGGAAGAGAAGGTACGTAAGCATATCATTCTGGAATGTTTCTAAATAAAGAATGCAAATCCGAAAAAACGTATGCAAATCAGGTTTGTTCACATTTGGGTGTCACAAATCTCCCTTGTTTCAGGCTATAAGATAGACTACAAATTCAGAGACTTTTGCTTCTAAATCTAGCTGTGTATCTACAGAATTTCTGGAGCTTTTGTAGTATTTAAAAATACAAAACTTACTAAAAGCTTTGTTTCATAAAGAAATATTTATTTAGCAGCCATTGTTTAGCAGTTAGTGAATCTAAACAGGAAGCTATGCTCATGAAATACTATGTGCCAACCACTGTGCTACCTCTAAAATACTGTTATTCTTTTTCAATGTTGTGTACTGAAAAGTGAACTCTGAAAGTTCCAATGATGCTTGTCTCCAATTCTACTCCATACAGCTTTCTCTGTAAAATTTTTTTTTTTTTTTTTTTTTACAAATAACCCCAAATAAATCCTCAGACTGCTTACAGTAACATTCTGTTGGAATAGAAACCATTTCCTCTTGTGCTGTTTTTAGTATAATTTGATTGCTCTGTGTACCATTTGGGGGCCACGCTAGAACTGTTGGGATTAAAGGTTGTAAATTGGGGCTGGATATGAAGGAAGTATTCTCAAAAAGTGGTCCTTCAAGGAAATTCATCACTCGTAGTTGCATAAGTATCAGGGTTCACATTTAATGCCAGGCGCTTGCTATCATGAGCACAGAGAGTGGATGATATCAGAGTGTAATTTACCCCGCCTACCCGAGATGTTGATCTTATTCTTTCTTGTGTCAGTCTGCATTCCTTCCAACAACATTTTGAATCCATTAAATAAATTTTTCTTTCTTTATGGACTGTAAAAGTAAGCCTAGATGACTGATCTAGACGAGCATTAACTTTTGGATGATTAAAGTTATTTCAGAAAATCCTCTCCTCAGAAAATCCTCTCCTCAGGATATTCTAGGAGTGGATAACATTAATAATAAAAATAAATAAATACAGCCCAACAGAGGTCAGTACCCTCAATAGAATTTTAAGAGAATGAATGGGGAGAATCCTTGGAGTTTGAATGCTTTTCCTCCCAGGAAAGACAGAAATGCATTGTCAGGAGAAAACTGCAGTTTGCTTATGTTATTAATGCCCATTCTGTTCCTCGTCTAACGAATAAATGAATGGCTTCAGTCCCTAAAGATTTTAGTTTGGCATCTTCCACTAGCATGAAAGGATGCAAATTAATGGATAATTAAAACCTAAGCAGAATTACTTTATATCTTGTATAGCATCCTGTTTTCTTTCCAGTAAAAGGTTGAATGTATTAATGATGGTGAGCTACTTCTGGCTGCCTTCCATCCATCTATCAAATTGTGTTTAAATCTCCTGAAAAGATTTATGTAGTGGAGTGCTTATAGACAAGCCAAATATGAAGACTGACCCTCATAAACATGAGGCCGTCGTTATTCATAGTGATCTGAGAAGCATATTAAAGCTGGGAAGAGTTACATCACTACTCTTCTTCTTTTTTTTGGTCCTAAAATCTGGAAACAGGTTGATGCTGTGAATAAATATGATCCTCCTCCAGAAGTTGTCGCTGCTAACGATCATATGACTCAGATTATGTATAGCATGCTGCAGCCCCAGCGAATCTTTGACAGGTAAGCTTACCTCCACTTCACGTCTGCTCCTGAGGGTGGCACTCAAGTAAAGCAGAATATGTTGTCATATTTAGAGGGACATTTTTCTGTCCCTCTCCCACCTTTAAATTAGTCTAATGAAGAGGAGATGTTCCACAGTATTTTTTTTTAGCAGTCTGGAAATTACGCAAATCTTGTTTGGTTGAAATTGATTATGAAATGAAGTTAGTCATTCACCTCTGAAGTCTGAGACAGATTGTCCACAACTCTATTTCTTTTAAACAATCTGTTGAAACAGATGGTCATTTACACCATAAATGAAAGATGGAAAATTTCTATCAATACCCAAAGGCAATTTGAAAGTCTCTTGAGAGAGAAGAGAGCTGTAAAACATTTCTTCCTATCCTGCTTAGTCCTCTACACACTACTGGCATCGCATTGTGAGCAAAATGGCTTTATTTTGTGGCTTTGGGGCATGTTTTCTGTTCATAAGGTGAAATTTTCAAGTTTGTACTTAAGGAAGTCCAGCGACTTCTTGCCTGTGGGAGGAGATGATGCTGACTGCTATTTAAAGCACAGAAGGGAGAGACAGATCAATGTTCCCTTTCTGACATTGCTGTTGTCATGCCAGGTGACTTCTCTCTGTCTCCATTCTCATCTAGAAAATGGAAGTCACCATACTGTGCTGCTCTGCAGATGAGTTATGATATTTGCTTGGTAAAAGTTTGGAAGGTGCTTTGACGCACCATGGTGGAAGATACTGTGACATATTTGTTGTTTGTAATTATATCAACTACAGTGGATGTTGAGATCAGCTTTTGTGCCCAACAGCCCGTCTTAGCACCATTTAGACTGGTTTGCGTTGGAAGGGACCTCAAAGCCCATCTCATCCCAGCCCCTGCCATGGCAGGGACACCTCCCACCAGCCCAGGCTGCCCCCAGCCCCATCCAGCCTGGCCTTGGGCACCCCCAGGGATGGGGCAGCCACAGCTCCTCTGGGCAGCCTGGGCCAGGGCCTCACCGCCCTCATAATAAAGAATTTCTTCCTTATATCTAATCTAAATTTACCTTCCTTCAGTTTAAAGCCATTCCTTCTTGTTCTATCCCTACAACCCCCCCACAGAGTCCCTCCCCAGCTCTCCTGCAGCCCCTTCAGGCCCTAGCAGCCCGCTGGGAGCTCTCCCCGGAGCCTTCTCTTCTCCAGGCTGAGCACCCCCAGCTCCCTCAGCCTGGCTCCACAGCAGAGGGGCTCCAGCCCCTTCATCATCCTCATGGCCTCCTCTGTTCCAGCTCCCTCAGCCGCTCTGCACAGGACTCGTGTTCCAGGCCCTTCACCAGCTTCGTAGCCCTTCTCTGGACACGTTCCAGGGCTTCGATGTCTTTCTTGTACTGAGAGGTCCAAAATTGAACACATGAGATGCATGATTAAGATTCATGATTTAGCAACTCAATTTAAATTTTTAGAATATCTGTATTGCATGTCTTGTGGCTTTTTTATGGGCTTGATGATGAAAGATAGATACCATCCCCGTGGCGATGATAGCTCTGAGAAGGCTCTTCAGCCTATAAAAAAAAAAAATGCCAAGAAGTTATTGACTGTCTTGCAGGATTGGAGATTTTTTTTTTTTTCAAAAAATAAAACACAATAGTTTTACCTGAAGGCATGGATTTTTTCCAGTGCAGACATAGCCCCTATTTAAATATTTGTTTATTGGGTTGTGTTTGTGCATCTTCATTGCTGGAAAAAAACAATTCTGTCTCCTATCAGAGGGACTATATATACAAACATGTAAACATGCAGACCAGTATTTATGGTGCTGACCAAAATTGTTAATGATGCCTTGAATGTTTGCCCATGCTCAGCTGGAAAACACACAACACAGTCATTAATGAAATCCTCCTAATGATGATGAGTTAGTCTTCTGCACTATAAAATGCCTATTGGAACCAGATTGGTATCGTTCATTTGCATCTATCTTTTTAGATGAGATTATAATTAATTCTGTTTAGTAATATTTCCATTAAAAATAAAGACTGAAATCAAAGGAAAAAGTGATATTGTTGCATGCCCCAGTCAGAAAACATTAAGTTTTTTACGCCATTCCCTCTGTCTGTGTGCTTTGTGATTCTCTAATAGCGTGACAACACATCACTGCACAATATTATGTATATTTTACCCCAACTATAAATGCATGTGACATTTAAAAAGAGGCTTGACTTAGTTATAACTGCTACGTGGGGAGCAGAAGTGTAATAACAGTGGGCTCTTCAGTCTATCGGGCAAGCACGTGAAGAGGCTTGGTATCTGGCTATCAAGGATAAATTCATTCAGAGAAGAAATAGGACATGATTGTTAAAAGTTATGGTAGTAATTAATTAGTGGAACAATTTATCAGGGGTACCACGAATTCTCCACAACGGGAACGTTGTAATTAAAATATGCTCTAGCAGAACTCCTTGAAACAAGAACCGACTTGGGGAAATCCTGTAGCCAGTGCGATGAGGGGGGCTGACTAGACGATGACAGTAGTCCCTTCTGGCCTTGAAACCTATTAATCTTGCACAGCAGTGTATTGTTCTACTCACCAAAGTCAAAAAAAGTTGAAAGATGAACATCAAATGAGCCAAGGAGTCTTTACTACAATCTGCTTACAAGTTATAGGAAAACCAGAGCTTTTAGGTTATCTTTTGACAATCAGTAAGTGGTGATGTAATGAGAGATTGTATTATGTAAATGTTCTCCATGACATAATAAACCCAAGGAATTTGAGGATGTGTTCTTCTGTTCCAGCAATGGGAATTTATTTAAAGGGAATTAGAATCCCAAGTATATTGTGCTAATAAGCTTGCTGTGCTAATGCTGTCTGTTGTTTTGTAAATGTCACCAACCGGCACAGTAAGAAAAATACCTTCGGTCTCCCAAAGGTTCTGCTGCTGTCTTGCTTTAAAATAGGCTAGAGAAAGGAACACCGGACCACGATCTGGATTCATTTTACAGTTTAGTAACAGCACATGTGTACAGCCTTGAGCCGGTCAATTTATTAGGTGTGTCTGCTATTTCTTCTGGGAGGATAGCACTTACCTACTCCATAGGAGAATTAGGAGACTGAATTGCATTATTATCGTAGTACTTCTGAAACATCAAGCCCTATTATGTACATATAATCAGGTAGAAAATAGAGTTGTTTTGCTGCGCCTAAAATAGGAGTAAAGCCATTACTGTGATTTTTCCCCCATGCTTGTATTGGATGATTATCATTACTTCTTATGGAGCTAGGCACTTGTAAGAGAAAAGTTAAAAGAAAGAAAATCTGTTTTCAGGAATTTACATTCACCTGTTTTAAATAACATTAAATGTACTCTTAGTGCACAGAGGTGTTTTTCTTCCACCTTAAAATTTAAATCGAGTTAAAAGTACTCATTAGTTAAAACTAAGTGGTTTTGAAATGATTCCAACTATTTCTGACACGTCATCAAATGGCATGATCTTACAGTCTAGCTGAAATTTAAAAATGAGAGTCCAAAGTTGCATTCCATTTTTAGATGCCTCGATTGCTGGACTTTCAGAAGTGCAAAAATGCCATTTATTCTAGTCTTTACAGCTGGAAGTGGAAATTCGGTGATCTAACCATCTGCTCAGCATGGAGAAAATGGAGCCTAAGTGAAGGCTTTGTATTTTTGCAACACTTTGCTTTCTTTCATTGGAGTGTTATTTGTGTTCGGAGGAGTTTAAGGGTCTTGGTGTCTCTCATTATACTGAATTGAAGAGCTCTTTACAAATTGCCACCTTCATCTGGCAAGGCCGTGGAAGTCAGCAAGATTATATGCAGGAGTGCATAAAGGTTTGTGGGATTGAGTCCAGGTTCATGCCAGGCTTATTATCCTGATCATTAAAATATTACCGTCCCTGCAATAGAGTCGGAAAACTCTTAAACAAAACCCAGCAATACTGTAACTGCAGAGGAAGCTTTAGAAAAGACTATAAATCAGAGAAGATTATAGTACACATAACATTATTCCTTTGGCAAAAGAGACCCAGGGGTCTTTAATGTGGTATTTTGTGCTATTTTTGTGTTTGGAACATATCAAACTGAGCACACACTTTTCACAATTTTTGTCTACGCTGAGAACAATGTGAACAGTGTGATAGACAGATGAGATTAGTAGAAATGATGATGAAGTCTCCGCAGAGGCTTTATACAAAGTTGCTGAAGACTTTATTTGCACGTAATATAATGGCTCCTTGTTTTCCTTTCTTGTAGCACTCTACCTAGTCTTGATGCTCCCTACCCCATGCTGGTATTAGTTGGACCTCTAGCCTGTGGTAAGAGAGAGCTTACTCATAGGATATGCAGACAGTTTAATAATTTCTTCAGATTTGGGTAAGTTTGCTCCTTAAGGTTAAAAGAACACAAAGTGATCAAGGCTGAAATTGCTCCTGTTTTTTTTTTTTTTTTTTTTTTAAAGAAGTTAAAAGTTAAAGACAACCCATAAATGTTTGTTGCCTTGCATTTAATCTTTTCCCGGTGCTTGATTGCCTGAAGCCATCAAATACTTTCTTAAAAAGAAAAGCCATTTAAATTATCTTGTTCTTTTCAAAGGTGAACAGCAAAGAAGCAAACAAAAAGTGTCGTTTAGAGCTCCTTTTATTGATCTGTTCTATCTCTGCTCACATATGCCCCTCAACCTAAACATCTGTTTAGATATGTATAGATTTCTCTTAATTTTTGGAATGTACCTGCATGTAAACACGTTAGCATGCATGTGCACGCTGCATCCTGAAGCTAGGCAAGGAAGCAAGTGCAATTGCTGGACCAGTTTATTATCCTGCAAGTGGTGTTATCAAAGTAAATAGCACCTTTCAGTCTTCACCACCTGCTGGGAGGACTAATTTTCCCTATTGGAAAGGCCTGAATTAGGATCCTTGCAGCCTTGGGCTTCCTGGGTATTCAGTGGAGAGAAACCAGCTCTTTCAAGGGAAGATTTTCCCTTTGTGAAACATTTACCTGAGCTATATGTCTATTTTCAGTACACAGTAGATAGGAATTCTGACTAAGTTAGATCACTGCTATCTGCCACCTAAAATTAGGTGGTGAAAGATGTTCCTCGTGTCCACCCATCCCATTATTCACAATACATAACTTTTGTAGGTCCTACCTATGATGCATGTCTTTGATCTGAAATCCCGTATTCTAATTATTTTGTCTCCCCTCTATTTTCTCTTTTTTTGTTGTTATTTTTTTATAATTACACAATTTTACCCATTTTTTTTTATCATACTTTGACCGTGCTTTCATATGTATAATAGCATTTACCACATCTTGGACCCCTATTTGTGCACTCCTATGTACTGAGTAAGTCAGTTGCAAGAAAAGTACCATGGGCTTATGTATTTACGAGAATAATTCCTCAGAGTTAGGACCACAACCTACGTGTTGATGGGATGTCTAGTAGTAGCCTTCTTCTCTAACGTAATACTCCACAGTGAAGAATCCTACATGTCTGCAGTGTACTCAGATTATAGCCACATGCTGAATTAAGTCATTACACTGGCAAAACAAAAGGACATTTTAAGAAAAGATCTGAGAAGTTATGGGACTGGAAAAATATCTTTTTGCCTTTCTTTAAAGATACTACTATGTTTTGAATGACTAGATGAGAAATTATAAACTAACTGAATGCCAATTGAAATTTTCCAAGCACTGTGTGTTTTCTTAGGAGCATTGTTTTTATACTGTGTATTTTATTTCCTAAAAGTTTTATGCATGAGGGGAAAAAAAGGGGATAGAGACAGAATCTTAACAGAGCAGAAAATTGCAACCATAAAGCAAAGTTGTATTTTAATTATTCAGTGGAGATTTAAGCAATTTTATGGCTTACTCTTTTAAATTTCAAACATTCCACTCATTAAAAATGTATTTCATGCAACATACCCTGGCAGTTTGAATGTAAACATGGCCTTGCAATTAAAAAGGGTTGTAACGTTTAAAAGTGTTTCAAAAAATAAAGTGAAATTGGACCCTCAAACCATCTGGGTAGTACTCAAGATTGACCTTTAAAGGTGGATGCATTCATAATATCTTTTTAAAAAAAATAAAAAATAAAATCAGGCCTCTGAAGTGAAATTTTACAGAGTCCATGAGTAGCACGCTGTCCTCATTTGCCATATCTTCATGATTAAAAAAAAGAAGTGTTACCCTCCAATGCTGTGATAATTAAGATCTGTCAAGCTCAATGTTATAAACTAAAATTCTTAGTGGTTTATAACTCAGCTATCTTAAATAAACGAACCAAAATTAATTTGTTCACTGTTAGATCTCAATATAAGGGGGGGGGGGGGGGGAGAATAAGTTGTTTTGTTTTTTTGGTTTCTGTTGGTTGTATATACTTCTCCATTTTTTTAGGAAAATTCTCAGAAAGCAAGAAAAACAGGGAAAGAAATTGTATTGCTAGAAGTCCCCATGCCTTGGGGAACAGGAAAAAGCGTTAAATAATTGTATTTTCAATGTAGCATTATCATCAAGCAAAAAATGTGGCAATGCAGGGTGAGCCTAGTAGGTGGTATACTAGCAGGTGGGATATATATTTTTTTTTTTCCATGTTTTCCAGGATAGTCCAACAAAAGTCAAGGAGATGAAATGTTCTCAGTGTGAATCAATGCTAGAGTTCCCCATCACACTTCTGTTCCTGGTATCCTACAATGTAAAACTAAAAATAAAGCCAAACCAGAAACAATTAGCAAAACATTATTTCCTAAGAACATGAGCTACTAATTAGTTTAATCCAAAGTTGCAACGTGCACTGTCTTAGCCATTTTTTGGTGGTTGTTGTTTTGGTTCTGTTCTGTTTTGTTTTAGTGTTTCACCCTGGTAATAAGTTCACATATCTGAGGTTTATCCTATTATCCTTACGTGGTGGCAGGCGACTACTTTCCCTGCCTTGTGTCCCACTTATCTCCCCTGTTTGGGGATTGTTTCTCCCCTTAATAATGGGGCACTATTTAAAGATTGGACTTTATATCTCTTAACCTTGGAGGTCAGCCTAACTCCTAGTCTCCTTTTCCATATTTAGGGTTCTACTTTATATCATTCACAAGCTGACATCACTAGAGAAAAATGGTTTCAGCATTTCTCTATTACAGGGCACTGTGACAGCTTCAGCTCAGGCTATCCCGGGTTGGAGGGGATTTATAGCCAAAATGTAATGTTACATTTAAACTTTTTTTGTGTATTTATGGGTTAATCTTTCAAATATGCAGCATTAGTGGTATGATTTGCACCTCTTTATATTTCTCATATTTCTTCTCTTCTTAAAAATAAAATGATTTGTAGTATTCTCCCTTTTCCCCCCTCCTATTCCATAGCTGCTTCTATGATTGAAAACAGGTTATTTCTTTATTATACTATATATCTTCCAGCCCCTGTCATACCACCAGGGCAGCTTACTTTGGTGAAGAAAACAGACTTGATTACTATTTTGTTTCTCAAGAAGTGTTTGACAAAATGTTGAACACAGTGAGTACCTGACTAGTATTCTGCTAGGCCTGTTTCCTACAGTCAGTGTGAACTCAACTTTTCCATCCAGCTCTGATGTTATTTTTTTATTTTTTGAAGTTTGTGTCTTTGTTTGCATGCCCTTTCACTCACAGTTATGTGGCTTAAGTACATACACAGTGACCAGAAATTCATTGTACATTTATATTGTTTTTTTCTTCTGTATGCATATATAGAAACCATTAAGTTGGCATAGTGGTCAGCAGGAATTTTTAGACACTATTATAATGTAGAAATAAGCTTATTTGCCTATGCAAGTATCTAGTATGGGTACCAGAAGCAAAAACTCATGAAATAACTGCCATTTTTTTTTTCCAATCTTCTAGCAACCCCGCAGGGAATGCAGTCTTTTAAAAGTTTAGCAAATCACCCTTCTGTCCCCCTAAAGGCATCGTGTTCCTCTCTGAAGGCAGTGTGCCTCCAGCTATTGCTTCTGATGCCTTTTGCTGCCTGCAATAAAACTTTGGCATGAAAAGCCACAACAGAGCTCATTATTTGTACATATACAAACAGGGGAGCCAACACAGTGTTAAGCAACTGATCTGGTTCTTAACGGTAACTCTCAGCAATCGGGGAGTTTAATATAATCTGCCTTCATTTCTCTAGACGTACTACTGGGACCCAAATTTTCAGTTGTCAGTTATTAACTTTGAAATTTTTTGGCCAATTATGCATTCTCCTTGCGGGATTGTTTCTGTCCTCTTTTCTTTGGCATCTTCTGTTTTACATGGCGTCGCCGTATGGTTTGATGTAATGTCAAAAGAAGGATGCCCCTTTTGCTTTACATCTCGCTTTCTTTACAGCGTGAATGAATAACCAATGAAAGCTGTAACCTGTCAGCAGCTTGTTTTCAAGGCACTAGTGTTTTGTTTTCCATGAACAATGCACAAGCCCATACCCTGCAGGCCCTTCTCTGCTCTTCTCTGCAAATTTTGTGCTCCCATTGGCCTCATTAGTATTGATGATTTAGGCAGGGAGAAACTTTGCTGGAAGAGAAAGAGAGGAAGTCCACAGAGATTACTCTCCTTTAAGAAAGTTGTTTTCAGTACAATATTTCCTTTTGTCATTGTGCTCACTGTTTTGAATTTCAGGGGAAGTTTATAGCAACCTTTAAATACAGTGGCTGTTACTACGGCCTTGGAAGAGACACTGTGGAATCAATTGCCAGAGAGGGTCTTGCAACGTGTGTTCACTTAGAAATAGAGGTAAGGATTGCGTATTGCTTAACCATTTTTGAATAAGGTGTTTTGTGAGAACTGCTCTGGAGAAAAAATCATGCACTTTGACTAAGGTTTGCTTCAGCAGCCTGGACATAGCAACTTAGTGACATAAGAGACATCCTATGGCCTTCTGCCCAGCCTACCACTGCTGCTGATAGATTCGGATGAGTTGTGTGGGCTGCCTTAGTGTCACTGGAGATACAGTTGTTTAGTCAGATAAACTGTATCTTTAACTCCTCTGCATGCATCAAGTAGCTCTCCGTGGTCTGTACATGAACAGTACCTAGCATTTCCTTTATAGATACCCACATTTAGTCAGATGTGTCCTCCAGATGGCTTCTTAAAATTTCTTAGTCAGGTTTTTCAAATTCAGTAGCCTTATCTTCCCGCCATGTCACCAGTATTTCCATCACAGTACCCTCAGCTCTTCATCCATGTTCTTTCCACCTATCCCCAGCTTACAGGTGAACTAGTCTAGAGCTGCATGCCTACTAAACGCCCCCCCCCATATAAAAGGATGTCATGCTTCTCCTTTCCAGTGAAGCAGTGGAGGATGCATGCAGGCCAGAGGCAATATTTTGGGCAGAAGTGTTAAACGATGCAATCTCTGTGAGTGATTGCTTTACCCTCTCTGAGATTTGTTGGGTGCATGTGCACAGATGTCAGAATCTCAGGAGTCTGGCTGCATTAGGAAGCGATGTCATGACAAAGTATCAAAACCTGTCTGCTGGAATCCCCAAAGAATAAATTTTTAGCTAATTTTCTAATTAAGTACTTTTCATTATCTTAGATGAAGGCTTGCTAGCTAGGGATTGAGGTGACAAAAATGAAAGACAGGCTTCATTTCCTTCCAAATTCTTCCTACAAAGTAAGCTCCATCTATATGAGCTTTTAGAATGAGACACACTACAGAGTGCCCAAAATATGATGCTGATTGTTGCTGTACCTCTGCAGGGCTCAGCTTGACCTCTGGGGGTTTACTACAAGTCTGTAGATGCTACTGCACTCTTTGATAGATGGGAAAAAATAGTAGAGATGTAAAAGAAATAAATGTAGGAGACTGCAGTTCTGACTTAGGTTACTAAGTTGTGCATCCACAGTTAGGGGAATGACTAGGGAGACTTGAGCAAAAATTGATATTAAATTTCATTCATTGTAGGATGATTAGTTTGTTTGTGAAACTGATGGTTGGAAAACTAGTTTTTAGAAAAGAACCTGAGTGTCTGTAAGGAGTTTTAGATCCTTTGTAGGTCAAAGAGTCTGTACGTGTTTATTGGCTTGCATAGGAACATACAAATAACTGAATAGCAGCATGTCAGAGAGAAAAATAAATAAATAAATCAGTAGCTCATTGCTCAAATGGTCAACAATTTAGTGCCGCAGTCCTCTTAAGGGCCTGTTACTTTGAATCTCTGTGTAGTTCAGTTCCATTTCTTCTTTTTCCCCTGTCTTGTCAGAACTGTGAATCACCTTCAGTCTCCACTGATTGCAATAGGCATCGAATATGTTTGTTGTCTTGCCAGGCAGACCCTGAATTTACAAGGGAAGAAAAACAGGAGAAGATGAAATATGATGGAGTGGGGTGCCTTTTAAAACTGTCAGTTCTTCACAAAGTAGATGTGTTCTCAAATAATTTAGGAGAAAGAATTTAATGGAAATTCATGTTTATTCATAAGGAGGTTAGCCCAGTGACATGGAGAGCGTTCATATTTTTTACTGGATATTACTGAAGCTGTTGTCATGGACAGAGAGCTAAGAAACTCCTTTGTCAATGAAGTTTCAGGATCACGTAGTAATTATGCACAGTCTTGTATCACTGTGGACTCTGCTAGCAGATGAGAAACAATAATGGTGAGTTATGTATGTGAATAGAAGTTATCCAACTCCATTATCTTCTGCTAGGCTCATAACAAAAGTGATTTAGCACTATTAAAAGAAATTTTAATTATGGTCCATGGATTGAGACTAAAAATTTAGAGCTGTTCATTCCCTTTAATCTACAGTATATCTTTTACCGATAAAGGAGACTGACACAAATTTTAACAGTAAAATCTTGCTGAGTCCACACTTGCAATTTGTGAAGCTGCTGCAGTTCTGACACACAGTGCGTACTGGAGAAAGCACGTTCGCAGTGCTGTTCCTTTGCTTGTCTGGCCATGAATATCTCGATAGTAGCTGAAGGATCTGCATGGTCCGGCCAAGGGTGTAGTGGAAGAGTGGCTCACGTGGCTCATTATGCTGCCAGAAATGGGAGTACATCATGGTGAGTACACTCTGCCAGAGACCACTCTCCGTTACTCCTATTGCTGGTTATCCAGTCACTTAGGCTGTGGAGTCAAAGGAAGCAAGATAAAATGCTAGTTGTATCTTTTCTGTAACCCCATGTTGTAAACTGAAGAGATGGAGCTGTGTTAAATGGATTGGCATCTGCAACTCAGGCAGCCCTTTGATCATTCTTGACCTCATATAGGTCAAGGTAATAGAGGATGCACACCTTATATATTTAAGCAAAGCCGAGAATTTATTGTTAATAGGATGGAAACATTAACTGTCTAATCATTATTAGTCTAGATCTAATTATTACAGGAAGAAGTAGAATAATTTAGAGTATTTATACACTGAAAAAGTCACAATTTGTAATACAATTAAAACTGTAACACATACTCCTTGGTTTCTGCCTGTTTTCCTGGTGTTGTGCTCACCCTTTCACTGCCCCTTTGGGCTCTAAGGTTGGTGGTTTCCCTTTGCTGTTGTTACTGGGGGGGAGTTACAATAAGTTGTCAACATCCAGGTCCTTTGCTGGAAGGATATTTGTGTTGATAGTTTCTTCTTTCTCTTCCCAGGATCCTCTTGAGGTCTTGTTTATATGTTTGGTAATACACATCTATGCCTTTCTCATTTTCCATTGGTCTGCAGCCCCAGGTTACATCTGAATTTATTATACAGTGTCTGTTATGCCAGATACTATTTCTTTTTTGCCCTAAAACCAGTTTTGTCCAGCCTCAGGTCTGTATTTTTCAACTGACCCTCACTGACATGTTTACAGCTGTGAGGTCTCTGGTGTCAAGCCTGTGCCCCTTCTCTTATCGTTCCATGCCTGTACTCCTTTACATCATGTCCCATGTCTCCACTTCTCAAGGTCTCTGCTATCATGCCAGGCCTGTATTTATCCACACTAAGTTATTATGTTGAGTCATAAACATCTCATTCTACCTGGAACAAGGGCTTGTTACAGCTATCTATATAAAGCTATGACTTTACCACATGTAGATAAAAGTAAAACAAATTAGATAAAGACACCTGGTCAACAAGAGGAATTGCTGTCACAGCTAAGCCAAGTAAAACAAAGATACGGGCAAGTCAAACAAAGAAATTTTCAGACAGCAGGACAAGGCTGAGTCCTGAAGCCTTGAAAACTTGGTGGGAATCTTGTGGCCTGTCACAAGCAGTGGTGAGACCATGTTACAGGGCTATGTGATTACAGTGCTCTGTTTTGTACGTATAGAGGGAGAGAGAAAAGATTCTTTAAAATATGAGTTGGTGCAAAGGAAAACTTGTAAATTCAGGATTGGTACCGTTATGTGCATCATTTAATAAGACCTTGTCTTTTGAAGGTCCTAGCATGCAGACACAGGTATCCTTTTGAACTTGCTTCTTTTATAAAGTTGAATGCCAGATGTGAGACTTTGGATTCAGGACAGAGTTGTCCCGAGCTCAGCTATACATTCAAAAGGCACTCAGTTTCAGGAACAAAACGTTGCATTTTTCTGTTTGATTTTAAAGGGTGTGCGCAGCTTGAAAAATACCTACTTTGAACCCAGATATATTCTGGTGGTACCAGTGAACAAACAAAAATATGAGGGACATCTGCGGAGGAAAGGATTATTCAGCAGGCCAGAGATTGAAGAGGCAGTATCCAGAGTGGACATGTACATCAAAATAAGTCAGGATTTTCCAGGATACTTTGATGCAGTTGTGAACACAGGTGAGTTAATCTCATACTATAAATCTGACCCCTAAAATTGCAGCGATAGATGGACTCTTACAGCAATAGATTGATTTGCCTTGTTAATTATTGTCCCAAGAATCTAAAAGCTCTGTAGATCTGTTAGGACTGAGTTACTCTGCTATGTCCAAGTTATCTTAAAGTCCATCTAAGAAAGCAAACCAAATAATTGAACTCAGGAGCTCTAAGTATTGTCTCCTGTGAGAATGTTAATCGGATGTTCAGTGTTCTGTGCTAATTATCTGTTGGTTTCTGGACAGAGGTCAGAAGTGCTTTTGACCTAACAGGTCTAATTATCTGTGGAGCAGATAGGCTCTTTTCAAGTGTTGAAATGACAGCTGATATGCAGCCTCACTATAAAGGAGAGGCTGCTGCAAAGATTTTGTTCTCAGGACTCTTCCACTTCGTAACTTGTTCAAATCCCCCAGCCTGAGACAAGGAATGTGTGAGTGGTCAATATTTCATTAAAACCAGTGTTTGCTTCTTGATATTTAGGGATTGAGAGTAACAGATGGTGGAGAGGAATCTAATTCATTCTCTTTGTGCCCTTTTGTGGAGGTGATTTTGTGGTTCATCAAAGTGATGGTGAAATATGTATATCATCGTGGTATGAAAAATACTATTTATAGTTATTGTTGAGGGCATATGGATCACAGAATATGCAGCTTACAATTTAAATATAGCTTTAAAAAAAAAAAAGTAAAACACAGTAACGCAAACTGTAGGAGAATATTTAGTTGAGTGCAGAAAGCTAGAACTGAGCTGAATTTCGGATTATTTGCTTGAATGTGCTGTTTATGAAGATGAAGATTTTTCTCCCAAAGAGATGAGCTAGATGAGTTACGAATGCATTTCTGTCTCAGGCTTCTGTGGTTTCTGTCTTTGTACTGAAGAAAGGTTGTTTTTCGTGAAATGCTTATCCCCTTCTGCAGATGAATTGGATGAGGCATTCACAGAACTGAGCTTCCTGATAAAGGCATACCTGGGCTTGGAGCCACCTGCAGTTTCTGATAGCAGTCAAGACTTGAACAGCAAAGCAGGAACAGGTACTGTGGGCACATACTGCTACTGCTTCTGTCAGTAGAGTATTCCTACTTATTTGTTACAAGAATTAAAATCTGGGAATGATGCAACCTGTGAGACTGCTTGTCTCTGAGAGCTCTCTGTGCTTCTCTGTAATGGGTCTCCTGGGCTTTTCCTTCCCTGGGATGTAAATCTTTAATGGACATCTTTCCACGTACTTTACAGCGCTGTGTGCCCTGAGGCAATAATATGTAGAAAGTGAGTTACCTGACTCTTGTGAGGACGCTTTTGCGCTGAGGATCTCCCATTCACTCCAGATAAATCACAAGCCAGATGTGTCCCCGGCTGAGACCTTTGTGCCTATCTAACTCTTGAGCAGCAAGAAAAGGGCATGGCACTCAGAGCTTACTTGTCACTCTCCCCCAGGATAGCCAGAAGCATAAAGAGATATATAAAAACAAAGACAGTAAGATGAATGAAGGCAACTTAAAAATTCACTCCAAGTACTTTTGGGGCTACCCACTGTGGTGTAAACCCAGCTGGGTAGCCTGTGGCATAAATCCAGTGATTGGCCCTGTGTTTAAAACAACCCTTTCCCTACTTGAATGACTAAGGCTGGAGCCTCATGATCGCTTCAGCCTAACCCAAGCACATGCTGCTGCACAAAGCAGTCGTGGCCAACTTACCTCTCATCTGTCCATTTCTAGTCTCTCCCTAGCCCATGTATTTATTCCAGACAGGGCAGGTTACCAGTGGAGATAAAAGCAGAATATGGTCTCTAAAATATGGAGGAAAAAGAAATAAGGAACTGATATTATAGTCATAAGATGTTGCACAGCACGAACTAACAACACGCTCATTTACGTGAACTCTTTCCTCTAAGAGCCTCCGTGGTTTATGGCTGTCTTGGTTAGATCCATTGCAACCGGAGAGTAATTAGTTTCTGAAGTAGCATAGAGCCAATATTCATGACATTCTGTGTGGCTCAGAAGGCTGCAAATAAAAGTAGATGAAGGGAGGGCAAAAATGTCTGAAAATGTTAATAAAGGATAGTGCAAAATTCATCAGTTCATCATTTCAAGTAATTTTGTATCCTGAAAGAATTAATAAATACTGATTTCCCAGTGGAGAAGAAAAAGCTTCTACTCATATTGTGGCATCTCAGTGCCACAGCGGTGGGTACTTTTTCTGAAGAATCTTATTTAATCTTAATCTATGTAGATTTTATTTTCATTTCTAGAGCTAGCACATTTGTTTGAAGTCAGGAGGAAGAATTCTTTGCCTTACTGACTACATTCTTGTTACTTATTTGTCTTAAAACCACTGGAGATGTTTTGTCCTGAGAGGCAATAAACCCCACCAAAACCCTAACTAGATTATCAGGAAAGAAGAAAAAAAGGAGTAAAGATGAAAGATTTGTGTGTAATTGTGGTATTTTTGAAGATATATATGTACATACCTGAAGTTCCTTTAAAGGACTCTGTGTTCCTCAGTAGCTGAGTTCTTTCAGTGAGTGGCTTGTTACTAGTTAGAGAAACTTCATTAATAGTACTAGATTTTGGTAATTCTGCTGTCCATGAAGTAACTTTTAAATTTACTATGCACCATTAAATTCATTTAGAGCTTCATTTATAGGTGTTTAAATAAATTTAACTATCCTATCTCTAGTGATCATTCCTTCTTATGGACTGTGTGAAATAATTTATTTTTAAAAACTTGCCTCAAGGTTGTCTTTAATATGGACATTTTTAGTAAGATAGTAGCAGGGGAAAGATTGGTTCTGCGAGATTATGATAGGTTGTTAATTCTTTTTTTAATGAGCTGCTCTGCAAGATCTTTCGCTCATGTATAGAGTAAAAATACTGGAGAAAATAGATACGTTCTTTTTACAAACTTTTTATAGCAGAAATTTAATATATTGCAGAGCTGATAATGCTTTGTACTTGCATTAGCAACTTTCATCCACAGAGCTTGGTACTACGCAACCATTAATTATATCTCACAGCAGTCCTGTGGAGTATGCATTACTATTTGTATGTTACAAATGAGAAAAGGGACATTTACGCTAAAGACTGATTATTTGGGATGCTGGGCACCAGAAATCCCACTGAAGTTTTGGCAGTGTGAAGCCCTGCACCTTTGAAGGTTGGGCTCTGCTACTTACTCAATGTCAAAATGAGTAATTTACCGTGACTGAAACAGAGACCACGAATCTCAAGTCCTGTCTCCTCTCTGCTTAACACCAGATTTCCTGGCAGCTACAAACAGGTATATAATGGTTAGGCAGCAAGTCATCTGATGACCGTTGAAACTTTTTTTTTTACAAATGCATATAGTAAGAAAAATAACCACATTTGGTATACGAACATGCTCGTGGATTGGATGTCTACTCCCATTGTGTGTATTATGTGATTTCTTAGTGTGACAATATGACACACAATACAATTAAACCTTTCTTATGATTGAATTTCTGCAAAAACTATCGTGTAGCAATATTTATAAGAGTATACTTACAAGTATCTTTCCTGTAAGCTTTCTGGCTTACATTCATGTTTGATTCCTTGCAATCCAGCAGTGGTGCAAGTCTTTGGATTTTTTTGTTCACTGAAATTTAGATAAGTAACAGAAGGAAAGGCTTCCCACTCCATCCCCCTGTCAGATTCTAAGAGCTCTGAGGAAGTCAAAACTCCTAAATAGGCAGATTGCAATTAGCTTAGAAGTCAGAAGAGCGGGGCATGTCAGAGCATCCATAACAAAATGAACTTGTCTGTATGGTTAAACACCTCTTCCTAATCCTTAAATGTAGGGTGATGGGTTTCATCCCAGATTTGTCATGATTTTCATTTGCCTAAGTATTGAGGGAGTACGTTAATTGTATCTGTGATGTTTAAAAGGTTTTGGGGGAACTGAATAGTTTATATCCTCTTTAACTTTCATGGTTACCTTTTGCAAATCCAGAATGGTGCCAAAAGCCAGCTCACAGTTGCAAATGTCTAGTTTCTTTCTGCTCGCTGTAAGCAAAGTGCTGCTTGGAATTTTACGTTTTGAGAAGTGTCTTTTCCATATTAGGTTCAAGAATACGTCTCTTACAGGAGCAAACATTGTCACCCAGCAGACTAATTGCTGGCACTGCTCAGTCTTCCTCTGTCAATGAGTTCTTGGACTCTTCTGCCAAAAACTGCTCAGGAGGCACCTTGGACAAATTTGCTGCACAACTGAGCTCTGTGGTAAGGAACATTTGTTCTAACTTTAGGATGGAAATAAGTTCTATGCAAAAACTACATCAGACCTTTATTTCTCCAGAAAAAAAAAAAAAAAGCCTCTTGTTGTGTGGATGTCTTTCCTTTCAACTATTTACCTGTTCCCCAGAGTTCAAGGCAGATGAATGAGAATGAAGCAGGTAAGCTCAGTTGAGAGGACAGGCTAACTGTTCTGCTCAATTTTACACCAGAATAAGTCTATTTATCATAATGGATTTCATCCAGTTGTGTACTGGTGTAAGGGAGCTGAATATCATCTCTAAGTTCTGCTACAAGATATTGAAACTCTCCTATTCAGAGCAAATAGCTAGATGCAGTTAATAGGACAATGAAGATTACTTATGAACGCCATCCTGTGGCAGTGGAAAAACTCATTCAGCTGAGTGGTTCACAGTGAGTGCTAGTGATAAATGCAAGAGATCAAATTTGAGCACATTTTTCACCTGCTTTTACTTTTTCAATCAACAGATTCAACAATGTGCTTGGATTTCAAATAACCTCTTACAACTTCAGCTTCATCTCTCTCTTTTTTTCTTCTTAATGGTGTTTTCCCTCAAGGCATTCATTCTCCTTGCAGGCAGTGGGGGAGTTGGGGCTATGAAGCAGATGTGTCTAATGCTCCTTTTATACGACAGCGACAAGAGAAAGAGAAAAAGAAAAATGAAAGCTTTAAACTTTGTTCCATTCCAAGGTTATGATGTCATTATGATGAATGATGGCTTGGCAGGCATGACTTGCTGTACAATTTTGCCACTGTCTCTGTATTTATAACTACCTCTGATGTTTAGAATTAGTGTTCTAGATGAGCCAAAGTAGAAGACCCTCTACCCACCCCCAGCCTGTTTCCCAGGCTTTAAAAAAGGCTTTCTTAGGTGTGGAGAAAGGTATGATTGTAAAATGGCTGGCGTAAAAAAGGAGCCTTCTATCTTTCTGTTTTCAGAAATGAAATACCTCCTTTCGAGCCATGCAGATCTCAAAAACTGTCACAAGTGTCGTTCGTTTTCATGTTTCTTTCATCTCGAGTTTTGTTAGTTTAATGTGAGAGAGAAGGCAGAGTTTCTCTTACCTTGGTGGCTCTCTGCCCGCACTCTTACCCCAGCAATTTATTTTCCTCATTTTTTTATTTCATCCTTTTTATTTTTATTTTGAAAGTTTACATTTTGTCAAGTCAGGGAGAAGTGGTTTATGATGAAGGAGGCTATCATTTATCATGGGTTTAAGTTACTTACGTGCTGCAAGGCTCTCTTTCTTATTAGTTGCCTTGTTCAGTGCTGCTAATAACTTTTAGTTATTTACTACGCTAAGTTTTCGATATATTTTTACATGCAGAGGAAGCATTATAGCGTCAGCTGAAGTGTCAATGTAGTAAAACCTTCAAGGTGAAACACAGGTGCCTCTTGGACTGTATTTAATGAGAGGAATATAAATGTCTGTGGCCTTAAAGTAAAATTTTTGCACTTAAGGCACCGAAATAATGTGCTGTCGCTGTAGTAAACACATTCTGCTCCCATCATGTAGAACAGGAAAATAACAAATATGAAGAAATTATAGGTGTGAATTTTCCACAAGCAAAATAAGAAGCAGAGCCTGCTCTGTAGGGAAAGCCAGTAGATCAGATTCCCTGCAGCCTTATCCCCTGTGAGCGTGCCAGCCCTGCACCACTTCTGTGCAGTTGTAACGATACAAGGTATGATCAGAAAGGAATCTATACCTGTAATGCCCACAAAAAAAAAAAAAAAAACAAAAATGGGGGACAGAACTGTCCAGAGGAAAACAAAGCACAATACAAGCTCAGTGAGCACTTAAACAGACCCTTACTTAGCATAAACGGTGAGGGAAAGTGCAGGAATTCACCACAGTCATAATTTGAGCTGTTAACTATCTTCTCTTTCATTCCTGATACCGTGACAAAATGCCTCTGTTACAGACGTGATTTAGCTGTTAAATTGGTAACTATCAATGGCTATCAGCTGATAACAAAGTAGGATGTAATAACTTTGCTTTGAGATTTACATCTCTTTTTTTTTAAGCACACTGTAGTTCTGCGTTTGTCTGACCTGAGAAATTACTTTGTGCTACAGCACATGTTAATTAACAGACCCTTAAAACTTGGACTGTATTTTCCAGTCTGCTGAGATCATAATGTGTTCATTTTAACCAACTGAAATTTGCAGAAGGTAATCCCCTCTCTGAGAGGGGAATATTGGTTGATACAGAGTTGGTAAGGCAGGTTTTCAGCATTGCTGGAGCAAGGAGGCAAAGCCAGTGTATTTGAAATGTAGCAAAGGCAAATTTTTCTGTATTCAGTCCCTTCCTGGTGAAAAGAAGCTGAAGACAACAGCCTAACTAGAATTATCCCTGCTCTAATATACGGTAAGGTTGGGATGCATCAAAAGTGGTTCTCTGCAGGCACTCCTTCCTGCTACGTCCTGACACGTTTTGGCTGTTATATGAAGAAATGGGGCTTCACTGGAGATGATCTTCATTGTTCAAAGCCAGCAAGATTTCAGACCAAAACTTGGTTTGCATAGATCATATTTTGCACCTTTTTAGTTACAGTATTGCTCTGCTGTTTTCCCAGAATGTATAAATGCATACACTTCAGTCTTTGACAAAAGAGAGGAATATTACAGGCAATTAAGTTACCATATATACTTCCAAGTTACTAAATAAAGTTGGTTGTATTTCCTTATCAGGAAGAAGCTTCTCTCCAAAGGCGTCATGCTGCAGCACGTCAGGCTCTGTCAGGGAAGGCACCTAGTGTGTATGTCCAGCTGTTTCAAAGGTAATGTAGAGGAGTTTCAGCCAAGTCCTTTGCAACCAAATGAAAAATGCTTCTTTTAGATTTCTTCTCCCCTGTTCTTATGGGTGAATGATTAGAATCTGCCAGGGACTGCAGGTCTCACAGACAACTGTCCTTTCTATCATGTTTAAATCTGGCCATACAAATGTATCTCACACGGTCTGTCTTTTGACTTGGGAGCTCAGCAGTTCTGAAATGTACACCGAAAACATACGAGGTAGAACCATCCACAAGCAAGTTGTCTAAAACTATGAAGTTATTATATGTTTCTTCTCTGAGAAAGCAGAAAAAGATCCTTCTTCTGGCAGCTCACAGTCTCCAACGTGTTTTTCAGTGCTACTAGTGATAAATGGACAGTCAGAGCCTTGCTCAGCACAAGGTTGTTTGCAGTACACTTCTGTGGATACCTCTGTTTAAAGCAAAATTTCTGAAAGCAGACTTTACTTTCTGACTTTTTTTTTTATTTTGTTATTTGTTTTTTTCTAGAAAATGTATTCTATCTTTACTGGCTCTCTTCTTTCTTCTTCCTCATAGTCACAGCCCTGCAAAATGGTGTTAAGTCTGTAAATCCTGGTGTACCTTCTTTGGTTGGTCTTTTGTGGGATCCTTGACTTCACCTGGTAAATACTGGTGTAAATCTTCCTAATTTTAATTTTTCTGTGTTTACTTTTCCTACCCATCTTGCAAAGGCTCACAGTGTTGACATTTAAAGTAGACCATGAACCACTAAGTCAGCACTCATCAAAATGAATAGAACAATTCACACCTTTCATCTTGTTTCAGGCCTCTACAAATGCAGTCACCAATTATACATACCAGCTTTCCAATGGCAAAGACTGGAGACTGACTCGTTAAAAATAAATAAATAAGGAAATTTAAAAATCAGTGAATTAAACTGTCATTAGAAGAAACAACGGCAGAAGCATAATGCCAGAAATGCATAATTATGGTACATTTTCCAAATCTTTACTTAGAGAAAAGTTTAACTATTTTAAGGAGGACTTTTCTCTCCACTCATTCATTTTAAACTATATTGTACTGAGAAGAAAAATGGAAATCGGTGTTTTCTTTTGCTGTATGTTTTGTTTTTGATTTAGTGTGATAATATGAACTGTTCATTTGAGTCTGCATTAGTCTGTTGCTCTTTGCACCCTTTATTCCACAATACTCATTCCGTGGAAGCTGATTTTGGAGTTATGCATGAAGCTGTTTCAGCAGAGCTGTCAGGCAGGTGAGAGAAAATCCTGTCACCCCCAATCAGCATTTGCAGTTACCAGGCCTCGAGGGATGGATGCGCTCGGCGGAATTGGAGGCAAGAGTAGACAACGCACCATTCCATGCAAGAGGTTAAGTCAAGAAATGCCATAAATAAGAAAGTTTTCAAATGGTTGGAATTCTGCGAGAGAATCTGATTCCTGGAATGTAGCAATTAGTGGAGAACCTGGTAGGTCGTGTTGTCCAGTTCAGTGCTAGTGTGTGCTTCTTCTGCTGAGCATTTTTATTTGTCATGGATCAAATGAAGTTTTAAATGCCCTTAAGAAGGGCTTTCACCTTGCAACAGCTCACCTGGGTTTGATGGCTCTTTCTTTTAATATGTAACTATGGACGTGGGTCAAGCATTACTTTACAGTAACTTCAGAAGTTACTGGGTATTTCATCTCAGCTGTGGTAGTAATCTTTGTGTGCGCTCTTAGCCCATAGGAAATGTAATACGACGTGGCTTGCTTTAGCTTTTATCAAGGGCTGAGCAAGGAGCTTGGACACAGATTGTGCAGCTCAGATACAACATGGTAATTGATTGTCTTATTTGTAGTAATATTAGCAGTACAATCCAAATAATGTTGGGGTAGTTAGATTGTTATCTTGTTTTATACCTTTCTTTGATTCTCTTATACTGTATGTATTGTAATGTCTCTCTCTGCAAGCCTGTCCTTACTAAGTTCAGTAGCGTTACTAGAAATTCTCTCTAATTTGTTAATTAATTCTCAAAATTGACCAGAGTATTTCAAGTCTCCCTACAACAAGTGCTGGCAAACAAGACTCTATAGACAGTGTTTTGAGGTACAACACTTCATTGTCTCTGCATATGTTGCTAAAAATTGGCACCGATCCTTTCATGCAGTCGAATTGCATTAGAAATTCAGGTTGTACATCTCATCTCACTATTATGTCTACATCTATCTTAGCTTCAGTGCTTTCCAGATTTCTCTCTCCTATGGAAAAATACTTTTTTTCAACCTGTATTTTATTTAGAAGTTCTAATTTCTCTTTTTACGTGGCTACATAAATAGGACAGAGGTCATACGTGTTTGAAATCTAGTTTTAAAAGCTCTCGGTGTCTGTTTTCGCTTGAATCTTAACCAGCTTTGTTCTGAATATTTTATATTTAGAACATGATACAACTTTTCTTTATTTTCATTGTCAGGAGCAGTGCATAAAAGTACTTTGCCCACTTAGTTGTTTATTTAAAAATGAGATTTCTTTCACTCGTAGTACATCCAGCCTTAGAGGCTTTTAGCTAATGAATCTTGATGTAGCGAGCTTATGGCCATAGCGCTCTTCCATAAAGGCACTTACCAAGTTTTGCCAAGCAAAAAGGTTTTCTTTTTTATTTTTTCTTCCTCAGCCAGATCAGTTCCCTAATCTGTTTCACTCCCTTTCTGAAGGGCTGCCTGTGCTGGCATCAAGCTGAGAGCAGACTGGGAGTGTGAGCGAGTGGCAGTGGACCCAGAGTGGTAGAGGACAGGGGCAGCTCAGCTTGCTTTTGAGCAGTGCTGCTGCAGAGAATGGAAACCCTACGTCAGTTAGGAATGAATCTAAATTCTCTGAAATATATGAAACTGATGCCAATAATTATATATGCAGAAAGTTTCTAAGGTACTAGATGTTCTGAATTGCTTGTGTATCAGTAAAGTATTCTTTAATGTCTCATGTCATCGTTGCACATTTTAATCCGAACTGAAATATATTGCTCAATTATCCTGAGTATGCATTAGAAAATTTTAAAAGTGGTGTCACACAAGAATCTAACCTGTTTTATTTATTGCAGCCCCACAGGGTTGTCTACATAAATTTAGATTCTTAAATCCAAACTACTGAAAACCTGTCCTCTTTATTTTTTGCCTGTGGCTGTGTGCAGGTGTAATTAAAGCCATTTTGATGTCTCATTGCCTAATACAATGAGGGCAATGTTTGGTGGTTTGAGCTGAATAATTTCGCTGGTTGTCTCTGTGTCTGAGGGTAATAAATAAGAGGATGGGTTGAAGTCTCGCTCAGATCAGGCCTTTAGCTAACGATTAACTTGCTGATTTTCTCGGAATGTTGCTGAAAGACGTGGAGTAAGCAAGAGCAGACATCACCACGAGGAGAATTTATAACGTGCAATCTCACTTTCCTAAGTCAGGGAAAATTTATATTACTTTACAGTTTCACCAGAGCTCCTTGCTAGAAGTGGGAAGAGAGAAGGTGCATGGTCCACCTGTGGCTGAGAGGCTCTTCAGGCTGGATTTACTTACTCTGAGCATAAGATTTGCGTGCATGTAGTTGCATACAAGTCTTGCAGATCCTCTTGTCTGGCCAGCCTCCGACTTCAATGTAATTTCACTTTTCAGTTTTATTTTTATGCCTCTATTAGTGACAAAACTAGGACGTTGTCCTGAGCTACATGGGTGTGCCTTTTCACAGGGTGCTGTTTAAGTTATCCAACCTCTTTTCCTTTTTAATTTGAGCTGAGGCACACTAGTGCAATCAGAATATAAATCCCTCTGACGACAGTACAAAACTCAAAGGGAAATGTAAAGAAGACATTTGGCACACAGGTAGAAGGTGGAAGAACATCCCTCTCGCCTTTACAAACGCCTGTTTTTTATTAACTGTCTGGCAAGTTGTTTTATTTTTCAGCTGAGATATAGCTTCTGAGAGGGGGTCACGGGTCGTGAATACCAACCTTTGCTCCAGGGAGTAGGGTACGTTTTCCCGTAGCAACCTAGCCCTGAGAGGGGTGGCACTGAATCCTGCCTTCAGATCTCTGCTTTGACTCTTCTACCCTGTGTTGTCAGGCTGTGTATTTCTGAGCGGAATTACTCAGAATTCTGTATATTGACCAGAATTCTTTGTTAAGAGATTTTTACTTTTATTATTATTAAGTTTTTTTTTTAATTTCAGTGATGCTGATTTACATGAACTGATTTCTGAGAGCACTCGGTAGCTCTGGGGCTGTTACTGGAATCAGACCCTTTCAGATTTTGATCTGAGCCTACAGTGAACAAACACCGTTAGCAGCCAGCCAGCAGTCACTTGACAGTGAAACAGTAACAGCTTGAGGCCTTACATATGGGAAGCTTTATTTATAGGTATTATTAAGAAGAAACTTTAAAAAAGAGAATTTGAAGATGAGCAGTTGATAAACCTTGCTTGCAGAGCCAGTGTATTGGGCTATGGAATGATGTCTGAGTAATAAGCCTCAATAAAAGATACTATACCTCCTTACAAACCTAGCTTCTCCTATGGAGCAAGCATTCACCGGTCGCTACCACAATTAAAAATGTTCTTGACAAGCTTCTTGGGGAAACTAGAAAATGAGTGCATGCACAGAAGTTGAGTAGGCTCATTGCCCTTAAAAATTATCAGATTCCTTCGGAGGTCATTGTGGTGTGTCAGTGGGATGGCTCAGGTACAGGGGGTAGATGTATGGAAACTCCCAAGAGCTGTAATTTTAAGTTATGGACCTCTCACGTCTGGCACTCTTCAGTTCTACTTGTGTTTGGTTTTAGCTCTGCGAATTAAGTCTGTAAATAACATGGTGTCAGTACTGCAATCACCAGGAATGGGCTTTTTAGGTGTTACAAGTGGCTGTGAAGATGAAACTTCTCTCCTTCTGAGTTAGTCATGAGGGGTGGAGTTAATCTCACCTGATTTGGAGTGTCTTTAACAAAAACGTCTCTGAACAAGCTGTCCTGCTCTGCTCTGTCTTGGTGGAGAGTGATTCATCCGACCTGCTTAGAGCTCTGCTTACGCTTGAGCTTATTCATTCCGTAGCTGTGACTGTTCCTCTCCACTGGCTCTAAACAGAGCCAGGACTACTAGCCCCAGCTGCTTACTACCACTTCTCTTCCACTGGAGATAACTCTCCTATTCATCCAAACACATCTTGTGAGCCAAGCGCTAGCTACGCTGTCACAGTATATAAAAGCATGTAACATGCCCTTTATTTTCCTTTTGTATCATTTCAGGGACCTAGCAGTCACTCCTGCACCAGGCAGCTCCCGTCAAAAACTGCTGGAGCCAACAACACGTCCTTCTCTGGTCTCAGATGGAAGGAGTGTCACCCAAGATCACAGCTTCCCCTTGAATAACCCAGAGAGCCGGTGAGTTCAGTTTCTGTGACAGCAGATTATCGCTGTGTGGAACGAAGGTTAATGCTGCAATGTGCAAGATCTAAAACCATTTTCCAAGCTAATGCAGTTGTCTCACCTGTTCCATCAACAGCCTTATTAAGCATGTGTCACTACATCATAAAGCAAAGTCTCATCTTTCGTAGGAATGGTTTAATTTAGACACCATAATTAAAACAAAAAAAAAGGGAATTTCAAGATCTTTCTATGAACAGGATATTTGAAGGGAAAAAGATACTGAAAGAAATTTGGTCCAGCTAGAGAAAAATAGAACTTCAACGTTAACTGTTTTTTTTTTTTTAGATAAATTACCAGATATTGCCATCAGAATTATTTCTCTTTCTGTCTTTAGATGTTTACCATAGAATACTGTTTTGGAGACTCTGGGTTCTATCATGATCTTCAAATTCATATCTCATCCATTATAACAAGAGACCCTATCAGGATCCTGAACTTTGTAGTACCTTTACCTTCCCTTACTATCTCAGTCGTTGTTGCTACGCTTCATATCTTGTCCAGCATCTCCACTTGTGAGTGGTGAGCATCCTCATTTATATGTACTGCAGCTAAACAGGCTCCAAGGTGTGGCAGGGAGGCAACTCCTGTCTCATTAAAACTTGTAGAGAGGCAGGGATAGAAGAAGACTTGGAAAGGCTACATCCTCATTGTCTTGTAGGCATTCAGCTAGGAAGGGAGCTTTATTTTCCTGACTCGTTTTACAGGTCCACGTTGCCATCCTGCCGAGATGGCTGTGACGCACTCTCCTTGTCCTGTTCCGTAAAAATGTCTGAGCTCTGGCTGCCAACAAGCCTGCCTGCTATTGTGGCAAGTGACATTGCAGCCTCTCTGTGCAGAATCCTAGATAAGCTTTTTTTCCCCTCTTCTGGCCATCTGTTGTAATCTCGTGCCCAGATGGGATGCGCAGAAGCAGCCGGATGCCACACAGCAAGACTTAGTGAGGTGTGACACGCCAGATCCCCCATCCACACTTGGAAATAGGTGTGTGCTTGTGGCTGTACTATGAGCCACCGTAAAGTGAGCTCTCCTCCCTCTCCTGAACCTACGATAAAACTCATCTAAAAACTGCAGCTGAGAAGGAGCTGATGGCTATGCCATATGGCTGTTGGTAAATTTGAATTTGATCATGGTTTCAATCCCATATCTGATGTTTTGTCGTCATTCCATACCAACCAAGGTACCTCTCCTACTGTATGGAAACATCCATACTGTGCATTTTGAAACTATTTGTTTTCAATTGAACAAATCGCTGTGTTAAATAACCTTCCTAACACACATTAAACAACTTTTCACATAAGCCAAGCCAATGAGAAATGCTGACATCTTTCTAAGATTTCAACCCATTCACTTCACTTCTGCTAAAGCAGAATTCTTGGATAAACTTGCTGTTGAAAAAAAAAAAAAAAAAAAAAACTGTGTTCCTTTTATATCCTAGAGAGACTGCCAGTTCCCTCTCCGTGATGTACTACCTGCCACTGTAATTACAAGTTGTTAATTAGCATGCTGTAAAAAGGTTGAAACCGTAGGCCTCTGCAGATCCATTTGTCCTGAGTATTTGTGCCACCGTGGAGTGTGCTGAAGGGGAACAGAGTGAGCATATGAGAGAAACTGAGTGCGTAATAGGTTGCAGAGGGATTATGCATCATCTGTCCTTACCAGTAAGAGGCAGGACCTGTAACTCAAATGAGTGTGAAGCTACGATGAGTTGTAAAGGTCTTACCCTTCACATATGGGAATAAATATGTCTTTCCACTCCACCACATTTTGGTGTTTTGACTTTAGCAGTGTTTTCATTTAGCACTGTTAATAACACAGTGGAAAAACAACTGTGAGGAGAGAGAATGCAAACTGCTAATCTGATTCATTCTCTGTGCATGCATCGTGGCCTACGGCAAAATTGTATAGAGTCATGTTGTCAAATCCTTTTGCAAGGGAAATAAGAAAATTTCTTCCAAACTTTCCTTATAGGCATGACTGATGAAAATGCTGTTGTGTAGATGCATTTGAAATTCTGGTGGAAAAAAAAATACACGTTTCTGAAGTACTGGAGCAAAGTAGTGTAGTGATTTTACTTGCCTGAATTTTGAGGTGCTTTAATCTTTTCTTTTGCTTTCTCCCCCAATTTTATGCTTTCAACATTTGGAATGGAAGAAAGAGTAAAATAAAAAAAGCCATCAAGGGGTAAGAGCACTAACGTTTTGACCTCCAGGCACAGGCAATGGAGCAAATATTGTTTTCCAGGTTTGGGTCTGCAGATTAGACTGATGTCTCACTGGGCAACAACGTGTCCAGGTCCCAAATTCTTTACATTATTTCTCAAATCTGGCAGTTTGAGTTGTGATGGAAATGCCATTTTTATCCATCAGGTCATTGACACCTGTTGGATTCAACTTCTGAAGTTGTTCTTTTACTTCTGATCTACAAGTAAAATAGACGATCCTGATTGCATTTACTCCACGAGTGAAAATTAAAGGTTTGGTTTGGACATCTGCCAACTGACCTGCAGTTTCCAGCCAGACGGTTTCTAATTACATCCACAGCTTCTTTTCATCGCTAAGACCATAGCTGTGGTCTTCTCCTTGGAAGTAAACTGCTCACCTAGTCCTTCCCTATTTCACAAAAGAAAACACTGTGCTGGTTTCTAAGTTCTCTTTGAAGTTCTCTGCCGGCTCTGAACTCTCCTGCACGTGAAGATGTGTGGTTTTTTTTGTTTTTTTTTTTTGCCCAAAGTTCCCTTTGTTGTCGCGCATAGGCTTAAACAATTTATCATTGCTTGTGCTGAGTGGCTGTTGTTTAGGGCAGCTTATCTCGCAACTGTACTTTAAAGGGCAGCTAGTCACCACAGGCAGTGATAAATTCTTTACATCCTTGTCTGCTGTTTTTCATTACTCACTTTTACCAGTAGAGGTATTTGTAAGGCTGTAGTATAAGCCAGATGTTGAAATGATCTGGTTACAGCATAGCAAGGAGAGGAGAAGAGAGGAGGAACAAAGTTGAAGTTGGAAACCAGTGAGTCAGAGAGGGGAAACTTCTTAATATTTTCCGATACCCTTGTTATTTACAGGTCTGAGGGTGGAGGCAGAACCTCACCTACCGCTGAGCAGCACCTTTAGCAAGGAACTATTGCAAAACACAATCAAATGAAAAATATCTGTCAAATGATTTGTTACATCATCATGTACAACGATGTATGTTAGGGTTTGGCTGGCCAGTGCATGATCTAAACAGAATCTGTAGCAGTCCAGGGCTTTACTCCTCGACTATTTTGTGTTTAGTGCACGTAGACTCCATTTATCTTATTATTCCGTGGGTTATTACTCTCTATTTTTATTTTTATTTTATACATTTATTCTCCATATAACTGATAGGAAAATATAAGCAGAGGGAAAACTTTAAAGTCAAGACATATGCCTGCTTCACTCATAATAGTTTTCTTTTTCTGTGCTGGGGCTGTCAGGGAATGACTAGAGATAGGTTACCTGAACTCATTTACAGATCATCTGGTGAAGGGAAGAAGGAGAGGTACGTGCTCAGCTCCTGTACCACACCCCTCACAAGTACCTTGGACATCTAGATGGCAGGGACTGCATAAGCTCTAGTTTCCCCACTTATTTTTGTTGGTTTTCTCATTCTGAGTAGCTCTCCTTAATCGTTTCCTCTGATATTTGTACTAGAGAAGCCTTTTGCTGAACTCTGTGCAACTAAACACCGAGATGAGTATTGCAATAAAGCCTCACGTCGAGGTTTATTAAAATTCACAACTTGGCCAAGACCAAAATATAACAGTGAGGCATTTAGTAAAACACCAAGTCTTCCCCTGTGTCAGATATATTACAGCTGCTGCCACAGCTACCACACCATAAACTATAAAAAGTTAAAACTATTGAGTGTCCTATAGGAAAAATGTGCAGGTCTGGTGCCACAGGTAAACATGGGTTAAGCTTGCAGGACTGCACTTGTCATTGTAACTTACGCCACTTCTCTGTGGGGAAGAAGGTACTGCATCAAACATGCTTTTTCCCCACAGGGAAATCATATAACCAACACAGGATAATCTTACCTGTAATTTGGCTTTTATTTTGTGAATTGCTCCCTTACAAGCCCGCAAGGTATTGACAGAGCTTTCTGCTGCAGCGCTGAGTTGTGGGGTTCTTGTCCTTAGGCGATCCAAATGATTTTCAGGGGAACTTGGGTACCTACCTCACCGTTAAGTGGTGTGTAAATTATTTTCCACGGTTTGCCTTGTCTTCTGCCCTTTTACAAAGGGACAGCTAGGGAGAAAACAGTGAAGATTTTTCTTTAACACCTAGTATGCTGGGGTTTGATGTAGTGCATTCATGTCGTTGTGCCTGGCGATCAACAGGGGTTAATTCCAACCACGTAATTATGGTCTATTTATAGCCTTTATTAGTAGGTGATTGCACAACCATACGTTCTCTGAAGCAAAAGCAGAAGTAGTTGGCCTTTTAGAAACTGCCGTAGACATTGTTGAATTGTCCATGGTGCTGTTTATACTAAGCCTGGTTTCACTACTCCTAGTAATTCCTTATCCCTGCCACGATTATGTCTGATGCACGTTGCAGGCAGCTAAAATGCGATTACAGCTAGGGTTAAGCGCTTGGCAAGAGCATTCAGCAGTTGATGAGCATCCTTGGATGCAGTAGACCTTGGAGGAAGATGCGAGCACTCGGTTCATTACAGAATATAATATTCCTTTACCTTGAAGGCAATAGCAAAAATCTCATAGACTTTCACAGTACTTCTAGTTAGAAGATAATTACCTGTTTCTTATGGGAGTACCACACTGTTTTATCTCATTATTCATTATCCCTTCTTCTTACAGTATGGTTTTATTAAAATACCAACGAAATTCTCGTTTTATTCCCCAGAACACTGTAATCACAGTATTCTCACAAGGTAAAATGCTTCTTACAAGAATTAGAGGATTAAATTCTTTTGGCCTGCACCATTGATAAGGTCAGGGTGGATAAAGTTTGAGCTTCTCCTGTATTCATAAACCTATGAATCGGTTTCTCCCATATGGACCAGAACAGTCCATGTGAAGACAGACATTATGAAACGTCGTGTTCATGGATTATTTGTTTTAATATGAAGGATCTCAGACCACTCAGGCTTTGGCTTTGGTTAGGTTTTCCGCAAGACACCGTATAGGTCAGAGGTGCCCTGGTTACCACTCGCTGGTAAATGGCTACCTGTGGTCCTTGCTGTCACAGAAATGCTTCTTTTCAAGGCAATTCCTATTTTCTTTTACTCACTAAGACACAGATTTAGAAATAAGAAGCTCTGAGTTCTGATCCCAGATTTGCTATTTGAAAGCCATCAGGATGTGGTTGTGAGCACAGAGAGGTAACTGCCTGAGCAGGGAATTGGAGTGGGTGACCTCCAGGGGTCCCTTCCAACCCCAGCCATTCTGTGAAGTTGACTCACTGTCTCTTTACCTGTCTGTGCAATTAATTAAATCAATAAATGAACATTGAGAGAGGTAGTAGTTGTGTTTGCTAGTGCTAGAAGTTTTGAGAGAATCGTAATGTGTGAAAAAGCCTCGTGTAGCTGATAAGTACTGGCATTTGTTTCTGACTTTTGATTGAGTTATGTGATTGCAACATCGATAACGCTGTCAGACTTGGTGCGTGTGCTTTTTTTCTTGCTGTTTCAAAGCATGAATCGCTTCCCCCTCTCAGCTGCAGAGGATCTGGTCCTGCCAGTAGGCTATTTCTAAACTCCGCCGGTGCACCTGCTGCTGAAGGCCTGCCTGTTCGCACCCCTGTTCTCCACGCTCATCCCACTGAAGATGCCCAAGCTGAGCACCAAGATCCACGGGGAGCTGAAAACGGAGCGGACAGAATGCAAGGTTTGAAGCATATTCCAAAGTAACAGTTTTGCTCAGGCTGTGCATCACGCTTACCGTAATGCTAGTAGCTTCGCTTGGGTGCCAGGGCAGCTTCTTCATGCCTCTGGTAATGACACTCTTACAGGAAGCAATGTTAGGATGTGGCAGAATCAGTGTGGCGTGAAGGAAACATGCTCAGTACAGCAGCTCTCTCTCAATGAACTTCAGGAGAAATTCAAAATAATGGCTGCCTAGGCATGAAGTTACTCACATGAGCTAGAGAGTCACTAGACTACTGAAGATAGTAGCCCTTTTTCCCCCCACAAAACACGGGGTTTTCAGCTGGGGGATGCGCTTTGTGGTGAATTCATTTAAATAAACACCCTCTTAAGTCTCTTCACTTTATAATTTCTGCAGAGAATGAACTCCACAGTGACAATCTTCAGAGGAAGCACAGCAAACCCAAGGCTGGTTCTTCACACGTGCCTCAGCTCAGCAACTGGCCAGGTTCCCACTCCAGACCTGTCCTACCCCCAATCCCGCCTCGGCGGAAGAGCACCAACCCTTGACGGCCACTGCTAGCCAAGTCTTTGTCTCGGTCACGCTGAATCCTTCTGCCTAGTGGGAATACTGATTTTGATAGATTTTGCTTTGTTGAAAAGAAATTATATCAAAGATTATTTCTAAATCCCTTTCTGATTAAATCTCCAAAAAGTTATTTATTTATAACTTTATTAAAAAGTAATTTCTGCATTTCCCAACACTAAAAATGATTTCCCCAGGCATTCTCAGCTGGGAAATGGTGTAGAATTTTTTCCTCACAGCCACAAGTCCATATCTTCTATTAATTTCATTCTTTCCTCCCCCTCCTATTTTATAGATTTAATTGACGTGTGGAAGCATCAGGGCTTCTGATAATATCACCGATATTGTAGGACCAGTGAACTATTTTGAAGAGAGATTTTGTGAAATGTTCAGTGTTGTTGGGAGTGAAAACTAGTTGCAAGTCTATTTTTAATAAAATCTGTTTTTTGAAGAGCTGAGACGATTTTTTCATTTGCATGTGTCTTTAAACAAACAACCTAGTAAGGAGTCACCAGAAAAAAAAATATTACAATTTCAGAGAACTGGCTGAAGGCTGTAAGCACCATGTGAAGATTTGTTTTTTTCTATATGTGGAACAGAGCTCTGACAAGTAAATAAAACTCTCGAGTTGATGTTTGTCCTGATTAATTTTCATTACCATCCATTTACGGAACAGATCGTGGGGCCCTTTGCCTGAGCAGCCTGCCCCGAGGAAGGCTGATTGCTATTTATGTTACAGCGTGGGTCCCGAGAGGTCTTTGCATGCACAGAAGACGACGTGACTCGTTCCCAGAGTGCGGAGCTGTGTCCATGGGCTGGCTCTGGTTTATCTCATTGTGCCTGTTCAGAACCTGGCCAGGGGTTTTCGTTGTTTAAATAGGATAAGCTGAACAAAGCCACGCAGCTCCTGGTAAGTAAGGGATAGATTCGGATAGCCTGACCTTAAATTCCAGTGAAGCCTGTAAAACAGCTCAGTCTTTTATTAAGTGGTTTCCTTTCCACGCTGCAGCTGGCTGTATCCTCGAGCTGAAGAGCAACAGCTCTTCTGAGACACCGGTTTTTATCATTTTTTTGGCAGAACAAAAAGCAGGGCTGCTCCGCGGCCTGGGTTCAGCAGGAGTTCAGGCAGCTGAAGCTGCAGTCTGAACCTTGGTGGCCTTGACCAAGGCATCTGAGCGAGGTGGGTGCCGGATTGAACGCTTCCAAAGCCCCGCGGCTTCTCCAGCAAATCCTGCAGGGCCCTGCACGGCCGCTTTGCCTTTGCAAACACCCTCAGCTTTGCCTCTGCAAACAACTTTCCAGCTGTCAGCCTGGCTGGCATGGCCGGCTGCACGCTTGATTGACGGGGACGCTGATCGGCTGATGGTTTTTGCTGTTTTACAGGCGCAAGGAGCTGTGCTGGCGTTGTGGTTAATGAATATCTGCAAGGTGCCTGGTGTTTCGTGCGCAGCAGGGCCGGGGCGATCCCACCTCCCAGCTCAGCCTGGTGACAGAACTGCTTACATGAGGAAGGCGATACAGGCAGTGTACATGGATCAGATTTTTTTTTCCTGAACACTAATTCCAGAACCCATACACATAATCCCCCTGGAAAAGAAGGGCAGCGGGAGTTGGGTGACACCCCAATCGTGTCGGTGTCTCGCTTTTGATTCCATTCCTGCACAGTTTGCCAAGCCAAGACATCTTCCCCATCCAGCCCCAGTCCACCCCTCTGCCCCCGCAGTGGTTGTCCCCTTCTACCTAAAGCAGGACCGGCTGTCCCTGAGCTGTGCTGCTCGTGGGCACAACTTTGAAGTCAGTAATCGTGCAAAAGCCTTGGACATCTTCAGTGAGCAAGCACAGCGATGCCGAGTGCTTGTGTTTACAGGAAAGGTCTTAAAGATTGAGCTCTTTAGTGCAGGAATTATCTCTGTTTTGATTATGCAGGTGGAGCATAAATATGCTTCTCCCATTTCCCAGCTGGAAAAAAAAAACCTGCCATGATGAAAAATGAGCATTTGATCGAGGTTTTGGTTAGCTTACTGCACTTGTACCAGACAATAATGGCTGAAGAGACTCTCCCAGCTTGCAACCAATTTGAAAGGCCTGAGCTTTCAAACCCCATGTGTGGGGTCACTCGTCCCCAGCAGGGTTAAGGACATGGTGGGGAAGTAGGACACGGGACGTTTTAAGATACCAGGGGGGAGTTTAGGTTAGAAATGTTGACCAAAGTCAATGCAGCCAAATATTCAGTTTCTCACCTTTCCTCTCTGCGCTTTCACTGCCGTGTGCTCTCACTTGCTCCCATCCCACTCCGCAGCAGACTGAGCTGCCCACCGCATTTATGAGATTCCTGCAAAAAAACACATTATATGGCCCTGTCCTTTGCCTGTGCGCCCTGGTGCATGAAACACCTGGCTGAGTTTGAAGGCAGAAGATTCCCAATCTGTAACATTTACGTTTCGTTCAGCAGATTGGGAAGCATCGCCGTTCATCGTTCTTAGTTCAGGGCGTTTATTTCTGGCTGAAAGCACAGAACGTGTAGCTCGGTGCCTTTATATTTATAGACTGGCAGATAAACGCGGGGCTGTTTCGGGGAACTCTGTTTTCATTGGCAGGAAGGGTGTTTGGATTACAGCAGAGTAGCACCTAAAGTTACTCATAGTCAAGCAAGTCTCGAGTCTTGAATTTTACGGAGGGGAGTATAACAAGCTGTTTAATTTCCCTTTTTTAAATTAAACATTCAACAATAGCCGTAGCTGTGGTTTCTTCCACATGAATTGAAATGGTTTTTATCAGCCTGAGGAGGGACCACGCGTGCTTGTCCCAGCCCCGTGGCACACACCCGGAGAGCACGGCAGGGAGCAATGCCAGCAGCTCATGCCATCCCATGGGAGTTCTTCAGGACTGGGTCAGACCCCAGGGCTCCAACGTTTCTACTCCAGGTCTTAACCTTGCTTATGCCGAGGTGTTTGGGGAAGTCGAGGGCAGCTGTTTTATCCCAAGTCCTCCCCCAGGCTGGTAGCAACGTGGATGCTGTAGGACAAGGAGCTGCTGAATTAAGGACCGATGGGTTCGTTAGACGTAAGGGGACGGTGTTTTAACACAGCCCTTTGCCTGAAGGAGAGGCTTTGAAGTTTGGTAGCTAAAGCTTAATTCGCAGCTCAGGGAAGGCTTCCAGGGCAGCTGCTCCTCCTCCTGCAGAGCTGCCAGGCTTGCTAGGTACTGGAGGCCGCGATGCTCCACAGGCGACCCCGGGGTACACAGGCAGCCAGGGCGGGCTGCTCAGGCTAGGGGAGACGATTCAGGTTCTCCAGCCCCCACTTCCCAGATTAATAAAATAAAAATGGGTGTAAAAAGCTTTGGTTTGGTTCTCTGACCTTCATCTCCTGACTCCCTCCTCCACTATCGTCACCGATACGGGCTGGGCTGGTCAGCGCTTGACTTGCGAGTGAGACCACTGTGAATCCAGCAACTACATTATTGTATTTATTTATTTATTTATTTTATTTTATTTATTTTATTTTCTAGAAATAGATGGTGAATTTGCCAGGAGTGACCAAAGGGCTGCTCATTCCCCTGCCGAACGCCCACATCCGTTTCCAAAAATCCCCTGCCGAAGCACCACGCCGCACCCTGGCAGCGCCTGCCTGCCCCGCGAGCTCCACCTTCTCCCTCGGGAGCTTGTCTAATTGAATACACCGCGTAACGTGCTGCTAATTTGGCAGCTGTCAAAATGAATTATAATTTGTTGTTGTTTTTTTTTTTAACAGCGCAGCAGCAGGGGCAAGAAGCGCTGCCGTGATTACGCCGACTGCAGCCGTGGTTCTCTTCACATCCCTGATGCAAGCAAGAGCTGACGAAGGATTTGAAGGGGACCAGTTTGGGCTTTCTATGCTCTCACCCCACACTTCTATGGTGTCACTGCGACAGTTTTGGGTCCCCCCAGCCATTTACCAGTTGTTTTTTCCATCGCCAGCCCAACAGGAGCCAAGCACCCGCTCCTGCGGAGCTGGAGCTCAAGCAAAGGCCTCCTGGTACCCGGGGTAGGCTCTGCAGTAAACCTTGCTCCCTGGACATAGCCTTTTGGTAACCCGCAGGAAATATTTCAAGCTTCTGAGCTATCTGTTGTGTCTCCTGGAAGGCAGAGGGAGAGGAGCCCTCGCCGCTGAGCCTGAATTTCTTTTTCCTGCAGGGAGGAGGCGGCGCCTACATTTTTATCGTTCGTGCTTTGCCCTGCTCGTACCTCGGAGCAAGTAGGAGCACGACGGTGTAAATCAACGTCAACCACGGTGAAAAATCCCCCGTGCTGAAGGTGCTTCCAAAGGAGCTCCTTTGAGGCCCACACCGTGACTCTGTGCTGCCACGGGTGGTGACAACGCAGAGGCTCCCTGTGGCCGCCCCGTCCCAGCTTGCTGTGGCCCCATGAAGCCTCCAGCAGCTCGAGGATGGGTTCCCATACGCTGGAGACTTCTTTGGGTTCCCGAGGAGCCAGGAATGGTAGCTCTTGCATTAATCCCATGCATTGTGACTTCAATTTGTCAACCTTGGAGACCACAAAGAACTGCAGGTCCATGCAGGATCCCTCTCCCCTTATTTCACCTGATATCTTCTTGCCTCTGATATATGCCCTCCACCTCTCACATTTCCCACCACTGCATTTAGCACGATTGCAGGCAGCTGCTGTGATCTCAGGCCACCTGAAACACCTGAGTGGCTACAAACCCTCGTGGCCAAGAGGGCTCCAAGGGCTGCGCCCCCTTCCAGGCTCTTGGGACGGAGCTCCACCACCAAGCCACCAGTGGTGGCTGATGGAGGGGCTCAGTGCCACCTGCCTGTCCCCAGCACCTCCTGCGAGGGAAAAGGGGCTGTGAGGCTCTAATGGGTGCTCCTGCTTCACCTCCACCCTCTCAGGCTTTAAAGGGGTAAATGAATGTACCCGTACCTGGCACTGAGCCCTGTGCTGAGGTCCTTTGGTCGATGAAGTTCAGCACAAAGTTCACCTGTGAGCCTGGGCCACGCAGGGGGCAAAAACAATGGTTGTGCATCCCCCCGAACCTCCCGAATTTCCCATGTCAATAAATCGCACCTTCCTACCCTCTTGGGCTCCCGCTGCTGATTTACGGTCGCTGTAATGAAAGGTGCTGAACAGAAATGAACTGTGAGGCTCCAAGTGATTTACGGAGACATCTTTATCCCTCTCCTTCCCCTCTCATTTAATTTAGTGGCGGGAGCAGGTTTTTCACACCTTGGAAGTGACAAGGATTTCATTGAGGTTCCCAAAGGAGTTCAAGGCTTTCCCTCTCGCTTTAATAAAAAAAAAAAAATCTTTGTTTTTTCCCGGCCCACCAAGGCGAGCCGGGCTGCGGCGCGCCGAGGAAAGATTGAAAGCATTAATAAACACCAGCCCGGATTTAATGAAAGGCAAAAGATTTTGAACAGAAATCTCTGAACTGATGAAAGCAGAGCCCGGACAATGAAGATTTATTAAACAAAAGGCTGCCAGGATGTGGGGAAGGATGATTTCTTGAATTATATATATATATACACTCAGTAACTGCTGAGGAATTAAGTGTGCCCATTAAAGCTGTGAGGTTTAAAGGCGTGCTAAATGTGAAGCGATGGCCAGGATTTTGATGCCGTGTCATCAGCACCACATCATTGCTTTTGCAGTGATGGAGATGTCCTCGGGGGTTCTGGAAAGACTGCAATAATCACTTCATTTCTGGATCTCTATTCTAAATCACGTCCCATGCAGGAGGCTGGACGGCTCGGCTCCGAGTTAATGGCTAAGTGCTGATGCCAGGAGTGGCCCCATTTGTTATTTCTGCACCTCCTGGGATAGCAGCAGGGCAAGCGAAGCAGAAAAAGAGGAAACGTTGAGTCTTGCTTGGAGACCTAAAATCCTGATGTTTTCCCCAGTACCAACTGCTTTGGGGTCCTGGCTCAAACCGCTGCCCTGGGCCAGGTCCCCCAGTCCGGGTGCAATTAGAGACTTTCTGCAGCACGTTAATGGATATAATTTACTCTAAGTGCAATTAAATAGGAGCCTCTCCCTGGCCACCCGTCCCCTTTTTTACCATCCTCCAGCTCCCGTGCCCACCCCAGACCCCAGTTCAATTCCCCCTCGGGAGGAACCAGAGCCAAAAGGGACAGCGAAGGGGACAAGGGCTGCGGAGGAGGGAAAAAGAAAACGGGGCAAGATGGCACCACCAGGGTGCACCACCTGGAGACAGCAAAGGCTCAGCATGAGCAGAAAGCACCCAAGGGACGTGGGCAGGAGCTGACACACACGGAGATGCGCTTCAGGTTGGCCAAGGCCCCATCCAGCCTGGCCCTTTGCTTTGCTATTGCTTAACCACACTTTCTTTGTATTCCCAGCAACCAAAATGTTCAAGTGCAAATTATTCACAAATTCAGGGGGCACTTGTAGGCTTCCTGGGGCCATTTGGTTATTGGGCTGCTTCTTCCAGCTGTGTTGGCAGCAAAACCCATCTCCTGCTCTGCGACAGTGGCAAGGGAGAGAGATAAGGCTGAGCTTTCCCCTCGAAGCCTGGTAAGGCCGAGCCATTCCTACTCTCTCTCATATTAAAGGCAGGATAAATTGTGTGATAATTTCAGAGCCCCAGGAATTTTCGGGTTGCGGCCAGCTGATGGCCAGCAGCAAAGCATGAATGGAGAAACAAGAGGCGCAGCATGCTTTGAAGAGGAGACATTTATTTTGCTCAGAAAACAAAACAAAACAGACAAAAAGAAAGAAAAACAAACAAACAAACAGCACAAGTACCCTAAACCCAACCAGCCAACCCAAAAGCTCTGTAAATCCGAAACACGGGTCCAAAAGCACTTTGGCTCCTCACTTTGCCAACCTCTGCTAAAAAAAGTGTGCTATCACTTCTACAGCAAACATAAAACCTGAACAAATCAGTACCCCCATTTTTTTTTTTTTTGGGGGGGGAGCTGGGTTCAAATACCAGTTTTAGCTATTGGGGCACTTCTGCACGGACCTTTTCTCCACCTCACGACCAGGCGTGCTCACCCGCTCGCCTGCAGCAGGGAAGGAATCGCTGCCACGTCTGTGACACTAACAGTGATACGCACCCAGAAGCACACAGACCACACCGTAAACGGTTAAAAGGAACACCCTAACAACAACAACAAAAAAAACCATGGTGGACACCTGGCTTGCGTGAAGCCCGAGAACAGCACATGGTTCAAGAAAAGAAACCTGAAAAATCCCCAAGTCTACCAGCGTCACAGAAATTGGAGACGACGCGCAAAGTCGTTGAGACAAAGGGCGGCCCAGCGAGGGGGGCTATGTACAGTATGGTACAGTCCCTCAGGCACCCGCTCAGCTCTCGCTTTGCTAAACCCCCGAGCCAGGCTACAAAAACCCACAGCCACCGCTCCGAAACAGGAGTGACAGCTCCTGCTGCCCGGCTGTGAGCACAACTTCTGCCTGCAGCCCGGCGTTACAGCGGTGTTTTACCCCCTCGAGACACGATCCTGTCAGGTAGCATCCCTGATGCTCTCATGCTGAATTCGGCTTGGGTTGCCTTCCCTGCCCGTGCCTCGCTGTCTCGGCTGAAGCTCTGTGTAAATAGCTTTGAAGAGCGAGCTGCAGGTGCAGTTTTCCCTCTCTCCAGTCCTGTGCAAACAGCTGGAAGCGAGAGCTGAGCTGCGCTGCGCTGCGTGCAGGGAAGCTCTTGGGGATCTGCCTCCCCACCTACAAAATCCTTGGAAATCCCATTTGGGACACTCGAGAGGTTTTGTTTTTTTTTTTTTTCAGGCTCAGGAAAAAACAACCCCAGAAGGGAAACCCCTTCACCATCTGGGAAGGACCTGAGCTGCAGGGCCCATCAGCGCGCTGCTGGCTCTAACAGCCCCAAAACAGCAGCAGGGCTCATGGCTAAACCAGCACGCCGATGCCTCAGCTATTGCTAAGCAGCATTTGCACAGCAGGGAGGCCTCCTTTTTCCCCTCTCTGCCCCCACTGTGCACAGGCAATGGACGGGCAAGAAGCTGGCACAGCTGCCCCAGATAAAAATCAGTGATAAAAATGGAGAGGAAGGGGTTTGGGGACGGTGGTTTTTGCCTGGGGACTGCTGGCATTGGTCTACCTGCGAGGTGGTGACTGTCTTTGCACCACGTTTATTTTTGCTCTTCTGCTTTCCTGTGCTTATTAAACCACCTTTAGCTCTACCCACAGACTTTCCTGGTTTTGCTCTTCCTCCTCCTTCCCCCCACACCCAAAGGGGCCGCACGGTGCTTTGCCGCTGGCCAAGGTGAAGCCGCCACAAGCCCGGCCTCAGGTCTGACGTTGGAGATGTAAATATAAATTTTTAAAATTTAAAAATACCCAAAGCCATCAGGACGCTGGGGGAGGAACACCCAAGCACAGCCCCTGCCCTTCCTTAGCCAGGCTTGATGCAAATCAGGTTGACAGTGCTGGATGCTTTCATGGCCACGGCTGTGCAGGGGCAGAGTCACAATGAAGTGCACAGGAAAATCAAGGCAGCAAAAACAATTCGTGCGCTCCCCAAAACCGTGCGTGCTCCGAGGCAAGGCTGTGCGCTAATCCCTGCTCTGCCCGACGGTGAGCAGCCCCTAGGATGGCTGCTGCTCCTCACCTCGCTGGGAGACACTGTCTCCACGCAGGGGACAGGCACCCAGAGCTCCCGCAGGCTGTCTGAGCATCGGGAGAGAGGTGACACTCAGCAAAATTGTCCCCGTGCCTGGTGGATGCTGATGTCACCCATGCCTGGTGAAGCTGATCCCCAAGGAGTGGGAGAAGAAAAGGAAAGGAGAGAGCTGGGTGAAGGGACAGGAAAACCGGCCCCTGCCCAGCGGCAGAAGTAAGCTCAGCTGTACTGGCCCTGCTCAAGTTCCTTGGCATCATTTGTACCCTGAGGCGTGCACTGACAGGACAAGGAGCAACCGTTTCAAACTAAGAGAGGCTGGATTTTAATTAGATAATAATTAGATGAAGGAAGAAATTCTTTTCGATGAGGGCGGTGAGGCCCTGGCCCAGGCTGCCCAGAGGAGCTGTGGCTGCCCCGTCCCTGGGGGTGCCCAAGGCCAGGCTGGATGGGGCTGGGGGCAGCCTGGGCTGAGGGAGGTGTCCCTGCCATGGCAGGGGGGTGGAATTGGGTGGGCTTTGAGGTCCCTTACGACCCAAACCGTTCTGTGATTCTATGAAGGGGTGGCCTGGGGGAGAGCACAAGCGTGTTGGGGGTTCAGTGGTTTGTTACAGCTGACTGCTGGCAACAAATCCCCCTGAGACCACACTCGGGTGAAGGAAAAAGGAGGAAAAGTGACCTGCACCGAGGAACTAACAGAAGCAGGAGGAACCTATGACCCCTCCACCTCATAAGGTATCAGGATGACACAAGAGGGCTCAGCTAAGCCTTGACAGCACTGCACCACCTCCCCGAGAAAGCCACGAAGGTGATGCGGTGGCATTTTGGCACCTTGGCATCACCTCTTTGTTTTCCTCGGGCTCCCAGCCGGGTCTCAGGGATAAGCCCCCTGAGCCACTCCCTGGTGCAGGTCTATTGGGCTGACTGGATTCTGGAGAAGGTGGCAGCTACAAGTATGTCCGATGCCCTCCCAGAAAGAGTCAGGATCAAGCAACAAGGACTCAAGTTAACAGCCAGGTCTGGCATTTCCAGTGCAACTAAAAACCTGCTGCACAAACAGCAGTGTCTGGGGGTTCCCAGGGGCTCACCCACCTGCTACAGCGACCTGGATGTTAAAGGACGGCACCAAACAGGCTCAGGGTCCAGCTCACCGAAGCTGGGAGGAGTGTACAAAAGCACCACGACATGGTTGGGCTCCTAGCAGAGGACTGGGTCAGCTTTTAAATTAATTTAAAAGGGTTATTTAAATGAGAGAAAAAAAAAAAAAAAAACTAGAGTAGGGGAGCAAAAGGGGTTGCATAAAAAAAATGCAACCTTGCAAAAATAACTGTATCCTCCCTCCGTGATCCATTCCAGGCAGGTTCCCGGCGGAGGCTCCATGATTCCCAGGAGCTTGGCACAGCCAACACCTCCCCTGTTATAAAAACAACCCCTCTCGGGGGGAATTCCCTGCTGCTCTGCTCTATAAAATAATAAAAAGGTCCCTGCAGAGAGTCCCCCGGCTGTTACTCCTCCTTCGGCCTCTTCCTCCAGCGGGCCAGGAGGGGCCCGAGGCTGTTCCACACCTCCGTGTACATGAGAGTCCCCACGAAGACGAAGGCGGTGCCCAGCCAGTGCCAGGCCGTGAAGGGGTTGCGGAAGTAGAGGATGGAGAAGATGAGGCTGACGAACTTGCGCAGCGTCACCACCAGCGTGACGGTGAGGGAGGTGCACTCCGTGGTGAGGATGAAGACGCCCCGGATGCAGACGTATCTGGGTGGGGGGGGGGAGGTAAGGGGGCATCAGGGCTGAAGAGGGAGGGCGGCCCGGCTTTGGGAACGCAAAGGGTTGGGCAACGGACAACCCCAGTCTGGTTACGGAGGAATTTAAAATCCCTTCTCCTGAGCTCAGCGTTTCTACAGCTCTGGGCCTCGGGGACAGCCTGAACCTCCCAGACTTCTCTCGAGCCTGCTCTGGGACAGCAGCGAGAGCTGATGTGCTAGCAAAAGGTTAGTGACATGCAGCATTTACAGCTTCTTTTAGCTCCATGGCAGGTGCTAAAACCAGACTTCTCCCTTTACACCTGGCAGTGGATCTGCAGAAGTCCCCTCTCCTCCCCGAGAGGACACAGATTGAACGAGGAGGAGCGTGAGCAGCAGCAGGGGACAGGGACTTCTCAACAACGAGAAAAAATTGGTGAGAGGGACCTGGACTGTAGGGTCCCTTTTTTCTAGTGCATTTTGGCTTTATCTGACCTGCAGATCTGTCCTCGCTGCCTGGGAGACTGCCCACGGATATTGTGAATGGCTCTCGATTACCCTTCTACTGACCAGCAGAACCACTGCGGTATTTTACCAGCCAGCCTGTCCATGGGGAGGTGGTGGCAGATTTCAGTCATTCTGGAAAAAACGTAAGCTCCAGGTTCAATTTCTATCTGGATTTTCCAAGAGTTACATAAACATCAGCTCCTAAATGCAGGGAAGGCTCCAAGGGCACAGCATCCCTAGCTTCCCTACCCCATTTCTCCTCTCCCATCCTGCCAGCTTGTCTCAAGGTGCACACTGGAAGGATACTGAGTGATGACGTTCATGAGGAGGTAGAACCACATGATCGGCAGGGTCAGCCCAATCACTGGGATCTGGAACGGCTCTGTGGGGAGAAAGGACGAGGAGGTCTCTCAGCACCAAGGATTTCAGGAAAAAATCTACCTGCTGCCGTCACGGCTGCCTGGGACACACGCGTGTGAGCTGGAAAGGAGCAAAGCCTGCTAATGCAAGAGATGCAAGGACAGCGAGTAGGTCTCTGCTGTTCACGACTGACCACGACGGGATTAGAGAATTTGAAATTTGAAAATTTGAAAGGCTTGAATCTCTGGAGGCAACCGTCTGATGTGCACAGCTTCTGGACTGAAAGCTCCCTACAGCATTTTCCAGAGGACAGAAAGGTACAACAAGAGCAAGGGTCCACCTGTGCAACACTCACCGGACTGGCTGAAGAGAACGGCGTGGTGGTAGATGTTTGGGGCGAGGAGGAGAAAGCCAGGGAGTGGTAACGCATGCTGGAAGGAAAGGAAAGACACGGCGTTAACAGATTATGCGAGTCTACCCCACTTCTCCTCCTGGGAAGCCAGCCTCACGCATCTCCATGGATGACAGCACACACTTCACAGCATGGGATGCTTTGGATTTCTGCCCCAGGAAGACTGCCTGTCTTTAACGTGTCCCATGCACCTACAGCACCAAAAAACTCCTTCCTTCTGGAGAGCAACCTATTACAGCCCAGGTATGCAGGCTGTAAGCTTGCTATCAACCCTTTCCTCCTGATCTATTCCCCTCCTACAGCGTGGCTCAGCACCATTCTTCCCACCTTCAGCTTTTGCTCTGAAACTCCTCACCCTCCTGCCGGTCTCCTTCACCTAAAGTGCTGTTTTAGAGAAGTCACCAGACTGCTGCTGAGCAGGGGGAATTCAGAAAGTCAGGCCTCTCGTGTGTTTAGAACGCACTAGGTGGGCTGCACCTCCATAGGAAACTTCCTTGGGGTCTGCGGACTACACGGAGATGAAACCACCGTTGTTTGAAGTAGCTCACAGAGCTGCCCGTATGGATCCGAGTGCAGGATGGGAGGGAAAGGGACTCTTAGCAGCTCTGTCTGCCCAGTAAAAGCAACAGAAGAGACACAGTGACTCACGTTGTAAAAAAGGGCCTCTTTGGAGTGCTTCCCGAACCGCTTGTACAGCGTCTCCTGGAAAATCCCCATCCTGGCAGACATGAGGAGGGCGAAGGTGAGCGCAGCGATACCTGGAACAGAAGCACAGCCTTGCAGCGTTGCTTCGGCACGGCGTAGTTCGTGTTAGCCAGCTTGAGGATTCCTGCTGTTTGGCTTTCAGTGAAAGAAAACAGCCATAGAAGCCAAAGCACCCAGAGTTGGCAAGATGGGCAGAAAGCTGATAATGGTCTTGGGGACAAAGGTATATTGTTACAAGGGAAAAATAAAGAAGGTGTCTGCAGGAAACTTACTTCCTGACAAGAAAAGTTACTTTGCAGAAGCCCTTTAGGTGCTGTTTGTGATTTGCTGGCCAAATGAAGAGTATCTTTGCACAAAGGTGCAAATGAGTGCCACAAAACCCCGTTCTTCGGGAATCAACACCCACTAGAAGCTAAGCACAACTGAATATCGGCGCAGGGACTCACACCACAGTATGTTTATCACAACACACATGGCCGCAGACATTAGAAAGCCAAGTCTTGTCCATATCCCATCAGGGTTGGCTGGAGACGGGGCGCTCACGTACCTAGCAGCCACCACAAGAAAACGTGGAGTCCGTCCTCTTCGTTTAAGCTGGAGTCAGATGCCTGGTGGAGGGAGACACAACACAGTCATCGCGAGCTACCACAGCCCTGCAGCTCATTCGGGCGTGCCTCTACCTCACTCGTGGCTTGCGTGTTGCGCTCCAAGCAAGCCCAGAAAGCAAAGACTGCCCAAGGCCTCCCATTCTCCGGTCTCTTCCCCCGCTGAACGGAGGTGGTAGCAACTACAGCGCACTTTGTTTGCCACTCTGTTTTCAGGAACGAACCAGATTCCAGCTGGAAGTATAAATGTCTGATCAAGAAAGGAGCTTTTCTTAAAGGAATGCCCTGGCTCGGCCAGAGACTGAACTCTTCTACACTAAAAATAATCAGTGTTGCCTAGAAAGCTCTCAGAGATGGCCCGTTAGCAGATTCCTCTGTCCTCATCTCAGGGCAGGCATGCAGGGAAGAACAAGGGCTCTGGCCACATCCCAGCTAGGTACTAAAACTGGCTTATGGTCTAGATATCGAGGGAACCAGGCCTGGAGGTGCTGTTAGCCAAGTGAGATCACTCACTTTTGCCACAATTCTGCGTACCTTACCAAACCCCAACACCTGCCGAGAGTTACGTGGATGAATTCAGAGCAAGGCTGCAGAGCACAGAACCTTTCTCAGACACCCTGAGAGCGTAAGCAGCTATGAAATAACGGGGGTCTCTGAGGCTCGACAGCTGTGTTTCATTTCCAGCCTCTCAGAGCTGGTTTAAGTGAAGCCAATTTTTACTTGGCTACCACTTCATGCCACTTTTCTGTCTTCGGTTGACACGATCAGACTGTGGGTGCTGACCCAAGCAAAGCCCAAATGCACGGTGTTACACACGGATTTTCTTCGCTCCCTCCTTTTCTCCAAGCACACGTAACTTTATTTCAAGGGTCACAGAAAGTCACGCTGGCTGACAACAGGTCTGGAAAATTCCGAAACCTGACGGTCTCTTCAAGGATAAAGAGAGCAAAGAATTGAGTTCTTTAAGGAGTTTTGTTTAGGATTCACCCGCTCCTGATTGTAGCATGTCACAGCAAGGGCAAGAGAAAAGAGAAAATATAATGTTTTGTTTATTCCCAACAAAAAGCAACCTAAATAACACAGGATAAAAGGCATCTATAATTAAATTAAACCACACACGTGTCCCTTCCCTCCAACCCACAGTGCAGGAACAAGTGCTTTCAGGAAACAGAGAGCTCGGAGACATCTCGTCTCGCCGTTAATAATCGGGCAAAGGAAATTACTGATGAAGGTGCCCAGGGCAGCTCCTCCTGTCAAAAAGGTTCACAGCTGTGACCTCAGGCCCCCTCCAACCCTTACCACTTGCTTTGCAGACATGAAAGTGCAGGTGAAGATCCCCACGGAAACCAGGGCTATGGACGTGTATTTAGACATGCTGTATCTGCGCGGAGGAGAAGAGAGACGTCAGCGACCCGGCCCAGCCTCCCGTTGCTCATTTCCTTCTCCCTTGCTTGGCGTTTTGCTCCATTACACCGGTATAAACTTGGGATAAGGGGCACGTACCCAATACCTAACACTGGGCTTTGCCGGGGACAGAAGGCCAACTTATTCCAGCTGCACCAAAAATGAAGCATTTGGACCAAGGTCTCTTTGCCTGTGGCAAAGGACCCGTGCCCACACATTGGTCTCGCAACCAGACCCCAGGCTGGTGAGAGGACCATCCTGTCCCGATGTCTTTGCCCGCTGTGGTGGGCTGACCCTGAGACGGAGAGCAAGAAAACTCCTGGGTCAAGATCGAGATTGTTTAATAGGTGAGGAAAAACAAACAAATAACAATGCAAAAGTAATCTTGCACCTCCTCCCGCAAGTATGAATAGTTTAGAAGCCAAGGTCCCCCAACCCTCTTATTCCTCTATCCTGGTTTCTCCTGCTGTGCCCTATGTTATATGGCACGGAACATCCCCCTGGCCATTTTGGGGTCAGCTGTCCTGACTGTATCCCCTCTCAACTTCTTGCCCACCCCCGTCCTGCTCACTGGGAAAGGGGGCAGAGTGCAAAAAAGAGAAAGCCTTGCCACCGTGTAAGCACTGTCCAGCAATAGCCAAAACATCTGTGTGTCACTGACACTGTTTTAGCCACAAATCCCAAACACAGTACTCTAGGGGCTGCTGCGAAGAAAGTTAACTCCATCCCAGCCAGATCCATCCTCGAGGAGCAGTACTGGGATGAAAGAGGAAGGAAAAGAGCTAACATTCTTGTCTGTAGCCATGTTTAAAAGCTCTTTCTTCAGTCTACACTTGCATTAAATGAAGGAGTGAGGAGCAGTGGGAGTGCTGAAGAGGGAACTACTCAAGTCCAGGCACGTCTCTGTGCCCCAACCTCGCCACCAGCCAAACAAGGATATTTACCAGGAGAGAGTAAGGCTCTAAACACCAGCCAGGATTAAGTCAGTGGCAGTGCATTCCCTGATGGTATAAGAAAGGTGCTTGTGATTTACCTTTTTTTCAAAATGATGATACCGAGAGCCATGCTTGCTATGAGAGAGCCCTGGGGAAAGAAGAGAGGAGGGGAAAAAAAAAAAAAAACAAAACACAAAACAGGTCAGCAGGACAAAATTCCTCGGTCTGGGGTGCCTGCCCCACAGAAATACCACGAGCAACTAATACAAAAACACGAAGAGAAACGTCAGAACAGGTTCAGGGTGGAAGGAGTCTGGCTTCGGCTAGGAGGAGGGGAGAAGTGAGGCTGGGCAGCTTGGGAACAAGGACGCTGGAGCAGACAGGCGACTAGGATCTCCTGGCCAGCGGGGCTTCTCTGCCTTGGCCCACTCCCAACACTGTGCTATAGAACGTGGGGCAGGGCTCCTAGCGCCCTGTCTGGTGTAGTTCTTTTTAACCTCTCTTGGTATCTCGACCCTGTGACATGTTGGGGGTGAACAGCCCCCCCAAAAGATTTCACCACTCCCAACAGCCAGGACCCCGCTGTCTTTAGTTTTAATGGATGTTTCAGCCACTCGCACGCAAATACTTCAGTGAAGATGCATTTTAACGGCATCATCCAAAGCAGAGGCAGTAACAGCTCACGTGGAACTATGCCAAAGCCATCCTCTCTGGCCTGAGGCATTTAACAAAGGCACACACACCAGGACACGAACCGCCTGGTCTAGTCATGAGGTGGAAGGGAAAGCTGGGGCCCTCTGGCCAGCAAATTCAGCCCCTCCAAGGCTGACAGCCAGAGCCTGGCCTTGGTTCTGTCACTGTTACTTCCCCGTCGCTTTGGGAAAGACGAAGCCTGCTCCAGCTTCAGTTTCCTCATCTGTCCAGGGACGTTACGTTGACATTTAATCGTCAACACTGTGAAATAAAACTTGAAGTTCAGCTTCGCAGCAAGGTCGCTCCCCCCACAATTAAGACGGAATACGGTTTTGCACAGGGGTTTGTCGTCCTCAGGGGAAAAAAAGGGTGAAAGAACACATCTACCAGGGAAAGTGCTTGCAGAGATGATGGGAAGAGGTGTCACATGAGATGGGAAAGGACAGCGTGGCAATACTCACCGATCTGAAGATCATGTGCAGCGGCATGGCGATATTTAAGTTCAGGGCATAGTTATTCACCACGCTGACAGTGAAGAACATGGCCACCATGATGAGATAATACCTGAAATACAAAGCGGTGGTCGGCAAAACCAGCTCGTGGCTGTGCACGTAGCTCCTGGGAGGCTGGGACACGTTACAAAGAGGTGAAGCGGCACAAAGAGAGGTCTGGAGCTGAGCAGGAACCCACCTAGCTCTTGGGTCTGTGCTAACGACTCACGAGGAGATTGACCCAGTTTGGATATAGCAGGGAAGTCCTTAAAAAGGGAAGGGGACTGACATGCACTGGCCCGGTTTGTGCAAATTGCAGAAGCAAAGGGGAACCGAGAACACCCCAGCTGGAATCTCTTAGCATGGATTTCCCCCAGACCTCTCTTTCCTAAGGACAGTGGCGTAAGACAAGGCTTGATTTGAAGGGATTCCATTTCTGCCAGCAGGCATCGCTACCCTGCATGAAAGACGCCATTCAAACCCACGTTGAACACCTCCGTGGTCCTAGACCTAACCTAGAGAGCTCCTTGCTGCAACGCAGCCACAAATGGCACTGAACTTGCCCTCGACTTTGCCAGGGAAGAGAGCATGAACGTGCCAGGTTATTGCCGGGACAAGGCAAGCCCTGACAGAGAAACGCAAAAGTGAATCCAGCTAGACTTCCAGTAAACCTCTCCCTCCCCAGCAAGCCCCAGAGACTGCAAGCTCTTCACACTCAGCAGACTTAACTGTACAGAATATTGCCCTGCTCCTTGGATAGATGCAATCTGATGGCAATTTCCTATTGAGTACTCTCAATAACCAAGGAGCTCTCGTTTTCACGGGCATGACAGGTTCTCACGGAGGCTTTGCGAAGGCTGCAGAATGGATGGGATTTGGACAGGATAAACGGATAAGGGATTTTATTAAACGCTCCTTGAGATACCAGATAGCCCGTCGATTTGCAACAAGCCGAAGCGTTGAGACCCACCGTACCTCATCGGTATGGCCGGCCGCTTCCTCCCGAAGTTGGCTTCGAAGATAAAGCCTTCCACGGCGATAAATAAGAACTGGGAGAAGGTCACGATGTTGCCACATCCTGGAAACTGCCTGCAGGCGCGGAGAAGGATGACAAGCGTAAGTGCAACGTCACAGAGAACACACGGTTGTGTGACAGGCTGTGACAACAACTGGCTGGTCCCACAGTCGGCATCAGCCTGGGGGGATTTTGCGGCTTTATCCATCCGGGTTTTCCTGCTGCTCCTATTACACACCTCCCTGCAGGGATTTACTCACCGACACGTGTCTGGATGTGTGTGCAGCAATCCCAGTGCCTTCCCCTGCCGTTCCCAAAGGGGAAGCAAGCAGCCACTCCCTCCGCGGGGCATGTGGTGACAGGGGTCAGGAAGCGAAAGAGGAAACTGCTCGGATCGGGGTCTGCCTAACTTCCCACCACGGCACAGGGTGTGAACGCACGACATCAAGCACCCACGTAACCGTCCTGGGGCTGGGTCTGCCTCTTTCTCACAGGGAAACGGTTCTGGTAGGGTTCTCTCACTACCTGCAAGTCGCTGGGCTCGGTACAGGCCAGGTGAAACGATGGTTCTGCCTGGGAGGAAGACAGCAGGATTTCTGATAACCCCTATTTGTAGTGTGAAAGAAGGGCTGAGGTGAGGTGCACGCCAACAGAGCAAGGCTTCGTGTCCTTGGTCCTGCTTGCAGCCCATCCCCACAACATCTGAGCGGCAGCTTGGACCTGCTTTCAACACACCCAGCAAGCTTTGGCTCTCTGCCCTCCTGCACTCAACGGAGCCCCCAGGCAGCCCTCAGAGAGCCCCAGGCCCTGCAGTTATCGCTTCAGAGTGGCAAACAGCGCCAGCTTTGAGCAAATCAACCTTCAGTGTTTGATCCGAGGGGAGAGGAACTGCATACGAGGGCAAGGCAGCGCGTAGCGGCCTGACATTGAACCAACACCGCCTGCACGCAGCTCAGCCCGCCCTGCTGCAGGCTCTGCCTTCTTCCTAAGAGGCTTACAGGGAGCAGGAGAGGATTTCCCGGGAGGCACGCAGCCTGCGGGCTCAGAGGAAGCCGTGACGTGTCAATAAATCGGAAAGCTCGCTGTTATTTGCGGCGGGAGGCACGGCACCTTTCTCTGGTGCAACAGAGAAGCCGAGGACCGACCGGAGAGGCCGCGTGCCGCTGGTTCCCTGCTGCGCACGCACACAGTTCACTCACGTAACCATCAAACAGCCCCGGAAAGGCCAGCTTCTGGTGCCTGCCCCAGCCTGAGCACCTCCCCGCTCCCCACCTGCCAATTTTTGTGTTTCTCAGAGATTAATTAACCTCAAGACTTCCATGCCTGCTGCGCAGCGTGGTTACGAGGCTCAAAAGTTATATGGGGGAAGAGAAGGGAGACTGAACTGCAGACAGGCCACAGGACTGTAAACCTTATCTCTGTAGGAAAACAGAAAGCAAGAGTAAACTTGGAATAAACCAAGACAGTTTCCACGCGCTAGACTTTGTTTCTTCCCAGTCCACAGGCCCTTGCATCCAGTCACTTGTGGTATATATGGCCTCACATTATCGGTAGTGTTGACAGAGGGTTGTATTTTGACTGATAATAAAAAGGGCAAACAAAAAAACCCAGGCTGTACCTGCCCGTGCCTTTGACTCCCAATCCTAACACACCGATAGCCTTAAAAGAAATGCCAAAAGGCCGCATCTATCAACCAAAGATCTGCTCCAGCTGTAGATAACTGATGGAGAGCCCTCTGGAAGCAACGCAGAAGCACCACGATGGAATTGTTGGAATTGTCACCCTGCCTCCGAGGACTGCCTGGGCTGGCAGGGATAAAGCAGACGGAGTGGGGCTCCTGGTCACATCGGTGGGGAACAAATGGAACAGCCCCGCTTCTGGGCATCAGTTTGGGTCGTGTTAATGCAGAATGCTCTCATTTGGACTGAGTTCAGCACATCCAAATCACTTTTCCAAGAACGATTTCTGGCCATCGGTGCAGAAGACTCCGGATTTCACACAGAATGCCTGCGGTGGCACCTGCAGAAGAGCAAGACACCCCCCAAAGTTTGCACCACAAAGGGAAGAAACCCCATTGAGCTCATCCTGAGCCTAAAATATCTTTGCAGGGAAGACGGCTCCCAGGGACACAACTTCGGAAGGCCACGTGCACATCGTGGGCTTTCTAGCCACGCCTGTATGCACACCCCACAAAGCTCTGGCATCACAGCTAAAAGACAGCCCCCAGGGTCAGCCAGGAAAGGACACCAGAACATATAAAACCTTTTTTTGTGTGTTTTTTTTTCTTTGTTTGTTTGTTTTTGTCCTGCTTTAAACCCTTTCCATAGCAATAGAAGCCCATTATTTCTTGTCCTCTCTCCAGAGCCCAGCAGAAAAAAATATTTCGTCTTTCCCGCAGCAGTTCTCCACACATTTAAAGTCTTTTGTCTGTCTTCAGGCACCTCTAGACTAAATAGTCCTCATTCCTTTACTCTTTCCACATAAATCCTGAGCAAATTTTTTTCAATTACCTTTGTTATTCCCCACTTGACTCTGTCTGGTCGCTGCTTTTTCCTGCGATCCTGCTCCAAGACTTTCTTTGTTATGGGCAGATTCATTTTCAAGAGGGACTTTCCCCTCCAGACAACAGCAAGACTCAAAGAAATAAGCAGTGTTGCCCCAGTTTGGGGACCAAAGGTGAACAAAGGCAAGGGTGGGGCACAGGAACTGGGGAAATTTCTAAAGTAGAGGTGAGGCAATGCTCAGGAGAAGCTTGTGTGTGAAAAGCAGCTTTTCCTAGGTATCTGTGATAGGACTTCTGGGGTTTAGATACCTAATTCGGACTTTGAGCAGTGCCAAATGGCTCGTTTTTGTTTTAATGTCTGGCTGGAAGCAACACAATTCTGGTGGCAAGCAAATGGATAATCCCCAATCCGAAGCTCTCTTTCTCTTGAGGGGGGAAATTCCATCTCCCTCGCTGAGGCCGAAGCACAAAGCAGGCAGGAAAGGCAGAGCTTAGAGCAAGCCCCAAGAGGAACGACATCATGTCAGGCATGGTCTCTCTCTCCAAGATCACAGAATCATTAGGGTTGGAAACGAAGATCTGCTTCTTGATTTATCCAGCGACTGCGGAGCGATGTGCAACCTCACCTCACGGGACCCGGATCTTGGTCTCCCACTTTGAAGCAAGTAACCCCACCGCTGGCTTGACAGATCCAGGCTCTATTTGGCACTCCCTTTTTCTCTAAAGATCTAAGGATCTCTAAAGATCTGCGATGATCGCCTTCTCCAAGCTGTGCTGGCCTTTGTCCGTCGGGGTTTGGAAGGGGATGTGGTGTCCGCACGTACCCCAAACATCATTCCCTCCTGGTGCCCAGCTGGACCCCAAACACCGGCCCCTGTCGGTGCCCAGCTGGACCCCAAACATCATCCCCTGTTGGTGTCCAGGCTGACCCCAAATATCATCCCGTCTTGGTGCCCAGGCTGACCCTAAACACCAGCCCCTCTTGGTGCCATTGGCCTCACCAAGGAGCCCTGGGGCTTGGGCCCGCTCCCCAAGCTGTGAAGGTCCCCGACCACCCCCTGAGGGCCGCAGACCCCCTCAGGCTGTCTCAGAGCCTCCCAAATCCTCTCAGAGCCCCCAGATCCTCTCAGAGCCCCCCAAACCCCTCGGAGACCCCCGGGGGCGCCGCTGCCTCTCCCTCCCCACCCCAAGACCCTGAAGCCAAGGTCGCTGCGGCCTTCATCCCTGGGGGACCCTCCCCGCCCCCCGACACCATTCCTGCCCCAAACCTCACTCCCTGCCGCCCGTTTTACCCCCAAAAGCCTCTGCCCCCCCCCCACCTCACCTGGCCAGCAGCTCCAGGAACACCACGTTGCTGCAGCAGCCGCCGAACACCAGGCACACCGCCGCGGCCGGGTGCATGGTGCCGCCCCGAGCAAGGAGGCACCGTCCCCGGCCGCCACCGCATCCCGGTCCCGGGCCGAGGCCCCGCTCCTGCCGGCCTCCGCCGCCCCCGCTTCCTCCCGGGAGCCGGTAGTTCGCTCCCCGCCCGCCCTACGTTCACCGCCACAGAGGCTCCGGCACGGAAAAGACTACAGCTCCCGGCGGCCCCCGCGACGCCTCCCCGGTTCCTCCCGCCGGTGGTGTGGCCGCGGGGCATGATGGGGGTTGTAGTTCTGGTATGGGGGGGTAATGGCGGAATGGGGCCTGGTGGTGTGGTGGAGGAAGGGGGGAGGCTCAAACGCCGCTGAGGAGCTGCTGCCGATGGACGTTTTGGGTTTAAATAATTAAATTATCGATTAGATGTGAAATAGGTTGCCTGATGCCTGTGGTGAAGCCTCCCAGGAAGCCTGGCTGTGTTCCCGGCCCATGGGCAGCTGTGTGAGAAACATGGGATTTGGGTACAGAAGCAGAAGAATTGGGTCTGATGAGGGGAAAATTTGGGAAGGGTCCGAGGAAGGGAGAAGGGAGTAAGAAGTGGGTGAGTGTTGTCATCAGGGTGGTTTGGGGACTAGCCAGGGCGGTGGCACCAGGAGATGCCAACTGCTTCACAAGGAAGATGGAAAATAAAAAATAATTTTTTTTTTTTTTGAAAGAAATAACCAGTTCTGCTTGTATTTCTGGCCATGACCCAGCACACGTCAAGGTGGGAGAATTGCACTGCGGTGCTGGAGATGGGAGCAATGCAAGGTTTGGTTGGGATAGTTACTGGTGTGGGGACAAACTGCACCCAGAGGTGTTCTGCAAACCCCGTCTGGAGTGATGTGTTTATTAATTTACCTTCATGTCTTGGCACTTTGGCTTCAACAGGGTGAAGACACTGTTGTGTCAATCATCATAAAACCAAGAATTTAAACAGCACGACCACTTCAAGGATTCTGCCTCAATATATGGACTCTCCAGTCTGGCATGGACTTTCAGCAGGACCTAATACAGTGTCTATGGCATCTTCAGTCTTTCTTTGTCACTGTTAGATTGTGTTGTTGCCCTGTAACTCCTCGTCCCTGTACCTAGAGTGTGTTTTTTTGCCTTTCTGCACTTGGAGCAATTTGAGTTTTCTGTTAACACAGCTACGTATCAGTCATGGGTGAAGGGTCGTTCCCAAACTTGAGCGGAGCCGTGCTGAGTGTGTACCAGCATCTGTCAAAGCCCTCTGTGATCAAGATAGAAGCCAAACTGATCAAAAAGTGGGATTGTCATGTTTCATTTATTTTTTAATAAATGATCTGAATTAGACCCAGATCTTTTTTTTTTTCCTTTAAATGCCACAAGTGTGAAATCCCATGAAAACATTGCAAAGAACTATAGCGAGTCTAAAAATGAAGCACTTTTCTTATGATTTCCAGCTCTTCCAGGAATGTGACAGTCTTGGCAGTTTCTCTGCTGTTAAAAGCAGCTAATGACAGTGACGAAACTGCCAGGATTGCCCATTTCATTTGCTCACTGTGAGAGTTTCTAGGCTCCTCGACTCCACAAGCTGAAGATCCCAGGATTTCCATGCTCCTTATGTGGAGGCTGAGCCGGAAACCAAGTCTGGCTGGAATACATGTCCTCAGGGCTTAAAAGAGCTATGGCTGGAAGCCTGGAAACGATGGCAATGACAACTAGGAATCCTTGGGTACCTTGTGGGTTTTGCCTACAGATAGAAACCTTGCAGTCTCTTGATAAAAGCACCAGAGACCCAAGGAATCTGGAGCCTGTCTTGTGATCATTCCAGGACTCTTGGCTTGGGATATACCCTCTAGGAGAACAGTCTGCCAGAAAATAACACTTTGGGAATCCAAGCATCACAGACACCGTCTGGACCCCAATGATTTTGCTTAGTTTTTGCACTGCGGTTGGCAGAAGTTCATTGTTCCCCCTTTTCACAAAAAAAAAAAAAAAAAAAGTGTTTTCTGACCTCGCTCCAGGTAGAAAGGCTTTGACTGACTTTCTTGAGCTTCCCATCAAGTCCTTTTAAATGGTTTATATATTATTAAAAAGCACCATGGTTCATTAGCAACAAACAAAGAAGATTGCTCAGGTTTGCTGGCTCTCTGTAACGTCTCCAGGGTTTCCAGCTTCCACATCCTCAGCTGCTGCACAGGTCAGGATGATCGATTTTTCTATTCCCTTCACTAATAAGCTTTTGCTACCTTGGGTGCTCACTTCTGCACCTTTCATTTGCTTTCTTTGTGCTTCAAAGGGTAGGGGGGCTGAGGTTGTTTTTCTGCCACAATAAATGTGCTGCACCTTGGTTCCTAAATGCATTAAGCCACAGAACAAATTGCCTCTTTTGAACTGCTCCAGCGTAACAGTAAAACCAAAATCTCAGCTCATAAAGCATTTTGAGCTGTTCATTGTAGCCTGGCACCTCTGGGAGGGCAGTTTTGTCTGGGTTAGTGAGTACTTAACATCCTTTCTGATGTTATAACTACAAGGTAGGGTCTGGGATGAATTGTCAGGCTGAGGAGAGTTCATGGTCTAATTCTTAGGAGATGGGGGCTCATATCTCTGCAAAAACTTCCAGGTCACCTCAGTGCAGGGATAGAGGATGTAGCTCCTGGACTTACCTTTTTCCTTTGCATGGAGTGAGATCAATGCATCCCAGCTGTGATGCTGGACCAACATGCTGAGCTCTTTGTTTGCAGGTTGATGTATACCTTTCAAGCAATCCCCACCACAGATCTAAGAGTATATTTCTCTCCCATTAAAATAAAAATTCAGTTTATTGAAAATTCAGCTCATGTCAATTATATGAAATTGAAATGAATGACAAATAATGTCAGAAATAGAAAAAATGTTTATTAACATAAAAAATTCAATTTCAGAAGTCATTTAAAATTCAGCCCACCTATGTCATATTGAAAGGCACAAACCCAGTGATGTCAGGGTAAGCATCTGATGAGCAGGAGTGATTTCGCAGCCCCATCTCTCTACCAGGAGCAAACACTAATTTGTTGACAATGCAGCCAAGTTGTCTTGCATACTGTGAATGGACAGCAATGCTCTTGAGGCCATGTTCTTGCAGTTGGAATGGTCTAAGCACACAGACAAGATGAGGTTTGTAGGTTGAAATAATATAGCTGGAAAATTAAATAAGCTTTCAGCTATAAGACAAAAGCTTTTCTTTACTGCCCAGGGCTTATCTGTTTTTTTTTTTTCCAACAGCAGATGCTCTCGTAAAAGATATTACTTCTACCTACAAACATCATCTTGCTTCTGCCAGCGCTATTTTGATTTTCTTCAGAAATGGCTGAAATAAAACAAAACACGTTTTCACATCATGGAAACACTAGGGAGTCTGTTTCTGCCTGGAAAACAGGCTGGCGGAGTGTGGAGGGGTGTTTTCTCTAGTACAAATCTGTAGCACTTCAAGGTTTGAATAAGGCCTGGCAGCATTTTGAATTCCTGACTTCTGAAATACAGTTCAAAGCAGAACTGTGGACTCTCAGGATGCAGGGTGAAGGGGGTTGTGTTGCCTTAGCGAATACATCAGAAATCTGTCCTTCAGCCCTGCCAGCTAACTGCATTGTGAGCAATTGCCCACACGTCAGGAAGAAAATGAGAACAAGGAACTTAGGAAACCTGTTTTGTTCAGAAGTTTGCCACTTTTCCCAGCCCCAGTATGCCAACAGTCAGGCCTTGATTCCCCAAAGGGACACAGATTTTTGGTCTTTGCTTTGGGAACAAATACAGTGATGGGCAAAACCAGACGGAGCTGTAAGCTCCTGCGTGAAAGGTTCGTGTTTCATTTCCAGAAAGAATTGTTTTGAGCCTGTTGGGTATGGCAAGATCCAACAAAACACCAGAGATTTTGACATTTTAATATGGGCAAAATCTTGTTTCTCAAAGCTGTGCTTTCCTGGAAAGGTCTTCTCACTCTTGTTTTTTTAAAGCATGGCTTTTTCTGAGAATTAAACTGATTGAATTCTCAATGCATGGAAAGCAAATCAATCAAACCATTTTTTCCTGTTTTCATAGCATGTTTAATTTAAGCATCTCTGAGGCAGTGAATTCTGCAGTCCTGGCTAGTCATTAGGTTTTGAAAGGCACAAACAGAGCACGCTAAAAAAATGCTGATTTCTAACTGCATAAACTACAGTTTACATTGTAAATTGTACGTTACATTTACAAATAATTCATTATTTCACCATAGAATTCACCTTTGGCCTCACCTTAGGCTATTTCACCTTTGACTTTGTGGTCAGATGGAGATGCCATAGGTAAAGATAAGCCATTTATCAGTAAGAGTTACTAAAAGTGGAGACATTAACAGGTTTTAGTAGATCTGAGCTCCACCTTGGCCTTCCTTTGTTTACCAGCATATTTGGCCTCCCTCTATATTGCATTGTTCATTCAAACCTCTCTTCTCCCTTCTAGGAATGGTGTCTCTGCTGAAACGAAGTGTGACGTATCATCTCTAATGATAACATCCTAATGACAACGGTAATGATATTTTTTCATGGTGGACATTCCAGGGATTCAGAAGCAGCAAGCTGGACTGTCTCCAATCAACCCAGACTTAATTTTTGGTGTTAAGCACATTTCCAAAGAGTGGGAAAACTGTTGAAGTGACAGACTGGTCAGTGTTGGGCAGGGGTGATGGACTGACTGCCTTCTAACTGGCATCTGAAATGAGCTGGACTACTCTGCTTTTCTCTCTGCAGAGGTTCATTGAGATGAGAGAAGAGCTGAGATGCCTCTGGTCGTTTATATGGTTTTGAGCACATTGAATATTCACAGGGTGGGAGGAGAGTGCCAGGCTTAGGGCTTTGGTAGTAGAGGGGCTGAATGACTCAGTGAGAAGCACTAGAAACACAGACACGTACTGCCCTGGTGGCTCTGAAAACCCTTCATGGTTCCTGCTGAGGTGAGGTGCCTCATCTGCCTCCTCTCCTATCCATTTGTGATCCTGCTCAGGCCTGAATCAAATCCTGCTGTTTCTCCTACTAGAAGATGAAGAACTCTTGTGGCGTTTGGCTGTGCTGACAGGTATTCAGTGAACATGCTTGTGATGAAAAATGGTGGAAATAAACCCAAGAGTTGACCCTCTACATAACACCTCCCAAATTCTCAGAGCTATCATTGGTTCAAAACCTTAAATCTCTTCTTTACCTTGCAGGGAATTCAGTTATAGGGAACAACTGCCTCCAAGAAAAAACAAGTCCAGCCTTGTCAACACAGCCACGTGCAATATATAGACCAACCAAAAATGCTGGTAAAAAAAGGAAGGCCAAGGCAAACTTGCCATTCACAGTTGTGTCTGACAGTGCTTTTTCTCAGCAGATTACTGTTATTAATCTCATTTTCTGAAGGGGACAGTTAAGCTGCAGACCCAGGCAGAGACTAGATCACATCAGTCAGGGCAAAAGGAAGGAAACAGATCCTAGGAGCTTGATTTTTCTTGTCCAATATTATGTATCCCCATGGTAGGTAGCTATTTGTTAGATGATATTTAAGGTCCCTTCCAATTTGAGCCATTCTGTTTGTGCGAGAGGAATAGAAATGAACAGATCCCTTTTGTATGCTTGAAACCAAAATTTATCTAACCCCAGTGTCAACGAGTACTTTGGGGAGAGAAAACTCATGTCCTAAAACAGTTGCTCTGCTGGCAGCTCTCTTGTTGCTGTGCAGCTCTCCAAATCTTTCCATCTCGGCTCCTTTGCCTTTGTTTTGGGAATGTGCAGCAACAGAAATTCAAGAAGTGCTGCTCGACTTTCACCAGCTTTGTTTGAAATGCCCTCAACCCTTGGGCTTTTATGGCTTTGGCCATGGGAGGAGTCTTTTGCTTCTCTGTTGGGAAGGTTTTTGTGGTAGTCAGCTTAAAATTTCTATTTCCTTTGTCATATCACATCGCTTTAAAAATAACTAAAATAAATCACTGGTGTATTTTTAGGTGCATTAGAAGGGATAGGTCTTCCCCCTCTCCTTAAATTTTCACATTCCTGGGTTTTACATCTTCCAGGTCCCCCAAATATTCCTCCCACTCCCTCCTCAGTAAATATTTTCTCAGCAATTTCAGGTATTTGCTAAATGCATCACATCTCAGCAACTTGCACATTCTCACTTCCTGTACGTTTCAGAAATGATCGCCGTTTCTCTGGATGGAGCAGGAGACATTCCTGCTGTCTCAACCATTTCATTTTCAGTGAGGGACGTGAGCTGCTTTTCTCACTTACAAATGTTTCTCTGGCATTCTCAGAGCCTTCCACTTACTAGCTGGGCACTTCCACTTCCACTTACTCCCTGGGCAAAGAGAAGATGCAAGAAATTGCTCTGTTGAGGATCTGGCCTTCTTTCTCCTCTTTGTCACTTCTTAAACTCCCTCTTTTTTTTTTTGTTTGTTTGTTTTTTTCTCTGCCAAGTTTTATTTGGGTGATTTCCAAGGCAGACCTCCTTGATCAAGTTGTACTGGTGCTGGAACTGCCTATGTGTGTTACTACTTGTCAAAAATGGTAAAGGCTAAAAACTCCAGGCATATTTTGGGGGGAGAAAATGGAAATAGCTTCTTTCTTTTTTTTTTTTTCTTTTTCATCCCTCTCCCCCTTCCTCCTCCTCATTCCTTAGGTTCATTAACTTGACATCTCTTTACATGAGCTGGAAGAACTTGAACCTGAAGCAGTTTTCCCTTCTGAGAATCTCCCTGCATTGGAGATGTCTCTCAATGCTTTAGGCGAGCACTGAGTATGACTTTCCGGAGGTGATTGATGGGATCTCATAGAAATATTCTTTCAATTAAAATAACCCACACACACAAAGAGGAGAAAAAGAGTTGTTGTGGTGGGTTTTTTTTCTACTCTTTTTACTATTGTCCAGGAAGTGAATCAGTTAGCTGTATCAAAACGTTGGCATCTTTTCTTGTCTTTTGAAGCCTCGCATTTAACTGGCTTCCCTCCAAATGCTCGGTCCTGATCCCCAGTACCAGCTGCTCAAATACACCTTGCCCCTGGAAAGCAGCACTCATGAGCTCAGCTTGTCCTCCCTGCTCAGGCGTGCCAACGGGTCTCCTTGCACACAGCTGCTCCCTTTCTGCAGCGAGAGGGCTGAGCGTTCATGAAGGGTTGCAGGCACGGGACGATGAGTGATAACCTACAGGACTTGTTTTTTGTATGATTTAAGACTGAGTTTGGCCCCCCTTGTGCCTTGAGATGAGGAACGAATGCACTAATTCCCTGTACCCTCAAGGCATCAGAGAATCATTATCATTAAACATCTAAACTATGCATTCAACCGAGGTAGAGCCTCTTGCTTTAAGAGCCTTCAGACAGGGAAATTAAAGGGAATACATCTCGAGGTACTAAGGAGCTGTGCAAGCTGTGGCCTTGCAGTCCACCTCCCAGACCTTCATTTCTTCAGTGCTGTGTTTTTCATTCAATGCACTGTAAATTTTGGACCCAAATTCACGTTTCCTTCAATAAAAGCCAGGGGGATCACCATTGACATGCCTTTATCTGGGTGTCATGTCCATTATTAATATTTCTCCAACCTTTGTTGCTTTTGCATCAGGGGAATTAGAGTTCTTCCCAACCTCATGGTGCCAAGCTGTAGTTTCAGTGCACCGTGGGACACGTGAGATTTTGAAAATTGGATCTACCATCTGTTCTGATGAAGCTTCATGGTCTAGCAAAGACCTTTGAAACTGTGCCACTCCCTGAGTAAGTTGACATGACTTCGTGTGAGCTCCAACATGGTATTGGGAAGTTGTCCCAAAATCCCAGGTGAGAGGGCTGGAAAGCTTCTACTATGCTAAATTTTTTACCACCTGAAATATATCCATGTCTGTTTCTTACCCATCCGTTCCTATGCTCTGGTCTTCCTCCCCCTTCTCTGCTTTTACTGGCTCCCAGAGTGTGTTCAGAGAACAGACGTGGTGTCTAGGTCCACTTCATTTATTGCTCCACCTGTGACTTCTGTTCACTCCTGGGGATCTGTGGGACATCATGGGGCAGGGCTGGGGCTCCTAGGTGAGTGGACAGACAATTTGTTCCTCTCTTAGCACAGTCCCTGGCATGACTTTAGCCTAAGGGGACTATCACAGGCCCAAATAATGCACAGCCTAGCATGGAACAAAGGCCAGGCAGTGTCAATACGACTCCTGTTTGGGGATGGAGGGATTAAGATAGTTTAGCTCTGTGGACAGAAACTTTATTGCACCTCTAGGCCTCAGGGTTGGAATACTCTTTATCAGGGAGTGTAGTGATAGGACAAGGAGTAATGGTTTTGAACTATGAGAGGCTAGATTTAGATTAGATATTGGGAAGAAATTCTTTATGCAGAGAGTGGTAAGGCAGTGGAACAGGCTGCCCAGAGGAGCTGTGGCTGCCCCATCCCTGGGGGTGCCCAAGGCCAGGCTGGATGGGGCTGGGGGCAGCCTGGGCTGCTGGGAGGTGTCCCTGCCCATGGCAGGGAGCTGGAATTAGATGGGCTTTGAGTTCCCTTCCAAACCATTTTATGATTCTATGACATTTTCTTGCTCCATGTTTTCAATAGCATAGGCATGGCCTGCAGGCTTTCTGTACTTGACCAGCCCATCAATAATCTGATGTTCTCCTTGTGTCCATGCGGAACCCAGTGTCTCATGGAGGGGCTATGAGGCAGATGCCCTGCACTCCGGGGTGTTCTCAACAGGAGATGCTGCACAGTTTTTGCCTTTCCACAGGCTGGTGTGCACAAGTTGCATGTCGGGGGCTGCAACAGCCCAGCCAAGCTGTTGCAGCAAGGACACAAGTTTCCCAGTGCTGTCATAACTAAAATCAGGAGGTCTTGGAGGCAGTAGGTTACTGCAAACTTCATGAATACAGGTCAGGGCAGAGACATGAAATGCTCTCTGGGCCCCCATTGACAAAATGATGTCGGTGGCTCAGCCCTTATTAGCCCCCAAGAGAATCCACCCTCGAGAGAAAGGGCTGGGGGAAGACCTGGCTCGGTTTGCTCTGAGCAAACTCAATTTATTCACTTGCTGCTCTGTTGCCTGGAATTTTGCCGTGCCTGGATCCTGAGTTCACTTGCGTGGGTGGGGGTAATAAAAGGGGCCACGGGCAGTCTAGACAGAGGTGGCCTCCTCGAGGCAATCCGTCTTCATTAAGCAGGCCAGAACCCAGCAGCTGGGAGATGAGCTCGGAAAGGAGCTGTCTCTGGGTAGCACCACGATTAACCCTTCAGCCAGCAGTACAGCAGCTCCCTCCTGCCTTTTAATTTTTTACTGAAACGAACAATTTGAGATTTATTTCCTCTTTTTGACAGGGCAGTTACGGTGGGCGTTTTGCGCTGGATGGATTATGGATGACCCCTGGTTGCCTTCAGATGAGAGGTGGAAAAATGGGAGAATGATTTGAAGGCAATGGGAACGTCGCTGAGGGTTTCTCAGCAGGGCTGTGCGTACTCCTGGCACAGGACACTTAGTTTCCCCTCATCATGCACCAAAAAATTGAAGATTCAGGCCCCAGCTGTCATCTGACCCACATGGGAGGCAGCTAGGCCCACCTCCCCTGGGGCACTGGCCATGCTGTGCTCTCGTGGGCTTTGTTTTGCTGTAAAGGTCTCTTGGAGAAGGGGCTGATGCCAGGCAGACACCAGGGATTTCCAGGAGCTCTGGGGTGTTTGCATTTAGTGCTGGGCCAACCTTACATCTGCAGTCATTGCTAGGCCAAGGCCTGGGCTCAGCTGAGCTGCCTTCTATGTTAAGAGATGGTCGTGTGGATATTCTGGGTTTCTTCAGTCCCTCTGTGAGCGCAGGCACTTCAGTACTGTCCAGGCTGCACTATTGGTGCTAAAATGTAATTTCTGATTTGTCTGTTGAAGTATAGACAAATGTTCTTAGGCCTTAAAAATGGCAGCATTGATATGGAAGAAAGAGGAAACATTTCTCCCAGATTTTAAAAACTATTTTGTTGTTCAAAAATTCAGTGGCAACAAGTGAAACAAGGGGTTGAAAGCTAATGAAAGGCCAGGCTGAATGGGGCTTTGGGCAGCCTGGACTGGTGAGGGGTGTCCCTGCCCATGGCAGGGGGTTGGAGTTATATGGTCTTTAAGGGCCAAACCATTCTGTGATTCTATGATTCTGTGATTTTGTGATTTTGTGATTTTATGATTCTATGACATAATATTTTCGTGCAGCATGTAATAAAACTGTGGAACTCATTGCCACAAGACACTGTGAATGCTAAAAACCTTAAATGGTTTCCAAAGCAAGCAAATCCATAGAAGAAAAGTTCAGACGAGGTTCTGAATGCAAGGGCACTTCCAGGATGCAGGGTGTGTGTCAGAAAGTCCCTAGCCTCAGGTCTCTGAAGACTGCAAAGATGGAGATGTCTCCATGGGCTTGTCCTGTTCTTGCATCCTCCTTTAACCATCTGATGTTGGGCACTGTAGGAAGCACGCGCTGCACTGGATGCCCCGACCTAGTGCTGCAGCTCTCATGTATTTCTTCATACTTTGCTCGCAACATCTGCTGTCTTTGCATAAATATTTCACTGGCACCAGCTGCAGCTCTCTGGCAGAACAAGAGTCGCGGGGTTGACTCTCAGCTATCTTAGTTTTCCCAGGCTCTGCAGGATTTTCACTGGGTCCTCCAGAGAGGCTGGAGTTTTCTTCTTCTCTGTTCAAGCTCTGTCTTCATCTTTGGTGAGGCTTCAGAGGAAGAAGCAGTCTGAAACACGTTACAGGTGCGTGGTGCCGAATCCCAGATGCTCCCCTTTCAATTTGTCTCTTATTGACAAGGTAAGTGAAAATGGAGGATATAATGTAGTCACCGTGGGTCACAGCCCAAGCACTCTGGAGATGTTCACTGGAACAATAAAGTGAGGAGATGAGGTAATGTGGCTCTCTTTGTGGTTCAGATTGCTGCAAAAATATCGCGAAGGGGGAAAGTGAGGGGTATTCTGTATCTTGTCATTGTCTCTGTGCTGGAGTTTTATGCTGTGACCTAATGAATTAGCAGTTTGGAAAATCCTGCTTTTGCAAAACATATTTGGAAGAGGGAAAAAAATGAGTAGAGCTATGAGGTCCAATAAATATTCTTTGGGAAGCTTGGTTTCGGGAGATAAGTGCTCGTTATGATGCGCGTTTTGGGATAACTTGCCCCTAGCATTAGGTCTAATCCTGCAATATAATATATACAGAAGAGATAAAATTTGAAGTGGAGGCTTAAAATCTCGTGTATGAGTGGCTTTAGTTATTTTTAATGATCGCTGCTTATTCTTTCTCTTTGTGTAAGTCAGAATTGCAACCTATGCGCAGCCGAGAACTGCGCCTGGCTTGCAGCTGGGATCCTGTACCAGGGTTGTGTTAGGTGACAGGCATCGAGGCTGTGGGAGCACAGGGGCTGCAAGTCTCGTCCTGTCCCTGTTTCTTTCTCTCCTAAAGTAACAGCCTCAGCTTGATGGGGTTTCATGTCATAAATGGCTGTTATCTCCCTTTCTCACCTCTATTGTCCATTTAATTCCCTGTAGTGCGGACACAAGGCTTCTTTCTGTGGGGCTAAAGAGCCTTGTGGTGACCCCAGGAAGGGCTGATGACAGCAGACATCCTTTCTCTGTTCAAGAAATGTAGACAAGATGGCAAGAAGCCCATTATTCCTTTTCCTCTCAACTTTTCCTAGATCTGACAATGTGATCCAGAATGAAGTGGGATTTGACCACGTACAGGGCCGAGGGAGCATTCGTTTGGCTGATGTGTTTGGGGTCCTCTCAGGCTGTGTGCTCATTAGTCCCTTTGCTAGGGCATCATTACCTTTGCTCCTGATAATTTATTTTCTTGATGATGTAGATGTGCCAGTATCCTGGCAAGCTCTTTGCTCCTGGGTAGAAGAGTGCAGCATCTGCCAGTCTCCTCAGTAACTGACTGGTAGCCCTCCTTGCTGAGGGAAATATGTGTAGGTCAATCACTTCTAGTTACCTTTAAGTGCTTCTGCAGGATGGTTGGGTTACAGGTGTGTATGTGCAAGTGTGAAAAAAAAATGCCAGCCCAGGTGAAAGGTGAGGATTTGCTCCTTCTGAGAGACACCTTGAGTGCATGCAACATCAACGAGAATCTACTCTGCTTTGGGGCTCCCTTTTGCTCCTGGAAAAACAAACAATGCTGAGCAGAGCTACCCAGCCTGGATATCCGGACACGTGGGCTTCCTTTCACTAATTACACCTTGGCTGAGCATAAAGGCTCCTCTTTGCTCACTTTGCAGAGGTGTGAGTGTCTGACTTGCTCTCGGGATGCACTGGAAAGCTTTTGCTTTTCTTGGCTTGTAAATTGTAGGCACTGTCATCTGGGAAAAAAAAAAAAAGGAAAAAAAAGTTAAAAAGTTGATTTTTAAGTGGGTTTTTTCTTGCTTTCTAGAATAAAAGGGACTTCAGATGCACAGCACTGCCCTATACATCCTCTCACTCCTGCAAGGTCTTTGTACACTACTGCTGGCCACCCTTTTCCATATAAGATTGCACTTTTAGGTTTGCAACCCCACATCCATTTGTGCTTCCAGCCGCATGACCACATCTGGAAACCACACTGCAAACACAGCTTTTGAACGCTCCCGCTGCAAGAGCAAGGAGCCTCCAGCAGAACGCACAAAATCTGCCTTTGTTACAGCATGGCAAGCAAATCCTTTGTAAGCTTTCCTCCTGCAAAGGGTGTTAGCACCAAAGTGCCAAACGGTCTGGGAACGATGCTCCATAACCCAAAGGCATGATTTTTTTAGCCCAGTGACTCCCGATGCAACACTTCCAAAGGATGAAGGATTCCTTAGGTATTCCCCCCAACTCTCAGATGAAAAAGATTCTCATTTCTTCTACACCTGTTCTCAAAACTGCTTGAACTGCTGAAACTTACCTAATTCAGCTGAGACACAGAATTTTTAAGAAGTCAGCTCTAAATAATTAAAAATATCATCAAGCTACACACGGCTTATGTCTGAGGGAGCTTGGCAGTGCATCCTGCTGCCTTCCAGCCTTGGACTGCTGATAATTTTAAGCTGTCAGGTCCATTTCTGAGTGATCAGTATCATTCAATCATTCCAGCATCTGCTCATGATGGATATGAGATCTTCAGCCCCCATCCATTTTGAGATCTTGAAGAATAAGGTCAAGCCATCAGACCTCTCACTAAAAGTTGGTGGGGCTCTAACCTGAGAGCTCTTGGTAGCTGGTCCATGTCTGTCTGGAGAAATTTAGAAGTTGTTTCTTTGTGTTCAATGAACTCATGATTCTACTTCCAAGACGAGCCAAGATCTACTTCTTATTTACCCCCTACTCTTCTACTCTGCCACCTGCTGTCATTTTCAAGACTCGTCGAGCTTCGTGGATGGTGACCACTGGGAACTGAAAGACAATGACTTCCTAGACTCGAAGCATCTTGCACGATTAGAACAAACCTCTGTGCCTGGGTCAGAGAGGATCTGCTTCTACCAAGAGTGTGCGTGTTGCCTTGTGAAAGGCTGGCAGAACAGAGGGGGTACATACCATAACCACATCCTCAGCTGGTAATAACTGTATGACTACATTAGATTTGATGTCCCTAACAGAGGGCATGACACCAAGAAGCACAAAAACACTGGCATGCATGAGGAAACACCATCTTCTATCCCCACAGAGCTGTCCCAGTGTAGTCTTGGGACACGTGCACTGCCGTGTTTGCAGCTCTAACATCTGACATGCATCTGGTTGTCTGACGTGACAGCAAGCGGGGCTACCAAATGGTGCCAGTAATTGAAAGGGGATGTGTGACCAGTACATCAGAGACTCCAGCCCGGCTTTTCCAATCCCATATTGACATGGTATCATGATAGCGAGGGAATATATCCAGCAGGGTATTTCCCTGTACCTCCTGCAGAGCAGGCAGCTACAGCCAGGGAAATGTGTTCTGTATTATTTCTAAGGGTCAGGCATGGAGGAGGTCTCTGTTCCTTCTGATCAGGCTTAATTACGTTTATTTAGTAACATCTTGTTTAGAGGATTTCTTTAAATCTCGAGGCATTTTCTCTCACATGTGCCTTGCACATTGTGGGATTTAACTGTACAAATAGTTCCTAATTCATCCGGAGTTTAATAAGGGATATTTCCCCTGCATGGTGTCCCAAGTGATGTTGCCTTTCCTGTTGAGTTTTTCCTTCTGTCTGGTTTCTCTGAGACCTACAAGCAGATTTTTCCTGTGGTTGGGATTTTGGGGCTGAGACACTCAACAGACTCTCCCTGGCTGCTGATTTCTGCAAGACTCCTAGGAATTTGGAAGTTTGCACAAAAGATGGCAAAACACCAAAGATGTGGATGTGCAGATGGGCTTACTTGGTTCCCGCAGGCAAACTGTGATAAGAAAAGTGTTTTGAAAGATTGTGGTGCTGAGGGAAGACTCGGGGCCCTTTAGCGACAAGGAGAAGGGATGGATGAAATATGTGAGCATGTCTGTACAGATGTCTTTAACAGAGGAAGCAACGCCTGGTCCCTTTAGCTTCAGGTGACACTTCAAGAGAAGGGCAAGGCTCGAGACAGCGAGGCTGAGATGGGAAGGAAAATGCAAGGTTGCCTGTAGGAAGATGGGGATCATGCTGGGATAGGAGCTATAGAGCACCCTGTTGGCTTCCAGGCAGCAAGTGGGTACCTCCAGAGAGAGCCCAATGCCAATCAAGAGATATAAATGTCCTCTTCTTCGGCATAGAAAACTCATCAGCACCAAGAGACACTCCACATTGGCACTCCAGGTGATTTGCTGGAGGGCCATTTGGGCCTGTGGCCCAAATCATCTCTCACCTTTCCAGCAAAAGGAGTGCTTGTGGTGGCACTGGTTTGAAGGCAGAAACCATTTCCTAACACATGTAGTGTTAGGACAAGGAGTAAATTAAAACAGAGAAGATTTAGATTAGATTTTAGGAAGAAATTCTTTACTCTAAGGGTGGTGGGACACTGGAACAGGCTGCCCAGAGAAGACATGGATCGTAGACTCATAAAATCATTCAGGTTGGAAAAAACCTCTAAGATCATCTAGTCCAACCTTTAGCCTAGTACTGATGTCCAACACTGAACCATGCTACTACATTCCAGATCTACACATTTCTTGAAAACGTGCCAGGATGGTGACTCAAATGCTAGGGAAACCTAAGCAGCCTATTCCAATGGCTCACAACCCTTTCAGTAAAGAAATTTCTCTTAATACCCAACCTGACCCTCCTCTTGGTGCAACCTGAGGCCATTTCCCCTCATCATATCACTTGGAGTTTGGGAAAAGAGCTTGATCCCCACCTCGCTATAGCCTTCTTTAAGGTAACTGCAGAGTGCAATAAGGTCTTCCCTGAACCTCCTCTTCTCCAGACTAAACAACCCCAGTTCCCTCAGCCGCTCCTCAGTTGATGAGAACTTGCCCCATTGCTGAGCCCTGGGGGACACCACTGATGTCTGACCTCCAGCTGGATTTGACACCATTCACCACGACTTTTTGGGCCCAGCCATCCCTGGGGGTGCCCAAGGCCAGGCTGGATGGGGCTGGGGGCAGCCTGGGCTGGTGGGAGGTGTCCCTGCCCATGGCAGGGGGTGGAATGAGATGGGCTTTGAGGTCCCTTCCAACAAAAAACATTCTATAATTCTATGACTCTGTGATTGTTTTAACTGTTGTACTTCACGAGCTGTACATGAGTCAAAGGGGTACATGGATCATTGTTTTCAATTCAGGCTGTTGGCATGGAAGTCTGTGGCCCTTTATATCTATTTAGGGCAAATCTGGAACCCTACACATCTGACACCGAAAAGACAGCTTCTTTAGCAAGTTAACTGATGAACCTGATATCCTCTAAGGAAATAAAGTTTGCACATGAAGCCTAACCACAAAACTTCCAGTAGGCTGTGCTTTAGGCAGAAAGAGGTCTGTGCTGGGTGGTGTTAGCCTGGATCCTGAGGCGACAAACCATCGTCAGCCCATCACAGTCACTGATGGGTCCTGAGGCTATGGTTTGGCCCAGTGTATGCTCTAGAGATGTGACATACCTTTGGCCCTTCTTCAGTTCTGTATGGCCTGCCTGTGTCCAGACAACCCTTAGAGGGAGCAGCAGGGTGAGCTCTCTGCCCCTTTCAGTGGCCCTCCTGCCAGATACCGGGGCACCAGTACTCCTTGGTCCATCATCTGCATGCAGGAGGCATCACGGGAGGCATCGAGTAGAAGCTAACCCATCTCAGTTGTCAGCAGAGATGAACAGATAGCACGGAGGGGGATATTTCCTAGCCCCTTGGCAGCTCCAGAGCCATGCTACAGTTGCTTTAATAACCTGAGCCTAAGCAGAAAGGTTACGAGAAGAATGTGTGCACGGGCTGCGTTTTGATCACCGCCTGTTGAAAACATCTCAGCTAACTTGTGACCTGGCAAAGGATGGAAGCGGTGGATTTGGTTCATGTGCTCCAAACAATGCCCGGGGAAGATGTGAGATATTAAAATGTTGAACCCTACATTTTTAATTTTTTTTTTCTGGGTTTTGTTCTCTGCTTTCAGCCATGGTCTTGACTCAGCGCCCTTGCCGTGCAGTTCGGCTGTGGGCTGGGAAGCGCGGTGCGCTGCCCCAAGATGGGGCTGGCTGGGATTTCTAACAGCTGGTGCCTCCAGCCCTCTCCCCCTCAAAAGCAGAGCTGTGGCCCGGGCTTACCATGCAACTTGGCAAGGGAATGGGAGTTTTTTTGCTGTGATGGATGAAGTGGGACATGAGTGGTTGAACCTGGTGTGAGTTGCTGGAGTGGGGGGTTTAAATGTTTCCAAAGGGGACCAAATCATCAGCTGGTGAAACCTGAACGTCTCTTGGTTGCGATCAAGTCGCACCCAGGCAATGGGTGCTGGATCTAGTATTTCAAATCTGCACTTGGAAAGTGTTCCCAGACATAGAAAGCTCAGGAGCACTTGAGAATGTGAGTCCCAAACTGATCTGGGACTGCATCTCACCCTAACCTGGAGAGGAGCTGGAAGGGCAGGTCTGTGTCTGCTTTGTAGGTCTGGACATGGGTTGGATCAATGCGGGAACACGTCCAGCAGTGGGAATTCTGCTGGGAGCTCAGCTGGACAGAGACCATATGGATACATATGGGAGAGGGAGGTCTATACTGAAACTTTATGGATATGTCAGGTCTGCAAACATGGTGTCATGAGGATGACTAGAGGGGAACTTCTGGGGACAGAGTCAGTCTCATCAGGAGAAGCTGGTGTAGCAACAGGCACGTGTTCTGGCCTCAGTGTGCAACCAGAAATGAATTTGGAAGAGGACAATGGAGAGAAGAGAGCTGTTCTCAGACCTGTCTGTCCCTGCATGGTCTGGTCCAGGTGGCTGGGGAGGAGAGGTTGTTCTCTCCATCCACCCGAGATGTGCCAGCTCTGCTCCAGTTGTGATTTCCATGCAGGAATTTGAGGGGAAGGCAGCTGTCCTCCGCATCCTGCAGGGGCTGGCTTCTCCGTGAGACACGTCCCAGCCCTTTTCCAGGGGATGAGTGAAGAAAGTGAGGTGCACAGCCCTTCCCACCACTTCCACGCGTGTGTCCTAGAACTTGAGGAGGCTCTGAGATCCTGCAGTGATCAGGAGTTTGGTGCTTTCCTCTCAGGTGTGGGAATGGTGAGCGCTGTGTGCTGCTGAAACGTGCAGTTTGACAGGGAAGATGAATGGACCTGCTGAGCGACATTAAATATGAAAAAGCCCAGGAGCTCCCCTGTCTCTCCCTGTGCCTCCAAATTGAGTATGGGAGCTGTAATTTTAGGTTGGCCGGGGACAGGAATGGATGGGAAGGTTGTCAAGCACAGGCAGCATCTGCTGCTCGAGGGGGAAGGAGCTGATGTAAAATGTGATCTCTGTGAATGGGGAGCCCTAGGCTGTGCTATAACACGCCAGCACATGCCTCCTTTCCAAGAAACACACATAAAAAGGTAAAAAAAAAAATGAGCGAGGACGGGCGGATGCTGTGCTTAGCAGTGTGTCCTTGCAGCAAAGGGGTTGTGTTAGTAAAAAGTGAAGGCAGCAAGGCCAGGGAAGTGATCCTTCCCCTCTGCCCAGCACTGCGAGATTGCATCTGGGGTGTGATGGACAACTTTGGGCTCACCAGTAGAGGAAGGGTATTGATATATTGGGACAAGTCTGGCAGAGGTGGCTGTGATGGTATGGGGCTGGAGATTAGTGGTGTGCGAGGAGGTGCTTGGAGGCTGGGGTCTGGTCAGCTTGGAGAAGAGACAGGCAGTCAGTCTTCCAGGGGTGCTTTCTCAACCTAAATTGTGATTTTACAATTCAGAGACATCTGATCCGTCCTCCGCCTGTGCTGTGCTGCTCTTGAGAGCAGGCACTGATCTTGCAGAAGCCGAGCTGCGTGTCTGTCTCCTCTCACACCAGCTCCTCGGATAATTTCTGCTGATGGAGCATAACAGGACCACCAGTGCAGGCAGTGTCCTGGCTGAGAGCCCCCCTTCTTTGCCCTCTGAGTCTCTTACCTGCTCCCAGGCATCCAAAATTATGACAGAGATGATCCGATCATCTTAAAAATCATGCCTTTTGAGAAATACACGTGGCTCTGTAACACCTCAGAGCGTTAGGCTCAGGAGGTTAGATGCTGGAAAGGGCTGATGAATATGAAAGAGTGTGGCGTGGTTGCTTGCTGAAAGTATTCTCATTTGTTTGCTTTCAAAGTGTCCAAGTTTGAAGTATTTTATCAGACAGGATAATTTGTGCTTCTTTAAGAAAATCTGAAATGCCTCAAGCTGTGCTCCGTGTGCGTTTCTTTTGGGGAAACTCTGGTTTGCAAGCGGGGAAATGTTGAAATGGCTCAAAACTGGAAATTGCTGTTGCCTTGGGCCCCAATTCTTCAGACATATCTGCAAGCTGTGTGCATGTCCCAGCTGTCCAGCAGCACCTCGTAGGGCACTCAACTCCAGTTTTTAGACAAAAGAACCAAAACCACTCTGTTTTAGCAAGCTGTCACGCATCGGCCGGACCTAAACGTCCGTGTGTGTTCCTGCGTGCAAGATCCTGAGCTGTCCACAGCCAACGTGATTCAAAGCAGATGAGCTCATACCACTTCCTCTGTGCCTAAAAACGAGCACTTTTCCCCTTGAAAACACAGGGTTTGAGGAGCATTTCCCTGCTGAAAGGCTTCAAATCTGCTTGGACACGGCGTCCTGATAAACCACGGCGTCCTGTTAAACCACGGTGCCTTGCTCCTGGGTCTAAGCCCTTAATCTCCCTGGGTTTTATGAAATAGTACAACACGCAACCACTTGATGTTATTTTGGTTCAAAACATAACATTTCTGTGCATTTAAAGTACGTAATATCACAGTGCTTGCATAGATGTGGGCAGCGTCAAGGGTAAGCTTTTGGCTGGGTCTCTGCACTTCACTGTCTGGACGGTATTTGCAGGTTTAACCACAGCTGGGTTCTTTGAAGGCTCTTCTTTGGTTTATTTCCTTTTATTTAGTAAATGGTTAAAAGGGAAAAGGCAAATTTTGAACATGTTTCTGACTAACGGCAAATGACTTGAAATAAATGGCCGCACGTGACTTTATTCTATCACAAAAGCAGGACAGGCGAAATTGCTGCTGAATTGTAAGCAAGGGGTCACTCTGCTCTGCAATTACCGTGGTCCCTAATGCACTGAATTGCAAATAATATCCGCTCCTGGAGCGTAATACTATCTGGCTCTGCGTGCCAGATGAAAATGAGCTCATAGACCAAAGCAGCCTGAGAAAACAGCTTTGAGAAGGGATGGGAAAACGGTCTTAATCTCCAGCCTGAGTGGGAAAGTAATCAGCCTCAGTTCCTTAACTCTGCAAGGAAGACCTTGGTACAACAGCAAGGAGCAAAGGTACCACTCGCAAACAGCGCTGTGTTAACGGCCTCAGTGCTGGGTGTCGCTGGGCTGCAGGAGGATGTTTTCAGGGACTGCTTTCCCATAGGTTTCGGGATGGAGCGGCTTGCTGGGAACATCTAAGACTATAGATAGATTTCTCTGTCCTGGACTCAAAAATGTGTTTTGAAATGGTGAATGGAAATGTATCACATGGATAAAACTTTAGATACTTGAGTCTTCTGATTTATTTTTTAAAGTTATTATCATTATTTTTTAACAGCAGAGTTTTGCCCTGATTTGTCCTGCCCCCATAATGGAGTGACCCAAACTTACCAGCAGTCCTGGCAGTGACTGAGCTCCTGAACTGCACTCCTCCTTGAAATGGGGTGAGTCCAGACCTCACTGCCAGAGTCTGGCAGCATTGGTGGTTTCTGTGTAGCTGTCTCAAGAGCACAGATTTTCTTGAACTTGTCTCTTTTGGCACTTCGTTTCCCATAGGGAACATCTTTGTTAGGAGGACTCCGTTGGGTGTGTGCACCAGGTCTGAGGCCAGGACCTTTTTGGTCTACAAAGCATTGCATAGAGAGCATCACTTGTGGGTTGGAAATTCAGAGCCCAGTCTGCTTCAGTGCTCAGCTAACAGAACAAGGTCACTTTTTCATCCCTGGCAATATTTCTGCCCATCGTGCCTGGTTAGACTATATCTAAATTGCTGTGCAGCTCTGCACCAGTACCCCCAGTTAGCTCTGGGACTGGCAGGAATGGAGCTGGACCTGGCGGTCAGTGATGCAGATGTGCTGCTGCTGTTCCTGGAGCCTGCAATGTGAGGAGTCTGCTGGCCCAGGAAATTTGCCCTCCCATTCTGCATGGTGTGGTATATTTTGGCATATTTGTGGTTGCTTTTATTTTCCTGGACGTGCAAGTTTAGAGGACCCCGTAGAGGTACTGGAACAGCCCTTTTGTGGTGCTTACACTGCAAAATCCCTTTTAGGTTCTGTTGGTCAAAAGAAGATTGTTTGCATGATTTTTCTTTTTTCACTTTTAATTTTTAAGCTGATGAATATTACAGAAAGGGAACGCTTAAAGTTGCTCGCCATACATTCTGCATAGGGCACAGAATGTGGGTCACGATTTGGCAAGTACTGGTGTCGCATACCAAGCCTGTCCCCTTTAACCTGTCCATCCCGGGTGCTGGATCGATCTTTCTTGTTGCTACTGGCATTTTTCATTGCAAAATGAGCAAATCTTAGGTTGGCAATAAATAACGGAAAGGGTAGGAAATGTCTGCAGGGAGAACCCATTAAAACCGCAGTGGTCAGAAGGATCCACTTCTTGTAATACCATTCATACGTCTGTCCATGTTTGTTTTGCTCTCTCTGAGCAATGCTTCATGTTTCACCCCAGTGTTTTTCATTAAGAGGCCTTGGTGTGTGTTCAAAGGAAGCTAAATATCCTGTCTTCGTTCCACCCCTGGGGAAATCAAGGTGCAGCAAAACGAGACGGTCTGTGGCTGTTGCGGTCCTGCAAGAGATGGGCATGGAGAGGGATTGGCACTTTCCACCCTCTTCACACGAAAAGCCTGTCTGGCCCTTTCCAATTCCCCTAGCATCTCTTGGCCCCTACCCATGGCTGTCAGAATCTGCAAGGGGTTGGGGGACGGGGGACAAGCAGTGCCATAATTTGACGAAGATCCGTGGAGTTGCCTCATCTGCACTACCCACATCTGTTGAGCTTAAATAATATATACATTTTTTTCTGACCAGAATCTTTTGATTAAAAAGCATTAAATTTTACTCTCGTGAGTAGCTCCTTTGGGAGCAGGGACAAGCAGGACTGGTACAAAGCAGCTGGGGGCAGTTTGAGGTAACAGCTCTCCCAGGTGCTGGTGGAAGAGGATGGGAGCTGAGATGCAGCTGCCCTGGGCATGGTCACTATAAAAGGGCTGTACCCATTCTATCAGCATTGTTAAGGGTGTTGAGTGTTTGTAGGGTAGATGCCTTCCTTGCAGATATCCTGTGCCACCCTATATCTCAGTGCAACCTCATGATTTGGAGGTGATCTTATGAGGCTGCATCTAGAAAGGAGTAGACTTGTTCTATACAAGGTCAACTTTTCTCCATTTCTATGCCCCTCTTCTTTGCTGACTTCTGTTGGCTTTTCTCCTTGAAGAAGGAGCTGAGGTTGAGATAAGAAGTAAGTTTATTTCCATCCAGATCCTTCTCAAAAAGTCTGGCTGTGCGGGAGTGCAAAGAACCACGAAAGGAGTGACCAAGTCATTGTCCCAGATGTCACTAGATGCCCTCCTGCTTTCATTTGAATCAAGCCTAGCATGTGTGACTGTCCTGGTTTCAGCTAGGATAGAGTTAATTTTCCTCCTAGTAGCTGGTAGGGTGCTGTGTTTGGGATTTAGGATGAGAATAATGTTGATAACACACTGATGTTTTAATTGTTACAGAGCAGTGCTTACACTAAGCCAAGGACTTTTTAACTTCTGTCTGTCCTGCAAGCGGGCATACTGGGGGAGCAGCAGGAGCTGGGAGGGGACAGACCCAGGACAGCTGACCCAAACTGGCCAAAGGGGTATTCCGTCCCATATGGGGTCATGCTGAACAATTAATATGGGATGGGATGGGTACGGCTGATCTGGATGAGACCTCGTGTAACATCTTTATTTCAGCTCTTGTTTGCCTTCAGAGACCTTGTCCTCAGCCCAATGGGTCTCACTGCTGGGTCTTTACGGGCCCCATCACTGCTTTCCAGGCCATGGGGTAGTGAAGGAGAAGGGCATGAGAAACGTGGGCTGGTTTCATTTCTGGAGGTTTCTTGTGGCAAGGAGTGGCTGGGGATCAGAAAACGCCGCTGGAGCCCTCCTGGCTTTTATCTGATGAATTATGTGTGGGTGCCAAGATGTCTTGCTAAATATTAAGCCTGAACTTTAGAAAATGGAAAGTCTTTCCTCCCCGGAAAGGTTGGCATTAAGGCGAGTGACAACTGCATATGAATGATCCTCTTTGTTTGCTTTGCCTTACTTTCACTCGATTGCTTTAAAATATTGCTGACGGCTTGAGTAGCTGAGAAGCCTCTCTTGGGAACCTGCCAAATATGCTTCAGTGCAGTTTATTTTATTTATTTTTTTTCAATTTGCGTTTGGCATGGGCTTGGTGTATTTTTCTCTCCCACTTTTTTTTTTTTTTTTTTTTTTTTTTTAATATCAGATAACCAATTTCACCCTACACCCTTGCCCCTTGTTTCCTTGGGTGAAGGCTGCCAGCGATGTAAACGGGTTACAGGCTAAATGGGCCTCTTCTCAGCAGCCTGGTGCTGAGCTGGAGGTGCTGGACACCCTTGGTTTCTTCTCATTGCTCAGGGCAGTCTTCTCTATGTATTACGAGAGGGGAGCTGAACATGGTGTAAATGCCTACAGAGATTCGTGAGCTTGTGCTCAGCAAATTAGGCTTTAGAATGGGAAGATTGGGCTGTCTTGGCACAGTGCTGTGCTGAGATTATTAACCCAGATAGAGCCTATACGTAGCATGTAGATAAATCAGGTGGTGTGAGTTTGGGAGCTCCTTCCTTAGCCTTGCCATGCTTGAACACAAAAGCATTTTACAGGCTCGATTCCCAGAATTGCAAGTTGAAGCCGGGGTAAGGCACGTGGGTGTTGTGGCTTTGCTCCTGTGTTACCTGCAGACTTGGATATCCAAAGCACTTCACTTGGTCTCTTTTCAGGTGTCATTAAACATGAGTTTAGAAGTGGAGTCTTCATCTGTCAACCACTTCATCGTCATCTCCCTTGTTCCCTGCTGTCGTAGCCTGGTGGGTTATTTAGGCTGGGAGGTCTCCAGCTGCCTGAAGGAACGAGGGCTATCTGATCAAGACGGTGTGGTGCTATCTCTTTTTTCAGAAATTTCATATTTTCCAGAATTTGAGAGGATAAATTAGCTGGGTATGAGGAGGAAAATCCTGCAACCAGGGGAGAGCTCAATGCTTTGCGTGTTGGAAGGAAGCTGCTGTGGATGCTGCAATAAGACATTGAGTACACTGTCACTGAGATCCCTTTTGGTCGATCCTTGTGTTTTTATTGAGCGGCAAGAAGCCAAATATGCCTGGGAGAAGGCCTGATGGACCTAGTGGTCCCACAGCTTGGTGGTCTGCCATCATCCTGGGCATCTCCAAATGGCAATCAGAGTCCTGCTGGTGCCGGAACTGCATTTGGGCTGCGTGGCACAAGCATCTTCTGATTGCCTCACTCTGGGGATGCGAATAGATTTAATTGCTGAATGTAGCTACAATTGCAATTAAGCCTATTCAGCCCGATAACGAGGCATTCAGGGATTTAGGAGCTTCAATATATGCTTCAATTAGATTCAATTGTTAAGCCTAAACCTTGTGGGGTGCTCCTCTGAGGTATGCAGTCTTTAGGCAGTCCTACTGTGGCGTAATCCTGGAGAATTTGGGGTGGTGTTTTGTGGCAGGAATGGGGGGAAAGAAATCTGTGTAAGTATGCACATGAAGCAGTTAATTCCTGGGATGTTTTCCTGGAGCAGGGAAGTGTCAGCTGAAATATCACCCTGCAGGCTCAAGCTTGTGCAGGATGGGAAGAGCTGCACCGTACCTGTCCTTACTTCTTTATCCTTACTGTACCTAAACACCTGAAAGCAGGGTTCTTTTTATTCTCCCTCTCTCTTTGAGCTTTTTGGCCTGGCTATCTCTTGGCTGGGAGGAATCTAGCTGCAGGAATGGGTAGCACCTACCATGGTGAGACCTGTTCTCCACTGGGTCTAGAGTTTTTGGGACACCAGGCACTGGGAAATAGCCATCGGTGTAGGGAGGAGACCTGGGGATCACCTGCTTCAAGCAGCTAAACAGCTTGTGATGTGGGGTGTGAGAGCACTGGTTCTTCCTCTGAGTGTCTTCTGAGCCAAAATTTCCTATATTTGTGTGCTGTGAGCTCTGGGGATGGCTGGAGGGGGGTTTCACCCTGCTGCTGGATTGCTGTGGGGTCCAGCTCCTTTGGCTTTGATGGGTGCAGGACATGGCTGAAGTCCCTTTTGGGGTCATTTCCCAGATATTCAAATCCGGGTGCTGAACACTGAAAACACCCCCTTTCCCTTTGCCTCCCTGTGCCTCAGTTTCCTGTTGCCTGTTAGTAGCAATGCCAGCATCCTCCAGAAGAACACATCTAAGGCTGTCTTTTAGAAAACTGTGGTGGTGTGTGATGAGACCAAGTGCAATCACGGTTTTGTTTGAGCTGTCTTGACCCACGCCCCTCCGTGCTATCCCAGCACCCCCCCAGCAATGCCAGACCCCTGCACTTGAACCACAAATTAGCTTTGCACCCTGCCCCTCGCATTTCCATCCCCTCCAGGGCTGGAAAACCCTTTGGCCGCCTGCAAACAGAGACTCCCCCCCGCTTCCCCAACCCTTTCCCCAAGCCGGCCCCTTTCCTTTTCAAACATCCCACTTATTTTATTATTATTTTGTGCCCACGAGGTAAAGATTTTTTTTTTCCTCTCCCCTCCCTTTCTCCCCCTTCCTTCTCTCGCGCATTCCTGCCCCGAAAGCGTGCGGGGCAGCATCCCCTACCCGGCGCTCGTCAGTCCCAGCTGCCGGCCGGTGGAGAAGGAGCTGGAGCTGGAGGGGGGGATGCCCGCAGCAGCCCCTCCTCCTGCCTCATAACTTCTTCCAAGCGTGCAAGGAGTTTCACAGCAGCCGACGCGGTCGCCCACTTTGGGGGCCTCTTGCCCATGGGGAGCAGCCAACGTGCGGCGGCTTTGCCCAGGTAAGTGGTGCTGGCCGCCTGCAGCTGTCTGTCTGTCTGTCTGCCCAGGTGTCGGGTTTTTGTAGGCTCAGCACGCACTCGGTTGTGTTTTTCCCACTCTTCCCGTTCTCGGGTTGCAGCTGAACGAGACGCGGCGTGAGAACGGGCTGGGGGCGATGGGGAGGATGAGGGGGCTGCAAATTGCTCCCCCAAACTTCCCGGCATTGCACGAGCAATCCAGAGGATCGGGGTGCCTGAGATGGCCAAAACCTGTCTGCGGAGTGAATTCTGGGGTGACTTCAGGCTCCCCGTGATGGGAAGAGGCTCGGTGGCATCAGCCAGTCTCGGAAGCAGGGAGAGGTGGGGAAGAAGCACTGTCATGTGCAGCACATGGTGGCTTGTCTTGTTTTTTTATTTGTTCTTTTTTTGAGGCTTTCTGGGAGGAATTGGGTTCTTGTTGCCTCCTTTGTTGTGCTCAGGGGGTCCAAGCATTGCAGCGGGCAGAATACAGCCCCAGTAAACTTCCCACCTGTGGAATAAGGAGCTATATTTTTTTCTTTTAATCTTGTTCAATTGGATTGTGTGAGGTGGATGCTGGTAAAACAGCAAGTGCTGAAAGCGAGTCCTGGATCAAAGCTGTAACAACAACAGAGCAGACCCCTCTGGGACTAGTTATAACTCCAGACAAAATGAATATTTCAGCAGGTTATGGGAGAAACAGCAGAAGGGGTTGGGCTGAGGCAGATCCTGGCTGGGGAAGCCAGATCCTTTCAAGGGAGACGTTGCATGCTTCTGTGCTGGGTTCTGCTTTCCTACAGCTGGACCAGACCAGGTCTGCTAAGATGTAGAGGTTGTAGGGACCAAGAACTTGCAATGAATGCAGTGACCACTGGGATGCAAGCTGTGCGTATGCAGCTTTGTGTGGTGGGTCTGCTCTTTTCCTGACCAGCAACAGGTCCCAGCCCAGGCTTTCCATCCCTAGTGGCTATGGTGACCCAGATCCTTCAGCACCAGTCCACCACTTCCCCCTATAGCTGCTGAAATGACATCTCGTGTGGAATGGCAGTGATTAACAATTTCATTTGGCTGCTATCCACTGCAGGCCCAAAATAATGTAATCTCTGCTTGCAATCAGGAATTACAAGGAAGGGCCTTTTTTTTTTTTTTTTTTTTTTTTTTTTTTTCCTCCAGGGAGAGGAGAAAATTAGCCACCAGCAGATGATTCGTGGGGTGTCTGAGAAGTCTGCGTGGCTCTAACAAGGAGGTTGGGTTGTAGGACAGAGCCTGCAGAAACTGCTCTGTGCGTGCCATCCTTCTGCGGGTTGGAAGGAGCAGTCCTGCCCAGAGAGGGGATGGACGATGCTGTCTGGGCTCCCCAATGCTCCTGCAAAGTGGCCCCTCTGTAGGCCTCTTGCTCCTCTTCTCCACTACCCCGAGCAGCATCAGGTCAGGTTGTGCATGGGGTGATGTTCTGGGCTGGGAGGTGCTTGGGGTTGTTCGAAAAGATGGCGTGTGCATATGGGGATGCATCCTCACCTGCAGGTCCTGGCCCAGTCCTACAGGCATTAGAAGTGTGTGTGATGTTTATACGGTGCAGGGCTGGGGATGGTTGGGGTGATGTTTCCTCTTCAGAGGCTGTTTGAATATTGACCGTGCAGGGGTTTCTTGCTGGGGCAGCTCCATCAGCTCTCCCTGGTCTTAAATACTGGTGTGCTGGGGCTCTTGGCTGAAAGAGGGCTTATGTGCATGAAAGCTTGTCTGCTTTTTCCACCTAGTTTCCCAAGCATGACTTCTCATGCTTCGGCTGTTCTCAAGACTTGGTTTGTTCCTGTGACCCTCCTTATTCTAGACAGGGGACAAAGGAAAGAGGAGAAATGCAGGAGGACATCTCCAGCTCCTTGTCAGGCCATGGGGACCCCTGCCACAGGTTGTGGTGTGGGCAATGGGTCCCCTCGCCTATAGAAAAGGTCAACCCATCATCATCCCAGGCTTTGCAGGCCTGGAACCATGGCTAGAGGGAGCCAGGGTGAAGATGTAATTTGGGAGGCCTTTTGAAAAGGAAAAGGATTTCCCTGGGGACACCATAACCGGCAGGGACTGGGGCAGTGCAGGTCTGCATGAATGGGAAACCTTTTCAAGCAAGCCAGGAAAGGACTGATGAACATAATTGCTGTGTGTGACTGTTTGCTGGGATGAGTGATGTTTTGAGTTTGCTGCAGTGCCCAAGAGGTAGTGAATGTGGTGGTGAGATGGGGGTGATGTGTTCATCTTGGGCCTCAGCGTTAAGTGGAAAGAAAGCAGTAAAGAAGTCCATGTAGTGGTGAGAGGTTTGTGTCCAAATCTCCCCGTGGGCCCCATGGGTTGGTTACTGAGGGCTCCAGGACTGGGTGCTCTTGCCGTGCTTGGGAAATTGGTGCCTCTGGCTCAGCCTCTTCAATTCACCATCCGTATGTCCTTTAAATCCTTCTTCCATGGGGTCTTGAAGGGAGCACAGACCCAGCAGTGACTTCCGTGAGAGCTGGGGGGAGCAGGGAGAAACATCCCAAATGGGTTTAGCTGCATCTGCAGGAGCTGTGGTGGGAGCTTCGTGTGGTGCTCCACAGGAGCGAGTAGAGAAGGTAGGCCCAAGTCACCAGGACACTCTGGTGGCAAGGCCCAGCCCACATCCTTGTGCCAAGGAGAAGTGCTTTTGGGAAGGTTTGTACAATTCACCCATCGGCATAACCCTCAGTCACCAGCACCTCGCCAACTGATTTTGTTTGTACAGTCAGGCCATAAATACCGAACCTGACTAGATGGACACGGGAAGCCAGTTCTCCCCAAACCATTAACACCAGTTTATGGTGGACATAAAATATGATTGCACCAGAGGGCAAGATGTAGAGATTAAAAAAAAAAAAAAAAGAAAAAGAAAAAGGGAAAATGATGAATTATCCCAGCGCTGCCTGTTCAGGGAGATGTCTGACGGCCACAACGCCCTTGCTTCAATGCCTCAGCAATTCCAACAGTGCTGTGCGTGAGACTTAGGGGATGAAAGTTCAAATCAACATGGCCTTGCAGTTTCACCACCTCAGCAGCACGGAGGTGTCATGGGAATGTGGGAAGATGCATCTGCTAAGGGGTCCACTTAATGGAAACTGAAGCTGAGACTTGTGGTGGCTCCATCCTTTTCAGAAGGGCCTGTCAGCGCAAGATGGTGGCTAGTATCTGCACCATGGTCATGCCAAGAGACCCAGGGAGGATTTGGGGCCCATCCTTATTGTAGGGGATCATCTTTTATAGTGTGGTGGGGAGACCTGGTTTCATGGGACCCCACAGAGGTTGTCTCCTGTCCAGGGTGGCATGGGGTTAGGCTGCAGGTGCTGGGGGTCTCTGTGGGGCTGCATAGGGTAGGAGGGCTTGGAAGAGGAGATTGGCAGGGTCAGGGGTCCCAAGGAGGAGATGGGGGTGTGCAATGCAGGATGGGGGACAGGGGCCTGCACGTCCCATGCACAAGTCCCCCTTCCACTGCTCCAAAACACTCAGCCGTGATCTTTGTTTTGCCAAGAGCGACGCGAATCTGTTGGGGGCAATGAAACAGCGTTGGCCCCACGACAACAGGAATCGGCCTGCTGCAAACCAAGAGACTTCCCCTTACAGAGAATGCAGGACCTGGGCTAGGATCTTTTTTCTGTGTCCCCTCTCCACTCAGTCGTGCGAAGGGGCACTTTGCAATGCCGGCGGCCTCCTGGACAGCAGCCAGCCTGCGCAACCTGAGCGATGCAGGCCTGGCTGCCGGCCAAGCAGTCAATCAGTTGAACAATTGACTTCCTACCCTCTCCCTTTTTTTTTTTTTTTTAACCCTCCCTACCTATTGATCTTGTCTGTAACATCCGCGTGCCCAAGCTGAGTGCTAAAATGGATGGAGGTAGCAGGAAGGAGTTGAAGTCGTTTTGGTTCCCTGTTTCTGGTGACATATGCAATGACTGTTTGACCATTGCTATGTGTCTGTCTTAGCTTTTTCAGTTGGCTTTTTTCATTTTTCTTTTTTTCAAATTTTTTTTTTTTCATTTTTAAGTAGGATTCACACTGTGATGCTTGTCGTCTGGTGCACACCTAGGTGCTGCTGGCGGAGACTGGAGGAGGATCAGCAGCCCCATTGGGAGGCCACTGATTTGCTTCATGTGGACTCTGAGCAGTGGTCTCCAAGCAAACCTCTCCTGTAGGGTTACCCACCCCAAACTTTTACTGCCCTCTTTGCCTGTTTTGGGGGGCAAGGAGAGGCTGGGGGCGGGCAGCAAACCCTCCTTTGCTGCTTGTGACGGTTACACAGGCAAAATCATCACTGCCCTCCAGACAGGGCCTCTTGGAGAGGAGGAAGGAGCCTGGCTGGAGACGATCTTCACAGCCACCATCCGACTGCAGCTTTCTGCTTGGAAAGTTTTCTAGGTTTAGCTAAGATATTTTTACTATTGTTAATGTGAAAACCTTATGTGAGGAAGTCACCGCAGTGTGGAAGAAAGCAGAGGGAGGGTCTAGCTTTCATTTCCCTGTCTATAAGGCATCTTTCTGCTTTTCTCCCTGGTGTTTCTAAGCTGAAATGCTCCGTCTGGTGGTCTGAGGTGCTGCTTGAGTAGTTTCTGCAGACAGGGGAAGGTGGCAAAACCCACCCCAATGGGATGTGACTCTGCAAGTTGTCCTGTACTGGGGAAAAGATGTGACCAGCCAGTGATCTCCAACTACTTGTCACCTTTTCATCAACCTTACTGCCCTGTCCCCAGTGGGGAATGGCCAAAATGGCCATTGAGGCCTCTCCTCAAGGAAGTTTTGCCCTTAAGTGGCTGCTTCTGTGCAAATCATAACCCATGCTTTACTCTGTGTTATGTGACCTTGTTGTGAACGGCTGCAAGAGCTTGGAGGATGTTGGAGCTTGTCCTGGCTTCAGCTAGGATAGAGTTAATTTTCCTCCTAGTAGCTGGTAGGGTGCTGTGTTTGGGATTTAGGATGAGAATAATGCTGATAACACGCTGATGGTTTAATTGTCGCAGAGCAGTGCTTACACTAAGCCAAGGACTTTTTAACTTCTGTCTGTCCTGCAAGCGGGCATACTGGGGGTGCAGCAGGAGCTGGGAGGGGACAGACCCAGGACAGCTGACCCCAGCTGGCCAAAGGGGTATTCCATCCCATATGGCTCCATATTCCCATATCCCATATTCCCCCGACCAGCTGCTCAGGGATAGGCTGGGCATCGGTCAGCAGGAGGTGAACGTTGTGCATCACTTGTTTGTATACATTATTATTATTAGTACTATTATTATTATTTTCCTTTCTTTTCTGTCCTAATAAATTGTCTTTATCTTAACCCACAGGTTTTCATTTCTTTCTAATTCTCTCCCCCTTCCCAGAGAGGGAGGGGAGAGGGTGAGCGCATGGCTGTGTGGTGCTGAGCTGCCCGCTGGGTTAAACCGTAACAGCGCTGCACTACAACCTGGTGGGTAGGGAGAGGACGGGTCAAAAAACCTCCCCACACCACGCCTGCCACCCGGGGTAGAGCTGAAGTCAGCCTTGGCCATGCTCCGACCTACCGAGATGTTAATGTCTGCTTTTATACCTGGCTGTCCCCACCCTGGTAACGTTTCTTGGGGAAACATCAGCTCTGGGGTCCGAACCTCAAGCTGGTGGGACTAGGTGGTTGGCAGCCCTTGTTGGTCACTGCCTGGAACAAACCAGGCACGTTCAGTTGGGTGCTGAAGCAGAAAATAGGCTTCCTCCAGCTCGCGCTTCATCTTCTTTTATTGAGCAGCCTCATAGGATCCCCTCCCTTTTCTCCCCATCGTATGTTAAACACTGCTAGGCAGTGCAGCCCCTTTAAATCTGGAAATCAATGGTATTTATTAAAAAAAAAATAACACCAACAAAACACTTTCTCAAAGCTCTTGCTCTGAGAGAGGGAGGGGAGCCGTTTACCCGTTCTGCAAAGAGCAGCAGTTTCTCATGGTTGCTGACGCTGCTGTTTAAACAGGCTCCGTGCTGCAGCGTGGGGGTGAAAATGCTCTTTTTGTTGCTTTAAAATGTTCCCGTTTCATGGCAGATTCACCTGGAACAGGCAGGGCAGATCCTGTGGGAGGGGAGGACAAATTGATGCGTCCTGGGGAGCTGCACCTCTGAGGATGTGGCGGTTGCTGGACCTCCGAGGAGGTCTCTCACCCAACACATCGTGTCACTGTGCCACCACTGATGGCTTCTGCTGTGTGGGATGTCCCAACCCATGCTCCTCTAGCTGCTTCGTGGCTCTTCTGGCTTCCTCTGGGATGTTCATTTGGAGCATCCCCTGTCCCATGATGGTGCTGGACCAGAATTAAAGCTTTGCTCTAAAACCTTGCATGGTTGAATGTGGCCACCTGGGGTATCAGGTCATGGTTGTGATGTGCGCAAAACCTCAGCCCCTCGTGGGCAGAGCTGCAACCACAAGCCTGGGGGGCTTTGTGGTCCCTGTTGCTCTGCAGGGACCATCTCACTTTCTCCTCCAAATCAGTGTGCCAGGACCCAGCACGACTCTTAGGGGATCCCAGCTCCCTTCCCTTCCTCTGCCCAAATTAATAGCCCTGAGCAATCCGGTGTCCTTCCCCATGGCATGGGCAGGACTGGGCTGTGTTGCCCAAACGGTAGAGCAATAGGGGACGCAAGAAAGGAAGCCATGGGGGCTGTGCAAAATGCTCTCCTTGGATGCACCGAGGATGCCCGTGTCCTCCTCTTGGATCCAACCTGCATCACCATGAGGGCTGGTGAAGGTGTGAATACAAACATGGAGCTGAAGTTACACAAAGTGTCATTTGGGAAGGGTCTGGGAAGCCATGTGGAAACTCTGGGCCTGTAGGGGGGTTCTGGAGAATTCATCTGCTTTGGTTTGCCCGCCCAGCATCCAACTACAATGCTGTGCCCATGGGGCTAGCACTGTTATGGGGCAACGAGGGGTCTCCTGGCTTTAACCCCCACTTACTGCTCCTTCTTCTTCTGAGAGGTCCGCGTGCACGTGGCATGTCCTGGGCTAGGATGCAAATGACACTGGGGGGCAGGAGGTGCCTTGGGGAGGGAACACCAGTTGCTGCAAGGCTTGCAGGTTGCTTTTGGGAACAACAACAACAAAAAAAATCTGATCACTACTTAGCAGCCCCTTCTCCCAGCTAGTCCAGTGTCGGAGATCTCGGTAATCAGAGCAGGTTTAAAGCACCCTGCCCTGACTCCTCAGGTAGCCCACGTGCTTGGGATCAAGGCACAAATCCCACCTGGCACCCCAAATCTTGGAGCAGGGGAGATGCGTGGGATGGAGGAGAAATGTGAGATGGGAATTAGCTGGGGAAATCTCGTGCTGAGATGATGAGCCACATGCCCACTCATTTTCCAGCTACTCTGTTCGTATGAGCTTGCTTTCCCTGCATTTATTGTAGGGCTGCTTATGAGTGCTGAGCTGAATTGACTGGTTTTCTAGTGGGGATTTAGATCCCAAAGTATCACAGATGGGCAGGAATGAAAAAATAAGACCTCCATGCACCACCTAGGAATTTCTGCTGGCTACAGGACTGTTGGTTGGAGTGCTTAGCACCACGGTCTGACATGGATGCAGTAAGGATGGCCCTGTTCGGATGTGAAAATTTGTTCCTTTGATACCTATCATTAGTGCTTTCAAGAATTTGGAAAATCCCATTTTTCCTTCCTAGTCTTGTGGCCAAAACTTCATGGGAAAATGGTCCCAAAGGGATGTGAATACCTGCACAGGAGGAATGGTCTGAGATGGGTGGACTGGTCCATTCCCAGCTCATGCCAGAGGGAGCCTCTGAGCATCTTCAGCTGGAGTTAGCTCTCCTGAATCACGCAATTAATCCTGCGTGGTTTGGACTGTGTAAGCATAACCCCAGTTAAGCCTGAAAAAGACGTCCAAGGGGTTTTCAAAAAGACTGGGCCGATCCCAGCCCCAGCTCTGGGTTTTGGTGCTGTTTTGAGCCACTGCTTGCAGAGGGAGCATCTCCTCCCCACGGATCAGTCCCTCAGGCTGTCCCCAGGGAGTCCCAAGAGTCTCAGGAGTGTGCCTCCAGATACCAACAAGTCAGTGTGTTCATATTTCCTGATGGAACAGCTCGAATTTTGTATTCAAGTGATTTAGAGAAAAATCAATTGCCATAAAAATCTATTAATTGCATTTAAAAAAAAAAAAAAAAAGGCTGCAAACTTTTGACCCCCTGAGGCTTATTTCTCCCGAGCAAGGAACAACCCATATTTAACCCCATCTCTCCTCCCCTCCAGACCTAACTTCTCCTGGAAAATGTCTCTGACTCCCTGCAGCAAATTGTGCCTGATCACCGGAGAGGGGCTGCGGAAATGCCCCTGACCAGGCTTTTCCATGTGGACGTTTCAAAGCTGAAGGCAAGAGCTGGCATTTCCTCTGCAGAAAATTATGAACACATTTGCTTGCAAAGCTGACGGGCCCTCTAATTGACACCAGCTATTGCATCTTCACCCTGCCTCCTGAGTTTTTTCTTGCCTTGGTTATTTTGGATGTGTTTTTCCTACCATTTAGGGGCTGGCAGTAGTTCTGACCTATTCTCTCCACCTCTGTGAGCCATTAGGATTTACTCCCTGCTTTGTCTCCTTGCTGTTGTGTTAAGCCTCGGGCCCTTGAGTTTATTTTTTTTATCTTGACATCAAAATTCAGTGGTTTGAGTCTGGCCTATGCTTTTGGGTGGACGCCGTCTGTCCCTTTGTTTTCCCCATCCAAATCTCCTGCAAAATTATACGTAGATGTGCAAGGATCTCAGCGACCTGTTAAGTCTGATTCCATCAAAACTTGGGCCTTCTTCATAACCTTTTCCTGCTTCCACATCCTGAAATTCCCATTAATTCTCTATTTAGGCCACTCTTAATGTTTGTTATACATCTCGGCGTGATCTCTCGAGGGGCTGCTGGGACCTTTCTCCATAGGATTTTGTGATGTTCCTGATGATGCTCCAAGAGCACTCATAAGTAGATGTCCATGTGGATTCTCTGCTGGCTAATATAGAGTTGTGCTCAGCCTTCAGAGGGAGCTGCAAACAGGATATCCTTCCTCTGCCCAGCTGGCTGTTTTCAGTAGCAAAATATTTCTGAGTCTTGTTTTCCTCTATCAGAACGGGCTGAAATTGTCAAGATTTTGCTGTGTTGTGAGGCGGGGGGGATCTGTTTGGTTGTGTGATGCTTCATACGGCGGTGGGTGTAGGGACGTGAGTCTACGTGGATCATCTGGGAAGACTGTGCATGCTCAGATGCAGCACTGTCATGTTGGTTTGTTGTCTGTATACAACAGGAATAGCTGTTTGGTATGGAGTTAGCCTCTGGCACCGGGGGATCCTCAGATGGGAGAAGCATGGGGTCCAGCTGGAGGTACAGGCAGGCACCAGCCAGATGAGACTGCAAACCCACTGGGTCCCATCCCTTTTAGACAGACCTTGCTGAGTGGGGTTATTTATTTATCCCCAAATGCGTTGTCAAAAATGGAAAAAGAGTTTATTACAAGCATATACACAGGAAGAATAAACGGAGAGGAACAGCCCAGCCTCTGGCACTGCTGCAAGTTTGCAAGACCTCCTTTTTTCCCTCTTACATCTTGCCAGGCTTCCCACAGCTCTGTCATCTGATCCAGGTGTGGGAAAGGGAGAACCTGCTCCATCGACTTTACAGAGTTTGGAGGCAATTTGTTCAAGGAACTGTAAAACCTGAAGAAGTTGCCCCTATAAATTATTTACCAGAAGCAGTAAAAGATCAAGGACATTGCTGGGATTCCTTGCAAAACCCTGAGGTTTATGGGGTCATTTGCCTGCCCCTACCAGGTTTCTCTAAAGCTCTCTATAGTGGTTTAGGAGGTCTTTGACAAGGCAGATGGCAGACAGTGTCTGCAAAGATGAGCTGAGACTTGCCAGGTTGAAGTTTGCTAACATTTAATGTATAAAATGAGCGGTGAAGTGGCACCAAAGCGAACTGGTGGTTCTGAGTGACCTGAGCTGCCCTGCTGTGCTGATTTCACCCTGAGGGGCAGCTCACAACCCCTTTTAATTCCCCTTCCTCGAAGGGGAAATATGATGGGAAAAAAAGCTCGTGGGGTGAGATAAGGATAATTTAATGAATGGGAAAAGAAAAGAGAGGGGGGTGGAAAAATACAAGCCAAGGATACATGGAAGGAAAGAGATTATACTTCCCATAAACAAGTGATGTTCGGCCACATCTTGGGAAGCAGGGCCTCGATACGTGTAGATTTTTGGGGGGAGGTTGGAGGTTTTCATACCATTGGTGTGATATTGATGCTGTCCCTGCTACAAGCACAGAGCACCGCACTACAGGGGCTGCTGCTGCGGGGAAAGGGACTCCATCCCAGCCAGACCTGGGTTGCAAATGGCAGTCCTCCATTGGCCTTGGCCAATATCACCCCAAATATCACATCCCAAAAGATGGAGTGGCGTTGGCCAACCCCAAATATCACATCCCAAAAGATGGAGTGCATGGGTAGAGGAAGCCCAGGCGTGATCTTGGCCTGCTGTGGATGTGGCTGTGGATCTTGGCTGTGGATGGAGGGAGCTGCAATGGAAGCTGCAGAGCATCCCTTCATGCTCTTATAAATGGCCAACACTGCCCTGTCTTGCCTACAACCCACATTTCATTTACGATCACAGCAGGATTTTGAAAAAAAAAAAAAAAAAAGAAGAAGAAAAAAAGAAAAAAAAAGCACAGGAAGAGGAGAAGCAAGAGAGAAAACTACTAATTTTCCTTTCAACGTTGGAGAATAATGCCCTTGAATTGGGGATCATCTGTAATCTGGATGTGCTGCAGTCATCCATCAAGGGCCCACACTGGCGACACAGCAGCAGGGTTTGGGTGGGTTTTCACAGCTGCAGCTCACTGCTGGAAGGCAGAGCACAGCTTTAACTAAAATGTCAAAAGCCTATGCAAAAAAAAAAATAAAAAATTTAAAAGCTCAACGCAGTCAAAGATTTGCCATGTAAAAGTTCAACATATATGCACAAATGTATGTATGAATTCATGCCTGCTTGTGGGAAATCTGTGGGATCTGGATTATGAAACCCTTTTGCAGCCTTTTCCTCACCTCTGCAATGTGAATTCAAGGCACAGCTATTCTGAGCCAAAGCCTCTCTACACCTACAGGGTGTTCGCATCTGCAGACATTAGCATTTGCTCTCCGAAGGCCTGGGGCTCACTGTGTTTTTTCTTTGTTTCTACAAAGCCTCCTAGGATTTATTCCTTGTATGATTGTTTTCCCATGGCTGGGTAAGACTATGTTAATATGCATTTCTTACTGTATTTGTTCAGTGCTGAAACATTAAATAATATCAGGAAAAACAGCGAAGAAGCACATATCAGATGTTTATCTGCAAAAATGCGCTTTGGCTTAGCCGCCCAAAGTGGCTGCAGAAACTCAGAATTATTTTTTGTTGCTTGGGCCTTTTTTTTTTTTTTTTTCCCCTGCATACATGTGAACTTGGACAGCAAATGCTGAAGATTCAAATGTGCTTTTAGTTCTGGTCTTTGCCCCTTGCTGGCTCCCCGTCGCTCTCAGGGCATCACCACGGCGCATCATACCCCTGTCCCAGCTCAGTGCCCTGGCCAGCGGTGCAGATCCCCTGGGTGAACCTGCTGTAGGATGATGTTGTCAGGTGCCTTGTCATAACACCTGCATCCTAGAGGGGTTTCCTTATTCTCCTTTCAGAATAGACCAGTATTTTCTTGGAATTACAAAGAACTGGGGAGATTGGTCACTATTTAAGCTTTTCTGATTTTTTTTTCATGTTTTGGGCTCAGTCTATCCCAAGGACTCAAGCAGCAGGGATGTTTCCTGTACACGAATATGAAGTATTTATGAAAAACAATGGCTTTAAACTAAAGGAAGGGAGATTTAGATTAGAGGTTAGGAGGAAATTCTTCACTCAGAGGGTGGTAAGGCCCTGACACAGGTTGCTCAGAGAAGCTGTGGATGCCCCATCCCTGGAGGTGTTCAAGGCCAGGTTGGATGAGACCCTGGGCAACCTGATCTAGTCGGTGGCATCCCTGCCCACGGCAGGGGGCTGGAACTGGGTGAGCTTTAAGGTCCCTTCCAACCCAAACCATCCCATGATTCTAACTGGGGAGCCTTCCCCATGCAGACCAGTAAGACCATTAGGGCAGGCTTCAGTGTCAGCCATTGTGATGGACGTCTGCTCTCGAAGGACCTACATTAGCTATCTCAGTGCATACCACATGGCGTTTCTGATGTTATTTTAGGTACAGATAATCCCAGAAGAGATTGTTGTATTTACAAACTAAAATTCTTCACTTGGATTATATTTTGAGCAGAACTGTAGGGATATGAAGGACAGGAGGAAGAGAAGAAGGGAGGAAGGAGGAAACGAAGGAAGAACTTCTGGGAAAAAAAAAATAAAGGTCTCTGCAGGAACATTTCTGGAGGGATGTACATTTGTAAGAGCATTAACACAGAGCTCAGAAACGCATTTGGAGTGCCTTCATGCTCCGTGCTGGGTTTGCTCGTGGTCCAGGACAGACCCTGCCCTATGGAGCAGAGGATTAAATGGGAAGAGAAAAGGGGATCCTTCAGCGATGCAAGAAGGATGCTGGAGCTGAGGGGTGACGGGGGGACCTTGCCAAAGCTGACAACGTGTCTCTTGCAGAAGAGCTGGAGGTAAAACAGTGTTCTTAGGTCTTAGCTCTGCACTTGTGCTGCAATACTTGGTTTCCTAGAAGCTTGTTCACTACTGTTGTTAAATCCTTATTTCAGTGTTTAAAAAACCCGCATTTGGTGGTGTTTTTCTTTTCCTCTTTCTTTTTGTTGTTGTTTTCACTCTGAAGTCACCTCCATAGCATCTAATGGCAGCACTGCACAGAGGTTCTTGCAGGAGGTAAGAAGGAAGGATGCAGCACAGGGTAACCACTGCACGGCAAAGATCTCAATTACATCCAAGTACACCCAGCAATTAGGAGAAGAGAGAGGGGAAATATGAAACAGAAAGCACATTAGGGGGACATCATCCCTGAGGGTCTCAGAATTCAGTGCCACTAGGTGACAGGCAAGGTGACAGCAGCCCTGGTGCCCCTGTGCCTGGACACGTCAGGCTGCTGTGGGCATTTGACCTTTATTTTGCGTGGGGATTCATTCAGGTGGGACTGTCCCATGCTGAGCAGGGAACTCGGCCTTCTTTTCCAAAACAGACCAGCTCCATATATAAGGCAGTGTGGTTTTGCGGTTGCATGGTGTTAACTGGAAGGAAAAATGTGACCCTGGAAAAGAGCTAGGCTGGATGAAGTCATTGAGCTCGTCTTTTTCCCCACATCTGAATTTCCACCCTGGAAGTAGTCCATGTCTCCCCGTGAAATCTGCTCAGTCCCAGCCAAGCAGGTGAGGCTCAGACCAGGAGAAGGACTTTTTTATTGTCCATTTCAAAAGAATAAAACCCCTTCTGGCAACATCACTTCTGCTGCAGTTAGTGCTTCACAGAGAGAAGTCCCTGCCTCACTGGGGGAGACTTCTGTAGCCTAATGAGCTGGCAGCAGTCATCTGGGGGGCCGCTAAACCATCCATGAGTAGTAACCAGAGCTTTCAGCCCCCTTTGGATCCGTGATGATGGGCTGGATTTCCAAGGAAGCCACATGCAAGGCAGTTAATCCTAGATTTAGGAACCTGAAGGTCGGTCACAAGGCAGACTAATAAAGACTTGAGTATGGGTGGTTGCTGTCTGCAGCGATCTCCTAGCGATGCTCGTGGGCTGATCCTTGCTCCCTGCATGATGGAGGCAGCAGATGTTTCCTTCTTCCATTGCAGCAGTAATATTCACATTTAGGCTTAATTGCATGTGGTCATTATTGCCTGAAGAAGGGTGATTTTAGGGAAAGGTGCTGGGAAACAAAGCTGAGCTCTCCCCTGCAGCCAGCCTCAGCAAAGAGATGGAGGAGTGAGAGGGTTTATGGAGTTTAATGCTGATTCCCCAAGTCAAGATGAGCTTTGGGAGCTAGAGGAAAGCTTCCCTTGCCACAGCAGGCAGGTAGAGCATCCCATTCGGATGGCGTACCTTAAAGCTTCTTTTCTTCTGCAGATGAATGACTGTCCAGGCTGCGTGCTGACTCCAGGGACTGAGGAGGGGCTTCTTCCCAAGGGAAAAGAAAATGCTCTGTGCCCAGCTCCTTGCCCTGGCAGCGGCCATGGCACATTACAGAGCCATGGCCATTCATGAAGGTATGTGGCAAGTGGGCTACCGTGAATGCAGTAGTTGGGGGAGATGCTGAGACACATTGGGAAGGAAAAAAAAAAAAAAAAAAGGCACTTTCCAAGCAGTTATTTTGCTAATGTCACATCAGGGTGAGCTGTAGTGCTGATGCCTTTGACTTTCGCATTAGGGTCCTTTTTTTTTGTTGTTAGCAGCTGGCTAAGAGAGCATCCCAGCTGGTCCCTGGACAGGACCTGATTTTCCCTGGTTTATGGGGAAATGAGGGGTCTGCCTGGTGTCCAGCCTCTGACACTGTCCTACCTCAGCTGCTCCAGGGGAAGGTGGGGAGAAAGGGAAAATTTGCCCTCTCCCTATTCTTCTTTTGATCTCCAAGAGCTGGGACAAGCCACCACCCAGGGGATATGAGACAGAGGACCTCAAGGTAGCCTTGAAACCTCCTGCTGCTGTCTAGAGAGGCAAAGCAGTGTGAGGGCTCGCCTCCTCCCTGGCTCCCCATTGACTGTGCAAGCCCACAGAGTTTTGGGGGACGAGTGGCTGGAACCAAAAAGACCCTGGGGAAAAGCCTTGCACAGTTGCAGCATGATCCATCCCACATCTGTGGAGCTTTGGGGTCCTGCAGGAGGGGGAGGCTCCTTGCAAGCTCCCAGGAATGCTGTGGGGCTGGCTGCGAGCCAAAGGGCCTGAATCCTTCCTCTTTGAATCCCTCTGCAGCAACACCCCCCCAGGCTTTGGGGGTGTGAATTCACCTGGCGTAAATTCAGCAAATTCAACAAGGAGTTAATGGAGGCTTTGGCACCAGCTACAGAATTAACTTGATTAAGTTCCTGTCCATCAATTAAGCCAATATAGTCAACTATAATGCTATTTAATTTGAAGCTGGGAACAGTGCAATAAATCAACGTTTACAGATGTCTCTGGCAAACCTGTGATTGATGAAACGTGGTAATTTTGGAGGTGCATGGAAAATTTCAAATAAAATCATATCCCCCTGTGATTAATATAGCTGTCTGTGTTGGTATTTTCTCCAGAAGGTACCCATCCAAATATGCTTAACATCACATGTTCCCAGTGACAGCTTCAGGTACCTGATCCAGGCAGCAAATGGATGTGGGTTTCATTGCCCAGCTGGGCCCCTCTGGAAAGGTGCTGAGCACCTGGCTCAGCATCTCACAACATGGGGTCTGGTTGCCCCTTTATAGAGAACAGGGCACCAGGCTTCCCAATTTAATCTCGTGGAGCTCCTGCAGCTCAGTTGTCTTTCTTCTTGTTATCCCTGGGTGCAAACAAGGGCAGGAGCATTGTGCAGGGTGAGAAAGGCTCCCATGGACCAGGCATGGATGGAGGAGGCTCCTGGGGCAATGGGATGTGGAGGGGTAGCAAAGGGACCTCTGATACCAACAGCATTTTGAGCAGGTTTTCCAGATCGGGTCCAAAAATGCAGGTTTTCTAGGAAGAGCTGTGTGCACTGCCTTGAGCAGCTCCAAGAGGTGGGTGATTTTGGGAGAGCTGTTGGAAAGCGTTCTCCATCTCATTCAGCACTTGTTGGGATATTCTTGTGGTAACACAAGGACTGGCATTGCCTTCCCTTAAAATCCTTCTAGGGTAGCAGGGACATCAAGGTCCAAGCTGGGGCAAAGGGGTAGATCCAAGAACAGCAACAGCAGCTAGGAGCAGAGCTTATGGTGACCTGCTGTTAGCAGTGGAGCTGCCTCCAAGACAGCCCTGACATCCCAGCTGAAAAGGACTTACGGAGGGTTGAGAAGGAAAGGGAGATCTCAAAAGAGAGCTCTAGAAAGGGAAATTGAAATAATTATCTCCCATTTTTGTCAGGGGAAAGTGCTTTGTGTTCACAGCTGAGTGAGTTAAACCAAAAAGAGCCGGTCATTATTTTTCCTGCAGTAAAGAATTGTCAAGTTGTAAAGAGCTCAGGATCAGGAGGCACAAAGGAAAATGAAGAAACCAAAAACCTTGGGCAGCAAAGACCTTTGGGGAGCCATCTGTTTGCTGCCAGTAAATGATCCTCTTTCCTGCTGCGTGGCCAAAGGGGATCGATCAGGGACACGCAGCAATGAAGGAGATCACAAAACCTGCATCTTTCCAATCCCTTTGGGGAACCTGCTCATAGGAATGGGGTAAAAGGCAGGTAAATTGAAGAGGCTGAGCTAAAGCAGGCTTTCCATCACAGCAGAAGCATGAGAAACCCTGAAATCTCTGCAGCAAACCCTGAAATATCTGCAGCAAACTGGAGCAAATGCTCCAGCCTGGTTGGATGTGGGTTGGGTCTCCAAAACTGCACTGCAAGTCCAGAGAAATAGTGACACAAAATGAGAAAAAATGTGAAGAGGTTGAGTCCACTCCTGGTGAACAAGCCTGAATACAAAAGTCTTCCTCCAGCAGTCAGCGCAGTCAACTTTTTAGCAGCTTTACAATAAGAACTCAGCATCTACCTGCAATGGAGAGAAAAGCCAAAGAAAATACAAATTTTGAACTTCCCTTTTAGAGACTTCATTACTTTAACCATGCCTAAAAGTCATCAGATTTCTGCCCTTGAAATGTATTTATTGGATTCCTAAAGAAAGTGAAATTAAATTAAAAGACTGGGCAGTGTAAAGGGAAATATGCCTTGATGTTCATTAAACAAATTTCCCCATATACCTGCCCCTTCAGTGCCAGCTGTCATTGGATAGCTCTGGCTTGCACCGAAAGCACTCTCACATTGCTCATTCTTCACATGTGACATTTTTTCCACGCTCAGGGCTGCTGACAGTTTGGGAAGAGGAGAGTATTGCAGATCTGAATGCATGGGGTGTCCGTGCAAGACTGGAGGACCTGGTTGTTTTAGGACTGGCGAAGTATGTGTGGCCCCATGTCTGCATTGTGTGCCTCATGATGGCTCTGAGACCTTAATGACAAGAAGACCAGGGTGGTTAATAGGGTGACAGAGCTGCCACATTGCCAATTTTCAGTTGTGCATGTTGTGGGTGTCAGCTTCTGGGTATACGAAACCCCTAGACGTCCCCTCGCTGCCAGCGTGGTCTACCAACTTGATGGATATGGGCCCCAGTGTTTGTGCTTCAAATGGGGAACTTCACGGGGTGGGAACAGCAAAATGGGAGCTTAGGGAGAAATTAGAGAGAATGAAGCAGCCTGTTGCTCTGGGAGGCCCATGCTTACCCACTTCATTGGGCTGAAGCATGGTCTCTCTCCCTTAGCTGTAATATCTCAAGGGTTCACGTGGCTCAGAGGGGTTTATCTCCTGGCTGGTTTCCTGATGTGAGATGAGCTCTTCTCCTTCAGTGTGCAGGACAGCAGAGGTGGCCGATGTCTTGTTCCTCGTGGGGCAGTCCCAGGGTGCGGAGACAGAGAGCACGTGGCTGGTGAAGGACTTCATCAGCGGCATGGCCCGCTCCTTTGAGAACGTGGTGATGGGCAAAGGAGGCATCCGGCTGGCAGTGGCACTCTATGGAGAGAAACCAAGGTGGGTCAATCTATCTACCAGAAACACGTGGGTTTCAATAGCCCTACACTTCTAAATGGGGACTGTTTTTGCTAAGCAACCATCTCCCTTGGTTAAAGAGTTCTTGCTGCTTTGTTGAACTCTTGGAAGAGCAAAGCAAGAGTTCAACCCTCAGCAATGCCACCAGAGTCTAGAGGGGCTTGGCTATGGGGAACTCTTCCAGGGCAGGGAGGGTAGCATTTGATGCAGCCACAAGAAACACCCTGCTGTCCAATTTCAGATACTATTTTTAAAATAAGAAGATTCTGGGGTTCCCCTGACCACTGTGAAGAAGAATTCTTGACTGCCTGTGAGCCTAGTGTGACCATCTAAGTGTCATCATCATTGTTGGTCATTACCATTAATAATGCAAACTTGCTGTAATGACAGCATTTTATTGCCCTTTATTCCCCCATACTTCCCCATCTCTCACCCCCAGGATGAGTATTGAACTGACGGATTATGTGACCATCGAAGAAATACTGGTGGCAATTCAGGAGCTCTCGTTCAAAAGAAGCAACCTAAAAACGGGGGCTGCCCTGGCGTTTGCAGCTCATGCCATGTCTCGCCCAGCCACGTTGCGAGAGGATGCAGCAAAGGTAAGCGACCTTCTGTGACAACTTCCCTGGTGTAATTCTTGTCAGGGATCAGACCTCTGACTTCTCCACCCGCGGGCATGAATGAGCCAGCTGGGTTGTAGTCACCCCATCTGCTTTTTGACTTGAAGTTGAGGTACCTCATTTAGGAGCCCACTCAGATTCAGGTCTGTGATAGAAAGAGACAGGCACATGCAGATTTTCAAGGGCTGGCTCACCTTATGGAGATACTCAGAGTGCTCTGGTCCCAGATGCTTCCAGCTAAGTATCCAAATTCAGAGCACTTACTGCTCAAGCTAACTGAGCAGGCTCAGGACCTGATTTAGACAAGGAAACAAGTTGTGGCAGCATCTGTTCCTCCTATTTGCTGTGGGTAACAGTATGCATGCACCTGCACCACTTAGGGACAGCTCAAGTACACAACTGGAATCTTATTTAAAAAGTAGGCGTGTGGCAGTGTCCCTACCTTTTGGGCATAAGTTTTGGGCCATCAGTTCCATCAGATCATTTTTTAACAGTGGTTTAGTTCATACTTTCTAAGTGGTTTTCAATTCTGAGGATGCTAAAGAGAAGGCACCGCATTCTGTCTTGCTTTGCAGACCGCACAAGGCTGTTTGCTCTGCTCTGCCAGTAGACAGCCTTGAAATCAAGAATGAGGCAGCCTTGCACCCCATGCATTGAGTCTAAAACTGTCATAGCCAGCTTTTGCCTCCCAGGGCCTTCCCACATTTACAGCTCAGTGCTGCACCTTTTCTTTTGCCCTAAGATCATACATTGCATTTAGGGGGATGCACTTCATCCAAGGTTTGGGCTGTTGGTTTGAAAATCCTGCAGCTTCCTCTTCAAGCCCCTCTTGTTGTGCTCATTCATTCTCTGGATCTGACTCCAACTCTTGTAGGTAGTTGTTTTGATCACGGATGGGAAATCCAGCGACTCAGTTGAAGACAAAGCCCACGTCCTGCAGGATCAGGGAGTGACAGTATTTGCCGTAGGTACGTATGGACACAAAAAGCTATGTGGAGCATTGTACCAACTACTGTGTGTGAACCACCACACGGTCTACACACCAGGGAAGGTTCCAGATGCACAAAGCACTCGCCTCTAAACACTGCAGCCATCTCTAGGCTCAGCCGCCAGCAACTACTGCACGTAGGAGAAAAACACATCTGTGCTGTGCTTGGATATTTGTTGTTGTTGTCAATCGCTGATTTATGCAGCGGAAATCTGCAGTTTTGCATCTGTCAAAACTACTTGTGCATTCAGGAGGAGTTCAATAAATAGTTCCATAAAAGTCAAAATGTTTTGATGTGACATTTTCAAAAATGAAATGGTTTTACTTTTGAAGGTTTCCCTTAATAGGGTTTAGAGGCTGACTTCAAGTGTCCATCAGAATAATTCCACAGGAAAGGAAAAATTTCAGCCCCCTCTGCCCCCAGGTTAAATACAGCCACTTATTACAAGCCAAACCCTTCCTTTCAGCAAGTATGTTGGGGAGAAAAAGGAGGTGGTGGTGGTGTTCCATTAGAGACAGCAAGCAGGCAAATTTGGACCAATGCAAGCTGAAAATTATGAGTGATTTCTTTTTTCCTTTTCTGATTCAACCACTGGAAGATGCAGCAATTTTCACACAGCCTCCCAAAGTCCCTTTGACTAATCATCCATCAGAAGGGCAGAAACGTCTCTGCATCCAACGGGAAGGATGAGGCCAGATCCTACCCCCTCCCTTTCACTATCCAGCCTAAGCATCCCATCAGTGCCAAGTCCCCTGGGGCAATCTCTAACATGCCTCAGGAGGAAAACTTGGCTTCTTTCCCCTAATGGAAGAGGCTTCATCTGCTCCACCACTGCCAATACAGACTGAGTCTCCATTCCTTGTTTCAGCCTTCACTGTGGGCAGCATGACCATAAAGCCAGCATAAAGCACAAAGAGCAGCATGTTCCTCCCTCTTGCTCTTGCAAGACCTTTGCCAATGCCTGACCTACCCCACTGGTGTTTCTGGTGTTCTCCTTTCCTCTTCTTTTCTTTGCCTAGGAATTAAGGATGCTGACAAGCAGGAACTGAACAAAATAGCTTCTGAGCCCACAGCAGAGCACGTGGTTTACGTTGACGATTTCCACCTGCTCCACAACGTGGCCCCCAAGCTCTCTCGAAGGCTCTGCTTCACTGCCTCAGAGCCACCACGGCCCATCAAGCAGACTGTGCAAGGTGTGTTGGGGTTCTCCCCTTATCCCATTTTCCACCTGCTCAAACCAGCCACTTCCCAGTCCCTGGATGTGCCAGCCACGCCACGGAGGTGGACCTCGCACGTCCCTTCTGGTCTCATCACAAGGGAGTTTTATGGGTTGGATGACCCTAGAGGAGCAGCCAGCTCCATGGAGCACCTGTCACTTAGGGGCAGTGGTCCTGTGTTTTTCACTTGTGTCTGCATTGCCGTGGTTTGTCTGGTGATACAGGATTCTGATGCTCTCACTGCCTGTTGGGGCAATGGGGCAGCAGTTCTGCCCCTCGGGGTTTTCGTGATGGGCCTCCCGTGGTGAATTCTGGCAGCACAGCTCCATGTCAGAAGGAATTTCATCCTCAAAACAGGTGCAAAAAGCAGCCAAAGAGATGTGCAAACAGATCTGGATCTCACCAAAGAGATACAGAGGTGCAGCAAACATAGAGGTGGTGGCAATGAATTCCTGCCCCTTTCCTGGCACACAAACGTAAGTTTAAAGCTTAGGGCAGAGCTTGGAAGAACTTTATCCAAGTCCTTAGAACGTCTTTTTTTGTTTGTTTTCTCTGTGGTTCTGTATCTCTTCAGGGCTTCCTGTGATGCTTCATGGAGAGTTTGAGCTTTCTGGCAGAACCATCTATGCTGGCAGGAAGGAGAAGGGCAGAAAGGAGCTGATATACTATGCTTTAAGCAGGTGTTCACAGGGCAAGCGTAGCCAGAAACAGTTTTGTTTTCCCTTCTTGTGCTGTCAAGCAATTTGTCAAAAGAAAACCTGCTTGCATGGTTCTGGACTGGAAACAGAGGCTTTTTCTGCGTTGAATATGGTGACTCCATCGACAAAAGGCCTGTGCATCATGGTCCAAACCAAAGACCTTTCTTTTCTCTTTTCACAGCTGAGAAGATCGTTGGCCCCCAGGATCTGCACGTCAGTGAGCACAGCCACAGCTCACTGCGGCTCACGTGGATGCCGGCTACAGGGAGGGTGACGGGGTACCGGGTCCACTTGCATCCCTTGTTGCCTTCGGGGCAGCCAGTTTTGGAGGACCAGCGGCAGGTAGAGTCGCTTTCCCGTCTTGCAGAGCCCCAGCTGTGGGTCTCAGTGTTCGAGATGAATCCTATTCTGGGGCTGTTGATGGCACAGCCTGGTTTGGAGATGGCACCTTGTCCCTCAGCCACCCCGGTCACAGCCCAGTTCATTGCCATAAACTGCTGGAGCTGCTTGTTTCAAGGGAAGCTCTGTAGGTAGACCATCAGGTCTGCTGGTGTGTCATTTGGAAAGGAAGAGTGGAAGGACAATATGGCACAAACTGTCACAAGCTCCTTTAGGATCAATAAGAACAGGTTAATAGGAATTGCTCCTTTCTTTCCTTACCTCTGTGATACCGCCTCTCAAATAAGTTCAGCCAGCTTCCGTAATAGCAGCTCCTATTCCTCTTGCCACCAAGTTTGTTTGCCTTGGTAAAGTTTCTGCATGTTTTGGTTTGCGATTTACCATGTCCTTGTGAGAGGGAGGATGCTATGTGTGCCAGCTCACTCCAGGTCAGCTGGGTCACTGCACAGAGTGTGAAAGCATTGAAGGATGCTTTGAAAGGATTGAAGGATGGAAGATGTATGCCTAAGAGCTCTGATTTCCAATAAGAGAACAAACCTATGAAAGCATAAAGTATTAAGGTTAAGATTATTAATTGTATTAATTTTTAAGGTTGCATTTAACGAGAATGATCATTTTTGACTGCTTCAGAATCTCATAAGAACGTAGTAAGAACCCAAAAGTTAGGTCTACTTCTCTTGCCCTCAGGCTACATTGAAATCTCCCTATATGAGGTTTTCCAACCTAAGTGATTCTGTGAAAATGATTCTAAAAGAAACCCTCTTTGTCAAAAATAGTTGCTTTTCCTCCATTGTCTTTGAAGTGAGTACTGGGAAACACCTTCACCATTGTGCATGCTCTTGTTTTCATGGTGTTTCTTCTGAGATATCCCATGAAACCCACCCTTGGCACTGTCCCATGTCAGTGCCGTGTCCCATGTGAACCCAGATATCATTTGAGGATTACAATGTACATAAAATCCATTAGTACATTTTAAGAGACTCCTGCCGATGGAAGCACCTTGCACTAGAGGAGAAGCCTTGTGTTCCTAACCTGCTGTGAACATGGGTGTTTTGACCGTCACAGAGGTGTAACGATGTCCTTTGTCCCCCTGTGTGACAGATCACAGTGGATGGTGACAAACGCACCGTGCTGCTACCTGATCTGAAACCCAACACCAAGTACGTCTTCACGGTGAGAGCTGTCTATACAGATGCCCTTGGGGAATCAGCAGCTGTCAAGGGGAAGACTAGTGAGTATCTCTTCTGCAGTCACCCCCACACGTCACTCATCCATGTGGGCACAGGAAGAGAACCACCCAAAAACCATATGCACAAGGAGTGAGAGATGGAGGGGTAGGAGGAATATCTCAAGTAAAACAGCATATGTGGTTCTTGGTATGATGTGCAGCATTCTTGAGCAGGTGCAGAGTAACCCACACAGCACCTGAAAGCACAGGGTGTAGCTCATATCATCTGATTTAATAACCAGTGGGATTTAACGAATCCAGGTTGGGACTTAGTTAATGTACCTCCCACGTACCTGGGATGAAGGAAGCCTTTGGAGACCGTGGGTTTAGAAACACAGACACTGGGGTTCTGGAGAGATTTATATTCTAAACACCTTGTTTTGGAAGTGGGACTGTCCAAAAGGTTTGGGTTGGCACTATGTACATGTACACACTTAGAGTTTCACTTCACACAAGGAGAACACCAAGGTGGTATGATCATGGCTTTTAGGACATGCCTCAAGAAGTGATCTCTGGTCCCATGAAATGATCTGGACTTCCTCCAGATTGTGATCTGCCATGCTGAATTCCTTTGCTTTCATATTGCTGGCTATAATGACAAAGTTCTTGGAAACAAAGTTCACTCTTGCAGTGCAAGGCACTGGGTCAGATGTGATAGATGGAGCAGGTTTTGGCTCAGAAATCTCTGCACTACTTTCAGGGTCTTTAAGGGGTAAAGGGGCACAGCAATTCCACTTTTCTCCCTGTTTTGCATGAAGCACCAAGTCTGCTTTGCCCAAGGCATTTTGAAAATAATTATTCCTTTTTCCTTTCCTCTTGTTTCTTCTCCCCAACCCCACAATGTCTAAATTGCTTGTTTTCTTGAGGGAAGATCTCTGACAGGATGAATAAATAAAGAGCCTCAATGAGGTTGATTCATATGTACTTGCCACAAAGAAGATGGAATGATTTTATGGGTAGAAATAAAGTCATTTGATCTCTCCTCTTATTATCCCCAACATGAAGGCAGAGGTAGAAGCTATAAATCTGTCTGCCATAGCTGGCTGGATCAAAATGGGCTCCTCTTTGTAAGAGAAACATCCATGGGCTCAAGTAATGTTTGATTCCTATGTTCTTGCTCAGCCTGCCTGAAACCACTGCAGTTTTATCTGCTCACGAGGCAATGCCCTCGTGATAGATGGATGGTTAGATATTTCACAGCTTGCAACACCGTTCAAAGAGGAAGCCCCCAGGCACGCTGACATGGGGGTTTTCTGCTCATTTTTCAAGTGGACAAGGGTGCGATAGAGGGGGAAGTTTACTTTTGAGGATATAGCTGCTGCAATAGGGAGGCGTTGCTTACTGTTGTGTCTCTTTGTCTTTGAAGACAAAAATATTTGCAAGGGTCTTGGATGTGGGGCTTTATTAAAGCACTGTCCTATCCATTTCTGCACTATTTTTGTACCCCAAAGCACCTGTGCCTCCAGTCACTAATTTCCGGGTGATAGAAGAAGGACTTTTTAGCTTGAAGGTTGCTTGGACACCTCCCCTGGGCAAGCTGGAAGGCTACAAGATCTACATCCCCAGAGGTGAGTTCAGTTTTCTCGGCGTTTGCTTTAAGAGGAGCAGTGAGCCGAGGGCAGGAAAAGTGCCATTTTATCCAAGGAATACTGCACCACAGTGCTCCTGGCATTACTCTGGAAGGAGGCCAGGTTAGCTTCTTCCAGACATTGTGGTTCCCCTGGGATGGAAGAAGAGAGTCCTTTGAAGGACCTTCTTTTGCAGGACAAGGTGGGGATGATGCTGTGGATGCCTTATAACCATTTGCACCATCATATCCAGATCTATCCTGGATGTTTTTCATACTCAAGTACCCCTCTTCTCCTTGTTTTGCAGCTAACAGACCGGGAATGACCTACGAACAAGTTCTGCGGGGCGACATCTCCTCCCATGTGCTGGATAACCTGCAGGAGGACAGAGAGTACAGCGTCAGCATCTACGCCGTGTACCCCCAGGGGCCAAGCCAGCCTGTGGCTGCCGTGGGGAGAACATGTAAGAGGTTTGACTCCTTGGCTGCCCCCTTCTTGCCCCGCGCATTGCTTTCAAACCCTTTGCTGTTGATAAGCACCTTATAGTTGGTGGGGACAGCAGCTACACATGTATCAAAAGAGCAGTGCTCAACACGTCCTTCCTAACTCCGTTTTTGAGCCGTGCTCTTTCCCTTTGATCCTTGAACACCACCACGCTGCTGGGGCAGAAAGGTGGGAGATCTGCCAGAGGCTCACTCAACCCTCTGTTTTGCACCCACGCTGCAGAAAACAATCAAGGTTGGTGCCTTAGAGGTACTGGTCCTGTAAAGCAATGGCTACAGATTTGAGTGTTTTTGCCAGTGCTTTTACAAGAAGCCTTCAAGCTTCCAGGCAAAGCAGGAGCCCTTAGAAATCCCTCTTCTGTTGACAGACAGGTTGGAGGGACAGTGATAGAAGGAGAGCAGCTACCAAAATCCTCTGCTGCTCAGTAGGTGCTTTGAAAGATTTGTTCCCTGTCCTTCCAGTGAAGCTCCTGCCCGTGAAAAGCATCTTGCTGCAGAACGAGACCACTGACACGCTGCAGGCGAGGTGGAGCCCTGTCCGGGGAGCAACAGGCTACAGGCTCACCTGGACATCAGCAGGTAGAAACAGGGGAGCAGGCTGCAGGCGTTGGTGGTCAGGGAGCTGGGGAGGCCCAAGCTGGGAAGTCCCCAGGCACTGGATGCACTGCCCACTTTGTGCCAGCCGTGCAACAAGAGTCTGGAGAGACCCAGGTTCTTTGGGTCTGTTGCATCAAGACCTGACTTTCGCCTCCAGCATTCCATATCCCCCTGAGAATGCATCCTCATTCTCAGATTTTAGTGTTTGAAAACAGGTCTGCGCTAGCAGCTGGAGCCTCTCCCCTGCCCTGAACCCAAACATATTTTCATTGCTGGTGTGGGGGAGTAGAAGTTAAAAAATCAGGCCCGATGGCGTATTTTGGTCTTGGGAGATGGATGTCTCTGTGGTTCAAAGAGGAGATGGGTATCGAGACACCTGGGCTCCATCACAGGCTTTGAAAAAATAGCACTCTCTCCTCTGGCTCAGCTCCCATGCTAATGAAATAAGGAGATATCTCCCACGGGGGGTTAGCTGGAGAACAGCTCTGAAAGTCATCAGAAGGGAAAAATCTTTATGGGGAGGATATAATACTGCTTTTATTGCTTTGTAGTGAATGGTTCTCTGGAAAAAAATAAAAATAAAAATAAAAATCAAGGCACACCCCAAAACTCAGCTGTTTGGCCAGTCTTTGCTTGATGTCCCAGATAGAAATGGAGCATGTGCCTAGCCTGCCACATCTTGAGGGGACAATGAGCGATGTCCTCAGCTGAAGAAGCAACAACACATCACCTCTGCTCTGGGGTTGTGGTAGCTGAGCAGCTCTTTTACTGAACACTGGTTCACCCCAAATCCAGAGGTGACAAAAATCCCAAGGGACAGTCCTCCCTCACAACTGCGGGGTCCTTCTCCCATGCTCCATCCCATCCCATCCCATCCCATCCCAGCAGCCTGTGTTATGGGTGCAGGGGCATTGGGATTGGACACCTGTTCTCCGTCCCCATGCAGCCATCCCAGGTGCTGGAGGATGTGGATTTTTCTTCTCTGACAGAGAATAGATAAAAATAAATGAACGCCTGATACGGAGAGAAGGTCCGTGGAGGGGGTGGTGGGAGAGGGGGATGGGGCGCAGGGTGCTGGTGGAAGCAGAAGATGGGGACATGGCACCCTCCAGTGACCAAACTGTAAATGGCAGCCCTCCCCAAATCCCAACCTGCTGCTGCCTGCCCCTCTCTGCCCCTCTGAAAAGGCGGGTCTGACCCCCAAGGATTAGGTTTTAACTCTTCTCTGTCCGTGATTCCCTCTGGAGTGATGCTGAGAGGTTCTGCTGAGTGGTTTCTAGTCCATGATACAAAAATAGGATTAACATGGAGAAAATGTTGTTTGTGGCATCAGTTTTCTCCTGTGTCCAGGAGGGAAGGCAGGATGGCTCCAGCAGCATGTCACCCAGAGCTGGGCAGTGTGTGGACCCTCTTAAGGGACTGCTCACAGCCCCATGTACATCAATTTCTGTGTTTCTACCTCAATTATTTTCTTTGGCCTGCAAAGTCCTAAGCCACTTTGATCAGTTGGTGATCACTGAGGTCTGTCCAAATGCTTGTGGGTTATTTCTATCTGTATATGCATTACCTCCTCAACCAAGATGTGTGCTAAGCACCATCCCTACTGTCCTCGGCTTGAGGACTTCATGGGCACAGGTGCAGGCCAGGAGGACAAAATGCCATTTAATCTCAGGCAACCGAGATAGTCCTTGAGTGTCTGTGTGATTGCCCACCACACTCCCAGATGGGGGGTCCTCCTTGGCCTGACCTGAGGGACCTCACCTATCATTTCCCTTTGCAGAGGGCAGCATCCAGGATGTGAACCTCAGCAACGCCTACACCTACTACATGATCCAGGGGCTGCAGCCTGGCACAGAATACAATGTCACCATCAACCCCATCTTCGGAGATGTCGAGGGACCGGTGGTGAGCGCAAAAGCAACCACAGGTGGGTGCCCTGCAGCAGGGTGTGAGCAAGGGAACCAGCCCTAATGGACATGGATGGGGTGAGGATGTGCTGGCAGCACAGAGTTGATGTCATTTGTGGTCACCACCCTGCTTGTTTGGTGCAGACAGCTGTCTGGGGGTCACTTAGAAGTTGTGGGGACCTTGATGCAACTGGGCAACTCTGCTCTCTTGCAGTGGCTTCAAGCACTGTGCAGATGCTGAAAGTGAGTGAAATATCCATCAGTGGTGCTCTGGTCTCCTGGGACTCAGTTGCTGGGGCCACTGGGTACCGAGTGGCTTGGGGTCCTACACCAGGTAAGACCCTGCTCTCCTCCAGCCTGTATCAACCACACCAGCTCCTGACTAGAACTGTGAGAAACTAAAAACAAAATAAAAATGCCTGCGCCCAACCAACCTCTTCCACCTCCTCCCCCGAAGAGGCACAGGGAACGAGGAATGGGGGCTGTGGTCAGTCCCTGACACTTTGTCCCCGACACTCCTTCACGGTCCCTCTCTGCCCCTGCTCCAGGTGGGGTCCCTCCCATACTGATCCTGTGGGGGCTTCAAGAACTGCTCCCACAAGGATCTGTACCATGGGGTCCATCTGTCAGGAGCAAATTGCTCCAGCACAGGTCCCCCGCGGGTGGCAGCTCCCCCCCAGCCCCCCTGCTCCTGCGTGGGCTCCTCTCCACGGGCTGCAGCTCCGGCCCGGGGCCTGCTCCTGCGGGGGCTCTCCATGGGCCGCAGCCTCCTCCAGGCCACATCCACCTGCTCCACCGGGGGCTCCTCCACGGGCTGCAGCGTGGAGATCTGCTCCGTGTGGGACCCATGGGCTGCAGGGGGACAGCCTGCTCCACCAGGGGCCTCTCCACAGGCCGCAGGGGAACTGCTGCTGCGTGCCTGGAGCACCTCCTGCCCTCCTGCTGTACTCACCTTGGGGGCTGCAGGGCTGGGTCTCACTCCTCTCTCCCAGCTGCTGTAATGCAGCAGGGTTTTCCCCTTCATTTTTCCCTTCTCTTTCCTCCCAAAGGCCTAACCAACATCACTCAACTCAGCTCTGGCCAGCGCCAGGTCCCTTTGGAGCTGGTTGGAGCTGGCTCTGATCTGCCATGGGGCAGCTGCTGGACTCTGCTCACAGAGACCACCCCTGCAGCCCCCCCACTACCAAAAGTTTGCCACATAAACACAGTATGTCTGGTTTGATTCTTTTGGTTCCTCTTGGCTAGTTTGGTTCGTTCCTAGTCATTCAAATCCAAATTCAAATACACAACCACACAGAAACTCTCTCGTGCCCCAGATGTCCTCCAACAGAACTTCAGCTGAGACAGAGATGGACTGATGGGGAAAACCTGGCATTCTCCAGACTCTTTAGTTTTATCTTATTCTATTTTATTTTCCCTCTCTTGCAAAGAATTCTTTGGCAAAGACCGTCCTCGGCAGCTGTCCCTCAACAAGTCGATCACAGCCTACAGGCTCCGCAACTTGGCCCATGACACCGAGTACGTGATTTCACTATATGTGCTCTTTGGCTCAGTGGAAGGACCAGGGATCACGACCTCAGCCAGGACATGTGAGTATGGGCAGAGCACTCAAATAACTACTACGGCACACAGCCCTTGTGTGTCTGGTTCAACCTCGTGTGTCCCTGCAAAGCTTTACACCGTGCCTCCGGCACCTCACTGCCATCGCCTTTCCTTCATGTCAGGGGCACCATGGTGGTGGTCCTTTTCCCTGCTGACCTGATGGGTGAGAGCAGGAATCCCAAAGGCTCTGGGTTTTCTGCTTGTGAGTCTTCAAATGCAAACTGGAGTCAGCATGCTCTGCAGTAGATATGTTCATGTGCCTTGGGCTTGGACAAAGCTTCAAATATGAACCACCAAATCTGCGTTCACTGAACTTTCAGGCATTCCAAAATCCATACCATTGGCCAAAGTATTCTACACTGTCAAACAGTTCAGCTGGAAGAGAAAAGACCTTGATAAACTCTGCTACAGGGAGATGCAGGGAGAGGAACATCCCAACATGGTCCTTGATGCCTGGTGGACCGTGTTAAGATGCCTGTTACAGGCAGCTGTCTCCTGCCTCAAAGAATGGGGACTCCAAAATGACGTGCTGGGAGACCAGGTTGCTTGGACAAGAGGCAGCAGATGCAAATTCTTCACCTAAAATAGGGAAAGATGGTGATCCAGTTGGTAGCCAGAGATTGTCCCTCCATGGTGAACCATTGTATGTCCACCTCTGTTGCTGCAGCTTGAGGGGGGCAATATGGCAATGCTGAACATGGTGAGCACCATCTAATCCTGTCTTCATCTTGCAGCTCCTCTTGGCTACGTCTCCAATTTCAAGGTGACATCCTACACCAACACAAGCCTGTCTTTGGTATGGAGTGCCACAGCAGCTGCCACCAAATTCAAACTCACCTGGAGCCCTGTGGGAGCAGGCAAAGGTGAGCAGAGACAGGGTGCACATACATGTTCTTGGCACAGACCCATGTCAGTGGCCATGGTGATGGGAGGGCCCTTTCTAAACTTCTTATCTACTGCATGGGGTAGGAAAAAGATCTCACTACTAAGAAACATGGTCTTGAGCCTCTACCCATTGGTGATAGATTTTTCTTTCCATATTCATGCTCTTCTATTTATGAAACCAATCCCCAAAGCTCTGAAACCACAGTACAGCAAGGAATGGCTATTTCCTTTGGAGGAGATGCCACCAGCCTCATTAGTGAGCTACGAACTCTGAAGTATCTCTTCTTTCACAGAAAACCAGGTTGCCAAGACTCAGTACCTGGGCAGTAGGGTGCTGGCTCACCGAATCGACCACTTGCTGCCTGACACCCAGTATAAAGTCAGCATTCAGGCTGTCTTCAGCAAGACCGAGGGGCCAGAGGTGACTCTGACTCACCGCACAGGTATGTCCTGGTGGAACAGACATCCTTGTGTTGGGACATCAGGGCTGGATTCATGGTCCTGGCCCTGCACTCTCTTGGGGTGTTACTTCTGACATCTGTCATGCTTTTGGCTGGGATAGAGTTAATTTTCCTCCTAATAGCTGGTACAGTGCTGTGTTAGGGATTTAGGATGAGAATAATGCTGGTAACATACTGATGTTTCAGGTGTTGCAGAGCAGCGCTTACACTAAGCCAGGGACTTTCGTCTTCTCATACCACCCTGCCAGCAAGGAGGCTGAGGGTGCACAAGAAGCTGGGAGGGGACAGACCCAGGACAGCTGACCCCAACTCGCCAAAGGGATATCCCATATCATATGGCATCACACTGAACGATTAATATGGGGTGGCTGGCTGGGGTGGGGGGTGACTGTTGCTCGGGGACAGGCTGGGGCTCATTTTGTGAGTGGTGAGCAATTGTGTTGTGCATCGCTTGCTTTTTTTATTCTTTTTCTTGATTTCCTTTCCTTTCCTTTCCTTTCCTTTCCTTTCCTTTCCTTTCCTTTCCTTTCCTTTCCTTTCCTTTCCTTTCCTTTCCTTTCCTTTCCTTTCCTTTCCTTTCCTTTCCTTTCCTTTCCTTTCCTTTCCTTTCCTTTCCTTTCCTTTCCTTTCCTTTCCTTTCCTTTCCTTTCCTTTCCTTTCCTTTCCTCTTTTTCTTTTTTATTCAACTATCCTTAGCTCAACCCAGAAGTTCTTGCACTTTTCAATTTTCTCTCCACCCCACTGCAGGGCAGGGGGGAACTGAGCAAACATCTGTGTGGTGTTCAGCTGTCTACCAGGTTAAACCCCAACAACATCTCATCCTGGTTCATTTCTGCAGCATCTCTCGCAGACTTCAACCCCATCCAGACAGTCCAAGATCTGAAGATTACTGACACTGGTGTAAATAGTTTGAAGCTGTCTTGGAAGAGGCTTCCAGGGGTAACTCACTATAAGATATCCTGGGTGCCATTCAATGGTAAGCATCCTCCTCTCTTAGATGCAATATGAGGACAGAGCACAAAGATCCTCAGAAAACATGAGCTTAGCTCAGCTCAGTTCTTTTCCCACAGATGATCAGGGTAGATGGGGACTATAATGTCTGGGGACAGTTTGAAGCCCTGAAACTTGGCCAGGTTTTAGTTTGCAAAGTAGATATTGGTCGGATTTAGGCATAGCTGGATTTGGGGAGTCAGGGAAGCGGTTCCCTTCCAGCAGCATATGTGATGCCGTTGTGACCAGATCCCTCAGCTGCCCACACCTTGGTTCTTCTGTATGTAAAATGAGCTTATAACATCCTCCCTGGCCAGGACCTATAAGATCTGTGTGCAGAAACTGCTGTAACAATAACTGTCAATAGCAATCACCCTGCCATTTCTATGTAGCATTGTGTTTTTTTGGTGTGGCTGCAATTTTTGTTAGGTGGCTTGGAAACCTCACAGTTGGTTGAAGCAGAGACCGTCTCGTTCACAATCCCCAAACTGAAGGAGGGCACCACCTACACTGTCTGCGTGTCTGCGGTAATCAGGGGCCAGGAAGGAAGCCCCACGATCCTCACAGCCAAAACCCGTGAGTACAAAGACCACAGAGGGGGGACAAGGGCAGTGCTACAGCAATGCCAGGGGCTGTGACAGCAGGTGGGGATGGACAGGGAGCAATGCTGGCTGTCAGACACCCACCAGCCACTGTGCCAGAAAATGTATATTGGTCCTTTCATCTTATTACTGAGAAATGTTGGGGCTTTGCTTGGCTTCACCCACCAAAAATCATCGAGAGATGCCCTTTTTGTGACCCATAGTATTCGAATTACCTGTTGAATTACAATATCTACACCATTTCCAGAAGATAAAGGCAAACCATTCATGACACTGTGGCATCATGCAATTTGATTGATGCTGCAGAATAGGCAGATTTGGAGAAGGTCGGGGGTGTGGAGATAGCACTGGGGTTTCAAGGAGTACCAGCATCTGGCACAAGTGAGCAGGCATAAATTTCCATTTCCCATCCCAACAGCTTGAATTTAAAAAATGGTTTAGAGAAACACCCATCAGGCTAGGCTGAAGATTTGTCGATGGTTATTTGCTAAAATGCCACCAATTCCCACTAGCTAAGGATTGGATCTGCCTTAGCTTTCTGGAAAACCCTTAAAGTGCTGCAGGGACTCCTTTGTCTCATCAGAAACATGATAGCTAAGAGGTAAAAAGGCTCTGAAAACTGGTCACAGGCTAAGGAATATTTCTAATAAGGGATATTTAAAGGATATTTACCCTAGGGCAGATATTCACCAGCAGCTGGAGCTGTGGACAAGTGGAGCAGATATGCTCCATGCTCATCGTTTCTATCTGGACTTTTTGCATTTCATTTCAGTGGGGCCTGGATCAGAATCTCCCAAAGGATGCATCTGTTTCCTTTCAGCTCAGTCAAGCTCTTGGTGGGAGCTTCTACCTTCCCTAAGCTTGCTTTCTTTCTCTTTTCCAACAGTGGATTTATCCAAAGTGACCGAGTTCACGGTGCAGGAAGCTGCAGAGACCAGTGTTTTGCTGACTTGGGCGGCTGTTCCTGGTGCATCCACATACCTATTAACATGGCGCTTGTCCTCAGGTAACCATTTTTTGGTGGGGAAAGGAAGATGGTTTGTAATTTGGACCTCTCCATTGTGAGCTACCCCATCACCCAAGAGGATTTGAGGATGGACCATGGAGAAATCTGGCTTACCTTGTGGTGTGTTCAATTCAGTCTTAGAGCCAGCTGATGCAGCAGAAGATGCAAGGGGCAGGTAATAAAGGGGAAATTTCTTCCCAAAACCAGCCTTAAGTGACCGTTGATTCCTTCTAGCATCATGACTATTATTTCCAAGTGCTTCCCAGTTTGGCCAGGGTTAAATGATGCTGTTGTTAATGGCATCACTGCTGAACCCATCTGGACATGAAAACAGAGGGTTGACTCTTCAGGTATTCCATGAACCATATCCATTAATCTCAATTTCATTTGGGTGAAAAAGAGAGGGAAAAAAGAAAACTGTCTCATTGAGGAGGTTGAAAAGATGATCAATGTGACCATTGAAAAATCCTCAGAGGAAGAAAAAGGAGAAGTGAAAATTGCTTAGGAAAAAAAAAACTGATTGGCATTATCAATTTCTCTTCCTCTAGAGGCCCTGCTTATCCATCAGGAATAGTTGCAGTGAATCAAAAAAAGTCTGTTTTTGTCATCCATAAAGCCTTAATTCTTATCTGTTTAAAAGCTTTACTATCTAGTAAAGAACTTTTAAAACTTTCATAATCATTGCTCACAGATTTAGTGTATGGTTTGTTTTCTTTTTCAATTGATTTGGCCTTACTGAGTTTTACTGTTTTAAGGTACCAGGTATACCATTTTTTTCTGGAGTGGGCTTAACCTTTTTGGATATAGCAAGTTTCCTGTCATTGTTGCTTCAGCCACTAACTTTTTTGCTAGGGATCAGTTCAACTTCACAAGTCAATAAGGAAAACATCTGATGCAATTCCCCTGTGCTCCCTGCAGTGCTTTTTGAGTTACCAGGTCATCAGCTTTAATTTTTCTAATTCCAAGGACGTTTTGGTATTGGCAGCTTAAGACTTGCAGCATATGTCACTCAGGATGAAGTCTCCTGTGATAACATCATTTTTTTGCTCTACATATTATAGGTAAGTGATTAGGGAACTGAACATTCAGCTCTCTAGGGTGACTTAAGTGATCTAATGCAACTGTTCCTCTCCTGTGCCATGCTGTTAAAATATCGATCTGTAAGTATTCAAAAATCACTGGTTTCAGAGTTGTCAGGGGCTCAGAAATGGATAATACCACATCTGACAGTCCCACTGTGCCCTCACTCAATCGATCCTTCTGAAATAGGTTTATAACTATTGATTTAACATTACAATCAGATGAATCTTGCCACCGAGTTTCAATAGTACCAACAAGATCAAATTTATGCTCATAAGTGAGTAATTCCAATTTCTCTTGTTTAATTATCCAAGCTGCCAGCATTAGTGTATAAAGGCAATTAAGAATTTTGTCTTTTTTTTTCTCTTGCTGCCTTGATTAATTTTCTTCTCAGCAACTTACTTTTTTGCTAAATGAATTCTCATTCATTACCCATTTCCCTTTCTGCCTTTTTAAGCTCGCTTAATGCCCTCCTCCCTACCTGCCTACCCTCACCAGCCTGCCCTGTAAAAGACTGGGTCCTCTTCTACTCAGATGGAGGTCATCCCAGCTGTAGATCTCCCTCTCATGTTACATAAAACCAACCCCATACATTATACTTTTCAACGGGGCTCCATCCAGAGCCAGTCTTCATCCCCCATGTGACAGAAGGGACCTTGGAGAAGTTCACCTAAATCTTGCCCTCCTCTCTCTTCTTCCTACCTTCTCTTGACTGTTCTTAGACCACCAAAGCCATGTTTTTTTGCATCCACTCAATCAACATGCAGAAGTTCATTTAATCGTCCAGTTGCTCCTTGACCCTCACATCTCTTCTCCCTTGCAAAGCATCAGTTTCACTCTTCTTCAAAAACTGTCTCCAGCAAAGACCATCTGCCTCCTCCAGTGATTGCAGACCTCTTCCTGCATGTGCTTGGCAGCCTTGGGCTGTGCATCCCATCCTGGGTGTGATCCAGGTGTCTCCTGCCTCCATCCACCAACAAAGTCTTCTGCTTCTTCTAGACCATGAGCATGGTAACCATACACTTTGATTGTGGGAAAGCCCCATCATGTGAAACAGATGGTTTTAGTGATACACAATGGCACAGAGGAAATGGAAAAGTAGCTAAACTTACTTATCTCTTTGGGGGTATTAGGCAGGGGTGAGGAGTGGGCTGCCTTAGATCTGTGTTTCAGCAGAGCTCTCAGCTTATGTTTCTCTTCAGGCAAATCTCTTCAGGCAGCATAGCAACACACCTGTGATAATTATTGTCTTGACTTGCCTACCCAAATGAAGGAGTAGAAGATTTTCAGTCAAACTGCAATAGGGAATAATATATATATATTTAAAGGAAGAAAACCTCCCTTCCAAAATTTATTCTGGGGTAATGAAGAACATTTAATACGGTTGAAACAAGTTATTTACAACAATTTGATATATTTCCCTAGAAACTAGCGTTCTTTTCTTTTAAGAGAAAATGCTATTTCAGAATGAAAAGGTACAAGTTTCACTTTGAACAATGTCAAAACTCATCTTTCAGTATTTCCAAAATAAGACACTTTTAAAATGTCAAAACATTGTTATGACATTTTCACAGATTTTTCCTATCACTTTAAAGCAAAACTATCTATTGTATGCAGTCACTTTTCTCAAGTTATGTTTATTTCTATTTTTCAGCAAGCTTTCTATTCATTAACAAAAAGAATCCTGTTTTTATACGTGCCAGCCTTTGCAAACCGTAATTAATACTCCTTCATTGGACAGTCACAGAGCTCAGTGCCTGGACCAAATGCCCTCTCTAAACATTTGCACAAGCATCAGGCTTTATTCCATCCCTCTCAACTTCAGAGAGATGCGAACAACCTTATTTCAGCTGGTTTAGGGCCTGACCATTGCAGTTTGCAGATCCATTTTACCAAGCCCAGGACTCATCTGCTTCTCAAGCTCCTGTTTGCCGAAGGTGGTGTCAGTCGCAGATGGGATGCTCCTGACATGGGATTTTTTTGAGCTTCTTTGCCTCCCAGTTAATGTATGTTTCTTCCTTTTTTCCAGCTTCTGATCTTTCCCTGGAACTGTTATCAGCAGCTTCGAGATCATACCGAGTGACAGGGCTGAGCTCCAAGGAGATGTATTTGTTTTCCATAAGGCCAGTCTTTGGAAATACAGAGGGACCAGAGACAACACTCACTGCACAAACAGGTATGAAGGCAGGAAGGTTACGTAGTAGTTTTCCCTAGGTAGCTGCTATTAAGGCTAATTTCTTGTCTTCTCTACCCTTGTGGTGTTTTGCATCATTACTAAGAGGGGGTTAACAAACATCTTTTCCTCGTTTGCCTCTTGCTGCAGGACCTCACACAGATTCAACTGCAATGGTCTCTCCCGTGACTTCTACAAAATTGGCTGCAAGGAGATCCCCAATCACAGCTCCTAGCAATGTGAGGACCACTCCTCTCCCACTAGCCATGGCCACAACATTAGCACCAACCCCAGACACCCTGCCAGCCACCACCATAGTGTCTGCACCGCTGACAACTCTCCCTGGGCCAAGTGAGTGTGTATCTATGTATGATTTGATGATGATGATAAAGGGGGTCTAACCACCAGGAATCGTGGTCTTCTCTGGTGTCAGGAGTCAAATTAATCTTTGTTCACTGAGAAGTTAGAGTGGCCAGCACTGGGGAAATGGAAGACACAAAGCATGTATCACGCAGTTAAGCACTCAGCTCTATCCTGGGGGGTGAAGGTGCTGCCTGCTCACTCATTGACACTTAGCGTCACAGAAGATACCCATGCTTGGATTTGTTTTATTGTTCTGAGCAGAAAGAAACATGCTGCTTCAGGACCACATGGCTTACAGAGACTCTCTTTTCCCTCTGCAGTCTGTGGCAAGTTCAAAGCAGACGTTGGGTTCCTGGTGGATGAGTCCTCAAGTATTGGACAGAGCAATTTCAACAAAGTGAAGGATTTCCTCTTCCGGATCATTTCCTATTTCCCTAAGATTGGGCCTGAAGGGACACAGGCAAGAATCTGTTCTGTTTCCTGAACATGTTTTCCTTCCAAGTGTTTACCTGTTGCTCACCTCTGCAATGACAGCAGTCTGCTCACTCACGTTGAGGTCCAGAGAGGATAAGCACTTTGCCTAAAGGTAATTTAGTTCAGGAGGGATGCATGCTGCCATGGGAGATGCTGCACCAGGAGATGCTCCCACCCAGCCATGAGCTGCCAGAAGTGTATTTCCCTTTGGTTCTGTGCTCTATCTACCAGCCTGTGCAGAAATTTCTGATGCCCTAGAGAGTAGAAAATAGGAGTAGAAAATAGCACTTTGCCCATGCTTAAGCATCTGAATTGTGTCCTATGTATCGTCTGCCAACCTGACAGATGTTTTTGTGCCTGTTTTTAGTCTCTAAGAAACACAGCTTCATTCCACTTCTATTGCAATTCAAATATTTGTATTATCAAGGCGATTTATTGAGTGATGGCACCTTTGCTTTGTGCCTGATCCCTCCACATTTATCTCCCTTGCCTCCCTTTTCTTTGCCAGGTTGCTGTTGCACAGTACAGCGAGGAGCCCAGGGCAGCCTTCCACTTCCACCAGCACCAGGACCGCAACAGCGCCCTGAAAGCCATCAAGGATCTGCACTACACTGGAGGCAACACAAAAACAGGTGTACAAGTGCAAGCCCACATGTGGGGTAGACCCAAGACAGAGGCAAGGGGACAGGGAACGTTTTGAACCTATTTACCTGGTTAGGAAGTTATGGTCCAAAGTTCTGTAAAATCTGAGAACAGAGGGCTGAATTTGGTTTTATTCCCAGGGATGGCCTGGTGTCCTTTATCCATGTCCTAGTTTTGCTACTGGGTTTCTCTTCATTTTTTTTATAACCTTGCCTATACTTGAGGGAGGTTTTTATACCTGGCTTGGAGACCAAACCCATAAACATTAGATAAGGATAGTTGATGCTGAAGCATCCTTATTACTCACTCTATGCACATTTTAATCAGTAAATGCCAATGGTTATTGCCTTGTTACCCTAACAACAAAACAATATACCTGGTCCTATTTTTATGGAGTGTCATCACATAAACGTCCTTTGTTTCCCACTGTTGTACAAATAACACAGCTCTTCATCAGCTCAGCATCTCAGAAATGCAGACACTTGTCTTACAGGGTTAAAAACTCAAACAGCACTTTCCACCTACTCATTCCCAGAAGGATGGTGGGGTATTCCTGCTTCCCCAAAGGTACATGAGCAGTAATATGAAACTGAAGATAGTTAGTTTTAACTTTATCTTTTTTAAGTGGCCCACCTAAATATCTTCCAGTCAGTTAACATAAAGTGAAGCATTGAGGAACTTGTATATGTTGAATGAAGGCTTGTATATCCCATCCTGGCTTAGTGGTATTGGTTAGCAACACAGAGAAATGGGGCTGGTCAGAATACAAGAATTCACACAGGACTGGCTAGAGAAAGTCGGCGTGAGACAGGTCAGATTGCAAATTCTTAGGTAACCTTGCCTCTAGTCCTTCTTTTTTGTGGAGTTTGTGTCAGTGAAGGCATTTTACTGCTCACAGGAGACTTCTGTGCTATTTTGGGATTTCTTAACCATTTCAGCTTGGGGGAGAGTTCTTCAGAAAACTTTTCTGATCTCTCTAAAGGAATTTGGAACTGGGAATTCTGTGATTTTTTTTTTCCCTAAAATATAGGAAAAATGCTTCAAATCTCCTAAATGTATTTTTTCTCTTTCCGAAACTGAAACTGCTGAAAACAATCTGAACTATTTCAGCCAATCTGATTTACTGCTGTCTTCCCTCAAAAAACATTGCCCCATGCTAGGATCTGCAATCTATTTATGGGACCACGCCGCATACCTTTTCTCCTCCATGCATGGAAAAGACCCCACAGGTCCTCCCTATAGACCTAACACTTCTGTAGGTTTACATATTGCCTTTCTCTGTTTGCCCAGGTCGTGGTATAACCTACATGCTAAAGGAGTTATTTCAGTCCTCCAGAGGGATGAGACCAGAGTTCCCTCACATGCTGGTTCTTGTGACTGATGGGCGATCCCAGGACGATGTACTGCCACCAGCCAGAGTAGCCCATGCTTTGGGTAAGAATTGCCCTGTTGTGTTTCCCTAGGGCCTTGGTTCTCCTTCATGTACAGACGGAGGCTGAATTTCCAGAGGGTTGAAGGTTACACCACTTGTGCATTTTGAGTGCATCATTGGCTTTCTTCACTTCTTCATCCTTTCTTCTTCCTGTTCTTAGCCTGAGTGTCTTGGTTTAGCTATAACTCACACACACTGCTGTCAGTGAGTTCTCTCAAGGCAAGTGGAGTGAGGGATTTGGACACTGATCTTAGACATTTCTGCTTCCACTGAGGGAGTGATGTGTTCCAGGAATCCGCATCATTGCTGTGGGCGTCTCAGGAGCCGACCCTGCTGAGCTCAACAGCATCTTGCTGCAGCAGAACCTCCAGAACGTTTTCTACGTCAACACATTTGATGACTTCCCCCAGATCCTCCGAGAGCTGATAGAAGTCATTTGCTCTGATCCTCAGCCTTCAGGGGCCCAATTACCTAATGGGGAGGTGAGCTGCTTCACAGGCCTTTGAATAAAAGAGACTCCTTACCATGGGTCATGCACGAGGCCAATCTCTTTCCCCGAGTAAAGTTTGAAAGCAAGGACAGAGCAGATTTAGGAAAATGGGTCCAAACCTGACCTCACTTACTGTCCAGCCCTAGAGATGAATAACAAAAATTTTCAAATCAAGTCAACTACAGAAGCCAGAACAGAGCTTCAAAAGTTTTGTTGTGAAAGGCCACTGCAGGGGCAGAGCATTTGAATGTATTAAAAATACATTGCCCTCTTCTAGCTCTGGTCCTTGGAAAGGATGCGAGCTTGTCTGTAGTTTTCTCCAACAGTGATATGGTTACTTCAATGAAAAGGTTGGTGATGTAAAAGCACAGTAACCTCTTGAGACATGTTGAGGGACAATTTTTGATGTCTGGCCCCAAAACCTGGAGGATCACTAATCTAACTCGAACTCCATGCTGTAGGTTGCCACACATGAAGCCAACAAGCACTTGCCGTTTGATGACACGGAGAGCAAGCTACACCTCTCTGCCCCATCATCAGCTCAACCACACCCCCAAAAAGGAGAGGAGGCTTGTGGTCCCTGGTGTCTGAAGGTAAGAATTCGTTCACTGATTCAGGGGAATATAGTTCAGAAAAACATCTTGGTCACTGCTCTGGACAGGTGATCAGGTTCTCCATCCCATTCTCCAAATTTCAGTGCAAACTGAAGACACTATAAATAATACATAGAATCATAGAATCATCTAGGTTGGAAAAGACCTTCAAGATTACCAAGTCCAACCATCAACCTGACCTACTGAGTGTCACTACTAAACTGTGTCCCTTAGTGAGGAAATGAATCAGTCTCCTGGGTGGTCAGCCTTACTTCTGTTGCATAAGATAAGGGGTATGCTAGTCAGTGCTTCGTGGTCAGTCTGGTTTGTGTTTGGTGGATAATGATTTTCTGATCATCTGTTCATTTTTTCTTTTCCTTTCAAGAGCTTCAGGGGCTCACCAACTCGTGGAGGCTACGACTCGTATGGGTTTGTTATGAAGGGAGAGAAAGGAGAGAGGGTGAGTCCATTTTCATGAATCATCCACTTGGTTAATTGATATACAACTAAATTATTAGCAACAATGAAGAGATCTAGCAAAGAATCATTCTCAGATCTTTTATGCTGACTTTTTGATATATCTTCATGCTGGCTTTGAAAATCAGGCAAAAAGGAAAAGATGCATGTGTGTGTGTTTGTGCTGGCAACGAAGGATTCTCTGAAGCAGTGCAGAAAGCTAGTGCTGCTTGAAAATGTTTGGTTTTGCAGGTCTGGAGCCATAACTTGCATACTATTACTTTCCACATGTTTAGGGCCTGCCTGGGAAGGATGGCATTCCTGGGCTGCCGGGTAGGCCGGGGCGGACAGGTCCTCCTGGTCCCCCAGGGCTCATGGTATGTATTTGTTTTAACAAACTCTGTAATAATGGCATTTAACGGAGAAATCAGCATGGCTCTCAAGTCTCTCTCTCTCCTGTTTTGCAGGGTCTTCCTGGCATCCAAGGTGATATTGTAAGTATATTGAATGTAGCAAATGTAATCAATGCAGTGGGACCCTAAAGCTTTGCTTCTTAAGCTTTTCAAAGGCCTGTTGTGCTGAGCAGGACAGGAGACCCCAGGTGGCATGTTCTACCCTTCTGTCACCAAACAGCTCCAGACCAAGACAAGGAAGAGTCTGTTGACTCTTTTTTTTCCTCTTTTTTTTTTTCCGTCCTTTTTTTTTTTCCTTCTTTTTTTTTTTTTTTTTCTTTTTCTGGGTTCTGCATCCCCTGCCAGGACTCTCACTTCTGGCTGTGTACTGGAGTCAGCCACTCAGATTTCCTTATGTTCGGAGATCTGGCCAATAATGCAATACAACACAGGCATATTTCTAGCTAAGTAATCCTCAGTGAACCAGACCTTTCCAGAAAAAAGGCCAATGACTGTGAACTCTGCCTTCAGTGGTATACCCATCCTGCTGCATAATCACCAGCTGCATCGTTAGCTCACAGACTTCCCATACCAAAACTGTTCATGCAACTATTTATACCGTTGCTTGGAAAACGTGTCTAGCCAGACCAGCCAAACCTCATGTGCACTTGTTTTCGCTAGCCATGCTGCTAATTGCTGCATACTGTCAATGTTATTGGTGATGGCACAGCTTTGCTCATTATAAGAGCCATCACAGGTGTTTTACCAGGACTCTACTAGTAGAAAACAGTGTTTGACCGCCAAAATCACCCTTGCCTCTGAAGGCTATATTAAGAAGAGGCAGATACCAATGTGCCCAGGTTGTTTGAGATGCCCTAGACTTTCCTAGGCGACCATGTAGAGTTGATAAAATATGGGACTTGATGAACACTCCTGAAGTGAGAGCTTAGGGCCAGGCAGGTATAAGATAGCATCATAAATGGCACAAGACACCAGTGCATGTGTACTTGCACTGAGCTTTTGATCTCTGTTGGCTGCAAAAGGATGTAAACAGCCAGCTCTAGTGGAGAAACAGCATTTCATTGTCATCATCTTGAACTTAACTCTACCTTTTGGGCTCAGTTCAGTTGCTTAAAGTGTTCTCTCATGTTGTTTGAGATGCCCTTTTATCCCACCAAACCTCCAGCTGATGCTCCAGAATTACACAGTGTACAAGTATAAAATGTGTAGAAAAACATTGGCCCCATGGATGACACATACATGATTCTCATCATTGTTGGGACCAAAACCCACTTCTAGGAACTTATTCACATGACTACTTAAAAACTGAATGAAGTTTTATAAGTCTTTGACCTGAACAGCCCACAATGATGATCTTGTGGGTGCTTTGTTGCTTAATGCTGTGTGATTTATCTTTAATTCCAGGGAGCTCCTGGCTATCCGGGACCAGTGGGGCCAAAAGGAGACCGGGTGAGTTCCATTCCTGGGATTCACTGGAAAAAAAAAGAACAACAACAAAAAACTATTGTCTTGCTCTGTTCTCTTATTTCTAAGCATTTGCACAGTGACCTGTGACTTCATATTCATAATACGTGAATATGACGTTCTGAACTATTCATAACTAGCCCTCCTACACCACTAGTTTTTTGCTTAGGGGTTTGTCCTTCAGCTTTGCTAGGAGGCGTTTAAAATCTCTGTGGAGAAAACTGCTCAGTTATTATCACAGGTCCTTGGGACATTTCAGCTGGTTATTTGCAGAAGCAGGTAGCAGCTGGTTGGATCATTCTGCATTTTGGAGAGTTTCCCCCATGAAGAAGCCTGTTTACACTCTTTTAGGACACAGAAAGATAAGGCTTCAAGACCAGTTGTAGGCAGTTCCTAGGAGCAGTCCTCCTGTCCTTCCATCATCCCCAAATTCACGTTTCTCCTCCTTCCTTGCATGGACCCAAGCTGTCTGTATGGCTACACAGTGCCCTGGATCAGAGAACGGATCCTGCTGAAAGCCAATCCCCTTTTTTTTTCCCAGGATTAATTTTCTGCAATGCCAGTGAGCAGAACTCATGGCATGGCCTTGTGGTTTCTAATACCTCTAAAAGAGTTTCTGGAAGCAAGTGATTTGGTTTTGCAGTGTAGGGAGGTGCATGCCTTTCAGGGGCTGCTTGGTTTAAAATTTGCTTATTGCCTCTAAGTCACAAAACTGCCTGTTTTTGCCTGGACCTCCCAGCACAGATGAACACGTGTCCTCCTCCTCCTCCTCTTGCACACAGGGTGAACCAGGCTATGTCCTGGGAGGAGTGGAGGTGATTCCTGGCCGAAATGGGCAGCCTGGCCCCCCTGTGAGTATTATCCCCCAGGTGTGCTGGACCCTTCGGACTCTGTGACACTGACGGTGCAGCAAAGGGAGCCGCAAGAGAGCCCACGTCCCTCTCTTTTTTGTTGTTGCAGGGACAGAAAGGACAGCCGGGAGTTCCTGGGGTAGCAGGACCGCCGGGTTTACCAGGCTTACCAGGACCACAGGGGCCACCAGGCATCTCCATCAAGGTGAGCAAGATTATTTGCAGCATGGCTCTGTGATGCTGTGCCACAGAGAGTGGGAACCTGGCATAGCCCAGGGTCCCTAGACACTCTGGTCACTCAAGGGCCTAAGAACACACATTTCTTCTCTCTGTCATGGGATTCTCTCATCAAATTGTAAAAGGACACTCTCTCCAAAATGGCTTTGCCTGTCACCAGGAGCCTGCTGTTCAACACAGCGGGAATCAATGATGGAGCCTGAAAAGGTTGCAGTCAGCTTTCTCTGACATAGGACCAGATTCAATGGCCACTAAGACTTTTACATCTCCAGGTCCATACAAAGGTTGTTCAGTGGCTGGAGTGAAATAACTGAGATCACTTCTGCTGTGCACAGCTAAAACTGGACTGATGGTTGTTGCCAAATGTCTCCTTGCACTGGGAGGTTTCAAAAAGTCTCAGCAGAGATCAAGAGACCTCAACTCCCCTCCTGCCTACCCTAAGGGGGTTTTGACATCAGATTTTGCAAGTTGAGGAGTCTGAAGCATGAAAGATAACAGACACCTCTACTAAATCTCTGCTTTCCCTTGGAGGTAGGGGGTTTTGGTCTCTGAGGCTGTCAGCCTGCAGGAGCTTTTGGCCAAGATCTAAATTTAGAGAGGAACCCCTCTCTAAATTACCACACTGCACTAATACTCCTTGTCATTTTTGTTTCAGGGTGAACCAGGGGATTCGGGTATCAGAGTAAGTACCTGAGACTGACTTTCACTTTACCAGGTGATGACAAGCCTTTATTATTATTAGTCATCGTTATTATCATTATTATAATTATTATTATTATTATTTCTAAGCTGCCCAATAGGCTCTGTTTTCAGTACTTACCAGATGGCAATCAAGACCCAAAAGGGTTGCTGGGACAGATGGTAAGACTGTCCTGTGCTTCATGTAGGGCCCTCGTGGGAAGAACGGCCTCAAGGGGGACCGAGGAGGCATGGGAGAGCCGGTGAGTTGTCCACCAATGGCCAGTCACTGCAGAAATTTCACTGGCCATGGTGGGAAGGGGCTGTTGGCCTGGGGACACCTGCTGCCACTTGGGGTGGGTGTAGAGGGATAATGTCTACTGCCAGCTCTCATCAGCCGTCACTTTGAGACGCTTTGCTCTGCTGATGAGGGCTGTCAGATTAAGCATGGCCAGTTAAGCATTTCTCACTTTGTCAGCTTCGTCCTGCTGACCCATCACTCACAAATAGCCGAAAGGAAAATGTTAGAAAGTCAACAAAGTCACAAGATAACAGCCACTCATTTTGCTAAAATCAAGGACATGCTCATCCTCATGGCACAGGGCAAAGCAGTGAGAGTTGCGTCCATCACCATGCTCGCCATGATGACAAACCCTTGGGTATAGTCAGTCATGTTGGCAGATGATAACAAATATTGCTTGATGAAGGTTGCTCCAAAGTGGCAGTGATTCCACCTTGAACCCCTCCTGATCCCATCAGCCATGGAGCAGCTGAGTGCAACCCTGCTCCTTCCAACATCCCACATCCCACCCCTGTCCCTGTCTCAGGAGGACAGAGAAGTCTTGGGTAGGTCCAGAGGATGGCGTGAAGGTGGATTAAGAGGGCATGAAGGTGGATCAAAAGTATAGGACAGTAAATGAACAGAGCCGGTCGCAGATTCTGGACAAACAAAAGGAAATGGTTCTTCACACAAGAAGCCCCACAAGAATATTTGCATTGTTGGAAGGGAAAAAAAGAGAAGTAGTCCATGGAGGGCTACTGAGGATAATGAAACCATGTCTGGTTTGGGAAGTCCCTGCATTAGAAATGATTCAAGGCTGAGATATTACTCAGGAACACTATGCACATCCTGTTTTTACATCCTTCCCAAGGTGCCTATTGCTGTCCATCATCCTACAGAAGTGCTTTTTTTGTAACCTTTACCCTACTGCAAAGCTATATCCCATAGACCAGACATTTCCTTATTTCAGTCTTTACCATTTCTACATCAGCAGCATCACTGGGATCACCCTCTTACAGCAACACAGCCCTAAAGTGCCACTGCAGAAGGCACCCACTGCCAAATCAACTCGAGCACCCAGCCTCTGTCTTCCCATGTAACAAGCAAACACGTCTGGTTTTCTCTTCCTGAGTGAAGCCAATGATCCATAGCCTATTTTGGGGAGGGGAGGAAGGGGAGACATTTTGGGTATAAATAAACATCTCTGTAAATCCTCAGTTGCAAAGAAACCAATAAGACAGACTCATCAGGAAATACATTTCTCTGTTTGTGTTTCTGCAGACTTAATGAATCTTCTCTTTAGTACAATTGGTAACAAACAGTTTGGAAGAAAAAGATTTGATGACGTATCTTCTTTTCCAGGGGAAACCTGGCTTGCCAGGCCCTGTAGGGCTAGACGGTGTTCCTGGACTGCCTGGACCACGGGGAGAAAAGGTCATTACTCATACCAGATGCTTGCAGGATCCATCATCCCGATGGGGAGCTGAGAATAACTGAGACAAAGTAATATCAGGATAGAATGACTGCAAATAAAGTGGAGGCATGTAGGGATTTTCCCCCATTCCCCTCCACTCCCTGCTCATATATGTTCAAGTTCATGCATGGTGGCATAGATGCTCCATCTCCATCCAAGCCCTTGTATTCCTCTCAGTCTTCTTGCTTCCACCCAGTGGAAGGTCTCTGCAGTTCCTGCTGTCAGGAATGTTTTTTCCTCCCAAGCCCTGCATGCTTCCTGTCCCCTGGATGGGGCTGCTCCTCTGAATCCCTCATCGTGCTTTAAATAGTCACTGAAAATATCCATATACCCTTGTTTTCAGTTCTCTCCTCCCAGTCATTGCTTGCACCTTGCCTGAGGTTACTGACTGGACATTTATCTTAGCTAAATGGCTACAGAGCACATTTCTCCCCTCCTCCTTTGCAGGATGGTTAAGACGAGAGCTTGGAAGCAGGTTGCAGTGTAGGATGTATGATGCTTTGCAATTCGGGGGTTCAGCTCTCCTGAGCACAATGCTGTGCTTACCTTGCAGGGGATGGCAGGAACTGGCATTCCTGGCACTGCTGGCTCGAAGGGGGAAGAAGGAGAGCAGGTGGGTGGCCTTTCTGCAGTGACACCTCTGCTGAAGTCCCCCTGGAGGGCTCAGTGTCTCCAGACTCTCCTCCAGGACCTCCCCTCTAGCTTCTCCTTGGTGGGTACAACCTGTGGTTTCAAAGGAAAGGGACAAAGAAGGGAAGACTTGGGCTTTTAAAGCTTGAGTTTTCACTGTTTCTTTTGTGTTTTTTTGTTTGTTTGTTTGTTTGTTTGTTTAGGGGGTGATGGGCCCTCCAGGAGTACCAGGTCCAAAGGTGGGTACTGAAACCCTGAACCTGAGTCACTGTGCTTGATACTCAGGTGCCAAGGGATGCATCCAGCCCTAACCATCATCATGGGATGTAGAAACATTGACCCCTTCCTCAAAAGCAATGAAAAGGAATAATTCTGTGTATCAGCAGTCATTGACCTGTCGAAGTCATTGCTGTGGGATGTTGCGGAGACCTGGAATGGCAGTGAGAGGCACTATCTCAATAATATAATAAATGCCATTTTTTGTGGCCAGTGAGAACCTGCAGAACTGTAATAGCTGCTGTTAAATGTGTTTTGGGAGGAACACGAAATCTCATGCACCGGGGTTAACCCAACTCTGATGGGATGAGCAGGGTTGAAGATGTGAGAAGCAGATTGTCTCACATTTGCATTTTGGGCACCTTCCTCTGGACCATCAGGAGACTTTCTCCTGAGCTGGGAGAAAAGTCTCTAAATTCAGTTTTGAGTGGCTTTTTGCATCTTCCTGAAGCATCCAGCTTCAGCTCACGCTGGAAGTTGACACTAGAGCAAGACTGCAGTCCAGCACACCAAATTTTCAGCAATTTTCAAGCAGTTTTCATCTCAGGGGATCTGAATTTCCCTGGCACAGGAAGCGCCAGGCATGGGCTTAGGTGGTACAAAAGCCATCTCAGCACCATCCCTGGTTGGTACAGCTCTTGGAAGAGCAGCCACGTAGGATTGGGTTGCATGGCTCTCTGCACGTCTCCAGGTAACTCAGGTTATAATCTGAGCTACTGCTGATGGCCAAATGAATATGAGCCACTGATTTATTTCAGGTCTGATAAAGTCAAAAAGAGTCCATGTTGACCCCAAAATAAATTATTGTCATACTTCCAGGAGAGGTAGAAAATAAAGGAAAAAAATAATATTCAAGGAAATGTATATTTAGCCTGAAACAAAATATTTTGCTTTCCTTTGCAGTGTTTTTTTTTTTTTTAACCTTCATAAAATGGAGATGGATCTTAAATCTGTGAGACCTTTACAAGTGGTAACAGTCAGTTTGCTGCTTGTGTGTTGCTCTTTGTGAGAGCAAAGACCTCCTTGAATTGCACAGGCCTGAGAAACATGGGTCTGTGGCCAGGTATTTCAATGAGAAAGTGCAAATTTTGGCAGGGTGCTCACCGGTGGGGTAACTGGTTGGCCATACACTTATAAGCTCTTTCTGAGATGATATCAGAGGGTGCAGAAGGCGACCACTGCTGCTCTCCTTCATCTAGGATTAACCAGGACCACCTGGGGGAGGAGAATCAATCGAGCCAAGGGTGTGCCTCCAAATGAATCAAATCAGAAGGAAGTTTTTCTAAACGAAGATTTTAATAAATACATAAATAAACTTACGTGTAAATATAGAAACTTGCTCCTGCTCAGCCTCTGAGCTAAGCTTGGACTTGTCCCTCAGCCCCAGACCTGCACGTTATCTGTGCTGTAAACTTCAGCTTTTCCAGGAGTCTCATCTTGAGCTCTTGAGCTCCTTGGGAGGAAACAGTCTGATCAAGTTCAGGATAGTCCAGGTATATACCTATAAGGACATATGCTTATGTGTATTATATTATATAGTAACTGATCATGATATAACTATCTAGTATATAATAACTGTATGTTATAATATGCATGCAATTTAGTATTAGGTATATTTAAAGTATAGATAATAGCATGCTTGATTATAAATGTCTTAATTATAAATATAAATTATAAATTGTAAATAATAGAGGTACTTAACATAATATACAATACATAAATACATGGACTGTGTATATAACTTACGCTATATCCCATATGTGATATATATATATATATACACATACATATATATATATGAAAATCTTCATTTTTCTTTAATTTTTTATTTGCTTTCCCCCTGGCTTTCACAACCTCCAGTGGAGGGAACATGCTCAGCGTGCTCTTCTGCAGCATGTGAGCTTTCAGGCAGATCCTGCTCTGCCAGCAGAGCCTCATCTTAAAGAAAGCATCTTCTGTTTTCCAGGGTAACAAAGGGCAAGGTGGTGTTAAAGGGGAAAAGGTGAGACTGGCCAGCAATGGAGCACAGAGCAGGAGGGAAAACAGCCCTGGCTCCATATTCAGGCTCAGAACAGAGCAGCTGAGATATCAGGTTGGGGATCCAGGGAGGGAATTTGAGGTCCCCCCAAAGGTCTCTCACAGTCTGGATGTAGATGACCAGGCCACATAGCTACGTGCCGTGTAACCACAGGGTTTAGGAGCTTCTTGCTGCTGAAGGAGCCTTTGTGCATGTAATAGACCTTGCATCAGTGGGAAATATCCTGGGCAGTTTGCAACCAGCAAACACAACACGACAAACAACCCTTGATTGCTCTTTACCAATCCATCCTGTGCATTGACAGATTTATTTTATTGAGCTTGATTTCAGTTTTGCTGCTTGAACAAGTGCTCCCCCAGCTGATTATAAACTCAACGATCAAAAGAGACTGTGGATTTTTTCCTAAGAATAGCTACGGTAGTGAAAAGTGGAAATAGCTGTCAGTCTTTCTCGAGTCATTGGCCTGGAGTGGATATATGGGCTGTATCCTGAGCCTCTTGTTTGACTGACCAGGCTGCAGCCCCTTTTGTAGGAGAGGAGTATGGATTCTGAGACAGGCAATGATGGTGGAAGGATGTCCAGGATCTGGCAGTGATGGACCAGTCCTTGTTACCTCGAGGTTATATGCTTTATTAGGTCCCTAAGGTGCTGTAAGCACAGTGGGTATGCGTGCTTGCAGCTTCCAGCTCTGAGCAGAGTCCCAGGGCTGGATTAGACAAAGCACTGACCTGGTCTGGTAGCTCCCATAACCTTAAGGCTGTCTCCTGTCTCTTTGCTTTTCTCTTACAGGGACTCCCAGGACCTCCAGGGCCGAAGGGAGACCAAGTAAGTCAAACAGTGAAAGGGCATGTTTGACTAGCTCTGGAGAAGGTGTCCCAAATTTCCCCAGCTTGTACGGTGTGTGCAGCTCTTGCTGGTGCAGTCAAGTGTGCTTATGGGGGGGCCATACAGAGAAGAAACCAGCAGGGAGTCACTTGAGCGTCCCTGAAAGCTCAGCATCTCATTTCTGGTTTTGTCTTTGGCTTCTAAACAGGGTTTTGAGCTGATTTAAGGAGGAGATTTTTTTTTTCATTGTCCCAAGTTATTCACTTTGTGTCATCTTGCTTTGCAGGGGAACCCAGGATTTCCAGGTGCTCCAGCTATGGGGGTAACTATAAGTGGATTACAGCCCTTCTTGTGCCATACAGCATCATCAACAGTGGTGCCAGTAGACCAAGGACCAACAGATGTGTCCCACTGAAGTGTGGGATGAACTAAGGGACTTTATCCCTGGCCCTCCAACCAACCTTGTCTTCTGCTCCCTTGCTCCACTTCTTGCATTCCCAGCCCCATGCCACAGTTGCCCACTGGCTCCTCAGAGAAGCAGAAGGATAAAACCTCTCCCCTGCTCAAGCCCTGTGTTCTGGACTTGTCCCCTTGCTCATGCTGCTCTGGTTCCTGCTGAAGAGACACTACTGATGTCTCTTTTTTCATTATTCGCTTTGTTCTCAAGTCGAAACAGGTTCCTCGAGCATCCTTTTCACGTCCCTGCAAATGCTAGGGCAACTTTCAGGAGAAACCTGGGTGGTGGCCACCTCTGTGTGCTTCACAGCATTTCTGCAAGGGCTGCGGGAGCAGCTGGAAGTTGCACCGAGGGCTGAGACCCACCTCCAGGACACACCGATGTGTCCTGGAGGATGCTTGAATGAGCAAGGGCAACGTAGGTCTCTTTCTGAGCAAAACTGGCAGAATTGTTTTGGAAACACAACGTAGGAAGACAGCTCCGTAGTCCCAAAATTCAGCTCAGGGCTGCTCTGCAGAGTCATAGTGCAGTCATTAGCATTTATTTTTGTCCAAAGGTCAGTCCTTTGGACTTTAAGGTGTGTGTTAGGAAAGGCAACAGCAGATATCTGTCAACTACCCCTTGCTTATGAATGATCTTTCAGTCCTATCCCTGGAGCCAAAACCTACTGAGGTTGGTGGGATCCCTTCACATGTTTCACTGGGCTTGGCATTTGTCTTGGAGCCCTTTCTGGTGTTTTATGACCCAGTGTAGGCAATGCACTTCCTATCCCATAACAAGGCTGAGATTCTCCTGCCCTGGAAGCAGTAGCGTGAATAGACCCTTCTTTGAAAGGCAGATCCTTTCCCAAATAAGAGAGTATTTCTGTGATTTCTTTTTATCCTCAGGTTTTGGGACCACCAGGCAAGAAAGGTGTGAGGGTAAGTCTATTAATTAGCACTGCTTGAAACTTAGATGAAACTTAGACTAAGAAAATTGAAGGCTGGACTATTTACTGCCTGAATCATATATCCCTTGTGATGGGCTGGAGAGGAGAGGTTGGAAAATTAGCAACAGTCTTGCCCTGCTGATATTTCTTTTGCTTTTATTAACATTTTGTACCTGTCATTCTCTTTCTTGCTCCAGTCTGTGGGGAAATTTGGTATTTCATGTGATAGTTTTAGAAGGTAGAGTTCATGGAAGACTCGTCCCACTCACAGAAGCTAATTTCCAGCCAAGGGAGGCATTGACACAAAGTCAAACAATAGCGGAGGCTGGAAGGGACTTCTGGAGGTCGCCAGTCCCACCTCCTGCTCAAAACAGGGACAACTTCAAAACTGGGTCAGGTTCCTCAGGACCTTGTACTGAGCACCTCCAAGGATGGAGAGTCCCCCACCTCCTGGGGCCCCTCACCTAGAGTTTGGCCTCCCCATGACTAGAGGAAATTGAATTTCTCAAATCAGGGAGATGTCTGAGACAGAGCTGTTCCCTGATTGATGTCCATATTCTACATCTGCTTTGTAGAGCAACACATATAGTTCACTTTTACAGTCTAGTCTTCATGGTGGTACATGGCCTGGAGTACGTTGTTGGTTTTTGTTTTTGTTTTTCTTTATTCCTTATAGTTTATTGTCAATCTGCAGAGAAATTAAAGATCTCCCTTATGCTTGTAAGGAGTATTTACTGCAGGAAACTCCTCTGGGCTTTTTGACTCCTGGCATTCATGAAATACCCTCCAGACCTCCCTCACCCCTTGGAGCTAATGAGTTCTGCCTGGGTATTTGTGCCACCTCCCTTCATTGGTCTTATCCTCCAGACTGCTTAATGTTGGTTAGCAAAAATTTCACTCTTCTTTTAGGCTGGCTGCAGTTAGGTAGTGACCTGGGACCTGATTTTTTGTGCTTGACACCACCATAAGAGCACACACAGCACCTTACAGTTGTGTGAAGTTACATACGACACCAGCTGTGTGGCTGGAAGGGGTGTAACTGCTCTGATGGGTTTTGTACGGCAGAAGCCCAGGTACTACAAGGAAAGCTTCGATATAAACCCATGGACGGACGGACGGACGGGTGGATGGATGGATGGATGGATGGATTTCCCAAGGGAATAGTTTTTAGAGTGGGTTGAAATAGCAAAATACAGCTGTAGCCAAGCCACATGAACAGGGGTTGGCCTTCCTGCATGGTATTACTTGCTTTTGGGGGTGTCTTTATACACAGGGAGATATTGGACCAACAGGGGCCCTGGGACCACAAGGAGAAAAAGGAATACAAGGAGACAAAGGAGAGAAGGTAATGCACTTGCTCTTCTCAGCGCATGCTTTGTGGGTGGAAGGGTTTATTCACCAATTGCCTTCCTGTGTCAGACACCCCTGTGCTCTAAGCCAAGGGAAAACCTATGCTCACATGGAGAAGTCCAAAGCTGCTTGCAAAGAAGTCTGTGAGAGACGAGGAGTTATCAGTGCTTGGCTCACCTGGCTGCCTAGGGTTGGTGAAAATTCTTGGGATCTGCTCTGGCCTTTCCTGCTAGCTTCAGACAGGGAGATTTATGAGCTTGGAAATTGCTCCTGGAAGACATTATATCTCCATTTGCATCCTGCTTAGCACCAAACACAGCACTAGCAACAAAATACCATCAGTTATAGCTGGGACAAGAGGCAGGCTGACCCTTGAGGGGCTACAAAATAGTGGTGGGATGGTGACAGGTACCTATGGCTATGGCACAGGACATGCTGTGAAGAGCCGAGTGGGCTCACATCTCTGATCTGCAAAACCAGGACAGGGAAACTGAGGCACTTGCTGGCTTCACCAAATAGTGCTTTATGAAAATTAGCATCTCCTAGAGGTGGCAAGCAGCGTGGTGAGGAGGCAGAGGGACGTGGCAAGATGGGGAACATGGAGCCAGAGAGGAAAAGTTCTTCGGTGATGCAGCGAGACATGCATTGGCTTTGTGTTTTTTTTTGCAGGGAAGCCCAGGTTTTGGCATTCCTGGTCAGCCTGGGCTGAAGGGAGACCCGGGGGACAGGGTAAGTGGGGCAACACATGGGGTATGGAAAGGGGGGGCTAACAGACACACTGGGAGGTTCAGAGGCAATATCTCAGTCGCTGTCACGGGGTCTTTGCACCTGACTGTGGAAGACAATGCTAAGGGGGTCTCCTCCAAAATGCAGAGAGAGGATCGCTCCTAAATCTGAAGTAAAGCTCAGGAAGTCAAAGCTCAGCTGGTGATGCTGCGAGGAACTGAAGTTCCCAACTGAAGGCAAACCTGAGCTTTATCTTCCTGACTTTTGTGTTTAAGGCACTCCCGTGTGTGTTCACTGATGCCTAGTAAGGGTTAATGTCTTCACATTTCCTCCTGTGAAGGTATTAATTGTCTCTTTCACTTTAATCCAGTTAAAACTTGCAAAAACTAGCAAATTTGAGATCCCCACCCCTCTGTCAAAGTCATTCATGGAATTAATGGTTCCAGAGGTGGTGAAGACATGCATCTAGACAATGTGTGCTTGCAGCAGTCCCTCTTCTCTTAGGACACCAGAGGTTTTCCCCTTCTCTGCGTCATACAAGGCTGTTTCAACAGCTATCACCTGTAAAGGGCAGCATTGCAGCATTGAGTCTGATGCTTACACCCTTTAGATAACACAGAGGACCCTCATCTGAAATTTTTCTACCTCTGTCATTCTTGCCATGTGACTAACAGTCTGTATTTCTGCAGGGAAATGTAGGTTTGTCTGGGAAACCGGGTCAAAAGGTGAGTATTTGAGGCAGTGACTGCAGCATGTAAAGCACCATCTCATGACTGATGTCTGTGCCACCCAAAGGAACTTGAGTCAGTGCGGTTTTATCTTTGCCGTGGGGCTAGTGTCAAAATTTTGGGAGTGTTCAGAAGCTGAAAGGTCTGAGCAGGTCCTGCTTTGCTGGAGTCTCCATGTGATGCATAGGGTCCTGCACAGAGAAACACTGAAAAAATGTAAGAAGTGAGGCCTCAGAACTCCTGCAAACCCTGTCTTGTAGGAGTCCTCCTAGCAAAGGTTCAGAACTGGTTAAGGGAGGTGTGGAAGCCATCCCAACATTGTGTTGGCTCGGAGAACCTGATCTTCACAGCACTGCTCCCAAGGGGCTGCACTGATGGACCATCCCAGCTAAGCATAACACTGAACAGAGCCTTTCCTAGAGCAGGGCAGATGCTCTGAGCCCAGACTTCAGCCAGAGTGTGGAGGCCATTGCATGGCCATGGTGCCCAGCATGCTCTCTGATCCTGCTCTGCAATGTCTTAAATGTGAGGACTACGAAATACAGAAGAGAAACGTAACAAATGCCTTGTTTTCTTTAGGGGGAAATAGGTCTGAAGGGAGAGAAAGGTGAACCAGGAGTACCTGGGAAACCAGGCGAGACCGGACTAAGAGGTAAAGATGTAAGTAGAAGCTCACAATCCAGGCAGATGGTCATGCTGAACCCCTTTAATCCACCACTCAGTGCCAAGCTCTCAACCCCACGTTACACTCTTGCAGCAGAAAGTAGGAACAAATGACGAGGTGGGACCAGTCCGAAACAAACATCCTATATAGGACTGGATGGGGAAGTAACAGTGGTCAACAAGACAAGTCCAGGCAAATGGCCTCTAATTAGCCATGATGACTTGCTGATCAAGGGATCCACCCTCCTGCTTGCTCTATCCTTTCACAGCAAATGAGAAGGTAGATACTACTGGGGTGTGCTTTAGGCTAGGTTTTGGGGTGAGGTCTCTTCACCCTTGATCAGGGTGGTGCAAGTGCCTGGCAACGTGGTGTTTATGTTACACTGTATGGATGCAGCATATTTTTTTACCTCTTATTCAACACTGTGCTTTTTTGTTGTTGTTTTGGTCTGGTTTGGGTTGGGTTGGGTTTTTTTTTTGCAATTGAGCCTCTCTGCTATGCAGGCACTAGCATGGTGTGCAGTCACACCAGCCCTGAAGGGCTTGCTTCGGTTTTTAGGGTACAGTAGCTCCCTCTTACAATCAAAGTGGCTCTTCCCAAGAGCATCACAACTGGCTTCAGATAAAACCTCTCCTACCAGCAGTCAATGAAGACTTTTCTTCAGTTCAAAGGGCTGAGCTGATCCCTGAGCATCAGGTGGAATAGGATCACCAAGAGGAGGCTTAAATAAAAAAAGCAGGTGTGTTTCTGATCCCAAAGCACTGCTGCACAATCCCCCTGACTTCAGAGTCACCGGTGATTTCAGAATCAGGCCAAGAGCTCTTAGCCTGAGCAGGAAATTAGGGTAAAACAGCTTGCTGCAAGACAAAATGTAACCTTGCATTTTTGCACTGTGTTCTAGGGAGAACCAGGAAAGAAAGGCACCTCCGGGACCAAGGTAACAGAAACTTTTATTGCCCTCAGACCTCAGGCAAAGCATTGCATGAGTTAGTTAAAAAGAATCTGCAAAACCAGTCCCTTTGTTTTGAAGCTGACCCCTGCTCATTTTATTACCTGTTGCCTCGTCCTTGGGTTAGATGAGACTATGAAGAATCCTCTGCATCTTTCCCATGGCTTTTCTTTCTTTTATTTCAGCTTTGGTTTCATCTTCTGAAGCCAAAGGCTGAAAAACAAAGACCAAAAAAGAATCAACATGTGTTTTCTTTGGGAGATAGTTCTTTATGCTGTGCAGCAGAAAACAGGTTGTAACAAATCATAGTAGGGTTTGGTGGAAATAACCCAGTTTCCCCCATAAGTATGAACAGGCTGTTGTCACCATCAATCCCATTTATTCCAGCTCTAGGGCTGCTCTGAAACATCGCCCCTACTCAACAGCTGATATTTCACATCACCATAAGCCTGCCTTTGTACCAACTTTCCAGGCATTAAGCAATGCCGAAGAGGTGCCCTTATCTGCTCTTAGGACCACTGGAATAGTAGATGACTTGTTTCTCTCCCTTTAAACTGGTTCCTCCAGGTGTAAATGGAGTAACATTAGTATCACCAAGGAAGGTTCAATGCAAATGAAGAGGCTTTTTAAAGCTCCTACTCCTCTTTTTTTAGGGAGAAGCTGGTGCCCCTGGAGAACCAGGAGAAAGAGGAATGAGGGTAATAACTGTAATTATTAAGATTTTCTGCCCAGCTGAGTTTTCTGCTCTGCTACCACCTGGGCCCCCTGATCTGTCCAGGAGGAAAGGAGTTCCTTCTCCAGCCCAGGAAGAATCCCCACTTAGAAGTTCCCACATGCAACTATTTATTCCCTGAGTGAAAAATCCTTGGGGGAAGCATTTTTCTTGTTTGCTTTACTTTATGAAACTGCTGGACAGGCTCTGTTTCTGATTGATTGCTTCTCCGAATCCTTTCTTGTAGGGCCCACTTGGATTCCCAGGACGACCTGGAGAGCAGGGCATAAAAGGCGACACAGGACAACCTGGAAAGGACGTAAGGAATGCCCAAAGGAGCAGTTGAGAGAGGGAGGGCTTAGGATAGTGCAAGACAGAACTATATTTTTTATGCCTTACAGTATGCAAGGCACAGAAAGCTCCCTCCCTCTCTCCTGGGGAGGGATCTCCTCTTCAAAGGGAGGATTAGGACTGTTTCTCCCTTCTTGTTTGACTAGCTGGAGCACAAGTTAAATAACAGGACTGTGCACCAGGGGGTGCTGAGCATGCAAACCTTCCCCAGCTCCACGCTGCTGGAAACAAAACGCTCAGCCCTGTCTCAGTCTGGTGAGGAGGGAAGGGAAAGGATGCACTTGTGTTCTGTCTGATCTCCCTCTAATAGCTCAGGAAAACACTGGCTGGCATAAGCTACATTTGTCAGAGGGACAGAGGCCTCAAAGGCACGGCGTTTCTACAAACTTTGGTAAAATGAGCATCTGGCTAGGGGAGAGAAAGTCCCTAATGAGCCTATCCACTGGGGAAGAGGCTAATAACCTCACCTCTTATGAAATATCAGAGAGCCCCTCTGCAGGAGTGATGTTGAATTCCAGTTCTCATTATCTCAGTTGCTCTAGGAAGGGCTTGTTAATCCACAGGATGCTGAGCTAGCAAAAAGATGCTGAACCCCCCTCCCCTCCCATGGCTTCTTCTCATCCTGCCTCTCTCTCCGCCTCCTAGGGAATCACTGGAGAGAAGGGAGACAAGGGCGATTCTGTAGGTTTGCACATTCCCGTTTATAACCTTGCATGAAAGAATCTGTTTGGAGGCTGAAATGCTGAATTGCACCACTCACTTTTTTGGGGGGTACGGGGGTGTTGTATCTCCCTAGGGTAAGCCTGGTCTGCCTGGGACTCCTGGAAGCATTGTGAGTAATGCCTTCTACTGACTTCCACATTTGATCAGGAAAGGGATATGTCGAGATTTATCATGAATCCTGGGTACCACGGGGGACACACTGCCAGAAATTATTGCTTTCAGCAGTGTGTGCTGTACAGAGGATTTCCCTCCTAGCCTTATCAAAGCAGCACCCTGAATCTCTGACCTGTGGGCACAAAGATGCTACACTGGCTCCCCGTTGGTTTGAGCCCAGACATAAGGGGATCACACTGCTGGTTAATTTCAGAGAAAGGTGCTGGCTCAGTGCCCATGGTAAGGGCTACCTGGGATAAAAGGCACGTGGAGGTGAGAGCTCGCATCAAAGACGTCTTCCTTCACCACGTTTCTTCCATTTTTTGTAGGTGTCTTCTCTGGAAAACCCCATCACCCTGAAAGGCGAAAAGGTAAAGTCTCCTTCTTGCTGAAGAAGCTTTGTCTTGAAGTTGGATATGTGATTATTTCATGTATGTCATATTTTCTGTAGCTTCGTTACTTTTATAAGTCAAAGTCTGCAAACACAGCCTGAAACTTGCAAGTTCCTTAAGCAAATTCTTGCTGTTCCCGCCCCTAACAGCAAAGCTGCTCCAAACTCCATGTATCACTGTTGGTGATGCCAGGGCAAGGTGAGCTGCAGTTCTTCCCAGTCCTCTTGTGTTTTCAGGGAAAACAAGAGTGAACATTTCAGCCCAGAAATTGGAAAGATCCAGTCAGACACTGAAGTTTTCTGCCAGCACAATAGTTTTGCTGAAAGGCAATAAGATGACTTGGATGCTGCTACTCCAGTAGTTTGTCCAGCACAAGTCTATTGCTATTACAGAAGCTCCCTTGCTGTAGCAATAGCTCTGTCTGGGAGGGATTGAAGGAGCTTTTACCCAGCACCAGTGCTCGGAGGGATCACAGTGGCATGGATCCAGCCCAGAGGCATCAGTGGTAGGATGCAGCAGAGCTGGAGTCATTCCATCCTTTCATCAGCCCTCTGAAAAAGATCACTGAAAATATCACCCAGCCCCTCATGACTTCATGCCAATCTGCCTAAATTCTGTCTGGGGAATGCCCAAATAGTGATCAAGAGCAAATCAGCTCCTTACCCCTCCTGCCCCACTTATTATGGTCTGTTTAGACCATAGACCAAGCAAATGGCAAAGCTGCCTGCAAAGCATAGTGCCACGTGCAGCCCCAGGTCCTACCCACTGCAGGAACAGAGGTGGGGTCATGGAGCAATTTGAGTAATCAAAAAGCCCCATATGATGAAAAATGTATCTAATGCATTTAAATCCCTCAGTTTAACGAAGTTTGTGAGATGGTCATTTATTTTATGCACCATGCAGCTGGGGTCAGGAGAGGAGATGAGGCAGCCAGGCCGGAGGCAGGGCAGCCACAGCATTGATTTCTGCCAAATTTCGATGTCTGCCAAATTTCACCGAGAGGAAAGGCTTGTTGAGAGAGAGGCAGAGTGTTTATCTAAATGGCTGCTTTGTAGGCAGGTCTGGGCTTTCCAGTTCACCCACAGGACTCGGTCACAGGCAAAGACTGGGAGAACAAGAGCCACAGGCAGTATCATCATGGGTCTGTCCCCTCCCCAAACCCTACATAAGATAGCCAGGTTTTGCTTCATTGGCCAAGCTGTGATGGCAAAGAAATCCAAGTGAATTTTAGTTTGTGAGGAGGAGTAATACCGTTATTAGCCCAAGTAGGTATGAGGGGAAAAGAATAAACAGAAAAGCTCTCAGGGATGCAAAACCTTCTTAAGGACTTAGGTAGCATATTTCAAGTGAAGAGCAGAGTTGCTCCAGATTTACCTTAACTATCTTATTAATTCATGTAATTACAAGAAAAGGCTGGTTGGTTCATGTGGAAAAGACAGGGATGTTGTTAGAATGAGGCCAGCACAGGCCAGTAGGTGGGAAAAGCCATAAAGCATGATGAAACCACTGTGAATTTTAGAGGGGACGAAGAACTAACGTGTTCCTGCTGGCTTGCAGGGGGATCGCGGGAAGGATGGTTTGAAAGGTGAAAGAGGACCTCCAGGCCCAAAGGTAGGTGCTCAAATGTGTGGAGGCATCTTTGTGTTGGGCTGGCCAGAGGGGAAGAGCACCCATCTCAGATCTCTTCTTACCCCCAAAAAAGTTGTGTTTCTCAAAGCAGGCGTTATGAGCTGGGCTCGTAAACTTGTGGTAACAGTGATGTAAGCCCTACAACTCAATTTAGTAAATATATGACATTTAGGAAGGAAGATGTTATTCAGGAGCTGGATGGGATACATTTCTAAAATGCTTGGGGTATTTGCTTTCTTTCCTCCCCTCCTGCAACTTGAAGATCACATCAGAAAGGAATGGAAAGAGAAAAGGCTTCTGCTACAACACTCATCTAGAGATCTTTAGAGGTGGGACCAACTGCTCCGCTAATGAAGAGGAAAATGGTGCAGAAAGAAACATTAGTGAGTGCAGGTAGATGTCCTGACGTACCCAGTTTATCCAGCATGTCCCCACGATGTGGCTCCTTTGCCCCAGCACACCTTGGCATGGCAGTGGCAGCACAACTGGGGCCTTCCTGACGCCCTTCATTCCACCGGAATCTGTCAGTGCAGAAAGCAGATTTCAGTGAAATGAAGTCCGTCAGAGAGGCAGGTCAGCCCCTGGTCCCATCAGATGCCCCTTGCCCCGCCACGGGACTTGCCAAGCTGTTGCAGCTCATCCAGCAGTTCATCCATGGCAGTGGCTGATGATAACTCACCTGGAGACCCACATCATGCTGGTCAAGGAGAGACGGAAAACCCATCCCTGCGACTTAAACCCATCAGAGATATTTGACCCAGACTGTGCGTGGTGGTGTGGAGGGCCACCAGGACCACAACCACCCCCAGAAGGGACCGCCGGCCCTGGGAGCACCTTGGCCACCCCCTGCCTTGCTGCCACCACCACACGAATTCCAGCCATGGCAGTGGCAGCACCGGTGGCATTGAGGGGGCCACCTGCACTTTGTTTTTCACACATTGTGCATAGCAGAGAAATGGACGAGTGGATTCAGTCTGTGGCAAGGAGGATTGCCTCCAGAGCAATGGGTCACCCTCTGGTTGCATTTATACGCGCCAAGTGGAAATGCAGGAGCTTGTTAAATATTTTTTTTCAGTGGGCATTGCACAAGTAGATCAGTTTTCTGGTCTCTCTCCCTCCCTTCACTGCAGAATTGCATAGCCCAGGCCTGACTGTCCATCCTAACTTGGAGCAAACCACATCCCCCCATACAGGGATGGTGCAAAGCTCCGGTCCAAACACCTCTTTGGTGATGCTCAAGTCAAGCTCTGGTCCAGCCTGACCCTAAAAACACAGACATTGGCTGAGTCTGGTAGAGGAGCAAAGGAGCCCATGCAGCAGAGTGGGATTCAAATCCCTCTGTGAGCCAACAGAGATTTGTCTGGGGTCATGGAGCCGGATGGTGGCAGACTTCTGCCCATTCTTGGTGCTCGTTGGAATGACTTAATTATTTGTTGTTGTTTGTTTGAAGGGAGAGCCCGGTCCACCAGGAAAAGGAGTGGAAATGAAGGTAAAGAAAAAAAAATTTGGAGCATATTAATGTTAGCAACACCTCCCTCTCTGCATGGGGTTGGGATGGCAGAGGGGATCCTGTGTATGCCTCCAGGCTTAGCCATTGCCACCTGTGTGGCCAGCTTTTCAGGCTGGAAAGGGGAGGAAAGATATCACCGTGCTCAGTCCTTTGGGAAATGCCATTTGCTCCTCTCCCTGCTGTGTTTCCCAGGGCACTGGAGTCAGGCTGCTGCTCAGCAGGGGGCATTTCTTCTGCTCTTTGGGTCTGGGCTTTAGTCATGTCCTTATCTTTCTTTCTTCTGGCAGGATCTGGAGAGACTTTTTGAAGAAAATGGTATTAAGGTAGGTAACACCTTGACCTTCCTTTTGACAAGGTGATTGCAATTAAGCTTTTCCATCTATCCACTCTGGTCTTCTGGAGATGATGTGTGCTCCTCTGAGTCCAGCACTCACAAGAAGATATGATGTCTTCCATGATGGCTTCCATCTTCCATGGATGACATATCCACAATTTCTCTGGGCAATGCCAAATACCCATTCAGAGCTTGGTGCTGCCACCTGGGTTGGCTTGTGGAGTGTACTGCAGTGCTGGATCTGCACAGCCAGGAAGAGGAGAGCCCCACGTTCCTCTGGTGCTTTGGCCATGTTGTACGTCTTGTTTAGTGCAAAGGCCACTTTGGGTTGCTCCTTTGCTGACAGCACAAATAATCATGACTTATCACTGTGCAATACAGCCATGCTAGGTTGGTGGCATCCCTCTCCAGTCTCAAGGTAGCCACCAAGCTCAGGAATTGTGATGAACCTCAGCATTTAGTATCTACCAACTAGGCCCTTATTGCTGAGCTCATTGCCCTCAGCTCCTTTTTGTGAGCTCTGGAGATGTGACCAAGGGAGGTGAGGAACTGGTTTATTTAACCAGGTGTAGGGTGTCTATTTACAGTGGGGAGAGCCACTGCATAAGCACCATCAATCAGCTCCTAGATGCCCAAACCTTAAGCACCTATATTTAAAACAACTGTTGGCTGTCAAGGCCAGATCATAGAATCACAGAATCATTAGGGTTGGAAAAGCCCTCCAAGATCATCTGGTCCAACCATCCCCCTATCACCAATGTCACCCACTAAACCATGTCCCCAGGCACCACGTCCAACCTTTCCTTGAACACCCTCAGGGATGGTGACTCCACCACCTCCCTGGACAACCCATTCCAATGCCTAACTAATGCCCTGTGAGCTGACTGGAAACTCATCAACAATCTTTTTGGGGTGGCTTTTCTTGGACTGTTGTGTCTTGGGGATGGAAGAGTAACAGCAGGCCATTGCCTGAATGGTCCATGCCGTTGGCAGCTGGCACTGCTGAAGGATCTCTCCAACGCGCTGCTGCGGAATGGGCTGGATGGGCTGGTGCAGCAGTTGGGCAGTTCCAGGACAAGCAAGACCTCCAGGAGAAAGCAGACACTTCCACAGACTGCTAAACATGGCGTGAGTATCCGTCATCTTCATGGGGCCCTAGAAGAAAATGAATCAGTGAAGGCTTCAGGGTCACCTCTGTCATCAAGCAGGTTATGGTGACTTGCAGCCATCTTACTCTGGAAGAGGCTGGGGGCTCTCACCAGGATTTTGGATCTACTGGTTAAGCTGCTGAGATTGCAAAGCACCTGGTTTTCAGTGGAAATGAAAGAATCAGTCAGCCCCTGCTGTTGATGGTAGTAGCTAGAAGCCATCATCCGAAGCTGTAAGCTTCCTCATGCCCCGAGAGACTGGGGGTTGATGGACTGGTGGATGTGTGAGAGGAGAAAAGCAGAATAAAGCACAAGAAGAGACCACAGGGGTGGCCTCAAAAGTGAGAGGGATCCCAGGGACACAAAATTAATTGGGAAAGAAGGCCTGGAAATGGTGAATAGGGGCTGGTTGCCTGCTCACTCCACCCTGGTACAGGAAGGCCAGCAGGTGGGACAGAGCATGCCGGGGTGATGGGCAGAAATAAGCCATCAAGACCCAGCTTTTTGCATTTGTGGTTCCTGGGAGCTCGAGTTTGACAAGCCACTGTTTTTGATGTTACAGGATTCGCTGGTGTTTGATATTTCTCCTGATGCCCTGGCCAGCAGCGAGGTGACAGAAGAAGCACAGAGCCTGGCACCGGAGCCTCTGTTTAGGGTGCTGGTGTCTGAAGGACCCCCTAAGGTGACAACAAGCAGCAGAGCTGATGAAGTGTAGTCACATAGATCTGTACTTGTGTCCACCCAGTCTGCTGCAGCAATAATAGAGCTCACACATCTGATGTGTGCCAGATGCCTGTGAGCTCCCAGTCCATGCTCCAGCAATGATCCTCCTGCTGATCCCTCATCCTCCCTCCCTCTCCACCCAAGCACTGCTCCTTCTGGTCCTCTGAGTAAAATTGACCGCAGGTTTTTGGCTGGTTTCAAGCTATTCCCCATGCCTGATGTCTGTTGAACTCATCCTGAGTCTTCTCCCCATGTGGAGACTGTAGTCTACATGTGTCTCCTGCCCTGGCAGGGATGGATCCGATCCTGCTGTCACATTGGGCTGAGATTGCCCAAGGACCATTTCCTGCCATGACTCCACAGCCCTCATTTGCTTGAGTAACCAGGCTAATTGCTAGAGATAATCTAGTCACCTACATCCTCTGCAATTGCAAATAACAGATTGTGGTTGTGGGAATTACAAATTTTAGTGATAAGACTTAATCTCCGTCCTGGACCCAAGTTCTTGTGTGTTACAGCACACCTCCAGGAATAAATTTAGAAGGCTGTATCCAGGCCACCTCTCATAGCTGTTGGATGAGTCCTGGCTCTTAATTTGCCCATACTAGACAGTCCTGATAAGAGAGAGTCCAGTAAACAGTAACAACAGCTGAGGTGAGGCTTTTTAATCCTCTTTTACGACAGTCAAGAAGTGACTCACTCTCCATAAAACCTTGTTGGTCACTGGTAGGAAATGTTGTCTGTATCTGGAGCACAAGAGATGTGGGAGCATTTGGAGGCAGCTCTGATGATTTTATCTTCTTCTGTGGTTGGTTCAGCGATGACCCAGTTGCTCAGGCACTTAGGTCGGGCCAGGCTCATCGCCCCTCTGTCCGGGCTCTTACTGTGATCTCGGGTGAGACGCCTTACTTTTCCAGATCATTGGAACCTGGATGACTGTATGTTAGGGTCTTGAGAGGAATGAAGTGCTCACCAGTAAGTGTGTTTGCACCAGAGGACTCAAGAGACTGAAAATAGACATGTGCCAGCAAGCCTGGAGCCAGCAATGCTGGTATTTGGGATATGGAGACACCAAAGCTGGCTCTGTTGGATTTATTAGGGACAGCATCTGGAAATTGGTCACACCATGTACTAGATGGCCTTTGTAAGATAGCGTGTGCTATGTAGTCTGTGTTGAAAGAAGCTACAGGACTTTGTGGTGTACTCAGTGATATGCTAGAGGAGACATGGCTTTTCAGATACCAGCATGGACCTATGACAGTAATGGAATTTTCCTCATCTTTGCGGGTCAGGGCGCTCCACAAATGTTGTCACTGTCTCTGCCACCATGAATGGGGGTTTGGAGTATGCTTATATGGCCTGGGCCACTTAGCCAGGGCAGGGTGAGAAGGGGCTGATCACCTCCTTGTGGGAGCCTTGGTTTGGGTTCCAGGTGAGAAGAGGCAAAACATTTGCCCCCTTCTCCTCGTCAAAATACTGGGCTCACTTATATTATTGTGGGAGCACCATTCCTCTTCTCTGCTCCCCTAAATCTGGCTGGAAGGGTTGGAGACACTCTTTTCTCACCTGGACCACCCTGTTTAGGATGGGCTTCAATGAAAAAGCTGGGAGCAAAGGGGCCAGAGCCCCTAGGCAGTCCTCTGAGCCATCAGGACCCCTGAAGCATGCCCCAGCCCAAAGTCATTGGCACTTCCCAAGTACGGTGCAAGAGGGATCATGGTAACTTGGCTCTTCAGCCTTGTCCTGCTGTCTGTGAGTGTGTTATTGAATAAACTGCAGTGCTTGTAAAAACAGTGTGTTGTGGATGAGGTCTTGACTTGGAAAAAGCAGTAACTGCTTTTGTTCTCCCCAGGGTCCATCTGCTGGTGAGTACCAGCCCCTGGGGAACACTCCCGAGTCCTTGGAGGAGAGAAGGAAGAAGAGAGACTCGAAAGGGACAAACACTTCTCTCAGCAGTGTATGTAAATGCCTGTTCAGTGACTTTTAATTACATTCCTATTTGTGCTGATTTAATAGGCGCAATGGGATTACATTTTGAAGAGCTTGAGTGGACAAACCCTTGCAATTCTGTGCATCCAGCCTCTATTTTGCTGCAGTAAAAAGCTAATTTAGGTAGAGGATAAGGAGTTCTGCATGAATCAGTTTCAGAGGCTGGAAAAGTCTTTGCTTTCCCACTTCCACTCTGGTAATCAGTAAGACTATGTTGCCACTCATCCAGCATCCCCTGCAGAGCTTGCCTGTGCCCTCCACACACCCCGAAGATGATCTGCAAGGAAACCAATCCATGGAGCTTCTCAAGTCCTTGGAGAGGACGGAAGGACAGCCACAGGAGGACACCAGCCTCGTATGTATTCCCTAGTAGAAGCGGGTGCTAGACCAGTGGGGAGACAAGTGATAGACTAGAAGGAACTGGGATGCTCGTCTCACACCCAGTGCTTTGAGATCCCCAGATCCCCAGAGGAGACCACTGCTTGGACTTGGGACCTGGGCAGGAGGCTGATGGCCAAACTTGTCCTCTGTATATGGGCAGGGAAGCGGGACCCCCCCCTCCCCGAGCCCTTAGAAAATTGTTTTGTTGGTTAATTACCCACGTTGCTGAAAAAAAGGCCAATTTCTACAAGAGTGAATTGTAATTTAGCAATCCTTTGTGGGGCAGCTGAACCAAGGTGGCTGTCCCAGAGGAAACTTGGTGTAGGATGACTCACTTTAACTCTTCTTCCAAGGTCTGCAGGACACTCGCCTCTTAAAAGCTCAGGAGATGAGTTACTGCACCTCAGCTGAGGGGAGATAGCACAGAAAGAGGTTCCTTCCATAGTCAGGAGGTGCAGCAGCCTTCCAAGGGCACATGCATGCACCCTCTAAGTCACGCCATAGCATTTGCAGCAAAGCCAGAGGGCACATCCAGGCTGGCAGCAGCAGTTGTCACAGCTCAGAGGATGGGCACTAACTTGGAGTGCTGCTGCAGTGTGGTTGTCTGAGCCCTAACATCCCAATTCACTCTTTATTTCTGCCCTCCTGGGCATGTATTTTCTTCTGCGAGCCCTTCCATGCTCAATGACTTGTACCAAACCCAGCACCCTTCATTCTTCACAGCATTTTAACCCTGAAAGCAAAGTCCAGCTTGGCTGGGAGACCCTACCCCAACACTATGCGCTGAGTGGCACCGGCCCCAGGGAAGGAAAGAGGGCAAACGCACTCACTGAGTGCTGCTTTAACACTTTTCCATCTGAAACGTTGCTGTGTGATGGAAGTAAGGCTATTTTTGAAAATACTTGGAGGCAGGATGCCCGCAACCTGAGTGGAAAAATCCCTTGGATGTTTGCTTTCAGCCTCAAGTGCAGCTTCTGCTAGGAACAGCATTAGCAAGGATATTTCTAGGAACAGCGATGGGGGAGGTAGCTGAAAGCGGGGAGACCCTGTCAAGAGGAAATCTTGCTCTGATTTGAGCAGTCTGCTGGAAACTTGCCTCTGCTCCATCGCTTCAGCTGTCTCCTGCCTGGCTTTGCAAATTGCCATGGCGCTGACTCACGAAGCTGGAACAATTGCTGTGGCAGCAGCCACGAGAGGGCTCCCGGCACAAGCACACGCACACGAGCACTCACACGTGTGTGTGTGTGCAAGCTGCAGCCCTGCAGACTGTGGTCTGTGCAACGAGCATCCCTCAGCTGCTATCACAGGGCAGGGATTTAGGAGCTTGCGGAGCCTGTTTTCAGCCCACATCCTACATTTTGTATTGCTTCTCTTCCTGCATGCGCCGTTTCCCTTTGCTGGCCATGGCTAAGCTGGAGAGAGATTTGGAAATGCAGAGGATGGACACCAAACCCCTCACTTCTCATTCGATTGGGTGTAGGACGCCAGCTGAGATAGGAGCTTTCTGATGCCCCGCTCTCACAAGCAGGTAGAGCTCAGTCCCTAGGGACCTGCACCCTGGAATTGGGGCATCCTAAATCTGTACTTCCATACAAAGCTGTGGACTTCAGCTCTGCTCCTCATGGTTTCACGCATGCCCCCTGCATGGAGTGATTTAATAAATCAGATCCATGACAGGCCCAGCATTTTCCTCCTTGATGAAAAGGGAGTGACCCCCGTTTGTCTGGTTTCAGGGAACTAAATGCATCCATGTGCCCAAACACTGTGGCCATGGTGCTGGGAAGGATGAGGGGTTTGAGGCAGAAAAAAAAAGTCTTACTGTCCTCAGCAATCAGAGACATAATTAATTTTTTAATCCCTGCATTCCAAGGATGAGAAGCAGATTTTGCATCCCATTTGAGATAGCACTTTCATTTTTTTAAAGCCAATGAGAGGTGAGGAGCAGAGCCACAAAACTGCAGGCTCATTTATCACCAGAGACCTAAGATCAGATTTTTTTTTTAACCAAAAGTTCACACTTTGGGTTTATAGAGATGATCTCCTGCCCCATTTATCCCCTTCATCCTCCAGAGGAGGAAGAAGCATGGGTGGAAGGCAGGGAGCCAGGAGCAGCCCCTCTCCCCGCAGCACAGATCCCTGCGCGCATCGCAGGGTGATGCAAAGAGAGCGAAATGGAGCCGCTTGTTTCCCCGTCAGCAGCAGCTGTAATCACGAATTTTACCTGTTAAAAGGTTCATGGGGCCCTGGAGAAAAGCATTCTGTAATAGCCCAAGAGCTTCATCTCAGAGGTGCAATTTCTGGCTGGCAGGAGTTAATGGGGGAAGCAAATTAACTGGCATAAAGAGGCAGGATGAGCCCAGGTACACGTGCCCATGCCAGAAGCAGTGCCCAGTTGCTCTTTCCATGGATGAGCCACTTCTTCGGCACTATGGGACTGGTCTGGTCAGTTCCTGCCCCCTCCATCTCCCAGCCTCCCTGCAGTTCAACTTACTCATTTTCAGGGATAATTCAGATAAATGTCCCTGACTGTCTCCATGTGGATAAAACCAAAGTCACTTAATTTTTTTTCACTTGATATCTTCATTCTTTGCTGTTTCTATCTTTCCTGTTCCTCTTTCTTTGCAGGAGAATTTCTTCCTCCCCCTTTTATTTCCATTTTTCTCTTTCCTGTCCTAATTGTATCTGTTCTTTTACTCCTCCTTTTCTCCCTTGTCTCTTTTTATTTCTTCTTCTTTTTTTTTTTTACACTGCCACCTGCCATCAGCAAATCACTGCTTTAGAAAGCAGCAGCCTCTCCACTTTTCTGTGAGGTGCCTTATTGCTGGCATCTCAGCACTGGAAACTGCTAAAATTGCGGAGGAATAGCAGAATGGAGGAGAGTTATTACCCCCAGCAATTTCCCACCACCCCTGGAAATGGCAGCTTTATGAGATCGCATGCATATGGGTCGCCATCCAAACCTCGGTGAGGTCTTGGCAACCCACGGGCTTGCCTCACCTTTTCCTTGTGACGCTCTTCACACATCTGCAGAATGAACGTGGACCCATGTGAAACATCAGCGACATTTTACACGTGCTCTGCATGCAGATCAGCCGTGACCCAGTGCAGGATGGACAAAAGCCACCCAAGATGGGCAGTCGTGAGCAATCTATGCCAGCACATCATCGACGGGGCTTTAATTCCTCCTCCTTGCACCTCACTACGTTTCAGTAAAGAATTTCAATTTTAATTGGTCCAAAATATTTTTTTCCGTACATATTTCAGTGAGTCAGAAACTTCCTGGGTTTATTAGCCAGTTAGTGAAACTCTCATCCAGCTACTTGAATCCAACAAAACAAGGTTATCAGCCCTGCAAACTTGCCAACATAATGTCTGGGGCTAGACTAACCAGCACTTCTTACAAGTCCTTTGTCTAGGATTTACTTTTCCTTAACTTTAGCCATCTAAAAGTCTCAAAATATACTTCTAGATTAAATTGTGAGATCAATCTTTGAGTCTGAAAATGATCATGTGGAAATAGTGCTAAGTATCTGCACAACATCCTGATTTTCTTCTCCCCTTCCCATGCTCCTGGCAGGGCTCAGGGTTGAGGTTTGGGTGCAAGGAGGTGCCCAGCCTTCTTTTGTTATGGATCACTCCATTGCTTTTTGCTTTCGTATCAAAATGTTTGCCAAAGCTGATCTGCAGTGCCTCCATCGTGTGGCTCGGGGAATAATTGCTGTACACTGAGATATCCAGCAGCTAGGAATATTATAATTTTTACAACAGCAAGCAGATAATTTGTTGTTGCTAACATGGAAAATTACAAGCAGTTTATGATTCGGGCCAGTAACTATTTGTACAAGCTTTACTGTGTGTGTCTCAAATATGTACCGGCCAAAACCATGAGCATTGCAAACATCAGCAAGAGACAGATGACCGAGGAGAGTGATCAGGCATCAACAGTTGTGTTATTGCAGTCAGATATATCAGGTACAATAAATGCACAGCAGATGTGTTACCCAGGCATGGGTGCTTCAGGGAAGCATTTAGAGTTCAGAGTTGCAAGATTTTAGGTATTCCTCTGAAATAGCGATAAGTTAATTGCATGGTCCTGAATAAATGATAGCATTGGGTGCTCAGCAGGGTGGTGTTTCCTTTCCTGCAGGAAAGGATGAATTTGGATGATGGCTCTGCACTCCCAAGGCACGTGAGGGCCAGGAGATCAGCCCAACAGGACAGACATATGGTAAAGACCCTATTTCACCGCGGTGGCTTTAGGCTGATCATTGCATATGAGCAGAGTCACCGGTGTAATCCCCAAGGGAGCAGTGACCCTTCCTTGTTGGCTCTGTCACAGGTGCATCCCCCTGGTGCCCCAGGAGCTCTGAAATCCCCATCTGGATCTGCGGTGAGTGAGACAGCCTGATACAAGGTTGTCTTCAAACACATGGACGCAAGGGAACCCCTACTTGCCTCTTCTCACCGTGCAAAATCATGATGAATCATGATGAATCTGGGTGGGGGGTGAAAGTTTAGTGATAAATATTAATAAATAAAGCAAGAAACAGCTGCAGGTGGGGCTGTCTTTCTTGGCAGAGCAGAGTGTTCTCCTCTTATTTGGCAAGGGAAACGTGATGCTCACAACACAGAAGTGGCGAAAATCAAACTTAATCAATGAGGGACTATAATTACCTGGTTCATGGAGAAAGCAGCATGAGACAGGGGTATTTTGTGTCCTGAGAGAACAGAAGATACTGGTATGTGTGTGTAAATGTGAGAATACTTGAGTGCGTTTACAAACACATACATCTCTGACATACCTGCACAATTACATCTCCAACTTTAACATAATAAGCCAGAAATGGAAAGTGCAAAGAGTTGATTTTACAAAATTTAAGAGAGCAAGACCTATCTCCAGGAGTTAAGGGTGAAAAATTATGAGTCCTCGAGACTCCTTTCCCATGGCTCAAGGGGCGAAATATTTCTCCACCTGCTCTCACGCTTTTCTCTTTTCTTCTTCATTTCAAGACATACCCAGGCCCTCAGCACCCGAGCAGAATTAAGGTATAGCATGAAGCCCCAGGGCTCCTCTCACCCCAGCTACATGTGATGAGGACGTGGCCAGTCCTTTCTCCTGCGGATCCCAACTCTGTGTTGTACCTGCACTCATTTTCTTACAGAAGGAGGAAACGGGCCAGCCAGATCCACCCTTGTGTTGCCAAAAGGTCAGTGCTTTTGGTTCACCTTTTAATGCAGATACCCAGTGGTGTTGGGGTGAGATGGGATCCCAGAGCATCTTCCCAGGCAGTCTCATTTAGAGGCTGAGAAATCACAGATGAAAATTGGCCAGGTTGGTGGGTTCAAGAGGTGGTAATCAATGGTTTTGGCCACTGGCAATGAGCAGAGGACCCATGCTGGAACCTTCCACAGCTGTTTCAGACATGCTTTTAGTGTTTTGTGCCTCCTCAGTAGTTTTCTGCTCTATGAACTTCTCCGGTCTCCTTCAGACTCATGGCATTTTTTAACATCTGTGGTATCCTGGGACAGGGACACCCTCAGCTACCACTTATCTCTGGCCCCAACTCCATAATTTGTCATCTCTCTGTGCATTTCCACAGTGAAGGATAGGAAGGATGGGTTCAGGGACAGCCCCGATCTGGTTAGGATCTGGTTAGGATAGCCCTGGTCCACCAGCAAGCAGTGGAAAGGAGGTGGCCCTCACTGCAGTTTGCCAAAAGGTGATGCGGAAACAAGGGCAACACCCACATGGCCCAAAGAGGGAAGGAGAAATTCCTCATGCTTGCAATTGAAGGGGCTGTCTGTTGTTTTCCAGGGAGAAATGGGAGCTCCAGGAGCCCGTGGAGACAAAGGAGAAAAGGTAGCAGTAGTGCTTTTGTGGCCTGAGTCTCTGAGATTTGGAGAAGGAAGCTGGGGACACACTGGTGGAGAGGACATCCTGGGTCCATGGGAGACTGCTGATGTAAACTGGGATTGCTGCAGTCCCACCTTTATCCCTCGATCTGGCTGAGTGGTTCTGCTCCCTCTCTTCCAGCAATGCTAACACGCGTCTGCCATGCCTCAGGGGGAAGGCAGAAAATTCAGGGGGGGTCCTGATGTTTGTTCTGCTGGATCGGTGAACTGAACAGGTGACAGACAAGTGAAAGCCAGCCCTGGCACAAAGACAGAGATGGAAGAAGGGCTGGAAGATATTTGGTTTTTGTCTTACAGGGGCAGCCCGGGGAGATGGGGAAGCCTGGAGAAAAGGTGAGCTGAGGAGTCAGGATCAGCAGCTGGAGCAGGACAGTGGTACCAGCTAGGTGGCCCAAATCCAGCACTGGGGATTGCCACGGGGAAGCCAAAACCCTGTACCCTGCTCAGACCCAATGACCACTGGGTCAGCTCAGTACCCCAATTCCTTCAGTACCCCGTCTCCTTCAGTACCCCAACTCCTTCAGTACCCAATCTCCTTCACTTTGGCCCCATGTTGGGGCATTTGGCTGTTCCCTGGCCGCATGAATATTCCCCACCTCCTCTGGGGACATCAGAGGCATCTCTGTGGTGGGCACAACTGGAAACCTTTCCTCTCGCTCAGGGTAGCACTGAGGTTGTACTTCACTCCTCCTCTCCCACAGCCTTGGTAACTCTCTCTTCATTTCTCAGGGCACCAAAGGAGACAGAGGGGAAAATGGTCAAAAGGTAAAGAACAGCATTGGTACCACAGTCAGGGGTGCCTCTTCTGACACCAGGAGACCTTATGTCCTCCATGACTGCTCTCGCTCCTGACATCTTACGTCCCGTCTCAGGGAGAGGTGTCCTGGTGGCCTCCTGAGATGTGGGCTCAGCGTGGCTCGGATGGGTCACCCACTGGGAGACACGGCTTCTGTCTGTTGGCTTGTCAGGGAGTCCTGGTGGCTGCTCTAGGCAGGACACACACCTTATGACTAATGCCAGAAGGTATGAGTCTCACATGGAGTCTTCTGACACCATCTCCAGTAATATTCCCACAACTCAGCTCCCTCTTTTCTGAAGCTCAAAATCAATGAAGATTGAGGCTTGGAGGCACCTCTGGGTCCTTCTGGTCCCATCCCTGCTCCAGCAGGGCCGCCCCAAGCTGATGTCCAGGTGGCTTTTGAAGCTCTCCAAGGAGGGGACACCACAACCACAACCTCTGGGTACCTGTGCCAGGGCTCCAGCACCCACCCAGCACAGAAGTGCTTCTGGTGGGCAGAGCGAACCTCCTGGGCTCCAGGTTGTGCCCTGTTTGAGCTGCGCTCTTTAAATGCTCTCAGCAACTTTATCTCTCCAGACTTCCCATCATCTAGAGGAGATGTGCTCTTTAGACACTGTCAGCATAGGATCAGTCCTGAGGGACTTCAGCTGGGTATCCAGAGAGCAGCATGGAGCAAGCTGTTGATGGGCCCACAGTGGAAGAAGTGGTCTTGCTTTTTCTTGACCTTCTTCTCTTCTCAGGGAGAACCAGGAATTGGATTCAGAGGTCCTGTTGGTCAGGCTGGTCCCCCAGGATTTAAGGTAAACCTGTCTTCTCCTCTAGATAGGATCTCATTTGTTTTTCTATGGGTATTACTCTCTGGAGTCCTTGCTGATCTTTCCACTGCTGGGTGGGAAGCACAGAGGTGGCTGGGATGGCAAAGATAACGCAGTCCCAACTTGGAGAGGCAGGAACACCAACACATGCGTTTGGGACAGAGGGAGAGCTTTGTGTCCTCCAAGGGACCAGTTCAGAACAGGTGAGGTCCAGAGGATAAATATGACTGTGAAAAAATTCAGGGAATCGTGGTCTCAGCAGAGGGATGTTTCTGCAGTCCCTTGGGACATTGCAGGCATGCGGGGTTTGAGTTCAGTGCACAGCTCTGTGGGTGCGAAGGTGAGGGTTCCCCACTCTAGCAAGCCCTTCTCCAGCCCTAGGGCTTATCTGATGGGCCTGAGATGGAAGGGGTGCCCCCAGTTCTACGTACCAGTCATGAGAATTCAAGGAAACACCCCAGGCTTTCTCCAGGACCTTTGGGAGGCCGTCATTCCCACCTAAGATTTAAATTCCTCGTGATTCACTCAACAGGGTGAGCCAGGGGCCCCAGGACCTCCAGGAGCTCAGGGCATCCAGGGCATTCGAGGCAACGCTGGCACTCCTGGGTCACAGGGGGACAGAGGTGCTCCAGGCCTGCCCGGGACACCAGGACAGAAGGCAGGTGGTGTGTGGTGAGGGGACTGGGCATGTGGTGTTGGACACAAGGTGAGAACGAGCGTGGTCCTCCTGAGACTGCACCAGGTGTCCGCTGCAGGTTTGACCCCCACCTAACCAGTTCTCCTGAGCCTATGCATAGCCCATGAAGGGAAACAGAGACAAAGCCTGGTTGCAAAATGAGTGGTAACAGCATTGATTAGACAAATTGGTGTGGTTGGGGAAAAAAATAAACAGGCAGGGTTTGGTCCAGGAGGATGTCCTTCAAGTTCAAAACAAAAGAAATGGAGTTCCAAGCAAGGCGGGGACCCATTGTTCTCCACTGAAACCTAGTGATGTGACCTGATGAGGTGACTGGGAAGCAAAGGGGTGGTTATGGGGCAGAGGGTGTTAGCAAGGGGGCTAGGGGTCATTAGCCCCTGGGGACAGAAGAAGCAATGATTGTCACTGCAAGGACAAGGAGTCTTAGTGGGAGGTGGGATGGGGGACAGCAATGTGTCTAAACTCAGGGTCTTAGATTTAGCTGAAGTCCCCTCTCCTCAGTGACAAAGAAGTTCCCATTGAGAACACCCCAGCGATTATTCCTCCTGCTTGCTGCCCGTACACAGAGCTTTAGGGACACTGGCTCCTGCTTTCAGGATGGCTGTGGGGAAGGAGGGCTTTTCCCTTAGGGTTTTCTCCTTAAAGTATTTTATTTTCAAGGGTGAGCGTGGGAAGAGAGGGCGGAATGGATTTGCTGGACCTGCAGGACTGTCGGGATCCCCAGGAAAGGAGGTGACTTTCATAAATCACCCCTTTGTCTTCTGAGCGACACAGGGTTGTCTGGGGAAAGGGGCTGAGGCCCTGGTGCCTGGGCTGGGTGCACTTTCACCCTCTTAGTGGGACAGGAGAACATCAAGGACATGCAAAAACAAAGTCTTCCCTCCTATTTTGTTTTCCTCATCCTACAGGGGATTCCTGGGACACCCGGACCCAAAGGCAACAAGGTGAGTGCCAGCCTGCCAGGCGGGTCACAAGTAGCTGAGATCCTGGGGTGGCAATGGGATATCCACTGCCCTCCCCTGGCTCCTTGTCCCTGAGCCCTTCCAGGTGCTTCATCCCTCTTTCACCCTCATGCCCTTCTTCCCCACGTTTGCCAGAGCATCCTCCAGAGAGAGCAGCAGAAAGTCAATGGAAGTGTCTCCTGACTCTTTCTGTGGCTTTTAAATCGGAGTCAAGCTAATCAGCAATCATCCCATGTGGTATCCTTGCTCCAAGCGAGACCTTTTCGGTTTTGTTCTGCAGGGAGAAGTTGGGGTTGGAGCTGCTGGTCCAAGAGGCCCTCGTGGACTGCCTGGCCCTCAGGTAGGTCCTTCCAAACATGCTTCTTGCTTGGCTTGTTACAAACTACCCCCTTTTGGAGGCAACATTATACCATCACCTCCTGCTCACTCACGGCAGAAGATGCCAGAAGAGCCCTCTTTAACTAAATAATGGCTGCAATTAGCATCCCCTCTGCAATTAGATGCCCTCAAGCACTGCACGTTGCACTGGCTGGCTGCATGCCTGTGCCCTCACTGGCTGGATGGGAGCTTCAAAGGTAGCATCTACACCTCTACATCTGCATGTCTCAATAACAGCAACTCAATGAGGAACCAGCTCATTTTGTATGCTTTGGGGATGCTACCTGCAAGCTCGTTCCTTCAGAAATCCACATCCAGATTTTTTACCCTCGTTTCCCTCTTCCAGGAAACAGCCCCTGTCATCCTTGGGACAGCAATGCTCACTTTTCCTCACTTTGCTGAGAAGTTTTGGTCCCCTTCTGGCAAAGACCCCAGGGAGACCCTCTGGAGTTGTAATCAGAGGCCACGTTTCAATTTGCTGCGTCTGTGGCTGTTCCGCGAATAAACTGATTTTATGCTGCAATCCATTTAGACAAACTCCCCATCTGCTAGCAGAACGGTTCAATGAGGCCCCTGAGACAAAACACTTAATGAGAATGTCAACAGCTGTGAAAGGTCTGGGGTAAGCCTCGCTCAAGCTTTATTATCTGAAGGAAATGATGAAATAATGTTTCTGCTCTTCTGACTCCAGCATATATCTGGAGTGAATCACAGAATCTCAAATTACATTGGCTACATAGGAGAGAGCAGAATTTGGCCTCGCAGGACGGTGCCTAAGTCTAGGCATCTTAAAGACAGGTAAATCTTGGGGGATCTACCTAGGGAGGTCATAAAAGCACTTCACAAACCCACCAGCACACCTGTCCCTCATAGTAAGGTTTGAAAAAAAATCAATGGCATGCTTGAAGAGGGGCTCAGAAGAAGTTCTACAGCAGGTGAAAACTACAGCTAGGTGTGAAGATAAGTCTCACGCTGGTCTCCAAAGGCAAGAGTTACTGCTGAGCAGCTGGCTGGTGGTATCTTCCTTCTGAAAGTCAGTGGTGTGGGTTCCAGGTGAATTCCTTTGCTGTGGTGAGGCCTACTGAAATCGAGCTCAGCAATGAGTTATGAACATGCATAGAAGCTATCGAGCCCTCTAACTGAGGGTGAGAAATCTCTTGGGACCCCAGGAACGTCTCAGATCTCTGCCCATTGCTTCCCATGCCTTTGTCTTGTGTAAATGCAGCTCAAGGAGGGTCACCCAACCTTAGGTGGCTTCTTCTGGGCCAGTCCTACCAGGGCCTCCCTGTAGCATCAGAGAAGAAGAGGCACCTTTTTTTGGAGTGATTAATATCATGCTAAATCAGGTCCAGATCATCCTACGAGTGCATTTCACTTGGGGGCTGAGGAGAAGCTGAAGATTGAGGCTGACCAAAGTATTATTCTCTAAACACTGCACACACTGTCCACCTGCAGTGACACGTGGATGGTCTCGAGCCCTCCAGGCCCTTTGACCCAGAACCATTGGAGCATTAAGGCACCTAATCCATGAGGCCATACAAGTGGACAAGAAAGGATGACCCCCTGGAGGATCTAGGCTTCTGCATGTTCAATTCCTGTTGTCCCCTGTGGGATGGTTTGCAGAGTTAGGACTGTACATGTTGCATTTGTCTGCTGGTGGCCATCACTAACCCTCTCCTTCCTCACAGGGTGGCGAGGGCGCTGTGGGAGTCCGTGGCCCTGCTGGCATGATGGTGAGTGTTAACATAGCATGCAAGACTGATTAATGTGGATTATAGTGGCCCAGGGCTGGAAAAAAATCCCCACAGATAATGAAAATGAAATGTAAATGGTTTGATGGTTTTAGTGGGAAATAGAGACTTGGGGAACCTGAACTCCAGGGTTGTGTTGGGATGCATGAGCGTAAATCCCGCAGGCAGCTGTGAGACACAAGCTGTCGTGCCAAGCGTAATCACTTTAGGCTCTTGTCCATTTGGCTGACTCATCTACAAGCTTCTGAAACCCTCCTAAAATATCACCACCTCTCTTTTCTTCTTCGTCAGGTCTGCTTGCCTGCATGAGTTTTAGGGCCTTGTTCTGTTTTAAATTCCCTTTCCGCTGATAGGGGTGAGTCAGGAGAGATGCAGATCACAACTGCTATTTCGACAAACAACTTTTTATTTATTAAGCCGTTGTCTCGTATGGAACAAAGCTCTTATTATGAGCAGAATAGGCCTTTATGAAGTTCCTCAGAAGGCCAAGGGTAACTGCAGCACATGGTTGCACCCTGGGTCTCATCCCTGAAGGGCTTGTTCTCAGCCAGGCCATCCCTTAACCACGAGGGCTTGCAGAAGGATGTAGCCCAGTGGTCAGAGCAGCAGCACAGGGGGCTGGTAAAAAGCAGGTTTCATGCCTTTGGGAAATGTCTGTTCTCCATCTCCTCCCAGTCCATCCTGTCCATGCCCACCACTGTGATGAGCTGTGTGTTCTGTAGGGAGAAGGTGCCACCTCTGTGTGTATTTGTACGAGGTCATGGATCACAAAAAGGGGTTATACCTGGGGTGACCCCCCAGGAGAAGCCCTCTGGCAGCAACCCTACACTCTCTGAGGGGCTGGGGCTTCATCTCGTTAATGTTAAGCATACAGAAACCTCAGTATGAGGCTTGCAAAATGGGGCAGGTTGGCCAATCTGGCTTAATTTATACATCTCCCAGGAGATCCTGAGTTGTAGCCCTGATCCTGTGCTGGACAGAAACCTATGGCTATTTTTTTTCTTTTCACCAGTGTGATTCAATTGTGCTGTTTCTCACTTCTCCTCAAATTGCTCTCACAGGGAAGGAAAAGAGAGCTTGTGCTCCTGCACCCATCCCACCACCAGCTTCTCCACGCTGGAGCCTCTCCTTGGAGGCAGCCCTGCCTTCAAGTGGAGGCTGCTCTTTTACTCTTTCCTAACACCTTCCCTGTCTGGTATTTCTCTTCACATGTTGTTTTATGTTCTTGCAGGGTCTAAAAGGCCTCCCGGGCATGAAAGGCGAAAGAGTAAGCAACAGTCATTTAACCTACGCAGCACCTGAGAAGGAAGGTGTGGGGGGTCAGGGCAAACTTGGGAGGGGTGAAAGACACTTTGGTCAGTGTGCACAAGTGTGAAGTGACATCTGCAGCCCCCAGTAAGGGCTGGGCTGAGATGGGGCCTGGGTGCATGATATCTTTCTGCAAGCCTGTTTTTTTTTTCATTGGGTGGTTGTTTTTTTGGGGGAGGTGGAAGGACATTGGGGAGTTTGGACAGTTTTGGACCAATTTGGGAGTTGGGGAGGTGGAAGGAAATTGGGGAGTTTGGACAGTTTTGGACCTTTTGGGAGTTTTGACCTCTTCTGCTGTCACCACACCAGTCCCAAGCACTGAAGAGGGCTATGAGATGCCATCAGCAATGAAGTCCTGCCCTTCAGCTTCACATCCCACATCCTAGATAAAACCCTTGAGGAACAGTTGGTATTTCATACACATGCAGTACAACATGAAAGTTTTGGGGTGGAAATCTGGGAAATCCTACATTATGTAGGATGTCTTCCTACCCTAGATATAGCATGGGCACATTTCTGGAGGCGTTATGTCCTGCTGGGTGGGGAAAATCCAGGGATAGCTCCACATCGTGGATGTGCTGAGCATGGAGTCAACCAAACCACTCCAGTCCTGGATCTCTCTTTTTTTGTCAGTGCAATAAATTCTGGTGGTGCGCAATCTCTTGCGGTAAGCTAATCATTTGGCAGAGTGCCCAGAGGAACTGGCTCCCAGCTGTGATAGATGTCAGTGTCAGTGTCTTGACGTGCAAATTGGTGGACTGAGCAGCACAAGAAGAGTGAGTAAAAAGGGAATCACTCACTGTCTTTTTTTTTTTCTTTCCTGTTTTCAGGGTGATCGGGGACTGCTGGGACCCAAGGGAGAAAGAGTAAGGCCATTCCGGCTTGTGGCTGTCTGGGGCAGATGGGGTGAAAGGCTGCTGGGATTTTATAGTTACCTGTGAGCAGATGGACGTTTATTTTAGTGAGTCAGTGATCAGACAAGGTAGAGACGTAAATGATAAGAGATACTGGTATGTGTTTTCAGATATCTGGAGGTCCTAGTGATTTTACAGGATTTGTTTTGTTACATATGGGGGAGCATAGCCCAGCCTGCACGGGGTGCTGAGCAAGGATCCCAGCTGGTGGTGTGCAAAGGCTTCACATCGAAGGGGACTTTAAATCCTATCTTCAATCCTCAGTGGGAACTGAGTAGTAAGTATGACATGCCTGGATTAAGGTCCCTTTGCCAAGGAAATCTGCAGAATTTGAGCCCACCAGCATCTCAGAGCTGCACCATGTGGGGAACCGCTCCCTGGTGAGACCTTTTAAAATTTTAATTAAAAAAAATAAAATAAAATCAGAGCTTAAACAGGACCTGTGGACATCTCTGGTACAAGCCGCGCACAAAGCAGGGCCAGCTGCAAAAGCAGATCACAGTGCTCATGTCCTCGTGTGCTCTTCTCTGAGCCTCTGCTCTGATGTTTGGCCACCCCCAGGGGAAAAAGCTTTTTCTTCTGTCTGATGGGTGTAGCAACTGGTCCCTTCACTGTGCACCTCCAAGAAAACTTGGGGTCTATCCTCTCCGCATTTTACACCCATGCCATGGAAGACAATGCTTAGATGCTCTCCCTCTTTCATGGGGTTCTCCAGTGTGTTCAATCCACTTTGTTGGTGTCTTCCTTGCCCTGTACGCAATGCTCCAGGTGGGGCTTGCACCATAGTTTTAATAGGATCCTACAACAGTCATAGCCAAAAACAGCAAAAAAAAAAAAAAAAAGTCACTTCAGCAACTCTTTTCTGGGGCACACAAAAATACTTCCTGTGCTCTAAGATGGAAAGAAAATTTCCACTGATTTTGGTGAACCAACTCACCCCAAAGCATACTGCGATCTGAAGAAGCCTGAGTTGGCTCATAGCAGGTAATGCGAAAATAACACCCAGAGTGGTTCTGGAAAGTGCACAGAAAATGCTGAACTTCTGCCCAGTGTTTTGTTAACTTCCTTCCTGGATGAAATGGCTTGTTAGAAAATGAGTTTTAGAAAACCGACATGATGATTCTGCCTTTGAGTCATGCGGTATTAAATGATTATGGCCGATTTGTCTCTGAGGAAGCTACTTTCAAAAGGACTCGCTCCAGAGACAAATCAATTCTTAATCTGCTTCGTGAGGAGGCCCCAAAACACCTCCCAAGCTGAAGGAATGTGTAATCTGTTTTCCAAAGAATACCTTAATAAAATATAAGGAGGAGTGTGAGATAAAACTGGAAGGGAGAGAGAGTTGGTTTGGGTTTGTTCTACGTGATTGCAGCTCAATTTTCTTTCTAACTCTCTCTTCATCAGTACAGGAGTATCTGTGTGCGTCTCAGGGCCAATACCATATATTGGATTAAACTACAGAATGCTTATGCTCCCTTTTGTCCGCAAAATTGATCAAGCCCATCCCCATCTGCATTATAGATACTAAGGAGAAAGAAAGCAGGAGGGTATATTAAGATAGAACTGGATCAGGGTCCCATGGTCCATCACGGTTGTATAAAGATTGCAAAAGACTGCAAAAGATTATCAAATCTGGGAGAATATTAATTCATGTTTGTTAAGACTCTAGCAGCAATGCACAGTCTGCCTGAACAGGGATATTTGCAATACTGAAGCGAGCTGGTGTAAATGGAGGCCTTTTCAAGAGGGTTACAATTGCCACAAAGGACTAGAAAGGGGAATTAACAGCCTGTAAGGGGTTAATTTATCTTTAAGGGGAAAAAAATGAATAAATGAGTTCTGTATGCTGCTAACAGCAATGGTGAAATACTAACAACAAGCTGCACTGAACATCCAAATCAGATGTGAAAGTCTTCCAAAGGCGAAAAGTGCTCCTTTCTGCCTCTGTCCCGCCCCCAGTAAAAGGGAATCACCCTCCCTACCGGGTCTGTCCTGCCTCCAATGCCAAAACCCATACCTGCTGCACCTCCACACGTCTTCCTTGCTGCTGCATGCTGGAAGCAGGTGCATGTCAGCAGGTCACAGTGCCCTGGTTTTAAGAATCGATGTTGCTGAAGGTGTGGAGGTTATCCCATTACCCTGAAACCAGCCTTTAGCTGAGTTAGGATGAAACAGAAGTATTACCTTGTGACATGCAGCCAACACAGCTACGGAAGGCTGTGAAAGACTTGGGTAAAGAAAACTTGTCCTAATACCAAAGACCAAAATGAAAAACTGCTTAGGTAGCCTGCCACGTTCTCACGCTTGTCCGTATGCCCAGGGGCTCAGGTTGTGCCCAGAGGGAACCTTTCCAGCCAGGTGTAGGTTTTCCCTGAAGCTATTTGGAAGGTGGCTTCAACCCTCCTCCTTCCAAACTACGGGTGGCATCTCCTCCTCGGAGACACAACCGCTGATGAATATACTTGGCATGGACATGTCCATGGGTTACTGCAGCCCTGTAGATACCAGGGTGGCACCAGGGGTGGCTGACCCTCAGAAACTCCCTTGGAGGGGTGCCCGAAGTCCCACTCACCTTCCTGAGCTCCATCTCTGCCCATAAAGCAGGGCACCATGAGCAGACCCCTTCACCATCCCACCTATGTCCAGGTCCTGCTCCTGGCAGGAGATGCAAACCTTGCCATCCTGAGTGACATGCAGAGATGAAGGAGCCAAGCCACCATGCCAGGTGTGAATTTGTCCCATCACTGATGGCCTCAGGTCAGGAATTGAACCTCGGGGTCCCACCTTCCCATGCACAGCTCCACTTCCAGCCTTGACATCCAGACAAGTGGGCCTCAACATTTTCTGGAGCAAGACGTCACTGGCAAAACTCAGGACTTCTTGCAGTCTTCTCTGCATGTTTATCACCCATCTTTTAGTTAAGAACAGATTAAACTTATTTAACATTGTTCTGTGAAGCGTACATACGTTCCCCAGTTGGATCCATATGGACCAACTTTTGGGAAATGCTCACCTTTCTTGCAGATATGTGTTCCCCTTTTGCTGTTCTGCCTATCATAACAAGCATGGTTCCTTCGGATGGGAGCTGTGAATTCAGAAATCATTGGGCATCTACATCTCTTCTATGTCTCCTTTCTCTAGGGTGATCCCATGACCGGTTTTGGACCCCAGGGCTATAAAGGCAGTAAAGGAGATCCCGTAAGTTTTACTCTCATTGTCTTTTTAAGCTATCCATTCCCCAATGTTGGTAACATCCACATAGGAAACAGCTTGGGACAACCACCGCAAACCAGCACTTTGGTCCAGAGCCACTGGCTGAGGGCTGCATCCTTCCAGGAGAGAGGCACAACCCACTAATTTCTGTCTTGTCCTTCAGGGTGAACAGGGCCTGCCAGGCTTCGATGGAGACAAAGGCGAGAAGGGAGAGGATGGACCTGTAGGAGAAAAGGTATGAGCATCCCAATGTGATTGAGCTGTACAACAGAAAGGCACTGGCTGTGTGAGAAGGGGGCTACATGCAGACACTGTCTCTGCATCCTCCCATCCCACATTCCTGCTGGGGAACATGGTGCAAGGACACACTCGCCCAGCTCTTCCCATAGACAGGGCAAGGACGCTGCTGGGCTGGGGCTTGGGATTGTGATACTCATCCCGTTTGCCAGGTGTCGAGCCTTGTAGTTGTGGGACCATGTGAAGTTGGTGTTTGCAGCGTAAGACGACTTTGGGAGAAGTGTTCATTCAATTGCTGCAGCACCGGAGGCCCCATATCTCCTTCTCCCTCCGAGGTGGCTGTGCTCCTTCAAACCCTGCAGCTCCTGTGGCAGTTTTAAGGCTCAGCTGGCTCCTCTGTTCCTGTCCAGAGCTGCTCCTCACGCAGGGCTGTCCCTCACGGGGTGGCAGAGCCAGCCACCTGCCCCTCTGGCTGTCTTTGCTCTTTGAGAGCCCCCCGTGGTGGTCTCAGGTTTCAGCCCATCACTCTGCTGGGAGGAATCGTGCAACTCTCCCACTCTCGGACTGAGTCACAGATTAAATCTCCATATACCAATCATCCCTATTTTCATATTATGTTAATGGGTTTTGCTCCAGAAGCCTGACCCAGGACAGGGACTCAGCTGAAAAAATATAAGTACCTACAACAGCAGCATCCCTGTCTGAGCTCCTGTCGCTTCCCATGGGGATCTGTATAACTCCACAGGGCGGATTCAGGATGGGAATCACCTGAGCCAGTGTGGGTATCTCCTTCGTGAAAGGGCAGATCACATCCTGGCACTGATTAGGTCCCCAGTGACTGTAAAAGAAACCCATGGAGATGCTTCCATGGGTGGTACCTGTATTTTTGTCAGATGAAATCCCCTGCATAATATCTGTCAGACTGCTCTCTAATAAGAAAATAATATGTAAACATCTCCTAAAGGCACAGCACCTTTGGGCCGAATATCTGAGATACTTTGGAGCCCCAGGGTAGTATCTTCACCACCAGTAATTCAATCAGGGTCTTGCTCTTCAGTCTTTGCAAGGAGGCAACCTATTTAGAGGCTTTGAGACCCTTTTCTGCTTGTGTTCCTTCAGTCCCCATCACCAGGCACCAACTCTCTTCCAGGACAGTGCTCTGAGCTTTCTGCTGAGCTGTTCTGCAGCTATGGCTTTCTTCCTTAGCACTGGATGCCATACAGACATTTGGGGTCCCTGGGGGCCTGGAGTCTGCTATAGAAATGGTGCTTTTGGTGTTTCTCTCTGCCATCTCCATGGGTTCCTCTACCCTCCCTGAGGGTGGGTCGCTTCAAGAGCATAGGGTACTTAGGCTGTATTTGACAAGGATTTTAAAATTGTAGGGACTCAAAGGTGAAGCTGGCTCCAAGGGAGTCATGGGGCTTTTTGGAACAAGAGGACCGGTGGGACAGAAGGTGAGTACAGCGAGCACCTACATCAAGGCATCCTCTGTAAGAACCGAGGTGTAAAATCATGCATGAACTGATGTATAAAATCCTTTCGCAGTTTCCTCGCAATAGAATTCTGCGTTCCCTCTTCAAAATTGCTGCTTGAAATGTTACGGGGCTACCAGAGAGCAGAAGTTGTGCTCTACCAGGAGAGCCCTAAAGATTAGTCCCATTTTATAAAGCAGCTTCTTTCCTGGCGTCTTTCCTGGGTTATGACAATCAATAATGATTTTGCTGAAATGTCAGTATTTACATGCCAGGTATGAATTCCTGCCTAAGCTCCAGTTATAGTCAAAATGGAGATGTAGGGCTCCCTTCATCTGCCCACCCAAGATGTTTAAAGGATCTTACATTCCAGCTGCTGCTGCAGAGGGTCCCTGACCCCCAAAGGTTCTCCTGTCTCCTCTTCCACAGCTGTAGGAATATCCTACAGCAATCCTCACTCCCAGAGTAAGGGCATCTCATTCTCACAGTCACTCATCACCTCTTTCCTTGCAGGGGGAGCCGGGAGCACGAGGCCTGCCGGGCTCTGCAGTGAGTTGCAACACGTTTCTCTGCCTTTGGGAGGCTTGGGCATGGAGGGGGGCTGGCACCACTCCTCCTCGCCCCATGGCCACGCATGTGGGTCACGGGGAAGTTAAGGAGATGTGGCTCAGTGCTGCTCCATAAAGCCCATCTTCAAAGAGACTTTGCTGGAAAACCAGCCATGGGCCGGGGGGGGCAACACCAAGGGTAAGTTTTAATAGGTAGTTTAATTTTTTGCATCAGGAGACACATGAAATGTGCGTTTAATTATTATTTGTAATGCCTTTAGCATTTCAGGGAGCATTGCCAGACACGAACAGACAATGGTTCATGTTCAGGTGGTTTAAGAATTGTGACCATAGGTTGTGTATCACATGAGAAACGTATATATCCTTAAAGGACTGGGCTACAAGTGGTTATTCCCAGTGCATAGTGGGTACTGCTGCTGGCCAGAGGGAAAGCAGTTACGCTGGAGGACCTGGATAGTACATCCTATTTCCAGGCAAGCTGCAGTCGGGGGGAAAAAATAATAATAATAATAATAATAAAGTAATTTTGGTTTTGCTGCAATGTTTTACAAAAGTGTTTACATGCTTTACAACTTTGCCATTTCACCTGGAGGAAACCCCAAGTGAAAAAAAAAAAAAGGGGGTGGTCTCCAAAGTTGTTCGAAGTGAAAAAAAAGTCACCACTGATTTGTTTTCATTGGAGAAAGGAAGGAATAGGATGGACCAACACCAAAAGGCAACTGGTCGTGGAAATATGAACATGTTTGGTTGTTTCATTGCAATAAGAAATATCAGCATTTTCTTAACCTATTGCACCATTACGTCTCCATGTGCATGAGCAGGTGGTTCTCAGCAACTGCCTGTTGCTGTAAAGGCTCCACGGCTGCTCAGTGCCGCCGGATGATTACTGGTCACGGGTGTGTGGGTATTTAAGAGTCCATAATCCAAACTGGTAATTGCTCACCGAGGAAAAGGCCCTCATTCAAATAAGAATTTCAACTCCTGCTTTGGTAGTGCAAGGGGGAGAACAAGGATGGTTTTTGAGCAGCAAAGGAAGCTCAGCTGGACTCCAGCAGGAATTGGCCATCCTGACCAGCAGCCATCCAGTGATGGTTGGGAGGTGTGGTGTTTTCTACTGGTACCCACAGGGGTTGGTGCATGATGTGATTAACTGCCAGAGATTGCTATCTTGTCAATCAGTATTTGAGGAAAGCTACGTAATCCTTCTTTGGAAAATATCTGAGGATTTTGCTGGTACAGGGAACGCTATGCTGTGCTTGGGGCTAGACTGAGATAACAAAGCTTGGTTTTCGTTTTTCATTAAATTTCTAAAATTGCAACTCTCACATCAAAGCTGGGGCCTTGACAGAGGAGCCTTGATATACAACAGCCTGGATGAAATTCATCTGACCTCCGGTTAGATGTCTGCCATATTCACTTTCCACATCTGAGCAGGCTGGACTCAGAGTGTTTTATAGACTGCTTTAGGGTACTCTTACAGTGTGATTCACATCATCTATTTCAGACACCTGTGATGGGACATGACATCCCGACGTGACTTGCTCTCCACAAAACCAGGTTGATGGTGTCTCACTTTATCTTCACAATGCTCACAGATACCTTGATTGTTGGCTCCTGAGTTACTCCGGAGTGGGAGGTTAGGCTGCCTCATCTATCATTCCTCAAGTCCTCTTCTCCTCTTTTCTTGAAGACAGACACTACTTGGTCCAGTCTGCCTGTACCCACTCATTCCTATGCAAAACCTCCAAGGTACTGCCTAGCAGTTCTCATTTTCCTTCAGTCCCCCCTAATTCCATCTGTCCTTTCTACAAATTGCCACCAACTCATTGCAAAAACTTGCTTTCTGTCCTGCCGAATTCCCTCCCAGTTAATATCTGGGGAAACAAAAGTTCCAGCGCCCCCACAAATCACTCTGAATAATTTAACCAGCTTGTAAAAAGTCTCATCCATTTACTCTTTTGATTTGATCTGTAGGAGTTCCCAACCAAGTGACAGCATTTGTGTCTTCTCCCTGTAATCGTTACCTGGAGAATTTCAATGGACCTAGATGAGTTTATAGCTGGACCTCAAGGCAAATGAGTGCATTCTTGATATTCAAGACACATCCTCCTTTTTCCTCTTTTTCCTCTTTTCTAAAAGCACTGTGCTCTTTTACATTGATATTCCTGCCCCACTTCATCCTTTAATATTAATACTCCAGTCTGTGTTACATTTATTAAGTTGTAGTCTTGATTATGTATTAAGACTTTAAGCTTTCTTTATGTCCCAGATGTAATTCATGCATTAAAATACTGGCAGATTAACCCATTATTCTCCTTAAAGCTCTGTTATGAATATCCCCTGCCATTACTCCCTATCTTGGGTTTCCAGGATCTGCGGTTATGAGTGTTCCTGGGTCTTCTCCATCTTGGTGCACAGTCTTCCTCACTCAGTGTACAAATAGGGTCTCTGAGTTCTTCAAATCCTCTTGTGAGCTGGGCTCTATAGTTGGCCTGCAGCCTGTGGATGCTCGCCCTATAACTGAGGAAGCCAGGCCCCATGTGGTAACACCATCCACACAGCCATGTGTGTGTTCCCAGTGTCCCTCTGAAACTTGCCTAGAGGGTGGGAGACCCACCAGGTCCTTGGGCCTTCTGCTTTTGCTCCATTTCTGATGCCCTTTATTCTTCAGTGCTCTGCAGGGCCTGAAAACTAATCAATAGCCAAGGACCCTTTGTCCAGACTGTGGCAGGTGTGGTAATACAAGCACAAATTTGACTTTACCAGACTAATTAAAAGCCCTAGAGCTCTTGATACAGATAGAGTCATTGAAGAGCTACTCAGGGTACCAACCTGAGGGTCCCACCTCCCTCCACCGGCTGCATGAGGACTTAGGTGAACCCCTATGGCAGCACAGCTCTCCAGCCTGCTGAGCAGTGGGACCACCTCAAGCAAGAGGAGAGGAAAGGCCAGTTTTGGCCTCTGTCCTGTGCTGGACAAGAGGTGCCCTGGCCACTTGGAGCACAAAGACCCATCGTCTGAGTTGTTTTTGGCCTAGAAGGGTGTCCTGATGTGTCCTGAGCACTTCTCAAGAGTCCAAGGTGGCCAAGGAGAAGCCAGCCAGACCTTCCAGCCACAGGTGGAAATCTCTGCCCAGAAACTTTGGAGGCTTTCTGAGATGCACTGCCTGAGAACGAATGCTCGTTACAGCCATGAGGACAAGATGCTGCTTCCACACCAAGACAGGACAGGGTTTTTGGGGGGAGTAGACTCAGGAGTGCAGCAAATAATTGCGGTCAGGATCATCTAGACACAAGACGCAGCAGGGAAGGGATAAAAACACAGTTGAAACTCTCAGGTTGAGACTCCCAGCTACTCCAGATGTATCATCCCATCAAATATTGAGCGCTGAAGCCCAGGAGGTGGGAAACCTTTTAGCAGAGGTAGCAGCCTACGCCATGCTTTGGAAATGCGTTAGCCCTTTGATGTGTCTTCCCTGCTGCTTCCAACAGATTGCTCCTTTCGGGGTGCGACGTGTTTCTGCAGACGGATTTCATGCTTGTCCAGGGTGACCCAGCTAATTCCCCGGCTCCTCATCTGAGTGGAGACAATGAGCCTGGTGACGACACAGGCTCTTCCCTGGCTCCAGCCCAAATCTTCGCAGGAATTTGTGCCTGGAAGCAGAGCTCCTCGGCTGTTCAAAGGCATCTTTGCGTCACGGCCAGCGCTCGGGACTTATGACTAAGCCTCTGCGTTGCTGTGCCTTCGTGGTACCTGGTGTCTTTGCAGTTAAATGAAGCCTGTTCCAGCAACACTTTAATAACAGAACCAAACAGCAGAAGCCATTTCCAGTATTCCACCATTAATTGCCTTTAAACTGCCATTTTACTAGCTTTTTATTTGCCAGGCAAAACACGGAGTGTAAATCTGGAACAAATTTCCATTCGGCTTCTTTCCATTGCCCCGTGCCTGAGCATTTTCTTTCGTCATCTTGTTTTTAAATCCTGTTCCTTCTTGACCCTTTCAGTCACCATTTTCTTTCCCTGGGTGTAGACGGCCTTGAAAAGCATCATCTCTCTGACCCCAACCTCTGAAGGGAGAACAGACCCGCTGGCATGGCCAAGCCTCACTAAAAAAGGACTAAATGCAGGACGAAGCCTGTTCAGCCTGTCACAGATAGAGCACCTACAGTGAGATAAGATCAAGGTGAAAAACATATTCACAGGATGAGTAGGTAAGCCTTAGACCAGCTATTTTTCTGCCTACCAGTACATATCATGAGCTTAGCTCTTCCTGAATCCACCTGAGCTCCTTTCAGGCCCAGAGCCACCAGACAAGAAGTATCTCACAGGTTAAAGCTAGCAGAAGAAATGAGAGTTGGACACAGGCAGATGGAGGAAGCACAAGAAAAAACAGAAAGGTCTCTCTTTGACACAGCAGCCCCTCTGGACAAATAAATTCAGGTGCTAAGAGGACTATTAGAGCTAAATGGGAAATCACTAACTAGTGTCAGGTTCCTTCAGGCTCAGGCAGTGCTCAGGAATAAGCTTTAGCCCATCCTCTTGGGCACAGGTGTATAAATCCCTGGCCAGATGGGTCTGTACCTAGTTCAAAGCAGTCTGAAAAATGCCAGGCACTTGAAGGTATCCTGGGCTCTTGAGATTTAACCATTGAACCAAAAGGTTTATTGCCCTCCAAACAAGCAATCTGTCCTGGTAAACAGAAATTCTAGTTAGCTGTGTTTTTTATGGCCCATTTATTTCCTCAGCCAGAACTTCATATTGATTGTGTCAATAAGTAGTTACTAGTAAATAAAGATCATGCATGAGATGTTCATGCCTGATTGTGCAGGCAGGGCTTGAGGAGCATGGACTTTACCTCCTCCAGACGTGTCCGGCAGAGCCATGAAGGAGCATGTGGCCTGCTCTAAAATTCTCCTCTTACTCCAAAACATAAAAGGTGCTCAGGCTTGGGGAGGGGTTTGAGGAAGCACTCCCCAGAGAAGCTGAATTTTTGATATCTGGGGATGAAGAGGTGATGGGTCTTGCAGGCTGACCTGCTGGCAAGGACAGCACCGTCCCACCCACGTATCTCTGGGATGTTTGCTTGTCACCGTGATCACTGAATTGTCCATTAGCCACGGAGAGGATGAGTAATGGGAGAGGTGATGATGAAGCTGTTTGACATACAGATCTGGTGGCTGTTTTTTTTGCCTTTTTTTTTTTTTAATAAACATGCTTCCTTTCAATAACTTACTGTAAATTAATTCCAAGTAGATAATGTCACTTGTTCATCTCCTGATCTGCTTAAGCAGCCAACTCACTCTCCTCCAAGAGAGCCGAGCCCTGTGCAATCAGTGTCTCTCAAATGGGGTTAAATCCAATTACACCTCACACTCAGGTTCTGAAAACTGCAGTCAAAATCATCACATTAGAAAAACAGACTAGCAGAAGTGGGCCTTGGAGGGGAAAAAAAAAAAAAAAAAAAAAAAAAAAAGACATTTTAAGTAACTTTCAGTTTGCTGTTGAAACAGTGAGACCCCAGAGAAAGAGACCCTAATGCTGGAGGTGATATTGATGTCCCATGCTGAGCTAAGCAGCAAAGTGGTTCGAGGACCTCCAAGGTGCAGTGCTATGGTAGAGCACCTCTGTCCTTCATTGCCCACATGTTTGGGCTGGATGAGGCTCTCTTTTCTGGCTCTGGACTCCCCAGGTGGGAGATCTCCAAACTGCAACTGTGAGCAGCCCCGTGCTCAGAGCCACTCTCACTGAGCAGGGCGGTCATTCACCAAACTGAATTTCACTGCTGAATTTCTGCTCTGCTCCATTGGCTGGGGCTGAAACTGAGCTGCAACCCAGTGCCCAGGACTGTGGGCATCCCATGAAGGAACTCACACAACGTGATACTGCCTGCTAATGCCTCTACCCCTATTTTCAACTGCGGCCATCACCACCTCAATTTTCTTGCCCCAGGACTACTTATTAACTGCCACGTGTCTCAATTTCCTGAGCTGTAATTATAAAAAGGTCAACTTGCAAGTTGCACACATGTGGGTTGCAAGTTTGCAAAGAATAGGTGCTAAACCCCAGCCTCGTGTCTCAGTGCTGGTTTTAGGGTGGCTCCTGATCTCTGACCATGGCCAGGTGCCGCCTGGGCTCTTACTATTGAGTTTCTATCCTGATGACTGTCCTCAGCCACTGCCTTGCTAACACAGAAATTCGTTTTGCTCCTCTTCGGCAGGGTGCAGCAGGCCTCGATGGGAGGAATGGAAACAAGGGAGCCAAAGGTGACAGAGGTCTTCAGGGACAGAAGGGGAAAGCAGTGAGTAGCAGGAAAGGACGCGGTTAGTTTGGAAGGCAAAAAGAGGCTCCGTCGCTTTCTGACACCCAAGTCCATTTCTTCTCCCACATTCCTCATTATTGCAGTCAGATTCTTGCTTAGGATGAGTCTTTCCAAAAGAAAGATGAAATGGCTGCCTGAACCTTCTAGACAAGTCTCTAATGCACATCCTGGACCAAATTTGGGGAGGTGACCATCTCTAAATACCAGTAGTCCATTTCTCTAGTGGTAGAGCTTAACTTTATGTTATTCCCATGTTATTCACCATGAGTTTTCCTCTGTTACTTGAGAGAGTTGTGGTTGTTTAGCCTGGAGAAGAGAAGGCTTCAGGGAGACTATATTGCAGTGTTTCAATATATAAAGGGGGTTTGTTAGAAAGACAAAGACTTTTTACTAGGTTTTAAACCTAGGTTACAAAGGTTTTAAACTGAAAGAAGGTAGGTTTATATTGGATATAAGAAAGAAGTTTTCTTCACTGAGGGTGGTGAGGCACTGGAACAGGTTGCCCAGAGAAATTGTGCGTGCCCCATTATTGGAAGTGTTCAAAGTCAGCTTGGCTTTGAGCAACCTGGTCTAGTGAAGGGGAGTTGGTCTAGGTGATCTTTAAAGGTCTCTTCCAATCCAAACTGTTCTGTGATTCTACAATTCTATGATCTGCAAATTTTCTAGGAGCCCCCAGTGGTTAAAAGGACAATAGAGATGCAAGCCGATGCTATCATCAGAGCTGCATTCTTAACCTGTCAGGCTACGTATGACATGGTTTTTGTTTTGTTTTGTTTTCATGTAGGGAGAGAAAGGTGATCCTGGGATTGCTGGTGACATCGGGCGGAAAGGAACAAAGGTAGGGGAAGGGTGAGACCCTGTGAAATCTCTGTTCTTGGAGATACTCAAAAGCTGTCTGGATATGGTCTTGGACAACCATCTCTAGGTGATCCTAGAGCAGGGTCTAGCAGACCCTAGACCCTAAGCAGAGTGGTTAGACCAGATGACCTCCAGAGGTCCTTCCAGCCTTGACCACTGTCATTCTGTGAAATAAAGGTTGGGACAAGCAGAGCAGAGAGCTAAGGCTCCAGGCTGGAGTGGGGCCAATGAGTAAGGATGCTATGGGTAAGGGAAGCTCTTGCAGCACTACACTGGGACTAATCCTGTGCACATGCAACGTTCATCCTGTCTGCCTTCCCCTTGATTTAACATCATTGCTCATGATCTGCTTTCTCCCCAGGGCTTACATGGGCTCCCAGGACGCACTGGCACACCAGGAGCCAAGGGCACCAAGGTGAGCTGGGCCCAGCTTTCCCTCCTGCTCTGTCTGCCCCATTTCCAGTAGTGTTTCCAACTCATCCCCAGGGTAACATCATGCTTGAAGAAGCCACCCTAACTCAGGCAGAAGAAGACCCTCTCAGCAGGCTGCAGCACAGAGAGATGTGGGCACAGTCTAGAGACTGTCAGAATTGATCCCCAATTTTGGACAATCTGGGGTTAAAAAAAGGAAAACAGACCCTTCCTCATGAACCCCTGCCCAAATCCTCTCCTGGTCTGTGGCTTAGCAACTGCCTGGGCTCGATTCACAATTACTGCCAGGCACATCGCTCTGATTGTCAGCACTGCTGGTCCTTCCTCTATAAACAGGGATAATGGCCCTTAATGGTCTTTTTATGAAGGGTTTTGAAAAGCTTGATAAGAAGCAAGGGAGCGCTTGATATCTGAGCCAATGGGCTATTTTGTTATTATTGTTGTTGTTGTTATTGTTGTCCTTCATCTGCCTTGGCCTTTTGGGTAAATTAAGTACTACTCAGTGAATTGCCCACCTACTTTCATGTGGGTGGGCTTGAAGTCGGGACAGCCTAAAGTCTATATTGGTCTGAAGTAGGAATCTACCTGTATTTAGGCTTTCTGTTACCAGAAGTGTCATCGTGTCCATGTCCTCCACAGCACCACTTACTCACCTTGACATTTTGAAGTCAGTTTTCCCCATACTTTAGGCACTGTGTGTACTTACAGCCCATTCACTGCTTTTGCGTCCACAGGGAGAAATTGGCAGTCCTGGAAAACCAGGAATCCCAGGATCAGATGGGCCATCTGGACCAAAGGTGAATATTTAAATTGCACATCTGCCTGCAAATAGGAAGTTTCCTAAAAGCTTTGCAGATGATGGGAATTCACCTTGGCAATGTGCTTATTTCTGTTGGAGAAAAAAAAAAAATCCAGGGCTATTCTGAACCTGTTCCTAGAAGCCAGCGTACATCTCGGTGAAGATGCTTGGACATCTGGGGGTGGGGAACTCTTCTCTTCCCTATGCGAGACTCAGCCAAATTCATCCACCCAGCCCTGAAGCTCCTCATGCAATACTGCACATACCAAGCACTGGGGCTTTTTAACAAGATTTCTTTCAGTCTCCTTGAGTCAGTGCACAGGCTGAGAGACCCTGATGGGTTGCACTCAGTAAATAACATTGTAATATGAAGAAAAACAGGTTTGTTCAACAAATGCAACCATGCCAAATTTGCATTGGTCATGATTTTATCTTGGCTCCCAACAGGGCGAACAAGGAGCATCAGGTGACGATGGTGCCACGGGGATTCCTGGGGAGAAAGGAGAAAAGGTTAGTGCTCGCCGCACTGCATTGAGCTGCCATTTTTAAAAGAATAAATCCCACATCCATCAGGTCGAGTTAACAAAATTATACACTTTATGCATCATAGGTACCCTTTCCAGCGGGCAAATGTCAACTGTCTGGAGCATTGAGGCTGGGACTGCAGGTGGAAAGGGCAGGAGAAGGAGGTCTCCTTAAATTCACCCTCTGCTAATGCATGAAACATCAAGGCTTATTGCACTTTCCAGCCCTTTCTTGCATTCAGCTCCACCATCTGGTCCCAAAGTTTTTTGCTTCTATCGATAACTTTTGTGGTCCCCACTCCCTGATGGTTATTTGTGTCAAATACCGTGAGTCCTTCTCTTGCCAAACACCCCTGGCTCAGTGAGTTTCTGAGCTGCAAATGGTTGGAGGCTGGGAGATTATTTCTGGGGAAATATCACTTCCTTCCTTTCCTGTTCTCCTCTCCCCAAAACATCCGCTTTTTTAAGAACAGAGAAGGTGTTTCGCTTTGGAGACCAAGATGTGGATAAGAAGCAGAAGGAAAAGAGAGAAAATATTGCATCCAGGGGAGATGGACAGCCTCTTATTTTTGCCTACATTAGAAATCCACCTTTAGCTGAGTCTTGCAGGCATCTCCTCCTGCTGTGTTTTAATGGGAGACTTTTCTGTTCACCGCAGCTCCAGGAGAAAGCCCAATGGTGCAGATGACTAGGAAACTTACAGGCCACCTCTTGGTGACTTCCTTTTTCCTCCTCAGGAATCATTGGCTTTTCTGGGGCTACAGACTAAAGGACTCTGCTTATATGTGCAAGGGGAGTTGGGCTTTAGAAGTTTGGGGGTATCATCCTGGAGATGTCCATGTCACCAAGCAGGGAGGTGCTTCTGGAAGAGAAATGTTGGAGAGCAAAACAAACTTAATCTCAGCCATCCTACTGATGCTCTGCCTATGCGAGCAGACAAAGGAGAATGTCCAGGGTCTCCCTTTACTGCCAGTGTCCATGGAAATATCTGGGTGATACTTGATTGGCCTATTTCTAATAGCACCCCACCTGTGCTTGATAAAAGCTCTGAACCTCTCTCTCTTGCTGATTCTCAGGGGGCCAAGGGAGTTCCTGGCTTGGGAGGCTTCAAAGGACAAATGGGGTGGCCTGGAAAGACTGGAGCTGCTGGACCAGATGGACCTCAAGGGCCCCAAGGCAAACCAGGGCCACAGGTGAGCAACAAGTGTCATTAGCATGCTGTTAACCCTAAT